>NC_137344.1:24757759-26080993 GCF_965287045.1 Carcharhinus amblyrhynchos
ATCCCCACCTCCATCCCCCTCCCCCACCTCCATATCCCCTCCACCCACCATCGCCCCATCTTCCCATCCCCACCTTCATCCCCCCATCCCCACCTTCATCCATCCCCCATCCCCACCTCCATCGCTCCAACCTCCCATCCCCACCTTCATCCCCCCATCCCCACCTTCATCCCCCATCCCCACCCCCATCCCCCCATCCCCACCCCCACCCCCATCCCCCCATTCCCACCCCCATCCCCACCTCCTTCCCCCCATCCCCACCTCCATCCCCCCCTCCATCCCCCCATCCCCACCCCCATCCCCCCATCCCCCCATCCCCACCTCCATCGCTCCAACCTCCCATCCCCACCTTCATCCCCCCATCCCCACCTTCATCCCCCATCCCCCCATCCCCACCCCCACCCCCATCCCCCCATTCCCACCCCCATCCCCACCTCCTTCCCCCCATCCCCACCTCCATCCCCCCCTCCATCCCCCCATCCCCACCTCCATCCCCCTATCCCCACCTCCATCCCCCCATCCCCACCTTCATCCCCCCATCCCCACCTTCAACCCCCATCCCCACCTTCATCCCTCCATTCCCCACCTCTATCCCCCCATCCCCACCTCCATCCCCCTCCCTCCCCCACCTTACAGATTGCACCCATCCCCACCTCCATCCCCCCAACCCCACCTCCATCCCCCCATCCCCACCTCCATCGCCCCATCCCCACCTCCATCGCCCCATCTCCCATCCCCACCTTCATCCCCCCCATCCCCACCTTCATCCCCCCATCCCCACCTCCATCCCCCTATCCCCACCTCCATCCCCCCATCCCCACCTCCATCCCCCCATCCCCACCTCCATCCCCCCATCCCCACCTCCATCCCCCCATCCCCACCTCCATCCCCCCAACCCCACCTTCATCCCCCATCCCCACCTCCATCCCTCCATCGCCCATCCTCCCATCCCCCCCATCCCACCTCCATCCCCCCATCCCCATCCTCCCATCCTCCCATCCCCACCTTCATCCCCCATCCCCTCCTCCATCTCCCCATCCCCTCCTCCCATCCCCACCTCCATCCCCCCATCCCCTCCTCCTTCCCCCCTCAATCCCCACATCCCCACCTCCATCCCCCTCCCCCGACCTCCATCCCCCTCCCCCCACCTCCATCCCCCTCCCCTCCCCCCACCTCCATCCCCCTCCCCCCACCTCCATCCCCTTTCCCCCCACCTCCATATCCCTCCACCCACCTCCATCGCCCGATCCCCCCATCCCCACCTTCATCCCCCCATCCCCACCTTCATCCCCCCATCCCCACCTTCATCCCCCATCCCCACCTTCATCCCCCCATCCCCACCTTCATCCCCCATCCCCACCTTCATCCCCCCATCCCCACCTTCATCCCCCCATCCCCACCTTCATCCATCCCCCATCCCCACCTCCATCCCCACCCCCATCCCCATCCCCCCATTCCCACCCCCATCCCCACCTCCTTCCCCCCATCCCCACCTCCATCCCCCCTCCATCCCCCCCTCCATCCCCCCATCCCCACCTCCATCCCCCCATCCCCACCTCCATCGCCCCATCCCCACCTCCATCCCCCCATCCCCACCTTCATCCCTCCATTCCCCACCTCTAACACCCCATCCCCACCTCCATCCCCCTCCCCCACCTCCATCCCCCTCCCCCACCTCCATATCCCCACCACCCACCTCCATATCCCCTCCACCCACCTCCATCCCCCTGCCCCACCTCCATATCCCCTCCACCCACCTCCATCGCCCCATTCCCCACCCCACCTTCATCCCCCCATCCCCACCTTCATCCATCCCCCATCCCCACCTCCATCCCCACCCCCATCCCCATCCCCCCATTCCCACCCCCATCCCCACCTCCTTCCCCCCATCCCCACCTCCATCCCCACCCCCATCCCCATCCCCCCATTCCCACCCCCAACCCCACCTCCATCCCCCCAACCCCCCACCCCCATCGCCCCAACCCCACCCCCATCGCCCCATCCCCAACTCCATCGCCCCATCCTCCCATCCCCCCATCCTCCATCCCCACCTTCATCTCCCCCATCCCCACCTCCATCCCCCCATCCGCCCCTCCATCTCCCCATCCCCACCTCCATCGCCCCATCCTCCCATCCCCACCTTCATCCCCCCATCCCCACCTCCATCCCCACCTCCATCCCCACCCCCATCCCCACCTCCATCTCCCCATCCCCTCCCCCCATCCCCTCCTCCATCCCCTCCTCCATCCCCCCCTCCATCCCCCCATCCCCTCCTCCATCCCCCCATCCCCTCCTCCATCCCCCCATCCCCTCCTCCATCCCCCCATCCCCTCCTCCATCCCCCCATCCCCTCCTCCATCCCCCATCCCCTCCTCCATCCCCCCATCCCCTCCTCCATCCCCCCATCCCCACCTCCATCCCCCCATCCCCACCTTCATCCCCCCATCCCCACCTTCATCCCCCCATCCCCACCTTCATCCCCCCATCCCCACCTTCATCCATCCCCCATCCCCACCTCCATCCCCACCCCATCCCCCCATTCCCACCCCCATCCCCACCTCCTTCCCCCCATCCCCACCTCCATCCCCCCTCCATCCCATCCCCACCTCCATCCCCCATCCCCATCTCCATCGCCCCATTCCCCCCATCCCCACCTTCATCCCCCCATCCCCACCTTCATCCCTCCATCCCCACCTTCATCCCTCCATTCCCCACCTCTAACACCCCATCCCCACCTCCATCCCCCTCCCCACCTCCATCCCCCACCTCTAACACCCCATCCCCACCTCCATCCCCCTCCCCCACCTCCATCCCCCTCCCCCACCTCCATCCCCCTCCCCCACTTCCATATCCCTCCCCCACCTCCATATCCCCTCCACCCACCTCCATCCCCCTCCCCCACCTCCATATCCCCTCCCCCACCTCCATATCCCCTCCCCCACCTCCATATCCCCTCCACCCACCTCCATCGCCCCATCCCACCTTCATCCATCCCCCATCCCCACCTCCATCCCCACCCCCATCCCCATCCCCCCATTCCCACCCCCCCATCCCCATCCCCCCATTCCCACCCCCCCATCCCCATCCCCCCATTCCCACCCCCCCATCCCCATCCCCCCATTCCCACCCCCCCATCCCCATCCCCCCATTCCCACCCCCCCATCCCCATCCCCCCATTCCCACCCCCCCATCCCCATCCCCCCATTCCCACCCCCCCATCCCCATCCCCCATTCCCACCCCCCCATCCCCATCCCCCCATTCCCACCCCCCCATCCCCATCCCCCCATTCCCACCCCCCCATCCCCATCCCCCCATTCCCACCCCCATCCCCACCTCCATCCCCCCATCCCCACCTCCATCCCCACCTCCATCCCCACCTCCATCCCCCCAACCCCACCCCCATCGCCCCATCCCCAACTCCATCGCCCCATCCTCCCATCCCCACCTTCATCTCCCCCATCCCCACCTTCATCTCCCCCATCCCCACCTCCATCGCCCCATCCTCCCAACCCCTCCTCCATCCCCCAACCCTCCTCCATCCCCCCATCCCCTCCTCCATCCCCCCCTCCATCCCCCCATCCCCTCCTCCATCCCCTCCTCCATCCCCCCATCCCCTCCTCCATCCCCCCATCCCCTCCTCCATCCCCCCATCCCCTCCTCCATCCCCCCATCCCCTCCTCCATCCCCCCATCCCCTCCTCCATCCCCCATCCCCACCTCTCTCCCCCCACCTCTCTCCCATCCCCCACTCTCCCATCTCCACCCCCACTCCCCCATGTCCAACCTCCTCTCCCACAGACATCCAACCCCCTCTTCCCCACCTCCACCCCCTCCCTTCCACCCCATCCCCACTCCCACCCCCCATCTCCAACCTTCACCCTTTGTTGTTTATTGTTAGAGGGATGGAGTTTAAAAACAGCAAGGTTATGCTACAGTTGTATAAGGTGCTGGAGACCTGTGTACAGTTTTGGTCTCCTTGAGAAAGCAAATATTGGCGCTGGAGGAGGTGCAGAGGAGATTCACTAGGTTGATTCCAGAGTTGAGAGGGGTGGCTTATGAAGGTAGACTGGGGGCTATGTTCATTGTAATTCAGAAGAATGAGGGAGATCTTATAGAAACTTATAAGATTATGAAGGGAATAGATAAGATAGAAGCAAGAAGATGTTTCCACTGGCGGATGAAACTAGCATTAGGGAGGCATAGCCTCAAAATAAGGGGAAGCAGATTTAGGACTGAGTTCAGGAGGAACTTCTTCACACAAAGGGTTGTGAATCTGTGGAATTCCCTGCCCAGTGAAGCAGTTGAGGCTACCACATTGAATGTTTTCAAGGCAAGGATAGATAAATTTTTGAATAGTAAAAGAATGAAAAGTTATGGTGAGCAGGCAGGTTAAGTGGAGCTGAGTCTACAAAAAAACAGCCATGATCTTATTGAATGGCAGAGCAGACTCGAGTGGCCAGATGGCCTACTCCTGCTCCTAGTTCTTGTGTTTTTAATATCCCCTCTCTATCCCTCCATCCCCCATCCGAACTTCATTCTCCATCTGACCTCCGTTCCCCCCATCCCCCACCTCCCCCAATTCCCATCATCCCCACCCCCCAATTTCCCCATCCTGTACTCCCATATCCCTCCCATCCCCCTTATCAGCCCCATTCCCATCTTGGACTTTATCAGCCCGGCTGAGCTTATAAAATCGTGGAGATGGTGGTGGGATACGGGATTTTTTATTAAACAATCCCCGCACTGTGATGGAGCGGGTGACGAGAGGACAGGCTGCAAAAGGGAGGAGTTAAGCTAAAGCTCTCTCTCTCCCTGAAGCTCAGATTGTCTGTATTGAAGTAGGGAGCTGCTGTTCTGCACGTATTCAGAATGTGACCCCGAGCTCTGTGCAACAGCAAAGGCATGCTGGAGGATCCCAAAGTAATAATTAAAACAAAACAACGGCCGGCTTATTGATGAAAAAGGCACTTCGTGCGCTTGCACTTTTTTTTGCTTCAGGTCCAGGTTTTACAACAATGAGCCCTTTGGTAGTGAGGGGTCCGTTTCCAGAAAAATTTAACATCTTAGTGAAGAATGCGTGAGAAACACGCACCAGCTCGTTTACATTCGCCCGGTTTGTCTGCAAGTGCAGTCTCATATAGAAGTCGACTAAAATTTCTTACTTTGCCAATATATGTGTGAAAAGGAATATACATAAGCGAGATATTATTTCTTACTTTGTGAATATACTTTGTGAGCAAGGCTAAACAGAACCAGGACATTATTTCTGAATATATGAGAAAGACAACATAAATAGGATATTATTTATTTGCGAATATATATGAAAAAAGACTGAACATATTCAGTATGGTATTTATTTGTAAATATATAAAAAGACTGAAGATAACCAGGATATTATTTATTTATATATATATATACACACATACATACATATAAAGACTCAACCAGGATTCCTACTTTGTGCATGTAGGTGTAAAAATGACTACACGTAACGGGGATATTGTTTCTTCTTTTGTGATTATATGTGTGAAAAAGAATGCACGTTACGCAGTCACACGAGCGACCTCTGGGCTTCTCATGTCTGCGCTAACCGTCCATCATTTAACCTTGGCCATAATAAAAAGAACAAGGCGGATAGACTTGGTGGGGGGAGAAACATTTAGCGCTTTCGTTCTGTAAACTCTCGTCGCTGAGATGAAAATGTTTTGTTTAGTCCCCTTCCTGGTTACATGTAGGTTTCTATTCATTTCACAAATAGGAGAAAAAGGAAGCAGCAGTGTAACTGGCTTTAACCAGTCTTTCTTGTGAAATCACTTGATTGGGTCGTGGAAAAGAATAGGGAGGGTGGATCAGTGTGTGCTTTTTACCGAGTCATAGTGCAGTGAAATTTATATTTACTATAATAGGAAAATGCAATTCATTATTGGGTGTTTCCCAGTATCCCAGAACACACGTAATACATTGCTGTGTCATCCTGTTTCACAATAATAGGAAGGGCAAAGTGAGGTAGCAATGATGCAGGCAGACTAGTTCCTTTATTTTAATCGCTGATCCAACTGTGACTTTCCACATCGAACAAGGCCAATAATTAAGAAAAGTATTACATACCAGGAATGGGTAAAGTCAACTTCAAGTAGAGACATTTAACAATGTAACAACCGGAAAAGACCAAACAAACACCAATGGACTTGCAAAGCGCTGCAGTGAAAAACAGGAAGATTTTAATAAGAGAGAACTTGCATTCAGTGAATGAGAAAAAGGCAAAAATTAGGGAAAAACGGAGAAAGGGTGTGATTAATAGCAAAATGACACTTGTATCATGGAAGTCACGAAAGGACGTCATCTATAACAACCGTTTGCGACAATCTTCTACTCATGTTGCTAAACGTGATTAAAATAATCGCCTGAAACATAACATGTCATAATACACATAATAAATAGTTTGCATATTCTTGTGATTTTTGACGAAAGGTCTGGAACTGGAACGTTAACTCTGTTTCCCTTTAATTGCCTGTCCTGCTCAGTACTCCCAGCATTTTCTGTTTTTAATTTTAGATTTCCAGCACCCGTAGTATTTTACTTTTGCAACAATAGACACGTTCTGGAGGAGGGGAAATGTAAATTGTGGCACAAAAGTAATAAATAGGAAAGGGTAATTAGGCATCAACCCTGACTCAGTAGCCTCTCTTCAAGTTAGAGATTTGCTGGTGTTGTCTTTCAGGTGGGACTTTAAACCATCTCAGCTCCAATCTGCCCCCTCACTGGACATAGCAGACGCTATTTGAAAAAGACATACATGAGTGTGTTCTTTTCACTTCAGTTGGATTGGCTTACAGATTTGATGGATACTTCATAGTTATGCATTTTAATTTGAATGGTATTTGATAACATGACGCAAAAAGGAAAGAGATGGAGAGCTTACTTGGTCAATTATCTAGTCATAATCTCATTGTTGTTCGTGGGACCAACTGTGTGCAAATTAACTACTCCACTTCACACATCACAACAGTGATTATGCTTCAAAGGTATAATTAACATTAAGATAAAAGCAAAATACTGCTGGAATCCGAAACAAAAATAGAAAATGCTGGAAAATCTCAGCAGGTCTGACAGCATCTGTGGGGAAAGAATAGAGTCAATGTTCTGAGTCTAGATGACCCTTGATCAGAGCTGGTCTGCTGAAGGGTCATCCAGACTCAAAATGTTGGCTCTATTCTCTCCCCACATAATTAACATCAAACCTTATGGAGCATCCTAACGTTGTTAGAGGCACTATGCAAATGCAAGTTCTTTCTTTTCATTGTTATGTTCCTTGGATGGACCCTGGACCACAGGGATAGATCTGGTAAAGGACTCTGTTCATTTGCTCAAACTAAATAAAATTTGATGTTCAAGATGCTTACTAAGTGAATAAAGCCACAAGAACAAACAAAAATAAACTTTACTATACAAGTTCAGAAAGATAAAACAATTTACAATATCTATCTTATACTCTTAACATTCAGGGTAAGTTTGAGATACATGTGAATTAAAGGGCAAATCGTGATTGGACACACCATACAACCGTGGATTTCTTAACAACTTACCCAGATATCACACTGTTAGCCAACTAATCTCACTGAAATTTTGTCTTTCCCATGCGGGTTTCCAGTCTCCACCTTAGACGGTCTTACCTTGAAAGTCTCTTCAAAAGTTGCTCCCACTCAGATGGCTTCAACAATGAATCACTTTGCAGGCTTTGAATCTTGCCTTCTGAGATTCTTTTCCCCTGGATCTCTGAGTTCAGGGTTCACACTCCGAACATAATTTCAGATCTTTGGCCATAACAAGCAGAACGTCACTGTTCTAAGGGGGTACCTTTATCCCAAAGGCTGACAGCATGAAGTCACTAACTCTTGACAAACTTCTTGATCTTCTCTTGCTCTTTCTTTAACTTGGATCTGATTACTCTGCTCTTAATTCTTAACTGAGCAGAACCTACTTCTGTTCCCTGTCTTTGTCTCTGCCTATGGGACCTTCTCCTTGTCCCTCCCCTTTGTCTCATGCTGCTCATGGCATTCTGTATCAGATCATCTGACCTACCTTTTCCATGCCGTTCTTCTTTCTTCTGCACAGGCATGCAGGAAAGAGTCAGTTGGGTGTACATCTTAGCACTTAGTCTCAGTGTGGTTTGAGGGAATGGTGTCCAGATTTGTGAATAGTATTAAAATAGGCAGCACAGTAAATCATCTTGCAGATCCAAAGAAACTACAAGGGGATATTGACAAGATTGTGGAATGGGTCAAAAAAGGGAAATAGAATTTCACATGCTGAGTTTGAATAGGTATATTTTGGTGAAAAATATTTTTAATAGGTGAAAGCTGGGTGATATAACATAATAGATAATTTAGGTCTTCAGGTTCAGAAGAAATTAAGATATTGCCTGAAGTGCTTAATTATATCAGCTATTGAAATATTGGATTTTATAGCAAAAGTTATCAATATAGTGTATTTCTATATAAGGAGATGGTATCAATACTGTTATTAGCATATCTTCACACCCATACTAATTTTTACCCTTTGAGGAATAGCGGGGAGGATTTCTGAGCTGAATACCGGCCTATTGAATCGTATTGAATGCTCCTCCTGTGGCCGACAAGTCCTGGCATTGGACGCAAACCCAGTGCTTCAGGATCACAAGTGCCTGTGCATGAAAAATGCTGAGGAAATAGTGAGTACAATGCAGATTCACTCGGATGAAGGAATAAAAGTATGGAGAAAGGTTTGAATAATTGGGGTTGCTTTTCTTGCAACAGAAAAAATTATGGGGTAATTTTCTAGAGCACGTTAAAATTATGAATGGATAGTACCAAAGATAGAGCTTCTGTGGCACAGTAGGTAGAGTCCCTGCCTCTGAGCCAGGAGCTCTGGGTTGAAGTCCCGCTCTAGGATCTGATGGTCAATGAAGGTATGTTCATAACATGGCTAAATAGTTTGAGGATCAACTTGTAAAATCTTCTAACTTATGCCAATAACAGGCAGTAAGAGCAGGAGAGATTCTTGGTCAGCCATTTGATGGGAAGAAAATTGGAGCCTTCCTCTCCATAACTCGAGGCCACAAAATTCATACAAAAGTTTTTGTTGCCACATCAATTCAGACTCCTTATGGGCCAGTTGGCTGAGTTGGCTGGATGGCCGGTGTGGATCAGATTGATGCCATCAGTGCCTTTCTGCTTAGAGTGGATTCAGGACCTGCCTCCTTTCTCTATCCATGGTGGAGGTTATGGTACTGACTTACCTTCAGGCAAAGACTTGAAAAAGTCACCCCAAAATCTACTTAAAATGATTTCTGAATTGCAATAACGGTTATTATGTTGGAAAATATAGTTGTAAATGGCCTGATAAATTGTGTATTTCTGTGGTGCTTGTTATAGGAGGATGCTAGCTAAGGCTTAGGGAGAATTCCCTATTTGGCAATCTGTAGTTGCAAAGAACCATGAATTGTAGACTGGCCCTGTTAGTAGGCAATACACGAGGCAGAAACAAACACAATAGATTCATTGCAGTAGCTCAAAGGGTGGGATTTTTTGCATCTCTCCTCCACCCCATTTTCTATATTTTGTGGTGGCATCAGAAGCCCAACATTGGCAAGCAGTGGGATCTTCCAGCCCTTGTCAATCAGATTCCCATTGTTCGTATCCTCCACTGCTGAAGAAGTTGCAGCAGGGTCACCACCAGTGAAACCAGAGAATTCTGCACATAGAGTTTCTCATTAGAAGAACATTAATTTGGGACAAAACTAATAGTCACTTGTGCAAAAGTGGGTTAATTAAGGAAAGACAGCATGGATTTGTTAAGGACAAATCATATGGAACTAATTTGCTGGCGTATTTTCAAGCAATAGCAGAAAGGATTGATGAAGGTAATGCTGTTGATGTGGTATACATGGACTTCCAAAAGTAATTTGTTACAGTGCCGCAGAACAGACTTTTGGGCAAAATTATGTCTCATGGAATAAAAGGGGCAATAGTAACATGGATGAAAAGTTGGCTGTTTGATAGGAAACAGAGTCTAACGGTTAATTGATGTTTTTGGAGCAAGGCTTGTGGCGGAGTTCCCCAGAGATCAGTGTTGGGATGCTTGCTTTTTCTGATATATATTAATGACCTTGACGTTGGTGTACAGGGCACAATTCAAAATTTGTGTCTGATGCAAAACTTTGAAGCACTGTGGACTATGAAGAGGATAGTGTCGAACTTCATAAAGGACATAGACAAGTTGGTAAAATGGGCGGACATGTGGCAGATGAAATTCAATACAGCAAAGTGTGAAGTGATTCATTTTGGTAGGAACGTAAGAAATAGGAGCAGGAGTAGGCCATCCAGCCCTTCAAGCCTGCCCTGCTATTCAATAACATCATGGCTGCTCTGAAGTGGATCAGTTCCACTTCCCCACCTGCTCCCCATAATCCTTAATTCCCTTGTCTATCAGAAATCTATCTACCCATGATTTAAACACATTCAACGAGGTAGCCTCTACCACTTCAATGGGCAGAGAATTCCAGAGATTCACCACCCTCTGAGTGAAGAAGTCTCTCCTCAACTCTGTTCTAAACTGTACCCCCAACTTATTTTGAGGCTGTGCCCTCTAGTTCTGGTTTCCTTTCTAAGCGGAAAGAATCTCTCTACCTCTACCCTATCTCGCCCCTTCGTTACCTTGTAAGTCTCTAGAAGATCCCCCCTCAGCCTTCTAAACTCCAGTGTGTACAGGCCCAGTCTATTTAATTTCTCCTCATAAGCTAATACCCTCATCTCCGGTATCAGCCTGGTGAACCTTCTCTGTACTCCCAAGGCCAATATATCCTTTCGCAAATAAGGGGACCAAAACTGCACACAGTACTCCAGTTGCAGCCTCACCAGTGCCTTGTACAGTTGCAGCAAGATCTCCCTGCTTTTATATTCTAACCCCCTCGCTATAAAGGCCAACATTCCATTCGCCTTCTCGATCACCTGCTGCACCTGCAGACTGAGTTTTTGTGATTCATGCACAAGGACCCCAGGTCCCTCTGCACAGTAGCATGCTGCAACTTTTCACCATTTAAATAATATTCCATCCTACTATTATTTCTTCCAAAGTGGGTAACCTCACATTTGCTAACGTTATATTCCATCTGCCAGGTCCTTGCCAACTCACTCAGCCTATCCAGATCTCTCTGCAAACTTTCCGCGTCCTCCACGCAATTCGCTTTTCCACTCATCTTCGTGTCATCTGCAAATTTTGTTACCCTACACTCAGCCCCCTCCTCCAGATCGTCTATGTATATGGTAAACAGTTGAGGCCCTAGCACTGATCCCTGCGGCACGCCACTAGTCACCAACTGCCACCCAGAAGAGCACCCATTTATTCCAACTCTCTGCTTCCTGTTAGGTAGCCAATCCTCAATCCACGCTAACACTTTACCCCCGACTCCATGTACCCTAATCTTCTTCAGTGTTCTTCAGGAAGAACACTGAAAGATACTAGATAATAAAGAGTTCAATTTGAAAGGAGGTGCAGAATAGAGAGACTTGTGCATATATGAATATAAGTCATTGAAGGTGACAGAACAGGTTGAGAGAATGATTAATAAAACATACAGTATCCTAGGCTTTATTATTAAGCACATAGAACACAAGAGCATGAAGATTATGTTAAACTTATATAACATACTGGTTCAGCCTCAACTGGAGTACTGTAACAAGTTTCAGGAAAGATATGAAGGCATTAAAGGGAAGACGGAAAAAAATATACAAAAATGGTCCCAGGATTGAGGAACTTCAGTTAGACAGATAGGATGGAGAAATTGGACAGTTTTCCTTGGAGAAGAGGTTGAGAGGAAATTTGATAGATATAGTCAAAATCACAAGGAATTTGGATGGAATGGAAAGGGAAAAACTGTTCCCATTGGGAGAATGATCATTAATGAAAGGGCATTGATTTAAGGTTATTAGAAAAAGCAGTGGAGATACAAGGAAAATTTTTTTTGTGTAGTAAGTGATTAGGATCTAGGATGAGCCACCCAAGGGTATGGTGGAGGCATGTTCAATTAAGACATTCAAGAGTGAATTGGATTATTATCTAAAAAGGAAGAATGTGCAGGGTTGCGGGAAGAAGATGCAGAATGATATGATGTGCGTTGCTCAGTTGGTGAACCAGCACAAACATGATGGGCCAAAGGGTCTCTTCCTATGCTATAACAATTCTGAGTAACAATAAGACCTCATTGATTATAAAATGAGTGCAACAAGGCCGAACCAATTTTTGGGACCAACCTCCTGTGATTTCAGGACACCTAAAAAATGTCCCAAGATTGGACCACACCATATTTCAGTTGTCTCTGGCACCACCTAAAATAGGTGTTATGTGTATTTTTAACATGACCAGTATTTAGCGTATTGCAAATTGTCCTTGAGAAGGTGATAATGAGCTTTTCGATCCACTGTATCCCATGTTATGAAAGTACTCCCACAGTGCGATGAAGTAGGGTGTTTCAGGAGATCATGGGTTTTAGAGATGCTGTTGAAAAACTTCCATCACTTAGAAGAATAAGCTAGCAAATGCAAGGAAACATCATCACTTTCAAGTTCCCTTCCAAGTTGCAAAATATCCAACTTGAACATCTGTCATATGCTTCCATCAAATCCTGATCCTGTAGAACTTTCAAAATTGGCTGTTTCATTTTGTCCTGATAAATATTTATAACTGAACCATTTTAACCATGCAAAATCATGGACAAGAATGCTTCAAGTTTATTACTTCCTTTGTCTTTCTTTTTATCCTCCACATAAAAAATCTTGCAAGTTGATGTGGAGGATGAGTAAAACTAGAGTATGAAACAATCTCATATCTGAATAAAGATTGGTATTGGTTTGCTTCGCAAATAATCTCTAAATTATTGGCAGTATTGTGAATGAGACTGAACTGGATCAACGGGCAAAGTAAATGTCAATCAGTAACTTACCCCACCCACCATTGTCCACACCACTTGTTCTTCCTGGCTGGAGCTTTTGTACAATTAGTTGACTTGGTTATATAAATAGAACAAAATGCTAGTTATGACTAACCAAAGTACCAGCCTTTCTTTTGTAAGATGATAGTTTGGATTATGTTTGTCAACTCTATTAAGCATTGCCAGCTATGACTCAGAAACCTCAGTCTGGTATGGCAATTGCTGGTGCATTTGCTGTAGAGGATTACAGTGGGTTGAGATGGCTCACAATTCACAAACACCTGATTTCTCTGGGCTCTCTCCTTGGCCAGCTATGCTTCTTGTTTCTGTTCACCTCTTCCAATGTCCTTTAAAATCCTCCAGAGGTCTTAGCTGTTCGTAATTGTCTCCTAGTTGCCTGTGCCAATTTCTGCCATCTTCATGTCATAGGGGCAGCACTGTGGCACAGTGGTTAGCACTGCTGCCTCACAGTGCTAGGGACCTAGGTTTAATTCCCGGCTTGGGTCATTGTGTGGAGTCTGGATTTTCTCCCCTTGTCTGTGTGGGTTTTCTCAGCAGTCTGAAAGATGTGCTGTTTAGGTGCATTGGTCACGCTAAGTTCTCCCACCCAAACAGATGCTGGAGTGTGGAGATGAGGGGATTTTTACAGTAACTTCATTGCAGTGTTAATGGAAGCCTACTTGTGACTAATAAATAAAAAAAGTTCACTTGCAGGTGTCCTTGAAGTGGAGGTATTGGTTACCAGGAAGTTGTTATGCAATGCCCAGTTCACTGTACAAAAGGTTTTTGTGTACATAGCTGATGAATGTGGCTGAGCCAGCACAGATGTAGCTAACTTAGTAATGAGTATATGCTGATGGAGTGAGCACATTCCAGGACTTCTGAGTTGGTGAACCTGTCCTGCCAAAGAAATATCTGAACCAGTGAAGGTGGAAAGTGTTCAGCCTTTTCTCCTGCCTGATATATATTGTCGAGGTTTCAGCACTGTGGAGGAATGTGCTGAGGATGCAGACTTGGTAGACCCACAGTTTGGTGTTCCTAGTCTGGCTGCTGTAATTCCACGTTCTCTTACTCAGCTTGGACATAACAGTTGCAGCTTTTGCAATGCATATGTTAATTTCAGCATTTGACATTCAGCAAGAAACAGATTGCTGCTGAATGTGGACCTACTTATGTGAAGTTATTAACAACTTCCAGCATATTATCAATGCTGATGGATGGTGGTATGGCAACATCCTGGGACCATGATGTTGATGGTCAGACCAATCCCATTACGGGTGTGAGAGAGCCTGTCCATTGTTGCTTCAGGTCATCCTCAACATGGAATGTTAGTGTGATATCATTAACATACAGCATCTCCCTGATGAGGATGTGTTGCACATTTCTGTTGGATCTCAGGTGGGTAAAGCTCAATGAACACCCTCTGTAGGCAGCCTGAAGGTATCTGACAGCAGCAAAAAGAAGAATATGCCAAAGAGTGTCATTGCTAAAACATAACACTGTTTGACCTCACAGAAAGGTTCTGATGTTGTTCCATCATAGCTGACTATACTCATAAAGGTTTAAAGATTATTTATTTGTCACAAGTAGGCTTACATTAATAGTGCAATGAAGTTACTGTGGAAATCCCCTAGTCGCTGTACTCTGATGCCTGTTCGGGTACACTGAGGGAGAATTTAGCACTTCCAATCCACCTAATCAACGCATCTTTTAGACTGTGGGAGGAAACCGGAGCACCTGAAGGAAACCCTCGCAGACATGGGAAGAATGTGCAAACTCTGCACAGACAGTGACCCAAACCAGGAAATGAACCTGAGTCTCTGCCGCTGTGAGGAAACAGTGCTAACTACTGTGCCACCATGCTGCCCATCTTAGCATGGAAAGAAGAGATTATTTGAACAACGTCGGTGGGCAGGGAATTTCACCAAAAGCTTAAATAGACCACCTCTGCTCACATGATTGAAAGTCTTGGTGAGACCGATGAAAGCAATATATTGTGGTCTCATAAGTTTATGGCATTTTCTTGCAGCTGCCAGATTAAGAAGATTATGTCAATTGGCGATCTTCCAGTGCTGAAACCACACTAGGATTTGAGATAGATGCATTCAGCCAAGATCTATATGTAGTCTGACAAGGGCAACATAGACAAATACTTTTCCTGTGAGGCTGTGCGAGGAGATGTCTCGATTGTTGTTACAATTGGAGTATTGTGCCTAATTCTGAGCACTGAACATTAGGAGAACGTTAAGGTCTTAAACTGGATATAGAAAAGTTTTATAAACAAAATTTCAGATGTGAGCAACTTCAGTTATGTGTATAGATTGGAGAAGCTGGCATTGTCTTCCTTAAAGAAAAGGTGGACAGAAGGTTTGACAAAAATAATTAAAATCATGAGGAGTCTAGATGGAATAGACAGGGAAAAAGTGTTCTCACAGACAGAATGGTCAAGAACCAGAGGACACCAATATAAGCTGAATGGCAAAAGAACCAGGTGACATGAGGGAAAACCTTTTTAAGCAGCAAGTGGTTAGGATCTGGAATGCACTGTCCAAGTATTTAGTGCAGGCACATCCAATTGCTGCTTTCAAAAAATAATTGGATAAACACCTAAAGAGGAAAAGTGTCAGGTATACAGGAAAGGATATGGGACCAGCTGAGCTAGTTGCTCTTGCTGTAGGCCAGAACAAAGATGCTGAGCTGAATGGCTTCCTTTTGTGTTTTCCATTCTTGGGTCTGATTACACTAAAACTTGGGTTGTTATTATGAGTAACTCCCTGCCACTTGAACAAAAATAAAACTAGAAATAAATTTTCAAGATAGTTTTCCAAACACCTAATTTGAACCAATTACTGCCAGTCCGGATGCATGGGATTGCAACAGTAACTGACTTTAAGCCAAAGACTTACTTTCCACCTTTCCATATTCTATGGTCCACATACTGGAATTCACTAAGTATTGCCAAGTCATCTAAAAAGGACAAGAATATAAATGTATAAAAATGTAAAAGAAACAGTAATTACAATGTTTATATCAAGAAGTTTCACAACACTGGGTTAACATTTGTGTAACACTGGTTAATATAAATATTTACATTTATAGACAAATCATAAGCTTAATACTGAATGATCAATGATTTGTGTTCCATTTATGATTATCCAGCTCAATAATTACAAACTTAGTTTCAAGATTACACAAACTCTTAAGAAAGAATATATAACTTTTGAGGAACTAATAATGTATATATTAAAAATGTGCATCAGTGACAGAAAAGAGATGTAGCATCAAGCAGGCGCTGCTTCCCTACACAGCAGATCATTACAGCTTTTTGTAGCAGTAGTAAGTACAGAAAGAAAACAATGTAGGGAGAGAGAGGGAGAGTTAGATTGTGAGTTGACGTCATGCCTTTTTTCCTGTTAATTGCCCTCCATTCTTCCCTTTTTGATGCACTCCCAGTAAAGGAAGGGCATTAGGACTGAAATCAAGCACCTCTCCAACTGGAGGATCAGAAAAGAGCAGCAACAAACACCACAGAGCACAAAATATGTGTCTTCATTAGATAAGAAAATGGCATATATTGGTATTGGAGGTCTCCTGGTTGCAGCACAAAGACCTCACTGTTATTGCTGCTGCAGGCCCCTCAGGCCGGAAGCAGTGGACCTTATACCTTGCTTCTTGGTGACTCTAACAATGTGCTCATCCTCAGTTGAATTAATGTTCTGTATTAATAAAATCTATTTTTTAAAATTTCAGCATCCATACAAATATTTAATACCAGAACTTTGTGAAATGCTGCCTTACGTCCTTGATGCTCAGGTATCGAGTGCAGGAAAGAATGGGCTGGGACAATCATGTGATGCTTTTATGTCAGCATGAGATGCGATTTGAGTTTCAAATGAGATCTTCCGCTCTGGCCACCAAACCCGTCTGAAAAAACAAATGGGAGCAGAAAATCCCGTCTTGATGTGTTAAGTGCCATTCCAAATGAACCTTCTTCATTTTGGTTGGTCTCAAGCCAGTGTCTCTTACAAGTTGCTGGGTAAGTTTGACCTCTTCAGGGATACTTAGAGGACATCCCTAATGCTTTTCTGCTGTCCTTCTGGGAGACTCCAGCCACAACTGAGTAGAGCTTCAGGAATCTGGTGTCATGGTTAATAATGATATGTCCCACTGAGCTGAACTGCTGGTGAGTGATTAGTGACTCAATGCTGGGGGTAAATTGCCTGAGAGAGGATGTTGCAGTCAGCCCAACTTCCTTGCCACTGGGTTTGGAGGATCTTGTGAAGGAATTGCTGACAGTACTTCTTTAATGCTTTGAGGTGCTTGCTATAGGCCTTCCAGCTCTCTGAAATATATAGGAATATATATATTTACTGCCACCCAGTAAACCAAGACTTATTCACAGGTTTGAGCTCCTGGTCCTCATTCCCTCAGTTGGCTGAATGCTAAGCTGGTAAAATGGAGGTGATATTGCCTTCATTGAAAAGAGACTCCCAAGATATGGAAAATCCACCTTTTCCAGGATCTTGCCATTCTTACCCAGTGACCTCTACCATTGAGAAGGACAAGAGCAGCAGGTGTATGTGGGGATATAGTGACACAATGATTAGTACTGCTGCCTCACAGCATCAGGGACCCAGGTACGATTTCAACGTTGGGTAACTGTGTGGTGCGAACACGTTCTCCCCATGGTAAATGTGTGGGGTTACGGATATAGGGCGGGAGGGGTAAGAATAGGTGTCCTGGGTAAGTTGCTCTTTTGGAGAGTGAGTGCAGACTTGATGGGCTGAATGGTGTCATTTGGCACTATAGGGATTCTGCAGTTCTATGGCAGGGTAATACCACCACCTGCCAGTTCCCGCTCAAATCACACACCATTCTGACTTGGAGCTCTATTCCTTCACTGTCACTGGATCAAAATCCTACAGTTCCCAATCTAATAGCATGTGGGTGTACCTACAACTGTGCTTTCTCAAGAGCAATTAGAGATGGGCAATAAATTTTGGTGATGTCCACATCCCACGAGAGAAAGGGAACTTTTTTTTGTTCATTCAGGGGCTATGGGTGTCACTAGTTCGTCAGCATTTATTGCCCATTCCTAGTTGGAATCACATGTAGGCCAGACCAGATAAGGATGGCCTTCCCATAGAACAAAGAACATTACAGCACAGTACAGGCCCTTCGGCCCTCAATGTTGTGCCGAGCTATGTCCAATCCCAAGGTCAAGCTATCCCTTCCCTATAATTCTGGAGTGCTCCATGTACCTATCCAATAACCGCTTGAAAGTTCCTAAAGTGTCTGACTCCACTGTCCCAGCAGGCAGTCTAATCCACACCCCAACCACTCTCTGAGTAAAGAATCTACCTCGGACATCCCTCCTGTATCTCCCACCGTGAACCTTATAGTTATGCCCCCTAGTATCAGCTGCATCCACCCAAGGGAATAGTTTCTGCACGTCCACTCTACCAATCCCTCTCATCATCTTATAAAACTCTATTAAGTCGCCTCTCATCCTCCTCTGCTCCAAAGAGAAAAGCCCCAGCTCCCTCAACCTTTCCTCATAAGACCTACCCTCCAAACCAGGCAGCACCCTGGTAAATCTCCTCTGCACTCCCTCCAATGCTTCCACGTCCTTCTTATAATGAGGTGACCAGAACTGAACACAATACTGAAAATGTGGTCTCACCAACGTCTGGTATAGTTGCAGCATAACCCCATGGCTCTTAAACTCAAACCCCCTGTTAATAAATGCTAACACACTATAAGCCTTCTTCATGGCTTTATCCACTTGAGTGGCAACCTTCAGAGATCTGTGGATATGAACCCCAAGATCTCTCTGTTCCTCCACATTCCTTAGAACCCTGCCATTGACCCTGTAATCTGCATTCAAGTTTGTCCTACCAAAATGAATCACCTCACACTTATCAGGATTAAACTCCATCTGCCACTTTTCGGCCCAGCTCTGCATCCTATCAATGTCTCTTTGCAGCCTGCAGGAGCCCTCCACCTCATCCACTACTCCACCAATCTTGATGTCGTCAGCAAATTTACTAACACACCCTTCAGCCCCCTCTTCCAAGTCATTGATAAAAATCACAAAAATCAGAGGACCCAGCACTGACCCCTGCGGCACACCTCTGGTAACTGGCCTCCAGTCTGAAAACTTTCCCTCCACCACCACCCTCCGTCTTCTGTGATACAGCCAGTTACTTATCCAATTGGCCAAATTTCCTTCTATCCCACACTTCCTTTTCTTCTTCATGAGCCTACCATGGGGGACCTTATCAAACACCTTACTAAAATCCATGCATACGACATCAACTGCTCTACCTTCGTCCACACACTTAGTTACCTCCTCAAAGAATTCAATCAAATTTGTGAGGCAGGACTTACCCTCACGAAACCGTGCTGACTATCCCGGATTAAACCGAATCTTTCCAAATGGTCATAAATCCTATCTCTCAGGACCCTTTCCATTAAGTTACCAACGACTGAAGTAAGACTAACTGGCCTATAATTACCAGGGTCATTCCTATTTCCTTCCTTGAAAAGACAAACAACATTTCCACTCTCCAGTCCTCTGGCACTATCCCTGTGGACAGTGAGGACCCAAAGATCAAAGCTAAAGGCTCCACAATCTCATCCCTTGCCCCCCAAAGTATCCTAGGATGTATCCCATTTGGTCCAGGGAACTTATCCACCCTCAGGTTTTTCAAAATTGCTGATATATCTTCCCTCATCTACCTCTTCCATCCTATCAGCCTGTATCACGCACTCTTCCTCAAAAACAAGGCCCCTCCCCTTAGTGAATACTGAAGAAAAACATTCATTCAACATCTCACCTATCTCTTTTGACTCCATGCACAAGTTCCCACTACTATCTTTGACTGGCCCTAACCTCACCCTGGTCATTCTTTTATTTCTCACATCAGAGTAAAAAACCTTGGGATTTTCTTTTATCCTACCCGCCAAGGACTTCTCGTGACCCCTCCCTGCTCTCCTAAGCCCTTTCTTTAACTCATTCCTAGCTACCTTGTAACACTCAAGCGACCCAACTGAACGTTGTTTTTTTCATCCTTACATACGCCTCCCTTTTCCTCTTGACAAGACATTCAACCTCCTTTGTGAACCATAGTTCCCTCACTTGGCCATTTCCTTCCTGCCTGCCAGGGACATACCTATCAAGGACACACAGTACTTGTTCCTTGAAAAAGCTCCACTTTTCGTTTGTGCAAACTTTTTGTTTGACATTAGTGAACCTGACGGGTTTTTCCTGACAATCAGCAATGTTTCATGGTCATCAGTAAATTTTAATTCTAGATATTTTTTATTGAATTCAAGTTCCACTATTTGCTGTGGGGGGGATTCGAATACTGGTCCCTAGAATATTAGCTGCGTTTCTGGATGAATAGTTCAAGCAATAACACCACTAGGCCATCACCTCCCTTAAATTTTCATTGCCAGGATTTTAGTGAAAAGCCCATTTTCTCATAAGCTTCTCAAAAAGAGTTGACACTGAGCTGGAGCTCTGTTTCTGAGTGAGCACGCTTACGCTGGAGGTGGAGTTGGCCACTAAGACCCAGCGGAAACATTTGTGAGGACAGAGCCTGATGCGTAAGGCACTTAGTCTGAATAAGAGCAGAGCGTGGGAGAGCATCATTCAGAGGATCAATCCTGAATAAAAGCTCATCGTGCTGTGGACACGGTAAGGACCTGCAGTTTACTTATTTCTATGGCAAGAATAAGTGGTGATAATTTGGACAGAATGTTTAAATGTGAGATATATTGAAGATGATCGTATATCATCTAATTTTAGCGTTTTATCTGAAAAAAACCGAATATGGACAAATTTGTACATTTGTGTTCGAGTGCAAGGGGTTCACACTTTAACAATATTCCATTTGAATGAATTTGTTGGGGGCAGCCCTGTGTCCCATTCCTGGGGCAGATGAAATACCATTCACCAGACAAGATACCTGCCTGCTCCAGAAATCGCATTCAGCCACGTGTGAGGCTAAACGTGAAACTGGGAAATGAAACTGCTGGCTGTAATTTGGCCACTTACCGGCAAACGTGGAGCTTTGAGTCCGAAAGTAGCGGGCCATCCTGAAGGGATGTTGGCGGTGATGGTGATGATAATGGGCCACAGCCGAAAGAAGAAACTCAACACAAATGTGTGCGCCAACAGCAAATGGCGATGAGCTGGAGACAAGAGGTCAACGGAAAATCTCGCCGCTGCTTACAACTACCCTCCTGTACCAAAGTTGGCAAAACTCTTATGGATTTATCCAGTGGGGAGTGGGGGGTGGGGGGGGACGGTGGAACACGATGGTTGGTGAAAGACCCATTAACATTGGACCGAGGCAGTGAGGAGGAAGCTGCCTGAAGCGTTCACTAGATTTCATCATGCCCGTCTAGGCGTGTTCCCCCAGGGTGAATGAATTGTAGAAGCGTGTCTCGGCAAACTTTGAAAGTATCTATCCGGGCGGAAGCGAAATCTTTTCAATGATATGGAGTGCCCCGGAAAAAAAATTACAACAAGTAAAACTACTCCTGCTTATAATAAATACCTGTGCCCTGGACAGCTTCAGGGAAGGGTTTGCAGAGATTCGGTTGAAAACCGGCTTGAGTTCCATTTAAAACAACTCGACCCATTGTATTAAACTCCTGGCCAGTAGTTCCTCCCAGGCATCCATTATCCTGTCCGCCAGTCAGGCCAAATAGAAACCCATTGCAAACATATTGTGTAGAGACGACGATGCTGTTTGTGGCCGGAAAAAAAGGGGTTAATTTCATATCGAATCCCCTGTATTCTCTCGGTAGAAATGAAACATCTTGCAAAAAAGGTTAAACCCTGGCCTTATCTGCTTAGTGGATTTAAAAACAAAGGCTCAATAATCAACTGGTTTCCTACAAATTGCTCAGGGGGAATGCGAGTGTGAGATGCAGCGTGTGTGTAAGACCACCCATTTATGGGTTTAATTTTGTTTTATTTGATGTGAAAGCTCTCGGATTCGATTTCCCCGCTGATTAATGAACACTGCAGCTCCGCGGTGGGAGTGTGCGACCAACATTTGCAGGGCAAAAAAAAGAACCCCAGGGGCCATTTCCCAGCCTTTGTCATTGTGCATCATTCGCCCCGGGGGTCTCCCCACCCCCAAACTTTACATCCCTTTTGCTCAGATTGCCACTTACACTCGTGAGCCATCCTGGTGAGACAGTAAAGCCCTTCAGCGGCTCACTCTCTTAAGTCACGTCTCTCACGTCCTCCTGCAGTGGCGGTGATGCTTTTGTTCCCACCTACTTCCTCCTTGCCCTCTCTTGATACCTAAAATGCCAGGGACACTGGACTGCATTTCACCAAACTCCACTTTCAAGAATGTGTGTAGGGAAGGCGAAATAATAATTAAAAAAAAACACCCAGCTAAATTTTATTAATTCGACTGCACATTGTTGCAGCCACCCGGCCCATCGCAGACATACCTGGGCACAAGTGGGGAATGGGGGAGGGGGAATGGTTTCAGAGGCATTTAAATGGACAAGGATTGGGGTGCTGCTGTGAGTGCCTGGTCCAAAGCTTCTCGATTTTAAAAAAAAAGGTGGAAATGAGCATCCCAGCGGCGACTCGCTGCCAAAACATATACCGACCCAGCGATAATCTGACTAGACTGGGTATTCATGCCGAAGAACTGTTTTAACATGCGAACAATAGGACTTTCAGATTTTAAGTTAGGCCAGTTGTAACACGATGATCAATTCTAAATGAGGAGAGGATTTATCGCAGTCAGGCCACATGTGTATCACGGGTCCCGATTGGCTGAAGGGTGATTCTCAACGTAAAACCAAGACAAGTCTTTGTGGGTCGGCTGTGTAAACAGTCTCTTCCATTCAGCTGTGGATTTGCCTTGATCAACCGGCCGTAATGGAGTACGTGTGCATTGTCTTGCCAGCAGTTGTAGGATGGTTCGGCTAACTTACATGCTCGACCTTGGTCTTGTCTTTCTATCTTCAGACCTGTTTTGTAAGCCGATACAAGGGGGATAACGCAGGACAGATTGTGTTCAGTTGAACAATGTTGGCGCACAATTCTCACTTCGGACAGAAAGGGGAGGTGGGGTGGGGGTGAATTGGGTGCAAATTGCATTTGAAACTGCACTGATCAGGTTATAGTTAAAACCTAAGAGTTTTTGCTGAAATTCGCTTGGATAATCATAAGCCTAAAATCTACTATGTCCTAGTAATTGGCCTGCACAATAGAATGCATTTTTATTTCTTGCTGAATTAAAAGTAAATCCTTGATGTATTTCAGGGTGCTAAATTGCTGCAGTTTATGAATACAGTAGGAAATGAGCTTATCATAAATAATGTGTCGATTCTCTTAGCTGTGATTAACCTGATTCAACTGTAAATAAGCTAAACGCTGAACTATTTAACAAAGAACAATACAACACAGGAACAGGCGGTTTGGCCCACCAGCCTGCACTGACTGATACGTGGGTTCTAACCCTCTGTTTGCCTCCCGTTCATGTGTCTATCAAGATTCACCTTGAATGTTGCTCATATGCCTGTTTCCGCCACCTCCACTGGCAGTGCATTCCAGGCACCCACCACCATCTGAGTGAAATACTTTCCCCGCACATCTCCCCTAAACTTACCACCTCTTAACTTAAATCTGCTCCCTCTTGTAGTTGATCTTTCCATCATGGGGAAAAAGCTCTGGCTATCCACCCTATCAATAATAAAAAAATTCTCTCTTAATTTTGTAGACCTTACCAGGTTGCCCCTCAGCCACAGTCTTTCCAGGGAAAACAATCCAAGTTTACAGAAGCCCTACAGTACAGAAGGAGGCTATTCAACCCATTGAGTCTGTACTGACCACAATCCCACCCAGGTTCTATTCCCGTAACTCCCCACATTTACCCTGCTAATCCTCTGATACTGGGGTCAATTTAGCATTGTCAATCAACCTAACCCACACAACTTTGGACTGTGGGGAGGGAACTGGAGCACCCAAAGGAAACTCGTGCAGATATGGGGAAAAAGTGCAAACTCCACACAGTGACCTGAGGCCAGAATTGAACCTGCGTCCCTGGCGCTGTGAAGTAGCAGTGTTAACCATTGCGCCACCATGCCACCTCTCCTCATACCTAAAACCTTCCATACCAGGCAACGCCCTGGTAAACCTTATTGCACCCTCTCCAAAGCATCCATCTAGTAGTGTGCCAGGCAGAACTGCATGCAATATTCCATATGTGGCCTAACTAAAGTTTTCTACAGCTGTAACAAAGCTTGCTGACTTCTATACTCAATGCCCTGGCCGATGAAGGCAGAGTGCTGTAGGCTTCCTTGACCACTCAATCTACCTGTAAATTGGTGCACACTTTTCAGTTTCTTGGGAAATTAACTTTTTTAAGATGTAAGAAAAATTAAAATGTGCCTAATGATACTTTTGCACCCATGAAAACAAGCTCAACTTGAAGATGCTCCTTAGGCTGGAAACTTGCTATTCTCAACGTTCCATTGTGGGAACGTGGTCAGTTTTATGCACAGGGTTGACTTTGGGCATAATGATTCTTAAACCAGTGTTAAAGATCTCAAAAACTGGATTCACCCCAAATGTCAATGACACATGATCTTCCCTGACCTTTTGCACTGTTTCAGCCACCTTAATCTGTATTTTGCTGTAAAAAAAATCAACGGAAATTCTACCCCGAGAAGACATCAAAACAGAAACAGGTTTAATAAGCAAGTAGTTTACTTATGCCAGCTCAACCCAGCGATATTTCGCTGTCTAGGATTACCAAAGTTTGTTCTGCTTTGTTTCCTGATCTTGTCATTTTCCATTATCACTAATAAAGAAAATATTGGCATTTATGTGGCACCTCTCCTGACCTCAGAGCATCCCAAAGCACTTTATAGACCATAAAGTACTTTCAAATATAGTTACAGTTATAAAACACACAAACCAATTTCAACACATTCTTGCTCCACCAATCTTAATTAATTAAATGACCAGATCAATTGTTTTTAGGCATTGGTTGCGATGTATATAGAAAAATCCCAAATTCTTATTGAAATAGTATTGTTAAGATTATCACCTATTTGAGAGGACAGAGTGGGTCTCAGTTTAATGTTTCATCTGAAAAACCACATCTTTAAGTGTATAGGAATCCCTCAGTTCAGCAAAGTATAAGCCTAGATCTGACAAAGTGCTCCAAAACCTTGTGGTTTCAAATAAATCTGTTGGACTATAACCTGGTGTCGTGTGAGCTCTCATCTTGTCTCTATATCTGTAACCTCCCTCAACCCCAGAACCCTCCAAGATATCCACCCTCGAATTCCTTTTCCGTCAACTTTTCGGTTCTCCTTTAAGACACTCCTTAATCCTACCCTTTTGACCAGACCTTTGGTGATCTATCCTCACATCCCTTATGTGGATTGACACTGCCCCTGTGTTGTGGGGGTGTTTTATTATGTTAAAGGTGATACATAAATCCAAGTAATTGATATTTAAGATTCTCTGCCCTCTATCTGATTCTTGTTGGGACTGCAAGTGGCTATTTTCCTTACTCACTGAACAATATATTTCCTTTATGCTTACAATAAGGCGAAGTTAAGTGTTATTAAATACCCTAAGTATTGATGGCATGTGTGATTGATCCTTCCAGTATCCAGCAGTTTAAAAATGTTTGTGAAATATGTTTAAGGGTCAATATATATTGGCTTTTCCATTATGTACTATTAAATATTTTAAGATAGTAGAACCTATGCTGCCTTTGATTTACCACAATGAGTATTAAAAAGAGAAAAATCAACCTAGGTTCGTTCCTGATCACTGTTTAAAGACTTATACTGAAAGTATATATAGGTGGTGAAGTCCAAATTGGGTTCAGTTTACTTTGAACCTGCATTATTAGGCAACACATTAAAGTTAAAATTTATTTATTAGTCACAAGTAAAGCTTACATTAACACTGCAGTGAAGTTACTGTGCATCACATTCTGGTACCTGTTCAGGTCATTGCACCTAACTAGCATGTTTTTCAGACTGTGGGAAGAAAGCTGAATACCCAGCGGAAACCCATACAGACACGGGCTAGGACGTACAGTCTCCACACAGACTGTGACCCAAGCCAGGAATCGAACCCCAGTCCTTGATGCTGTGAGGCAGCAGTGCTGACCACTTTGCATTTTAGAACAAAACTTTTCTTAAAGTAAACTTTGCTTTAAAAATATCCTGTGAGCAGAAACTTAGAGCAATTGAATTAATATAGTTGGATTTAATCACAAAAATAAGCATTCTAAACAACTTGTCTAGTCCACAGTCTCTGAGTAATCCACTTCTGAATAATGCAAGATGACTTCTAAAAATATATAGAAACCATTTGCTAGTCATATTGCTGTGCAATAATCAGTTTAACAGTAAAGTAAAAATAAAATCTTGTCCAAATATTTTGAAAACGTCTATTATTGTTCTTGTGCCTAAAAAGAAATCTTAATTTTAGAGCTTCCTTAAAGGCCCTTAAATGAACAGAATTAGCGAAAACTTGCAACAGTGATCAATTTGATCAGGAAACATAGCCAGCTTTGCGGTCGGAACATCTTTTGTGATTCCATTTAGTTCAATAGATCATAGAACCTCAATTTGTGTGAAAATTCCACAATCTTTTGATCTGCTTTTGCTGATTTCAGGTGAGTTGCACCCAACAGGTCAGCACAACTGAGTGAAAGCTCCAAGCCTTAATGTTGAAATGCTTGTTGAATTGCATAAGGTTTCTTCCAGCTCCAGCCCTGTTTTCTTTATGGTGTCACTTTTCATTATGTGTACTGATTGTTGGCTCACTCCATGTTAACATATGATGAAATCAATGTTGAAATGCTGACCTTGTGGTCAGGCATTTCCAAGAGGGAGCAACATTCACGCACAGCACTGGTTGGGGAATTGCCTCGGTTTTCTTACTACATAAATGACTAGATAGAAAATCAGGAGTTGTGGATCCATGTTTAACCAATCAGAACCGTGAATAAGCCTTGCCACTCACATCCAAGTACTTGATTGGAGAAGGAACTGAATGATATAATCTTCATATTTTATAGTTGGAAATAGTACAGACTATGTTACTCTGCTTTCCATAGCACTGATACATTAAGTGACTTGAGATAATGTCACAAACCATAAGAGCTAAAACTGAAGTGCTGTCGCAGCATTACTACCAGAAAATAGCACAGGTTGAGTATTTCTTTATAACAGCTACAGGATTCTCCCATTTAAAGTTAATTTGTTGGAAGCTATTCATTCTTAGGTTTGAAAATTAGATCACTAACTTCCACACCTTTTGTCTAAGTGATTTTCAATATTTTCCCTGAATGATTTTCACTCAGCTTGACTAACTTTGATTTATTTCACTAAGGAAATAAAAATCTCATTTTATAAGCCACAAGCTTGGATGAAGATGATGTTCAAAAGAATAATATTATAATTGTTACAGCAAATTATTGTAAAAGTGGAGATACCTTAGCAGTAACATTGAGGGTTTGGAATATTGCCAAAAGCATGACGGGCCTTCAGTTACTTAAACCAAATAGAAAATTCAGAGGAGAATAAAGCTTTAAACCTTACTGGGGAGAATATTGTCCTCTTGGCTATTGGAATGTGATCATTTTAATATGTCTACAGGCTCTGAGCAGGCCTTTTATCCATTACCAATTAGATTAAAAAAACCTCAGAATTCAAAATCCCCCAGTCAAATTCAGCATATGATTGAAACATTTGGGTTTTTCATCTTGCTGTACTTAATGCAATCACTTTGTGGTCAGCTGCTAATGTAACACACCCAACATGTGGCATATCTTCCTGTATACGCACAGGACACGGGGTGATCTTGCTGCATGTTATGATATTGTGCAAAATGTTATATCAGCACAGTGACCAATAATTCAACTTTTAGCTTCCATATTGTATGAAAGCATGGGTGCAGTGAAATTGAGAAATATCAGCACTTCAGATACTTTTAGGTATGCTTATATTTCTTTCTTAATTTTATTTTGTTTATGAGGATCTGTCTTAATAACGACGCAGCAATACCAGGCTTGGTTAATGAGATGTGCAATGTTGACTTGTATCAGGTTAAGTGTGGTCTTAAACCAATCCATAGAGAAATTAAACTGTACCATGTAAAATGTATTCATTAAAATGGTGGTTTAACACAATATCATCAGCTGCTCAAAGACCGGTGCACTCTCACATTCTTTGTTAGAACCTGTATCTTATTAGAATCTGAGTTGAAGTTGCAATAATCCTACAAAGGTTGCATTATCTAAACTGACATTATCCATACTTTTGATATGAACCTTCATGCTGCTCACAAATGTTTTAAATTTTGATTACCTTCTATCTAATCCAACACTTAGTGCGTGAATAAGATGAAGACCATAAAAGTACTACACAAGGACTGCATTAAGTAAAGTCAGTGCTGTCTCGCACAAGTTCCTGTGTTTGCTGTTTGTGTTGGCTCCCAGTCTGGCAATGTCTTAAATTTAAAATTCTCATCTTCATGTTCAGTTCTCCCCAGGATCACATGGGCGGCATGGTGGTACAGTGGTTTGCATTCCTGCCTCACAGTGCTTGGGACCTGGGTTCAATTCCTAGCTTGGGTCACAGTCTGTGTGGAGATTGCACATTTTCTCCATGTCTGCATGGGTTTCCTCTGGGTGCTCCAGTTTTCTTCCATGGTCTGTAGGACATGCTGTTTAGTGCATTAACCTGAACAGGTGCCGGAATGTGGCAAGTAGGGGAATTTCACACTAACTTCATTGCAGTGTTAATGTAAGCCTTACTTATGACTAATAAGTATACTTTACTTCCTCCGGTTTCCCTAGTCTGAGGTCTCTATGCACCTCTATTTTTATCAATGCACCATTGGCAAAGGAACATATTGGAGGAAGGTGGACAAGGAGAGAAGAAAATTAGAGTCAAGACAAGAAGAAATAAGTCCTGTAGGGCTGGAAGAGGTTATAACAATGGCCTGCGGCCTACCAGGGTGGTGCTGTTTGTGGAGCTTGGAAAGGAGGTAGAAGTGAGCTGGATATGATTGAGGACTGTTAAGTGACACTTTAGGAAAAAATGGCTTGATGTTTGGTGGTGGGATTGTGGTTGAGGGAAGTAGAAGTAGAAAGAGGTGCCGGAGAGCAGCATTCAGTCTTCATAAAGCAGAAAGCTAATGGCTAACAGATTTAATGACAATATCAAGGTTGTTCCTGAGAGAACAGTTCACAGCAAATTCAGAGATGGATTAAAGTGTTAAGGACAAAGTAGTGAAATTGAGATGGCCGATTCATTCTGGCAATATGGTCGGCATGGTGGCACATTGGTTAGCAGTGCTGCCTCAGAACGCCAGGGACCCAGATTCAATTCTGGGCTTGGGTCACTGTGTGGAGTTTACACATTCTGCAGGTGCTCTAGTTTCCTCCTACGGTCCAAAAATGTGTGGGTTAGGTTGATTGGCCATGCTAATTTAACCCTAGTATTAGGGGGATTAGTCGGGTAAATATTAGGGGTTACGTGAATTGGGCCTGGATGGGATTTTGGTCGGTGCAGACTCAATGGGCTGAATGGCCTCTTTCTGCACTGTAGGAATTTTATTCTATGATTCCAATGAAAAGATCAAGAGACAGAGGCTAAACAGAGGAATGAAGTGGAATGAGAATTCAAGAGATGGGAGAAAGGATGAAGCCTCATGGCCAAAGAAGTGGATATGGAAGTGAAAGTAGAAGATCTCAGTTATGTCAAGCTCAAAATTCATTGGCAGAATGTGAGGGGATGAAGGTGAGGCCTTTGTAATGGCCAAATCATTTGGATTAGAGAGCAGAATACCATAGGTTATAAAAGCATTAGAATTTGGCAACGTTTTTCTCTATTCATTCATGGGACATGGGCATCGCTGGCTGGCCAACATTTATTGCCCAACCTAGTTGCCCTTGAACTGAGTGGCTTTCTAGGCCATTTTAGAGGACAGTTGAGAGTCAACCACGTTGCTGTGGCTCTGGAGTCACATGTAGGCCAGGCCAGGTAAGTACAGATTTCCTTCCCTAAAAGAACATTAGTGAACCAGATGGGTTTTTATGATAATTGACAATGGTCATCAATAGATTCTTAATTCCAGATATTCTTATTGAATTTAAAGTCTACCATCTGCTGTGGCAGGATTCAAACCTGGATCCCAAGAACATTAGCTGAGTTTCTGGATTAATAGTCTGGCAATAATATCATTAATACTACCCCTGTTGGAAGGAGGGATGGGGTCAGAAGAAGGTCTGTGCACTGCCTTGGGATGCTATATTACGTAAAAGGTGTTACATAAATACAAGGTTATTGAAGAAGAAATAGGATCAACGAGGGAGTTGCTGTGCAAGAATTCTACATGCCTCCCCCCCCCATAAAGGAGAATCTAGCCTTATGCTCGTGGCAAATCAGAATACATCATAGTTATTCATTAGGTGTAGTCAAATAGTGACTGTTGTCTTGATGATGTTCAGTGAAGAATAATATCGCACAAAACTTAATCCTCTTATCTATGAATATTTCTATGTAAAATATATTCAAAAAAGTGAAGTGCTTGTTAAGTGGTAGTGGAAAATATAAAAATGGTCACTTGAGTTATCTGTTTGTAACATTGCAATCATCAGGTGGTCTGTTTTCTGACTGGATTATATCATCAGTGAGGCTCATTTTTCTATACTTGTAGCAATGTATAAAATCCCAAATGGCTTTTCATGCATGTTAAGATGACACAGGGTGCCTTGATTTGTATACAATGGACATACAAATCCCTTTACTCTGCTACAATTCCTAGCCTCTCATCACTGAGAAACTATTCTGATTCATTTTTCTGAAATCCAAGGTGGATGAACTTGGGCTGGAATTCTCTGCCCTCATTGTTGTGAACAGAGATTTGGACAAGTGCCAAATTCTCCATTCATGTTGGCAGCAGGGCATGCAAGAGTGACAAATTCCAGCCATCATCTTCCATAACTTAACATATTCTGTCTCTTCATTTGTCATCCTTTCCTAATATCCAAGCAAATATTAAAAAACAAAATGAAGGAGTTATTTAATACAAATTGAATATGACTAATGTAGGATGGTTCAGTAATCTGTGGGACATGGTGGAGTAATGATAATGTCACTGGACTTGTAATCTAGAGACCTGGTCTATGGATTCAAATACATGTATAAAAAGTGTATAAAGTCATGAAGACTATCATTAATTGTTGTAAAATTCCATCTGGTTCATTAATGTCCTTTAGGGAAGGAAATCCGTCATCCTTGCCTGGCCTACTTGTAACTCTGAACCCATGACAATGTGATTGTTGGCTTTTAACTGTCTTCCAAAATGACTTAGAAAGCCCACTCATTTAAGGATAGTTCAGAATGGGCAACTGATGCTGACCTTGCTAGCAATGTCCACATCTCATGAAAGGGTAAGGAAACAATTTCTTGATTGCCAGTTTGAGCAAAATCCAGCACAATATTTTCCCATGTAAAGAAGTTATGGATTGGAAGAGTACAATGGAACAATTCTGTGATAGATGAGCGTATAATATAGTTGGTGTAGGAATCATTTGAGTGTGAATGAATACTGGTGATCATATCAAGATCCAAAAGTTGGTACAATTAATTCTTTAGAAGATTATTTAACCATTCAAAATCAGTCATATTGAATTTGTGTTAAAGAAGCCTTTTTTTTAAAAAAAGGACAATACTATGATTTTTGCAAGAATAACTAGAACCATTTTGAATTAATATTGAGGATGTGAGGTTGTGTTCCCCATTATTTGGAATGAACAACTTCCCCGGACACTTCAAATTTGCAACAGATTTGATTGCAACAGGATATTTGAAACTATGATCTTAAAGTGGCTAACACTTAACCTTCAGATTGTTACTGGAGCTATCATTCTTTCTGCTGTTATTTTCTAACAATGCCGATGCACTTCAAGTAGCTGGAGGAGTCTTGCCAAGGCTTGACAGTCTGAATGTCACACAAAGGTTAAATATTTCGAACATGTTTGTTACTGTTTCATACAGTGCTTGTAGCCTATTGCTGTAGCCTGTAACTTAATCATCCTTTAAGGTCGCTTGAGAAATGTTCCATTTTCTATTTTTCAACCTTTAAAGACAGTGACCTTTTAACAGGTGTAAGAATCATTACTGTGCCTGTCTGCTCACCAGACCCACTTGTCTTGTTAATTGCTTAGTAAACAAAATCTATTCCTATTGACAGCAAAGTTTTGAAGTTTAAAGATTCAAACATAAAATTTGCACGGTGAAGATTAAAGAGAGCAAATTACTCAGAATTTTTAATGAAAGCTGAATATTCAAAACTGGTTATCTTCAAAACTGGACAGTGGTTATCTTTCTTGGTGCTATTCGTTATTGGAACTGGTTTGTTTGGAAGTATAGCATGTGACGTGTAAAGCTGGTATCCCATTTCAAATGCTGACTATCCAGTTTTGGATTTGTATTTCAGAATACCTACTTAAAGGTATTTTACGGTGAAGACGGCAGATCGGTGGTGGGGTGGGGGTGAGGGGAGGAGGTGGCTCAGTTGGCTCTCTGCTGGGAAGGGGGAGGGAGGAGTGAACAATGAGGTGGGAACTGAAGCATTAGTTTCTTAGAAACACGGGAATTAGGAGCAGAAGTATAAGACACTGGTGAGGCTGAATTTAGAGTATTGTGTGCAGTTTTGGTCACCCAATTACAGGAAGGATATTAATAATGTTGAAAGAGTGCAGAGAAGGTTTACAAGGATGTTGCCGGGACTTGAGAAACTGTGTTACAGAGAAAGGTTGAATAGGTTAGGACTTCATTCCCTGGAGCGTTGAAGAATGAGGGGAGGTTTGATAGAGGTGTATAAAATTATGATGGGTATAGATAGAGTGAATGCAAGCAGGCTTTTTCCACTGAGGCTATGGGAGAAAAAAAAAGAACTAGAGGACATGGGTTAAGGGTGAAGGGGGGAAAGTTTAAAGGGAATACTGGGGGTGGGGGGGGGCTTCTTCACACAGTGGTGGGAGTGTGGAATGAGTTGTCAGATGAAGTGGTGAATGCAGACTCACTTTTAACATTTAAGAAAAACTTGGACAGGTACTTAGATGAGAGGGATATGGTCCGGGTGCAGCTCAGTGGGATGAGGCAGAAAAATGGTTTGGCACAGCCAAGAAGGGTCAAAAGGCCTGTTTCTGTGCTGTAATGTTCTATGGTTCTAAGGCTGCACCTTTCAAACTATTGAAAATGCCCTCATTACATTCATATTATCCTGTCACATTAAGGATTACTTTCTCATCTGGTTACAAATTAACTTTGACAGCATCTCAAATCCTATTACACATCTATATTAAGGAGTAAGGAATAAGTAGAAATGCCAAGCAAACGACTGGAGCTACACCTCCACTGGGATAACCTAGTATTTTCAAACACACCCCTAATCACATGTTTTTATTTTGGTTGAGCTATAAGATTTAGAAATCTGTCAGTGAGATTAAATTATTCTTTGGATGCAAACAGTTTTCGTTCAGTTATCCTAACGACCACTCCCTAACATTAATTTTGTTGCAGTTGAAACTATTATTTTAAATGTATTATTGAATACCTGTTGTAGACAATGTCAATGTATTGTGCAATTAGTATATCTTGACTCTACAACTGAAACTCTTGAGTTAATGAACTCGTACAGCACTGCACCTGTTGATTCAAGATGTCAGGAAGTTTTAATGTTCCTTAAACATTAACCTACACATTTTGTTGATTTGAGCAAGGACAGATAGATCAGGTTTTCTAACTACTGTTGCTGAAACCACAGTAGTGGAGGAAGGCTGTTAATATCCAGCATTAGAATAATTAGCATGATAATTAAGTTGCTATTAATCTCCGCTAAAACAATTGATTTAATAACCACATGGTTTTTAATGTCCCATGGTATCGTAGTTAATCTTAACCAAACAATGTTCCTGGGCCTTAAACTTTACTTTTTGCTAATTAAAAACATGTCGTATTAACTGGTACTATAAATTATTATTGCGAAGATCCATAATAAACCTAGTAAATAAAGCTTTATTTATTGGTACTGAAGAACTGACTTCCTCACTGCGCCAGAAAATTACCTTCTGTTCCGATCAAACATACGAAGGGTAATATGTGTATGGTTTTATTCCCATTTGTCAGTTCCATGTGAGTTTCTGGTCTTAGCTGTGTTGCCATGAGTGATGCTACAGGGAAACTTACTAGAAAAATGATCCCACTTTTATCATATTCTGGCTTATAAGTGAGGGAGATGGGACCCCTGGCAACAATAATCCCATCCACTATCTTGGTCAATCATGGGATGCAGAATTGAACAATAGATTCTGAAAAACCATGATCCATATTTCTTTTCAGAAATGTAGGCATTGTGGATCCAGGAAGTCGTCATAACTGCTTTTTGAATAGTAGTACCTGGAATTCCTACAGTGCCAAAGGAGGCCATTTGGCCCATCGAGCCTGCACCTACAACAATCCCACCCAGGTCCTATTTTCCCCCCCTTCCATCCCCGTAATCCCAAGTATTTTTCTTGCTTGTCACCCTGCCACTACAGGGCAATTTAACCTGGCCAATCAACCTAACCTGCACATCTTTGCAGTGTGGAAGGAAGCCAGACTAGCAGGAGGATACCCACACAGTCATGGGAATTTGACAGTGACCCAAGACTGGAATTGAACCCAGATCCCTGGCGCTAAGAGAGCAGTACTAACCATAGGCCACCATGTTTCCTAATGACATTTCTGCTGTCAGATGCAACCTGAACATCAATAGTGTGCAGGCACCTGCTGTTCATTAACCTATGGGTTTGGTTGAACCCTGTGATGGTGAGACTTCCTCCTGCTTAACTTCAAAAGTCTTTTACAAGATACTGTCATCTCCCTCTCAAGAAAGCTTGTGAGCAGACCAGTTCTCAGGGCTTTTACATCTCAACCATTTAAATGGATACATGCTTTAGGTGGAACCTGAAGTTTGTTGTAGGTGCAAGTTTCATTTAATTTTTTTTCTTCATAGAGGGCCACACCATTTTACTGTGGGATTCATTGGTCTTTTTGTTTCAGATTGGCTGCGACAGAATATGGTGGACTACTAACTGGGTATGTGATTTGTGGCCTGACCTTTGAGCCTGTGTCTCCCAGCACTCCTCACCACTCCCATCCCCTCTCCCTAGCTGTTGAACACATAGGGTTTGTGGTGGGAGATATAGGAGGGATGTCCGAGGTAGATTCTTTACTCAGAGAGTGGTTGGGGTGTGGAATAGACTGCCTGCTGAGATAGTGGAGTTGAACATTTTAGGAACCTTCAAGTGGTTATTGGATAGGCACATGGAGCATTCCAGAATTATAGATCTTGGGATTGGACATAGCTCGGCACAACATTGAGGGCAAAGGGCCTGTACTGTGCTGTAATGTTCTATGTTTGTAACATATGGAAAATCAAGTGTGTAACCATTTGTAAAATTTGTGATTTATTTTTCCGTTTTTGTTAAGTAAAAAGCAGAGGTACCTGCTGGAGCTACATAAATCACCTGGATCCATCTTATTTTGGCATTCCATGATGTTTTGTATTCCAAAGTATCAGCAAGGCTTAAGCATCACAGAAACACCAATCCCATTACTAAAAAATTGTACCAAGGAAGTTAACAACAGCATTGAATTTAGTCATAACTTAAAACCTCATACAGTTTACCTTCTGCATCACATAAACACACACAGATACAGGCATACACACACACAGTTGGCTTACATTAAGATTTAAATTGATAAAAGGTTGACAGTGGAAAGATCCATTGAACAAATTTACCTATAAATACATAGTGACCATACACTCGTGCCTTTAAAAACATGCTTCTAGAAAGGAAAAGAAGTGTTCAGTTTCTGACAGCTTGGCAGCATGAGCCACATGTCACTCATGGGTCACACTATGTCTCCTTAGATTCTGCAAGAATTTCACACTTGGAATACCCTATACAGTAGGAAATGTCATGCTTTTTTAAAGAATCATGTATTTTCAGGATGGAATCTAGGACAACACTGTAGATTGTGCTGGACCCAAGTTCAAAACTGGATAGAGTGAAGCTGGAGTTCAGAGTGGTGATAGGGATGACTTTACAATTATGTATTACTCTTCATGCTGGCTTGCTTTTTCAAACTGCAACCCTGCAAAAGCTATATCATCATTCGGAAGTTGTAGTTCTCGTCCAGTTTTCAATATTTTTCTTCTTTAGGAACCTCCCTTTTTGCTCTTCAATGTAATTCTCGTGATCTTGGAAATAGGTGGAATAATTGGGCAGTTTATAATGTGGAGGGCTGGGTGTAGTTGTATATTGGACAAAACATTTGAATTTTATAAGCAGTGTCAAATTTATTGGGGATTAATTCATGGCTGGTAAACAGAGCTGTGCTCATTTATATATGTTTGAATGTTTTCTCTCTTCAGAAAGTGCACAATATAACTTGGTCCACTTTTAAAAATAAGGCCAATACATTGCTATTTGGTACTTATAGCCTAGTTCATTGTGTGCAAATAATGCTGTAGCAGATTCAGTATTGGTTCTAACTGTGCAGTAAAATGATTACTGGAGCACCTTTCTCCGAAGCAAGTCATGCCAATGAATTAAATGCTGAAGAGTAATTACTGTTGTAATGTAAGCAAACTTCATTTACAGAGCCTGGTTCAGCATGGAATTTACCTATCCAGGAGAATACGCTCACATGCATGTACTGCGCTTTCTTCCTCACTGTTAAGTCTTAGGACCTGGGTGCATCCTTGAAATTGCACATGAAATTGGAACTGCAAAGAACTAAAAAATACATTTTAGCAAAGCCATTCCTGTCACCATCCTGAATTCCAGTTTTACACAATCCTGTTTTCAACTCTGGTTTGCAGTGTTTTATTCTGTACCCATTCTGCCAATATCAAGTTTACCCAAGTATCCTTCTGAAACAATTAGAATATGCCCAAATTTAAAATGGACATAAATCATTATAAATGTTTGGTCCAAGGAAGTGCAAAGCCACACCAGTTCAAGAACCTGTATTTAGGGAAGCTCTTCAGTTATTAATACAACTTATCTTTTAACATTAAAAAGTATACTAAAAGCAACAGAAAATACAGAGTAGAGCACAGCAAGAAATCGTTCAGCCCATTGTCTGCTTAGGCTCTAAGGACCTGTCCATTCTAATCCCATTTTCCAGCACTTGGTCTGTAGCCTTGTATACTATGGCTTTTCAAGTGCTCATTTAAATGTTGAGGGTTCCTGCCTCAACCACCTTTTTTTCAGGCAGTGATCTCCAGATTCCCACCACCCTCTGGGTGAAAATGTTTTTCCTCAAATGCTCTCTGAACCTCTGCCCGTGATCTTCAGTCTATACCCCTGATTATTGAAAGCTTCTTTCTATTTATGTCACTCATGATTTTGTACACTTCAATCAGGTGTTGCTAACTCCCTCCACCCCCACCCACTCACCCACCCAGGGAAAATACTAAAACAATCCCAATCATAGCTGAAGCTTTCCATAAATCCATAAGAAATAGGAACAGGGGTAGGCCTTTGAGCCTGCTCCACCAATTAATAAGATTATGGCCAATCTAACAATCACTAAGACCACTGTCCTTCCTTATCTCTACAGCTCTTAATTCTTCTACTGATTAAAAACCTATCAATCTCAGCCAGCCCAAGCAACAACCAGGTGAATCTCCTCTGCACCCCTCCTAGTGCAATCACATCACTTCTATATGTGGCGTCCAGAACTGCACACAGTATTCTAATTGCGGGCAGCACGGTAGCACAGTGGTTAGCACTGCTGCCTCACGTTATCAGGGATCTGGGTTCAATTCCCGGCTTGGGTCACTGTCTGTGTGGAGTTTGCACATTCTCCCCGTGTTTACATGGGTTTTCTCTGGGTGCTGTGGTTTCCTCCAACACACTGAAAACATGCTGGTTATGTGCATTGACTCGAACAGGTGCCGGAATGTGGCGACTAGGGAAATTTCACAGTAACCTCATTGCAGTATTAATGTAGGCCTCTCTTGTGACTAATAAATAAACTTTAATTTTATTTTAAACTGTGGCCTAACAAGAGTTTTATACAGCTCCATTGTAACTTTGCTGCTGTTATATTCTGTGCCTCGGCTAATAAAGGCAAGTATTCCATACGCCTTCACTACCTGTAATGCTGCCTTAAGAGATCTTTGGACATGCACCTCAAGGTCCCTCTGGTGCTGTGTTCTCCCTACTGTCCCAGGGTCTTTTTCAGAGTAGCAGTTGGTTATTAGTGGTGTGCCTCATGGGTCAGTGCTGGGACCACAACTTTTCACAATATGACGATTTGTAGGAAGGGACTGAAGACACTGTGCTAAGTTTGCAGATGATACAAAGATATGTAGAGGGACAAGTAGTATTGAAGCAGGGGAGCGGCAGAAGGACTTGGACAGGTTAGGAGAGTGGGCAAAGAATTGGCAGATGGAATACAATGTGGAAAAATGTGAGGTTATGCACTTTGGAAGGAGGAATGGAGGCATAGACTATTTTCTAAATAGGAAAATATTTAGAAAATCAGAAACGCAAAGGGACTTGAGAGTCATTGTTCAAGATTCTCTTAAGATGCAGGTTCAGTCGGCAGTTAGGAAGGCAAATGCAATGTTAGCATTCATGTCGAGAGGGCTAGATTGCAAGAGCAGGGATGTACTTCTGAAGCTGTATAAGACTCTGGTCAGACCCCATTGGGAGTATTGTGACCAGTTTTGGGCCCAGTGTCTAAGGAAGCATGTGCTGGCCTTGGAAAGAGTCCAGAGGAGGTTCACAAGAATGATCCCTGGAATGAAGAGCTTACCGTATGAGGAATGGTTGAGGACTCTGGTCTGTACTCGTTGGAGTTTAGGAGGATGAGGGGGAGGGGATCTTATTGAAAATTACAGGGTACTGTGAGGCCTGGATAGAGTGGATGTGGAGATGATGTTTCCACTAGTAGGAAAAACTAGAACCAGAGGGCACAACTTCAGACTAAAGGGACAATCCTTTAAAACAGAGATGAGGAGGAATTTTGTCAGCCAGAGACTGGTGAATCTATGGAATCCTTTGCCTCAGAACGCTGTGGCAGCCAGGTCATTGAGTATCTTTAAGATAGAGATAGATAGGTTCTTGACTAATAAGAGATCAGGGGTTATAGGGAAAAGACAGGAGAATGGGAATGAAAAAAATATCAGCCATGACTGAATAGCTGAGCAGACTTGATTGGCCAAGTGGCCTAATTCTGCTGTTATGTCTTATGGTTTTATGGAAAGATACACTTGAGAGTTTGGGGTGTTGCCAGCTTTGTAGGCAGAGATTCAGTTGGACAGGAGGTTTGAAGGACAGGTGCAAAAGATTGAGGAGATTATGTGCATAAATTGCTTCCAGTCTAAATCCTGCAATCTTTCAAGCCAGGTAATTGGTTTGTGCCCAGATTAAGTGTGTCTCTTTCACAGATATGAAAACAAACTCCGGAACAAGATATTGCAAGAGCCTCAGTGTGGCAACAAATAGCGAATAATTGAATAACTCTAGTTAAATTTAAAAGACATGATAAGATATGAATTTGCACTTAAATCAGATTTTACTCCACTGGAGTTTATACTGTAATTTAAATGCTTTGCAATGATGCTAAAGTTGCACAATAGCACCTACTCTTTTATTTCAGGAAGTACATGTAATTGATATTCCTTACCTAAGTTCTATTTTATAAGTAGGGATGAAATAAAAGACTTAAATGTGTTCAAAAAATACGTTGCTGAGCAAAAAACATAGAAAATAGGTGCACGAGTAGGCCATTTGGCTCTTCAAGCTTGCACCACCTTTCAATATGATCATGCACTTTCAGTATCCCACTCCTGCTTTTTCTCGATACCCCTTGATCCTCTTAGCTGCAAGGGTCATGTCCTGCTCCTTTTTTAACATATCTAATGAACTGGCCCCAACAACTTACTGTGGTAGAGAATGCCATAGGTTCACAACTCTCTTGAGTGAAGAAATTCTTCCTCAACTCAGTCCTGAATGGCTTACCCCTTATTCTTAGACTGTGACTCCCTAGTTCTGGACTTCCCCAACATCAAGAAGATTCTTCCTGCATCTAGCCTGTCCAGTCCCATCAGGATTTTACACGTTTTTATGAGACCCCCTCTCATTCTTCTAAGTTCCAGTGAATACAAGCCCAGTCGATCCAGTCTCCAAAAGTTGAGTTCCCTGCTATTAATGTAAACTAGAGTTGCTTGCTAAGTTTTATGTGTCCCTGTAAGTGGTATTGGATCATACCGTATTTGTGAAGAAGCTGGCAAATCAATTTGATAGAGCAGTTTTGTCATGGTTGTGATCATCTGTTTATTTTTTAGTTTAGTTGGTGATAGTTCAAATTTACCAAACATAACTGAAAATTTCCATGTTGCAAAACACCCAAAAGGCCAGTGTGAAATTTCTGCCAGTTGATACACTAAACGCCATCCTGAGTCCAACACTTCAACCACCCTAACATGCATGGTACAACAGTGCCATTTGCCCCAACTTCAGGGCTATTTAATTCAGTATGGCTTACCATTCATTAGTTACGCATAGTATTGTTAGGGTTATAGTGTAACCCGACATTGGTGCTTCATATATAAAACCATATCTAAAGACTATTGCAGCTATTCCATGAAGTGTAGATAACTAATACATAAATTTAATACTGTTCACAAAGCAGTGTGGAGTGTCTGTCAGAAATCTCCCTTGATAGACAAGAGGGGGCAGTTTTTAGCAAGTTATCAGTGACTAAGAATAGGAACCAGTTGCATCCCAATATAGATCTGACCTCTTGCTATTGTAGATAAGAATACATCTCTAACAACTCAAAGCACATGCCAGTACATTTGAGTTAAATCACTCCTCAAAACACATCTCAGTACCAGAATAATTAGTATACCATATAAATAGGTGCAGCAATTTCCATGAGACAAGGGGTTATTTTCATAGAATAGAATCATTACAATGCAGAAAAAAGCCATTCAGTCCATCGAGTCTGCACTAACCACAATCCCACCCAGGCTTTATCCCCATAACCCCATGCATTTAGCCTAGCTAGTCCCCCTGACACTAAGGGGCAATTTAGCATGTCCAATCTACCTAATCTGCACATCTTTGGACCGCGGGAAGAAATCAGACATGGGGAGAATGTGCAAACGGCACACAGCCAATAATGCAAGCCAGAATCGAACCTGGGTCCCTGGCGCTGTGAGGCAGCAGTGCTAACCACTCTGTCACCCCTAGGTTGGTTTCATGTACTAGTGCATTCAAGTTCCCTCCTACCTGGAGAATTATATTCCAGCCGTGTTTATATTCAGAAAAACTGTTATGTTCCTCATCACTACTGAATCACAATTCCCCTCATGCCAGGGTGAGGTGCAGTAAACTGCCCAACCTTCATACACCCCAAAAACACACTCCCCTGACAGGGGGATGATTCATCTGTGTTTGATTTGCGATTAGTGTACAGTGGCAAGTCATTCTGTTCCTTAAATAGAACATAGAACACTACAGCACAAACAGGCCCTTCGGCCCACGAGTTGCGCCGATCACATCAACACCTACCAGCCTATAGACCTATCTGTAACCCCCAATCCCATAAAACCCCATATACTCATCCAGAAGTCTTTTAAAAGACCCCAGCGAGTTCGCCTCCACCACCACTGACGGCAGTCAATTCCATTCACTCACCACCCTCTGAGTGAAAAACTTACCCCTAACATCACTTCTGTACTTCCCTCCCCACACCTTAAATCTGTGTCCTCTCGTAGCGACCATTTCAACCCGGGGAAATGAGGATAGAAAACTGACAGCACTTAACCTAATTACTTGCTTGATTATCAGTGTTCTTGACTTTTACTAGGAGATAAGTTGCACTTATGAGAAATGTTCATAACCTTTATTACTCTCAGCATAGATTAAAAAAAAAGCAGGGAGGTTATGTTGGAACTATACAAAACTTTGCTTAGGTCAGAACTGAAATACTGTGTCACCTCATTATAAAAAGAATGTGATTGCACTGGAGAGGGTGTAGAGGAGATTCACCAGGATGTTGCCTGGGATGGAGCATTTGAGCAATGAAGAGAGGCTGGATAGGCTTGAGCGGTTTTGTTTTTGAGGTTTAGAAGATTATGAAGGGTATAGACAGGGTGGATAGGAAGCAGTTGTTCCCCTTGATTGAACGGTCAATAACTAGGGGGCATAATTTTAAGGTGAGGGGCAGGAAGTTTAGAAGATTTGGGGAAAACATTTTTCACCCAGTGGATGGTGGGAATCTAGACTTCACTGCCTGGGAGTGTAGTATGTACTGTACTGTATGATTATCTCTGTGACATGAGTGCACATTTCCTTTTACTTGTTCTCAGTTAGAAAAACTATGTAGGAAGATAGAAGTTGCACTAAGAGAAATGATGGATTTATTGACATTGGAACCTACTATATCCATACTATTTTCTGGTATCAAAACTTTTTGTACCTAGAGCCAGTTTATGACATCTTACTCGTGCATAAAGCATGGATTCATTCATTATTTTAACTTTACTGAACAGTTCTCTCACAAATTAAACTTGACATTTTAAAATAAAAGCTTGTTTTCTAAGTTGGCAGCCACAACTGACAAGAGTCTAGCCTCAACAATTCACCATGAGTGATACTTTTCGAATTACAGACATAAAAATGATCATATGTGAACTTAGATGCGCATTTACTGATGCTTGTGCATGAGCTTTCTTTTTATCTGAAGGAAATTGCTGAATCCAATTGCTCTTGCTGAATCCAAACCTCTTACAATTCAGAAAAGGTGAAATTTTTGGAAAACAGTTTTTTTTAAGTTCATGTTGGAGAAGATGGTTGATTTCCAGTGACAAAATCTGAAAAATACCCAAAATTAGTATAGAACCTGAAGTTGATTTATGCTTGAAAATTGTCCTATGAAGCAAGACTTTCCAAAGTCCTACCACAGACCCAGTTACAAATGTAATGACTCGAGCAGTAATGCAAAAGAGGGTTACTTGCTTTATATTCTTAACAAATGATGAGATGTAAATATCTCCACCTGGGATGCATCTCCCCTCATAGCTTTAAGCTTTTCCAACTGACTTTTGACATACAACAAGTGCAAATTTCTGAAAGGGTTTGGGAGAATTAAATAACAATAAAGATTTTTTACACTGGCTGGTGAATTGGCAGTAAGGGGATAAATACATGACTTGTTACTGAAGCATGTGAATTAGAAAACATAGTTTCATGAAGTGATTACATTAGTGTATGAAATACTGCAGATGAGTGATAATCAAAGTTCAGTTAATCACAATATTGAGAGAGGGAATAAGGGCAAAAGGGTATGTGGGCCAACATGTGCTTACTTAACTAGATGGTAAATTTAAAATATGCATTCTGTTTTTTTTTACTTTCATCATTTTAAATTCACATTTATAATAGAAACAACCTCTATCAAGATTGTAAAATGTGATATTTACATGGACAGTTTCCATTATAAATGTATTCAGTGACTTATAATGGAAACATTTGATAGGGAGTGTGTGCAGATGTGTGATATATGTTTGATGTAAATGTAGACAAAATCAGTAATATGAGGAAGGGGGCAATTTCCTGTCATAACTGATGGGGTTTTCGTCCCTCACGCTTTGGGATTAAGTGCCCATGCCAACGAGAAAATAGGAGTGTTTCCCGCTGGTGCTAGCAGCATCTGTCAGGTGGGATTCACAGTGAAAAAGGCCATTAAGCTCATTTTGAGCAACCTGCTAGCCAGACCTGCTATTCAAAAAGGAACTAGATATAGCTTTTAGAGATCAAGGGATATGGGGGTATCTCCCCCATTCTGGTCAGCCAATTTCTCCAGAAAGTCTTGAAAACCTCTACCAAAGTTAGTTCTAGAGTGGCACATGAGGATATTGCAATAAATGTCATCGATGCGTCAGTATCAGTCTTTCCAGAATACCTGCACAGCAGGAATAATTCCCAGCTTTGAACTGTGATCATTTATCTGACATTGTGGAATTTTGATTTTTTTTTTAAAAAAAGAAATCTTAGCTTGTGTGATAATTTTAAATGTGTTAATATCCCCGCTAACTATGCCAAATTTAATTCTGCTTTTCAGGTCATAAGCTGAACCATGGGAGTTGTAGTTACCGATGATGCACCACCAGGCATTAAAGCCCCTGATGGAGGCTGGGCTTGGGCCATCCTAATTGGATGTTTCGTTATCACTGGATTCTCATATGCTTTTCCAAAAGCTGTGAGTGTCTTCTTCAAGGAATTGATTAAAGAGTTTCACGTTGGGTACAGTGATACTGCTTGGATTTCTTCTATTCTGCTTGCCATGTTATACGGAACAGGTAAGCATTTAGTGAATTGATGACGCTTGGCTAGTTTCTTTGTTTCCAGACTTCATTTTTGCATTACAAATTAATTTATATTTCTATTTGATTACTTTTGTCAATGTGCACAGACTGGCAGCTGGTCAGTTACTAGGTTCCACAATGCGCTTTTTTTTTCTTGAAGAGCAGCATCCACAATGCTATCATGCTTCCCAATGGAGACACACCAGCGTCGAGATTTATGTAATCAGGTTTCTTTGCAGTGAAGCAAACATTCCATTTATAGCTCTAACATTTGATTTTACAGAATTTACTGATTTGTAACCAATGTCAAAATCCATTAATTTATGTACTGTACAGTTGAACATAATTGTGTAATTTGCCCTGATGACACTAGTTCTGTTATTTGGGATTGGACCCACAGCATCCTTTGCCCCTTTACTGCTGTGGCTGCTTATCACGTTGAGCCTTATAAAGTGTTTTGATAAGTAGGGGCTGATGAAAAATGACCTGGAACAAAAGCCATGGCCACCCTTGACTCAAGGCCCTGGCAGCCTTTCTAATTCTTAAAAATTCCTTCATGGGCTGTGGGTGTTGCTGACAAGTCCAGCATTTGTTGCCCATCTCTAACTGCCCTTGAAAAGGTGTTGCTCAGCTGCCTTCTTGAATTGCTGCAGTCCATTTGGTGTAGGTGCACTCACAGTGCTGTGAGGAAGGGAATTCCAGGATTTTGACCCAGCGACAGTGAAGATACAGCGACACATTTACAAGTCAGGGTGGCGTGTTACTTAAAGGGGAAGTTGCAGGTGATGGTGTTCCCCTGTGTTTGCTGCCTTTGTCCTTCTAGGTCATAGAGGCTGTTTATTTGGAAGGTACTGTTGAATGAGCCATGGTGACTGTGTCTTGTAGATGGTACACACTGCTGCCATTGCATCAGTGGTGGAAGGAATAAATGTTAAAGGTGATGGTTGGGATGCCGATCAAGTAGGCCACTCTGCCCTGGATGGTGTCGAACCTCTTGAATGTTGTTGAAGCTGCACTCATCCAGGCAAGTGGAGAGTATTTGATCACTCCTGACTTGTGAATTTTAGATGGTAGGCAATCTTTGCAGAGTCAGCATGCGAGTTACATGCTGCAGAAATCCCAGCCTCTGATCTTCTCTCGTAGCCATAATTTTTATATGGCTGTGCCAGTTCATTTTCTGGTCAATAGTAACCCCTAGGATATTGATAGTGGAGGATTCAGCAATGATAATATAATCGAATGTCAGGAGGTGATGATTAGACCCTCTCTTGTTGGACATGGTTATCGTCTGGCATTTGTGTGGCATGAAAATTACTTGCCACTGATCAGTCCAAATGGTGCTGAATATTGTGCAATTATCTGCAAACATCTCCACTGCTGACCTTATGATAGAACTAAGATCATTGATGAAACAGCTGAAGATGGTTGGGCCCTGAGGAACTCTTAAAGAGATAATTGACCTTCAACAATCACAGCCTTTGTACCAGGTATAACTCCAACCTGCGGAGAGCTTTCCCCTTGATTTCCGTTGACTCAGTTTTGCTAAGGCTCCTTGATCTTACACTCGGTCAAATACTCTCCTCAGCTCTTGAATTCTACTCATTTGTTCATGTTTGGACCAAGGCTGTAATGAACTGAGTGGCCCTGTGGAACCCAAACCAAGCATCTGAGAGCAGGTTGTTGCTGAGTAAATGCTGCTTGATGACACTTTCCATCACTTTGCTGATCAAGAGTAGATCGGTGGGGTGGTAATTGGCTGAGGTGGAATGGTTCTGAACAATTCTCCACATTGCTGGGCAGATGCCAGTGTTGTAGTTGTACTGGAACAGCTTGGCTAAGGGCACAGTTAATTCTGGAGCACAAATCTCCAGTATTATAGCTGGAAATTTTTTAAGACCCCATAGCCTTTGCAATGTCCAGTGCCTTAAGCCATTTCTTGGTATCACATGGAGTGAATCAGATTAGCATCTGTGATGCTGGGGATCTCAGAGGGCCAAAAGGAATCATCTTCTTGGCACTTCTGGCTGAAGGTAGCTGTACATCAGCCTTCCCTTTTTGACTGATGTGCTGGGCTCCCCTATTGTTGAAGATAGAGATATTTGTGGCACTTCCTCCTCCAATTAGTTGTTTAATTGTCCAACACCGTTCACAACTAGATTTGGCAGGGCTGCAGACCTGATCTATTGGTTGTGAAATTGCTTAGTTCTGTTTATTTAAATGCTAAATGGGATAGATTGTGAATAGATCTAGCAACTCAAAACAGGGCAAGAATGAGATGTAATGGCCATCAGCAGCAGCAGAATTGTACTCAATCCAACCTGTAATCTTATGGCAAGGCATATCTCCCACTCTACCATTCCCACTAAGCCAGGGGATCAATGCTGGTTCAATGAAGTGTGCAGGAGGGCATGCCAGGAGCAGCACCACACGCACACTTAAAAATAAGGTGTTAACCTAGTGAAGCTACAACACTGGATGACTTGCATATCAAATACCTTACACTATTTAATATGGTTTCGTTGCAAAGTTTAGCTTCCAGAGATTTCTCTAGCACTGAACTCACACTGACTGCCCAGTAGTCGCCGGCTTTATCCTTGCAGCCTTTTTTTGAACAAGGGTATAACATCTGCAATTCACCAGCCCTGCACCCTGTGTCTAAGGGAGACTAGAAGATTATCACTAGTGCCTCTGTAATTTTCACTTTCACTTCCCTCAGTGAATACAACTCACCCAGCCTGTGTACTTTCTCAATTTTAAGTAAAAATAGCCTTTCTTGTACCTCCTTCTTCTCAGTTATAAATTATTATGAGGTGGTACGGTGGTACAGTGGCCGGGTTCAATTCCTTGCTTGGGTCATTGTCTGTATAGAATTTGCACATTCTTCCCGTGTCTGCGTGGGTTTCCTCGGTGCTCAGGTGTCCTCCCACAGTCTAAAGATGTGCAAATTGGGTGAGTTGGCCATGCTAAATTCTCCTTCAGTGTACCCCTGCAGGTGTCGAAGTGTGGCAACTAGAGGATTTTCACAATAACTTCATTGTAGTGTTAATGTTGTGACTAATAAGTAAACTTTATTCAAGTGTACCAGTTACCTCTTCTCCCATTTTCTTTCTTTGTAAAGATGTGCAAAGTACTTGTTTAAAACTTTGCTATTTACCCAGCTTCCACCTGCAGGTGCACTTTTTTATCCCTACTCTTTCTTTTACCATCCTTTTATTGTTTACATGCATACAGAAAACTGAGATTCACTTGTATGTTAGCTGCCAGTCTCTTCATGCTCTCTCCTTGCTTTTCTTACTAATCTTTTCATTTTCCTTCTGGTCCTTCTATATTCAGCCTGATTCTCCATTGTATTTTCTGCCTGACATCTGTCATACACGTACTTCTCCCTTTTCATCTTTACCACATTATTCTTGTCATCCAGGGCATTCTAGATTTCTTTGTCCTATCTTTCTGCTTCAGGGAATATACATCGACATTGCCTACAATAGTTTTCCTTTGAAGATGGCCCATTGTTTAAGCACTGTCTTTTCTGCCAGTAGTTGATTCCAACTCACTCGAGTCAGATACATGCTCATCCCATTGCATTTGGCTTTTCCCTAAGTAATTAGCCCTGCTCCGGATTGTTCCATGTCCATTTCCAATGCTGACCTAAACCAGATGATACAATGGTTGTTGTCCCCTTCGTGTTCTCCCGCTGATATTTGGTCAACTCATTCCCCAGGACCAGATCCAGCAGTGCCTACCCTCTTGTTGGACTGGAAACATACTGCTGCAGCAAATGTTCTTGAACACATTCCAGGAACTTTGCATTATTCCTATCCCAGTCTATATTTGTCCCTCACTATATTTCTTGCACCACTCTATCATTTCTTTGCAAATTTATTTCCCTACATCTCTTTCTCTAGTTTGTGGTCTATAAAGTACACCGATCAATGTTATTGTATCTGTTTCATTTCTTACCTCTAACCAGAGAGATTCTGGCCTTGATCCCTGTGGAACATCCTCTCCCTTTGGCACTGTAATGCCAGCTTTAAACAATACTGCCACTGCTCCCACCTCCTTGTCTTCCTCAGCATACCTGCAAATTTTTTAGGTAACACACATCCAGAAAGTGTTTAGAAAACAGCTGTACAATAACATGATTTCTCAAACCATTTTACTGTTTCTTAAAGTAATCACTGCTGTTAGTCTTTGAACTGTATATCAGGGAGCTGTCCCTTCCCTTTGCATGCCTTTTGATAACCAACATTCAGCACTGACTGAGGGTTGAGTAATGAAGGTCAGCCATTTACATGTAAAGGAATAAAAGGGTTGTGTTAACCTAGACACTGTTTGTGTTTTGCTTTTGTATCAAGGACAGGAGAGTCTCGCAAAAACGAACTTAACAAAACAGCTGTACAATAACATGATTTCTCAAATCATTTTACTGTTTTTTAAATAAGCACTGTTGTTGGCTCAGCAAATTCCCCTGGTCTGTGCTAAGTCTGATCTCAGCAAGGAGACAATGATTAGTCTCAGCTCCCCTAGGATGAGAAAACGGCCCAAGACCTCTGTGTCTGATGTCAATTCAGCAGTTTCTGAGGTAGTAGGGCACATGGTGGGGAGGTGTGGGATGGGGAAACATCCAGTATAAACAAGATCATGCTTCATCCATTGTAAACAAGAAACCAGCCTCCCATCCATTGACTCTGTCTATACTTCTTGCTGTCTTGGCAAAGCAATTAGCTTAACTAAGGACCCCACACACCCCAGACATTCTCTCTTCCAACTTCTTCCATCGAGGAAAAAGATACAAAAGTGTGAGGTCACATACCAATTAACTCAAGGACAGCTTCTTCCCTGCTGCCATCAGACTTTTGATTGGACCTACTTTGCATTAAGTTGATCTTTCTCTACACCCTAGCTATGACTGTAACACTACATTCTGCACTCTCTCGTTTCCTTCTCTATGAACGATATGCTTTGTCAGTGTAGTGCGCAAGAAACAATATTTTACACTGGAAATTAATACATGTGACAATAATAAATCAAATCCAAATCAAAGGCTCAGCTATGATGCTCTGATGGTCTCCAGTATGCTGCAACATGTATTTTCAAGATTTAGAAATAAATAAAGACTGTTTATGTAAGGTACTTTATGGTGATTTATTTCCCTGAGCCAATCCTCAACAAGGAGACTTCATGTTCAATTGTAAGCAATAGACTTTCTTTTTGTACATGTCTGATGCAACCATGATTTTGTAAAATTAAAACTCTCTACAACTCCTGCCCTTGAGGCATTTGTTCTAATTACATTCTGACAATCAAAACACAAATGCCAATACCATTTCTGATCTAGGATACTTGTCATCAAAATTTCCTCACATGGAAGATTGCCCTTAGAATAGATTTGTTTCCCAGTGTAGTCATTAGTGAGTTCTGTGCAGTGATTTTCGGATAGCTTTATTAGATTTGCCACTTAATGCACCAGTGCAAATGTATCCTGAATTTTTCTGAGTGATTTGTCCATTTAATTTGAGAAATAAGTAAAAGCTTCATTTTGATTCTGTTATTCCAGGGTGATTGTACTGTATTTCAGAACTCATTATATGCAGATTTGTTATATCAGTCTTGTCAAATCCATTAGAAAATTTGAACAGTTTTTGGTTTCTTACAGCTCTTACAGATAAGCCAGTTAATAAGTTACATTTAACCCAATGCATGTCTTCTGCATTGTTATCATCTTGGAATTAACGCAGGAAAGTTCCACTGTATTCCTCCCTTCACTGCCAGCAATGGTGTTTGCCATGATGTTACTTCAAATAATTCATAGATGTTCATCAGATATTATCATCTGGATTTATTTGTCTAATTGTGGAGGTTTAGGTTTCCTTTAAGGACAAACCTCCTCTTGGTCTTGAAACAGTTGTCAATCTACAGCAACGTATGAATGATGCATTCTGAACACAAGGATATAAGAAAAATAAGTAGGCCATTCAGTCTATTAGTAAGATCTTGGCAAATCTCTACCACAGTTCCACGTTCTGGCACTAACCCCCATTACTTCAATCCTCCTGTGATCAACAGATTTTTAGATACTGTGGTTGAACATCCATGGCTCAATGGGGAAAAGAACTCCAGAGGTTCACAATCTTTTGAAGAAATTTCATTTCAGTTCAATCCCTGTGTCCTGAGATTGTGCCCTGAGGTCTAGACTCTGCAGCCAGAGAAAACATCCTCCTTGCCCTGCTTCAATTCAACCACTTATTAACTTAAATTCTTGAGAATATAGGCCTCTCCTCAAAGGACAGCTTCCTTATCACAGGACTCAGTCTAGCTAACCTTTGTTGCACTCTAAGGCAAGTATATCTCTCCTGGTAAGGATTCTAATTGAAGATTCTTCACTTGTGTGTTAACTTTTTCTCAAGATGGTGCTGGAGCATGGCAATTTCTTGCAAGCTGTGCCCAGCGTACCTTCTAATTCTATCTTTCTATGCTTCTAAAACTTCACTCAATCCCTTTTAAACTCTCTAACAATGCTCTAATTCTTTCTCTACACCCTAGGTAAGGGTGGCCAGGACAAAAGAAAACATAGCACACTGTTCAAAAGTCCATTGACTTCAGCAGGACCGTAACATTCCACCAGCCTAAAATTCTGAGTCATCTTTCTTTCCACCTGTTAAAGCCAGAATTGTAATGTACTGCCTTGTACTGGCCTGAAGTGGGTTAGGAATTAATTTATAACTGAAATGGACTTTGCCAGTTTAACTCAGTCACAGCATTACTATCCTGCTTCTGATTTCCAGCCAGTAACAGAAGACGCGAGTGGTAATATGCCTCATGTGCCCAAGGAAGAATTTCTAGTTAAAGGGACCGCAGTATGTTTCTGAATGGCTGAAGTGTACTTGGTCCCTGAGGCTTCAGCCTGAGGAGAACCGGAAAGGCTGCCCCCTCCCCCAACCCGGGTCTCATACTCTTCCTTACCTGGAGGTTCTGCTGTCCAGGTCAGGAGGAAGGGGCCAGCCTTTCAAATCAAGTAGACATAGATGGAAAGTGGCTAAGGCATGAGCAGCAGGAGTGTGATTCCCCATACCTGCATACTATGCACCAAGAAGATCCAGCACCTCAAAAGTGCATGACAGATGAGTTCCATAGCACTGTCAGGCGAAATGCCCACCTTCTGAATTTTTTTCACCATTTTTCTCCACTATGCACTTTGCAACTCCACTCATTCTGCATTCTCCACCTATTCACATCACCATCTAAACAGTCAACATGCATTCTCACCCATAGCCTGTCATTCTCTCACATCCATTTCTTACAGCCCTCTTCCACAAGTTTCGTCCATCCCTCCTCCAAATAAATGATTTCTCAACCTTGTAAGAAAAGAGAGTGCACAACTCCAGGGAGAGGCAGAGAACCGGTATCGGGGTGGGGCGGGGGTGAAATGCCTCCATTGATAGACACCTTGACGAATACTGGTAATGCCTGCTAGCACCACTGAGAAGGAGATCTTATTCCAGAAGGCTGCAGATATCAGCAGTGACCTGCAGTGGGATTCTAAACTTCCTGAAGTGCTGTTTACACATGTTGAGAGCGCTGGTGCTTTGCCTGTAGAGCTTATGTTGTGGGCCTTGCCTTCATCAAGCTGGATCTCTGGACCCATACCCATTGTTCTTTGGCAGGATAAGTGGATGAGGAGGAGGCACCTGTTGGTGTTGTTCTTGCTGATACTGTTGGTATGAGTATTGCTGCACCTTTTGTTCCTCATCAGAGGTTCAAGATGGAGCTGTGTTAGCTGCTCCCATGCTGCAGTGACGGCTGACAGCAGAGAGTTACTGACCAAGGTGAGTGAAGTCCAAGACGAGGGAAGTGACTTCCAAAACGTTGGCACCCACCTGTAAAGGAGGAAGTATACTCTCAAAAGCGCTCTGAGCCTCCGATTCTTGCCTGAACATGGCTGCAGCTTTTCAGTTTCACTATTTGAATACTATCCAGCTTAAACTAACACTTCCCACTGTGCTCTCGCCTGGTAAATCCTATAAAATTCTGCGTAGCATGGGAAACCTGTGCAATGGCAGTCAAAGCCAGAATGCTGAGCTAAATCCTGAGTTAGTTGTGGATTTTTAATGATTTACCTGACAGCTCCAGAATGTTTCCCAGTTGCCTACAAACCCATCTTGGTTAAAGCCAGAAGTGAATAGGGTTATGTTGGATTCCCAATCTGACACCACTCTTTTGGGAGTTTAACCTGATGTGCACACCTGAACCCATGCTCCATTATCCCCTGCCCCCACACCTGAACCCCAGAATTTATTATTCTCTTCTTCATTTCTCTTTCTGTGACACATTTGACATTGGATTCACCTACTCTAATTCACATGTCCTTCTGAGCCTTTTGTCAATCCTCCAATCTGATTTGCTAAGGAGATAACCTGATTAAGGCGATGATAACCTGCTTGGATGGCCTCTTTCCTGCTTTGTGCCGTTAATATTTCAGAAACCTTTGCAGGATTGTGACGAAGCAGAAGGAGGCCATTTGAGCCATCAGCTGGAATTCTACCACCCCACCCGCCATGGGTATTGGAACGGGCGAGGTGTGAACAGTAGGAAGGTCCATTGTCCTTGGGTGGGATTTTCTGGTTGCAGGGCCCATCGTGTCTGCACCAGCTCTCCAAAATGAGTATAAGGATTCCATGCCATTTTCCTGTCTTTTCCCCATACCCCTGTTGTGCAACATTTTAAAATTAAACACTGAAAGACTGGTTTAACTAATGTAGATTCAATTCTGAATCTTAAGATCACAAAGTTCAAAAGAAATCTGTGCATTGTAAAATCGTACCAAATTTTTATATGGTAAAAGTGACGCCATATAAAATAATGATGTTCATAGTTTTGCTGCTCTTGTATAGCTGAGATCAACCCTTTCTGTCTTGTGTTGTCAATCATTTCCTGTCCTTTCTTACTCTATCAATGCATTTTCCTGTAATTTTCTCTTAAGAGCTTCCAAATTCCAGAGCACCTTCCTACTTTCCTACCATTTACAAGCTTCTTAAAGCTACAACTTAGCATTTATCATCACTACGTCTTGACGTGTCCCTTTCATTGCTGGTGATACCCTACACAGTTGCCCTTTGCCCTTCACTGAGGTTAATAGAGGCCCTTGTAACACAATAGTAGCCAACTGACCCAAGTGACTGCAAAGCCAAATATATCGCTTGCAGTCAAGAACTTAAGTTTATAACTTAGTAATATCGGATTCCAGAGCTTTTGGTGACTTGGGTTTTGCTGTGATGCCAGTCTTCTCTGCTGATTAAATGGAGTCTTTAATAGTTCTTTATTTTGCAATAGCCATCTGACCATTGTTTTTTTCCTTCTGTGCTTCACTCAGGGCCTTTGTGCAGTGTTTTGGTGAATCGCTTTGGCTGTCGTCCTGTTATGATGGTGGGAGGCCTATTTGCGTCAGCAGGAATGATACTTGCATCACTGTGCACTAGCATAATCCAAATCTATCTGACTGCTGGTGTTATCACTGGTAAGAAACTCCCGCAATAATTTTTAAAAAAGAAAAGTACTGGGGAATGCTGGAAATTTGAAATTAACTCAGTAGTCCCTCTTTCCTACTCTTTTCTCCTCGCCCTGCAATATATTTTGTTTTCAAGTTGTTGAAAATGTCTAATTCATAGTTCAGGTGATTTAGAATATGTCTTTTAGTTTTAGGAATTAAAGTTTAACTGGAAAGATTGTGGAAAATTTAAATTTAAAACTGATAAACACATGCAACTCCACACAAAAACTGAGTTGATGACAGTTCAAAAAATGGTGCATGTTTATGGAAAGGCTGCATCATGTCGACTTTAAAGGTCAGAGTAGAAATATAAGAGTGATAGAACAGCAGGTAGAGAAACTTGAACAATGGATCTGTGGTCATTTTGGTAGAGACATATGATCAGCAATCATTTCAGTAAGGGCACTCCAGACATATTGGTTTTTTTTGGGAGTTAGAGCTAAATTAGTTTAAAATACATTTCTTGCTTCAGATCAAAGAAGGAATTTTAAATGAGGAACAGGTAAGGTAAAGGTCTATTTGAGGACACACCTGGACATGCCAAATTGTCTTGGAGATAGGTAGAACATAAGAATATAAGAACATAAGAAATAGGAGCAGGAGTAGGCCATCTAGCCCTTCGAGCCTGCCCCGCCATTCAATAAGATCATGGCTGATCTGTCGTGGCTCAGTTCCACATTCCCGCCCTCTCCCCATAACCCTTAATCCCCTCTCTTATCAAAAACCCATCAACCCGCGTCTTAAAAATATTTAGCGAGGTAGCCTCCACCACTTCAACGGGCAGAGAATTCCAGAGATTCACCACCCTTTGAGTGAAGAAGTTCCTCCTCAACTCTGTTCTAAACCGCCCCCCCTTTATCTTGAGGCTGTGCCCCCTAGTCCTACTATCCTTTCTGAGTGGGAAGAGTCTCTCCACCTCTATCCTATCCATCCCATTCATCATCTTATACGTTTCAATGAGATCTCCCCTCATTCTTCTAAACTCTAACGAGTACAAGCCTAGTTTATTCAGCCTCTCCTCATAGCTCAACCCCCTCAACTCCGGCATCAGCCTAGTAAACCTCCTCTGCACTCCCTCCAAGGCCAAAATATCCTTGCGTAAGTACGGCGCCCAAAACTGCACACAGTACTCCAGCTGCGGCCTCACCAATGCCCTATACAGTTGCAGCTTAGATCCTCTGGTTGCAATTATCTGAGTGTTTGCAGAAATGTTTTAATTGCAGCTGTGATTTTTGGCTGTGGTGCAGCTTACTGAGTGAAGAAAGCCAAAGTAAATTGACAGTTAGTTAGGCCTGCACTATAGGCAGAGAAAGCTGACTTCATAATTTGAAACATGACATCCAGGTAGGGTTTAATTGGATTTCAAGAAGGGGGGGAAAAAGCAAGAAGATTGCTTAATTTAATGCGAGTGTAAAAATCTACAATGGTCCTCAAGAGTTGGTGGAAAAAGAAAGTAACAAGCAGAGTTACTTAGATCCATTGAGAAGACAACCAGAACAAGGAACTCGGGCAACCCCAATCAACTAGTATTAAAACAAAGTGTCCTTACATGGAAAATAACAGACTGGTCAATTCCAAAGGACTATGGTTATTTATGGGTGGTCCCCAGTGAAGTAAATTACTTGTGATCAATGTATCTTACAAGGAAAAGACTTTAGAGGAGAATAAGGAGTACAACTTGAACAATAACGTTAATAGTGCTTGTTTTGTTCAAGTATTTTATATACATTTTGATTTATTTTTGCTTAAGCACTCTTGGTTATTATGTGAATTTCTCTTTAAGTGTTAACAGTCCCTAATATGATTGTAACAAAATATGTCTTCAGTTCCCTTCTGAAAGTTATTATTGAATCTGTTTATACCACCTTTTCAGATAACATGTTCCAGATCATAACAATTTTCTGCATAATTAAATTTCTTGTCTCCACCTGACCATCTCTTGCCATTTAACTTAAAGTTAGATGGAACAGCATACCCAATTTTCAGCTTCAACTTGAACGACATTGCCATTTATTTTTTTCTTTCGGGGGTGGGGTGGGGGTGGTTCATTGGCCTCATTCCCCGCTGGTGATTGAGTCTGGTGTTGGGGCTAAAACTGCCAGGTGGCAGACCAGTTGCCATTCACCTGGGCTGCCCTGTCAGCTCTCATCGGCTTCCTGCCTAATCTGGGTGGAAACCTCTGATTTGCGTTTCATTAGCGGGCTGGAGACCCAGTCCAGCGACCTCCCATCATGCACCTGCCTCCCCAGCAGGAACTTCACCGGGCTGGCTTTGATGATGATCCTGACGCTTGTGGACCTGGCATGGTGGCAAGGCTTCTGGAAGGAGCACTTGCCTGCCTTTGGAGCCCCAAAATGTCAGATCAGGTTGTCATTCCTGGAGTGTCAGCTCCAGGGGGCAATGCAAGGTTGGCACTGCCAAGTGGCAGGACCTGGAAGTGGGGGGTACTCCTGAAGGGGATGGGTCCTGAGGGGATCCTATGTTGGCATCTTTGTCTGGGGGAGTCACACTCGTGCCTGTGTGGTTGGGGGGGGGGGGGGGTGCTGCGCGGGGACAGAGGGAGATGAGGGGGCTTCCTCTTTTCCATTGTGAAGGGATAGGGGCCTGTGTCAGAAATGCTTAGCTGGCTGGTGTATTTCCCGCGATATATACATTTGCATTGAGCAGGGGAATCCCACTGGACAAGTGCTGCTAACACCAGCAGGAAACACTCCATCTATGAGTGCCCACACCAACAGAAGATCTGATTTCGGTGAATCGCGGCCTTTATCTTGGTTACATTTTGAAAGCATCTTGCATAAACTTGAGTTACTTTAAGATTCCTCTTCTGGTATCCTAACTTGCAGCAAGTCACTTTTGCCTATCACCCTTGTGCTCACTGACTTGCACTGGCTCAAAGTTTGACATTGCCTCGATTTTAGAAGTCCCACCCTTGTTTTCAAATCCCTCTACAAGTCACACCCCATGTCTGTAACCTCTTCCAGTCCTATAACATGTTGAGATCTCTGCCCCCATGTAATCAGCCTCTTGCACATTCCTAATTCTAATCTCTTTACCATTGGTGGCTCTATCTCCTGGTACCTGGACCCTGGAGTTCCCTCCAAAATTCTCTGTACCTCTCTCACCTCTTTAAGCCACACCTGAAAACTTACCTTTCTTCAATCTTTTTGTCATCTGTTTCAATATCTCATTGTATTGGTTTGTGTCAAATTTTATTTAAAAATTCTCCCGGGGACCTTTTGGGACCCAAGCTTGGTGTAAAAATGTTATTTCATTGAATTGTAAACAATCCCTGCCCCTCCAAAAAAAAAACTTAACTAAATGAATCACCATTTTGTTTTCACTGCAGGACTGGGTCTAGCCTTGAACTTTCAACCATCTCTCATCATGTTAAACCGTTACTTTGACAAGCGTCGCCCATTAGCAAATGGCTTATCTGCAGCTGGGAGTCCTGTGTTCCTGTGTTGCCTCTCTCCATTGGGCCAGATCCTGTCTAAGGTCTATGGATGGCGAGGAGGCTTCCTCATTCTCGGAGGTCTCCTGCTGAACTGCTGTGCGTGTGCAGCATTGATGAGACCGCTTAAAGCTAGCCGCAAAGAACAAGAAAAAATAGATCAAGCAAAGAAAATGCAGAGCAAGAAGAAAACTAAGCTCCTGGATTTCTCAGTCTTTAAGGATCGGGGTTTTCTGATATACACAATTGCAGCTTCCATCATGGTCTTTGGTCTCTTTGTTCCACCTGTGTTCATAGTGAACTATGCAAAAGATATAGGAGTGCCAGACACAGATGCTGCTTTCTTGTTGACTATCTTGGGTTTTGTGGATATTTTTGCCCGACCTCTTAGTGGTGTTATTGCTGGATTGAAGTTTGTCCGGCCTCGCTGTGTGTACCTTTTCAGCTTTGCTATGGTTTTTAATGGAATTACAGATCTAGGAGGCTCCTATGCTGCAGATTATGGTGGACTGACAGTGTTTTGCATTTTCTTTGGGATGTCCTATGGAATGGTGGGAGCGCTGCAGTTTGAAGTGTTGATGGCGATTGTTGGAACCGAAAAGTTCTCCAGCGCCATTGGCCTTGTGTTGCTGGTGGAAGCCATGGCGGTCTTGGTTGGCCCTCCAGGTGCTGGTAAGTATGTTTGCACACGTCTGTGCATGCACATTTGTGTATCTTTCTAGAAAGAGACTTGCTTCAGCCTTCTCTGCTGAATAAAAATAAGAATCATAGAGAAATATTACAAAAGTCTTTAATGCCAGAAATGCCAATATAACAGTTAACATTTGAAAGATTTAAGTTTTCACTAAAATTAATATGATCAAGAGTGGTGCCTACTTATTGCTTTGGCCAAAGTATGGAACCAAAAGAACAATAGATGACACTTAGTATTACAGATGTGCTAATTACTTTTCTAGAGAAATAGCTGGGTAATATAACTATTGAGGCAGAAAAGTCAGCTCTTTCCATGCAATCCCTTTTCTCTCCTATTCCCATACCACCTCCCTTCTTCACCTAATACCATTGAATTTCGTTCAGTGGTCTCATTCCTAACTTCCTTCCCGAGGAGGATTTGGACGCAATAGTTCATGAATTTTCTGTAACTGGCCATGTAGCAGGGAGAGAAGGGCATGATGGGGCCCTGGCTTAGCATGTTGTGGAATGAAGCCCTGTGCCTATGTCTTGGGAATCACAGACAAAATGGGCCTTGACCCAGGATATTTTGATAAACTGTGAACAGAGTAATAAGATTTGGCCTGAAGTAATGCGATCCGCTCCCAGTGGCTGAATGGTGAAAGAGAAATGTATTGATTTTTCCTTTCTTGTTATACAGGGAAGCTGTTTGACACCACAAAGGTTTTCAAACACGTTTTCTATTTGGCCGGGTCTGAAGTAGTTCTGTCTGCCTGCGTGCTAGCTCTTGGGAACTTCTTTTGTTTACGTAAAAGTACTGAACAAACTGAGAAAGCGCAAAAGGAAAACGTGGAAGAGGGAGAGCAGAAAAAGGATTCAGAAGCTGCAGATTCCATTGAGGTGGATCAATTCTTAAAAGATGAGACAGGAAAAAATGGTGAAATTGTACCAACACCAGAAACAAGTGTATGAAGGTCTCAACGGAGGAAGAAACAGAACGTTTACAAAAGGTCAAGAGAAACAAGTTTGTATTTATTTAGAAATGTGAGGAATCTCCATGTATAATGGTAAGAGTAGTTTATTGTGCAGAATATTTTTGTGATTTTGTTTTTTTTTGTTTAAATTGCTGCCTTGCATTTGTCATTCATGTGTGTCTTTCACAAAGGTTTTTTTTAAAAAATAAGGGTATCTGTTGAAAGTCTAAGAGGTGCTTTTAAGAACATTCTGAAAAATCAAATCTACAGGATTGGGATTCCACAGAAGTGGAAAGTGATGCACATAACACTTCCAGCTAACAGCAACATTGGTGATGACAATACGTCTGGCAGCTTATAACATTGGCCACAAATGATGGCTTCCACATTTAATAGTGGATCAGCAAAGGTTAAATTTTTTTTTAAAAGGAATCATATCGATTGACACCTGCCTCAGCTACAGCACTTAACAACATTTACACAGAAGATTTAACCCCCGTTGTCCAAATTTAATAAAGTTAAGAAAAATAATGAGTATAAGACGAGACCAATGTTATTAAACCTGCTAGTTACTGGCATTGGCCTGTTGCCATTGAAGAACGTTCACAAATCTGACACCAGATGAGACTGATCCAAGACCAAATTTGTTTTTTTACAATTCCAATGATATTTCTCCTACTGGACTAAAACTTTTTTTTTACTAAATTAGGAGTGTCTGACTAAATAATTGCTTTAAATGGATTCTTTGTGAGGCATGTGAAAAAGCAGCCTTTCAAATGATTCCTCCTGATAGTGACCTGCTGGATTGGATATTCAGCAGAGGCAAGGGGGGGGCGACGGTGCAGTTCAGATCAGTGTATCACTTTTTTCCATATACTGATGCTTGAAAACTCTGCAACACACTATCAGTAAAGGCAATTTGAATTTGATTGGGGAAAAAGACACAATAGGCAGTATAATCCATGCTTTCCACCAATGATCACACAGACATTAATTTTATGGTATCAACAAGAAAGAAGACTTTTGTTGTACTGGAGTATTTTTGGTTTCTACATAACTCCCAATAGAAATTTTATCTATCATGATCACTAGTTATGCCTGCAACAGTTCAATCTGACCATCTTATCAGCATCCAACTCTGAGATTGATTGGATCATCTTTGAATATGGAATCAAATAGACAAAACCCTAAATGATCCCTTTCAATCGGTTCATGATGAGTCTATAAAGGAGCAGCCCACCACCAGGTTCATTGGTCACAAAATACAGGAAATCTTTTAGGTTTTGCACACACTTCTTTATATATTGCAAACTTATTGGCCATTTTACAGACAGAATTGTGTATTGCCAAGAAAGTAACAAATGGATTGAAAATACAACTACTCAGGAGATTAAAAACAGTCTGAAAATTACGAAGAGGTAATTACGAAGAGGGAGCTGTTAATGCAGATATTTAGCAATAGATATTTTAAGAATAGCTTCAATATTCTCAAACCAGTGGAGATGTGCAGACTTGCTTTCAATGCATTTCATACTAAAATGAGAAATATTTTTAACTCCTAAATTGTGCATTGCTTGAAAAAAATGCTATCAAAGCTTTTCGTCTTGCACTCATCAGGACAGTTTGCAAGAATACCAATAGTAAAGGGGAACAACAGTTTATTAGAAGAGGATTATGATTGGTTGGCGAGTAGTCACTGGTAGAAGCATTGCCATGGAGAATTTGTGAGGGAACAGTTAACAGTTAAGCTTTTGTTCAAATTCAAACCAGGCAGATTGACCTTGATTAAAGCATTGTCAAAGGGAATGAACCAGGGAATGCCTGTTAAACTAAGCTTTTATTTAGTTGAAAAAGGCACAATGTGTGGACCTGCACCTTCAGTCTGCAAAGGACAGGGCCCTGTGTGTGGAAATATATAGATTTTTGCATGCATCAATCTGCTAACACCGTGAATCTGACTGATAATCTTAAACTCATTTTCAGTAGAATCCTTAGCCCAGTCAGAACAGCTAAGCAAGTGTTGTTCAATTGTGCATTTATATCTAATGTTGAACAGTATATTTTGAATTGTGCAAGTTTGGGGTGGTTGGGTATAGTCTATGTTTTGCCTGTTGCAACCGATTTATTTGATAATACTCACAAGCTTTCGAGGTTTCCCTCTTCGTCAGGTGAATGGAGAGTTCTGGCCTCAGACAGAGCAGACTTTTTACTGTGTTTACACCAGTCCAACGCCGGCATACCCACATCTTGCCTGTTGCAAGCAGCCGAAGGAACATGCAATTTGATAATATCCATTAGTCATTGGGACACATGATCTGCATACCTAACATCACACAGGCACTGAATTACATTACTCATTTGTGTGATCAATGGAGCATCTTTCTAACTTCATAGCAATATCCTGTTAGTCAAGAATACCATGAAATGGCTAGCTTCACCTGGTGTTCAAACTTTTGAGACATCTTACCCTTCCAGGGTAAGCTGAGATAAATTGAACACTTTTCCAATTCAAAAGTGGCACGCTTGGGCCCATTCATGAGTTTTATGAGGTACACAGTGGGCAATCATCAGTTCAGGGTAACCTTTAACCCTCTGGATAAATTGATGATTAGAACTTGCATTTTTCTATAAATTTGCCAATTTCATTGTTTGTTGCTGGTGGAGATCCTTCAAATGTGGCACAACATAACAAAAAGAAATCTCCTTTGATCCTGTTTATTACTTAAATGCAGAAGAATATTTTTGATTTCCTTGCTGTTTAGATGTAATTGCATGAGCTGAAATATGACATACTAATTTTACTAAACTTGCTGTGATTCTAGTCCAGAAACCAAGGTTTTTGGGCCCTGATTTTAAAAATCTCCTCAATGAACCTCTTTACATAGATTCCCATGATTAACTATTTTTGCAACATGGATTTCCTCTTTCCCAATGTTAACTTGTGCCAAGTCAAGGGAATCTCTGAGTTTGCAGCAGCAGTAATGCCATCAAGCAGCCTAAGTGAACAACCACATTGAGGAATTCACACAGATAGCAAATCAGGAAGCTAAATCTGCCAATCACACAGATCGTAAATAAAGATTGGGACACACACACGGGATTAAAGTAAAAGCTGCACAACAAACCCTAGTTTCTAAAGAAATGTTTTCCATTGGAATCTGACTGAATATTTATCATCATGTAGAAATGTGACATTGCAGAAATATAACCTCAGTTTTTTTTTTAGAACCGGAGAGGTTGTTCAAAGGTGGCTGTGAAACTTTGCTGTACCCTCTTAAGTGGCTATACTAAGTGAGAAGTGAACAGGCGATTTTTAAATGAGGCCCAGACGTTAAAATATTCCAGCCTGAACTTTAGGCCATTCCATAGGAAACTTGCTGAGTGTTTGATTAAACCTGAATAGCTCTCAAACTACAAAAGACTTTTGGCTGCAATAATAAAGCATCGAGAAACTCTATTACAATTTGACTGCTCTGTATATTGGGGTGGTGGGATAAGAAACATTTTGTAGTTTTATCCAAATGGAACATTGCCTCGTAAATGGTATCAAAAAGCTATGTTAACTAGAACCAGTTTGACAAATTAAATTTTAAAGTGACAAGCAATGATGATTGACATACTGTTGGTTTATGGGAAGTGAGAATGATGGATAACAGGGTCGGTTAGCTCAGTGGATAGTAGTGTGGTGCAGGATAATGCCAAGAGTGTGGGTTCAATCCCCATCATGGCTAAAGGTAGTTCTTTGGCTCTTTCTCCTCTAGTTGTCTCGTAGTGATTTAGCAATCCCCAGACAATGAGGAAGCTACTCAAAAAGAGAGAGAAAGTTGAGACTATGAAGTCCCATCACCTTCTGGTGATCTCATGTAGCTATAGGAGGGCATGTGCAGTTGTATCACTCAACGTTTTGGCAGGCTTAGGGGAATTCTACCCTTGATGTTAAAAAGGAAGAACATTTTGGATTTAATTCACATTAAAGTTGCAGAGGTGAAAACCGCAGTGTTAACTTGTGAAGAAGCATCAGGAGCTGGAAAGAAGTCTCAGGTGCAGGATAATGCATAGTAGAGGGTTCATATTGTTGAAACTGGTGGGAATGTGTAATTAAATGAGACAGAATTACATGGGCAGATTATTTTTACTACAAGTATTGATTTAGGAATGGGGGGGGGTAGAAAGTTAACTGAGGTTGAGGAAAGTATCAGAAGCAAGATTTTGTAGGTATTAACTCCTCCCAATTATCCATAACATACTGTGTACTTATCCAAAGAAGTCAATAAGCTCATTGTTCAGTCTATATGAAAGAACAAAGTATAATTTACCCATTAAGGTTGAACTCTTTAATTCACACTTACTTCCTTCGTATAGCAATCCTAGTAATCTAATTGGAGAATTAGGATTCTTCAGTCTCTGAAGAAACAAAACTTTGTTGTGGGTGTTGTAGATTGCAAATCACCTTCAAACCTCTCCACAAACTTTGGATTAACCAAGAGCTGCAAATTAAAACACAAACCTAAAGCGATAGTGGACAATCACCATGATGAGAGCTTGGAAGGGCCCAAGTGAGTTTCATAATTTTCCTCCTATAGATTTCAAAACTTCAAATAATCCAATCTCTATATTTTTGCTATTTGACACATCATTACACCACAAGAACTCAATAGACGTGCATTTTCACCTTAGCTGAGTGCAAGACCAATGGGAACAAATTTCTGGCCATTAAACACCCTGCTTGAATTTCATTTCTATTAACTTTAATTTACTGATTTGCTAAGTTCCATTTTGCACCAATGCTGAATTTAAATTTCACCCCAATGTACCTGTGTTCTTCCAATCTATTGCATTGTCAGTAATCTTCTTGCAGGCTTGACTAAATGAGTGATGGGATACAATAATGAAAGGTTGGAAAAATCTCATTTAAAAAATGGCTATGAAATCATCATTTTGTCTGTGTTGGCTATAAGAGTGCCACAACAGAAACTGTTACTGAATGACGTATATCCTTTGTTTGCTTAAAGTGCATCTTGACCAAAATTAAAAGGAGATTCTTAAGATCACCGAGGTGCAATCGTTTTATAAATAGAGAAGATAGATTTGATTTTGGATGATTCTTAATAGCTACCTCTAATGGAACAATGCATAAGGGTTAGATTTACAACTTACAGCAAAGAAACCACCTGATTTTGATTTCCATTGGTTTTGGGTTCCATAATCGTCACCCGATTTGCAATGTCAGATTATTGCCCAGGCAGTAAGTTGAAAACCTACTCTTTAAAGTGTCACTTACACGCTTTGAGGACTACCTAAACATTTTTGCACCAGGTTCTTGTAATACGAGGTATACATGTAGAATATTTGAGGCATCTAACCATCCCTTTTCTATAGGGACATAGTGAAAACATTCCAGGAATTGAATTAATCAGTTTCTCCCCCAGCATTTACTCTCTTTGAATTATAACTCTTTTTTTTAACTCAAAAAAATCTGTGTAGTTTTTTTTGTCAATTCTACAGGATTTTGTTCAGTAGGTTGAAAATCCTATCCATTTCAAATTGGTTTTAGGCTATGCAAAAATAGGAATTGATAAATGTACTTGGGATTAATGCTAGGGGGGGCTGAAGCATTAAATTCAATTTAGGTGGGGTTATAAAACAGGTATAAGCAGATTGGCTGCCTGTTGTATTGTCAGAAAGGGCCTGTGAGCGATTCACAGGGCCCAATTTGTGTCCCTTCCAAACCCAAATTTCATTCCCATTGTGTCTGTTGTCACATCCGGGCATTATAGCTTTAGTATTGCACAAGCCGCAGGGAAGCCTTGGGTCTCAGTAGCCTTAGGGCACCCCTGCCTCCAAGCTAGAAGCTCCAGGTTAAAGTCCCATCCCAAGACTTGTGACCACGGAAGAAGCATTCATAACTTGGCCAGGCAGGGTGCTGCTGATCAACCTGCTAATCCTAACATACCCATGACAGGAGCTAAGAGCAGTAGAGGTTCCTGGTCAGCCATGCTTGGTGCAAGCCATAACTACTTGAATCTCTCCAACAGAGAGAAACGCCTACGGGTCCTTGTGGACTGCGGCTAACTATGGATAGACTGCACAAGCCATGGGCTGAATGCTTTAATGTATTCTGGTTCGAAGAGTCTTCTATTTATTAGTAGTTTTTTAACTTATTATTTTCTGATAAGTACCAGTGCTCTCCGAAACAGATTTGTCCTCTGGGAGATTAGTTTTTGGAAAAACGAAACTTGTGATATCCTTTTCTTACATGTGTACAGTAAGGTACACATTGTACAGTATAGTAGGACAAAATAGAAAAGTCTGTAAACCTTGAGCAGTTTTTGGCTGTTAATATTCTTTTCACAATTGCATTTCTTACATCAGAGGATTTTACAATCTCTGGTCCAAAAAGAAAGACTTTCTACAAAGTTTTAAGTGGTTGACAGGATGGGTGGGACACATTCTTTTCTGACGCACATAATTCTGTCATACATTGCAAATCATTGTCCTTATAAGGAAAGTGGGAAGGAACTTCACCACAACGGAAGATTTGCACTTGAAGATATGGCGGAGGCCATGTTTTCAGACAGGCAGAAACTTTGTGTTGTGGTACCGTGATAAATAGTGTGAAAAGTTGCCAATAATATGACATGAGTTGGCTGATCTCAGCCAAGCAGCAGTTAGCTCAAGTTATTCCCATCATCCATGACGTATGGAACGAGGAAGAAAAAGCCAGAAATTCCCTGTTGATCGTTGTGCTGTAACCATTGCTGGGGAGCCATGCACGTGATATCAGATCAGGATAGGATTAGACTCTGCATGTTGTCCTGTACAGCCTCAGAGCCTTTGACACTTCCTGGGATAATACATGAAAAATAGATCCATGGTCCAATACCCCAGGAAAACACAGCACATTTGAGATAGGAGAGAGAAAATGTGAAGGGGTGGTGGGACAATACTCGGGCATGGGAGGAGAAATTCCCACTGTTTTTTCCATGGCAGGTGTAAAAAAGAAATCTTCGCCCATTGCTTCTCAGTAACACAAGGGGCAAGAGTGTCACATTCATTCTGCTCACCCAAGATCAACTGTAAACACATTATGATAGGTTATTGTTTTTTTTTCTTGATGTCCTGTTCAAAGTAAGCTGTGCAAATGTGGAAAAATGGAATCCACTTTTTAACATTTATACAGATGAGACAATGGAAAATATGTACATTTACAAATTTACAAGCGCAGTCCTGTCCTCAAAGGGTTGAAGCAACACTATCAGTTTGAATGCTGGGAGTTTCATTACATTTGGACTATTTTTATGATGCAAGGTTTTACCACATGTGTAATTGTTGTTAACACAGATACTGGCCTTCTTGATAACCTCAACAGTAAGGAGGTAACTAACCAAACATTTCAAATTTGCTATATGTCTGTAAACTCATTGAATCTGTATTACTGTATGTATTAATATCCAATCTAACAGTGTCAAGTTCTGGCAGTGAATCTTTGCCACGTTCCAGCTGACAAATTTAAAGGAGGACCTGATTGCTGAAGGGTTTTATCATGTAAATATATTTCTGATAACTTTATGGTTAAACCTAAAGAGCAACTGAGCTGCCATTGCTTTGAGCCAGTGTCTGAGTCTCAATTAGACCAGAAGTATTCGTAATAGTGGGTTGTGACTTACTGTGTCAATATGATATTTCCAGCCCAGAGCCTCTGTGTGCTTATTAACAAGAGAAACAAAGGAACAAAAATTATAATATGGTACAAATTGAAGTGGATGGGTACGCTTTGGTTTCTATGCACAAAAAATGAAAACAACTTCCTGAACTTACAGAATAAGTCTACATGCTCTTATTTAGTAAAAAATCACCCACGTAATAATTTTGCCTGAGTCTGATTGGATGAGAGCTGTGTCAAACCTAATGGTCCACACCATTTGTCCCAGGCTTAGATTCTCTCAACCGAATGATATATCGGAACTAAGACTACTTCTTATAATCAAAAGACCTGGAATTTGTGAAATTACTGTTCATGTGTATGCATGTGTGTGTGTGCGTGTTTGTGTGTGTGTGCGTGTGTGTATAACCAAGAAGTAGTGTCACTTTATTCAGGAATTACGAATGCTTGCTTGACTATAAGTATTTTTGGAGGCCATACTAACAACATTGATGTCAGCACTGTTGTACTGAAAACCCACAGAGATCACAGTTTGCTCCAGATTGCAGCTTCATTTTATCCTGATTATTTTTGGTCTTTATTGGTTTTCACTGTTTTATCTGATTGTATGGACTTACTCTGTTACCTTTGCTGAAGTATTGCTATTTTTTGAAGTTTGAAGTGCTCGGAGTACTTTTTTTTGTAGTTACATATACATGGTAGATTTGTATAAAATATATAGAGAAACCTTGTCTTAGTGTTCTGTACTTTAAAGTAATTCTTTGACCATGGTAGGCATAATATTCTGATGCCCTACCATGGCAGAGAGCTTAAAATAAAGTGGGCATGGGTCAGGACCTTCAGCCTGCAGTCAAAGGTGCCAGACTTGCAGTTTCATAGGTGAATTTGAGACTATGGTGCTAGTATGAAAGTCTCATTTAAATACACACATTCATTTCAGGAACTTTCTAAAGGTTGGCAAGTATATTGATGAAAGGAAATCTTTTATATGACCGTGCAAAATAGGAAAAGAAGGAGGCCATTCAGCCCCTCAAGCCTACTCTGCTATCCAATTAGATCACAGCTGCTCTGGTTTTGTTTTAGTTCCACATTCCCATCTACCTTTGATAGCCTTTGATTCCCTTACCTCCACAAGAATCTACCTCTGCCTTAAAAATATTCCATGGTCCCACTTTCACTGCCTTCTGAGACAAAGTTCCAAAGTCTCAAAACTCTCTTGAAAGAAAAAAACTTCTCCTCACCTCAATAAAAGCGATGTTTATGTTTCTCAGGTGTATCCTTACTGCATTTTTCCTTGTGCACTAACTTCTTTTGTTGGGAATTACGCCACCTTCTTATTTTCATTGCTAGTATTCTTGGTTCCAAGGCCAAGCACCATACAAAGATAGTGAATGGTGCTTGGCCTTGGAAAGTCCAAAGATGTGCAGGTTAGGTTGATTGGCCATGCTAAAAAAAAATTGCCCTTAGTGTCCTGGGATGCATAGGTTAGAGAGATTACTGGGTAAGTATGTAGGGATTTGGGGTGGGATTGTATTCAGTGTAGGCTCAATGGGCTGAACAGTCTGTTTCTGTACTGTGGGGATTCTATGCTTCTATGTTTCTAAAGTGCTGAGCGTGACTATTCCTTGCCAAGGCTCTAGCTGGAACTAGAGAAGTGAGAGACCATTACTCTCTCTCAGCAACTTGCAGCATTCAATCTGCATCCATCACTTGTGCCTGGGACCTGCATTCACAGATCTGCCAGAATGTATTTGGGCGCCAAAGGGGACCTGTTTTTCCTACTTCTGCTTTTACTATGTAGACTTGTTACATCAGAAGCTATAAACAGCATCTGAACTGTTCTGGTGAAAGAAATAAAACTTACTAAAATGAGAAGCTTTCATCCTTCCATCCCAGTCATTGCCCTGTCTGTAGTACGCACATTCTAATTACATTTAATTGCAAAGTCCTTTGGCCTGTCAAAACTGTGGATTTATCTGCACATGTAGTCCCAATTTTGCGTTTCCTATGTCTCTTTATTCACCTTTTCCTTAAGCCACTTAACTTACTAAATGTTGACAGGGCCTCATCTTTAATCATTAATTCCAGTGCTGCATTCCACAGCCTGCTTCCCTGATTCCATCTGTCATATATATCCCCTCTCTCCATTTGAACCTTAATAATGTTTGGCTGCCGTGTGTTCGCAGAAATAATGGGAGAAATTTTAACACAGGCGAGTATGTGTGATTGGACTGCAGGGGAGAATAAATCGGGAGAAAAGCTCCAAGTGCATTGTTCTATGTTCTATGCATTGGGAAGCTGACTCCAGTCTGCTGACTTGGTGTCTTTACTGAGGTGGGACGTGAAGGCTGACATTTTAAACATGTAATTGAAGCTGTAACCTCTGATTTAACCTGCTTTGCAGGTGAAGCAAGGCAAGGACAGCTTCAGAGAAAAGGTAAGTGCATTGACAGCACAGGTTATGAGCCAGAGCTGCTTCCCCCACAATCACCTCAACCTCCCCATAATAGACCACCACATGGATGTCAGGTAAAGAACTGAAAACCTCCTCCTCTCCAGCTGGGAACCAAGCTTGTCAGGCTAATGGATACAACATGGTGGTACAGTAATTAGCACTGCTGCTTCACAGTGCCAGGGACCTGGGTTCGATTCCAGCCTTGGGTGACTATGTGGAGTTTACATGTTCCCCCTATGTCTGCTTGGGTTAGAAACTAGAAGCAGGAGTAAGCCATTTGGCCCTTCGAGCCTGCTCCACCATTCATTTTGGTCGTGGCTGATCATCAAATTCAATATCCTGATTTTCCCCCCTCTTTCTCCCTCTATCCCTCGATCCCTTTAGCCCCAAGAGCTATATCTAATATCTTCTTGAAATCAGACAATACTTTGGCCTCAACTGCATTCTGTGGTAGTGAATTCCACACATTCACCATCCTCTGGATGAAGCAATTTCTCTTCATTTCAGTTCTAAAAGGTTTGCCCCTTATCCTCAAACTGTAACCCCTAGTTCTGGACTCCCCACCATTGGAAACATTCTTTCTAATCCTACCTTGTCTAACCCTGTTGGAATTTTGTAAGTCTCTATAAGATTCCCTCTCACTCTTCTAAACTCCAGTGAATATAATCCTAATTGACTTAATCTGACCTCATATGACAGACCTGTCATTCCACAAATCTGCCTGGTAAACCTTTGCTGTATTCCCTCTAAAGCAAGGACATCCTTTCTCAGGTAAGGACACCAAAACTATACACAATACTGCAGGTGTGACCTCACCAATGCCCCATACAATTGCAGCAAAACATCCCTATTTCTATACTCAAATCCTCTCGCTATGAAGGCCAACATACCATTTGCCTTCTTTACTGCCTGCTGTATATGCATGCTTACTTTCAGTGACTGATGCACAAAGACACCAAGGTTTCGCTGAGTATCTACCTCTCTCAATTTACACCCATTCAAGTAATAATCTGTCTTCCTATTATTGCTACCAAAGTGGATGACCTCACATTTATCCACATTATATTGCATCTGCTATGCATATGCCCATGCACTCAACCTGTCCAAATCACACTGAAGCATCATTGCATCCTACTCCAGGTTTCCTCCCACAGTCCAAAGATGTGCAGGTTACGTGAATTGGCCAAGCTAAATTACCCCTTAGTGTCTAAAGATGTGTAGGTTGGGGGAATTGGCAGGATAAGTGTGTGGAGTTACACGGATATGTCAGGGGGTTTGCTGGGTAAGATACTCTGTCGGAGAGTCGGTGCAGACCTGATGGGCTGAATGTCCTCCTTCTACATTTAGTGATTCTATGATAGAGAAGCTTGCCAAAGGGTGAGGATGCATGTTGTAGAGTTAAATCTCCCAACACCTATGTAACCCACCCGTGTAAATGTCCTGTGTGTATTCCTGTCCTGCGGCCGCAACTTTACAGGGAATTCTGTTTGCTCATAAATTCCTAGCCCGGATCTTTCTTTTACGTGCATGGCAGTTTATCTCATTGAGAAATCCTCTCAACTACAGGAAGGGGCTTTGGTCTGAAAGACTGACATTTGGTTGCTGGAATCCTCCCACTCCTCTGTGGCTGTGATTCTTCGGTACCGCTGCAGTGAATGGAGTTTTGGTTGAGTTCCAAATTCTCTGTTCTCATTGGTAGCAGTGATGGGGTGAACAAGAATGACAAATCCTGTCCGTTCGAAATACCTCATTGCCAGCTGTGAGAAAAATTTGTCATCACACTTGGGCACAATGACGGAGCCTGTGTAAAATGGAAAAATGTTAATGCTCATCAACTCTTATGGACCAGGGGTTGTAGATTTAAAATTAGTTAAGCATCATCAAATGGAATTGTATTACCCACAAATCACTGGCGTGTCAATTCTAATCGACTTCTGCACTTTTGTGTTTGTATAATTTCCCAGTTAAAGGTGGTTGCAGCTCTTTAAGACTTCCTGCATCAAAGCATTTTTCAATTCGCCAACAGTTCTCCCATGCTTAGAGCTAGAAATAGATTGCAAGGATTTGATTCCAATCGTTTGGCTGCTGATCACTGAGCAGAGTCTTGTTGAAGCATCAGGGGTCTCAGTTTCCAACTGGAGAGCTGGCAAGAGACGCGTGGTGGCTCTTTTTGGGAAGGTCTGCGCAAGCCAATCAGACTTTTCTCTGGAATGAAGACCCTGGGAGGAAAATTCAAGAAAGATGGCATCATCCCCATTGCAGAGGACCTGGGCTACGGATCAGTAATGGGGGCTGGGTGTTCACAGGTTGGAGGTCACTAGGAGAGAGACGGGGTTCAGACGCAAGGGCAGGAGAGTGGCTCTCAGTTTCCACACTTCCACCCCACCCACTTCCACATGTCCATTCCCCTGATCAAGCACTGAGTGCCTTTGCCTCCCAGACATATTATGCAGCATACATAATTTCACCAGTCTTGCAGGCCACATGGCAACAGGCCTCCTTGCAGCTGGGTTAATACCAGGCAGGATGAGACCTTTAAATAATTGTTAATTGGCCATTTAAGGGCTTCAATTGGTGGTGTGGCATGAAGGTAAAACTTGGGCCTTCAAGCCCAGAACTTAATTCTGGTGAAGCAGGAAGGTGGGAGTGGTTTTTGGGGGACGGGGGGATGGTTACAATACACCATCAACTCACCTAATTACATGTCCTTCCTGCCTTCAAGCTTGCCATGGTGAGGTCAGAACATACCACTCAAAATATGTGAATCAAACCTAACGTGTATTTCCCATTACTGAAAAGTTCAACACTGTTATCACATCTCCAGTTTCCTTGTTCGCTGTGGTTTCATTGCAGTTCCCTGATTTGTGTTACTTTGACAGGCTCCTGCCTGAGTCGGACAGCTGCATCAGCTATCTGAGGAAAAAGTTGTGTTAAAATGGCCTGTGGCAGCGATTGCATATTAAGTGTACCGCTTCTACTTTAATTCCTATTAAAGGTCCCCCTTTGGTTTATAAACCTTACATTTACACTCCTGTTTATGACATGTCAATTCATTTCCTTTGCTGGTCTGGCACCTGGAGTAAAGCCTCTCAACCAGAAGTGAATCAAGAAGATGGACTGAGCCTTCCACTGATGTATATATTTTACACATGCCCCATAGAATCCTCCTGGTATCCAATAGATACAGAGGATATTTCATTCCCTGAGCATTACATGAGTGGTTTTATGATCAGAAGTAAGTATAATGCGTTTGCAGGCACATAAAAGAATAAGTACATTGGCATGAATGAGCTAAACATTTCCAGCCAGCTGTTAATATTTTGAAATGATTTCCCTGTTTGTCAGTGTATTACTGACCTTCCCTCAACCCCACTCCCCCTAATATTGCTAATATCGTGGATAATTTTCCAGCTTAAAGACTTGAGCAGGTGCCCTCCTTCCAAATCTGAGTGTGTGTGCCGTTTGGAGTGCCTTCATCCTTTAGATTTCCCTGCTGACAAACACTTATTAAAACATGTCCTCGTTACCTATTAAGCCCGGGCAGACCAAAGTTATGATCAGTTTGTGCCTAGTGGCTTTTTAAAAATTTATTTGTGGAATGTGGGTGTCTCTGGCTGGCCAGCATTTATTACCCATCCCTAGTTGCCCTTGGAGGGTTGTTGAGAGTGAACCACATTGCTGTGGCTCTGGCGTCAAATGTAGGCCAAACCAGGTAAGGACGGCAGATTTCCTTCCCTAAAGGACATTAGTGAACCAGATGGGTTTTTCCCACAATCGACAATAGGTTTGATTCATAATTTAAGATGTTTAAAAAATTGAATTCAAATTCCACCATCTGCCATGATGGGATTCAAACCTGGATCCCCAGAATATTGAGTTTCTGAATTAAGACTCTGGCGCTAATACCACATGACCATTGCCTCCCTGGCTTCAGTGAGGGTAAATCCTTTGGACAATTTTTACTGCTCAGTTTCCTTTGAAGGATTTTAAAGTTGACCTGTATAACTTTCAAACCCTTGCCCTCAATGAAAATATTCTGATTACTGTTAGAACTCACAACTGTGGGCAGAACCTTCAATTTTAAGTGATGGAACATTCTACAACTATTGATTTTGAGTTGCTGCAAAACAAGATTTGGATCATGTAAATCTAGAGTGAAAAGAGAACATGGAGCAATGCAAGGGAGAGTCACCCTGGACCATGAAATACTAAAACCATAATCCATATTAAAAAGAAACCCCATCTTCCCCTACTAAATCACCATAGAAAATAGACTCATTCCCTTCCACCAGGCTGCCAGGAAATATGGAGGCAAGTCTTCTGCTAGATCCACAACACCAATTTGCATTTATGTGGTGCCTTTAATGTCATCAAATGTCCGTTGGGACTTCAAAGGAACATTAGCAAAGAAAATTTGACACCAAGCCTTATAAGATGATATATGGACATGTAACCCAAAGCTTGGTCAAAGATGATTCGATTAACTTTTTCATGAGGGGAGAGAGAGAGACAAAGAGGTTTTGAAAGGGAATTACAACTGAATCTGGGTGTATTTTCTTCCTCAAAAAATTGACAGGGCCATCTCCTTCTCCATCAGTCTGTCAACTAACCTAGGTACGTTTCTCCTCCAGTGTCAGGGAACATGAAACTAAATGTATCCCATTAGACAGCAGGAATGGTAGAATCAATTGATTCCTATATACAAAGAGGGAAGACTATTGTAACCTCCTTCATCTGACCACCCCAGAATATAATTAACCTCCTTCCACTAATATACAGAAAATATGAATGGATCCAGATCGACAATCAACAAGTCTAACCCTCACCATGTGACCACCAGGAACCATTGGGATCATTCCCTTCTCTTGATTAGAGGGGAAAATGGAAGCATCCTTTACATTGGCCTGCTTCTACATCCTAGGGATTCTATGGATGATAAAGGAACATTGTGGCTGCCAGAAAGCGTGGACTTATTCTCAGTTCGAGCACCAGGTAACACACACACCCCGCCTCTTTACCAAGCAACAGTTACACATTGTTTCTAGATAAATGTGAAATTCAGGGGCATTAGAAGGAAGGAAATTGATAAAATAAATAGATCATTAAGTTTAAAAGACAGATTACCATCTTGAAAGTGGCATTGTCCAGAGGCAAAGTGTCAATGACCAGGGGACATTCTGACACTGCCCATACTGGGCATTGGGCAGTGCCATGGGGTTGGGGCCTAAGGGGGGCATGGCCTCTGGGGCAAGGTGGGAGGTGTCCCACTGCCATTCTGCACTGGGATCAGTGACAGAGGGAGGGAGGATAACAATCGGGGCTGACCGAGGGTGGCCGGTGTCAGCTTATGAGGGGTGGGAGGCGGAGGGGGTGTCGGAGCTGCTGGTGTGCAGGGAGGTTGGGAAATTGGGACAGCCAGAGGTGGGTGTGTGGTCGAGGTGAGCAGGGGAGGGGGCCAACAATCAGGATGGGAGAGGGGTGTGGTGAGGGGACCACACAGCTGGCCAATGATCAGGAAGCTGGCAGTGCGGGGCTAATGCACATGCACCGACCTCTGCTCTGACGGATTGGCTCTTGCGCAGTGGCCCGCTCAGCACACTGCTGCTGGCCTCTGCAGTGGAAATAGGCCCCGCCCACTGATTTTTCACATAATTCATGCTAGGGCACCCTGCAGTGCACAGAGTGTGGGAGATGCATTTTGAAAATCCTGCTGAAAATACCAGTGGGATTTAGTCTAGTTATTAGGCAAATTCGATACTTTAAATTCCTATGAGAGCATCGCCTACTACATGTGTATAAGGGGCTTAGATTGTTTTTGAACAGCTGCAGTCCCTGAAGTACACATATAACCAAAAGCAATTGAATTGTGCTGAAGTTCAGTGCTATTACAAATACTGAAAGACTACTCCAAAATGTTCCATGTGTATAGCTTCAATAATGATCAGCATTACACATTTACAATTTGCCACGTGCTTATTTTATGGATTAAACTGCATTAGTGAATAGATTATTGCAAAGACAAATCAGTGCTGTCAGCACAGTTGCTAATTCCTGATAATAACCCTACATTGCTACAATAGATTGAGTAGATTAATAGTAACTGTGAATTTCTAAGCCACAATATTGTCTCTGCATAAGGTCAGAATGAATACTTGAGTATTTATGGCTGGAATTTACTGTGCGTTATTTAAATAACTTATTATGCATTCAGAAGTCTTATAACTAATGCCACCAAATAAAACTTAATACATAATTAAATGACTTTGGTTGTCATACCCTGATGTTAGCATTTAAATTGCCTGTCTCCACAAGTGTGTAAATACTGGGCATATTGCACAGAAGTTGGTATGAAAGATTGGGTACAGCACTAGAACAATAAAACTATAGCAGTGAGTCTTTGACAACAAAGACCACCGCAGTTAACAGAAGCCCTAGTGCACAGAGCAGTTGGCATCATCATATTCTTGCACTAGAGTGAGATCTCGACTGCGTAACAGTGACAAATACGAGTGCTAGAGAAATTCCATCAGCAACACCTCCGACATAGCCTGTGGATTCAATGGGATGACTGCCGAGCAGATGCTACTGTCCTTCCAGAAGCCAGCTCCACCAGCATTCAGGCAAAGCACCAGCAAAACTTCAATGGACTGGATTCTTTGTCCAGATGGCCAAAACACATCCCCTCCTCCCTGCCATAAGTTCCTGTTATCTCAATCCTCAGCGTTCCAGTGTAGGACAAAGAAAATGCCACAACGACACTTGGAAGCTCCTTGAAGTGCTGTAGCATTGTCATTAATAATCAAGAGGAGCTATCAAACATTAAAAATGGTGACAATTTGTCCATCAAGCTTTGGGTCCAAATTCCTCAATGATGAGGCAGAGCAGCAGCAGAGAATGATAGAAAAGGAAGCAAGTCCTGTTCTCCGGATCCCACTGCTTTGAGGAATATCAAGTCCCATGTGGCTGAAGATCCGTGGACTGAGAGTTGGCCTGTTCAGTCACACAAAACCCCTGGCAGAAACTCAACCATGAGTAGACTTCATCCTCTAATTGAGGGACAGTCGATGTCTACAATGGAATGCTTTCTGGCTCTTTGAGTTCTGGGGCCTGAGTTTGAATCTGATCTATTCTGCCAGATGAAAGTCTCCTTGTTTCACATTCTTAATAGGCATGATTGATAATGGAAAAATAAACTTACGTTGCAAGACTAGGTTGATTGGCCATGCTAGATTGCTCCTTAGATTGCTCCGGGGGGTTAGCATGGTAAATATGGGAGTGGTGGCGGGGGTGGCTATGGGGCTTGGGGTTGGATTGTTGTCGGTGGCTCGCTGGGCTGATTGGTCACCTTCTGCACTGTAGGGATTCTACGATTCTATGACTAAATTGGCAGGTTTTAGTCCAACCGATTTATTTGATAGTAAACTCACAAGCTTTCGAGGGGACTCCCTCTTCATCAGGTGAATGGCTGACGAAGAGGGAGTCCCCTCGAAAGCTTGTGAGTTTACTATCAAATAAATCGGTTGGACTAAAACCTGGTGTTGTCAGACTTTTTACTGTGTTTACCCCAGTCCAACGCTGGCACATTTACATCATAAATTGGCAGTCTGACTGATGACAGCTTGGATAAAGAAAAGGTAGATTGGAGCATGTTCTTTGGGGTTTGAACAAAGGCAAAGTGTAGGCGCAGAGTAGTGGAGGGAGCCTTTATGCTGCATCAGTTACATGTTCCAACTCTAACATCTTTCATCGAGGTACGCGTCAAAATCAGCACACAGTATCATGTCCAAAGTTATACTTACTCATTATCAGCACCTAGTGGTGAGTTTGAACTTTGTTATGCTTTCAATATAGTTGTCATTGATGCTGTAATCTCCCTTGTAAATCTATGGACTGGAATTGCAGTCAGTTTATCAATGTTGGGGTTTGCAATGCATTGACTCTATCACACCAATAAACTGAATCTGCCCCCCTGCTGTGTGTAACCCAGAAATTAAACAGTAGAATTAAAATTTAATTTTATTAATTTTATTTTTGTTTTATTTATTAGTGTCGCAAGTAGGCTTACATTAACACTGCAATGAAGTTACTGTGAAATTCCCCTAGTTGCCACACTCTGGCGCCTGTTTGGATACACTGAGGGAGAATTTAGCACGGTTAATGCACTTAACCAGCCTGTCTTTCGGACTGTGGGAGGAAACCGGAGCATCCAAAGGAAACCCACGCAAACATGGGGAGAATGTGCAGACCTGCATAAACAGTTTTATTACTATGGTTAATTAATTTTTTCTTATGAAAACCATGAAAATATGGTTAAATCTGAATTTCTGTTTGTTCATGGCAGGAAATATATAAAACAAAACAGAAATTGCACATTGGAGTGCAATTCTCCATGGATTGCACTAAATATTTCACCAATTTAACGGTGAACTTTTAGAGAAAATTTCACTAGTAGTGATTATTAAGAGCTTTATATCACAAGAGCGAAAAATAGATCTTTTGATAATTATATAAAAACAAATTCACATTTTCCTCCTAACCCCTCACTCCCCCAGTGCACTGATACATCCTGCGACACAGCCCCCTGGACGTTGTCACACCTCCAAAGGCTGCTTCCCCTGAAGGATATTCTTCATACATGAGTCTTGGCAGTAAAGAGTGATAGAATATTCGGGTTTCCCAATGTCCTGGTTAACACTTATCCCTCAACCAACTCCACAAGAACAAAATATTGATCTGCTTTACTGCACTCCACACATGACTGCATTGCAGTGAATGGACCTCATTGACTTCAATGTGGATGTCCCAAGAGCACAGGTGTTGTTTTACATGTAAGTTTTTCTCTTATAAAATTGTGCACATTATAAAACCACTTATAACATGTTCTATCCTGTAACACATCCTGAGATTGGTATTGTGCTTGTCATTTCCCCTGGACTGTGTTGCGGCCCACATCACAGTCACTGGCTCTTTTTCTCAGTCTGCCCATAAACATTACCACTTCATCAAAGTTTAACGGTTGTTTCCTAATGATGCTGTAAAAACTTATTCAAAATGAGTTGTTTGTTTTCTCCCTGTTCTTTGAAGTGTCCCTTCTGTGAGAATTAACTGGAATTCAAAAGAGATTTCCAGAGCAATACAACAACAGTTTGCATTTTGTAGCCCCTTCAACACAACAGAGGTTTCAAGGTGGTTCACAGGTGTATTACCAGGTCAAATTTGAACCATAAAATCTTGAATCACAAAAAGGAACATTAGGACAGGCTGGCCAATGAGGTAGGTTTTCAGGAAGGTCTTTGAAGGAGGCGAGGGAGGTGGAGAGGTGGATAGGCCGAGGGAGGAACTGACAGAGCCAGTGATTTAGGCAACTAAAGGCATGGCCACAAATGGTGGACCAAAGGAAGTTGGCAAGAGGCCAGAATTAGTGAAGAACAGAAATTGCACAATATTATAGAGTTGGAGGAGGTCACAGAGATGGGATTGCCAAACCCTTGGAGCAACACAGGAGCAGAAGTAGGCCATTCGGCCCATCAAGCCCATGCCACCACTCATTTAGATCATGGCTAAGCATCTACCTCAATACTACTTTCTTGCACTCTCTCCATATCGCTTGATGTCATTAGTATCCAAAAAATCTATTTGGTTCTGTCTTAAACATGCATATTGATTGAACTTTCACAGCCTTCTGGGGTAGAAAATTCACCACCCTCTAGGTTTTGAACATATGGATTAGAATTTTAATATTTTTGCTGGGCCAGAAAGCTAGGATTGAATGTAGGTCAGTGCCCGAAGTGATGCAAACTCCCCCATTAGTTCTAACACAGGTGGGTGGATGACAGTTCTTGATGCTCCAGCAAAACTGGTAATCTTTATGTGTACAGAATGAGGACATGGCAGTTACAGGGTTTTGCTTCAAAGGAGCTGTAAATATAACAATAATTAATTTATCTCACACAGTTATTGATTCAGAAATAGCTGGTCTACACTGAAATCTCAAAGCAAGTTAATAAAAGTGCATCTTTAAATGCACATGTTTACCTAAACGGTACCCCATATTAAATAACAAAGGACTCATCCTACTGTTTTCAAGGGTCATCCAGACTTGAAATGTTGGCTCTATTCTCTCCCCACAGATGCTGTCAATCCTGCTGAGATTTTCCAGCATCTTCTGTTTTTGTTGCTTCAGATTCCAGCATCCGCAGTCTTCTGCTTTTATCTGTCTGCCACGTATTCTGACAGTGTAGCAAGGATGTGGAATCTAGCACAATTCAATCTACGGACATTCTGGCAATAAGCATTCTACAGCCCAGAAAACCAAGCTACTTTGACACAGATATTATCTCATTTAAACTCTGCAGTGTGCTCAATATCACATTGGTAGTGTGTCTGCAGCCGGTTAACTCACCGTATCACAAGCTTTAAATTGATATTACAGTTCCTGAGTGTTTGCTGCAAAACACTTGTTTTATCATAAATTGATAACTTTTATAAATATCACTATTCTGATCTTGAAGTCCTAGAAAACTGTAGAACAAAATGCCTTGAGGATGCCTGAACACTGAGTCAATTGAACAGGTACATTTACAGTGCTTGTTTGCTGGCTCAAGGCTTTTATCCTTTGCCATAAAGTCCAATAAAGTATCAGTGATTCCTTTGACTGAATACCAGACTGGTGCCATCTTACCCTAATGCTTAGAAGGACAGGCACGTGTACTGGCCAACATGTTGAAATACCAATGGTAGAGTATAGCAGATAGTGACAGCTTTATCTTAAAGTCTAATGACATATTTCAGTTGGCAGATATAAAGCTTTGGACAGTTGGTCTTTGAACCCAATGACTATTTAGGCAACGGTTGGGCAGGCAGTTTCTTATTAAAGGGTAAGTTACTGCCTTTATTGGGTTCCTCTTTCATTCATATCTAATATAATAGTGGTTGCTGGCTCTCTGATCTCTCTATGAGTTGTTCTCTTGGGGGGGCACAATGGGTAGCATTCCTGAGCCAGCAGTCTGGGTTCAAATCCCACTTCATGACTTAATAGCCATGGAAAAGATGTTCATACTGTGGCCAAACAATCTGTAAATCTTTTCAATATGCCTATGGCAGGCAGCAAGAGTGGGAGAGTCTCCTGATCAACCATGCTTGATGGGTGACCCTTAAGCTCCAGTCTGTGATGACAGGTGAGTGAACTGTTCCAGGAGAAACTAGCTATGGAAACCGATGTAAGTGTGTGCTTCAACTGCCTCTTGGCACAGGAAGAGAATGATGATCTTCCTACATCGCCCATATATTGAAAAAAGGATTTCATCATGTAGATTTCGTTCTAGTTGATTTCTACCATGAACTGTAGGCTACTGAATTCTTCACCACCCACAGTCTGTCTTTCCCTCATCCATTAATCTCCAGGCATTTAAAAACTAAGCTTAATCACTACTTAGCCTATTTTACATTGTGAACTCTTCACCTATGTTTCTCAATGAAAACAACATTAGAGCTTGAGCAATAAACATATAACTATTAATGTGCATTGGGACCATTTGACAGCCATTCCACTAAAATGCTTTCTGTTAGAAGATGCAGCATGGTTATTATTCATCCTTCAAATAGAATCTTCTCTTGTACAATTTTGTTCCACACTTGACCCTGTAGGAAAATATTTATTACTGCATGACCAAAATTCCTTCACCTGGCAGGAGGCGGGAATGGCCTTGACTAACTGTAGATTACAGGTGGTATCACTGCTAATGGATTTCACTACCAGTTGTCAAGAATAGCTTTAAAACCTGGACTTGCAGAGTCAATGCAACACAGAAGGCCAGTTAGTCCATCAAACCCATGCCAGTTTGCTGCAGAGCAACCTATTCAGTCCTATTTCTCCATTCTCTCCCATCCAGTTGTTTTCCTCCATTTCCTTACTCATCTCTGCCTCCAGCATCCATGGAGATAACAGCTTCCACAGCATTTCCACTCGCTGCATAAAAATGTTTTCCCCCACATTCTCCCTTGTATCTCTTGCCCAAACCTTTAAATCTCTGTCCACAGGTCCTTGCACTATCAGTCAATGGGAACAGATTGCCTTTGTCTACCTTTTTTAATCTGTTGTAATGTTGTGTGCCCTTTTTCAAATCTCCCTTCAATCTCCAAGGAGACCAGTCCCAGATTCTCCTACCTAAACTTGTAGCTAAAAATTTTTTTGAAGCGGTGACAAAGATAATTGATGAGGGAAGGGCTGTGGATGTACAAAGAACAAAGAAAATTACAGCACAGGAACAGGCCCTTTGGCCCTCCAAGCCTGTACTGACCATGCTGTCCAACTTAATGAAAATACCCTACTGTTCAGGGCACCATATCCCTCTATTCCCATCCTATTCATGTATTTGTCAAATGCCCCTTAAAAGCCACTACCTTATCCACTTCCACTACCTCTGCTTGCAGTGAGTTCCAGGCACCCACCACCCTTCGTGTAAACAATCTACCTCATATATCTCCTTTAAACTTTGCCCCTCGCACCTTAAACCTGTGCCACCTAGTAATTAGCTCTTCCACACTGGAAAGAAGTTTCTGACTATCCACTCTGTCCATGCCTCTCATAATCTTGTAGACTTCTATCAGATCACCCCTCAACCTCCATTGTTCCAGTTTCTCCAATCTCTCCTCATAGCTAATGCCCTCTGTACCAGGCAACATCTTGGTAAATCTTTTCTGTAGCCTCTCCAAAGCCTTCATATCTTTCTGGTAGTGTAGCGACCAGGATTGAACACTATTTTCCAACTGTGGCCTAACTAAGGTCCTATTGCAACGTGAGTTGCCAATTTTTAAACTCAATGCCCCGGCCGATAAAGGCAAGCAAGCCAAATGCCTTCTTGACTACCTTCTCCACCTGCATAACTACTTTCAGTGACCTGTGTACCCATACACACAGATCCCTTTGCCTATCAATACTCTTAAGGGTTCTGCCATTTACTGTATATTTCCTATAGTTATTAGACCTTCCAAATGTATTACCTCATATTTGTCTGGATTAAACTCCATCTGCCATCTCTCTGCCCAAGCCTCCAACCAATCTATACCTTGCTGTATCCTCTGATGGTCTTCATCGCTATCCACAAATCCACCAACTTTTGTGCCGCAAACTTACTAATCAAACCAGTTACATTTTCCTCCAAATCATTTATATACATTACAAACAGCAAAGGTCCCAGCATTGATCCTTGAGGAATGCCACTTGTCACAGCTCTCATTCAGAAATGTGCCCTTCCACTGCTACCCTCTGTCTTCTTTAACTGAGTCAATTTTTTTATCCACCTTGCCACCTCACCTCTGATCCCATGTGACTTCATCTTCTGCACCAGTCTGCCATGAGGGATCTTGTCAAAGGCCTTACTGAAGTCTATGTAGACAATATCCACTGCCCTACCTTCATCAATCATCTTCATCACTTTCTTGAAAAACTTGATCAAGTTATTGAGACACGATTTCCCCTTCACAAAATCATGTTGCCTCTCACTAATATATCCACTTATCCACTAAATCCTGTCTCAAAGAATCCTCTCCAATAATTTCCCTATCACTGATGTAAGGCTCACTGGCCTGTAATTACCTGGATTATTCTTGCTACCTTTCTTAAACAAAGGAACAACATAGGCTATTCTCCAAACCTCTGGGACCTCCCCTGGAGCCAGTGAGGATATAAAGATTTCTCTCAAGGCCCCAGCAGTTTCCTCCCTTGCTTCTCTCAGTATTCTGGGGTATATCTCATCAGGCCTTGGAGACTTAGCTACCTTAATGTTTCTCAAGAACCCCAATACCCTTGTGGGCGGCACAGTGGCACTGTGATTTACACTGCTGTCTCACAGCACCAGGGACCTGGGTTCGATTCCCAGCTTGGGTCATTGTCTGTGTGGAGTTTGCATGTTCTCCCTGTGTCTGTGTGGGTTTGCTCTGGGTGCTCCGGTTTCCTCCTGAAGTTCAAAGATGTGAAGGTTAGGTGTATTGCCCAAGCTAAATTGCCCCTTGGTGTTAAGGGAACTAGCTAAGGTAAGTGCATGGGGTTGTGGGGGTGGGGCCTGGGTGGGATTGTGGTCAGTGCAGACTCGACAGGCCAAGTGGCCTCCATCTGCACTGTAGGATTCTATGATTCTACTTCCCCCTTTTCGATCTCAGCGTGACTCAAACTATCTACACACCCTTTCCCAGACTCATCATCCACAAAGTCCTTCTCTTTGGTGAATACTGACGCAAAGTACTTATTTAATATCTCGCCCATTTCCTTTGGTTCCACACATAGATTGTCCTTTACGGGCCAACCCTTTCCCTGGTTATCCTCTTGTTCTTTATATGTGTATAGAAAGCCTTGGGATTTTCCTTAATCCTGCTAACCAGTGCTTTTTCATGACCTCTTTTAGCCCTCCTTACTTAAGTTTCTTTCTACTTTCCTTGTACTCCACACTTGCTTTGTGTGTTCACTGGAAAGACGAAGGCTGAGGGGAGACCTGATAGAGGTCTACAAAATTATGAGAGGCATAGACAGGGTAGGTCGTCAAAGGCTTTTTCCCAGGGTGGAAGTGTCAATTACAAGAGAGCACAGGCTCAAGGCGAGAGGGGAAAGTTTAAGGGAGATGTGCTGGGAAAGTTTTTCACACAGAAAGTGGTGGGTACCAGGAACCCGATGCCAGAGGAGGTGGTGTGTGCAGGCACATTAGCAACATTTGAGAGGCATCTGGATGGGTACATGAATAGGGAAGGAATAGAGAGATATGGACCGAGTAAGGGCAGAATTTTTTTTAGTTTAGTTAGGGCACTATGTTTGACACGGGCTTTGAGAGTCAAAGGGTCTTTTCCTGAGCTGTATTTTCTTTGTTCTTTGGTCTCCCCAGTGTAGCATGCCTTGGGACAGTACACTGGGGAGACCATGCAGATGCTACGACAATGGATGAATGAACACCGCTTGACAATCACCAGGCAAGACTTCTTGTTGCGGAACACTTCAGCGGTCATGGGCATTTGGCCTCTGATCTTCGGTAAGTGTTCTCCAAGGCAGCCTTCACCACACACCACAGCGCAGAGTCGCTGAGCAGAGACTAATAGCCAAGTTCCGCACACATGATCTTGGGTTCATGTCACACTAGCTGTAAACCGCATAATGACTTGCCTGGGCTTGCAAAATCGTACTAACTGTCCTGTCTGGAGACAATACACATCTCTTTAACCTGTGCTGAACGCTCTCTCCACTCACAGTGTCTGTACCTTAAGACTTGATTACCTGTAAAGACTCTCATTCCAACCATTATTCTGTAGATTGAGTTTGGGTCTTTATATGCCCTGTTTGTGAATAGAACTCCCACTCACCTGACGAAGGGGCAGTGCTCCAAAAGCTAGTGGATTTTGCTACCAAATAAACCTGTTGGACATTAACCTGGTGTGAGACTTCTTACTGGTGAGTCTAGAACCAGGGGACACAGTCCCAGAACACGGCTCAGGCCATTTGGGACTGAGATGATGAGGAGTTTCTTCACTCAAAGGATCTTTGTAATTCTCTAGTTTAATTTAGTTCAGTTTATTTATTAGTGTCACAAGTCGGCTTACATTAACACCGCAATGAAGTTACTGTGAAAATCCCTTAGTCGCCAGACTCCGACGCATGTTGAGGTACACAGAGGGAGAATTTGGTGTGGCCAATGCACCTAACCAGCATGTTTTTCAGACTGGAGGAGGAAACCAGACTGGGGAGGAAACCCATACAGACATAGGGAGAACATGCAGACTCCACACAGACTGTGGCCCAAGCTGGGAATCGAACTCAGGTCTCTGGCGCTGTGAGGCAGCAGTGTTAACCACTGTGCTACCTGCCACCCTACCCCAAAGGGCTGTGGAAGCTCAATCACTCATCATATTCAAGATGGAAATTGATCATTTCTGGAAACTAAAGACATCAAGGGCTATTGGGGATAGTGCAGGAACGTGGCATTAAGTTCAGCCATGATTTAATTGAATGGTGGAGCAGGCTCATTGGATCAAATGGCCTACTCTTGTTTCAATGTTTCTCATAACCTCCCTGTTTTTGACAATATCTCAGATTTGAACCCCCAAATCCTTGCTTCTTTCTCTCCTAATATGCCCTGCCATCTTCAACGATCAACATGACCTCTGTAAAAGATAAACACATCAATCCCTCATGTGATGTGACATTCCACGATTCTACCTTGAAGTGGAATATCTTGCTATTGGCCATCACGTTGCTTGGCCAAGAATTGGTTGCACCACCTTCAAAAGATTGTCTGATTTCTTTCCCTGGGGCATTTGATCGAATGACAGAAGCGTTTGATATTCCAATCCACCAGCCACAGTTGGAGATTTTATTCAATTCTTTGCTGGGAAGCAGAATGAGAGAAGTCACCACCTCTGGGCCTGTACAGCAATAATGCTGACGTCCGAGAGAATTGCACAAACATGCTTGCTCAATTCCAATGACTCCCCAGATCTGAATCTGAGAGATATGCGTGGGGAACTCTCTGAGGAAATGAGTGGCAGAAATCAAGGGAAGGAAATGGAACTTTTTGTTTATACACAGAATAATAATAACCTATCAATAACTGGGTCAAATGCTGCCAGACTGCATGGTGCCTACTGGCCTAAACAGATGTCTATGTTTGATTTCAAACTTTCAAATACAATATATAAATACACCGTTGGGAAGAAGGCTGCTTCTGTAACTCCAGTTAATCAGAAGCCATTGTTCTGAGAAAGGCTGCAAACCAGCAGTTTAACATCAATCACATTTGTTAAATAATTACCTGGATTTTGTGGTTGTAATTAATGATGGTGAAACTGCCAGCTTTCGGCATCATTACAATTATTGGCTAAACCTTACCAAAAAATGACAGTGTTGTTTCCGGCGAGAACACCAGTGTATTTCTTTCCAGTGAAACATGCTGGTTTTCTCACCAGAGCTTGCGACCCTCTGCCAAAACAAAATCAAGGGGGTGTGTTTCATGCTGCTGTAGAAGGGTGTGGAGCCTTAACACTTCAGCAAAGCCCGGCTGCACTGAGATCAGGGGTCCAACTTTAAAGGGCGTCCCTCCCCATAGTCTGAACTGGCATCCACCGCCCCCCCCCCCACCCCCCCCCCCCCCCCGCCCACCACCCCCACCCCCCACCCCACCTCTGCCCCAACAGCCATCGCGAACATCCCCGCTCCTCTGTCCGTTTCGAGCCACCACCACATCTAAATGAATCCCCTCTGTGCCCCCCCCCGAGGCACTCATTGAGGCTTGCTCCTTGGCACAGGTTGGCACCACCTCATTGGCATGAACATGGTGCCAACCTGGCAGTTACAGCCTGTGCCAGGGGCATTGCCAGGCTACTGCCTGGTCATGCCCTTCTCCTCCGCCACCTATAGTTACCCTTGTGCCCCTGGGGAGACCCCTATGACGGGTTCACATCAGTGTGAACAGATTCACGTAAAGCGGTATCATGTCCGTAACGGGTGTGGACCTGATACATCGCCGGCGAGGGGCGAGAAAGATCCACAATTGTAAATTCACCAGAGAGAATTGCGACCTCTGGATCTTGAGCTCTGCTGCCATTCACACGGATGGCAAGCCTGGGCTCAAGATTACCTCCTATGAAATTGGCAGCAATCTTAGGTATCTGCATATATATAATTAAACCTACTCCTTTACAGAGTGTATTGTTAAACCTCCACTAATTGCAATCTTTTGAAATGAACTTTCACTTTTACCTAGAAGCCTTGAAGAGGTTGCACCTTGATGAATGAGGTTTACCTAGGTTAGGTACCATAATGAAATGTGCACATCCTAATCTTTACTTTGCCCTCTGTAAAATGATGGTGTTTCTGGTGGATGTTTAGGGAACCCGTGACTATCTGAAGAAAAGGGGAGAATGACTCTGGCCAATGTTTCTCCATCAGTCAACTCCCAACCCCCGCTATAAAAGCAAATTACTGCAGATGCTGAAATCTTTGGAATGACCCTTAGGAGTCACCTGAATTCGAAACGTCAGCTCTTTTCTCTCCTAACAGATGCTGCCAGACCTGCTGAGATTTTCCAGTGTTTTCTCTTTTGGTCCCAACCCCCTCTTTTCATCTCATTATACTCCACCAAATCTCCTTCCGTTGCTGTTTGTAGGATCTCACATGCAAAATTACTGTTGATTGAAAAGTAGTCGGTGCAGTTCAGAGGAACGTATATTAAACGCTTGACAGGCAATATAAATTTAAGCTTAGTGTCATTTTTGTACCTGATCCTATCTTTGATCAGGACAACAGGATACCTTCTGTGAAATACTTTTTCCACATTCCCCATTGTTTCTTCTTACTGCTCTGCCCTCACCCATTTCAATGGTATTCAATTCAGAAGAGGGCTGGTATCCCTCACTGACAGAAAGCAAGCATGAGTCAAATAAACTGGAATTACCTGTTTATTCATATGTGTGTCACTGGCTGGCCAGCAATTATTGCCCGTCCCTAGTTGCCTGAGGGCAGTTGAGAGTCAAGCACGTTGCTGTTGGTCTGGAGTCACATGTAGGCCAGACCAGGTAAAGACCTAAAGGAAATTAGTGAACCAGATGAGTTCTTCCTAACAATCGACATTTTTTTCATGGTCATTAGTAGATTCTTAATTCCAGGTATTTTTTATTGAATTCAAATTCCACCATGGCAGGATTTGAACCAGGTCCCCGCAACATTAGCTGAGTTTCTGGATTAGTAGCGTAGCAACAATACCGCTAGGCCATTGCCTTCCCTATATCATGAAAGCAAATTACTGTGGATGCTGGAATCTGAAACAAAAACAGAAAATGCTGGAAAATCTCAGCAGGTCTTCCAGCATCTGTGGAGTGAGAATAGAACGAACGTTTCGAGTCTAAGCGACCCTTTGTCAGCTGCTCTGACGAAGGCTCATCTAGATTCAAAAAGTTGGCCCTAATTTTTCTCCAAAGCAGCTGTCAGACTTGCTGAGATTTGCATCGTCTCCTCTATGTTGGCTTCTGATACTCTGGGTTGTGGAGTGAAAATCAGCTATAGTTCCTTATCATTTGATTCTTGATTTAAAAAACGTGTGGGTGGCTGGTAAGAAACAGCCCAGCTGTATTTAGTTGCATTCAAATTACCTGCTTTGAGGTTGCTACCTTGGATTATACATAATAAATGATTACTTAAGCAGGTGACCTCATCACGTCTCAGTGGCAGCTTTTTTTGTTTCATTCCATTTCAATTCAATCAAGTCCAATTCAGACAAGTTGAGACATTCCCGATCCAAGCTGACAAGATGTGGAAATGCTGGCGTTGGACTGGGGTAAACACAGTAAGAAGTCTCACAACATCAGGTTAAAGTCCAACCAGTTTATTTGATAGTAATCCCACAAGCTTTCGGAAATGGTGTTCCTTTGTCAGGTGTGTGGAAGGTTCCAAGCTGACAAGACAGGCTCTCACCTCCTGTCTTGGGCTTGATCTACATGATCTAAGCTGATTGGAGTAGGCATAGCTCCTCCTCCAAGGCTCGATCTCAGTCATAAGGCCGAGATGCTACTTCTAAAAATTGCTTCAAAATGAAGCTAAAATGTAACCTAACGACTTCAACCAAGCGCAGCATGTCAATACTACACTTGATCTTAGCTAAAAGGCCGAGAAGTGGCAGTTAATACCAATAGGACTAGTGAAAGCATGGCAATATAATAGGTACATAGCCAAAACAGCTCAGTATCAATAGTTGATGCAACGTGGCAGCACAGTGGTTAGCATTATCCCCTCAAAGCATAAGGAACCCATGTTCAATTCCTTGCTTGGGCCACTGTCCATCTTGACTTTCCTTTTGGTGAATATTAGGCACTTTTGCACTGTATAGAAGGCACCTAGTAACCAGGCAACTGCAGCCTCAAAAGGAATCAACACATTCAGAAGAAGGCATGATGGCAGAGTGGTTAGCCCTGCTACCTCACAGTGCCAGGTTCAATTCTGGCCTAAGGTGACTGTGTGGAGTTTACAGGTTCTCCCTGTATGGGCTTCCTGCAGGTGCTCTGACTTCCGTCCACAGTCCAGAGTTGTGCAGGTTAGGTGGATTGTCTGTGCTAAATTGCCCCTTAGCATGTCAGGTTGTGTAGGTTAGATGTATTAGGGATTAATGGGGATTGGGTGGGTGGGGGGTTGGTGTGTGGGCCTGGGTAAGATGCTGAGTCGGTGCAGACTAGTTGGGACAAATGTCCTTTTTCTGCACAGTACAGGCCCTATGATTCTAAGGGAGGGCAATTAGAAAACACTTGGACTGTGAACTGTAGTAGGTGTGTTTGACTGTAATGAGTGTCAGTTAATAAACTGTAATTTACGATAGAAAGAAGACAACAATAAGAAAGAAAGAAAGGCTTGCATGCATACAGCACCGTTCATAATCTTGGGATGGCCCAGAACTGCTTTTCAGCTAATTGAAGTACTTTTGAAGCAAAAACAGAAAATGCTGGAAAATCTCAGCAGGTCTGGCAGCTTCTGTGAAGAGAGATTAGAGCCACTGTTTTGAGTCTGGATGACCCTTCTCCAGGCTCGAAAAGTTGGCTCTATTCTCTCTCCACAGATGCTGCCAGGCCTGCTGAGTTTTTCCAGCATTTCCTGTCTGTTTCAGATTCTGGCATCTGTGGTGATTTGCTTTCATGTGATATTTTTGACTTTGCACTGTGGGAAAGACCATGGCTAGATTGTATGCAGCAAGGTCTCTCAAACAGGACTGTGATAATGACCAAATAATCTGTTTTTGTGTTGTTGATTGACCTCAGTTTATTATTTAATCTGGAAGATTGCACCTTCTGCAAGGCTGCACTGCCTCAGCACAGCATCAGCCTAGACTCTTTACCTTCAAGTCTCTGGACTGGGACTCAAACCTTTCTGGTTCAGGGTTAAGAATTCTTGACACTGAGCCATAGCTGATGCTGTTTAACAGCCTGTACTGTCATAAACCAGAATGGAAAAGAATGAAGACACTGAATCAATCGTTATGCCATCAGTCTGATCCCTGGCTAGCTGTAAAATCCTCAAATTTGCAAGTTAAAGCAAAATACCACAGTGTGAGCAGCAAAAAGTTCATCCAGTTGTCATAGATCTGAAGGACGTCCTCACCAAAAACAAGTGCTACTTCTTTTGTTCTTACTGTTTACTTGGATACATCACATGTGAGTGTTGAGCCTGTGGAATTTATTACCACAGGAAGTAGTTGATGCCAAAACATTGAATGTATTCAAGTGGCAGCTGGATATAGCACTTGGGGTGAATGGAATGAAAGGTTATGGGGAGAAAGCAGGATTAGGTTATTGAATTGGACGATCAGCCATGATCGTGATGAATGGTGGAGCAGGCTCGAAGGGCTGAGGGCCCTCCTCCTGCTCCTATCGTCTGTTTCCATGTTTCTATGCGAAAATAAACATCTGCACAAATTGTGCCACTAACCCACAAACAAAATCTTGCCAATGCCTTTAAAATCAGCCTTATTCTGACTGTTGCAGCTCAGCCCCTTTTTTTAATAACTACAGGGTTTATAGGACTTCTGATCGAAGCTTATGTTGCTCCATTACCCAAAAGGTTTATCTGATGAGAAGCGGCAGATATACAGATATGATAAGTCCTAAGTCTGACCTAATGCAAACAGCGGTAGCAGTAATGCTACCATTGACATCAGCTGCTTCAGTGCAGGAAGGAAAGAAGAGGCAGGTTATAAGTGCTTTCGGAAGGGAATGCAGGCAGACGTTGGGTGAGTGCAGAATTCGGAAAAATGCAGTCAAACAAACCTGCCGACACTCAACGACAATACACCTGAATATCATTTCAAATATTCAATATTCAAATAAACATCTGAATTGTTTTGGCATTATATATGATTCTCTGTAATAAAACCGGCAATGTAAAAAGGGCGTGCCTAACGATGCAAATAAGTGGAAAGCTTCGACCAGCACTTATTGCAGAGGCAATCATAGAATCCCTACAGTGCAGAAAGAGGCCATTTGGACCATTGAGTCTGCACCGACCACAATCCCACCCAGACCCTATCCCCACAACCCCACACATTTATCTCTCTTACCCCTCTAACCTCCACATCTCAGGACACTAAGAGGGTATTTAGCATGGCCAGTCAATCTAACCCGCACATCTTTGAACTGTGGAAGGAAACTGGAGCATCCGGACGATACCCACACAGCTGTGGGGTGAATGGACAAACGCCACCCAGACAGTGGCTCAAGCAGGAATCGATCCTGGGTCCCTGGAGCTGTGAGACAGCAGTGCTAACCACTGTGTCATCGTGCCACTCAATTACATTTGGCTGAGGTCCCAGAAGGCACCCAGCACCCATGCAGCTGTATCCAGTGGGGGTTGGGTTTGGGCCTGTGGCGGGGGCGAGGTGGAATCAGCAAGGTTTTTAAAGGAACGTCATCAAAGAAGGACTGACGTATTTTGTACAGCCCTCTTTTCATTTACATTTCAGGTGCCCACTTGCACATTTGTAAAATTTGCCCTTTTGGCATCGATGATCTTTGCAGAAACTGCTAGCTCTGTGTGCTTCTACATTAAGCTGTATCCAGTGGGGGTAGATGGCTTACAAGAGGAAGCTGATGATGTGTCTCAATCCATACGATAAATTGTGGTTTTGAAGACATGACAGGAAGAATTTTGAAATATTGAGAAACAGCAATTCATTGAACAACATTTGAAAATATTTGCAAATTGACAGCCCTGTCATCCGTGTTGATTTTTAGACTTGTTATTTCAAATCATATTGAAGAAATTGAAAAGCAAATGACTGAATATCATTTCAAATATTCAATATTTAAATGAACATTTGAATTGTTTTGGCATTAGGCATGATTCTTTGTGATAAAAGCAATGATTCTAAACAAGAGCGTGCCTAAAGCTACAGACAAATGGAAAGTTTTGACCAGCACTTATTGCAGAGGCAATCACAGAATCCCTATAGTGCAGAAGGAGGCCATTCAGCCCATCGAGCCTGCAGTGACAACCGTAACCCAATGTATTTACCCTACTCGTCCCACTGACACTAAGAGGCAATTTAGAGCGGCCAATTAACCTAACCCACACATCTTTGGAGTGTGTGAGGAAACCAGAGCACCCAGAGGGAACCCATGCAGACACAGGGAGAACATGCTAACTCCACACAGACAGTGACTTGAGGCCAGAATTGAACCCGGGTCCCTGGTGCTATGAGGCAGCAGTGCTAACCACTGTGCCAATTTCTCTTTCAAGCTGTTTGCACAGTAAAAGCTTTGATTATTGTCAACATTCAAGAATGGGGAATCCCGTTATTGGTGATTCCCTCTTGGTACCGGTCTTCTCTTCATCCAGAGGCTAGCTCCACTGTGTGTACTATTGTTTTCTCTAATTTTAAAATCATTTTCTGTGCCAGTGTGGTTGATTCAAACACGCTCACTCCCTTTAAATCACTCTCTATGGAGTACAAGCTCGCTTTAAGCAACTGGGTCCAACTTTAAGTCTTTTTGTTTGCCCCAGAGTTTTGTTTCAGTTGCAAATTGCATTATGTTGCAGTTAAAACGAACCTACCAATCATTCCATAAAACTAACTGTTGTTTATGGTTACCATGACACTACTGGTCTCATTTTGTACTTTGTACTGTTGTGTTTGGATACTGTTTCTAAGAATCATTTAATCGGTACCTGTTGGTACTTTATCATTTGAATTCCAATGGTCATCGAAATAACAGAGTACAAAGGCCTGAGGAATTTCAATTGAAGTACAATCTATTGTCACCAATAATTAAAAAAATATAAATGATTGATAACCTTCTGAACTACCCAAGTGCTGGCCAATAAACTGCACATGCTGTGACAAGGTAACATAAATGTTTAATAGAACCCAGTGTGACTAGGGTTGCAACACTCCAGGATCGGCCTGGAGTCTCCAGGAATTGGTAGTCAGACTCCAGGACGCTGCTATTGCAATCTGGGAGACAAATCATCAGAACATAAGAAACAATTGTTTTTCTCCATTATTACCTTTGAACACTTCTCTTTGCCAGATATAAAAATATTGAAAACATGGGAAAAAATGCTGTTTGGATGACTGTTGAGCATCATCCAGTTGGGTAATGGCGCTGGTTAGGTGCATTGACCATGCTAAATTCTCCCTCAGTGTATCTGAACTAGGGGTTTTTCACAGAAACAAAGTTAAAGTTTATCTATTAGTCACAAATAAGGCTTACATTAACACTGCAATGAAGTTATTGTGAAATTCTCCTAGTCACCACAATCTAGTGTCTGTTTGGGTCAATGCACCTAACCATTTAACTCTTCTACTATAGGTTTAAAAAGTTTAAAAGTTGATTTATTAGTGTCACAAGTAAGGCTTACATTAACACTGCAATGAAGTCACAGTTAAAATCCCCTAGTCACCACAGTCTGGCACCTGTTCGGGTCACCTAACTTCATTGCAATGCCTACTTGTGACACTAATAAATAAACTTAAGCTTAATGAGAGTTTTTGCTTTCCAAGGCGTAGGAAGTACGTCATGAATAGCTGGACTGTGGGGGCAAGTCATGTGATGAAACCTCCAGGAGTGCATTTAATCACAGTTGGCAAACCTGAACATGACGCTACAGGCAGAATTTTCCTGTCCCGTCTGTCACGGGAGTTGTAGTGGGCAGGGGCGGACCATGCTAAGGTCTGATGACCTCGAGCAGGAATTTCCAGCCTTGGGACGAGCATGGCTGGAAAATCTTCAAAAGCCAATAAGAACAGAACAGAACAGAACAACAACACAGCACGGGAAACAGGCCCTTCGGCCCAACGAGCCCGCGCCGCCGTCCTACTATCTCAGTGACCTATTCATGATTTTAGTCTACGTCTAACGTGCGAGGATCAGGGAGGTCCAATTTAGGGACAATTTTAGTACCCAATCAATCAGCCTAAAAGCACATCTTTGGGGGATGTGGGAGGAAACCGGAGCACCCGGAGGAAACCCACGCAACCACGTTCTTTTCCAAGTGGGATTTGTATTTTGCAGAGGTCTTGCTATCAGGACGATATTGTTCGGGTGGAGTGTTAAATTGGAAATTGTTTTCACAAATGTCTGGGCCTTATGCAAGTCTCTGAATGCTGTTGGAATTCCACACAGAAATGTATATGATTTGAGACCATATTGTTCTACCATTTGGTGCTGGTGCTGCAAAGGTCCAGTCTGTTGTTTCAATCTAGTACATTCTAATTCTAGTGATGTTGATGGGAGTTAGCAGGTTGTCCATTGCAAGGAGGATGGGTCAGATAGATATTAAGTTAATGCTTAATTTTCTTTGTTCTTGTGCTGCAACTTTCTTTGTTCTTTGGGGTTTTAGTTCAGTCGGGCAGCGTGGTCAGCACAGACTCAAAGGGCCGAAGGGCCTGTTCCTGTGCTGTAATTTTCTTTGTTCTTAATGGCCAAAAATAATCATTACAGGCAAATTTCATACAAGAGCTACACTGGCTGAATCTTTAAGAACTGCACCTTTTCAGCTTTATAAAGTAAAGTTTATTTATTTAGTCATAACACTGTAATGAAGTTACTATGAAAATCCCTTAGTCACCACTCTCTGGTGCCTGTTCGGGTACATGGAGGGAGAAATCAGCACAGCCAATTCCCCCAAACTGTGTGTCTTTGGACGGTGGAAGGAAACCGGAGCACCCAGAGGAAACACACACAGACACGGGGAGAATGTGCAAACTGCTCACAGACAGTGACCAAAGCTGGGAATTGGACCCAGGTCCCTGGCACTGTGAGGCAGCAGCGCTAACCACCGGGCCACTGTGCTGTCCCTAAGATATTTATGGTAAAATACGTGATCCATTGGGACTTTAGGAAATAGAAAAGGAAAGTTAAAATGTGCCAACTGACATAGGAGCCTTCATCGGAATCATACAGTGAGGTATATGAGAATTCAGTGCTCCACAGGCTATGCTGAGGGATCTACGGCAAGACAAACATCAACTGTTGGAGGGCAATCAACTCGTTGAAAGATGCTGTTTTGGTCTGGCTGAAACTTGTTGGTCTTCCAGTGGAATGAGCTGTCTATGACAAAGTTTTGCACACTGGAATATTCCAAGGTCCAGGGTTATGTGCTGAGGGATTGGTGTGCAAAAGCTTAGGGCAGAAGCCACAAAGGCTCAATGGGGTAAGGCCTGTGTCTAAAGCCCTCCACTGCCATTCTGAGGGGTTGGAAGCCATGTAAAACCCTTTGGATCTAATGCAAAGCGAACACTTTAAAATTAAATGTAAATATTCTAAATGTAATGTGATTCAGGAAGTGTAATGGGGCCACTTTGAATATTGAAAGAAACCCAATTGTTTTGAACTTTATGTGACATTAAATTTACAGTTATGTAACAAACCTTTCCAAATTTTATAAATAAAGTATACTTTTTGAACAAAAAAGTACAGGGAGGTACTCAGAGAGCACTGACATCAGTAACCTGAAGAAAGATTATGCCCTGTGACATCGACGCAGCCACACATATGAAGTATCAGCAGCAAATCCTTTTATTCCAGGTTGGATTATGTGAAGCCCACAAGCAGCACAGATTTCCAGTCCTACTTGTCCTCCGTGTTGGAGGTTTGGGATAACAGCAGGCAGGAGAGGCTGGGCAAAGATCATCCATCCTGTTCTTCGAGATGAGTAAAACTCCCCGAAGAAATGGTTTACTATTTATTTCTGTTGAGCTTGTGGGTCTGTATTCCCAGAGCTGTTGGGAAGCATACATGACTTTGCTTCTGGCCAGAACCATGTTGGAATCTAAATCGAAAGGCTCATTTACAAGCAGAAGAGGGAGAGAGAGTGAAGAGATCAGAAAAGCCAGCTCATTAATGTTGGCGACAACTTTTTGTCCAAGATTAGCACCAACTGCGTCCCTTCTGAAGCTGAGATCCACCCCGATCAAACCTTCTCTGTACATGACAGGAAAATCTCTGATTATATCTCCCCCAACCCTCTGCGTCTATTACCTACGTGCAGTACAAGAGGGTAGTCCACTGCTTAATCAGTTTGGATCAGCCTTTGATAGAATATTGCACATATATTTGATGGATGTACGCTCCAAAATGGATTTGGGAAGCAAATCCACAATTCCCTTCTAATTAAATCTGGAGTGGGGCAGGACTGCCCTCTCGTATGCCATGTTCATGTGCTGGATTGAATCTTTTACCATGTCTGGGTATGGGCAGAAGGTGGTGGGAGTCAAGGTATCCCTTCACTAGTTGCTAGTTTCTACTCAGAATCAAAATTGAAATCTGCAGATAAAGGAAAAACATACCCAATGCTGCCCTCATTTTGATGTCCATCTGCACGTACAGCTGCACCAAGCTGTGCAAAGACCTGGTACAAAATCCATGTTGAGAATCTATCCTTTCCTGGTGTTGTGAAGGATGATGTGGAGCGGCTGGTGTTGGGGTAAAAAGCTTTTTCTCTATGCCCTTCTCTGATCAGAACTTTCCATACACCTGACCAAAGAACAGCATTTCTGAAAGCTTATGGGTTTACTATCAAATAAACTGGTTGGATTTTAATCTGGTCTTATGAGACTTCTTGTTGTGAAGGGTGAGTCAGATCACTTTGATGTGGAATGCTCCATTCAGTTGCACTGTGCTCTGTTGTTTGCCCCTCTCAGAAAGGTTTGCATACATTTAACCATGTGTGCAGGCCACTAGCAGATTGACTTACTGTCTGTGAAACCCAGTGGAAAAGGGGGATGGTGGGTCCTGGTGGGTTGTTTCCTGAACACACTGTCAAAGCGATGTAGTAGAGGGCCTTATCACCACACTGTCCATCAAACATCAAGACACAACTTGACTGGAGGTCAGATCCATCATACATGGGGGCGGCACAGTAGCTAGCACTGCTGCTTCACAGCTCCAGGATCCTGGGTTCGATTCCTGGCTCGGGTCACTGTCTGTGTGGAGTTTGCATGTTCACCTTGTGTCTGCATGGGTTTCCTCCAGGTACTCCGGTTTCCTCCCACAGTCCAAAGATGTGCGGGTTAGGTTGATTGGCTATGCTAAGAAATTGCCCCTTAGCATCCAGTGATGCATAGGTTAGAGGGATGAGTGGTATGATATAGGGGGTAGGGCCTGGGTGGGATTGTGTTCGGTGCAGACTCGATGGGCCGAAGGGCCTCTTTCTGCAGTGTAGAGTTCAATGATTCTACACCCCCAGTGTCTCAGCACTGCTGCCTGTTGTCCTCAACACAACAAGATTCCTGCTGGAAGAGATGGTGTGGTTTTTGCACAGCTTCAGGACTCTCTTAATACTGGACTCTGTGCTATTGTTTCCAGAGAGTGTCATGGTGGAACGGCAGTTAGAACCGCTGCCTCACAGCACTAGGGAGACAGGTTCAATTCCAGCCTCAGGTCACCACGTGGAGTTTGCACATTCTCCTTCTGTCTGTGTGAGTATTCTCCGAGTGCTTCAGTTTCCTCCCACACTCCAAAGGTGTGTGGGTTAGGTTGATTGGCTGTGCTAAATTGACCCTGTCAGGAGGATTAGCAGGGTAAATGTGTGGGATTGTGGTTGGTACAGACTTGATGGACTGAATGGCCTCCTTCTGTACTGTAGGGATTCGAAGAAAAAAAAAATCATGTGACGATATGCACTGAAATAAACATTAACTGCTTTTGGATGGCCATCAACTCTGTGAACACTCTGGCAGTTGCTGCAAAGACTCAATGAGGAAAGGCTACATTTTAGGGTCCTTTCTCCATAGTACACCAAGGACCTGGAGCCAGCATAAAACCTCTTATGCTGCAGAAATCAGGAAATGTTTAACATAAATGTGGATGCACTGTAAGTTGAGTAAGAGACTCTAGTGTGCTATTCTTGTATTCAAATCTATTGATCCATATTGCATCCTGTGAACAGTACCATTTGGATTATATTATAATACATCTTCATAGGTTTTATGAATAAAAAGTATAATTTTGAAACATAACACAGAGAGGAAGAGCAGAAGATCCATCCCACGCACATGCTGAGTTGGCAGAGGTGAAATGATGACAGGAGTACGGGAAGAGATTAAAAAAACACCCAGAGATCTTGCTCCTGTTTGTTTTACAATGACCTCTGCTGGAAATGTTTATGCATAACAACAGATGGAGACAGAGGGTGATAACCTTGGATGCGGATAGCTTGTTGGTGCTATCAAATGTCACATCTGCATTTAGTGAAGCTCAGGAATACACAACTTGTGTTTTTTCAAGTTGAATTCCAGTGTTTAAGTGACAAGCTTAACTTTACTTACCCATAAATAATTCTGCCAGTGAATGTTTCTGCATTTTGCACTTCAATGATAACACTGACCTGTCACTAGTATCTAACATGCCACTATAGGGTACTGTATAAACTTTGTTCCCCACAATGATTCAAAATACATTAAAAATCATCTACTGTTTATTCCACCCAGGCAGCATGGTTGGCACAGTGGTCAGCGCTGGTCGGGATTCAATTCTGACCTTGGGTCACTGTCTGCGTGGAGTTTGTATGTTCACCCCATGACTGCATGGGTTTCCTCCAGGAGTTCCAGTTTCCTCCCATTGTCCAAAGATGTGCAGGTTAGGTTGATTGGCTATGCTAAATTGACCCTTAGTGATAGGGGACTAGCAGGGTAAACAGGTGAGGTTGGATTTGGTGCAGACATGACAGGCTGAATGGCCTCCTTCCGCACAACAGGGATTCTGGCATCTGAACTTTGTTGACTAAGAACAGAATGAAATGTGTCATATTTCTCAGCGACAGGAAATTCAGTCATTTCTTTGTTTCTACAAGCTTCTCAGATTCAGTCAGTCTCAAAAGCCCAGACTTCAGCTGTTATACTCATCTCATCTCTTCACATCCTCAGTCGATAGAATTTCCCTGTGTGCAACCTGCAGCACAAGCTGAAGGGCATGCCTTCCCACTGAGTAAGAATTCTTATTTCAAAAAAAAATCTTAATAAATTCTAAATAAACTGAAGTTAAATTTTCTGTTTAATATAAAAAATGTTCCGTTGCCTTAAATAAGGTACATTTTGCTCGAGGGCTCCTCTGAAATATAACCTGCAAATAGTAATACCGTCAGGAAAATTGGTACAAAACTCCTGTTCGTGTTAAATCTCTGACTCAGGTCAGTAAAGCAACTGCAAATTTATCAGAATGAATAGCAGCCTAAATTAAAACAGCAAAAGATGACTAGTGCATGTAGAGCCCCACAGTGTGATGAAACATAGAGATGGATAGAAAATATTGAACAGAAAGAATTTTGGCAAATAAAACAATTTTAATTTCTCAATTTTTAACTTCAAGATATTTCTTTGAGGCTATACTTCTCAGTCCATCATCTTGACATGGATTGGTGGCAATGGTTAGCACTGCTGCCTCACAAAAGCAAGGGGCCCAAGTTTGGTTCTCGGCTTGGGTCAGAGTGCGTGTGTGTGTGAGAGAAGTCTGCATGCTCTCCCCATTTCTGTATGGGTTTCCTCCTACAGTCTGAAAGATGTGTTGGTTAGGTGCACTAGCTATGCTAAACTCTCCCTCAATGCACCCAAATAGGCACTGGAGTATGGTGACTGGGGGATTTTTACAGTAACTTCATTGCACTGTTAATGTGAGTCTACTTGTGATAAATAAATTAACTAATTAAACATTCACACCCTCCTCCACCACCACACTTTCTCATCAGTTTTTAGAGGAGTAAGAGATTCCATTTTTACTACAGGGAAAATGAATTGTCTATGGAATGTTTTCATTTTCATGGGATATGACTGTTGCTGCCCATTGCCTGAGAGGGGATGGTGAGCCATCTTGAATTCCTGAAGTCTAGCTAGTGTAGGTACACCTGCACTGCTGTTACAATGATGTGACAGCAGTGAGTAACATATGCAAGATACTCTTCAACAAACTTGCCAAGCTTCCTAACCCCAGACCCAAAGAAAAGACACATGAGAAGACCACCGACTGCAAGAATCCGTCCAAACCACAGACCATCCAAAGTTAGAACTACATTGTCATTGTTGGGCGAAAAACCTGGAACTATCATTGTAACAGCAGTGCAGGTGTACCTACATCAGATAGACTTCAGCAGTTCAAGGTGGCTCACCACCATCTCCTCTAGGGAAACTGTGGTGGGCAGAAACACACACCCCATGACAATGAAAAAAAACCATAGGTAATTCACTTCCCTGTAACAAAATGGAAGCTCTTACTCCTTTAAAAAAAGGATGAGAAAGTGAGAAGGCATTCTGATTGATAGAGCGCATGAACTTTTGCACAAAGGTGATTTCAATTTAATGATTTCCGTTCATGAAAAAAATCTGTGCTAAGGTATAAAACCATAATTCATCCCAGAGTTTTTAATCTTTGGATTATTCTTGTCCTGCTGCTGCAAGGGCACCGTCTGACAGCTATTCAACAGATGTCTCAACTTTAATACAATATTTTCAAAAATAAAACATTCACAATAGGAAGCAGTTTTGTAATTATATTGCACATATTTAAATAAAGGAACAAAGGTCCGATAAGTCCAAAGAATCTGATAAACACCAAACCAAATGTTGTTACGTGGAAATCTTTCCTTCTGTTAACTATCTGCAAATTGCAGTTCAGAGAGCATCAAGCTTGCTTACAAAATGAATCAAATGCAAACTGGGGGAAGCCTGAGTCAGAAGATTCAAGCTCCACTCTAACCACGATAGCAATCTTGGCTGACATCTTAGTGCAGTGCTGCATCGGCAGAGACACTGCTATTTGGATGAAATGTTAAATTGAGACAATCTGCTCTTTCCGGTGAATATAAAAGGATCCCATGGCACTGCTCAGAGAGCAGGGACGTTTTCCAAGTGCCCTGATCACTACAGTTAACATTGTTTAAAAAGTATTTGATTATCTATCTCAATATTGTTGGACCTCTGTGCAAAATTGCTTACTGCATTTCATTACATCAATGACTAAACTTGAAAAGCAGTGCATTGTGAAGTGCTCTTGGCATGCAGTGAGAAGTATATTACACAATTGCAAGGTCTTCCTTTACAAAACAGGCACAGCACAAAATATTCTTACAGTAAAATATTTTAGAAACATTCTCTAACACTACAAAATCGTCATTCTTCTGAGGATACCTTTCCATTCTCATGAATGGAGTGGTTATTGAGAAGACTTGAGAATGATGCTGCACTTTCTGGATTAGGAAAAAAGTTATGCTTTTAATCACCTGTAATGATTCTAACATTGCTATTTTACATGTTTAAGTAGTTATTTAAAAAACTGGACAGAGAAGGCCACAGCTGCTGTCTCGACCATTTCAGCCTGGCTCCATTTCCCCACAGGCAGTGTGCTAGTGTTCACTAATTTATTGCACAGGGTGCAAATGCAGCTGTAAAGAGGTTCATTTTTTCCATTTCCCAGTCTGAAGGAACTCAAAGGCTTGAACAGATATTTCAAATTACTTTTGCAGAAGTTGGCAACTGGCCTTAGCACTAGAGATATCTATCAGATACAATGACAGATTGATTGTCTCTACATTATTGAATAAAGATAGAACTCCAGAAATGCTTGCACTTTCAATTATCTTGCAGAAAAGAATGCTATTTGACATAGAGTGTAGCCTGAGGGAGGAGTTGGTTTACTTCGCTATCTGCACCCTAGGTTAATTATCAAGTTGCATGAAGTCAAGATGATGCTGAGAGAGTGTGATTATTAAACAAACCATATATAAACACAAAAGGTTGACAAGAATTGATTTAAAAATCAGTCTGCAGTTGCAATTTAAACTTTCAGAACAAAAATCATGCAACTGCCTTTGACCAAGACTTCCATTGTGCTGTTATCTGTTAGCCATTCTAATATACATTCATGGAGATATAAAGCATAAAAACAGGCCCAATAGCCTAACTTGACCATGCTGATCAGGTTACCTAAATGGAGCTAGTCCCATTTGTCTTCATTTGGCCCAAATCCCTCTAAACCTTCCCCATCCATGAACCTGTCCAATATATTGCAAATCTCCCAAGAGCGTTTTGTGCTTGGTCAGTTTTTAATAAATGAAATATATGACATTAGATCTCTGCAATAATTAACCAATGATTTAATTTGTAGACTGTTTCAATTTACTATAAATATATATTATAAATAGAAATACATATATATTCACACACTATAAACACTACACTACAGAGTAGACCATTACCACATGTTTGCAATGGAAATTTCAATTTTACTTCCATCTTAAGGTTTGCTAATCAATAAACTTACTTTTGTAAACTGGCAATTCATCGCGATTTGAGACATTTTAATTTTGCTGCTAGATACTGATTAGAAATGTTGCAAATGATTACGCTAGTAAATAATAAATCCTTTAAAATATAAAAGGAAGTCACCCTTTAAAAAGGGAAAAAACTATGCTAATGATGAGCACAATACAAAAATCTTCTATATAGGAGACAATTATCTCTTGTCTAACAGCAGCAATGCTGTGGGGCTGGACTGACAAATATTTAGTAAGAAGTCTCACAACTTCAGGTTAAAGTCCACTTTAACCTAGTGTTGAGGTTTATGTTTCCCCCAGTCCAATGTCGGCATCTCCACATCATGACTACCATCGACGCTGCAAACTGCCGGTTCCAAGTAGAGAGGATCTCCAAGAAGATCGCACATATTGACACACACATGAACTTTAACCTGGTGTTGAGAGACTTCTTACTGTGTTTACCCCAGTCCAACGCTGGCATCTCCACATCCTGACAAATATTTAGGCCAGGAGAAATTGGTCAAACAATTTGCAGATAATTCACAGAAGGGAAGACAACAATTCAATAATGTAGAAACAGCATCCAAAAGTTAGTTTTATTACATTAACAGCAGGGACAATATTTTATCTAATATCAAGAAAGCTGACAGCCAGTTTAAAATGATGGCCCCCACTAATTGCTTGGAAGTTAAAGCAACTGGTGGAATTCTCCCAAAAAATTAAGTGCCGAATTTGCTTAAAAACTGGACAAAATCTCTTGGGTTTTTACAGCCAATATCAATTAAAATCCAGGGGCAGGGCCTAATCCCACTGAAGAGGCTGGCAGCATAGCACTGAGCGAGTCTCTGCGCATACACCCATCTGTCAGTACCGAGATCAGCATATGTACAGTAGCCCTGCACTGATTCCCCCCACCCACTGATCGCTGGCCCCCTGAACATGTCTGGGCCAGCCCCAACCATCTGCCCCCCTACCCCACTGATGTCCAGCCCCAATCGCTGTCTTCCCTCCGTCACTGCCAAGTGCAGAGTGGCAGCGGGATGCTTCCACCCTCACCAATTGGCACTCCAGCTCTTCGCCACCCCCAATGGGCAGTGCCAAGGCACCCCTTGGGCATTCCAATGTCCCTTGGGCAGTGCCAGAGACCAGCCTGGCACTGCCAAGCTAGCACTGCCCAGGGAGCACCTCCCTTACCCCCTAGGGGGGTCTCCATGCTCCCCCCTTCACTCCAGCATGGTGGCGCTGCTAGCTCCCTGCAAAGGGATACCTTGGCATTGCCCACTGGGGTGGCAGGGACCTGGAATGCCAATTGGTGACGGTGTGAGCACCCCACTGCCACTCTGTCAACCCCGCTGGAGTGAAAAACTCCTGGCTGGTTTGGGGATGGGGTGGGAAAGAGAGGCTCTAACGGGCCCAGAAACCTCAGCCCCGGGCCAGCTAGTGATAGGGAAATTCTCATTTGAACCCATTATACAGCTCCATCCCAATTTCTGGCATGAAGCTGATGGTGCTGTTTAATCCAGTGGCCAAGGATGCACAGAGGCTGTGGCACCCAGCAAGGAACCCACTACACGGCCTCTGCTAAATCTCCCAATCTGGTGGTTACTGGGAACCGTTCCACATCAATCTTTTTTATATCATGCAAAATGAAACTGTAATCAGTTGTAGTACCTAGGTGCTTTGTATCCTGAATATTTGTTTGGAGGATGGCTGGTCATTTTCCTCGAGATTGAATGAAACTGTTCAAAGAACTCTTCAAAGAAATCCTGGATCCCAATAAAAAAGGAACAATTCTTGTGGAATGCAAAAAACTGGAAGTTATAATTGCAAGGGGGTTATCAAACACACACTCCCATTGGTTTCCAAACTTCAACAGAACAAATCACTGCCAACTTTATAAAACTGTAAACACAAATAAGCCAAGGTTAATGCATTATCTAAAGCTTTAATTACAAAGATGCCCCAACTTTGAATGAGTGAATACAGGGAATCCAGTACAAGTCATTATGAATTTATTTACATTTTTAAAGTACACAAATACAGCTGCAATACAAATAGGTATTATGTTACCATTACACAGGATATACACAGACATTCTACAGAGGGGTAAATCAGCCACCCAAGATCAAGGTGGTTCATTTGCTTGAAAGAAAAATTGGAAGAGTCCGATATCTTGGAGGCACCACCAGTTTGACAAATCAGCTGTGAGGAAGAAACACTGATCTTCAAGTTTCTCCGCACAAACTTTATGGTAAATATTAAACTGACCACAAACATTTACAACAAAACCCCCACAGGACTATTGAAATGAAGGGAAGAATCTTAATGCAGTAAACGCCAGTTCTCATGGTGTTCCTGTTTAACATGTCAGTGCGCATGCATCAACAGTCAGGCATTTCTGACAATTAGCCAGATACCCTCCCAAGAAGCTGATGGGAAATGCAAATGTGGCTGATACCAAAAAAAAGAGATAACCTGTGCCTTTAATGAAACACACACGCATTTATGAGTTCCTCCTTCCCCTCAGTGTGCTACCTGGAAGCTGTATATAGCAACCATATTATGATATTCCATTTTTAGCTGAATCTCAGTTGGCTTTTCAAACAAACCTTCAAGCTGGATTCATTAGTGCCACGTGTAAACATTTTAGAAACGAAAGTAGTATGTTTTGAAGCATGCGCATTGGAATGTATAGATTCATCAGCCCCTATAAGCTAATGGCAGAATTCACATTATTACTGTACAAGTCCTTCACAGCTTTTTGTTTAAAAAGCTCTCTCTGGACCCAAGTGATTAATGGAGATGCTATGACTCCTTAGGCCAGGGAACCCCAAGAGTAAATTCGGTACCAACACTAATCAGACACTCTAGTTTTAAAAATAACTGTCACCAAAACACAGCTTTACCTTTTTTTTTAAACTTTATTCTTCCACATTTTGATTTTTAAGGTCACATTTTCTGCTGGACCTTGGCACTGCCATTTTACTCTGCATTGCTTCTGCTGGGTGTGTTGTTGACAGCCTCTTCCACAAGGTAGAAAATGGCTTACTGGCACCAATGATCAGTTTTTATTATGATAAAAAAATAAAATGTGGAAGTTAAAAGTGCGCAAACAACCTAGATAATAAAAAAACGAAAACATTAATCGATACAGTGTGCTACCAAAAAAGGGAACATTTTCAAACTCAAATTTAATACAAAAGACTGGAGAAAGCTTTAAATAAAATCAGCTGCTTTTAAATTCACAAACACTCATTGCCAACCCTATGTGTTACAGGATTTTTCAAGTCAGTCAATCGCCATTTCAGATTCTCAAACCTATAAGAACATCACATACATAAAAGCAGGACAACATTCTACTTATCTACATGGATGCCGCTTTCAACTTTAGCAGGCTGATACAAAATATTTAAACTGGGTAAAGATCTACGGTTGTAGAATAATAAAAGGCTACATAATGCCAATCATGGAAGGAGAAGGGATGGCGATATCTATTCTATTTGCGGTCAATTCTGTAAACCGTCTGTAGAGCCCCTGCTACTGAAGTAGTGGGCGTAATCTTTTAACTTGTAATTTACACTGCAGTCAGGCAAAAGATCTCCTTGCGAAGGCGTTCTTAAAGAAAACTTTTTAAAAAAAGTTTTCCTTCCGCTTTTTAGTTAAAGGCATCGAGAGCTTCATTTCGTCGGTTTGCTTTGTACGGGGTCACGAGTTTCAAGGTTAGAATGGGACATCAGCCATGCATTGTCCGCCCTCCATGGTGAGTCATTTTCATCGAGGAACAGCGGAATGGATGCCGCTGGAAGTCACCCGGGCTGGGATCTGTCCAAAGTAAACAAAAAGTAAGTTAGTTCCCTAGCAGTTCACAAAGTTAGTATCTAACCACCGGACATACATTGTTAGGGAAGTGTGGATTACAAATGCAAACACAAGGAAGTTGCATAAAGTGGGTTACAGCCCATAAAGCTTCATACTTTCTATCAAGTCGTGTTCCAAGCAGTTATAACTCAAGGATATTCAATCTGTAAAACAAAACAATGAAGGAAATTGGGGACTGGATAATGCAGTGAGCTGGAGTATACAACCTCTTCACTTCCGAACTGTGCTAACGAATCCAGCCCAGACTTATGGGATGACGGTTTCCTTATTACCTCCTATATGGTTTTTAAGTGAACTGAGCTGGGCTGAGGCCCTTAACCCAGTTCTTAGTGGGCAACAGTCCAAACAAAAAAGCCTCCAGTAATGCTGCATAAAGTGGATTAGGGCAAAGCCATTAACTGGCTACCTATTGCAATTACTTTTCAAAGTTTTCAAATTCAGAAACCACAGAGATGCTGGTGTAACAGCAATGGAAACATCCTTACCAGTATTAAATGCAGTAGAATGCTAGTAAAGCAGGGATCAAGGCATCCATTGGGACTGGTAGCTGAAACTGCAATTTGCATTTTACCTACTGCATACCTGGCCTGGCAACATCTGATATGCTAAAGTGTAGATAGAGAACACCTCAATCTCCAATAGTAACACTGATCAATAGCACGTATTCTCAAAAGCACACAATTAAATCCTTAGGAACCGCTGAAAGATCCAGCCAGACCTGCATATCCCATAAGGCTTCTTCCCTTCAACCAGGAGATTGTTCTAAATAACACCTATATGATTTGCTCAAAGGCTAGATTAACTGAGCGGTTATACTTCGGTTGCAAATAAATTAATTTCCTGAAAGGAAAAGCTTGAGTGAACAACTTCTGAACAGGAAGTCCTCATTCCCTCCTAACTTTAACTGAAGGGAACTTTTCTAAAGGAAAAGGTTATTCTGCCAAAACTGATTTCAGTAAACTTCACTCATGATTTAAAAAGTCATATTTCACTAATCTACCAAGAAAGGTAGAAAATCATTTGCAACAGGGGCAAAAGAACCAATCAAGCTGGTCATAAGACCAAAAAACACTTGGAAATTGGATTTGGAGCATTTCAAATTTAACTTCCAATAATTTAAACTGACTTGGAAATTTTATTTAAATATTTTACCTTTAAATTCAAAAAAACTTGCTTTCAATTTAAAGTGGGTAAGATTTTGAGGTTACAAATCTTCAAATGTCACAAGAAAATACTGCCATTGGTACAACACAACAAAAAGAATTTAAATACAATATCCTAAAAGGATTAAGCACAAATTCTCCAAGTATATTAAAGATTCACCTCTAAGACAACTTATTCTCAACCCTGCAGTTATGCAACATATTAAACTTCAAGGTTTTCAGATGTCACAGGTATGCACCAAAAGTGTACCAAAGCAAAACCATTAACAGACTATCCATTGAAATATTTTTTAGTCTGAAACACGACATTACAGAACTTTGTTACCTTTGACAAAAAGACATTTTAGTCATTGTTGACTATTTACAGTTTCTGCAGTGTGCATTTGTGACAACCATAACAATGCAATGATTTGCCAAAACTTCCAGTCATCTTGAGTGCTGTGGTCACACACATTGTCAACATGCTAAGTTGTAGAAGCCAAGGCAAAATATTAAGCTTAAATTTACTTCTCTTACTGCAAGAAGGTAATCAAAATATTTAATTTATTCAGCAGCATCAAACCTTAATGCTTTTTGGTTTGCTCACTATTTAAACAACAGATTTGGAATCACCAAAATTCAAAAGGTAGCCCCACTTTCATTGGTGTATTTGATAACTACGATTCTAACCACAAGCCTATACTCACGACTAATTTGCAGAGGTAACCTGTAACTGAACTGGCTGACATACACTCCTTACACACAGCCAGCATTGTGAATGGTGACAATGTGATTTAAAAAACAAATGAAAGGCAGCAGTGCTGACTAAGATTTTCACTTAGTTATACAGCTTAAAGCTCTTTTTGTTGGACAGCCCTTGGGCAATTCATAGTGAAAAATGTAATAACTGGGGTAAAAATTAACAGGAATAGCAGCTTAGCACAATGCCTCATGCTGTAGGTAGGTGCCACCAACACACACTACCAGCTGCTACTATCCCCTCTTAATTTGTTTCATGGCTTTAAACATCTATGATGACAGTATGCTAAATTTATTCAAATGGATGCACAGGAATAAATAACAGTTTAAATATTAAATAGTTTAAATGACATATCTCCTTCCAATTTCCTTTTAAAGCAAAAATATTGTAACACTGCAAATCTCCCCCATGCAGAAAGTGAAGTGTTGACAGTATAATCAAAGCAGGATACCGTGCAACAAGATTTCACAAGCAGATCAAATGGAAATCAAAGCAAAACTTACAAAGATTAAGTATCACTGCAGACATGATCTATACTAATTCAAACTGGAAAATGCAAACTAAGATTCCAAGCCAGGATTGGTCTCAGGGGTGGGGTGCAGAGATTACAAGCAGGATAACATGTGGCAGCAAGTGACTGGGGAAAAGCACCAGGCAAGAAAAGAATAAATATACACCTGATCCTCCACTTTTAGCATGGAAATGTTGAACTACCTTTCAATATCCATGCTTTGAGGAGTTTTCCTTAAACACAGACCTGTAATGTAAAAAATGAAGCAGAATCTTGCCCTATTCCCTAACCCCCAAAGTTTTATATATTTTATATATATATTCATATTATTAATCTGAATACCGAGCAATTTATACTGATTTCTTAGCCATTGTTCATACTGGTGCCATTTGATGCTGCATCCACACTACTACAATTTCATAGGATACACTCTTATTGCGCTGGATAAGTTCACATGTATTTTAAATCCTTGGGTACTGAGAATTCATTACAATACAGGTCAGGTTTAACCACTCTTGCACTTACCATTTATTGCAAAAGGATTTGAATGTAAAAGTAGGGAGGTTATGCTTCAGTGGTACAGGTAACTACTGAGACCACATCTGGAGTAGTGTACAGTACTGGCCAACCTATTTAACAACGTGAATATGTTGCAAGCAGATGGTTTAACCAGACTAATAATGGCAGGTTTATCTTAGGAGAAAAGATTGGACAGGATAGGCTAGTTTCCGCTGGTGTTTAGGAGAGAAAGAGGCGACCTGATTGAAATACAAAATCCTGACAATTTTTGATGGGGTGGATGTAGAGGATGTTTCCTATTGTGGGAGAATCTAAAATTAGGGCATCACTGTTTATAAATAAGGGGTCTCCCATTTAAAATGGAGATGAGGCAAAGATTTTTCATTCAGAGGATCACGAGTCTTTGGAACTCTCCCTGAAAAGGCAGTGGAAGCAAAGACTGAATATTTTTAAAGTACAGGTGGACCGATGCTCGATAAGCAAGAGGGTGATAGGTTATCAGGAGTAGGTGGAATGAGGTTACTATCATATCAGACATGGTCTTATTAAATGATGGAGAAGGCTCGAGGGCTGAAATAGCCTACTCCTGCTGCTTGTTCGTATGCTTTTCATCTTACAAAGTTTGACATGTTCGCCAGCATATTTGGGAAACTGTGTTGGAGTAGACTGTTTACCCAAGTCCATATTTATACAACGGCTGTTCTGAATTGTCTTTGAGTGGTTCCATTTTTGAAGCTGCTGCAAATTTGAAACTAATATTTAAGATAGTTTCACTGCAAAAGGAGCTGAAAACTCCAATATAATCAGTGATGTTGTCCTCTCTTATACACTGTGAATACAACTTTGAATGATCCAAACTGTACAGGCTAGAATGTAGTGCACAAGCTGAATGTGAACAAAGCATCAGGAGTTTTCTTACAATAATATCTGTATATCTAGCTCTACACAAAGGCTGAGGCATCAATATCTAACTTAAATTAATGGAATCGTGAGAAGGATTTTCCATTGTGGGAATTTCATGGCACTTCATTGTACCGATTAGACATTTGATCCCTACACAATGTGATTTAAACCCTAATATCCGTGGTCTGTTCTACTTCAATGAAATGGGACTGAGATAAACTCACCCAGTGCTGCCTTCAGTGCGTGTGGATCAGCTACATGCCATGCTCGAAAGGGAGGCTATTCTGAGGTGGGGGAAAAGACAGCCATTTGTAATCTGTGCCACTACCCACACAAAAAAACCATGGTTAACAATGAGTTGTAAAACCCCAGTAATGATCTGTACAGCTAAATTAGCAAACTGGACTTAGTTTGAGATTGCACACCATCCAGAATTTAAAGGGATGCAAGTTCGATCTTATTATCTGCATGTCAATGAACCAGTAGGTCGGCAAGAATTTGGACAATCTGGTTCATGCCTAAAGAAGTGCAAACTGTCATCTATAAGGATTCAAACCATTTGTTCGTTGAGCACTCTTAAGAGCAATGGACCTGAGCAGCAGTAACAGCAGCATTCTAAATTATAAACATGGCTGGCATTTCAGAGTTCAATTCTTTTCAAATACTAAATAAAACAGATCATTTCAAGAGCAGAATGGATATTCAAAAGCTATATACAATTTCTAATTATGGGTACAATGCACATCAGCTTCCATTACATTCTCAAGCATGATTCCACACATCTTTCAAATGCTTGTGCTGGTAGTTTATAAATTCCTTCACAGCATCTTGAGCCAACTGCACACCAAGACCACATTAGGTTCCGGCAACACTAGCAATCTGCTGTGAACCTTTTCATTCCCCAGGAACTAGAATTGACTGAAAAAATGCACTGTGCACCTGACCAGTACAGCTAGGTTAGCAGAGTTCAGATCAGCTAGTGCTGATACTCAAGTTATAACCAGAACAATGGCATCCCATTATCCAAGCTCCAATGCAGAGCTCATCCGTAACTCTGCTGTCCATATTCAAAACAGCATTATATCATACATCTCACCCATGCTAGCAAATCTACACTAGTGCCCAGTCCATCAGTGGTTCAAATTAAAAATTCTCATCCTTGTGTTCAAATCCCTCCATGGATCATCTTTTACTTCCTCCTTCAAGGATTCAATCACTCATTGGCTTCACATTTGTAGGCTCCAAGCTCAGTAATATCGCTTACACAAACAGCTCTACCATCATGCTCTGCTATTTTAAGACAGTCCTAAAATCCTACCTCTTTGATCAAGCTTTTGTCACCTGTTAGTATGTTTCCTTCTTTGATTTGGTGGCAATTCTTTACATTTGATTACATTCTTGTCCAGCATCTTTGGATCTTTTACTACATTAAAAGTTACTGTATATAAAAGCAACTTCATGCTGTTGTACATTACAGGACTAGGAATCATCCAAAATACCTTGAATAGATGGTTCATATAAATCAGCGTTGTCTAACGCTTGGATGTTTTGCATTAATGGGAAGAAAATAAAGAAAGGGAAGATATAAAAGTCAAAAAAGGAAAAAATGCATTAATTAGAAAAGTGGTGGAAGATCTGGAGGCGCTACAGAATCAAGACAATGTTACAGAACTATTAATACAGTGGTAACTAAACATTTGTGAAGGCTTCAATTTTATTTGAATAAAACTTCAGTGTCATGTGGATCTCAAAAGTGAAAGCAGTATGAAGGGTACAAACTGTTGAGTTGCAAAATCTAACAAGTTAAATTCTATACATAAAACAATATAGCATCATAGGATTACCTCAAGTTGTTGGATAATAAATATATTGTTATTAGAAGTATACAGGGACTATATTCTAAATTCTGTCTTCAATTTCAAGAATGTATTGAATGTAAACAGTGAAATTATTTCAACATTCCCAACAACAATATTACTTGATAAAGGAAGTCACTTAATTTCTCTGAAGGTCATGCCGAGTGATTTTCAACCACATTAAAGTTTAATACTTGAGCTCTGGAATGCTGAAAGAACTATGGCAAAACTCAGTTTTGGGAGTAGGAGAGTAAAAATAGAACTGTCCACAAAATGGAGTCAGTTAGTCATTTCAATTCAATTAAACCCTTTACGTGTGCCTTAAAAAATACTTCCTAAAACACAGAAACCAAATAAACAGAAAGCAAATGAATCTCACTTTAGCCTCAGCTGACATGGTCAGCTATTACCATTTGCAGCCATATACAAAGTGCTCTCATTGTGTTCTGAATTAACGTGCCATGTTCACACACATTTGCAAAACCTGTTGCATATGGTAATGCTGCAAGCAAATGCGATTGTTACTGAATGACAAATTGCCAGCCTGCACGCGCACACATACATGGACACACACACAAAAAACACGCTGCAGTCATACCACAAGCCAAATCAGCCCGGCTGATGCAAACTGTTGCAACGCAACTTTTCTATTTTCATCAAAATAATCCAGACACTGCAAGGTGAAAGTCTGAGACATTTTACGGGGTTCAAGTATACAGTAAGGCTCCTCCACAACAGTGACCCGCAAACAGGTGAGGAGGAAAGAAAGAAAGAAAGTTGTGTTCTTCAAGGAAAGCCTCAGTGTAAAATCATTTTTTGGAACCAATATTTTCAAATAGTTAGTGACAGGAGTCTTTATATTAATGTTTGATTTAAGAGTATTTTCTAGACTTATGCGTTTAAATTAAAAGTTTCCTTGAAAAGAGAACACTTGAGCTTTATCTATATACAAAGTAAGGAATTGTCTGAAAATTCAAATAACTAGGAAAGTGTGACATGCATTACACTAGCAATGATAAAGCCAGTGTAGGTGTGGATTATTTCAATTTAAATTACTACTTTTGGAGCCAACAGGCTATAATCTCAGTTTTAAATTTACCAGGAATGCACCATCACAACCTCCACCGTAATTCATCGAGAAACATCTGCAAAGGAAAACCGATGATACACAATTTCTATTTAATTTCACTCAAGCCTGCAAAGACAAACTACATTTGAGATTTTTTTTGAGATGCTGCTGCTGAAAGGTGGTGGTGCGGACAATGGGCAGGGCAACAGACAAGTATCTCCTGCCTAGCTGGATCTTCCATGTTGGAAGAGTTGGTAATGTTTAGTACAGTCTTCTGCCAAATGGATTAGGAGAACATTAAACAAATTCTTGCTATAATTTATTTCCCCATCTGTAAGTATATTGTGAAAGACATTTGGAACTTTAAAATAAAACTGTCATTTTTGAGGGAAGCTGTCCAATAATACCCATTGATGCTCTTGTATCACTGCCTTTGTATATGTGCTACAAAGCTGTTTTTAGGATGTTCTATTTATCACTTTGTAGCCCAGGTTTCTCTACCGCCAGGTGTTTCATGGAAAAATAATTCAACATGCTCATCATTCATGTTAGTGGAGTTCTCAAATCATATCGAAGCTTGGAATTAGTGATGTGGACTTGGAAGGAATGCAGCATTTGACACTGGTTAATTTTTCCTTATTCGTGACATGTATGTTCAACCACTTCCTCTTCAAAAGGGGTTCGAACTGGAAAGGCAGTATAGGTAGAAAAGGAACTGAAGGAATGATTGGAGGATTTTTTTTACACAGATAAGTCAACTTCCCTTTTATCGTTAAGTTGCATGCGCAACCATCAATCTACCACTTCCTTATTAATATGTAAGCAAACAACAGCTCTGTATTGAGATTTATATATTGTTTCATGGGATATGGGCGCCATTGGCTAGGCCCACCCTTTGTCTAATGGTTCACCAAAAAGTATTCTACTCTGATCTGCTTATTACTTTCCTGATAGATGCAAGTGTTCACAGTCATCAAATATGTTAATTATGCATTCTCAAACTGCTTGGACTGAGTGACTAAATACTGAATACGGGCACTTTTACAAAAGTACGAAATTCTGAATGCTGGTGAGTGTGATATGTGGATCTGATGTACAAAAGTATCTGTCAGTCCCTCCTCAATCTGTCTTCTTAATCTAGTTACTAAAAACTACTGATACATGTTTACTGGTACTACATGATTCAAGGATAGGGACTGTTGAAATGTAGGATCTCGAGAAAAAGTGTGTTCAAAATGATGAAATACATATTTTAAATTAAGGTAAAAAGCTCCACACCAACAGAATTGAAGCAACTGGTATGCAATATATGGAACTAAAAATGAGTCATTGCTCTTTCACCTTTGACAGATTACACATTTACTCATCTTAAATTATCCTCATCTGCAATGAAAACATTTAATTAATGATTAAGAAACACAACAAATCAGGCCTGTCCAACAATCCAGCCTGCATGCTTCTATATTCAGCCCATAGGCACTCTGTTCAAAATCAAGGGAAGTTCGACGAAAGATTCTGCAGGGAGCAGCTCTCCAATCACAGGCTGTTTCTCACCCACATTTGCTGGAGATAGGCTCATCAGCGAGCCAAATAAAAGATGAGTGGCTTCTCTTTTGTTTTCACAGTACATGCTTTGGCTGTGTGCTCTCTCTCTTGCCCTCCTGCACAGGCACAGACCCCCACGGTCCAGGGATCAAGATGGCAGAGTGGACAAGGAGGACACAAGGAACAGCAGAACCAGCACCCCGAGTCTTTCTCAGGGCAAAGTGAGGAAACTTGTTGTAGCATCTTTACAGCTGTTCTGAATTCCTCCTCAGAAGTAAAATGCCCAGATATCCTGGGCCCAGGGGGGAAGTGACAGTGAACGAGTTGGCACGAGGGAAGGGAGGGAGGAACGAGGGAACCAGCGCCTGGGGAGGGACGGACAAAAGAACCTGCGAGAGCAAGTATCCAGAGGCTGGGAGTGTGCAGGACACACATGCTTCTCCACCTCCTCCCTCTCCAACAGCCTTTCTACAAAGCAGGCGAGGAAGCAGCCCAGAATTGTGTGCGCCACCACTGACAAATGCGAAGCTACTACTTAGGCTGGCTGCAGTTCCCAACTCTTACCTGGGGACCAGTATTTGGGGCCTAGTCTGTGTCTCTAGCTCTTCAGCAAAAAGGCAAAAGATTTAATTGGTAAGATCTGCTGCATAGCAATTTATGCCAGTCATTTTTATTAGTTACTCTTTAAAAATAATCATTTTATTACTGCGACATTGATTTTTGTTTGAACTTTATGCTCAACAGAATCAATGCAGAAGAGGTGCTTCTGCCCATTGACTCTACACCAACACAAGAAACACCTTACCTACCTACCTAACCCCATTTACCAGAATTTGGCCCATAGCCTTGAATGTTATGACGTGCCAAGAGCTCATCCAGGTACTTTTTAAAGGATGTGAGGCAACCCACCTCTATCACCCTCCCATGCAGCACATTCTAGACTGTCACCACCCTCTGGGTAAAATGGGTTTTCCTCACATCTCCTCTAAACCTCCTGCTCCTCATCTTGAACTTGCATTCCCCTGCCCCCCTGACTCACCCTTCAGCCAAGGGGAACAGCTGCTCCCTATCCAGGCCCTCAATGTTGTACACCACAATCAAATTGCCCCTCAGTCTTTTTTGCTCCAAGGAAAACAAACTTATCCAACCTCTCTTCATAACTTAAGATGTTTTATCCTGGTGAATCTCTTCTGCACTTTCTCCAGTGTAATCACATTTTTCCTCAGCAAATTATTCCTTCAAGTGTATCATCACACTTTTCAGAGTTAAATTCCGTCTGTCACATATCTGCCCATTTGACCATCCCATCTATATCTTTCTGGAGCTCAGGACAACTTCATTGTTAACCACACGGCCAAACTTGGTATTATCAGCAAATTTACTAGTTCTGCACCCACATAGCCATTTATGCTGTTTATATAAATGACGAATAATAGGGGACCCAGTACAGGTCACTGTGGTAAACCATTAGACACTGGCTTCCTGTCACCAAAGCATCCCCCCGTCTCTCCCAAAACTAAGCCAATTTTGAATCCACCTCACTAAATTATTCTTTACCCAATGTACATTTGTCTTCTTTATAAGTTTCCCATGTGGGACCTGGTCAAGGGTTTTGCTGAAATCTATATAAACTACTCATCTGCACTACACTCATCTATACACCTGGTCACCACTTCAAAAAATTCAATCAAATTTGTTAGGCACGACCTCCCTCTGACAAAGTCATGCTGACCATTTCTGACGGAGACATGCTTTTTCTGACGGAGACAAGATTCCCTTCCACTGACTTGAGGCTCAATGGTTTGTAGTTTCCTGACTAATTGCAACAACCCTTCTCAAATAGCGGAATCTCATTAGCACCTCCCTCATGGCCAAAGGAGAATTAAAAATTTGGGTCAGAGCCCCTGCAATTTCCTCCCTTGCCTCCCACACCTTATCCTGCCAAAATTGCTGAACATTGAGTGAGAAAAATAATGGAAATGTGGCCCCTTACCCAAAAAGGTTGAACAACCTTCCAATAATGCACTGGAAAGGTTATTAGGGGCTGATGTGCCATAACGTCTCTTTTGTTGACAAGTGCTTCACAATGCATTACTGCACTGTTGGATTTTTTAAATTCTTACATAAAAAAAGTATAAAAGTGGCCTGCTGGAACTTCTCCAGTCTGGGGTGATCAATAGTTATGCGAGAGATAATACTTAGACACAAAATTCATATTTCAGCTGAACATTTAGAGGGAGGAATTGATAAACAGAGAGTGTGCATTTCCTCAATGCCAAGATAAAAATGGACAACAAACTGATTTCAGAGGATCAAACACTTAAATACTGGTCTAATATTAATGGTTTTGTTAGAGGCTGGAATCAGGAGGATACAATTTTCATTGCACAGTGAAAGATTTATTTACCCATGGGGAAAGGCTTTAAAGTAAAACAAATATGCATTTATTGAAACTGTACGAGCAACGGGATTAATCCCATCACAGATGATTAAATTTGGCCTGATTTCAGTTAATATTTTTGTGACGTTCGAAGCTGAATGGAATCAAATAATTAAAATCAAAATCTAGAAACTTGACCTTTTTGGGACTAACCATTTAGAAGATGCCATTCCTGACAACATTGCCAAGGCAAATATGGTCTCCCTCTTTCTTTTTAATCTAGCCCAAAGACTGCTGGTTACCAGAGAGGACGGGGAATAAAAGTAAAGCACTAATATAACAGGGATCAAATAGCGTGTGCAAGCTTCACTTTGTTGATCTCATGGTTTAACTTTGGCAGTTTTTCTATCTGGTCACTATTCCAAGGATTCGTATTAGAAGCTAATTTTTCATTCAAGTAAATGGAAACAGATGTTGGGAGTTAGCTTAATGGTGACAAGCTTATTACGACCACTGTGGCTCACTGAACCACACCAACTTGATAATGGTAATTAGAGACATTTTATATCCAATAAAACTACACCCTAACATGAGCCATTCCAACTTTGGGAATTGGGGGTGGGGAGGAGAAAAACAAAAACTGTTGGAAGAAAGGAAAAACACATTAAAAAAGATCAATATCTCTGTATGGATGTGGATCAAACTGTCCTCAATTATGGATTCAGGCATCCCTATCAGTTATTAGACACTCCTAGTTGCCTGTACAATGAGCGGTTTGCTAAGCTTTTCCACAGGGCAGTTAAAAGACAACTAACTACATTGCTGTGGTATTGCTGCCAAGTATAGGTCAGCCAAGTAAAGATGACAGATTTCCTTCCCTAAGCGGCAGCGAGCCAACAGGGTTTTAAAATGACTTTGACAGATTCATGGGCCCTTGAACCATATCAGTTTGTTATTTCTAGTTTTTAAATTTTGCATTAAGTTGGTCAAAAGGTTCTTTAAAACCCCAGAACCATTACAAAAATACTTTAGTTGCATCAAGTTTAGGAAAAACGCCATGTGTAGTTTAATGATTTGGGTTGATCTTACCTGTGATGTTGACATTCGTGATGTGTCCTGACGTCCGGTTAAATCTGTCGAAGAAACATTAACAGGAGCGCCACGATGTAACCTCATGCTCACTTTCCGCTCCCGTTCCATGCCAGAAACAGGGCGTGGAGATGTGTTTGCTGCAAAATGAATGTCAAAGTTAGGTAAAATCAGTCCCAACTCACAATCATAAAGAAAATCTATTGAACAAATTAAATACTAATTTGCTTAGCGATGCATAAAAATTATATTTAAAAAAATCTGTTGTCATCCAAAGCCAAGTTTATTATAAGTAAGTGTTTATGGTAGTCAACCAGGGATCATATCAGATCAATCATGATCTCACTAAATGGCGGAGAAGAGTTTAGGGGCCAGATAGCCGCCTACTTCTGCTCCTACATCTTATGCTTATAGGTAAGGAGAAAACTTCTTAAAGAATGAATTCCCAGCTTAATTCAATTGTGGATTAAGCCACATCCATAGCCATTTTGAAGCCTTTCCATTTTCAGATGCTTCACATACATACCCCTGTTTTTACAAGAAAAATGCATTAAATATTTCCATTCTTACCATAAAGATATTCAAGTTTTTATACCAATTTTTTGCTGAGTTATGGGGTTTGATAATTGAACGGTAACAGTTTTTTGACTCTAGTTTGCACATGGTGAACAAAAGCAGAACTCCCAGTTTAACCAGTGCAATCTTGCTGATTTTTTAAAATCATCAGCTTGACACTGGAACCACATTCTTACTGTTAACAGTTTTCGTATACCAGAAGAATTGGATTTGAACTGTTTCAAACTAAGCTCATACCAACATTCTGTTATTTGCTTTATGGACTAATCTACCATATGATTAACATATTGTTTCTCGTGAAAACTTGGGTGAGTAGGCGGAACACTTTCAAAGTGGGAAGGTTTTCAAAATGGACTATGAATGCAGGCTAATCCACAAGTGAACAACCGAAAAATCTAAAGCTGCTCTATAATTCATTTGAATATTTAACTTTAAAAATAAGGCCAAAAATTGCAATTTCTTAAGTGTAGCCAACCCCATGGTTGGGCTATGAATTAATTCCATCAATAATAGTTCTTACTCAGTCAGAGATATACGGTGTTCAGTTTTTTTTTGTACAACTGTAAACATTACTGAAGCTATGGGAACTGAAGAAAGACAAGCATAGGAACAGGTCACTTGCTCCCTCTTTTGAAGCTTTAGAATAAAAATGTTTTTGTTAAAAAATATGCTTTCTAGGGGGAATCTGAATTACTATTACATCTCTTGCAATAGTTTTAATAATGGCTAAACTTGCTGCTCCAACAACTTACTCAACAAGGTCTACAGCTCATAACCTAATCACCAGTCTGCATGTTTTGCATGATTATGTACTTTTGACATTATCCAAGTTGGATAAACTTGTAATTTAGTTTGAACTGGCAACATCAACAAGATTATGAAGAATTTACTGGACATGAAGCTAACATAATGTACAATTAGCCCTCTCTCTAAGTGAGATTTCTCCATCTCAGCGAACCCAGTAAGCAGATTAAGACTGCATCCACATCATGCCTACTTGCACAGTGCAAGACACAATTGCCAGAAACACATCATTGTTCCAACTTTTTAAACTGGCATCTCTGTTCACCACCCTCACTGAAACCACAAGCCTGTAATTGATATCGCAGACAGTTAATCTAAATGGTATCTTAATGTAGAATTTTACAGCACAGACAATTGCCATTTAGTCTAGCAGGTTCATATCAATTTATACTCTACATGAACCTCCTTCCACCATATTTTGTTTAACGCCATCAGCATTTATTTCTTTCTTCATGTATTTACATCTTCATCTTAAAAGCATCTATGCTAGTTGCCCCAATAGCTTCAGGTGGTATTTTATTGCTTCATGAGAGCAATGATTTAAACACCAAATTACACTGAAATTTTCATCCGTTTCAGTAACATACAACGAACTGTTCTAAAGACCAGATTCCTCTGTGCTAATTCTGATAAAAAGGGCAATGAAGCAGAAATGCACATTTGAAGTCCTCTGTACGAACTAGCGCCCTTAGATGACTCTTCACTTGTAGGTAGACATGTTTAAATGGCTTGACTGAGCAACGGACAGCAACTACAAGCAATATAAAGTTAGTCAGGGGCATGACAGAAACAAAGACACAGTGAGAAAACAATGAGGAATGTGTCATGAATGGCAATGAAGCAAGTACTACGAATTATGAAAGGAACCAGGTAAAAGCATCACCTTGAACTTGGATGTCAACAATGACCTTAAAATGAGTATGGATCAGCCAACACTGTTGAAAGCTTTAGAGAATTTAGATGAGGAGGAACAAGGCACTATTTCAAGCCACACAAAATTTCAACTTAGAACTGCATTAATGGGATACCAATGTGCTGAACTAGAAGCCAAATTTATAAGGAGTCATTGGAGGGTTGGAACGGTAGCAAGGCATTAGGCTCAATGTGCAGTTGTAATGACAGCAAAATTGTCATCATTTGTGGCCATTTATTGTGGAAAAACTGATGTTAATTTCTAGCATCCACATATGCAGTTAAATGCAGAAGTTGCTGTAGGTCGTACCCTCCTCGACAGGATGTACTGTTTCAGCCTTCACAGATACAATCAATACAGAATCGGTGATGTAAATTAACTTTTGACACACTATTCCCACAGTAAAAGAAACAATTAAAAATTTAAGCCTTGATTGATCAGGGGTAACAGATTTTACTAGTGTAATTATCTTCAGTGGCAAATGGACAGACTCTCTCATGCACGCTAAGAGCTTGATTTGACCATCCGCATCAGGAAGACAAATGAATGCAAGGGTCCAAGATGCTACAATATCACCATCCATCAGCACTGACAATGTGACGCTGGAGATTGTTGATAGCTTCGCAAATCTAGGCTTCACAATTACTAGCAATCCTTCACTTGATGCTGAAATCAACATATATTGCAAAAATTGCAGCTGTAATGTCCAAGTTGAGTAAGAGAGTAACAGGAACCTGACAGGACACCAAACTACAAGTCTACCAAGCTTGGACTTGGGCGCTCTTAACTGCATTAAATGGTGATAACCAGACCATTGTAACTATTAAAACGTAGCATATAGTTAGGTGAGATATTTAGAGGCTGTTTGAAAATAAACTGAATAGAAACACAAAATAGGAGTAGGCTATTCTGACCCTGGGAGCCTGCTCTGCCATTCAACATGACCATGGCTAAATACCCAACTCAACGTGGATGCTAAAAATTGTGACACCGCCTTCATCCTTCTAAACTATGGAGAATATTAAGCAACTCAATCATTCATCATACATCAGTCTCACCAAAAGACCAAAACTGCTCACAATACTGCAGGTGTGGTCTCCTTGTAACTGCAGTGAGACATCCCTGCTTCTGTATTTGAATCCTCTGTGAAGGCTAACACAGCATTTGCCTTCTTCACCACTGCTGCCTGCGTGCTTGCTTTCAGCAACTGGTATACAAGGACACTCAGGTCTCATTGCACATTCCACACACACAATCTACAGCCATTCAGATAATATGCCTTCCTGATTTTGCTACCAAAGTGAATAACTTGCCCACTCAACTTGTCCAAATCACAGTGAAATATCTCTATCCTCCTCACAGCTCACCCTCCCACCCAGCTTTGTGTCACCTGCAAATTTGGAGATATTACATTTAGTTCCCTCATTTAAATAACTAATATACATTGTGAAATTTTAAAATCTGGGGTCCTGGCACTGACCCCTGTGGTACCCCACCAGTCACTGCCTATCTCTTGGAAAAAGACCCCTTTATTCCTTATTTGTTTCCTGACAACCAGCTTTCTGTTAATTTGAATAAAAAATCCCAAATTCCTTGCACTTTAATTTTACATGCTAATGTCTTATGTGGGTTCTTGTCAAAAGCCTGCTGAAAGTCAAATAAAACACACCCACCGGTTCACCTTCTTCAACTCTACTAGTTACATTCTCAAAGAATTCCAGTAGATTTGTCAGACTTTTTTTGTAAATCCATGCAATTCTAGCCTCTCCTGCCATTGTTTTCTGGTGCTCTGCGTTCCTGCTACCAATGTCAGGCTTATTGGTCTATAATTCCCTGTTTTCTCTCCACCTCTCTTTTCAAATAGTGGGATAATCAACTACCCTCTAATCTGTTCCAGAATTTAGAGTGTCTTAAAAGAATGCCATCAATGAATCCACTATTTCTAGGGCTATTTCCTTTTGGACTCTGGTATGTAGATCATCAGGCTTTTGGGGCTTTATCAGCCTTCAATCCCAGGAACTTCCGCAACACCAATTCCCTACTAATACTGGCTTCCTTCAGTTCCTCCCTCTCACAAAACCTGCAATATTTCTGATACATTATGTGTGTCCTCTTTTGTGAGGACAGAATCAATGTATATATCTAGTTGGTCAGCCATTTTTTAAAATAAATTCCCATTTCTCACTGTAAGGGACACATACTTGTTTTTAACCAATCTTTTTCCCTTTATATACTTATAGATCTCTTCACATACCAACTTGCATTGATATCAGTCTGTCTGAAGCACTTTAAGGCCAGGGAGGTATCTTTGTTACTGCTACGTGCTTCCTGATTTCCATTTCTGTCCATCCCCCAGGATGTTTCTAGACCGTTTCTGCCATCACCTTGCACCTATTGCTATTCCTTAGTCCCCTTATGCTAGACTTGTGCTTCAAACTCATGTTTCGTTTATGATGACAGCAACTCAATGATATTTGCAATAAAAGCAAAATGTGTAAAGTTACCAAGCTTTGGTTTATTTGCTTAAATATAGTAAGTAAAAATTGATCTGGACAAAAACTCAGCCCCTTATCGCTTTACGTCACAGAGGCTTTGACTCATGTATTCTAACAACATCCGTAAGTAAATTCATATAGTTTTATCTTACCAGTGTGAGACGTGGGTGTGAGAGGTGTCTGTGGTGCTACTTCTTGATTTCCTCTGAGCCTTCCAGAGGCAGTCGAGGGTAATCCTCGTGCTGCCGGATTTCGACCGTGCCTCATTCGTTCCTCTCGTTCTCTCCGTTCACGATCATCGTCAGCTGCTCTGCTGGCCCCCTAAAATGATCCAAAGGGGGAAAAAGGAGAGGAAGAGTCATTTCTGCTGAAACGAAAATCATTTTCTTTACCTGAAATCAGTTGCAAACAACTCAATCTGCTGACTTGTCTAGCATTTGTTACTGTCAAGGCAACATTCTGCAGTTTCACACCTTTTTAAAATCCATTCTGCTTTTCTGTTTGCACATCCAAAAATTAATAATCTTTCACTTCCCACACATCCATCAATTACCTTGTTGTCTATTCATTTAACCTGTCTATAGCTTTTGCATCTGTGTCCTCCTGTGAACTTATATTCCCACCTAGTTCTGTTTTGTCAGCAAACAGATGAATTCCCCATAATTGCTTTGTCCAAGTTATTAGTATAGATTGTAAATAGCTGAGGATCCAGCACTGATTTCGCAGAACTCCACTGATTACTGCCTGCCAATATGAAAATGCACCATTTATCTCCACTCTGCTTCCTGTCTGTTAACCAATCTTCTAATCCAAGTTAATAGATTATACCCCACTCCACATACATTTGTTACTTGCATATTAGCCTTTTTTGTGGCATCTTAGTATTGTGACATCTTAGTGAATGCCTTTCAGAAATGCAAGTGCATTACATCTACTGGCTCCCCTTTATCTACCCTACGAGTTACATCCTCAAAAAACTTTAATAAACTTGTCAAAGATGATGTCCCTTTTGTAAAACCATACTGACTTAATCTGAATACAGTATGATTTTCCAAGTATATTGTTAAAGCTTCTTTAATAAGAGATTCTAGAAGATAGACTTCTATCTAACTGGTTTACTGTTCCTCATTTTCTCTATCTCTCTTTTCTTAATTGGAATGTTACATTGGCTCCAGCAGATTGGAAGTTAGCCATTCTAGAATATAGGAAATTTGGGGAAATTATAACCAGTAATCTACCATCCCTACAGCTATCTCCTTTAGAAACCTAGGGTATAAGTGATTTTTCAGCATTTGCTCCCTCAAGTTTCTCCAATACTTTATCCTCAAGTTCTTCACTCTTATTAGCCGCTTGGTTACAGTGCACTTTTCCACTAGTAGAAAAAACAAGAACCAGAGGGCACAACCTCAGGCTAAAAGGACGATCCTTAACAACAGAGATGGGAGGAATTTCTTCAGCTGGAGAGTGGTGAATCTGTGGAACTCTTTGCTGCAGAAGGCTGTGGAGGGCAGGTCATTGAGTATCTTTAAGACAGCAGTAGACAGGTTCTTGATTAATAAGGGGATCAAGGATTATGGGGAACAGACAGGAGGATGGGGGATGAGAAAAATATCAGCCATAATTGAATGGCAGAGCAGACTCAAAGGGCTGAGTGGCCAAATTCTGCTCCTGTTTTATGATATTTAAAACTGTTGAATATCTCTGCCAGTTTGTCTTTTCCCATGGTAATTTTTCCTGTCTCTGCCTCTAAGGGACCAATAATTTTTTTTTTGCCATTCTCCTTTGCAAAATCTCATTATCTGTACATTCCTGGTCAGTTTGCTCTAATTTAATATTTTCCTCTTTTTGTCTACTTTTTAGTCGTCATACGCTAACTTCTGAAACACTTCTCAGATTTATGGCAATTCTTGGCAACATCTGAAAGAATTAGAAAAGGAACATAAAAAGACGATAAGGAATTAAAAGCCCATAACTCAATTAAAGAGCTAATAAAAGCATGAGTGGCTGAATAGCCATCTTCTGTATCCTATTGCCTGGAATTGTGTGGCTGACATTGGCAAAAATAGTATTTATTCACTGCAGAGGAAACACTTACGAAATACCAGAAGATTCTGCCCTTCTTTCACTAATTTCAAGGGATCTCCAAATCCTTCTGGACAACCAAAATAAGGCAAGGCTCTCTATTCTGGTAGTTCAGGTAAACATTCCTTCTGATAAGGCTAACATTACTTCCTCCATTAGCACTTCACTGGAATTTATACATTAAAAGCCCTTGAGTGAGGCTCAATCATAGCCTTCTTAACTCATGAGATAATAATGCTACTAACAAACCAGGATTGACGCAAATACTTTCAAACGATGCTAAGCTAAGGGAAGAATCAATCCTGTTGGCAACAACATCATCTGGGAAGCAGATTATACTTCTGTTTTATTTTTCCATCAGAACTTTAAATTTATGAGATATGCACAGGACACTCGGCTACATCATCAGTATTAAGCACAAAACGTACAAATTTCAGCATGTTCCAGTCAAAGACATAGTCATAGGAGAAGCCTTGGCGGTGGAAGAGGTTACGAAATAATTGCCTCAAGTAAGAGTAGTCTGGTTTGTCATCAAAACGCAGAGAGCGGCAGAAGTTCAAGTATGTGGCAAACTCAGCTGCAGGGAAGGAAAAGGACAGCAAATTACTTATGTTTGCAAGCCTGATGGTGCAATGTGCTCAGAAAGTAGTTATTTTCACATTGAGACAAAAAAAAATCAAATCCAGCTGAAACGTGTAGTTCATTGGACATTGTTAATACTTCATACCTAATTAATCTTAATGAAAATCTTACACGTAGATCTTTCTTTAATTCTGTTAAATTTTCTGGACAAATGTGAAGTAATGCATTTTGGAAGGTCTAATACAGATCGGAGTTATACAGTAAACGGCAGAACCCTTAAGACTATTGACAGGCAGAGGGATCTGGGTGTACAGGTACACAGGTCACTGAAAGTGGCAACACAGGTGGAGAAGGTAGTCAAGAAGGCATACGACCTGCTTGCCTTCGTCGGCTGGGGCATTGAGTTTAGAAACCGTCAAGTCACGTTGCAACTTTATAGAACATTAGGCGGACGTGGAATATAGTGTTCAATTCTGGTCGCCACACTACCAGAAGGATGTGGCGGCTTTGGAGAGGGTACAGAAAAGATTTATCAAGATGTTGCCTGATATGGAGGGCATTAGCTATGAGGAGAGGGTGCAGAAACTTGGTTTGTTCTCACTGGAGCCACAGAGATTGAGGGGCAATCTGACAGATGCCCAGAAGATTGAGCAGCCTGGACAGAATATAGTCAGAAGCTTTTTCCCAGGATGGAAGAGTCACTTACTAGGGGGCATAGGTTTAACGTGTAAGGGACAAGGTTTAAAGGAGATGTACGAGGCAAGCTTTTTTTTTTTACACGGAGGGTGGTGGGTGCCTGGAGCTCGTTGCCGGGGAGGTAGTGGAAGCAGATATAGTGACATTTAAGGGGCGTCTTGACAAATACATGAATAGGATGGGAATAGAGGGATACAGTCCCCGGAAGGGTACGTGGTTTTCATTCAGTCAGGCATCATGGCCAGTGCAGGCTTGGAAGGCCGAAGAGCCTGATCCTATGCTGTAACTTTCTTTGTTCTGTTCTTTTCATTGTTTTTTGATTGTTGAGAAGACCTTCAGGGTTCATGAATACAATGACCCTACCTCCCCTAACAGAAACTATGGGATCTACTATAATGTGGGTTCTAAATGGAAGGAATCAAAAGAGAGAAAATATTACAGGAACAGGATGGAGAAAAAGGGCTTGGTTAAGGTACTCTGCCAGAGAGAGCTAGTGCAGACATCATGGGCTGAATGGCCTCCTGCCTCACTGTAGGGGTTCTCTGGTTAGAATGAGCATTAGAAGTAGGTGCACCAAATGAATAGAAAAATTGAACACCACCTACGTTGTTCACTCTTGGCTGCCTCCAACAGTTCTGGTTGCTGGGGGAGATTGGCGGGGGAGGGGTATGTCAGAATCTCAAATCCATAAATAGCCTTTCAGCTCTTTATTATGCTGTTACAGTGCTGTAAGCGTTCTAACCTAGGTCAGTTTTCTAAAATTCTTGAGATATAATACCTTGAAGGACTCGATGTGGAGTGTAACTGAGCACCAATAGGAACTCATTTCAAGGATAACATGTTAAGCAGACCAAGGACTTCTTTCACAACCATCACATTTTGGGAATTAATTACTCCTACCAGTTTGTACATTGTAATCATGAAATAATATAGACTAATTTGACATCTTAATACCACAAATTAGAAACAGATTGCTATAACAATACATCAGATGGCCACTTGACCCCAGTAGTTCAACAGCACAGATCTCCATGTAAAACTGTCAGAAAGACAATCTTTATACGTACATGAGTAACCTTTGCAGAGTACTTCAATGGGCGTTGACATTTTCTTTTCACTAATGCGTTCGTACTTCTGTCTCTTTGTTGCTGCTTTCAGACCTTGCCAGGGCAATGATCCCAAGTTAAAGTACATCAGAACATAGCCCAAGGACTCCAGGTCATCACGGCGGCTTTGTTCTGGAAAAGAGGCATGTATGTTAGTATGGGACACCATGACACTACAATCAGGCTGGAAGCTACCAATTTTGCAATCAGCACTGGAAATTGATAATGAAATTCAGTTTGTAATCTTTTACAGTTTATACAAATTTTCAATGTGAAAACTTCACAGTTATCAAACTGTTAACTGTTTCACACAAGTTTACCCTAGTACACATACTTCAAAGTACAGATTTTCTTCTCAAACTCCAACGTCTATAATTGAGTAAACATATATCTGCTCATACACAACAAAAGACTGACACATATTTAGACACAGTGCCTTATCACATCTCTCAGACATCTCCAAATATTTCATACAAGGAATTTCTGAAATGTAATGACAGAAAAGTGGGCATCAGAGGCTCAGCTTAATTCCAACAAGCGCAGTGATATGAGTTACAATTCAATTTTGACAGTGCTGACTGAAAAAAAAACACGTTTGTGGATTGGAGATTCCATCAATCTAATATGGTTGTAATACACAAAGAATATTACAATATACCTGACGGTTTCTAACTCACGAGGTAAATAAGAAGTGTAAAACTGCCTACCTATTCCCAAATGCGTATTAATTGAAGCGTATCGAGCTGTTCCTGTGAGGTTCTTATTTTCACGGTACGGTATATGTTGGTGCGTTCGTGCATCTCGGTACTTTTTTGCTAGCCCAAAGTCAATAATATAGACCAAGTTGCCTTTTTTTCCCAAACCCATTAGGAAATTGTCAGGTTTCACATCACGATGGATAAAATTTTTTGAATGAATATATTCAATTCTACTGATCTAAAAAGAAGAAAAACAGTTTTAGATTGGAAAAGTCAGCAAGCTCACATGCATTATCCTTTTGTATAGAGCGGAACCATCAATCCTTGCATCCAACTTTGAACGAATGGCACAGCCCACCCTTTATCAATCCCACTTGACTTTCCATGAATCTTGAATGATACAGCATCAGTAAGATCCATCGACCCCACATGCCCAAACTTGCAACGGTAACTTGGGGACAAAGCAACAATTAACTATTAATTCTAATTTGGAGTCAAAGTTTCAGTTACAAAATTACTTAGTGAACATTTTTACGAATTTCAAAATACATAAAAATTCATGATCCAACCTAGTTACTTATATTAGAATTGTTTTAAGCCAAAACTATTGGATGAAACAAGCTATTTATTTGGAAGGCTGTATGTAGTAACATCACACAACTCTTCCCTCAATCTAGCTTGGTCTCTTTCTACAAGGATAAATTTCCCTACCTTTACCACTTTAATCAACTTATACCGTATGTAATCAGGCTTTCCTGCTCTTCATTGGACTAACTTGGCAATGCTACACCCACCACAATCAATTGGTGTCTGTGGAGCAAGCATAGAGCACAATCATACTGCTGAGAGTGGACTTTGATATTAAAGCCAGCTACGAAGACACTGAAGTGTTCATTTTTGAGATGAGAGGACAATTGAAAACATCTGTTTAGACGTGGCAACTGACCTTGAGCTGCACATCATTAATGACCGTGGGAATAATTGTGGAACTGGACTCCCGAGATATTGGTACTTTTGCATCAATGTGTACCCAAAACAGCTTTCACTGAACTAAGGGGTACCGTAATTAAACCTGTGTGATCAATCGAGAGCCTGATAGGGTTCATGGGAGAGTTCATGGGGTTCCATCTTTGCTCCTTCATCTTTCAACAATTGGAACCACGAACACAGGGAAACAGTGATTACTAACCCTTCTTTTACCACTTGAAGCCCTAACGCTTGACATTGCTTGATTCCCTCTTTCACAAATCTCTTCAATTCAAGATATATTAACAGTTGCTGGAAAGGAAGACACATGTTATATCAGGATATTGTTCATGGGTGTAAAGCAAGCTGAAGAAAAAATATACGGATTGCATCTTTAGTTGACCAATCCACAACAAGAACACTAAAAAGCAAGCAAAGGACTGTTTCTTACCATCTGGTCAGCAAGGAGCAGGACTGTCTTAAGGCTGAATTTACGAGAACAGAAGTTAAAGAGATCTTCGAGACTTGGTCCAAGCAGCTCCATCACCATTACATTGTAATCTCCCTCTGCACCACACCACTTGATGGTGGGAATGCCAACTACACAAGAAAAAGACTTAAGGCAGGTGGAATCAAAAGTGAACAAACACTGCTATATGAACACATACATCAGATCTTCGAAGGAAAGGCCATTTTCAAATTACAAGGCACAACTTGTGTCTGAAGACCATGGAAGTGTCCAAGTGCAAAATTAAACCTTTTCTACCAAAGTCAAATATTGGGAACATTTCAAAACTGATAAAACTTCAAGGTAGTTTATCGGCAGGACCATCCAAAATAGAAAATAGCACAGAAGTATATTTTCCCATTCATATTTCATATTATGTCACCTATTCTCTGGATAACTAAATTATCCAAGTTTTGTTTAAAGAAACTAATTTAAGGTTCAAAGGAGCCCTTTCTCATTTAGTGAGCTAACTTGGTGGTCATAAGCTTTAGGGCTAAATACCATGCAGAACCAGTTCACATTCAAATTTAACTATTAAAATCTCTGATGCAAACCAATAATCCACCCATCAACTTCTCTTCAGAGACAATTTGATACAATAGTCTTTAATGTTTTCTACAACAGTGCCACCTTCTGTCCAACAAACACTGCTATGGCAAGGACAATGGCGATCATTTTTGGCAGGAAATAGCTGGGATGTAGCGTTGCAACACTTGTGACTGTAAACAAGTTTAAACAACTTTTCATTTGTATGAGGTTTCTTAAAACCACATCCGCGAGTAGGTCATCACACTTAATGTTTTGAAAACTAAGGTTAATTTCAGACCTCAAATGAAGCACGATAAAAACCAAACCTCAAAATGGCAAATCTGCTTGATCTTTTGTTCACTAGTAGTTAAGTTACTGGGCTAAACAAAGTTAGGAGCAAGTTCGAATAGCTTGTTTAATAGAGAACCAGAATTCAACACCTAAACTTCCCCAAACACACTTCCGCTCAAGACTCATGTTACTGAACTTATAAATTGTATCTGTGCATAAACATTACATATGATTTTATTGGTCTGCAGTGCTTCATTACACTGTCCACCTTGATTGCACTTGTGAAAATGTTTAAAGGAAACCAAAGGAAAAAACTGCTATAATTCCATGTGTACACTGCACCTAAGAAATCAAAATTTTCTGTAAACTTTTGAACTTGACTGAGTAAAACATAACTAAAAAGACTTTAGTATCATGAAGAAAACTATTGCGATACCACAGTACTTTTAAAAACATGCTAGTTGTTTTCCACTGTTTCAACAACTAGTAGAGAAAACAGGTGAGACACGTATGTAAATGTATCATTGCATATACAGACTTCGTTAAAATTGCACAAATCTGCTATTTGAAAGCTGACATGAGAAACTTAAAATTAAACTGGGGGAGGAATGATGTGTGTCATGTGATGCAAGTGTGAGAGAGACTGTCTTTTCAGAAGCTCTGACTCTACTCATCTTTTAAACCTGTCTTTAATTTTAAATCAACCCATTATTATTTGAAACTGCAGAGAAAATGCTGGAAAATCTCACTAGGCTTGACAGCAGTGGAGAGAGAATGGAGTCAACGTTTTAAGTCTGGATGACCCTATTTTTATCATAATTATTTGATCCTAATGTGTGTAATCTGTGCAATGTTCCTGGAAGATCCTTGCTAAATTTTGGTGATGCGGAACTGAGTTAAGACAAGAAAACCCTCGTTTGATCAAGGTGGTCAGAGACAGCCATTATGGGCCCAGCTCATCAGTTTTGCTGATAAGAGCGCCCATGCTTGGCTGTGTCGTAGACACTGAGATGATGACTGCTAGTGTGAGAGGACAATGGTCTCAGCTCCCCAGCACTGACTATTGGTACCCACATTGATGAGCTGTGAGATATTCCAGAGAATGGGTGAAACAGAGAAGAGAATCTGGTCAGTTGAAAGGGCAGTTTCTTCAGTGGGGGCTTACATTCAGTCTTTGGAAATCCTGCTGCATGGTATGTTGAACATCCTGGCTGACTTGGGGAGATGAGGCTGTAAAAGGAGTATCCCTGCACGTGGCTCCCCCATGGGGAGCTGGGGATGAATTCCTGGCCGAATATGAGAACTAGCCGTCATGCTTTTACAATCTTGGTTTGAAGGCTGGATATTAAGTTCAACAGAGCACACTGTACCCAGTCCTCAAGCCTGGGTTCAGCTGAAGACTCCAACCACTGATCTTCTGTTGTCTGGTCCTCTGTCTTCATCGAGAAGGGTGGGAGGCAGCCGATGCAATGGGTCTACTCCACCCGCCGGGACCTATGTTTCTCTTTACCAGGGTTTTGGGACAATGATATGACAGAAGTGCACAGGCTTCGGTAAAACTCTGGATGGGCCTTGGATGTTGCTTAATGTTCCTGTCATTGCTTTGGCCTTTTCAAGCTCCGTGAACGGTTATATTATCCTGCAGTTTGTCATTAATCCTGAACTTTGTTCCTTTGCGATTATAATCCTCATTTTGAGATTTTTTTTAACCTGACAAAGGACTACCTATGATATATGGGTGCAAAGGCACTTGTCGCCTGCTATCCTGCGAAAATCAGGATCCCTTAATTCTGGACTGTATCTCCTCTAATTACATTCTTGTATTGACTCAGTACAGGGCAGTTTACATACTGATGGGGGCAATCCTATAACTGAGCTGAGACAAATTTCGGTGATTATCCTGTTCAGATAAATCTTGAATGTATCCCCTGTAATTTCATCTCTCAATTGGTCCACTTATGTGATTTATCATATCGACAAGAGTAACCCTGTGAGTGAACATGGTAGCAAATTTTTGCTCATTATTCTGGTGAATCCAGGAACAGCTATTTACTAGAGCTGTGAGATTTTCATCCATCTTCTCATCTTACAACCCTGGTATATATAGTGGTTGACTTAACCTGATATCCTTTATTACAATTATGGTCAAGATGAGCAACCCCAATGCAGGAAGGTGGGTAAGTGGTTTAATATGGTAGTAATGGATAGGGCCCTATGCATTCCCACAGTGGGTGAAGAAATCTCCCCAAGAACTTAGGGGCTCACATTTTTTTTGTACTTCCGTTGTTTTGGGGTTAAGGAATCCTTGCTTGTGTGCTACAATGGTACAGATAGATCACGTATTGTAGAAAAAAAACTGGGTGCTTTTCTTTTTGTTGTTAGCATCTCTGGCATTGTTGGAGTGGGGTAATTATGTACTGGTGCATGTCGCAGTATGGTTGGCTAATTCCTGGAAATCTAGCCTTGTTCGTCTGGGCTTGGCTGTACAGGTGGTGACAGTGGTTACCTGACTACTTGGCTCATGCAATGTTCAGTGGACATATTATCCTGTTATTATGGTTTCTCTGGTGAGGAGAAATGGGTTGAATCTCGTTGGTGGAGGGCCTAAATGGTACCTCTGGGTGCCTAGAGATGGGTAGTTTGCTTTGTCCAATGTCTCAGAGTGACATGAAGATACTTGGCTTGTTGGCCCATATTGTGGTGGGTCAGTAGTGGCCATGTTTATCTGGGTCAGGTGGGGGGTAGGTTAGATGGGGGAGCGGGGGCACAATGCAACTGTGCCCATGCAAAGCTACATTGTACAATGACATCTTCTATACTGAGGGATGGGGTGGCATGGTAGCAGTGGTTAGCACTGCTGCTTCACAACGCCAGAGACCCGGGTTCTTTTCCTGCCTTAGGTCATTATGTGGAGTTTGTACATGCTCCTTATGTCTTTGTGGGTTTCGTCCAGGTGCTCTGGTTTCCTCCCACATTTTGAAAGATGCGCTGGTTAGGTGCATTGACCTGAACAGGTGCCAGACTGTGTCGACTAGGGGAATTTCAGAGTAACTTGTTTGCAGTGTTAACGTAAGCCTTACTTGTGACTAATAAATAAACTTTAAAAAAAATATGGAAGCAACAGAGAGACAAATATTGAATGAGGAAACACATGGGCAAACTTTAACAAAAGCTCCAAACATCACTGATTCAGAACAGGCAAGAAAGAAGAGGATATTGCTACATTTACAAAAGTGGAAGACCATACTTGCAGTTGCTAATCTAACATTCTTCCTCATTTATTCAATTACACATTACATCATGAAGTCATGTAGAATCTGGTGCTAAGGATCAGAGGAGCTAAGTGTGTAGCATAGCCTGGACCACTGCAATGAAGCATTTATCCTGTGTTTGCAGATGTACACTATATTGATTTACTGCAAAACAGCCTCTGTGCAGACATTAAATAAAACCCTCACTATTCATGGTTCCTTAAGTCACAACACTGGGTACAAACATACTAATTTTCCCTGGCGATATTTTACTCTGAAAAGCAAAATAATGTGTTAAATAAATTCAGATTCACACTACTCAACTGAAAAACATTTTGGTCTCATTAACGCTGACTTGAAACAGTCATTGTTCCAAAACAAACTGGATATGTAATGAATGGGATGAGTTGCAGGGAGGGGAATGAAAAGAAACTCACTCCACCACAGTACTGTACATACTACAAAAGGTAAAGAAAATGTTACAAAACCAAGAATTTCACCTTGAACTGGTTTCCCAGCAAGGATTTATACAACTATCCAGCAGTGTGTCAAACAGGCAAAAAGTAAATTTTAATCTAACTACAGGGCACGGAATATAGAATGCTGAACGAAGTAAGTCAGACAAATAAAGTCAATAAAAAACTTACCACCTCCTTGCATCATCTTGTAGATCTTACTTTCAATGTGTAGCTGTGGGTGTTTGGTTTTCACACATTCCAGCTTAATGGCCACCTCCTCCCCAGCAGCAATGTCAGTTCCTGTAGAAAAATATGTGAATGTTCACTTCTTTCACTGAAAGGACAAGGCACCATGTTACCTGATAAAAATATTGCCATTTTCTATTGCATAGAATTGAAAAATAAAAGTGCTTCTTAGATATTCTTTTATCGGACAACTGACGAGAGCAATGCATACTGAGAGAATAATTAACAGATGGGATCTTGGGCTTCATAAATAGCAACCTTCATAAACTCCAATCAGGCCACCAGGCCTCTTATGGCTCCAGGGAGGAAGGATTTTGGTTGTAGCGTTTTGAGGTGGAGCAGCTGGGTTTGTTCCCCCTGAAGCACACACTGAGGGGAGATTTGACAGTGGTGTGAAAGTTTATGATAGGTTAGATAACGAAGACAAAGAAAAGCTTTTGTCACTGGCTGACTGCAAAAAGATGGGGAACACAAATTTAAGCTCTTGGGCAGGAGATGCAGGGGCCTGTGAAGAAGAACATTTTACACTGAGTGGTAATGACCTAGAACTTACTATGTTTCAAGCAGTCAATTAATGGTCCTGGGACCATTCAGTTAAATCTCCTCTGCACCCTGCTCAAGCATCCATCCTAAAGTATGATGACTAGAACTGAACACAATACTCTAATTGTGGCCTAGCCAAAGTTTATAAAGGCTTGGCATAACTTCAGAAAGGCAACTGGGAGGGCATGAAGAAAACTAACTTGCCAGATTATGGGGATAGAGCAGGGAATGGGACTGACTGGTTGATCTACTGACAGCTGACATGGACACAACCAGCAAAACTACGTTTCTTGCTATATGACTCCATGTCTCTTGTAAGCTAAGGGTTAGCCAATTTATACAGCAAATTTAAAACTAAATGAAATGCAGAAATTAGCAGTAAACTTGCAAAATTAAACCTTCACCATAAAAAGGAATCAAAGGCAGCCATGCACCAAAAGCAGTGGCTCCCAGGACCACCTCCAAAGCCAGCTGGCCACAAAGATCTGAAGAAATAAGCACCAAAAATAATAATGATTACCAACTGAAGGCTGTGTTTCTCTCTGTGCAAGGAATGAAGAACTTGAACAGCTCATCTATAGTTTGTCTAGCTACTTGACAGAAGCAAAGAAAATACTTGTACGACCATAAGCTGTGGGAATAGAAGTAGGCCATTTGGCGCATCAAGTCTGCTCCGTCAATGAAATCATGGCTCATCTGAAATAATCCTCAATTCCACTTCTCCTGTCTTATTCCTATAACCATTGATTCCTTTACTGATTAAAAATCTATCTCAGCCTAGAGCATCCAGCCACCATAGCTGTCTGCAATAAAGAATTCCACAGATTCTCAGCAAAGACATTTCTGATCTCTTGTTTCAAATGGACAGCCCCTTACTCAGATTCTGGCCTCTGGTCTTAGGGTCTCCTACAAGAGGGAATGCCCTTGTTGAAGACTCTACCTATCATCTACCCTGTCAGCCCTCAAGACAATCTTTTATGTCTCAAAAAGTGAGAGCATGATTTTTTTAAGAGAAAATGTTAATTGTCAAAGTGATTGTAAAATAAATGATTCAGTATCATAATCATAGAAACCCTACAGTGCAGAAAGAGGCCATTTGGTCCATCAAGTCTGCACCAACCACAATCCCATCCAGGCCCTCTCCCATATCCCGACACATTTACCCACTAATCCCTTTAACTTACGCATCTCAGGACTCTAAGGGGCAATTTTTAAGCATAGTCAATCAACCTAACTCGCACATCTTTGGACTGTGGGAGGAAACCGGAGCACCCAGAGTAAACCCACGCAGACACGAGGAGAATGTCTGACCCAAACCGGGAATCGAATCCAGGTCTTTGGAGTTGTGAAGCAGCAGTGCTAACCACTATGCTACCGTGCAGTAACAGGAGGAATAGTAATCAAGTCAAGCACTGCCACTTTGCTTCCACTCTCATGCACTAGCTTGCAACCTGCTACAGTAAACATGCTGTGCTTTATATATAGAAATCACTATCCCTCTCAAAAGGCTCCGGTTTCTTTTTGCAATCTAAATTACAGTTGCTTAGAGACGATTGAATAAATTCAGCAAATCATGCTTTTTAGCAGTTATGGGAACAATTACCCTTTTCTAAATGGTCTGCACCGAATGGGAAGGGGCACCAGTTTCCACAGGACAAAAATCAGTATCAAAGTTATGCCACTATACTGACATTTTTATATCCAAACCATTTTTATTCATCCTACAATTATGTACCAAAATGCACACTGGATATGATCAGTACAATTCTAAATGCATTATGAGCATGCACCCCAAAAATCATCAAAGCCAGCATCATTAATTGCATCTCACACGGCAATATATTCATTTCATTTTAAGGTTTAATAACAAGCAAATTTTGCTTGCCACTTCTGAAACTTCTCAGTTTCCAAATGCTAGAATGTCTATACAGCAGTTATACATATTACATACAAATTTGATAACCATTGTGTACTCAAAATTTCTGATGCCACACAAGCTATTGGGATCTAAAAGGGCATTTTGTTCAGTACTAAATGTTTACCCTTATACACTGAAATTTCACTGACATGAAGGGAAATAGTATATACGATAAAAGGTAGAACTATCCGGAGTATAGATACGCAGAGAGACCTGGGGGTGCAAGTGCACAAGTCCCTGAAGGTGTCGGTACAGGTGCAGAATGTGATGAGGAAAGCGTATGGTATGTTAGCCTTCATAGGAAGAGGTATAGAATATAAGAGTAGGAGTCTGATGTTGCAGTTGTATAGAACGTTGGTTAGGCCTCACTTGGAGTACTGCGTCCAGTTCTGGTCGCCGTACTACCGGAAGGATGTAGAGATCCTGGAGAGAGTGCAGAGGAGATTTACCAGGATGTTGCCTGGTATGGAAGGGCTGTCTTACGAGGAAAGATTGGATGAACTTGGGCTGTTTTCCCTTGAGAGACGTCGGCTGAGGGGGGATCTAATAGAGGTTTATAAGGTTATGAAGGGGATAGATAGAGTAAATGGTGGTAAGCTTTTTCCGCTACAAGAAATGGATAGAACGAGGGGTCACGGGCTTAGGGTGAGGGGGGCTAGGTATAAGACAAATATTAGAGGGCAGTTTTTCACGCAAAGGGTAGTGGGGGTGTGGAATGCACTGCCGAGTAAGGTGGTGGAAGCAGGCACGCTAGGGTTGTTTAAGAGTCACTTAGACAGCCATATGAGCGGGCTACATATAGGGGGATATAGTAGGCCTTACTGAACATTGTAGGCTTGGGAATACGTTTTGCCTCAGGAATGTTAGTCTTTGCCTGTTTAATAATGAATTTTTTTTGTCTCCACAGGCATTTAAGTCCAGCAAGGGGCATGCAGGCGGCAGGTTGTAGTGGGCTGCTCTTGGATGTTGCTTCGGGAGTTGCCTATTGCTTCATGTCGTTAGTGTGCTTAAACTGGACCATCTCGAGGGCAACATGACAGCTCAGAGACTATCTCTGTTGCTGTGCGGACACATGGATTTGGGCCTGTGTCTGTGGGAGTTTGCACGTTCTCCCCGTGGTTGCGTGGGTTTCCTCTGGGTGCTCCGGTTTCCTCCCACATCCCCCAAAGATGTGCTTTTAGGCTGATTGATTGGGTACTAAAATTGTCCCTAAATTGGACCTCCCTGATCCTCGCACGTTAGGCGTAGACTAAAATTATGAATAGGTCACTGAGATAGTAGGACGGCGGCGCGGGCTCGTTGGGCCGAAGGGCCTGTTTCCCGTGCTGTGTTGTTCTTTGTTCTTTGTTCAAATGACAGGTGCAATTGGGGAGGCCAGAGTAACTGCCCTGAATATCAAGACATTATTCAACTAATTTTTGCGAGTACAATAAGATAAAAATCAATCCAGGTCAAGAAGAAAACCATTCACTAACTGGTGGCACACAAAAAGACAAGATGGTTATTACTAAAGTCTGATTATCAAAGTTCAGGGCACTTCAGTACGAATTCCTCAAAGTATCCCAGATCCAATCACGATTACTCACTTTCACTGGCCAATATGTTTCATTCACAACTCCTAATATAGGAAGTCCATACTTGGGTTAAGTGGGAACCAGTTAACACTCACAATACACACTTCCAAACAAGGTTCAAACATCCTCCCCTCAATCTTCGAAACTACTTTCCCCCTCAAACATTTATTTCTGGGATCACCACTGACTAGAAACCTAACTGGATTAGTCATATCAACAATGAGTGTATAATAACTCGACCGAGATTGGGTATAGACTTCTCACCACTTGCCACTGAATCATTCACAAAAACTCAACATTATCTCACATAAAACGGTCTAATTTACTGTTGTCCCTGCTAAGAGCTCAATATCCACCTACAGACTGTGACTATAGTATATATCTACAGGATGTACTAATGGCAACTCATCAAGCTTGCTTTGACAGAACCATTCCCCTATGAAGCCTCTTTCATGAAGAGGGGGACAATAGCATTCCTCAGTAACACAGCATCCGATTTGGACATGCCAGCTGTTCCTGGGTCAATATTCTAATTCAGCAACTATCGCTCACGTTCTGTCCACAGTAGCTGATACAGGAAAGTGATATTTTACTCTGGACAATTAGGAATGTTTTTCTGATGCTGGGGAGCATTACTCTTCATCTAATCTCATAAGTCCTCTCAAGGAGGACCTTGGATCACAAATAGGAAATGTTGCTTTTTATCCACCACTTTAAAGAGCATAAAAGCTTAATAAATAAAACGTTACACTCAACATTTGACAATAATTTCAATGATACATATTTATTACCTTCATCCAACAAGCTGAAACAACACAGTTCTGTAAACAGTATGAGTGGTAGAGATTGCAAAGGAATTTGTTGGTTACTTTACACTTAGGAGAAGGTGACATCAAAAACAATAAACATTCATGGTAATATGACCTTTAAAAAAAACACATTTAAATGTCACAGGGTTGAACCTTTTTATTCCAATATATGCATTCACATTGAAAAACCAAGTAAACAAATGAGCTTTAATTCAACAGAAGGCTTGTAATGTCACACAGCAGTGCTGTCACTAATATGGTGGGTGTGTGGTATGTTAATGCTCTCCTCACATGAGCTGCAGAAATAACTGCCAGAAGGAAAATTAGAGACTACTCTCCAAATGACGGGAGATTCTAGAGAAAGCATTTGGAGCATACATTAGGAACAAAATATTAGCATTTATGGATATGCCACTGGTAGCGATTTTGTGAACAACTTGAGGTAATGAAGAGTAAATACACAAAAAAACAATTATACAACATTAAAATGTATTTAATTAAGTGCATTAAATCCAGTGCAGATGCTGTGCAGTACCCATCTTGAATGTAATATGGTAATGGAAATTACTATCTCATCATAATTGTCTAAAACTAATGTAGACTAATAAATGGATTTTAGAAACACCTGATTAACTTATGTCCAACCTTGAGACAGAAAACTGAATGAAGAGGTTTCTGCATGCATCAACTTTTAAATGTTGCTGGCTGATAGCTAGAAATTGAATAAAAAGATGATACAAGTGCATTTACCTTTATGATAAATAGCAATGTTAGTCTTCTGAGACTAACTATGCTGTGTAAATACTACATGAAGAAACACTGAATCAGAAACAATTGAAAGCAAAATGGAGAGAAGTAACTGTAGCATTAAATTTACAGACCTGTCACAATAGCGTCCCAGTCACTCAGAACCCAAAATCTGTATTTACAGTGAAGCAAGACAGAGACAAAACAAACTGGGCTGATTCTTTAAAACTGTTTGGAATTCAAACACAGAGCAAGGGAACATGTCTCTTTTGACCTGAAAGTATCCTCTCGTCTTACTTGTGTGTGAATCATAGAATATGCAAAGCAGTTTTTTTTAAGTTTTAAAAGTGTTACAAGTAGGCTTAACATTGCAATGATGGGACTGTGAAAAATCCTCTAGTGGCCGCACTCCGGTGCCTGTCCAGGGACATTGATGGAGAATATAACATCGCCAATGCACTTGTAAGCAGCACGTCTTGTTTTATCTGATCTTCTAGCTCAGCAGTCTCCAAACTTTTCAGTACAAGGGCCACATTGTATATTTTACACATTTTTGCGGGCCAAAGAAAAAAATTAGTTTTATAAATGAATAAAATTTAAATGAATGAATAAGTTTTATTTTTAATGAATATTTCAAGTTGCTGCGGGCCGGATGTGGCCTGCAGGCCGTAGTTTGGAGACCCCTGCCCTAGCTGCATAGATGGATGAAGGTGACAGTTGCAGCCACCAGCACTGCGATGTGCAACTGTAACATTCCTCTGAACGACGTCACAATAAAAGCTTCAACAGAAATTCACACTTTGTTTAGACTTCTACATGGAAGATTGTAACCTTAGTGGTATGGATTGAAGGCCAGCTGCTTCCCTGCTCGGTGGGAGCTCAGTCAGTAAGTCAAGTCATTGGATCTTCTCTTGTGCAACCCCCACCTCCCAAGACTGAGTCACAGGAGTTGGAACATTGAATGCCTGAAAGTCAATAACATGAGATTTGGGCCAGCCCAGAAGGGAGAAGTAGAATTTTAAAAAATGACTCATAGGAGGAAATGATACTTTGCTCGCATACAAGAAATGGTTGTTAGTTAGTAATTTAACTAATCCCAAACTTGATAGGGTGGGTAAAACCTCACAACAAACAAACATTGAGTTTGTTAAAATATTTAGTTAACCCTGGCCAAAGTACAAAATACTATTCTGGTTCTATGTGACCTCTTCACGAGCCTTGCAAAAACTTACACTTTGTCTGGACTTTACACACTAATTGATGTAACTTTTACTTCTTGTAAACTGACACAGTTTTATTCAATATTTTAAATATCATTTAACTTCAAAAAAATCAATATTCATATCAGGAAGCATTAAGAGTCTATGGCCTCAAAATTAACTGAGTTTTTCCAGGTCCTTTGTTCTCATTTAAGATTTCAGCATCTGCATTATTTTGCTTATTTTCAACCACGCCTACTTTACTTAATAGAGTGAGTTAACTACAATTCAATACAGAATTCGCAACACCGTTTTGATCACATTTTCACATAAAGTCCCGAGTTTACCTCAAGAGATCCAAACTTGGTGGTTTCACAACCCTTCACATTACGTCAGCTGAAACTCTAGAAAGAGCTGTTTACCTCAGCATTGAGTTATAACTGATTTTTGACCATATGAATGAAAAAGTAGTCCACAATAAAAAACAAATATGCCATCTAACAATTTTACAACACCATTAAAGTTTAAGCTTTTGTTTTATATGCTTAAAAGGAACAAATCATTCATTCAGCTAAGCCACATTCATTTAATCTTGCACATAAGGGCAGCACAGTGCCATAATGGTCAACACTGCTGTCAGATAGCACCTGGGTTAAATTCTGGCCTTGGGGGTGTCACTGCAGAACTTACAAGTTCTCCCCACATCTATGTTTCCTCCAGGTACTCCAATTTCCTCCCAAAGTCCAAGGATGTGCAGGTTGGGTGGACAGTCTATAGTAAACCCCTTCCTTAGTGTCCGAAGATGTGGGTGATACGTGGGATTATAAAATAGCACCTGAGTATTAGAGAATTGGTGCAGACGCAAATGGCTTCCTTCTGCACTGTAGGGATTCTTTGATTTGGGTAACCTTTTGGTCAGCTGACTCAATATCTCCTGATGTGGCTTGGTGTCATTTTGCTTCATAATGCTCCTGGGAAGTACCTTGGAACATTTTATGTAAAATGAGTTTACAGTCCTAATATCCAATTAAGCTATGGCTACAAAAACTCAATTTTAGAAATGAATTCTCTTCTTTATTTGTTTCTCAGGAAATGTGTGTTGCTGGCAAGGCCATCATTTGTTGCCTGTCCCTAATTGTTCTTGACAGGGTGTTGCTGAGGCATCTTCTGAAACCACTGGAGTTCCTGTGGTGTTCTCACACACACAAAGTTTGGAAGGGAGTTCAGGGATTGTGACTCTAACAGTGAAAGAATGGTAATATAATTCCAGGTGTTGTGGGGTTGGAGGGGAACTAGCAGGTGGTGCTGTTCCCACACTTCTGCCACCCTTACTCAACAAAACGGTCAAGAAAGTGGGTTTGGAAGATACTGTCAAAAAGAGAGTTGATGGGTTGCTGCAATGTACCTCATACATGGGACATATTGCTAGTTGTGGCCACCAGGTGGTCAGAGTGAATATTTAACGTGCTGGATGGGGTGCCAATCAAGCAGACTGCTTTATCCTGAGCAGTGTCGAGCCTCTTGAGTTGCTGGAGCTGCACTCATTAAGGCAAGTGGGGAGTATCACATCACACTATCAGCTGTGCCTCATAGATGGTGGGCAGGATTTGGGGAATAGGGAGATACGTTACTCACCCCAGGCTTCCTTGCCTCTCTGCCTCTCTTGTAGCCACAGTATTTAAATGGCCGGTTCAGCTAAGTTTTTGGTCAATGGTATATTGGAGGGTAGGTCACTGATGACTCAACTGAATATGGTTGGGCCTAGGACATGACTACCCTGAGGAGTATCTGCAAGGATATCGTGGGGTTGAGATGATGGTTACCAAAAATCATAACCATCTTCCTTTGTGTACCAGTTGGAGAATTTCCCCAACCAATTCCCATCAACTTCAATTTTGCTAGGGCTCCTTGATGTCACACACAGTAAAATGCTGTCTTACTATCAAGAGCAGTCATTCTTACTTCTACACACAGAAGTGGGTTACAAAGAGTATGACAAATTGTTAGTGATTCATCAAAAAATTGAAAAATCAGTTCCACATTTTCTCTCCCTTTAAGCTTATTTTTCCAAAGCAAGAATTGTTCTTTTAAACTGGGACACATGCAAAAAGATGAATATGGATGACATGAACTAAACAGCAATGATGCAGAAGAATGTGACTTCTCCTTAGAGAATCTGTCTTAGTTTGGAGAGAGGAACGATTGTGGTTCCTCAAGAGTGGATACTTTTTAAACCAAACATTTAATGTACAGTTTAATTAAAAAAAGACATAGACAATACTGAAATTTGTTGACTACATCAAATTAAGAGTGGGAAGGAAAAGCAGATCAGATTGTGAAAGACTGCAAAAGGACACAGCAAAGCGAGGCAGATGGGTTGTAAATACTGTTCCAAGTAAAAGGAGTGTAGTCATGCATTTTGGAAATAAGAGGATAATGTTGGATATGCACACAACTGTAGTTAGGCTGTAGTTGGGAGTACTGTGTACAGCTCTAGGTACCTTATTACAGGATGGACACAAAATAAATGTGCATAGATTCACTCGGATTTTACCATGAACAAGGGGTTAGAGTTATGAAGAGAGACTGGAGCAGCTATAGATTTCTTCACTGGAGACAAATGGTTGCAGATGAACTGATTGAGATCTTCAAGGTGAAGAGTTATGATTACTTATGGGTCTCCAGAAAAGTAATGAGATGACACAAATCTAAAGGTAATCATGGGAAAAATTAAATAAAAGGCAAGGAAAAAAAATCATTACAAGCAGAATGGAATTCTCTGCCAGAAACCATGGTTGATGCACAGTTCATAAATTCCGTCTAAAGGGAATTAGATGTTTGAAAAAATACACTATGAATGAAGAGTGCAAACCTGATGGGTAGAATTGCCTGATCTTGTATTGTGGTATTTTACAATTCCAGTCAACATGAACTCATCTGGATTACTAATCCTGGTCTGATTTATTATGAGTTGTGCAGTTTACTCACATTCATTGCAAAAAATATCCTCACACGCTGCAGCACTACCATATGGAAACAATTTTTTCTCTGAACTGAACCTACAATTAAAAGAACTACAAAAACATTGGGTATGCACGTTAATATTAAATAAAACTAAAAAACCTTTTTTGCAGCCTCTGTGAAACAAGTATTTTGAACTGCATGGTATAAAGTGCACTTCTTATGCTTTTTAAAACCTAAAAGTCCTTTGCTCAAGAAAATGGACAAAACATACAAGCATATGAATTAATAGCAAGTCAGAATACATTTTAACATTTCTGATTAGTCTTGCAGGATTTTAGTTTTTCTCGACATTAAGGAACATATTCCTGCCCACCCGATAGCCTTTCACCCCCTTGCTCATCAAGAATCAATCGCTTCCTTAAAAATATTCAAAGACTCTGCTTCCACTGCCTTTTGAGAAAGAAAGTTCTAGACTCTCAACCCTCAGCAAAAAATTCTACTCTTCTTGATCTTAAATGGATGACCCCCTATTTTTAAACAGTGATCACTAATTCTAGATTCTCCCACAAGAGGAAACATCCTTTCCACATCCACCCTGTCAAGACCATGCAAGGATCTTGTATGTATTCATCAGGTGGCCTCTTACTCATCCAGCAGATACAAGCCTAGCCTGTCCAAACTTTGCTCAAAAAACCCGCCCATTCCAGGTAATAGTCTAAGTAATCACCAGTTACCCTTTAGCCACAGCACATGTTACTACTTCAAAGAACACCTATAAAATCATGTTGACTCTGCCTGATTACTTTGAATTCATCCAAGTGTCCTGGCTATAACATCTTTAATAATAGCTTCTAACATTTTCCCAATGACAGCTGTTAAGCTGTAGTTTCCTAACCTTCATTTCCTGTTTTCCAATCTAATGGAACATTTCCCAAATCTAGGGAATTTTGGAAAATTAAAACCAACACATCAACTATCTTACCAGCCATTTCTTTTAAGGACTAGGATAAAGCCCATCAGGACCTGCAACTTGCACAGCATTAGAATGTTTCTAATTGATCATTTAAAAATATAAAAGTTTAAATTTGATTATAAAAATGCATATCCCAATGATAAGTTGATTTAAATAAGACTTCTGGAAAGATCCGCTTTAGGGCTACTTATTTCACTTCGTTCCTAGCTTGCATGCAGAGAACAGATAGTACAATGTCTTGGCCAGTTGTTCTGAAAATTAACTGACAACTGAGGATGAGAAAGATTTAAGGGTTTTTTAAAATCTAGCTGTAAAGTAAAACCATGTCAGAATATCCCATTATTTCAATTAAATTATCAACACCAAACGGGTTAGTGACTGCCATTGTTCCTTGATTTTTAACGTTTACTGAAGTATAACTAAAGTTGACAATTGGTTTCCCTCTTCCACTCCTCAATCACAACAGCTTTTAAGTGAACTGTTGAGTCTCCTAAAATAGCAGTCTCAAAATCTTTTTTTAAAAAAAAAGCTGATTCTATGGAGAGTTAAAAAAAAAGTGGGCTATGTTCGCAATTGAAGCTGACAGCTGAGACCACGAGTGATGTAGAAGAAAATGAAGATCCATTAAGGAGGCTGCATTGATTTTGCAATTCACTTAAAAAAAATACAGAATCGAATCCCAAGTGCCAGCCTCCAAAAGCAAATGGACAGTCCAGATTATATCTACATCAGTGGGAAGAAGTGCTGCTTACTGCCAATGATTATTTAAAATAAGTTACCACTAGGTTGCAGATTGTAATATAATATGACTGAATATGGATGACATCATGTTATATATCCCATTGTAAGAGCAAGAATTATTGCTGAAATTGGTCTATGTATATTTTATTCTCACTTATGCCATGTTTCACAGTTCAGTTGTCCAGTGATTCTATACTTTTAAAAAAATTTACTTGATTATATGGTCACCTAGAAGGCATTAAAATTTTAAAGAAGCAATACACTGTTTTTGAGACAAGCAAGTAACGTTCCTTTCTGAATATATCAACCAATACATAAATCAAATCACCTTTCCTATTCCTTCTCAATTGCCCTTTCTCCCAGCATTATCCATGGTTAAGTAGAGGGCATATAATTTCCCCATGTCTCTGACAATGCTATTTAGTAAAGACTCATTAATTTGTATAAAGTGTAAAGAATTACGCAGAGGACTTTTTAGCCACTTCCCTGAAGTGCTTTAGATTAATGCTAAACTTCACTCTGGTGTTGGTGGTCAGGATCTACATTCTTACATGTTGTGGTACAGCAAATTGCTAACAGTGAAAACAAATCTTCTCTGAAGCCAGGAATATTTTTCTTGAGATGCTTGACAGTAGCAAGCAAGAAAAAGGCAAGACAATAAGACATGTGTCAACTGCAACTCATCTGGCAGACCCTCACCTTTGAATCACGTGTGCAGGTTCAAGTCCCAGTCTAGAGCTTGAGCACAAAAATCAGGGCTGATACTCTGGTCTAGCACTGTCAGACATGTTGTCTTTTGGATGAGATGTTGAACTGAGACCCATTCATGTTCTCAGAGACATAAAAAAAATCCCATGGCGTTATTTCTAACAACAGGGGAGTTTATCCCTGGTGCCCTGTTCAATATTTAGCTTCAATTAACATCACAAAAATAAATGATCTGGTCATTAGCATATTGCTGTTGGCGTGATCTTGTTGCACATAAATTGGTTGCCTGGTTTCCTACATCGCAACAGTTATTACACTTCAAAACTACTTCGTTGTCTGTAAAGCACTTTTGAGATAGATGTTCAGTGATCATGAAAAGTGATTTACAAATGCAAGTCTTTTGCTTTATTATATACATACACAGTAACACACAAGAAGCCAAAGTTTCTTGTCCTATGCTTGCTACATGTGGCTTTCCATCAATTTAAATCCATTTAAATTAATGTCCAGCTTTCCAAACAACTAAAAGGCCCGGCCAAGTAAAAAGCATTTTCCAAAAGGTTTTTAATAAATCAATTCCCTTGTGATGTTTTATTGCAAGTACTCTGCTCCTATTTTAGCTAGTACAACTGCTTTGGAGTGGGGATTGGGGCAATATGGTAGCCCTGGTTATTCCAGTACAAATGCATTCTGCCAGGGAATAGTAAAACACAGTATCACAAACAGAACCTCCGATCTCAGTTATGCCTTCAGGCAAAGTTAAACAAATCCAGATGTTTTCTGCCCCCCCCCCCCCCCCCCCCCCCCCCCCGCCGCCACCACCAAAAGGCAACACCACACACAACCAAATAGCCAAACAGCTTTGATAACTGACATGGCACCAAGTCACTGGCTAACTTCTTCAGCAGGGAATGGCTTGGACTAACCTCTTTTCAGCTGATGAAAAAGGTAGTCCACCATTTACTTCTCGGTTAGGTTCAGACACTCCATGGTGGCTAGCACTGCACCAGGATCTTGGGTTAGAATCCTGGCTTGGGTCAGTGTCTGTGTGGAGTCTGCACTTTCTCCCCATGTCTACATGGTTTTCCTCCAGTTTTCTCCCACAGTACGAAAGTCATGTTTGGCCATGCTAAATTCCACCTCAGTGTACCAGAACAGGTGCTGGACTGTGGCAACTAGGGGATTTTTACAGTAACTTCATTACAGCATTAATGTAAGCCTACTTGTGACTGATAAGCTTCAAAAAACATTTAATTTTAAATGCAAGTTTCCTTAAGTTCCATTGAAGAGTGGATTCAAACCACAGGCTAGATTTTTTAAAAAAATGTACATCTCTAACTAGGATTTCCACAGCATACTTGTATTGAATATTTTGAGTCAACTGCACCCAGTCTTCCCAGGGAGGGAAACGTGTTTCATATCATTCTTCCCACTGGTGTCTCAACACAGCAAGTTAATTCTCCTTACTGATGAAGATGTTTAATTTCTTGTTCCACTACAAACTGTATTTCATAATACAACTGAAAAGAAAACACACCAGTTGTCAATCCCTATGTCAAAAAAAACGCAAAACTGAAAATGTTGTAACTTAAAACAACTATTGCTCAACAGCTATGTCCCATATGTTAAAAAGATGCATACCAATAGAACAATTAATTTTGAGAAACAACTTTACATTTTACCATCAACACATCCCAAATGTGGAACAGATGAAACATCTTTGAACAGAGAGAGGGTCAAGTGTAACAGTTACTCTTAATTAAGTCAGAAAGCATTCAATAAAGAGAATGGACTTTTTAAAAAGGCACGTTCTAATTACTTTGTTGATCAAACATAAGATTCTCTTACCATGTGGTTCTAGACTCCAGGGCAACCAAGTGGATTTTCAGGATTTCACTGATACGCCTAGGCTGCTTAAAACTTCAGTAATTAGTGTTTCTTTCCGGTCCTGAGCACCCTTCACTATACTCTACAGGTACTGCAATTCCTATTGCCTTCTTAAAAGTCAACTCAGGCTCAGCCAAGTTTCCTTTGTATAGTAGCATTATTTACACTGCATACCAACTGATCTCTCAACACATCATTTAAGACTGACCTGGAGTCACAATGCTCTGCAATCTGCTTCAAGCCTTGCTACGAAGGATATAATGGCGTCCCCCAGGGCCCTCCCCACCAAGTTAAACTTATACCTTTGCAGTGTTACCGAGTCTTTAGGGTGGTAACGCCCTTTGTTAGTTCAATGAGATTGCAAATGTCTTTGTATTGGGAGCAGCCAGGGACTGTACACTTCAGATCATGTTATATGTTTAGGTCCCACATGTAGTAAGCCAACTTCCTTCTCATCCTCCCCTCTATTCTATTAGCCCTGAAAAAAAAAATTCCAACCGTTCCAGTGTCACACTGAAGGGTTCTAGAAAAGAGAGACACGGCTGCTCTCTGTTTTTCAGACTCCGATTGATCAGATTCACTCTGCAGTTTGGCAACAATGTTCTCTTCAAATTTCTCAAAGAAAACAGAGTTGCTCCGACTTATCTTGTCACCAGTGTAGTAATGGCAAGGATTGGCGACCACCAATAACAAACTTATAGAATCCTAGAGAATCTCTACAGTGCAGGAGGCCATTCAGCCCATCGAGTGCACTGGCCACAATCCCACCCAAGCCCTATTCCCATAATCCCACACAACTACACTGCTAATCCCATGACACTAACAGACAATTTAGCATGGCCAATCAACCTAACCCACACATCTTCTTACTGTGGGAGGAAACCGGAGCACCAGAAGGAAACCCAAGCAGACACAGGGAGAAAGTGCAAACTCCACACAGACAGTGAGCCAAGGCTGGAAGTGAATCCAGTCCCTGGCACTGTGAGGCAGCACCGTGCCGTCCTCGTGGAAGTCACAAAAATTACAGGCAGGGGTAAGGCCATTCGCTAAGACTGTAGCTAGCTGGTCTTATTGTGGTTTATAACGACAAGCAGATAAACACAGAATCCCTACAGTGCAGAAGGAGGCTGTTCGACTTATCAAATTTGTACCATCCCCCTGAAAGAAAGTTCCACTCAGGCCCAGCCCTCACCCTATCCCTGTAACAATGTGCATTTACCATACCACTCAACCTACACATCTCTGAACACTAAAGGGCAATTTGGCACAGCCAATCCACCTAACCTGCACATCTTTGGAAATGCACAGAGCATTTTTTTTTACAATGTTAACACTTCGGGCTTGAGGATATACTCTGGCTGTAAAACCCCCATGCTCTGCACTGAAATCCCTGTACCTGTTCCCCATTGGGTAATCAGGTCACATGATCCTCCCGATGTGCAACCCTTAAAGGGGCCAGCTGCTACAGTATCAAAAATCTCAAAGCCAAAATTATAATTTTGCAACAATTCATTATTGAAGAGTGGCTAAAATACAAGTATCCCTTATATTAAATGAACAGGAATGATTCTGAAACTGAATGCCAAATCTACAGTAAAATGGGATGGTTATGATGTAATTGCCTTGAATTAAATGCTAAACATACTTGAATTTGATCGGTTTTAAAACACTTTGAACATGATTAAAAGTTACCTTATTCAATAAACCATGTGACTCAGATGTAATGTGAATTACTTGTCTTTTTTCATATTTCATAACAACGGCACCTACACGAGCAACTCATTTTTATACGTGGTGAACAAGTCAACCCATTTTTGGAGGGATTTCTTGAGGCTTCCAAGGTCAACTTATATGTTGACATCTATGGTGGAAGGTTCACAAAGCAGCAGGGTGAAATCATTTCTAGAATAACTTTGTGCTCAGATGGTGTCAAACTACGAGATGAAGTAGTATCAGCACGGAAATCCTTTAGAACTCTTTCCAGCCTTTAAAAGCTTCAGTGCTGATCAACTTGGGCAGCATGGTAGCACAGTGGTTAGCACTGCTGCTTCACAGCTCCAGGGATTTGGGTTCGATTTCCAGCTTGGGTCACTGTCTGTATTGAGTCTGCACATTCTCCTCGTGTCTGTGTGTGTTTCCTCTGGGTGCTCCGGTTTCCTCCCACAGTCCAAAGATGCGTGGGTTACGTTGATTGGCCATGCCAAAAATTGCCCCTTAAGAGTCATGACATGTGTAGGTTAGAGGGATTAGTGAATAAATATATAGGGATATGGGGGTAGGGCCTGGGTGGGTTTATGGTCGGCGCAGACTCGATGGGCCAAATGGCCTCCTTCTGCACTGTAGGGTTTCTATGATTTCTATGAACCTACATCTGGCAATCTTTCTGGTTGCTGCTTGAACAAATGAAAGTCACCCATAGACATTTGGTGAAGTGCTACTGTATTTGTTCAGTAAGGGAACATTGTTGGGAGATAAATGCACTCTCCCTCCTTGCATGAAATATATATTAAAAAGAATGACGCTTCACTTCTTCCCCCTTCCTAATCAGAGTTGAAATCTATTTCTAGTGTAGAGCATATTTGAAGAAAGTGTTGAAATTTCAGGGGAAGCTTTGTGCTTCCTCGCTCCACAAAAGGACTCTAAATGATAAGAGGCCTTTTCCTAGTATTGAATTCTGCATAGTGTCTGTGTTAAATGACTTCAGTGGACATACGAAAGCCAGTTTCACACACTATTGTTCTCAAAAAAGGAAATCAGGGAATTTGAAGGTGTCAACTAAAACACATTACCAAGAACAAACAACCACCTCAAAAGCACAAACAAGCACATTTGGAACATTTCACACTGTAGCTTCATGGGACAAACATTCAAACTGAAAACTCTCAAGTAGCATCATCTTCCACATTTGTTGCACTAGCTGAGTTGCTCTCAGGATATAATTTATTTGACGGATTTCTATTTCAGACCATCCCATTTTGAATCCTCAAACTGGAGCTGTAGTCTTCTCAGCTGACATTTTACAAAAGGCCACAGTCAATGAAATGGAAAATTCTGAGGGTCACGGGAGGTAACAGGTTAGTGAGGGGTAAGCATACAGAGGGGTTTCAAGATAAGGACAAGAATTTAACATTTTACATGCTGGCAGACTGGGATCCAATAACCCCACAATTACAATTGTAGAGGACAAACATCAAGCTCTTGCACAAAATTAGGGATGCAAAATTCATATAGTGGTAAAACAACAAAGGAAGGCCATCTGCCACAGCTTTGCCTCTTGAACCACTGGAGTCATGCCAAATGGCTGTGGCAAAGCACCTGGTAATTGCTGAAATAAATTCAAGTTCCAAGATTAAAATGAAAAGGCAACTCGATCCAGATGAGATACAAGGCAGGAATAATCAAGTTCTCCGACTTCCACAGTGGTTTGCACCAAAAACTGATCAGTGGAGCTGAATAAATGCAAATCTGTTTCAAAAGCAAATCTCTCTACATCCCAAAAAGCACACTAGCTGAGAGGCTGTGCAATTAATTCCATTGATTTCTTTAAATAAATGCATCAAAACTTCATCGCATCCCTACTTAAGCACATATTTTTAGAAGATCAATTTTACTTAAAGATCAGGCAAGACAGCTTTCAAGTATCAAGGTGGCCCTTTCCCTGCCTAGTCTGAACACTGCAGATGTTCACTAGACCCTCTTTAGCATGACGCCACAGCCAAAAACAATGAAAAAAGCTTACACACACTGCTTTTTATACTTAAGCTGCCGATCACTTTATTTATTGCAGATAAAAGAAACATTTAATCTGAAGAACGCATTTTTTTAAAAAGATGGGAATAAAATCCATTAACGGCCAGCTGGTACAGACTGTCAGTCACATTCAAATGGTATTACAAAGTGCTGCAGCATCAGCTGGGCTGAGTTCAGAATTTAAATAGAACTCGCGGGGTACTTCTGCTTTTGAGGTCAATCTACCAAATGCAACATCTTTCTTACAAACAATGAGGAAAATTGAGAAGAAAATTGGAAATAAAACACTAAAGCACCTTGACACGAGTTCTCAGTTGGAGTCCAAACTGGGGACTAACCAGATTTTATAAAGATTTTTTTGTCTAAAAACTGCTGTAGTTCTTGCACGTCATCTAAAGCCTTCTGAACAGTGTTTTATAAAACAAATTACACAATACAGCTTCAGGACAAAGAAACAAAGGAATCAAGGCCTTGAGGGGGTGGGGGGAGTGACAGGCAAGGCACAAGTCACAACAAAAAAGAACAATCTAACCAAGAACCTATTAAAAAATTGATTCCTAAAACACTTTCTAAAGTGCACCTATTAATAGGAGACAATTTTACCAAGGAATTCTAATCTGGATTTTGAGAAAAAAGACATTTAGGAAGGATTCAGGGCTGCCATTTGAACAGGTGGAGATTTTTCCCCCATTGAAAGACAAAGTGTAGAATTTGTTCACATGGATATATGAAGATAAATGCCCAAAATATGGTATTTCTGCAGAGTGGGTGGGGAGAAAGGTGTCAAAATACATCACACTATAGTGAACAGGTGCATAATCAAGTCTCAAATTAGTACATAGAAATCAAGGTAAAATCCTTGAGTCCTTTAACAATGAGTAAATAATGCACCAGATATTTGACCATAATACGATATATATCGATCAGAGTTCTGCACTCCTATTATTACAGGGAAAATGGGGTCTGCGATATAACCTAGAGACTGATCACCAAAACACTCATTGACCTGGGACATTTATGTGCAATGGTACATGATTCATTTCCTGAAACAATGGTAACTGTAGTTATTGTTCATAAACAGGAACCAGCCAAAATTTGGAAATGGCTCTGTGAATTTAGAAGACATACAGTACTGTAAAAGAAATCTGAGACATGACAGAAATATGGTGTTCTGAGATATTCACCGTTCCCCCCATTTACAATGGAGGACAGCTTTCAGAGCACTTGACAGTGAGAGAAAAACTGGGGGAACGTGCTTCAAAGATCACACTCTTAACAGTATAAGAGCTCATAGTGGCACTGCTGTCTTCAGAGTAGCTCTGGAAAATGACTAGGGCTCATACTCTTTAAAGGGGCAATACCATCAATGCATTTATATTACAGCAGGGCCAGTAAAGTCAGGGCTGCAGTTGGGAACAACACCCCATGAGAGAAGTTACTTTCTACATCAACAAGTTTCTCAATTTATCTTAGAATATTTAAAATTTGAAACAAATTTGTTTTTCCTCAAGGGCTGATACAATTCTGTCAAATTTGAAATCTGTGAAACACATTCTATACTTAAAAACCAGCAATTGATAAAACACTGATCTTAGTAATGGTTATTGTTGAAAATATACAAATGTTATTTGATTGTGTGTTGTCAGAGGTTAATTTCTGGCTCCTTTCCTGATGAGATCCAAAACAATCACAAATAGCCTATCAGATATCAGATTGTGCAGTTCTGTTGTCTAGGCACAGCTGATCAGTTCAACACAAAGATAAGGCTCTCCCATACTGTGTCGCGAGCCACTATTTTAAACGACAACATACTGCAAAAGAACAAACTGCAATTAGATTTTGTCTGCCTTTCTTGCTCTCTTGTCTGGCTTTCATTCCACTGCTATACCACAGCATGTGCACTCAGATAAATAGAGGTCAACATTATCCAAGCAGGAATCAGACTGCTATGATATTCAATCTAATCCTACAACAAAAGTTCGACATACATTCATGTATTCCTACCAGCATGTTATTCACTTAATCTCAAGAAATAACCTGGATGTAGAGTTAACTCTAGGCCTGCTACTGAGGACATTGAGGTGGAGAGATTTTAGAAAAGCTATGCTAACTGTGGGCATTTCAAAATAACATTGAGCGTCCAATATGCAGCATCCCCAGCATCATAAACTCAAGTTACAATACCATTCCACTGGCATGTGCCCAGGTAATTGCCCCGAGATGTTCAATGTTTACTTTACGAATAGCCCATTCAGAAACAGGTTTTCAAGATGAATTACACTCTCTGACCTCAACCAAAGTGCAATCTTTCTCATGTGTAAAATCATTTGTACTCCTGGCTCCTGCTGCTTCATTTTCACCAGGAAACAAATCTGATTATATGCAGCCCTCCCATAATCCACTACTTTTACACAAACAAAACAATTATTTTCAAACACTCTTTTAGAAATCAACACCATTATGCCTTTTGGCAGCGCACAATTTTCTACCTTACATGTACGTTACCAGGACATCTGAAAGATTTCAACCACTTCTTCTGAGAAATTCTCACACCTTGCATCCCCAGGAGTATTACTTTATAGATCAGCTGGGCTGCTTTGGGGTGGGGGGGGGGGCGTGGGGAATAAGCAGCTCTGCTTGTTATGCTCCCCTTTAGTGATTTCTTTGTTGCTCGGTTGAAATATATGACAGATATTCTATCCTTTGATTGATGGGACAGTCCATCTGCTCAGCTGAAATGAACCCTGGACATTATCGAAATAGTCAGCTCTTTCTATATGTGATCACTGGGAATCATACATAATCTTCCCCGAAGCTTGTGGACATGGAGAGTGACTAGGTGAATGACAGTTTTCCTTTCTTAACTATTACCCTGTTCATTCCCCCCGTGGGCCAGTGACACAGGGCTAAATATATTACATACACTGTTTTTAGCCTTGTTGTTATTAGGGAGTACTATTCTCTCTCTTGTTTTTGCTCCTCAGATCCACTCTCAGTTCTTACCCAGGTAGATGTCTCCGAACGAGCCGCTGCCGATTTTCCTGCCGAGTCGGTACCTGTTTCCCACTCTCAGTTCCATGGTGGTGTGGGGTGGGGGGGGAGGAAAGGGGGGGAGGGTTCGCCACTGAATGGAGTTTGATTTGAACCCCGGTTACTCAGGGAAACTCTCTCTCCCAGTCTTTCTCACAAGAAGGATTTTCACCGACACTTATCTCGCCCCTCTCCCAACGCACCCCGGCAATATCCGCACCGGAGGACCCGCTAGACGCTGTAGCTTATGCTCCGCCGGGTTTTATAATCATTCTGGCCCGCTGGAGGCAGGATGGCATCGGATTCTGCTCGCTCTATCTCCTTCCCTCTCCGCGGCTCTACTCCGCCATTGCCCGACTGAGCCGACCCTCTGACGTCACATCCGCTGTCTGACGTCACTGGACAGGGAGGGAGGCTCGGTGACGTCATAAATACTATCTAAACTGTTACAACAAGTGCAGAGTGGCCATTCTTTAGACCTACTAGAGAATGAGAAATAATGTCCACTATGGCCCACTACCCTACATTATCAAGCAATAGTTTTCATGATTAGTGTGGTTACCAATTAGTCATGACAGCCAATTGCCCCCCCTTTTGCACTGTTGCAAAGCAATTGCCTTAAAGTTTATTTATTAGTTCCAAGTAAGTTTACATTAACATTGCAATGAAGTTATTGTGAAAATCCCCTAGTTGCCACACTCCAGCGCTTGTTCGGGTACACTGAGGGAGAATTTAGCATAGCCAATGCACCTAACCAGCATGTCTTTTGGACTGTGGGAGGAAACTGGACACCTGGAGGAAACCCACGCAGATGTGGGCTGAACATGCAGACTCCACACAAACAGTGACCCAGGTCAGGAATCGAACCTGGATGCCTGGTGCTGTGAGGCAACAGTGCTACCAAAGTGCCACCATGCTGCCCCCTGCTAAAGCAGACGTAACCATTGAAGTTTTTAGACATATTTCATCTGGCGATACGAAAAGGTAGAAGCGATCATGGCAGCATGGTACGGTTAGCATTGCTGCCTCACAGCGCCAGGGAACCCGGGTTTGTTTCCAGCCTCAGGTAACTATCAGTTTGCATATCCTTCCTCCATGCCTGTGTGGGTTTTGTCCAAGTGCTCCAGTTTCCTCCCACAGTACAAAGATGTGCAGGTTAGGTGGATTGGCCGTGCTAAATTGTTCTTTAGTATCAGGAGGATGAGTGGGGTAAATAAGTGGGGTTAAGGGGGGTAGGGCCTTAGTCGGATTGTTATCGGTGCAGACTTGATGGACTGAATAGCCTCCTTCTGCACTGTAAGGATTACAAAGAACAAAGAACAACCCAGCACGGGAAACAGGCCCTTCGGCCCAACGAGCCTGCGCCGCCTCATCCTCCTATACCTATTCTACCCTGCGTGTCTACGATTCTTTGATTCTTTTCTTTTTTGTAAAGGTAGAAGTCAGAGAATAACGATGGAAGATGTTTTTCTGGTTAGAGGTACATGGCTAGTGGTATTCCATAGGGATCTGTATTGGGACCTCTGCTGCTTGTGATATATATATATATGAATTATTGGATGAAGATGTAGATGGGAGGGTTAATAAGTTTGCAGATGATACAAAGTTAGATGGAGTTGTGGATAGCATAGAAGGTTGTTAGAGGATACAGTGAGATATAGATCAGCTGCAGATATGGCAGAGAAATGGCAGATGGAGGTTAATTTCAGCAAATGTGAGGTGCGACACTTTGGGAGATCAAATGTTAAGGTTAAGTATACAGCTAATGTCAGGATCTAACAGCACATGAATGTGGAAGGAATAGAAAAGAGGAATATGGGCCAAGGGCAGGCAGAAGGGATTAGTTTAGTTTGGTGTCACATTCAGCTCAACATCATTGGCTGAAGGGCCTGTTCCTGTGCTGTATTGTTCTATGATCTAAGTGATTATGGTGGCACAATGGTTAGCACTGTCGTCTCACAGTGCCAGGCAGCCGGGTTTAATTCCAGCCTTGGGTACCTGTCTGTTTGCATGTCCTCCCTGTGTCTGCGTGGAATTCCTCTGGGTGTTTCAGTTTCCTTCCACAATCCAAAGATGTGCAAATTAGGTGGAGTGGCCATGCTAAATTGATGCTTAGTGTCCCAAGATATATATAGGTTAGAGCAATAAGCGGGGTAAAATACATGTGGTTACAGAGATAGGGCCTGGGGTAAGAGTTGGTGCAGACTCAATGGCTGAATTGCCTCCTTCTGCACTGTAGGGATTGTATGATCTGACAGAATAAAAAAAACATGTTGCACAATTTTACCCTTTTACATTTTTTCAATGTGAGTTTTATTCACAACTTGCACACCTGTGCAATAACTTTAGAATCTGTTATCACAAAGACACAAGAGAGCTTGGAATAAGAACTGGCCATGCATTTCTACTTTATCAAAGAGTTCTTGTATATGATTAACAAAACATTAACATGCAGATAAAAGGGGTAATTGGGAAGGTAAATAGAATGGTGTCCTTTATTGCAAGGAGGATGGAGTATAGAAGCAGGGAAGTCGTTCTAAACTGTACAGGGCATTGATGAAACTGTGCCTGGACTACTACGTACAGTTTAGAATCTGTACTTAAGGACGGATATACTACATTGGAGGAGGCTCACGAGGCTGAATTCTGGGATGAAAGTAGTTGTCTTATGAAGAAAGGCTGAGCAGGTTGGGCCTATATACATTGCAGGTTACAAGAATAGAGGTGATAATGTCACTGGGGTGGCAATCAAGAGGCCCAAGTGTGGAGACATAGGTTCAAATCCCACCATGGAGCAGATCAAACTGAAATTTAGGTAATAAATATGGATTCAAAAATTAGTCTCAGTGATAGTGATCATAAAATTATTTTGATGTTATTGTCAACTATTAGTGATGTTTCACTATTACCATGCTTTCTAGCCTTACCCCGTTTGTACATTGATGAGGCTTTGCTTCCCTATGATGGACTTAAATGGCCAGTGTAGATTAACTTCAAACAATTTATTTAGAATTATTTACAAGGACCTCAGGGCAAGCACATGGTGTTTGAGATGCAGGTGGTTCTGTACCTGGCTCTCCTCAACCCAATACTCTACAGAAACTATCATTGATTGTCAAATAAAACTCATCTGGTTCACTAATGTCCTTTAGGAAAGCAATCTGCCATCCTTATCTGGTCCGACCAACCTGTAAGCCCAGACCCACAGCAATGTTTTTTAAATTTATTCTTGGGATTTGGGTGTCAATTATTGCCCATCTCTAATTGCCCTTGAGAAGCTGATGTTGGTCTGCCTTCTTGAATTGCTGCAGTCCATGTGTAGGTATACTGATAGTGTTGTTAGGGGGAGAGTGCCAGGATTTTGACACAATGACAGTGAAGGAACAGTGATATATTGCCAAGTCAGGATGTTGAGTGGCTTGGAAGGGAACTTGCAGGTGGTGGTGTTTACATGTGTCTGCTGCCCTTGCCCTTTTGGATGGTAGTGGTCATAGGTTTGGAAGATGTTGCCTGAGGAGGCTTATTAAGTCCCTGCTGTGCATCTTGTAAATGGTACACACTGCTGCCATTGTGCATCAGTGGTGAGATTTTCTTGCCCATATTAGACCTGGTACCATGAGATTTCATGCGATCTAGAGTCAATGTTGAGGACTCCCAAGGCAACTCCCAACTTTATATTTTGTGCTGCCAACTCTGCTGGGCCTGTCCTACCGGTGGGATTGTGTTCATGGTGTCTGGGACTGGTGTCTGTCAGGTATGATTCTGTGAGCATGCCTATATCAGGCTGTTGCTTGGCTACTCTGTGAGACAGATCTTCCGATTTTGGCATGTGCCTTCTGATGTTAGTAAGGAAGATTTTGAAAGTTTGATAAGGCTTAATCTACTATTGTTGTTTCTGCTGCCTAGGTCGATGCCTGGGACTCTCTCACCCTGGCAAGATAGACCCACTAGATGTGGCAGCGCAGATGCATACAGTCAGGAGAGAATTGCCCTGGGAGTCCTCAACATTCACTCTACACCCTAGAAGTCTCATGACATCAGGTCAAACACAGGCAAGGAAACCTCTTGCTGATGACCATCTGTCACCTCTACCTCAGCTGATGAATCAGCACACCTCCTTGTTGAACACCACTTAGAGGAAGCACTGTGGGTGGCAGGGACTCAGAATGTCCTCTGGTTGGGGACTTCAACGTCCATCATTAAGAGTGGTTCAGTAACATGGTGTCTGAGCAAACTGGCTGAATCCTAAAGCAGCTCTGTAATCGCACAGCTGGTCAGCAGCAAGTGATGAGGGAACCAACAAGAAGGGAAAGCTTATGCAACCTCATCCTCATCAATCTACCTGTCACAGATGCATCTGTCCACGACCATTTGGTAGGAATGACCATTGCACAGTCATGGAGACAAATTCCTGTTGTGTTGTGTGACACGACCATCATGCTAAATGAGACAGATTTCAAACAGACTCAGCAGTTCAAAACTGGGCATCCATGAGGCACTGTGAGCCATCAGCAGCAGAATTGTATACAGCCACGATCTATAACTGCATATCCTCCACTCTAACAAGTGCAAGGGGGATGGGGACAAATAGGCAACAGTACCAACCTGGTGAAGCTACAACACAGGTCCACTTCATGCCAAGCAGCTGAAGCAGCATTCGATAGATGGGCTAAGTGATCCTGTAACAAATGGATCAGAACTAAGCTGCTCGACCAAAGTAGCAGAAAAAACTGCGTTCAGCTATAGTATCGCAGAGCTGAAAATAAATCATTTTCCCAGTAATATAGAGGAGAAGTTGCAATAATACTCTTTGACACATCAAAGGGCTCATAACTGTTAAGGCAAACTTCAACTAGGGAATAGCCATATTCAGGACTTTTAATGCAAAATGGAACAAAGCACAAAACCTTACCTTTAGGACATAATTTAAATGTCATTGAAGGAAAAGTGACTTTGAATTATCGTTGTGACATAATTAACTATTCTATGCACAGTACATGGAATTAACCAATCCTTCTGACCTTAGTAACGGAGTATTATAAACTTGTTCACTGTACAATGTTAGAATACAATATAGTAAAATATATGGTACCAAGTGATGTAGAATCATAGAATCCTACAGTGCAGAAGGAGGCCATTTGGCCCATTGAGTCTGCATTGACCGCAATCCCACATAGGCCCTATCCCCATAACCCCATGCATTTACCCCAGCTAGTCCCCCTGACACTAAGGGGCAATTTAGCAAGGCCAATCCACCTAACCCGCACATCTTTGGACTGTGGATGTGTGGTATAATATTTGCTATACATTGTAAGATGCGATAAATGTAAAATTTTCTATATATACTTGTGCTGTCCATTTTTGTATCTCTTTATGGCCAGAATTCTCCCACAACACCCTTGTAACTCTGGTTCCAACCTGAGGGGGGAAGAATCCCTCATCCATGGCTGGGATTCTCTGATCCTGCTGCAGTGCACAGGAATTTGATTGAGTGCTAAATTCTCCATTCTCACTGGCAATAGAACTGGAGAATTCTGGCCGATCTGTCTTTTCTTGGCCAGGAATTTACTTTGAATAAGTAGCATATCAGATTAAATTGTGGCCGGAATTCTCTGACCTTGCCCATGGCTGGGACTTTCCTGTCTTGCCGCAGTGAACAGAGATTTGGCTGAATGGCAAATTTTCCATTTTCGCTGGCAGCGGGAATGGGGTGAGCAGAGAATTTCAGCACCTATCTGTGGGTGAACTTTCTGCCTATTTTTAAAACAGTTGTTGGAAACACACATTTTGTGTTAAGTGAGTTGCCAGTCGTGTCAATCAGAAGAAAACTTGTAAATTTATTATATTCATAGTTGGCCCAAGCTATCTAACCATTACAAATAAGCCAGACACAATTGCTCTGGTGTTTTTCAAAACAGAGAAGAGTGCTGAGAACAGTATTCGTTTAAATACTGTTCTCAGCACTCCAGGCCACAGCTGGAGTACTGTGTGCAGTTTTGGTCGCCGCACTTGCGCAAGGGTATTTTGGTCTTGGAGGGAGTGCAGAGGAGGTTCACTAGGCTGATACCGGAGTTGAGGGAGTTGAGCTATGAGGAGAGGCTGAATAGACTGGGCTTGTACTCGTTAGAGTTTAGAAGGATGAGAGGAGATCTCATTGAGACGTATAAGATGATGAAAGGGATGGATAGGGTAGAGGTGGAGAGGTTCTTCCCGCTCAGAAAGGACAGCAGGACTAGAGGGCACAGCCTCAAGATAAGGGGGGTGCGGTTTAGAACAGAGTTGAGGAGGAACTTCTTCACTCAAAGGGTGGTGAATCTCTGGAATTCTCTGCCCATTGAAGTGGTGGAGGCTACCTCGCTAAATATATTTAAGACGCGGGTAGATAGGTTTTTGGTAGGCAAGGGGATTAAGGGTTATGGGGAGAAAGCAGAAAAGTGGAACTGAGCCACTTCAGATCAGCCATGATCTTATTGAATGGCGGGGCAGGCTCGAAGGGCTAGATGGCCTACTCCTGCTCCTATTTCTTATGTTCTTATGCAAATATTGCAAAAAAAAAGCATCGGAAAAAGTGCAAAAAAGATTAACAAGGTTAGAACCAGAGCTACGAGGGTGTCTGAGGATGGATGAGGAGAGTTGGAAGGACAATAGGAGCAAGGTGTTGTTACTGGACTGGAAAGCAAGGGCAGATCCAGGTTATGCTCTTGAAAGGGACGGGAGTGAAACACATCGCCTCGTCCCTGATGCTTCTGAACTCGAAGCCATTTTTACACAATTCTAACCATGCACTGGCTTATTAAATGAGATTGTGCCTTATTACCTTTCCCTCATCTGACCTCTTCTTCTCCACAAACTTCTTTTCAAATGCTCAAACAAAACTTGCAATGAAGCGCATAGTTTTGTCATTTGGTGTGGCGGTGCTACAGCCTAAGCTTGCAAGTGAAGCCAGCTGCTGACAGCTTGGGGTGCCATTCCGCAAACAGCCCAGTCTCCCAGTGAACTAGGAGAGCTCCTGCCGCTCCCCCTACCCCGCATGTCAGATGCCCCCACTATCATCGATGGCATTGTCACCCCTCCCAATGGCAGCATGGGCCACCGGCATTGGGGAATTGGAACCCCACTCCGGCCGATGAGACCCTGTCACAAATCCTACCATGGCGCCCACCCTGCATGCTCCCCTTTGCCGGTCTTTGACCTCCCGCAATGTTCCTCTCAGCCAATCACCCCTTTTATCTGTGGAGCCCACCCATGCCGATCAAATCACACCCTCCTTGGGTCTGCAGAACTCCGCCCTGTAGATCAAACCCCCTACTCCATTATCCCACTGTAGAGTTCCCTCCCTTGATCCCCCCCATGCAGATCTTCCCCTCTCCCCCATTCGCAGAGCTCTCCCCTTGCCTACTCCCCTGTCATAGCTCCACCCACACTTAGGCCACAGCCCATTAGCACAGTCCCAACACAGTTTGGGGGGCAGTGCCAGGGTGCCAGATGGGTACTGCCAGGCTGGCACTGCCCAGTAGGCACTGCCTGGCCATGTCCCCAATCTCCCGGATGCTTCAATGACCTCCAATCCCCTTGGCAAGGCCATCATGCTGGTCTCCACTGGTGGAGACCAGCTGTGATTCTCGCCAGTGAAAGAACCGACCAGCGAGCTGGTAACTGCAAATGAGTCCATTGATGCCGTCCGGGACTCACTAATGACATATTAATCACGTCATTGATACTTAAATCTGCTTCGCGCCCGATTTCCCTGGCAAAACAGGGCCGGCACAAATATGTGAGGACTCAAACCTGATTTTTCGCCTCTCACACAATCTTAGAGGCATGCTGTACGGGCAAATTTTCCCATTCTGCCTGCCCCAGGAATCGGAGCAGGTGAGGATGGACCATGGAAAGGTTTGTTGACCTCAGGTGAGATTTTCCAGTTTTGGGGAGAGCGTGACCAGAAAATCCCGCTCAGTATCTTTGAAGCAAATCCAGAAGATTGACAAAATCACGTTAATCAGAAATAAGAGATGAGGAGATGAGACCAAGGTTTCTAAATTTCTAAGCAGAATATAGATACTTGCAGATTATTTCATTTGAAAGCAAGCACAGAATTAGAAGACATGAGAATAAGATTAACGAATCTAAGGCAAAACCTCAGGTGAAAACCAATTGTTTCCCCACAGGGTCACGGATTTGCAGACAGACCCAACTGAGGCAATCAACACTGTGTTAATACAAAATAGTTGGATGGTTAGGGTAGAATGGAGATGCAAGAACTGATTAGGGACAGTCAGCATGGCTTTGTGAGTGGAAAATCATGTCTCACAAATTTGATTGAGTTTTTTGAAGGGGTAACCAAGAAGATGGATAAGGGCAGTGGAGTTGATGTTGTCTACATGGACTTCAGCAAGGCCTTTGACAAGGTACCGCATGGTAGGTGGTTGCATAAGGTTAAATCTCACGGGATCAGGGGGAGGTAGCTAAATGGATACAAAATTGGCTTGAATACAGAAGCCAGAGGGTGGTAATACAGGGTTGTTTTTCAAACTGGAGGCCTGTGACCAGTGGTGTGCCTCAGAGATCGGTGCTGGGTCCATTGTTATTTCTCATTTGTATGAATGATTTGAGTGGGAAATTAGGAGGCATGGTTAGTAAGTTTGCAGATGACACCTAGATTGGTGGCATAATGGACAGTGAAGAAGGTTATCTGGGATTGCAACAAGATCTTGATCAATTGGGCCAGTGGGCTGATGAATGGCAGATGGAGTTTAATTTGATAAATGCGACGTGATGCATTTTAGTGGACTGAACAAGGGCAGGACTTACTCAGTTAATGGTAGGGCACTGGGGAGAGTTACAGAACAAAGAGATCTAGGGGTACAGGTTCATAGTTCCCTGAAGTTGGAATTTCCGGTGGACAGAGTGGTGAAGAAGGCATTCAGCATACTTGGGTTCATTGGTCATAACATTGAATACAGGAGTTGGGATGTCTTGCTGAAGTTGTAAAAGACATTGGTGAGGCCACACTTGGGATACTGTGTACAGTTCTGTTCACCCTATTATAGAAAGAATATTACTAAATTAGAAAGTGTGCAGAAAAGATTTACTAGAATGCTACCAGAACTTGATGGTTTGAGTTATAAGGAGAAGCTGGATAGACTGGGACTTTTTTCTCTGGAGCGTAGAAGGCTGAGGGGTGATCTTATAGAGGCCTGTAAAATAATGAGGAGCACAGATCAGCTAGATAGTCAATATCTTTTCCAAAAGGTAGAGGAGTCTAAATCTAGAGGGCATAGGTTTAAGGTGCGAGGGGAGAGATACTAAAGTGTCCAGAGGGGCATTTTTTCACACAGAGAGTGGTATCTGGAACAAGCTGCCAGAGGAAATAGTAGCGGCGGGTCCAATTTTGTCTTTTAAAAAGCATTTAGACAGTTGCATGGGTAAGATAGGTATAGAGGGACATGGGCCAAATGCGGGCAATTGGGATTAGCTTAGGGGTTTTAAAAAAAGGACAGCATGGGCGAGTTGGGCAGTAGAAAGGTGTAAGATCATAAAAGATAGAAACAGGAGTGGACCATTCAGCCCACCAGTCCTATTCTGCCATTCAGTAAGATTGTGGCTGATCTGATTATGTCCCTAACTCTGCTTTCCTGCCTGCCCCCCCATGGCCCTTAAAATCTCTTGTAGATCAAAATCTATCTAACCCACTCTTGAATATTTCGATGTCCCAGCCTCCACTGCTCTCTAAGCAAAGGAATTCCAAAGACTAGCAGCCTCTAAGACAGGAAATTCTTCCTAATCTTCATCTTAGAATCTCATTTTTGCACTGTGCCCCCATTTCTAGATTCTCCCATGACAGGGAAAAAAACCTCTCATCAGCTACTCTGTCATGCTCCCTCAAAATTGTGTGTGCTTTAATCAGATTTCTTATCATTGTTTAAAATTTGTTCACAGGATGAGTTTCACTGGCTAGGCCATCCCTATTGCCCATCCCTAATTGCCCTTGAGAAGGTGGTGATGAGCTGCCTTCTTGACCCAGCAATGATGAAGGAACAGCAACGTAGCTCCAAATTGGGACGATATGTGGCTTAGGGGGAACATGCAGGTGGTGATATTCCCAAAAATCAGCTGTTTTTGTCCTTCAAATACTAGAGGTTGTGGGTTTGGAGAACAATCAAAGGACCCTGTGTGAGTTGCTACAGTGCATCTTGTAGAACGTGCTTGCTGCCAGTTAACGGTTCTGCAAGAACCTTAAGAGCCATGTCATCAGTCCTGTTTAGAACAGAATGGGATTTTCAATCTTTTTCTGGATGAAACCAAACATTCTGGTGCTGTATTTTTGTTGTGAAATTTAGGGGGGTCAAATAATTCTCAGATGAATGTTGTACCATGACTTGGCATTCATGGTCACTTTGTACCATCTTTATCCTCCTGGCCCTTTCATGAGCTTTTGTGAGCTGCCTGCTCTCCTTGGCAAGGCAACAGCAACCCCCAATATGACTAGCACCTGCCTTTGTAGCTGGTACCAGAAAGGCAGCTTCTTCCTCGCTTATCCTCTTTGCATTCCTCACTGGATGGCAAGCTTGCCTCCTGCCCAATCAGCCCATTTACATACAAAAACAGCACCAGGTGAGTGATGCATTTCAGATACAGAGTCAAGGTCAGGAATTAAGCCAGGTATCAAAGTGGGACCCACTTTGAAAATCTAGCTCAAGGTCTTCTAAGTGTGCTAATAGGAGATGTGGGTCTGGATTTTTTGCCGCAACAAAGAAACTCTGTCCTGGTGAAAATGGCACAAGTGATAGAATATCATAAGTCCCACCACTTAACATGGTACTTTCCATTTTCATAGGGGCAGGGATGGGGCAGTTTGCGTTTTGCGCATGTGTAGTTCAAGGAGGCAACTGGCCATTGAAATCATCAACTTTCTCCAGTCAAATTGGATTTTAGAAGCCTAGGATTAGAAGATCAGAACATGTAAGAACGTTGAATGTCTGAATGTTGTGGATTCATCTTGGTAGTAAGGAAACCCCTGTGAAGAGGTAAGGTACCTCTTTGGAGCAAGTCCTGGAAAAACTTCGGGGAATGTCAAGTGCTTTTTGGAGAAGGTAAGTTGCATTTTGGGATTGTTAAGGGTAGACATAAATGTGCATAAAATGATATTAAACTCATTAACGGTCAAGCTCAATGGAATTGCCAACAGCCCTTTCCAAATCAACTGTTGAAAGTGTAAAGGGGAACGTCATAAAGACCTTTCAACAGTATCAAAAACCCTTGTCGAAGGGAGCTGTCAAATTCTCAAGGCATTTAAAAGTTCTGCCCTTTAGGTCTTTGAAAAAAGTCTAGATTTTTTTTGAAAAGATTGCTTGCTATTTCGCTCTGTTGACATAGACCTGAGGGCTTCCATTACTAGATTACTGCTGCATGACTGATATCAAAACTGTCCTTTGTCACAATAGGGGTTTGCCATTTCACAGTTTGATCCACAATGGCAAATGGTGATAGACTCTTTGAAGTGGGACTATGAATTCCAATGCTTGTTGTTATAGGGAATCGTCTTTGTGAATGAAATGCTTTTTGTTCGAAGCCTTTATTTAGTTGAAGGAATGTAAATTTAGTAAATCAGCTTTTATGAGTGAGAGTTTTTTCAATACAATGAAGTCTATAATAGAAACATGGGACCGAATTTTCTGGTTCTAACTTTTGTAGGATGGGAAATTCCAGCCTGAAGTCAAAGACCTTTTGCTGGTCCATCAAATTTTCTGTCCTGCCTGCTATGGTTCCCGTAGCAGTCTGGACTAGAAAATCCAGCCCTTAGAACTTCATTTTGTCTCATATCTGCATGTGTCCTCAGGTCTGCCCATGGTGGATACTGGGTGCATTGGCACAGTGGGTGTAAGAGTAAAGGTCATGAGTTGGCATTAAGTTGGCATTGGTGCTATGCAGGGCCATAGGGGTAGGAAAAGGGGAACATTTTATTTGGGGCATTGCTAGCTAGGCCAGCATTTATTACCCATCCCAAATTGCTCTTCAGAAGGTGATTATAAGCATAGATTGGCATGAATGGTATGATGAGGGATCATGAAGGATGGGTTTGGGGCCTGAAGTGGCATGGATTGACGTGGAAGGGGCATGGAAAGTATGTGGGGTGGTGAAGGGGGGATGAATGGTAAGAACTGTAGGGATGTTTCATGTTTTATTCTACTTTTTAAATTTTTGGACACAGTGCTGGAGCCTCGCGGCAAGCCTTCCTCCCATCCCACCTCTGCAGCTGGCAGCCGCTACAGTTCTTCCAGGGCTGCCCATCCACATGTCTAATCTAGCCCTCCTGGATCCACCCCCTCTCCCCAGCACCACCTGGACCAAAAATCTAATATTTGTTGGTGATTTTTAGAAGTCAGGTTCACAGGGCCAGAGTTTCTCCCAATTCTGTGCATGTGACTTGCGGTGAAAATTTGGGTTATAATGCTCTTTTAGGGCCCAAACCAAAAATTTTCTCCTGATTCTAATAGGCATAGGATTACCTGGTCCACATGCAGCTTAACTGGCAACCTTAACAACATTGCTGTTGACTGCTTCTAATAAGATAAGTGCTTCTCGGCCTTTTGGCTAGGATCAAATGAAAGCACCCAGGGTCGCCAATGATGTTAAACTGAAGCTTCACCTGATGCAATTTTTTAAAACCATCTGGACCTTTTGGCTGAAATGAGGCTCAGATTGAGCCCAGGAGGGGGTGTAATGCCTCATCCTGTCAGCTTGGAGCTTGTTTGATTGAGCTCAAGATGGGATGTATATCATGTCTTGTCAGCTTGGATCTGGTTTGTCCCTCATGTAGGGACTGTGTTTGGACTTAATTGGCTTTTTGATTGGGAATAAAGTCCCAAAACAAAAGATTTTGAAATAAAAACCCATATTAAGGAGCCAGGTGGAGCAGGAGTACTCTGATGTGTTAGACATTAAAGCTGCAGATTACTGCTAGCCACCACATATTGTGGTGGTTAGCAGTAATATATATTTGTATGTTGGGGTTTGGGGTGTGGACTGTCCAGTTAAGAGAATGGGTCAGGCAACCCTTGGACAATTAGCTTCTCCCTAGTGTGGGACCCTGTTGGCAAACTTAACCCTGACTGTGAATCGTCGGAATTTCACATTGGCCCTAAGTCTAAACTTCCCTTCCCGGGTCAGGTACCCCAAAGTTTGAGCCACCTTGCAGAAATGCCCTCCGTGCTCTTTGCCACGGCATGGAGTGTTTTCCTGTATGGGCTGCTGCTGCACACCTTCCGCTACCATGTCCTTGCCTATCGCCTGGAGATACCTTGGCGGGTCTTACTGTTGTCCAGCAGTGGAGGTCCCCATTGGAGATCCCTTTACAGGAGGATCCTCCACCATTACATCAAGGACTCGGGGTGGAGGGTGTTGCCTGCAGTAGTTCCATACAACCTGTAAATTGCACCGGTTCATGGGCTCCCAAGAAACATGCCTTTAACTGCAAAGTCCATGGACCGTGTTTATGTTTTATGTTATAGGCTGCACTCCCTTTTTAGTTGTCTTAAAAACCTTTTATTGATGCTTTGTTTGCACTTACGGCCACACTCATATCTAAGTGTCCCTGGAGAGGGGGCATGTGGTGCCTGAGGGAACCATAGAGGCCTTCTGTGCTCTTTGGGCACGATGTGGGTATGCCGGCGTTGGACTGGCATAAACACAGTAAAAAGTCTGACAACACCAGGTTTTAGTCGGACTAAAACCTGGTGTTGTCAGACTTTTTACTCTTTGGGCACCACAGGGACTGGGGTGTATTTTTGACCCCTTTAATCACATTTTAGTTTGACGTTTCAAGTTTCCTTTCCGTTCTGTTTCAGGTGATTCCCTTTTTATTTGCCCCCTCTGTTAATTTGATTTAGTTTATTCATTTAGTTAAGAAGACTGACTGACTGTTAAATAAACAGCTCCCAGTGTTCAAGTTTTCAAGCCTACCTCGTGATTCTTTATGTGCCGTTAGTCCATAGGGGCATATATAATACCACTCACCTGCTCCTCCTGATTATCTGTCCCCCCCCCCAATTCCCACACTCAGATTAGGCCCTTGGCCGGCTGGCCATGCTATCCATGGTCTCTTGGCCGTAGTGCCTGCAGCTCGCTCATATTATACAAGTGAGGACAGTGAGCTATTTTGGCATGTTCCTGGCATTGGCCTCCTGAAGGAAGTGCAGCACAAACTGCACCAAAATTGGTGCCCGATCGAATTTCTAGGCCCATCTTTCTGTATAATTTTATTGTTTCCTGTGTCATTTGTTTTATGAGTCTTGTAACATATTATTAAGTTTTTTCTCCCTCTGTGCGAGACCTTTTTAACTTGTTGGGCAGTTATTCTGATGTTTAACAGGTCTTTATTTGCAGTTGGCTTTGCCAAGCATCCTGCATTTACATTGTATGTTGCAGCTCACTTTGTACCTCTAATTATATCATTTCATTGTTCAGATTCTGTGATTGTTTCTGTCTTGTAGTAAAGTATAATTTTCTGTTTCTCTTGATTCCATCAAGTCCTTGACATAATGAGGTGCTTTATGTCTTGAGAACTTGACGCTCATATGTAAATTTAATTTATTTTCTCTGTGTATTTCTTCTCCCGTTTGCGCTTTTTTGATAATCGTGTTTATTGTCTGATGACCTGATTGTGGATTATATGTGGTGTGCTTACTGGATGTTCAGCTGTTACCATGGTAGCAGCCGGAGGAGGTGCTGTGCACTGTGGGTTGGGTTTGAATGCATTGGAGCAGCTGCTAAGTGTTTCTGTCAGGGAGGGTTTAACAAACCTCGCAAAAGCTATTTTCATATCCGGTATGATGGTAATCCCATTAAATACATCCAGCGCATGTTGTATATCTGGCCCAGGAATGCAAATCCGTGTGTAAACATTGAGTGAAGACAGAAACGTTATAAGGATCAATCAACAGAAAGAAAAATTCTTGCCAGTTCTTTTTAAAAAGAGAGGTTTCTTCAACCTAACCTTACAATTCTGATGAAGGCATATTTGAAATATTAATCTATCTTCCTCCTTTAGATGCTCATCCACTCACTGAGTCTTTCCAATAGACCAATGTTTGTAGGTAGCACAGATTAGGCCGGCAATAGAAGGGGAAGACCTCAATGTTTGCTTGACGCAGTAGTTTGTGGAAAGTTGAGGCATGTCTGTGACCGGACTTTGTGTATATGTAATCAGTGAGCTGCAAGTGCTAATCCTATCTCCGATAGGCAACTGGGTAACTGTGAGGCTGGTAAATAAGACGAAGTGGCTTCTATTTAAAGGCACACTCAAACAGCTTAAAGGAGAGGTTGAGTTTTGCGATGGCGCATTGTAGAAATTGAATTTCTGAAGCAGCTGGCAGAATGGTTTCATCCGGGGGAACTCAGCTTTACTGCTGCACCCGTGGAGGTAGTCATTAGCATATTGAACTTCAGAAAGAAGATTTTTTTGTTTCCTCTTTTTGCCAGAGTTTGAAATATCATTGATCGCATATAAGGATATATCAGTTGCCCCGGCAAAATATGACCCTATTTTTCAGTGCCAAAGTGCATGCTGAGCTCGTAATCAAACCCTCAATTTTTAAGCTCATAAATGTGTGTTTAGGGCATAATTCACGTTGGGTGTGAGCCTCAATTTTTCGATTCAAAAATACATGTTTAGCATACAGGGAGGCACGGTGGCACAGTGGTTAGCGCTGCTGCCTCAGAGTGCCAGGGACCAGGGTTCGATTCCTGGCTTGGGTCACTATTTATGCGGAGTTTGCATGTTCTCCCCATGTCTGTGTGGGTTTCCTCTGAATGCTCTGGTTTTCCCCCCCCCAACAGTCTAAAAAACATGCTGGTTAGGTGCATTGGCCACGCTAAATTCTCCCTCAGTATACCCGAAGAGGTGCCGGTGTGTGGCAACTACAGGATTTTCATCATAACTTCATTGCAATGTTAATGCAAGCCTACATGTGACACTAATAAATAAATTGACTAACTAATGTTTGGATTCATAGTTGTCCTATAAGATGCTGCATGGGATCAAGTGGATGATATGGGCCAGGTTGCCAAGAACTTGTGAGGGGTTAAGGCTTAAGGTAAACCTACTGAGGTTAAACTGCACGTGCCAACCAACAAACAGAAATGGGTCCTTCTGAAAAAAGAATGATGTAGGAAGCTGGTTTCAAACTAAAATTCGTAACGCTTGCTAATTTGTCAAATACCTTGTGCTGCAACAAGGGAGTTCGATGTCAGTGAAAACCTGGTGTGAGAATAGAAGAAGAAAAGCTTCTTGAAGAAGCTGTCCGAGACAAAGTGTACCATAGGAAGAACAGGGAGCCCACCACCGGCCTGACTTCAGAAGCATGCATTGAAAATCATCAGAATGGCTACATCATTACTGGAACTGGAGCATGTGTATATGCACTTATATGGGGCAAATTAAACCCTGAGTCTAGCAAAGACAGTAAGAAGTCTCACAACACCAGGTTAAAGTCCAACAAGTTTATTTGGCAACACAAACCACTAGCTTTTGGAGTGCTGTTCCTTCATCAGGTGAGTGGGATTTCAGGTCACAAGCAGGGCATATAAAGACACAAACTTAATTTACAAAATAATGGTTGGAATGCGAGTCTTTACAGGTAATCAAATCTTAAAGGTACAGACAATGTGTGTGGAGAGAGGGTTAAGCACAGGTTAAAAAGATGTGTATTGTCTCCAGCCAGGACAGTTAGTGAGATTTTGCAAGCCCATGTCACACTATCTGTAACTCCCACAACTTGCCTGGGCTTGCAAAATCTCACTAACTGTCCTGTCTGTTTGTGTCTTTATATGCTGTGTTTGAGAACTGATATCCCACTCACGTGATGAAGGAGCAGTGCTCCGAAAGCTAGTGGCTTTTGCTACCAAATAAACCTGTTGGACTTTAGCCTGGTGTTGTGAGACTCCTTACTGTGTTTACCCCAGTGAAACGCCGGCATCTCCACGTCATGTCTAGCAAGAATTTCAGTGCAACAGCTGTTTGGCGTGGCTACTTCATGAAACAAAACTGTCTCGTGTTACAGCAGGCGATCAACACTAATCGCTCAGAGACTATCAAAAGATCTCAGTGCCAAAATGACCAGTTTCCAGTGATTCCTCCTCAGACATTGGCAGTAACATGAGTACACGTTATGTCACATTGGCATCATGGATGAAGCACTCATGAGTTTTGCTATGCCCAGCAACTGAATTGCATCAGCGGAAATGTTCAATAATAGTTCTGATGAAAACCCACAGGACATGAGAAACTACAGTTCACGGTGGTGGTGCTTGCCTGCATGGCAACAGAACCAAATTAAAACCAATAGTAATTTTCAAATGTAAAACCATCAAGCTGGCTCAAGAGGATCTATATATGTCTATGTTCATGACAAAGGTGAAGATGGGGCAAAGTTGTGGAAGTGTGGAGTCCCATGGTCTTTGGAAAAATATGCACCTTATTAATATGGGAGATATTGCCATCTCTTATATCTAATTGGACCAAGAGGTGCCTGGAAGGAAATAATGCATAAAGAAGCCCTTCAAAGATCATGTTCACACCAAATGGAAGAGTTGGATGGATGACAGAGAAAAATCTTCACAATATGTTGCAATTTATTTGCCCTGCACCATGTTTTGTGTGGTTTCTGCATCAATTTGTAGGATGCTATTGGCGCACAAACTATTAATGTATCATTCAGAATATCCACTTCAATGAATGGTTTGGGAGATGAGTTGTTGTGGAGGGATGGTTATAAAATTGGAAGTTCCACATCTGATCCAGAGTGGGAATCTTATGATGATGCCATTACCAAAATGGCTTAGAACGAATTTGGTGAAATCTTTGTCTTGGGTGCTGAAGATGATATGGGTTATAACTTCTGAGCTCCCCAGTGCTGACTGGGGAGAGAGGAAATCCCTCTCGGAACATGTCAAGTGCGAACTTCCTCTGGACAATTGGCCTGCACTGGGCAACATTTAAAAATGTAGTTTAATCACAAACTTTGGGTGATTCTGACAGGGTTACACCAATAGTTACTCAGAGAAAGTTAGACAAATTTGAACCTCTTCCAACTTCTGGGTAACTTTTCTGAAGACGCAAGGGATTTCCCCCCTGACACCCCAGAGGACTGTCACCAATAACCACAGTCCAAGGGTATTTCCCACCCCCTGACACCCTATGGGATTCCACACCCATGGCTAGTCTATATCCCTCCCACACCCGATACACCCAACATGACTTGATCTGTCCAAGCCCCATACCAACTCATCATGACTACCCCCATCCAATGCAAGCCTTTGACCTAGCTGACCTGATCTCTCCTCAGGCCCGGTCCGACCTTTCCTGACTGACACCCCCAAAGCCCTGAGGTCCAACTGCCTCCACCACCCCCCAGTCCTCAAGTTGTTCCAGAGATTGGTGTTGTGCACAGTTTTGGTCCCCTTATTTGAGGAAAAATGTAGTGGCATTGGAGGTAGTTCAGAGGAGGCTCACTAGATTGGTTCCAGAAATGATAGGTTTGTCATATGAAGAGAGATTGAATAGTTTAGGCCTATACTGTCTGGAATTTAGATGAATGAGGGGAGATCAAATTGAGGTATACAGCATGATAAAAAGTATGGATAAAATAGGCGTGGAGTAGGTGCTTCCACTGGTGGGACATTCTCGGATAAGAGGTCTTAGGATAAGAGGTAGCAAATTTAAAACAGAGTTGAGGAGAAACTACTTCTCCCAAAGGGTTGTGATTCTGTGGAAATCACTACCCCAAAGTGTGGTGGATGCTGAAACAATGAGTAAATTTACTGAAGAGTTACGCAGATTTGTAATTGTTAATGGGTTGAAGGGTTGGGGGAGAAGGCAGAAGAATAGGGGTAAGGAGCATATCAGCCATGATTGAATGGCGGAGTGGACTCAATGGACCACATGACTTAATTCTGCTCCTACATCTTATGAACTTGTGAAGATTGTTCCAGATTCCACCTGAGGTCTGATCTCTCTCACACCGCCACCCCTGCAGGTCTGACCTGTCCAGGGATTGCACCCCACCTCACCTTACACCGATGCCCCCCCCCCCTTGCTCCCCCCATCGGCCTGACTTGCCTCCCAATCTGCCATCACTTTGCCTTTGTTACCTTCAGACTTAATGGTTCCAGTGCTCTCCTGCCCAATCTCCCAATACATACCCTCCATAAACTGGAGCTCATCCAACTCTCTGTCATCTGCATCCCAAACCATTCATCCACCAATCCCGTGCTCATTGACATGAGTTGTCTCCCACTCCACCAGTACCTTGAGTTTCTCCCTGAAGTCCCTGTGTTCCTGAAAAAACTGGCACATATAGCATCCTTTTACCTATCAATGTCTTGATGACATTTTGCAGCTCCCCACAGCATCTCATACAGATTCCAGCCCAGAGGCTCATCATCCAACTAGGACGTCACAGATGCCTCTCCTTCAGCAGTTCTCCGAGTGCCGGTGATCTTGATTAACTCGGTCTTCACCTCCTGCTATGAACATGTGTCCGTGCGATGGCCACCACTTTGAGAAAACTGGCCTGAAAATGTACAGTTGGTTGCAGGCTGAACATGGAGGCTAAAAAAATGAGGTGGTTGTCCAAAAGTATGATCCCTGACCATGGCGTGAATGAGAAGGGGTTGGGCGATTTCATAGAATCCCTACATTGCAGAAAGAGGCCACTCGGTCCAATTAATCTACAACAACAATAGTCACACCCAGGCCCTATCCTCACTAATCCCCCTGACACTAAGGGACAATTTTAGAATGGCCAATCTGCCTAACCTGCACACCTTTGGACTGTGGAAGGAAACCAGATCATCCGGAGAAAACCCATGCAGACACAGGGAGAACGTGCGAACTCCACCCAGACAGTTACTCGACGTGGGAATTGAACCTGGGTCCCTGACACTATGATGCAGCTAACCATTGTGCCACCGGGCTGTTTGGATGTGATACGGCTCCCCCTATCCCACAGCCACCCCTTGGATATTGACTAGCTCTGCCACTCCAGTGTGAACACACTGCATTCTGGAGAGCTAGTGCTCCAGAACATTAGCTTTTAATGCTGGAAAGCGTTTGACGGTGTCAATTAGGTGGACCTCCTCCATATCCCTCAACAATTATTGTTGGGCTTATCATCTAAAAAAAGATTTTCTTTCCAGCATATAGTGGGCCACACAGAGCAGAAAGTTCTGGATTCAACGTAGCACAATTAGCTCATGCCAGTCCTGGTTGCTCACAAAGGCAAAAACTTAGACACCCCTGGCTTTGACGGTGAGAGTCAGCAGGTTCTTTCACATCACAATCAGGCCTAATCCTGCCTTTGCTCAGTGCTTAACTGATGTGGGAGCGAGTGAAAAATTGGCCTCATTTCCTTGTTGACAAGTACTTGTGAGGGTTCCAGTTTCTTGACAGGCCTGTTGTTTCGTCTGCCAACAGTTGAATTTGCATGGTTAAAATTCGCTCCTGAGCTCCCGTTGAGCAAGTTGAACGCACCCCTGCATTAGTGCAGACAGTCTTTGGTGTCACAGGGCACGGGGACCTTGATTTAAAACCAGTCTCAGGATATCAAGACGAGTCACAATTAGTCGCTTTATGTTGCTGAAGAAAATTGTGTCTTTTCTTCGCGCTGGAAGATGACATGCCAAATAAAAGATCTTCAGGGGTGCAGCCGGCAGAGACAGGCTCTCTTCCCCACAGGGAGGGAGGAAAGGATAATTACAGGATGTATCACCCTGTACAGCTCCTGTACACATTCTGCCAGCTGCTTCAAGCACAGTATTGCAAAAGGACTGGGAGTGGATTGGCTGATGCCCAGTGAACACTGAGGTTGAAAAAGTGGGAATATAGGAACGTAGAAACAACAGCAAGCCATTTGGCCCTTCAATCTTGCTATGCCATTCATTATGATCATGGCTGATCATCAAATTCAATATCCTGATTCCCCCTTTCCCCCCCATCGCTTGATCTAGTGGGCAGCATGGTGGCACAGTGGTTAGCAGTGCTGCATTGCAGCTCCACGGACCCGGGTTTGATTCCTGGCTTGGGTCACTGTTTGTGTGGAGTTTGCATGTTCTCCCCATGTCAGTGTGGGTTTCCTCCAGGTGCTTCAGCTTCCTCCCACAGTCTGAAAGATGTGCTGGTTAGGTGGATTGGCTGTGCTATATTCTCTTTCAGTGTTCCTGAATAGGTACTGGAGTGTGGCGACTAGGGGATTTTTCACAGTAACTTCATTGCAGTGTTAATGTAAGCCTACTTGTGACTAATAAGTAAGCTTTAATTTTTTAACCTTATCTCTTCAGCCCCAAGAGCTATATCTAATTTCTTCTTGAAATCACACAATGTTTTGGCCTCAACTACTTTCTGTGATAGTGAATTCCACACATTCACCACTCTTTGGGTGAAGAAATTTCTCCTCACCTCAGTTCTAAAAGGCTTATCCCTTCCCCTCAAACAAGTTATGGACTCCCACACTACCGAAAACAATCTTTCTGAATCTGCCCTGTTAGAATTTTATAAGTTTCTATGAGATCCATTCTCACTCTTCTGAACTCCAGTGGGCAGTGCTCTGTCCTTTTTATATGGAGCAAGTTGGAGTACTTCTGTACCTCACTGTTCTACATTGCAAAAGATAAAACCACCCTTAATGGCAGCCTAGAACTGCTGCTTAGATTGTGTGTAGATCTAGTTTTCCTGAGTGTCATAGGCTTGGCACCTATTCTAACATACTGATAATGCTGATCTCCAACAGTTGCCAAACAGGTTGAAGAATGCACAGTGAGGTCTCAATGTGGAGTTCTTGAGATTTGTATATTTAGACTTGAAACATTTATGACTAGTCTTTTAACTTGTCACAGATCCAAGATATAGTCATGCATGGTGCTGTTCCCCAGGGAGGCAGGTTACTTACTTACACAGTTCTGTTTCTACGCGATTCTATAAGAATCTTACCATATGACTCAATACATCATACAGTGGGTGGTACGATGCTTCAGCTTTTATGAAACTCGCTGCCTCGCTCCAGCACGGTGGAGTCTGAATCATTAAATGGTTTCAAGAAGGAAATAGATTTATTTCTGATAAAAAAACATGTTTTAAGGGGTATGGGGAACAGGTATGGGGTGGGTGGATTTGAAGCCAGGAAGGAATCAGCCGTGAGCTGATTAAATGCAGAGCAGGCTCAAAGGGCTGAATTGTTTCTAATTCCTATATTCTTATTTTAACCCTTGCTCTGCCAAGCACCTTCATGTTACAGGGGCATGCAGGCATATATTACAACAGCACCAGCTAAAGGCAAACCAATTTGATAAAGACTTATATTCCAAATTCCCCTCTTCTCATTCTTCACTGCACTTCTTTGCCACCCTTGCCACTCCTCCTCCATCTCTCCCCACTTCCTCCTCCTATTTGCTTCCTCTTCCTTGCCCCTGGATTTGGTTCCATCATGCTCTATACTTTAACCTAACTTGTTCCAATAACTTGTTCAATCTGTGATACATAAGTTGCTCCTCTACAGCAAGTGGTGAGACCCAACCCGCAGTGAAGTGTCTTTTATCATCGCAGTATCATTAGCAGGAAACGCTGCATAGGGTAGAAAATAATTCGATATGATTGGATAGAATAATTATGATAAAGCATGCTTCAAGAGTTTAAATTATTTCTTGCCTCTGATTGGTCAGATATTGGAAAGGAGAAATCAAGGGGGGGGGGGTGAACTTAGAAGGACTATTTGATGTTAACCTTCTGTTCATACAACTTAGTCAGTGATTCACCTAGATTGTTCTGTGCTCAATATGCTGGCCTACTGAAAGTCATAAAATATACAACAATTCTTAGGTGGCAAGGTGGCACAGTGGTTAGCATTGCTGCCTCACAGCACAGGGACCCGGGTTTGATTCATGGCTCAGGTCTGTGTGGAGTTCGCACGTTCTCCCTGTGTCTGCATGGGTTTCCTCCCATAGTCCAAAGTTGTGAGGGTTTGGTGGATTGGCCATGCTAAATTGCTCCTTCGTGTCAGGGGGACTAGATAGGGTCAATGCATGGGGTTACGAGAGTAAGGCCTGGGTGGGATTGTGGTCGATGCAGACTCGATGGGCTGAATGGCCTCCTTCTGTACTATTCTTTGTTTTTTTACCTGCCGCTTGCAATCCGGTCAGGATAATTTGCCATTTTCCACAAATTTGGAGATTTTAGGCCAATAACTATTTGATTTTGGCATGGTGAATATTATTTCTTATCAATTATTTTCCCTCACTTGTTACCCTTCTCCTGAAGCCATTGACTCCTTACTGCCTCACGTTTCCCCAGGCTCCAATATAGGGAGAGATACTGGCAATGTCACTTGGTCCAGGGACACAGGTTCATAATCCCATCATAGCAGCTATTTAGTTAATTAATCTAGAATGTAGTCTCAGTAATGTGGCGACCGTGAAATTGATTGTTGTAAAGAGTCATCAGGGGAAGGAAATCTGCCATCCTTACTTGGTCTGGCCTTTTGTTTTATATTCTTTCATAGGACATGGGCATCGCTGGCTGGCCAGTATGTACTGCCAACCTCTAGTTGCCCAAGGGCAGTTGAGAGTCAACGACATTGCTGTGGCTCTGGAGTCACATGCAGGCCAGACCGGTTAAAGATGGCAGATTTCCTTCCCTAAAGGACATTAGAGAACCAGATGGGCTGTACATGTGGAATCCTTAACTGCCTTCAGTTCAAGGGCAGTTAGAGATGGGCAACAAATGCAGGCTTTGCCAGTGACCCCACATCCCATGAAAGAATAAAGTAAACACTATTAGAACATTGCCCCATTGTTCACATTGCAAGCTCATTAGAGTGGGTATAGGTGAGTACACCCATGGTGGGTTCGCTGCTACTGAGCTCCATTCTGTCCTTGCATCTCATGCACACAAGCATGTATATGGACCCTAGATAGCGAACTTGAACTGAAACCTGAGCAAATTTCTTCTCTCGTCTCAGAGCTCTGAGATTATATACAATGGTGCAAGGTCATTGAGTGATGGTCGATTTTTGTTTGATTTGATTTATTATTGTCACATGTATTCGGATACAGTGAAACGTAGTGGTTCTTTACCATTCACAAAGTACACAGGGGAAAAGGAAAAGGATAGGTGGCAGAATATAATGTTGTAGTTACAGGTAGGATGAAGAGAAAGATCAGCTTAATATATGGTAGGACAATTCAAAGGTCTGATGGCGGCAGGGAAGAAACTGTCCTTGAGTTGGTTGGTACACATTTCTAGATTTTTGTACCCTTTTCCCGTCGGAAAAAGATGAAAGAAAGAATGTCCAAGGCGTGTGGTGTCCATGATTATGCTGGCTGCTTTTCCCCAGGCAGCGGGAAGTGAAGATGAAGGCCCTGGTTCTGTAGCTGCTACGCCAGCTATCGGGCCCACAGGATTGATCTGTTCGGGCCACTTCCAGGTTGGGAGTCTTCAGAGTCCAGAGGATCACCAATTCTATAAATGAATTTAAAGAAGCATTATTTTACAGTTTAAAAGAATTCAGTCTTAGAAGCGCAGAACAAGCATAAAAAATGAAATTAGAAGGTATGCTGGTGATAGCTCACAAGTAGTCACCTCACTAAAATGTCATCTTTTAAGGTGTTGTGGCTGAATAGAGTGGGGGTCCGGATTGTCTGCTGTTTCTCAGATGTTGGATTTTATTTTTAGCGCTCGATGAATATTTTTACAGTGACATTTTTAGTTGTGCAAGGAAAATCTTAAGCAGGTGTAGCAGACTGTGCTTCTGAGCTGAGAAGACCAGCTCGAGGAGCTCCATTTATTTTTATGCGCTAAAATCCATCCCTGTGGTCTAAGTTACAAGGAAATGTCATTATTTTAAGGATTGGCAACATAAAGCCTAAAGACCAACAGGAAATGTTTTGTGTGGGAGGACATCACCACCTGGTGTACAAAGAGCTGTACTGCATCAGGTCAACTTCAAAATGAAAATAATTTCTGATTATTATTTGGCCATAGTGAAACAGAAGGTGAAGTTCCTCACAATCTAAGGCTGTTACACATTTGTCATTTCATTATTGTACTGCAAAAGATACAGGAAAATTGCACTCAGCACTTTACTAGATTGAATCAAATGTAACTTTCGTCCAGCCATAAACCATGCAAAACAGTCAAAACCTTTCAGGACATATTAGTGTAAATTGCACTTTTGAGCTAGACAGGAGTGTCCTGGATTTACATTGTAACTTCACATTATAACATAAAATCAATCTAACAGTGAACAATCACATTTTATTTTTAAGGTGGCACGATGGCACAGTGGTTAGCACTGCTGCCTCACAGTGCCAATGACGCAGATTTGATTGGGTCACTATCTGTGCGGAGTCTGCTCATTCTCCCCATGCCTGTGTGGGTTTCCTCTGGGTGCTCCAGTTTCCTTGCACCTTCTGAAAGACGTGCTGGTTAGCTAAATTCTCCCTCAGTGTACCCGAACAGGAGTCGGAGTATGGTAACTAGGGGATTTTCACAGTGACCTTGTTGCAGTGTTGATAAAAGCCTACTTGTGAGACTAATAAAATAAACTTAAAACTTTATTTAAGAGCAAGAAAGGAGTTGGAGAGCTTGAAGAAGGTGTGCGAAATCTCAGAGCCCATCGTGGCACTAGCAAAATGGTGACATGATAGTTGATTGTGGCTTCCCACTTTAAGACAACGTAGAGCAATGCTGAAAAAAGATGAATTAACTTTAAGAAGCCAGTCAAAGAGACCACTGCTTCAAGTAAACATTGGAACAGCTAATTAATCTTGTTGTTGCATGAGGTGAACAGACAGATCTCAGGAAAGAAAAGCAGGGTGTTGTATGAAGTGATAGCAATACGCTGGGAGATAGAGGTGACCTTGACTGCCTTGGATGCAGGTTAGCTGCTGTAATGTTGCAGCAACATGTGTCAGATTTGAACTGACTTCATTCAAACTTGTGGAGCCACTTTATAATTGACGTTGCCAAGTAGCTAGGCCGAGTCCTGCCAACACATTGTGGGCGTGGGGAGGCTGGGGTACGGCTACTGGAAATCCAAAGGGGGTGTGGAGCCATGTCATCAATTCCGCCTCCTGCCTGGAGTGGACAGGGTTTCGATCCACATCAGCCCCAGCCCAAACCACAGTGGAGAACTACAATTTGCGCATTCACTTATTGAACAGAGGGAGATTGGGTTAGATTTCTGTCTCCTGACCCAGATTCGGCAGCCTTTTGCTGAAATCACACTGCAGGGATGTTGGGTAGGGAGGGAAGTAAAGCATGGTGGTGATGCCTCCTGCAGTTGAGCAGTCCGTCAACCAGGATTGAGTCTGGGACATTCCTTGTCCACACAGCTCTGAGACTCTATTGCTTGACACAAGGAACCATCAAAGGATTATGGTTGTTCCAGTCAGTACCTTGAGGCAAAACCTGCTGGCAAAGGTCAGCTGCTTCTAAGCATCTCTCAATCCTGTCCAATGGCCCAACTTTCATTAAAATGAATGGAGCTGCTCCAGAACAGGTGACTTCTCCTTGTCAGTGGGGATATTTCAATGAACAATTCAGAGTCAATTTGACTTATCAATCCAGTTGGCCCTGATAACACTTGGCTCATATCATAAGACAGTTGGTGTGGGCAGTCAGTTAGGAGCAGGACGTCTGATTTTTAAGTTCTTAAAAGATAGGAAGAATTTGGTGGGGGTCACTTCTTGGTGGTCTTTCCTTTGCCAATCATGGGATGACTCCCCCCACCCCATCCCCACTTAGGTCAACCCTCTCCATGTTTCCTACTGCTCTCTCCCATAAACCCCTTAAATCCACTCCCTCTTCCCCCACACCTCCCCCTCACCAGTTTAAACCCTCCTAGCCCCCATGCTCTGGGGAATCCATCTTCTTCTCTTTCTGCAGTCCCGGCAGTGGCCACTGATGTTTCCGTAGCGCTGTTGGAACTGATGGAACTGTTGGAAAATCCAATCAGTTGACAGCTCCGGGGGGGCAGAGTGTTCTCCCCCAGTGCGGGGCGCAAGTCCCATTCAACCTTTGCTAGTCGGTGGTGGAGCACTTTATGTTGGTGGGATGGGTCAGCGTCGAGTGTGTTGACTACACGCCAACGCAGTTTCTGTCAACATATTCATTCAGCCTGGGTTTTGTGTGTCAGTTGGAAGGGAACAAAGGGATCTAAAATAACAGGCGGGATCGTCTGGCCGTTCACTCCAGTGAGATTCTCTAGCCCTGCTGCAACGAATGGAGATTTGGCTGAGCACAAAATTCTCTGTCCTCGCTGGAAGTGGCAGTGGGAAGTGAATGGCTAGAATCATCTGGCCAACATTGTGCTGAGAAAATGAACCTTTTTTTTAAAAAAAGCACAAAGGAATACTTACAGCAATCTATTGTTTTAAAATTGAAGGAGGGGGCGGATCACTCTGCTAAGAAATTTCTTTCCATTTATCCAGCATTCATATAAACAAAAAATATTTTAGAAATGGATAAAATTCATTGCACTGTTCACAGCTGACTGAAAATCTAAGAACAGCTAATCCTGGTTGGATCAGCTGCTTTCTCTTGTGTGCTATTTTTCTAAATTCCTAGCGGACTTTCCTGTTGCTTCCATGTCTCTGAGTGTTGGCTTAGGTTATCAAGTCATTGCCAGGGCTGATCCAACATTTTAACATTGATCCACCACTTGTGTGCAGGCTAGAGCCGCTGCCTCTTAAAATGCTGACCTTTGCAAAGTTCCTCTGCTACCTCAACATTTGCAAATTAATGCCGCAATCCTACTACCCAGCCCGCTATGGGAATGGGAGTGGGCAAAGGGTGGACAATGGGAAGGTCTGTTGACCTTGGGTGGGATTTTCCGGTCTTGGGTCAAATGGGGCCATAAAATCCCGCCGGAAGAGTTTATTTACTGATGCCTACTTGGGGCTCCAGATCAATGGCAGTGTGGTTCATTCTTAAATACTCTCAGGAATGGGCAATAAATGCCAGCCTAGACAGCAACAGCCACATCCTATGAATGAATAAAAAAAATTGGTCTCCCAATCTTGGGCTAAGAGGAGGAATATAACTCCAGGTTTCAGCTTCCAATTATAAACATAGAGGGTGTATACGTGGACAGAATCAGGCCTGTGTGGGATGCATTATCTTGCTGAAGAGCTTATCTGAGATCTCAGAGGGAAAAGCACTGAAAAGTTGAAGCAGTGTCCATCTGCTGGCACATCTGGGAGCATCAACTGGCAATAGAGAAAAAGAAGTGGAAGGAGGCTTGAGTAAAATGTAAAAATTTGAAATCTGCTCTGGGAATTGGAGTGGGCAAAGGGTGGACAATGGGAAGGTCTGTTGACCTCTGGTGGGATTTTCCAGTCTTGGGTTGAACAGGGCCATAAAATCCCAGCCCAAGAGTTTATTTCACAGGTTAAACTGGGACCACAAACAGATTTCAAATTTTTACATTGTCTGTCTCAAGGCTTCTTCCACTTCTTTTCCTCTGACTATTGCCAGTTGATGCTTCCAGATGTGCCAGCAGATGTGCACTGCCTCAACTTTTCAGTGCTTTTTCCTCTGAGATCTCAGATAAGCTCTTCAGCAAGATAATGCATCCCACACAGGCCTGATTCTGTCCACGTATACACCCTCTATGTTTATAATTGGGAGCTGAAACCTGGAGTGATATTCCTCCTCTTAGTCCAAGATTGGGAGACAAATTTTTTTTTATTCATTCATAGGATGTGGGCATTGCTGTCTAGGTCAGCGTTTATTGCCCATTCCTGAGAGTATTTAAGAATGAACTACATTGCTGTTGAGCTGGAGTCACATGTGGGCCAGACCAATATAAGGATGACAGATTTCCTTTCTTAAAGGACAATAATGAATCAGATTGTGTTTTGAGGCAATTAGGCTTTTAATTCCTGATTTTTATTGAATTCACATTTCACCTTCGGCTGTGGTGGGAATTGAATCTGGTCCCCAGAGCATTTCACTGGGTCTCTCAGTTACTAGTCCAGAGACAATACCGCTATGCCACTATCTCCCCATGCTAAAATCAGCTAACTTGGCATGGTTAAAGCACTGAAATCTGGAAGTCTCAACTTCTGTAGAACCCAGTGCCAGGCAAGATAAAGGAAACATTTTAACACTCATAAAACAGATCCTGTTCAACTTGCTGTAAACTATGTGCTGGTGTCCCGTTAGCTTCCTGCTCAGTAATTATTATCATTGAACCACAGGTTCACAGCACACCTTTAGAGAACACACACTTGATAGTCAGCCATTTTATACACAAAAACCTTGTGGTAAATTTCATTTAGCAATTGCAAAAACACATAGCAATGCTATGATGGCATGGAGTCCAGCAGATTTCAATGCAGTAAGTTGGATAATTTTAACAACACAGCAACACATGTTGAACCAGCTTGGCAGAGAGTGGTTTGTGTGAGTAAGCTATTGAAATGTTCCTTTTCCTAAACGGGGCAGAGATTCCATTTAAAAATTGGATTCTAAGTTAATTTTTAAGTCCCAGTTGCCTCTCCCTGCATCCAAACTGACACGGCAAGTTTGTCCTTGATTTGTATTAATGTTGTTCCTGCAATCTGACTTTTATATACTGTAAGATAATGGATACAGGGGAATGGAAAATCTCATTTAATAGTGGGATCCGCCTCCAAATCTGGGTGCATTGCCAATGCAAACTAGAAAGATTTTACATTGCTTTTGATTTATGTCAGGTTCGACACAGTGGTTGAATTCATAAAACGCCTAAAACAAGAAAGAAGGGTTGGGAGAAACGGTATATATACTGTTGTGCTGCACATATTGGCTCAGAGAATATTGGGTTGTTTTGTTATTGTTTCCTCTGGCTCTTACTGAAGATCACTAAACTCATCCTAACAAGCACTCACATCCCTCAAGCACCAAATGAAAATAAAACTTTACAAATGACAGAATGTTGATTGAAGTTATATTCACTGTGATCGTTGAGTGCTCTTTTCTAAACAGGCTCGCTAGCTGGTTTACATTACAGTTTGTAACAGAAACGACCTTCTGCAGCTTTTCTGAATCAAATAATTTTAATGCAGGCTAGAATGGACATAGATAGAATAAAGCCATTGGAAATCAGTATCGGATTCATATGGTTAATAGCTTGACAAGCAATAAAAATAAAATGCAGTTATCAGGGATGCAGCCAAAAGCGAGTCTCCACTTGAAGTTAAAGTTGAGTTCCTGGGAAGTGTAACTGGGATTGTCTCTTTAAGGATTAATCTGCAGAGTAAGCATCAAATGACCCGGGGAACCAACCAATTGTGGAGTAGGTTGGGGGATCACCCTGATAACCATGGGTTTCTTATTCAGACTCATCTCGGGAGCTGATTGCAGCCACGAGACTGCAAACCTCTGTATCATTTTAACCTGCAAATAAATGAGTTGTGTTTTTCCTAAACTGGTGAATGAGCATCTTTATATTTGGTGATGAAGATTTAAAAAAATCCTGGGACTTTGAGTATCCAGTTTAAATTGAAGGTGAGTGAAGTTGAGAATTGAAAAGCCTACTTAACAAGATGCCCTTCTTTGGACAGATAGACCCATTTGATTCCTCCACAGAGGACTGGACACAATACGTAGTACCCTGGGTATTACTTCCAAGCAATGAAATAGGGGAGAATTTGATTTGATTTGATTTATTATTGTCACACATATTAATGTACAGTGGAAAGTATTGTTTCTTGTGTGCTATACAGACAAAAAATACTGTTCATAGAGAAGGAAAGGAGAGAGTGCAGAATGTAGTGTTACAGTCATAGCTAGGGTGTAGAGAAAGATCAACTTAGTGTAGAGTAAGTCCATTCAAAAGTCTGATAGCCACAGGGAAGAAGCTGTTCTTGAGTCGGTTGGTACGTGACCTCAGACTTTTGTATCTTTTTCCTGATGGAAGAAGGTGAAAGAGAAAATGTCCAGGGTGTGTTGGGTCCTTAATTATGCTGGCTGCTTTGCTGAGGCAGCAAGAAGTGTAGACTGAGCCAGTGGATCAGAGGCTGGTTTGTGTGATGGAGTGGTCTACATTCATGACTTTTTGTAGTTCCTTGCGGTCTTGGGCAGAGCACGAGCCATACCAAGCTGTGATACAACCAGAAAGAATGCTTTCTACGGTGTGTCTGTAAGAGTTGGTGAGAGTCGTACCTGACATGCCAAATTTCCTTAGCCTTCTGAGAAAGTAGAGGCATTGGTGGGCTTTTTTAACTCTAGTGTTGGGATGGAGGGGACCAGGACAGGTTGTTGGTGATCTGGACGGCTAAAAACCCGAAGCTTTCGACCCATTCTACTTCATGAGGAGGTGAAATGCTGTGCAATTCTCTTGAGTGCTTGTGGAACCTAAACATATAATCTGATGTGCAGTCTCACAACCCCATGCACGCCCAACTCCAAATCATTCAGTGAGCTCATGAAATCGGTGAAGTCACATTTCCAGCTTAAACCATCTGCCGTACCCCAGAGATTCAAATTTAATTCAAGGAGCCTGAGGTGAAAGGATTGCGACTTGTATCCCTAAATTGAAATAGCTATTGGAGTATTGCAATTTTGGAGCCATCTAAAATGATATGTTACATGACAGATTAGTCTGTGGGGTGAATAATGAGACAATTCAATGGACGTTACTTGCTGGGATTGATATAAATTTTAGATAAGCAATGGAGATAGCCCAGGCAATGGAAAAGGTGTACAAGAGTTACAGAGTGTGCAAAAATGACACCAATCATCAGTTAGGGTGGGAAATGAGTTCAGCTACAAATAAGATAAGACAATTTAGAAGAGGCAATCAATTCGTAAAGTTTGAAATGGAACGTTACCAATGTGGAGGTAATTACTCCCCTGAATCCTGCAGGTATAAGGAGACTGAATATTTTTTTCTCTTAGGAGGGGTCACTTAAGGCATAGGTGCAGAGCCAAGTCAAGTCCATCGAATAGACAATTAAATAATGCATAACCAATATATGATGTGGAGGAGTCTAATACCAATAATTTAAATATTCACTCACTGTTTAATATAAAAGTGGGCAAAATAGTCCCTGTTAATGTAATGCTCTGGGTAAATGGGAAGCCTCTTCAGATGGAATTTGATATAGGGGCATCTGCTACTATGATATGTGAGAGTGCATATCGGTACTTGAGAGAAGGAGTTCAACCATTGTATTTAAAGAGTACTGCAGCCAAGTTAACTGGAGAAGCGAGAAAAATAGCGGGAGTTGCAATGGTGCCTGTAAGCTATGGGCAACAGTTTGCCCAACTCTCAGAGATCATAGTGACAGGCGAAGGACCAAGCTTTCTTGGCAGTGACTAGCTAAGGGAAATCCTTTCAAATTCGACTGAGAGTTTCCAAGTGTAGGAAGCAGGACTGCTGAAACTGATGAAGAAATTCAAGAGCATCTTTAGGGATGAGTTAGGCGAAATAAATGCATTCACTGTAGTGGGTCGAATCTCAAACAATGATGAGACAGACTACAGGAATGAAATAGAGAACCCGGTGAATAATCTCTCCCTCAATGTCAACAAAACAAAAGAGATTGCCATCGACTTCAGGAAGTGTAAAGGAAAACATGCCCCTATCTACATCAACAGGGATGAAGTAGAAAGGGTTGAGACCTTCAAGTTTTTAGGTATCCAGATCACCAACAACCTGTCCTGGTCCCCCCATGCTGACACTATAGTTAAGAAAGCTCACCAGCGCCTCTACTTTCTCAGAAGACTAAGGAAATTTGGCATGTCAGCTGTGACTCTCACCAACTTTTACAGACGCACCATAGAAAATATTCTTTCTGATTGTATCACAGTTTGGTATAGCTCCTATTCTGCCCAAAACTGCAAGGAACTAATACTAAAACATCATGAATGTAGCCCAATCTATCATGCAAACCAGCCTCCCATCCATTGATTCTGTCTACACTTCCTGCTGCCTTGGCAAAGCAGCCAGCATAATTTAGGACCACACGCACCCTGAACATCTTCTTCCATTGGATAAAAGATATAAATGTGTGAGGTCACATACCAACCGGCTCAAGAAACCTGCTGTCATCAGACTTTTGAATGAACTTACCTTGCATTAAGTTGATCTTTTCTACACCCTAGCTATGACTGTAACACCACATTCTGCACTCTCTTGTTTCCTTCTCTATCAATGGTATGCTCTGCATAGCATGCAGGAAACAATACTTCGCACTGTATTTTAATACATGTGACAATAATAAATCAAATCAAATTTAAAAATCAAAATTCATGTGATGGTGTATATGAACTCAGAGGCGCTCCCTCAATCCTTTAGGGTGAGACTAGTACCATACACTTTACAAGAGAATATAGATACTGAATTAATAAGGTTAGAAGAACTGGGCATCATCTGACCAGTTCTGTTCTCGGAATGGGCAGCCCCCATAGTTCCCATATTGAAACTGAACAAGACTGTATTTGTGGTTAAAAGTTAACAGTTAATTGGGTTGCCAAGTTGGATAAATATTCAATCCTGAAGATTGAAGAGCTGTATACAAAGCTGGCTGGAGGTCAATCTTATCCAAAGCTGGAAATGTGTCATGCATATCAACAGCTCAAATTAGGCAATGCTTCCCAAGATTATGGCCTGATAAACACACACAAAGGGATGTTCCAATACATGCGCCTGCCTTTTGGCATGTTTTCAGCATGTACAATTTTCCAGAGGACAATGAAAAGTCTGTTGCTGTGGCTGCCACAAGTTGTGGTATATCTTGATAATATTCTTATAACTGGATTGACAGAAGCCAAACATGTAGCAAACTTAGAGGAGATTTCAAAAAGTTGGAGTTCGCCTCAAGAAGAGGAAATGTATTTTTCAAGTCACTGAAGTAACCTGCCTGTAATACTGTGTAGATACATAAGGATTGCACACCATGGAAGTCAAGGTCTTGCTGTAAAGGAGGCACTGATCCCCATAATCACGTCTGAGCTCAGATCATCTTTGGGACTAGTGAATAACTATGGGCATTTTTTGATCAAATTTGTTAACGTTATTGAACCCTTGTATATTCTGCTAAAGAAACACCAGCGTTGATCTTGAATGATTCCCCAGAAAGAAGCTTTCACTAGAGTAGAACAATTGTTGCATTCTTCAAACTTGTTAGTGCATTTTAATCAGTTTGAGAAGCTGGTGTTGACCTGTGATACCTCTCCGTACGATGATTGCTAGAGACTGCTATTCGACATGAGAAGGGTGCACTTTGATGGAGGAAAGGTGGGGAGGGTGAAGAGCTCATCCTTCCATACATGGAGGATGGGTTTGGGGGGTGAGGGGTGGTGGGTGTGCGCCAGCAGCAGTGCCTGCCTACTTTTTGAACCCACCACTTTGTGAGTATATTTGCTAGCACTGTCGCCTCACAGTGCCAGGATCCCAGGTTCAATTCTGGCCTCAGATCTGTGTGGCATTTGCACATTCTCCCCATGTCTGCGTGGGTTTCCTCCAAGTGCTCCAGTTTCCTCCCACAGTCCAAAGATGTGCAGGTTAGGTTGATCAGCTATGCTAAATTGATCCTTGTATTAGGAGGATTGGCAGGGTAAATGTCTTGGGTTGCGGGAAAAGAGGCTGGGTGGGATTGTGGTTGGTATACACTCAGTGAGCCAAATGGCCTCCTTTTATACTGTAGGGATTCTATGAAATCAGTTTTTCTTATTAATACCAATACAAAAGCTGCAGTTAGGTTCTACGGGACCTTTATCATAAGAAATAAAGCTAAAACATTGTATTCTGTAAGTTGAACTACTTTACATTGTTAAAATCCTATATTAGAAAATTAAACAACATTTAAAACAAAATGAACTTTAATCTATAAAAGAAATATGATAATCTTTCTCCTCCATCTTGACACTTCTTAAAACTATCCAAACTTATTTTTATCCCAATGCAAAACCTTCCCCCCACCCCACCTCCTCCTCCCTCGCCCCCACCACCCCCTTTCCCCCTCCATCTCTTGTTCTTTAATTTTGCTTTTACTGAGAACTGACCTTTATGTTCCCATTAACACACTCTGATATCTTATGCAACTACTAGCACCTCCTCCTCTGAACCCTTCTTCCGTCTCCTCACCTACACACCTTTGCTGCAATCTCTTCTAGCTCCCACCAAGCACTGACCTTCTGTTCCAGCTGCTGCACCACTATTACAAAGTATTTAAGTATTTAATCCATGACATTTCTCCCTCTCTTTAACTCAGAATAAGTCACATGGACTCAAAACGTTAACTCATTTTCTTTCTCCTCAGGTGCTGCTATTCCTGCTGAGTTGCTCCTGCTTTTGTTTTTATAACTATTTATCTCCTGTACCCTGCCTGCTCCCTGACCATCCCTCTCACTGACCATCCCTCTTGCTGACCCTCTCGCGGTCCCTCCAGGTTGTGGCTTCTTGATCCTCCCAGTTGCTGTGGACCCTTCTTCTGACGGAGTGCCAGCCCCATGGCCTCTGCCATTTCCTAACCGTCCTGGTCTCTGGGGACCCTTTCTTTCTCCAAATGTGGGCTTTGTGGCCTGTGCCGCTCTCTGACCCTCCTCTCAGTGCCAACCCTTGGGTTTGTGGCCTCTCCACTCCCTGATCCAACTCCAACATTAAACATGAATACAGGGTCCATTAACTGACCAAGATTAAAGCGGAATGACTTAAAACGGTTCACTCAGAATGGTGCACAATTTACAGCACTGAGAAGGTGTGAGTAGTTGCATAAGGTAAGTTGTATTGTTGACTGCACCTTGCACTGAGCTTAGTGACTATGGATAAATCCTCAGTTGTGCTCTGCCCTAACCCCTCCTGCAAGTGGCTAATGCTTAATAACAAAGCAAAAGGGCAAATGCTTGCAGTCTGAAATAAAGATAGAAGATGCTGAGATGTCTCCCCCGCAATTTCCAGCTCTGATGGATTTAAAACTTCTTCCTTGTTCCAGACCTACATTGTGCTGCCAGCGCTTTTCTGACTAACTTTTGATGTTACGAGAGGATGGGCAGCAGCCTCTGCTCTCCCTTGAGATTAAGACATTTTAAAAGCATACTTATCTAATCCAGAAGGTCCAATGGGTGTACTGGGCACTTTGAAAATGGCTGGGTTGGGTTATGTTGTATCCAGTGGGAAGTTCCCAAGATGTGTGGTCTTAGCTCCTGCTTTAATGTGGTGGGAAGTCAGATCAGCCAAGTTAAATATGTTGATACTCACTGACAACCATTTCACACAGTTATAACTGCATTCTAAATGTCAGAGACCCTCATCCTTTCTATTTCTTCACATGCCCACCATATCTTTTTATTCTGTCTTCTTGGACACTTATTATTCCCTGTCTTTCTGCTAAGACCCATCCATCATTATTCGTTTTATTTGTTTCCAGTTTATGATTCCTGCTTTTGCTTTACTTCTGTAACCAGCTCTTTTCTGACACTGTATCCCCGTGACACTTTTGTTTTTTTTTCTCTCACAATTCCTTTCTTTTTGTCCAGGAGTTGGATCTTCTATATTCTGATCCTCCCTTCTGTCAATCTGGGAAATGTAAGCAGATGGCATGTGTTGAAGGGGATTTAAGAGTTGCATAAGTCTCAGATTCCGCCTCTACACTCTAGAATCTGGCTCCGGACCCAGGACTTGCTGCCAGCAATGAGTCTGGGGACAAAGGGATGAGATGTGACTTGAAAACATTCGGAGCAAGCACTCCTATCGGAGGAAGAGAAAACTTTTTCACCTTGAAGTATTGGTACCGAGGTAAGGAGTGCCCTGTAAAACGCTGGTAGCATTACTTTATAGAGGCTTTATATAATTATGCAGTAAACATTCCAGGAACATTTCTTTTGTATTACGTTACTTAATCCAAGCGAGTTTTCACCCTGGTCAGTTGTTATTTCCAAAAGACAGGCTAACAGTTGAGATCGACAGAATTGTAGTCATGCATGTCAAATTACCATATATATAAAGAACTATCCACCAGCTGATAGTTGTATGATAAGGACTTATATAATGTTCTGCTCCATTAGTTGTAGCTCAGTCCATCGGGAAGAAATATTGCGTTTCCTAGTAAATGTTTACAAAGAAAGGAGTTGAGGATATGTCTGTGATTACACTGGCATTGGATCAAATGACTGCTTACGGAAAAACAAGCAGATCCATTTTTCAAAAGTGTCTTAATTTTATAATCTAATTAGTTATTTAAAAGGTTTCATTTCTTTACGAACAAACACTAAACATTCCAGGCATACTGAAATGCCAGTGGTCACTTCGTGCCCCTAGCTGTTTGTAATAATCACACATCTATTTTCAAAGATGCTATGCAAGAAATTGATACATGGCCAAAATCCAAAGTGAGCAGCGAGACTGTCAATGTTTCCTTTAAGTTTTGAGGTGGCCTGATTTTGCGGCTTTGCTGTGGAAGCTGACGAAGCCTTTGTTTTTTTTAAAAGTCGGTTAGTCACAAAAAAGGCTGACATTAACACTGCAATGAAGTTACTGTGAAAATCCCCTAGTCGCCACACTCTGACGCCTGTTTGGGTCAATGCACCTAACTGGCACATCTTTCAAACTGTGGGAGGAAACCCTCACACATACACAGGGAGAACATGCAAACTTTGCCCAGACAGTGATCCAAGTTGGGAATCGAACCCTGGCAATGTGGGGTAGCAGTGCTAACCACTGTGCTGCCAGAGGTTTTCTGAAATGGAGATAAGGGTTTGCTTAACTGCTTCCTTGTTTCTGTCATGTGAGAATGTATCTTTCAAATGGCAATAACGACGTGGGCTTCCACCGCAATGTGATTGATGAGCTTTGGAGTGCTCTGCCTTTCAGGGTTCTGTAAGCCTGCGTATCAAGTTTAAGTGCAGTTTTCTGCCATTATACAGTTCTGCAACATTCTATGAAATGAACTCCAGTTTCCCAGAAGGGATACAGTGATATTAATATGAAATACATTGATGGAAAGGAAGTGAATTCTGAACATTCTTTCATAGTGTCAGGAATGTGGTGCTCTTCCACTGCAGGCCCGTTGAAGTAAAAGAGACCATTATCTCAGCAGAATGCTCAGGGAGGGCACAGAATGAGCAAAGTAACGGAACATCAGTCATGAGTGATTTATAAAGCTCTTTCTCAGTTGTGCACCGTTGAAAACCAATACTTCTACAATGAAATTCTGTTAATACATTTGCTTTCTCACTGAATGAAGGTTATCTTTGATGACTGTTTTAATAGTTCCTAGTTTTTATAAGTGTTTGGGGAGGGAGAGGAGCTATGGTGATATTGTGCACAAGTGACACAATGATGTTTCAAGATGATTTATATCATTGCAGTGTCCATTCACCAACAAGCAAAATAAAATTGATCAAATGTGTTTGAATGATCCTTAACTAATGTTCAGGCCTTACTCTTCAACCTCCCTTCATTGAGGGGACTGAACTTGCAGAAACCTTAGTGAAAATTATTAAGTAAAGACATGGACCAGTTACAAGAGCTAATTAGCATGATATTATAATGCCTGATTCCTAAAGTTTCACATGATTCTGTTAGCAGAAAGGTCCCCTATTGAGTCATAGAAGTTTACAGCATGGGAACAGGCCCTTCAGCCCAACTTGTCCATTCTGCCCAGTTTTTACCACTATGCTCGTCTCAATTGCAATGCATTTGGCCCATATCCCTCTATACCCAGCTTACTCATGTAACTGTCTAATGCTTTTAAAAGACCAAATTGTACCCGCCTCTACCACTGTCTTTGGCAGTTTGTTCCAGATCTCACCACCCTCTGAGTGAAAAAATTGTCCCTCTGGACCCTTTTATATATCTCACCTTAAACTTATGTCCTTTAGTTTTAGACTCCCCTACCTTTGGGAAAAGATGTTAGCTATCTACCTTATCTATGCCCTTCATTATTTTATTGACCTCTATAAGATCACCCTTGAGCCTCCTACGCTCCAGGGGAAAAGTCCCAGTATATCCAGCCTCCTTATAATTCAAACCATCAAGTCCCAGTAGAATCTAGTAAATATTTTCTGCACTCTTTCTAGTTTAATAATATCCTTTCTATAATAGAGTGACCAGACAATGCTCAATGGGCAGTTTTCACAAAATCTCAAGAAAATGCACTTGTTCATTTCTCAGATGCCTTACGACTTCTTTATTACTCTGATTAAAACATGCTTTGAAATGCAACAAAACTTTTGTGACCTTTGAAAGATACCCCAATGGCAAATTCTTCTAATGTCTTGCAAACGAATTAGGTTAGTTAGAAAATTGATACCTTCTTATAGATAAAAAGCAAGATGTGTATCATTGAAACCATCACTTTTCTATCTGTAGCTGCCTCTATATCATACCCTTAACATCAGAATCATTCTGAGATTATCTGTCGGCTACTGCTGATAGTAAAATGATAAAGTCACTGTCGCAGATCAGTATCAATAGCTGCGAGCAGTCTTGCATCATTTTGGCATTGGATTAATAGTAATATAAAAGGTCTCTTTCACCGCACCAGGTTTGACTGTTATTAAACAGCAATGCCAAGGGAATTTGCCTGTGCAACAGGCATGTAAACAGCATTCTTCAAGTTTAACGTGGTGACAGGTCAAACCTACAGCTTATCCCAGATTGAAAATGAATTTGGAAACGTTTAGAGCTTATTTATTAGGCACAAGCAGGGTTACATTAACACTGCAATGAAGTTTTTGTGAAAATCGACTAGTTGCCACACACCAGCACTTGTTTGGGTACACTGAGGGAGAATTTATCATGGCCAGTGCACACAACCAGCATGTCATTCAGACTGTGGGAGAAAACTGGAGCAGCCAGAGGAAACCCACACGGACATGGGGAGAAGGTGCAAACTCCACACATACAGTGACCCAAGCCAGGAATCAAACCCGGGTCTGCTGTGCCACCATGCCATCCCCTTTAAATACTAAATTTTCACACTGCTTTTACTGGCTGCAGGTGAGATATTTATCCACTGACTCTGGTGGGTTGAAGGTTGGGGGGGGGGGGGCGGTGGGGTAGATTTTAAAGTTTGGGTAATCCACCCACTCCCAGAGCCAAGAGTCCCCCTGAGGTCTGGACATCACTTCAGCAGTGATTCAAGCAAAAAAAAATCCTGGTTCCATTCACACTCCAGCTCTGCCAGATTTCATAAATATTACTTTCAAACATAACTTTTCAGGATCTCTCCAGCTGTTTTGCGAAGGGCATGGGGCCAGCATCCCTGTCAAGTGGTCAGAGAATGCATCGATTTGATAGTAAATTTACCAACATCATTTTGAGGATGCTACCAGTCTTGCTGCATTAAAATTGGCCTCATCAGCTTTTAAAGTGCTTCTCATTGGGAGCCAATCAGTTCTAGGTTATTTTACCTACTCTTGGGTGAATGGACAACAATCAAAGTGGAAGCACAGCTGACTTTTTTTTTCCTCCATTCACAAGCATTGTGAATAATTATTAGCAACCTGATATCTGCCCTAAGTTGGTTCCACTAAAAGAGCATTTTCTGCCCTTGTTTCAGTTGGGCGGGATTGGTGACAAGAGTGGAAAATCTGGTGAGATGTACAAATTGCGTTTCACGCCAATGTAAAAGAATGAGGCAATGGTTCAAAGATGTGTGGGTTAGGTGGATTGGCCATGTTAAATTGCCCCTTAGTGTCAGGGGGACTAGCACATTATATTGCTCCCAAATGCTACATCAGTACGCCTATACACCCCAGGTACACATCAACTGCTACCAAAAGTCAAAAAGGAACTCAACAGATATTACCTGCCATTGAGCCCACCTGTTTGGGGCTTGAAACAGTCCCCAAATGAATGGCCAGCTCAGGTTTTGCATTGACCTCACACATTTAAAGAAAACGGTCCATAGGCAAATTCATCCGATGGCGGCAATGGATCACAGCTTGGAAAACTCACTAATAACGTCCTCTTCACTAAACTTGAAACTAATAGCAGGTTCGGGCAAAAACCCCCTTGCCCAGGAATCCAGGCTGTTAACACCATTGATCACACAGTTTGGATGCTTCTGCTTTCTTTTGGGGGTATCATCAACTCCAGAGATATTCCAGCAAAACGCATCAAATATCCTAGAAGGTCAACAAGCAGTAATTTGTCACATGGATGACATTCTTATCCATGGAATAACAAGACAGGAGCATGACAACAAGGTTTGGGAGATTCTCAAAGCCCTACAAGAGGCAGGTCTCAATTTAAAGGAGAATTCATCAAAACTGTTATCAAGTTCCTGTGGCACATCATCCAAAGACAGGGGATAATGCTAAACCCTCAAAATGCGAAAGCTCATAACCAAAATGTGTTACTGACATCCAGAGGTTCCTTGGAATGGTCAATCAGGCTGGCAAATTTATCCCAAATCTAGCCACCATTGTTGAACCTTTGAATGATCTTTTATGAAAGGGCCAACACTGGTTTTGGGGCATTGAGCAAATCAATGCATTTTGATGCTTAAAAGAAAAGCTTACCTCTTCCAATGTACTGGCATATTATGATCCAATATTGCCAAGTGTGGTGACTGCTGATGCATCCCAGTGTTTGGATATTCCTGGAAGACAAAACTTCTAAATCTGTCTGGCACATTGCTCACAGGATATCATTCTTGCTGAGATTATATTCACCCTCCCTTATCTCGCATTGTCTCCATAGGGGATGACAATCAGTTTCTGGATGGCATTTGTGCTTTTGATGCATCTTTGCCTGGGACCGGGGTGTAATTCCATCATCTTCCATTAATATTACCCATCAGCAATTCAACCTGAATTTATATTCTCAGCCATCTTTGGCTTCTATGCCCATTTTTAAAATCTGTAAGTCTTATTTAAAATCCAATATTTCCATGCGTAATTCCATTTATTTCCTTAATTGTGACAAAACTACCTTTAACCTTTATAGTTAACCATGGATGGTGTATCCATCCCTTGGACTTTTCTCTTACTCACTGAAATGTATTTATCCTGTGTATCCTGAAATATCCCATTAAATGTTTGCCATTGCATCTCCATTGACCTATCCTTGAACCAATTTTGCCAATTCCAGCCCTCATAATTGCCCTTGTTTAAGTTTAAAAACGGGCGGGATTTTTCAGCTGCGCTCGCCCCAAAACCAGAAAATCCAACCTGAGGTCAATGGACTTTTGCATGGTCCATCCTGCCTGCTACGCTTCCCGTGGCAGGCAGCATGGAAAAGCTCCACCCATAATCTCAGACTCACCCACTTCTCTCTCAAACTGAATGGAAAATTCAGTCATATTACTGGCAGAATCTGAGATTGACCTCCTCGAATTTCTCAGTAAAGGATACCTCATTACTATTCTTGTTACTTGTTAATTATTTTTCCTGGAGATTGGAAGCTGGCAGACTTCACGCTGTGTTGGCTGATGTGGTAATAAGGGTGTTGTCGAACATATTCTCCACACATGGCTTTCCGGAAAAAAAAATGCCTTTGAGAATGGGCCACAATTCATTAATGAGCAGTTGAAAAAATGTACAGATGTTGTGGGATCATCCATGTTGCCAGTTCTCCCGTCCACACACAAGCAAATGGAATGGCTGAGAGAGCTGTGAAAACCAGTAGGAAGTTAATGACCAAGAACTTTGATTGGAATTGAACCCTGCTGCCTTACAGAGTGACACATTTAACTTGTGGAATCTGCAACCAGTTAACCATAAAAAGGGTGAGGAACATCAAGACCAGCCTATGCAAGAAGCAGAAGAATTAGTAGAATTCCAGACATAGAATCAAGGCTTGAATTCCTTTAACACCAGTCCAGAAGATCTGGATTTGGGATCACAACTCTGAAAGCATAGTTCCTTCAATGAATGAAACATCTCTGTTCCTACATGGTCTAAACACCAACTTGCACTTTCTGATGAAACAGGAGAAGTTGATCCCATTGGTGCCTGCAAGAACATGTGCTCGATTACCACTCAATTTAGGATGAAACTCTGACGAAAACATCAGTCAACTTGCAAAATGCTGACCCATCCACTGAACTATTTAAGTGGTCACAAAGGTAAGACTGGGGAGAATTGTGAAGACGCCATGGAGACACATCCTCTGAACTGTGGACCTTGGGCAGGGAGGGGGGCGGAAAGTGGTGGTAAGAAAGTGCAATGTAAAAAGTTTAAGAAATAATTTAGCATTGTTATTATAGAAGTTGACAATATACTTGAGAGAAGGGGTGTAGTATGCTGAGTAAATGGAATAGTTATGGCAATTAGTCATGTATATCATGCTGTAACAGTGACATCAGCAATCATGTGCTAGGGCCTCTGAAGAGGAGATGGAAAAGTGTGTACTCATTGGAGATGTGCCTACCTAGCAGCTCATAATGTGTAGAGTGTTAAATAAAGCAGTTTGAAGTAATCCTCTGGTGTCAGACCACAGTTACTCAACTCCAAACTCCTTCCCAATGAAACAGCCATTCCTTTCCAGTCATTCACTGCTCACTGCGCCGTCTTCTCTATACTGGGGAGATCAAATACAGATTCTGTCACTACTTGTGGAATACCACTTTTCATGCTGCAATTTTAGTCTTAAGCTTCTGGTCACCTGACATTTTAATGCTTTGCTCCACTTCTGCTGTGATTTCCCTCTCCTCAAATTCTTACCCTGTACCAATGAAGCTCCAGGGATGTTTGGTTTGGTACTTTTTGGCCTTCTGGGTTCAACACTGAGTCTGATCATTTCAGATCATCATTTCTGCTTCCATTTTTTTGGACAGTAGCTACTGGTAATAATTCTGCTGTTCCAATTTACATGCCCTCTAAGCTCAACCTTTAATTCTTTTCCCATCATTATCTCTTCAGGCCTTGCACTGTTAACTCTTTCTCATTTAATCACTCCTGTCTTCCTCTTGTACATTTCTGTCTCATCCCTTTCTTTGCCTCTGTTGTGGATTAAACCTGTTTCATCTGTAATTTTTTTAGGTCATTAACCTGAAATGTTAACTCTGCTTCTTTCTCCACTGATGCTGCCAGATCTATTTTAGATATCTGAATGTTACAATCCTGTGGTGTTCCAGCAGGAACCTGAGGAGGATTTTGAGGGTCAGAAAAGATTGGGAATGGTTTTCAGCATTTTTCCTTTTTGCCACTACACAGGTGATTACACTAGTAATGGGAGGCCTGCTTTCCAGGAGAGACCCATGATGCCATGCTGCCTCACAGTGCCAGGGACCCAGGTTCAATTCTGGCCTTGGGTCACTATCTGTGTGGACTTTGCACTTTCTCCCCATGTCTGTGTGGGTTTCTCCCAGGTGCACCAACTTCTTCCCACAGTCCAAAGATGTGGGTAGGTGAATTGGCCATGCTAAATTGCCCCATAGTGTCAGGAGGATTAGTAGGGTAAATGTGTGCGGTTCTGGGGTTAGGGCATGGTATGAGTAGTTGTTGGTGTAGTTTTGATGGGCCGAATGGCCTTCTTCTGCACTTTAGGGATTATATGATTCTGTTCTACTCTAAGGGGATGTACCCACATCCTAGGACATTCAGAGGCCTATGAGAAGATGGGGGAAATGAAATGGGGCAATTGATTGGAGCAAAGATTGTTGGTAAGCTTATAATTTTTGTTTTATCACCTATGTGGCAAATAAAAAGATCAAAACATTTAACTTTGAAAGGGTTAACTTAGGAAATGGAAAAAAATGGTTCAAGAGAACTTCATTTCAAATTGTAAAAATTACAATTCATATTTCGGAGAGATTTTCTGGCACTGGTTCCAAGTGGTGACTTGACTGCATTGTAACCCACCATCACTGTGGCAACTATACTTTCCAAAAGCACCCCAAAGGATATTTGCATCTGTTCAATGCAAAATAATCCAAAACAATTAATCTCTGAAAAGTACTGTCATTTTTTTCAAGTTGAAGACCGTCATGTTAAAAATGTTGATGGCTGCCTGACATTATAACACAAATGGAATGCATTCCATTCTCTCACAGACTGCTAATCACAACACCAGGGACAGAACTTGCGAGCTCTTGTCAAAACTGGTGAAACTTGGTAATGCTTTATGTCACTGAAGCCATTTTAACTTAGAGGGGTTGTGTGGAGTGTAATATTGGCCAGAATTCTCCGGTCTTGCATGCCCCACTATAGCTGCCAATGAGAATGGAGAATTTGGCACTCAGCCAAATCTCCACTCACTGCAGCTGGATCAGAGAATCCCAGCGCGGGCAAAGTCGGAGAAATCCAGTCATCATCTCAATAATCAGCAAAATCCCTCTCCCGAGTTTAATTCACCGGGAGAGGGGAATTGTCGAGTCAACAGGATGTGTTTTGCCCTGCTGTCTCACAGTGCCAGGGACACAGGTTCGATTCTCAGCTTGGGCCACTGTCTGTGTGGAGTTTGCATGTTCTCCTAGTGTCTGTGTGGGTTTCCTCCGGGTGCTCCGGTTTCCTCCCACAGTCCAAAGATGTGCAGGTTAGGTTGATTGGTTATGTTAAGTTGCCCCTTAGTGTCAGGAGGACTAGCTAGGGTAAATATGTGCGGCCATGGGGATAGGGATAGTGGGATTGTTGTCGGTGCAGATTCAGTGGGCTGAATGGCCTCCTTCTGCACTGTAGGGATTCTATGATTCTATCACCACCTCCCAAAGTCAAAACTGACCCCAACTGAGTTCTTCCAATAATCCCTATTCGAACCAACAAGCTACCTGTATAAGAATAGAAATGTCTTGAATATGAAAATTGACCAGATTCATGAGATATTCTTGATTTAACAGAAACTTTAGCTTGTTAAAATAGAAACATAGAAAATAAAAGCAGAAGTAGGCCATTCGGCCCTTGAAGGCTGCTTCTCCATTCATTTTGATTGCAGCTGATCATCAAGTTCAATGCCCTGATCCTGCCTTCCTCCTGCATGCCTTGGTCCCCTTAGCTCCAGGAGCGATGTCCATTAATGAATGTTATTACTGTAACCAAATAACATTAGCGCACCAGCAGAGTACATTTACAAAGAGGCTTCAAAGATGAATGAACTCTATAAGTCCGGTATGGCCCAAAGATCCATTTAGTTGCACAAACAAAAACAGAGTTCTACATGAAAAGCCCCAAAGCAGTTTTACAAAATTGAATGGATTTGTGGTCGTTTTAGTTGGAAGCTGAATAAAAGTAGAGTTAAAATGAAACTCTGAGGATCTTCCTATTTTGCTTTTGCTTCCTACACAATGTACTGTACATTGAGTAAATGCATCTCAGGTGAGAATGAGCGGATCAGCAAAATGTCAAAACCTCATCAAAATAAAGAGAAATGTTAAACCAGTGATCAAACTGATGAATCATCTGTGCCTCAGAATCCCTCTAATTTGCAGTTTTTCCAAAGAGTATGAAGAATTGGTCTCACTCTCTCATTCTTCGTGCCATTTTGCAAGAGGCAGTCATTCTTCTCTTTTAATGGATGCCTCAATATTGAAAAATGATCCAATATATGTGAAAAACAGAATGCATTTTATTCTAAAGGCCATTTGCCCTGTCAGTTTTCTCCTCATCTATCTCAAGGGGATGTTACAGAGGCTTGAGGCACTTGCTGATAACTCAGCAAAGGGAGCTTTTAAGTGTGACCCTGGGCAGCAAATGTTAACAGGCTATTTGACTTTGGACGCTTCACAGTTACTCATCTCCACATGCATGCTCTATCTCACAGTGGTTATTGGGGAAGAAGTGAGAACTTGAAATAGTTTTCCCTTCCCAACCAATTGTGGTGATGTTCCCAGTATTCCAGCTAATATTGTGGCCGCCTCTTCTGGGGACTGACAATCACCATCGGATTGTTGCTTTGCTTTTATTTATCTCCGCTAGGCCAGAACTCCACATTTCTGGCCAAAACCTCTGATCCCAGCTTCTGTAGAAATGCGACAAGTAGAAAAGGAACTACTTTTTCATAGGATTGGATTGGTGGGGGAAGAGAAGACAAGCTCCTTTTTTTATGGCACAAGCTGCTTTATTCTGGTTTACATGTCCCAAAGCTTGTTTAAAAAGCTATGCAGAGAAGGTGAGTGAGTCAAGGGGCAGGTGGGTAAGTTGATAGGTTGGGTGAGAAAGTTGGGCAGGTATGACAGATGGATAAGAGGGTAGGGTGGATAGGGAGGTAGGGAATGAGGGATGACGGAAGGGAAGGAGGTATGGTTGGTAAGGGGGTAGAGTGGGGAAGATGGTCGACTGGATAGGGTGGTGAGGTAAGTAGGGTTAAGGGGGTTAGGTGTGTAAGGACGTAGTGTGAATGAGGGGGTAGGGTGGCAATTGAGTAGGGTGGCATGGTGGCAAGTACATAAGGTGGAAGGGTGGCTGGTGGGCAGGATAGCAACTGAGTAGGACGGTAGGTGGGTGAGGTGGCAAGTGGGTGAAGTGGTAGCATGGCAAGTGAGTAGGGTGGTGTATGAGTAGGTTGGCAGGTGGGTAAGATGGCAGATGGGTGAATGGGTATGTGGGTCAGGGGACAGTTGACTCTGGCTGGAGGTGATTTGGAGGGTTTGGGGATGGGGGATGGTGATGGGGGCTAGTAAGGTTGAGTCGGGGTCTAGTCAGGTCGAGTCAAGGGGGCGTCAGGCAGGGGTTGAGGGGTTGGTTGGGTGGTCGGGGCTAGTCATTTCAGGTCACTCGTGAGTCTGGGGGAGTCAGAACATAAGAGATTAGGGGTGGGGCTGGGAGGTCAGTTGTGCAGTTGCCAAGGAGTTAGACTAGGTTCTTTCTGTCCTATCTTTCCCTGTAAGAAGTCTTACAACACCAGGTTAAAGTCCAACAAGTTTATTTGGAATCACAAACTTTCAGAGCGCTTCTCCTTTATCAGGGTCACCTGCTGAAGGAGCAGTGCTCTGAAAGTTCATGATTCCACGTAAACCTGTTGGACTTTAGCCTGGTGTTGTGAGACTTTTTACTGTGCCCACCCCAGTCCAATGCCGGCATCCCCACATCGTTGCCACATTTCCTTGGTAAGGATCCAGGTAAATAAGTTGGAACGATGCAAAATTCCTGATTCTAACTCGGAGTTGGAGACTTTTTTTGGAAGATTCCAGGGAACAGAGGAATTGTCCACTGGAAAGTTAAACTTCCTGGGCAATTCTCATGGAGTCAGTTCGCTGGGAGTTTTGAGGGATTCTGTAGCATTTCTTCTGGGGTAGCTGAGAGTCTCGGACCATGCTGAGACTGGGAGATCTGGGCTCATATAATTCAGCATTGGCCAGGAATGAAGCCAAGAATTTTCTAACCTTGCTCTACCTTGGCTTTAACAGCTGAGCCATTAGGAGAGCTGTTCATTAGCTGAGCATGTGTGAGCGATTAGCTTCAATTGCAAAAGTAAGTGAAATGTTTATATGTACCATAGTCAACCACACTATCCTCCTCCAACACTTCTTTTCCAATGACTAGCCCAGTGACAATGCCCTATGCTTTGCTTTACTTTCTGAGCAATGGTTCCTTTTCTCATCCTTGCACTGGATTCCTGAAGTTGTGCATTCTTCATGTTGCCTTCTTTCTCACCGTCATGCTGTCCCTAGTGATATCATCCAGAAAGACAGAGGTAGCCCCCACATGCAAACAAACCTCTCACTTTCCAGACCACTTCCACCTCTCTCACCACTGATTGCAGTGTTGTGTGTGTCTGTTTAATTTGAGAGCCAAAATGTATGTTTACACTTTTTAAAAAATTCGTTCATGGGACACGGGCGTCGCTGGCTGGCCAGTATTTATGGCCCATTTGTAATTGCCCTTGAAGGGGCTGTTAAGAATCAACCACATTGCTGTGGATCTGGCATCACATGTAGGCCAAACCAAACAAGGATGGCAGGTTTCCTTCCTTAAAGATATTAGTCAACCAGACAGGTTTTTATAACAACGGTTTCATGATTGCCATTAGACTTTTAATTCCAAATTTTTATTGAATTCAAATTTCACCGTCTGCCATGGTTGGATTTGAAACTGGGACCCCATTATTCTGGATCTCTGGATTATTAGTGACAATGCCATGATGCCACTGCCTGCCCCCCATAGATATTTCTCTCAGTCCCATTCTTGTACATGTCTATCTTTTACAGCCTTGTCAGATAATTACTTTTCTCTTTGTGTTTCTGAGTAATCATGATGCTATTTTCTTTTTATAACAGGTTGTAATGTGGTTGAACATGAATGTCCATTTTGCTTTCTTGCTGACTGTTGAAGTCTCTGTATGCCTGATACATATTGATGGATTCCTAATGGGAACCCCACCAATGCCACACACTGATGAGCCAAACATTGAGCAAATGGAACAAGAACACTCAGATATTGAATCGGATATATATGAACCTGAGCAGGATTGGTTTAATGTGGAAGCCAATCAGCCTAAAAGCAAGGCTGCAGAGACTGGCGCTGCCCAATGCATCCAATGTTGTGATCGTCCATCACGCCGCAAGCAGCGTTACCATCACTACAACGAGGATCCACCAGAGTTTCAAGCCATCCCTCAAATCAATCTGACGATTCTCAAAGGTAAGGTCAAAATTACAAATGAATGCTACTCTCTCATGGAAGGAAGAGGTGGGAGTAGCATAGAGTCATATTTTCCTACTGTAGTTCCTGAAATTCCAACTGAGCTTCTGGTCTTAAACGTGCTGACCTAACTTGTAAAAAAGAGGCGGATGTAGGGTGATGAGAGGTCACAGCTCTGAAACATTGGTTAGAGTTTTTCCAAGGGCTTTAGGACTCCAATGTGAGGATCGTGTAGGGCCCCAATCTGCACTTGGGATGTACTCAGGAACTTTTTTGTGGGTGGTCGCCTAATTGGCCATCTCTGGTCTTGCTGTTCAATTCTGAATAGCACGTGGGATATAGACACTGCCAGTTTTATCAGAGATCTGGCAGCCCTGAAAGCTCGGCAGCTGCGCCACTGGGATAGGGAAGCAGGAATTAAAAACTTGAGAGACCAGGTAGGCAGGGCACTCTGGATGGCCCCTTAGAGCCATGGTGAGGCCTTCCTTTTCTCAGCCTCCCACTTTGGGGTTTGGAGCTTCCAGCTTCAAATTGTCCTTATGAAGGTCTTTGGTTATTTCAAATCACTACCCACCTCCATTCAGCAGGCAGCTGATCCACATCCGTTCTCTCCGCTGGGAGGCCCAAGGCTTCTTTGCAAGGCCAGGAGGCCCCTATCTCTCCTGGTTCACAAGAACATCTGAAAAATACATTTTAAACTCCTTCACCTCTTCTGGCCCCTGGCAAATTTTGCCCAATGGAGGAGTGAAAAAGGTCTCTCCTCAATCAGACCTGTGGTTGATATTGGACCTCAGATTCTGATGACTGATTGCCATGTGTAAAACACAATCCAGATTCCTTCCTGTGCTTGTCCTTTCCATTTTCTCAAAACGATAGGGAAGGAAACAGGATGGGTGAGGGTAACTATTGTAGCTGCCCTCTTCACCCAATTTCTGCCCACTGGGGACATTTCAAATCTGGATCTAGGTGTCAGCTTGGCTGAGTGGCAGCACTCTTATCTCTGAATCGGAAGGTGGAAGCTTGAAACAACAAAACAGACCTGAGCGTGTAATGTAGGTTAATATTTCAGTAGGCACAGTAAGTAGTCTCGCAACATCAGGTTACTGTTAGACCTTAACCTAGTGTTGTGAGACTACTCACAGTGCCTACCCCAATCCAACACTGGCAATCCACATCAATATTTCAGTAGGGTTTAGCGTTGTCTATAGGATGAAACATTAATGCTGTTCAGATGGAAATAGAAAGATTTGATGATATTATAACACAATCAAGAGTTAAACAAATAGCTGACTGGTCATTTATCACTTTGTTTGTTCCTAACTGCTTACGCCACAGTACAAAAGTGAGCACATTTCATCAGTGATTTGTATATCAGGCGGGTATGAGAAGTGATAAATAAATACAGGTGCTGCTGGACATCTTTTGTTTTTGCTTCACCAATTCTTTTAGCTCTTGATGTCAGTAAAAGATTTGGGTTGGAATCATGGATCCAAATTTAGACACATTGCTTTTTACTGCACAATCAATAATGTATATCAGGGATGGAAAACAAATAGAAAAACTACATGGGCAGTCTCTCCAGAGAGGGTGACTCACTGCAGCACTGATATCAATTCTTCATCAGGCACAGAGAGAGCAAAACAACAACGATGACCCTAAAGACAGCAACATGCTTTTACCATGAGTCTGCTGGTAATGTCACCTCTCAGCATACAAGCTGCTATTCGGGATCACACAGAATCAGCTGCATAGAAACAGGCCCAACAGTTGGCACACAGCATTTATACTTCACACATGGGATGGCACAGTGATTAGCATGGCTACTTCACAATACCAGGGACACAGGTTCAATTCCGGCCTTGGGTCAGTGTTTCTGTGGAGGTTGCACATTCTCCCCATGGGTTTCCTCTGGATGCTCCGGTTTCCTCTCACAGTCCAAAGTTGTGCAGGTGAGGTGGATTGGCCATGCTAAATTGCCCATTAGTGTCAGAGGAACTCGCTAGGGTAAATGCATGGGGTTATGGGGATAGGGCCTGTTGCGATTGTGGTTGGTGCAGACCTGAAGGGCTGAATGGCCTCCTTCTGCACTGTAGGATTCTACGTCTATTTGACTCTTTCACTTCACCCCCATTCCCATCTCCCTCACACATGGAATTTACACAGCAATAGTGTGTTTATTGACACGTGTTTCCAAACATAGAAAATAAAAGCAGGAATACGCCACAAGGATGAAAAAGGTTCACCACCCCCTGGGTGATGAAATTTCTCCTCATCTCAGTCCTAAAACTATGATCCTTAGTTCTGGACCCCCCCCCCACACTATCAGGAACAAATCCAACCTGTTGACTCCAGTTAGAATTTTTAAAATTTTAATAAAGATTTAAAAAATAGTTTCTTACAATTGGTCTCCAATTACAATATTGTCATAATTTATTGCATTTTTTTTCTTAAATGCTGTTTAGCAATTTGAGAAGTTATCTTATTTTTGTGGACACAGACATGGACGATTGGGAGTAATTGTCTCCTCCTGCTATTTGTCCCAAAGCAGGATCCGTTACTGAGAGTGATTCCTGCCATGGAGTTGGGCTGGTTTTTATCTGCAGTTTGCTCGCTCCCCGCCTCATTAGTCATGCGTGTTTTGCATGGAGTCTCATGGCAGGATGGGCAGGGAGTCAGGTGCTTCTCCTGTCAGGTTCGGTCATCATATTTAAAAGGCACCTGGACAGGCCTTCACTGACAGGAAGAAAGGTGAGCAGGGAAGGTAATAAGCTGTGCCTCCTCTGTGTCAGTGATACATCCTTGGTGCATATCATCGAGGCAGCACAGGAAAGTCCTCTTCCCCGGGATGCTCTTCCAACTGACCATTGCGGCCTGGGAGAAGTTCGTCGGGTGGTCAGCGTCTGTGGGGTGCAGAGGAGGATCGACCTGCAGTGTAGGAAACAGGTCAATCCTATCCGTGTTTTTAGGGGAAGTGAACCCTCAACTCACCCAATCCACATCACCACTCGTTTGTGCTTGTCTCATGAGACCTGGGCATTGCTGGCAAGGCCAGTATATCTCTTGCCCATCCCCAAGTGTCCTTGACAAGTTGGTGGATGCTGCCATATTGCCAGTCAATGTGCCATGTTGTTAGCGGATCAACCGCAGGATTTTCACCCAGCTCAGTGAGGGTACAGCCATGGAGTGGAGTGCGGAGTAATTTACATGCGGTATTGTTCCCATGTGTCTGCTGCCCTGTTCTTCTTGCTGCAGGGCTTTGGAAGGTGCTGTTCAAGGAGTTTTGATACTTGCTGCAGAGAATCTTGTTGATTATACATTCTGCTGCCACTATGTGCCAGAGAGACTAAAGGTGGAACATGCTGATGGGATGCCAATGAAGTGGGATGCTTTGCTGTAGGTTGTGTCTAACTTTGTGGGTGTCCTGGGAGCTGCGCCCATCCAGACAAGTGGAGAATATTATCTCTCACTTCTCAATTGTGTTGTGCACACAGTGGTTAGGATTTGGGTTACAAGCTCAGTTATCAGCCACAGGATTAGGACCCTGTGACCTGCTCTTCCATCATACATATTCACAATCCATCGATATGTCTTTATAGAGGAGAAGATGGAGAGAGACAAAATGGGAGGGCGGATGTCTGAGCTCCTGATCCTTATTGCATTTGAACATCAGGTTACTGAGCTAGCAGGGGAGCAACATGACCATACCTGTGCCAAAAGCGAGGTCAGCCTTGCCAAAGCATCCAACGAGGAACCAGACAAAATCAAGGTGATTGATGAGTGCCAAGTTTGAGCCATCCTGGGTAGTCACTCATTCTTGCCTCTCTCCATGCCTGGTGTCCGCAGGAAGAGGGTAAGGCCAGTCCCTGCACCAGACATAAGCCCCAGCCTACTGGAGGCTTCAGAGGAGGATGAGGACAACTTCATATTTGTGAAGCCATCACAGCATTCACTCGCTCCCTCCGTCAGCCTAGAGACACGCACCTTGGTCTCTTATAGATTTAATTTAGGTTTGGGCTCACACTCTGGTGGTCACCACACAGACACATGTCCACAGCAGGGGGAGGCAGCAACAGCCAAAATCTCCAGCACTCAGAAGACTGCTGGAGAAGAGGTTTCTGCTAAGTTAAAGTCAGATGATGACCCTCTGGAAGTGATCATGGAGAAGAGGCTGGAGTATCGATGAGATACAGGGAAACATCAGGCAGAGGTGTCAGAGGCCCTCATCAAAGGGAAGACGTGTTGTCTGATGTAGTGGCTCTGATATGTGAGCACACCTAAATCTCCATGAGGAGGATGACAGATGCCATGAAGAACTTGGCCCAGCAGAATGTCTACTCTATGCCGGAATCGTGCTCAGACCTGCACTGCATCGCTGTAGCCATGGGGAGATTTTGCAATGGTTACACGAGAGGAGAACTTGGACCTTCTTCCAGGTGGTCCTTCCCCACAAGAAGTCAAGGAATGGCCCCTAGGCACCCGAAGGGAAGAGGAGAGCCTGGCGGATGACAAGTATTCACCCTCCATTGGTGTCCAGGCATTGCCAGTGCCCTCTGACTGTGACTCCCATCCGCTCAGGCTGAGGAGAGTGCAGCAGTCTCTAGCAGGAAACCCAAAGTAGGCCGGGGTCTTCCTGGCCTTGGACCTCCAGAGGACGCCTGCAAAAGTCATCGCCAACAAGAAAGCGTGTTAGTCAGCAGGCTAGCTCCACCTCTGCTCCCGATGTTGGGGGAGCCCAAAAGTAACTGTGGTGCAACCCAACCTAACACTGTATATTTTTATAAAAATAAATCCTCATCGTTACTTAATTTTAAACTGGATGTTTTTGGCTGAACAAAGACCATTGAGATGACACACTCTGTGCCTGTGAGTTATTGTCTGTGAGTCACCAGAATAAAGGAAGCCACTTAGCAGTTTTGGAAATGTCGCACCTCATTAATTCTGACTTGGGGATTGCACGTGAAGGCTAATTGTATTTGATAAACTGGGCTGCCAGTGGAGTCAACGCGAGAGATTTTCTGGGTGGCAGAGGCGGCAAAGCCATTGGCCACCGGTGGGATCTTCTGGTGTTGCCGATGCCTCTGGTGTTTTACATGGCTCACCCACCCTGCCGCTGGGGAATCCTTGACATGGCCGGAAAATCCCGCCCTGGGTTTATGGCTGGGATTTTCTGTTCTTTCCCATGATGGACCAGCCAAAAGTTTGTTGATTTTGGGCAGGAATTTCTGGTGATGCCTGTGATTGTTGAGGCTGGATTTAAAAATATCCAGCATTAGAAATATTAGGCGGGATTTTCCCAAAAATATCCAAGTGCCACAAAAGTTTCACCCCGGTTTTTTCAGCGAGCTACCCCATGCAATTTTCCTACACTCTTGTCAATTTTTTCAGCAGTAGGGGGTTTCATGCCTGCAGGTGGAGAATGGGCGAAGTCTAAGCTCACCAGGAAAGCTGGCTGCAGATGGCTAGATATGTGTCCTGATCTCCCATATACTGTGTATAAGTCTGTGCATAAGTGGGAGATCTGTTAACCCCCTCCCACAATTCACATCGCCTCCCCCCCCCATCCCCTCTCTGATCGCAAACACCCCACAAACCCTGCCATAGACACCCTGACATTGACACCCCCCATAGAGCTCAGCCACAGACACTCTCTGATCATGCACCCCCCCAGTCACACCCCAACAGAACCCCCTACAGACCCCCACACACAGATCCTCCCCACAGACTCTTCAACCGCCTCCCCAACAGACCTCCCTGACTGTTGGTCTCCTGATCGCTGCCCCCCCACTTGCACCCCCCCCCCCCCCCCCCCCCCCCCCATCCACGATATTGATCTCCATTTAGCTTAATGGCAATCAGCCAAAGGCAAAAGGTAGACAAATCTACTTCTAGGCTAAAATTATTTCCTTACAGAGTCCGAATGCATTGTAAACCAAAGTGCCAGTGGGTAAGTGTATTTCTTTTGTGAAGTCGATAAGTATTGACCTTTCCAGTACTGACTAAGGGCCATCCAGAATCAAAACGTTAGCTCTATTAGATTCAAGAAAGAAACAGGTATGTTTCTGATCAAAAGCGGGGATAAAGGGCTATGGAGAGCAGGCAGGAAAGTGGAGTTGAGACCAGGATAAGATCAGCCATAGTCACGTTAAATAGCAGAGCGGACTTGAAGGGCTGAATTGCCTTCTCCCGCTCCTATGTTGCTATTCTCTCTCCACAGATGCTGTCAGACCTGCTGAGATTTTCCAGCGTTTTCTGTTTTTGTAACTCTCAAGTACTGCTTAGTTCTAAATGGTGAACAAAACCTGCTGGCCGTGTACGCCTCAAAACCAGAATTACCATTCGAGCTTATTGGATCTTTATATGTTTGCCATATTTCTGTCTCGCTCACTATGATTCCCGTGGCAGGTAAGGTGGGAAATTTTCAGATTTTAGTTTGTTTTCAAATTGTTGCTTAAACAAAACTCGTGTCTGGTATTTGGAGAGAATGAAGCCATTCAAGCATTATTTTATCTCTATTGACAGAACAAGGGATGATGGTTCTTTTAGTGTGACAAACACAGTAAATGTGTGTGAGAAAGCAATGAAGTGAGATTTAAAGTGATAATGGAGTCTACTGTCTGGACCACTATGCCGAGGACTTCTGCTCCTCCAGAAACAGGAGAAGCTAGTGAGAAATACAACTAAGTTTGTGCTTAAGAACTCCTGAAAGTCAGTAATATGGAGCTTGTGAAGTTTTCATCAGATAAACCAAAAAGTTACATTTTACTCTGCTTGGATTTGGAATGAAGGATCTGAATGAATGGGAGAATATTGAAGATAAGCGCAGCAATGGCAAAAAGTAGCATTAATCTGAATGATGTACATGTGCATGGATAACAGGTACAGATACTAGATCAACAAAGTTTCAGTTTGTAAACTGAATCAACTGAACTTCTAGCCTCTACCATAGAATCCCTACAATACAGGAGGAGACCATTCAGTCTTTGCAACCTGCACCACCCAGGCCCTATTCATGTAACCCCATATATTTACCCTGCTAGCCCCATTACACTACGCAGCAATTTAGCACGGCCAATCAGCAGACACAGGGAGAATGTACAAATTGAACACAATCACCTGAGGCAGGAATTGAACCTGGGTCCCTGGCGCTTTGAGGCAGCAGTGTTAACCACTGAGCCACCATGCTGCCATATCCAGTCCTTAAAGAAAAGGAGCTCAGGTGTGAAATACGTTCTCTGCAGAGGCCCAGTATCACTTTGGCCGACAATGATGTCCACTGGGTACATCCAGTGGGTTTTGTGCAGCTTTGCGTCAGGATAAAGGTACAGTTGGGGTTCCTTAAGTCTGTGTCAGAAAGCTGTGAAATGACACTGTCCCGATATCACACAGACAGCCCAAAGAGAATGTCAGTTTATCAAATTCAGACCACACAGGTCCAGGCCACAAATTAGTCAATCACTCACCAACCAGCGAACAATAAGCTACAGAATGGATCTTGCACTAACTTTTCTTAAAGAATCAAGTGTTTAAATTGTAGCTGATATAATATTTATGAACTTCAGACATTGTGAAGTGTCTGGAAATACTCTGGATTGTTTTGGAGGTGATGTGGTTAGTTCCTGAGAGTCGAGATTCCCATCAAAAGATTCTGTGATTGGGACAATGTTTACACAATGGTTATGTGGTTATAATAAATTGTGCTTTCTGTGATCTCTTTTCTCAATGTTCCAATATTTGTTTGCATAAGTTTAAGAAGAGTGAACTTTTTGTTATTGATACTTCAATGGTTGGTTTGGTTGACAGTTTTATAAAGTTGTAGGAGCATCAGTTTTGTTTTGCCTTAGACTTACGAATGGGTGTTTCGAAAGCAAGTTCACGCACACTGTAAGTGTTGTAGAATACAATGGTTCTATTCATAGTATTTACTGGTTGAATGTGCATGGTGGGGCCATTAGTTGGCATGGATGGCATGAAGGGCCATGGGGCTGGGTGAGGACATAGGTTGGCATGAAGGGGGGATGGGTGACATTATTAAAATGTTTTGAACGTAACTTTCAAAACGTTTCCAAATATAGATTATGGTTCATGATTCCTCTGAGGTCCATGAATGCTGAGTCATGGAGCAGCTGGTCCAATGCCATGAAAATTGTGAGGGCTAGGAAATGCTCTTCCCCTCAATGGAGCCAGTCAGGTTTAGAATTCAGGATGTGAGCTCACTCACCCACATCCTCACTCCTTACCATGCACCAACAAAAATTGGGGGTGCCAGAACATGGATCTGGGTCACATCCACCATTTAGATTCCCTGACTCCGTTACAATGCAGTTGGTAGTGTGAAAGCTTGGGCCCAAGCTGTTGGGGATAAGGAGGATAACATTTTTTAGTGAAATGTGGGTTTGCCAACTTTTTTTATCTGAATTTTGTGAAGCTTTGTGAAGCTGCAAACTGCATACCTGAAATTTGACTTCAATATTCACCATAAAGTTCTATAACTCTCACTAAGAAGCACAGCTTCAGAAAGTCTACATTTCCATAACGAGCATTCCCGTGATAGTGAGTTGTAAAGTACAAAGCAAATGGGTTATATCCCAATCATTTCTAAACAAAATATGGAATGGTAGGGGCTTTATCATCACATTGCACCTAAGCCATGGCTGTGAGGGAAAAGACATGTGCAACAAAACATCTGCTTAAAGTATTCAAACAACTCAAGATAGAAGAAGGAACTCCAATCTTCTGTGGTCCTTTTAATGTTTTGTGAGAAAAGGTAAAAATCAAGACAATGAAATACCAGATTATTGGCTCTTTGGCATCTATATTATGTAGAGGGTAGCATGGTGGCACAGTGGTTAGTACTGCTGCCTCACAGCGCCAGGGTTTGATTCCCAGCTTGGGTCACTGTTTGTATGGAGTCTGAATGCTCTCCCCGTGTCTGTGTGGTTTCCTCCGAGTGCTCCGGTTTCCTCCCACACTCCAAAGACATGCAGGTTAGATGAATTGGCCACGCTAAATTCTCCCTCAGTGTACCCGAACAGGTGCCGGAGTGTGGCGACTAGGGACTTTCACAGTAACTTCATTGCAGGCCTATTTGTGACACTAATAAATAAACTTAAAACTTATAAACAACTATGAAGGATGGAACCGAATCAGGAAATGATCTGAAGAAGTTACAATGTGTATGAAATGAGTTGATGCTAAAGCTGAGTGACAAAAACAAATGCCAGTGATACCAACAGCAAATATGACATGATGCCAAATATGTGCGTCTGCCTTCTTTGCTTGGTTTTGGAAATGCTGTTTGAGTAAACACTATTTCATAGTGGTTCCATTACAGTGTTTTTAATTAACCGACAGCTGCTCTGCAGGAAACTTAGAAACCAGTAAGCATAAAATAGTGGAAAAATTTTAAACTTTCCAGATTCCCCAAGCAACAGTTGAAGCACGTTCACTTCTAAACAATGTGAATAATGCAAAAAATACGGGAACTGAAGAAATGGCCTGAAGCATATTGGTTTTACGATACCACACTTAAGATCATTTAATATTAGGATAAGACTCGAATAGATAATCCAGGCTGAAGGCTTTGTAGGTGCCATCTTGCCGATGAGATATTTCATTAAGGACAAGCTGTTGGGGTGTAAAAGGCTTCCTGGCACATTTGGGAGGTGTTGAAATTCTTCACTCCTAACCTCCATTCATCCTTTAATCAATACCACTTAATGCAGATTAGCTGGAAACCCTTCTCATTTGTTGTAAAGTGGGACCATACTGAGTAAATATTTGCTGCCATGTTTGTCTACACAACAACATCACCACTTTTTCTCTCCCTTGAGGTTTTATTCCACAAAGGTATTTATTTATTTAACTTTGAGAGATTCTGAGGAGATAAAAGGTGTTACAAGTTCAAGCTTTCTATTTCTTTCACTTATACCATTTTTCTATTGATGTACGATAAATGTGAGGGTCGTTTCAACTTCTGCCTATGGCAATGAATGAGTAATGGCATTTGCTGCCTATTTCCCACCAAACTTTAAAATAAATGTTTCTATGTTTTGGATCACTATTTGTCATTTTATCCCCATGATTACTTCCACATTTATTCCCTAGTTACCCTCGAATTGAACTAGGTCATCTCAGAGGGCATTTAAGAGTCGCATGTAGGCCAGACCAGGTGAGATTTTCTTTTCTAAATTACATTAATCAACCAGCTGGGTTTTTACGATGATCAACTTTTAATTCCAGATTTTAAAAAATATTAGATTCAAATTTCAACAGCTGCCGTGGTGGGATTTGAACCTGGGTCCCCACATCATTACCCTGGGTCTCTGGATTACTTATTCATTCTATGGGGGAATTTTCCTGTTCCGCCTGCCATGGGATTTGTAGTGGGCAGGGTGGGGTGGACCATGCAAAGGTTCAGTGACATTGGGTGACATTTGCTGGTTTTGGGGTGAATGCATCTGGAAAATCCCTCCCTATATCTCTTTGGAGCCATTTTCTTTCTTCCTAATAGTTTGCATTGCTACCCGGCTTTGCATCATCAGCAAAGCCAGATCTCTGTCATTTCCCCTAATTCAATACTAAAAGTTTGAGTTAGTTGAGGCACCAGCACTTCTTCTTCCAGCACTTTACTAGTGATAGCCTGTCAAATTGAAAATGCTCTATTTATGTCTAATCTCTGCTTCCTGTCCATTAACCTATCCTCTATTCATGCAAAAATATCACCTCCAACTCTAAAAGCATTTAGTTTGTGTAACAGCCCTTTTTGTGTCACTTATTGAATGCCTTTCCAAATGTACTACTGGTTTCCCACTACTTACTCTACTAGCTACAAGCTCAAAAAGCTCTAATGAATTTGTCAAGCAGGATTTCCATTTCATAGAACCATGGTGACGTGTTCTAATCTTTGTTTATCCATCGATTTAAAATTGAGATCAATCACGGGGTACACAGATCTCATCTTTTTTGACAGGTAAATATCACAAATGACATTAGCAAACCCAATGCAAAGCACAAAATCAGCCGGCTGTTTCACAGCAAATAAAGGTGAATGAACAAATAAATTGTTGACTTTGTAGGAAACTACTGGAACATTTGTTAAAGGAATAGTTTTGGTCTGTAAAGAAAAATGTTACATAAGTCATGAAGATGTTGCCCTTGATGATTTGGTGTGGGGGGAAGGGAGGATGAGGTAGCACAGTATCTATTATTTTAATCATCGAGAACTATTATTAGTCATAGAGTCATAGAGGTTTGTAACATGGAAACAGACTCTTTAGCCCAACTTGTCTATGCTGCCTTTTTCTTTAATAACTAAGCTGGTCCCAATTGCCCGCATTTGGCCCATATCCTTCTATATCCATCTTACCCATGTAACTGTGTAAACGCTTTTTAAAAGACAAAATTGTACCCGCCTCCACTTCTGCCACTGGCAGCTTGTTCCAAACCCTCATCATCCACTGGACCCTTTTGTCTTTCTCCCCTCTCACCTTAAACCTATGCCCTCTAATTTTAGACTCTTCTACCTTTGGGCTATTAGTGCTTTACAGAGAGAGGATTGGTGCTGAATCTAATAATTACTCCACTTAACCTTGAATTTTTGGTTCCAATTGTTACACCTTAAGCTAATGAAAAGGAATACAGTTAGACATATATGGTCAAAGAAAGTTTATTTATTAGTCACAAGGAAGGCTTACATTAACACTGCAATGAAGTTACTGTTAAATTTCTCTAGCTGCCACATTCTGTGCCTGTTCGGGTCAGTGCATCTGACCAGCACATCTTTCAGACTGTGATCATTTACTGCTTTATAACATACTATTCATTTATTTTTAGGTGAGAAGGGTGATAAAGGGCCACGAGGATCTTATGGCAAAAATGGAAAAACAGGAATGCCTGGAATGCGGGGTCCAGCAGGTTCAAAAGGAGCAAAGGGAAATACAGGAAAGTTTGGAGAGCCATGCAAAATGTATTACGCTGCTTTCTCTGTTGGCCGAAAGAAAGAATTACACAGTAACAATTACTACCAGATATTGGTGTTTGATACCGTGTATGTCAACCTGTATGATCAATTTAACATGTTCACAGGGAAGTTTTACTGCACCATCCCAGGCATTTATCACTTTAGCCTGAATGTCCACACCTGGAACCAGAAGGAAACCTACATGCACATCATGAAGAATGAAGAGGAGATTGTCATTCTCTATGCTCAGCCCAGTGACCGCAGCATCATGCAAAGCCAGAGCATCATGATAGATCTGAAACAGGACGACGAAGTCTGGGTTCGTTTGTTTAAGGGAGAACGGGAGAACGCCATCTTCAGTGATGGCTTTGATACTTACATCACCTTTAATGGCTACTTGATTAAACCAAGCAGTGAGAAATGAATGAACAGCTAAATAAGCAATGTTTCAGTTAATATGGGACTGTTATTAGGAAAGAATAAGGAAGCTTATCAAAGGGAAACTCCAGGATTCTGTTTTTAAAGTTGTTTCATGTCTTTTATCTTGATTTATAGTAGCTGAAATCCTCTGAGTTGCTTTGTATGTCTTTTTAATTCCATTGTTAATAGTATGAAGCTGCCCTTTCCAAAGCTCAGAAATTTGAATTCATTTTAGTGGCTCTTTTTTTGCCTCCAGCATGCTTCAGTGGTATCACAGAGACTGTTAGAATGATCTCTGTTGTGGAGTTCTGTTCTTCCAGGGAATACAGTGAGGCTTCAGGCCCCCTGCTGCTCTTTTCTGTGGCTGTCATTAAGATCCCTAAGTTCAGTACAGTGATATTTTACTACACCCACTCAAGCAACCTGCTTTTATAACCTGCGTGTCCAATTAGTATTGTGCTGTTAAAATATGAGACGACTAGGAGATTAGTGAGTTAGTGTCTGTAATTATCTGAGTTGCAATGCACAAAAATCCTTGTGGGACGGGATCCCTGCAATTATGGCAAAGAATCTATTCTGTTGCTGGCAAGAGGGAGCAATTTTAACCTAAGCCATGGAGTCAGTTGTAACCCTCCTTTTGAACTCCATTCCATTTGTTTATTTATCTGTGAGACATGGGCATCGCTGCCAGGCCAGCATACATTGCCCATCCCTAGTTGCCTTTGTTCAGAGGGCAGTTGAGAGTAAACCACACTGCTGTGGCTCTGGAGTCACATGTAGGACAGACCAAATAAGGACAGCAGATTTCCTTCCCTAAAAGACATTAATGAACCAGATGAGTTTTTCCAACAATGGTTTTGTGGTCATCAGTAGATTCTTAATTCCAGATTTTTTTTATTGAATTCAAATTCCATCATTTGCTATGGCGGGATTCGAACCCTGGTTCCCAGAACATTAGCTGAGTTTCTGGAGTCATACTCTAGCAATAATACCACTAGGCCATCATCTTCCCTTTAACTTGACCTTTAAGGACCTAAATATAAATTATGGCACATCTTCCAAATACAAACACTGTGGAGTTGTGACCGAAGGAACTTTATTCTGTTTCTAATGTTATAGTTTACCTAGTGTATGTCATCATGTAAAGTGACACTGGAATGTGTTCTCACAACTCCGAGATTGAATTTGGGACCTTCCTGGTTTGCATGGGGCAGTAGCCTGTCTGCCCACTGAGCCACGAGGGGAAAACTCAACTTTTATATTTTCAAATACTGTACCAACATTATTTATAATACACAGCATAACATAATTGACTTCATTGTAACGTTGGATGGGGTGCAAAACTATTATTCCACTTGCCTAGCTAGTTACATTGAAATTACCCACAGAGATAATGGCAGGGATTTTCCAGCCGCACTCACCCCCAGAACAGACTATCCCACCCGAGATCAATGGAATTTTCCATGGTCTGTATACCATTTGCTAGGATTCCTGTGGCAGGCATGAGGGGAAAATTCCGCCTAATGTCTTATATCCCTGGAGATTCCCATTAAATAAATAGCTTTCTTTTTGTTTGTCAGTCTTTCTGTCAACTCTTTTTGTTGTAATTCTATTCACTTTTTAGCCAAAGGAATTGTGACCGTGAAACAAAACAAATTATATTAATTTATCAAATCCAGCACTTAAGCTTAGATTTTCCAGTTGGTCCACATGAGAAATAAACATCACTTGGTCAAAACTTATGAGAAATCAGAGTGAGGAGCCACTGCCAAATCCTTTCCTATTTATTGTTCACGAATGTAGGGGCTCATCTGTATGTTTGCTTCCAGTTAACTGCTTCAACTTGGCAGCAAGCAGAGTGAACCCTGCTACATTTATGGACATCATTGTTATCATGATGTGTAGCCTATTTTGCAGCATTCAAGCTGGTAGCTATTTTGTGCAACTCTCGTTATGTAGTTCACATCAAGGTCCTGTGACACTTCAAGCTAAAAAGAGCTGTTCTCAGCTGTCCTGTGTGTCACTTCCTTTGGCACAAGTTCCACTGAATCATCTGAAAAGTAGGGCATGCTGTTGAACATCTTCCAGACGTTGAAGAGTTCCAAGGAAGCTCACTGCCTTAAAAACAAACCACAAGAGCTAGCCATTTAAGCTCTGCAGAAAGACTCAATTTCCAGTCTTAAAATGGACAAACTCTCAATCACGGGGTTTTACATAGCCAAGGACTTTCCTTTTTGTATTGAGGCTGATCACAGAATTACAAGAATGGGTGCTCCACAAAAAAGGCTGGGCAGCTGCCATTCCTGTATAGAACATAGAACACTACAGCACAAACAGGCCCTTCGGCCCACAAGTTGCGCCGTATCTCCTAACATCTAGCAATCCTAATTGGTACATTTAGACTCGAGTGTTGCTACTGTAACAAAATTAACATACAACATTTGCATGCACAAACTACATTGATCAATCTGTAATTTTTCCACGAATACTTAACTAAATAAAAATATGTTTAAGTAAAACGGGAACTTACTCAATTTTAGGCTTAAGTATCAATCCTTGTTATGGCCAATCTCTTTTATGTGGATGTTAATTGGACAACAGGTAGCACCATAACTTGCCTGTAATTACATTAATTTCCATTTTGACCCTGGGTTTAATTCCACTTGATTTCCCTTTCAAAATGACGGGTGGAATTTTCCCTTCCTGCCCACCACGGGATTCGTAGCCGGCGGGGCGGGGGGCTCTGTTGACCTGATGGAATCATAGAATCTTACACTGCAGGAGTCTGCATCAAGTACTACCGACCCAGGCCCTATCCCCATAACCCCATGCATTTACCCTCGCCAGTCCCCCGACCCTAAGGGGCAATTTAGCGTGGCCAATCCACCTAACCCGCACATCTTTGGACCTCGGGCCAGATTTTCTGGTTCTGGGATGAGTGCAGCTGGAAAATCCTGCCCAAAATCTTATTCAACACATGCTATTTATGCAAAAAATAACCCAAATTATATTATACAAAATTATATTTGTGGAAGGCTTCTGTTCCATAACCTGCAGAGTGTTTTCAATAAATTACAGAAAGGTAGAGATGTTATTTGTCTTCTAGAATCTAGCAGCCATCTTTAATATGGACTCATTTAAACAAAACAAATAAACAGCAACACACTGAAAGCACAGTATTTGAACACATGCCATGAAAATCATAGAATCATACAGCGCAGAAGAGGCCCTTCAGCCCATTGAGTCTGCACTGACACATTAGAAACACCTGAACTCCCACTTAATCCCATCTGCCAGCACTTGGCCCATAGCCCTGAATGTTATGATCTGCCAAGTATTCATCCAGATACTTTTTAAAGGATGTGAGGCAACCTGCCTCCACCACCCTCCCAGGCAGCACATTGCAGACTATCACCATCCTCTGGGTAAAAAAGTTTTTCCTCGCATCCCCCCTAAACCTCCTGCCCCTCATCTTGAACCTCGTGACTGACCCTTCAACTAAGAGGAACAGCTGCTCCTTATCCACTCTGTCCATGTCTCTCATAATCTTGTACACCTCGAGCAGGTCGCCCTGGATGATTTATGTCAGTTCTGGGGACGGGGCAAGTTCCAGTTGTGAAACCAGTTGGTCAAGGTCAAATGTAGTACAAGACTGAGGCAGAGTAAAGGACTCTGTGCTCAATCGCAACACAGTGTTGCTTTATCTGCAAAAGAGTGCAATCTTCTGCATGTAGGCGAAACTGCTCAGAATAATTTCAAATAGGGTCCTTACCGCCAGCAGAGAAGAAGGAGGTTTTTATCATATTGGGATTGGTCTCGATTTTGGTACCTTTCTTTTCAGGCTCACTATTCGTGATGTGACATATAAGCTATTGAGCTGGATAAATGCCAACCTTAAACATTGCGTTAGGCTAAATTATGGCTCTTCTTTCAAATACAAACACTATGGAGGCGTGACTGAAGGAACTTTATTTTGTTTTAATGTTAGGGATTAGCTAGCGAATGTCTTCATGGAAAATGACATTGGGATGTATTCTCACAAATCTGACACTGAACCTAGGATCTTCCTAGTTTGCATGGGGCAAGAGCCTCCCTTCCCATTGTGCCACGTGAGGGAATTTAACTTTCACTTTTTAAAGTATTAACGTCATATATAACATGCAACATAACATAAGTGGCTTCAATAAGCTATTTGGGTTTCAATGGTCTGAAGTGTGAGCATCAGAATATAAATGTTGTTTCCTGAAGTCAACCTCAAGCTCTTCATAAGCTTCCAATTTTTTTTAAATATCAAAACAGTGTTACTGAGTGCAGGATCTTCCCTGCAAACTTCCTCCTTTCCTGGTCTTGGTAGGAGTGAAAAACCAAGTCGGCCACGTCTGTGATGTAACATTGTGCAAAATCACGTCCATAATCCTGCCACTTGATTTCAGCATTGTCTCTATTTTCCCACTTTTTACACAGTCTCATAAATGCTATGACACAGGCAGGGATTTTCCTGCCCTGTTGCAGCGGGACCCACTTGCTGCTGGAGATTCAGTAGCCCAGCCAGAAGACTAGATGGTGGGCAGGGCTGGAAAATAGTGTCCATAGTTTCTGCTGATTTTCCATTGCTTCAGAAATGCTGAATTATTGCACTCCCTTGGCGTTTGACAATGTTCTCATATTGTGATACCGCTGTATTCTCTTTATGCAAGATAAACATAAAAAGAGTATTTCTCTGCTGAGAAAACTGGTGCAGAAGTCTCCAGCTCCACTGGACAGTTTTCTCTCCAGATCTTCTTCCTTTAACTGCAAAAAAAAAGTGGGCGTGGTTTGCGTCATCACACTAGCAGAGCAGGGGCTCTTACAGAGATTGGTATCCCCACCTGGCAGTGCCAACCTGGCAGTGCCAACCTGGCAGTGCCAACTGAAAGTGCCAATTTGTGCCAGGACAGTGCTGGAGGCATTGCGAGGTCAGTGTCTGGCCATGTCCCTCCCCTCCAGGGGCTATTACAGGCCTTTGTACCCCTTGAGGGATCTCTTCAACAGGTTCACGTCTGGGTGAACCTTTTGTGATCATGGTGGTGAGGTATAAAAATCTTGTGGGGGGGAAATCTGGCGTTGGGGGTTTTTGATTACATTTAAATTTATTAAAATGTATTAAAATCAGGTTAAGGGGCACAAAAATCAGAGATCGTGATCTCCTTGGTGAGGTTTTTGATTTCCATGTTTCGCCAGATCTTGAGCCCCTGCTGACGATCTCACAGTGTCCGCCCACTGAATTAGCATTATATACAAACCATATTACATTGCCGTTATCATTGCTCATTTCTCATGTAACAACTGAGATTTATACTGTACCTTTAACATAATAGAACATCCCAAGTTATTTCATAAAAGACAACGCTTGACATGAGGCACATAAGGAGATATTAGGGCAGATGATCGAAAATGTGGTCAAAGAGGTCAGTTTTAAGGAGCATCTTGGAGCAGGAAACAAAGCTAATAGGGTAGAGAGGTTAATGGAAGGAATTCCAGTGTGACACAGTGGCACAGTGGTTCGCACTGCTGCCTCACGGCGCCAGGGACTCGGGTTCGATTCCCGGCTTGGGTCACTGTCTGTGTGAGGTCTGCATATTCTCCCTGTGCCTGCACAGGTTTCCTCTAGGTGCTCTGGTTTCCTCCCACAGTCTGAAAGACATGCTGGTTAGCTGTGTTGACCTGAATAGGCACCAGAGTGTGGTGACTGAGGGAGTTTCACATTAACTTCATTGCAGCATTAATGTAAGCCTTACTAATAATGAAACTTTAAAAAAAACTTTAAGGGTCCAGCCAGCTGATAGCACAAACACTTGTGATGGACGGGTTAAATCAGGAATGCATCAGAGACCCAAATGAGAAGAATGCAGATATCTCGGAGGTTGGTAGGGCTGGAGGAGACGACAGAATTCTGGAAGGGGAAAGGCAATGGGAGAATTTGAAAACAATGGTGAGAATTTAAAAAATGAAGTGTTGCTTAACCAGCAGCCAATGTAGGTCATCTAGCACAGGGGTGAACCAGGCTTGAGGCAAGTAAGGACACGGGCAGCAGAGCTTTGGATGGCAGCATGTTTGCAGTAGGTAGACTGAGTGAGACAGTTGTGTGTAGAAATAGTCAAGTTGCATTCACATGCCATTGTTTGTATTGCCATAGATGCTGAAGATCTAATTTCTGTGAATATTTGTGATTATTGCAGCATTAAAATCACTTGTCTAAAAAAAAATTTGAATTTAGAACAGGCCAATTAGTATGAGGAATTAAGTTAAGGTGAATGGGTTCATGTGGATAGGGCAATAATCACATTGAAGGGAAATACCGTGGATGCTGAAAATCTGATATAAAAACAGGAAATGCTGGAAATGCTCAGCAGATCAGGCAACATCTGTGGTGGGAGAAACAGAATTAATGGGAAGAATTATAAACTGAAAAACACCCAGAAGAATATGGTTTGTTTGAGAGGCTAAAGTGTCAAAAACATGAATCCTAGCACAACCACACTTCTAACCTGCTGACACCTAAAGATGGAGGGGTGATAGAGGTTAAGTAATAAACTCACTTTAAGGAGATGGATTGGCAATTTAAATATTATAATTAGGCTGCAAGACTAATTGTTACACAACATTTGAAATTTAACTGCGAACAACCAGCTTTCTTATGTCCTGGGAAACCCAACAGTGACAGACCATACAAGTGTCTTTTTCTTTATGTGCTGCGTGACTGGCTTCTTGTCTGTTCCCAACCACTTCCTGAGACCACCATCCTATCGTGGGGCACTGATGTCCCCAGACTGATCCCATGTTTACTAACTTGTCTATGCTGCCCATGGTTCCGGTGGATTATTATCCAGCCCAATATTTCAGGTTAGTGAGATTTTGTCATAACTAAACAAAGAGTTGCTGATCTAAAATGGTCACTTTGGCAACATTGTGCCATTCCTGATGTCATAACCCAGGACAATACATCACTAACCCTTTCTGTCTTTTTGCCTATTCCCATGTGATTGGCATTAAAATTCAAAGCGCCAACGGCAAACACGTTCAATTTACTGGCAGGGAAAGCTTTTCATCGATCAATTCAGCTGACAGTGCTGGGTAGTTTGTTAAAGAGCCTCATGGTCAAACAGGGAGTCTCTGCTTTACACCCACAACTTTCCTGACCAACTCCGTCACCATTAACATAAGACCCAAAGCACAAAGCTGGCAGGGATGTTTTCAAAATTAAATTTCATTTGTAAATATTACACCTTACATTGGTTTCACTACATTCATGTCAGCATTATTGTTCTTTGTTGAGACTGGCTTAGTCAGAGGGCTAAATGTACTGGCATGCCTGATAGTTGGCACACACTGATGGTTACAGGGGTGTCAGGGACATTTCGTTTAGTGTGGAAGAAACAATTTTGTGTTTTTTTTATTCTCTATTGAATGTTTCTGTTCGAGTCCAGTGTGGTATTCATCACTCTATGGGGCATGGCTGAACATGCAGGCTCACCTGGTCCTAATTGTCCACACATTGTAGAGGATAATGTCCAAGATCCCTGTCAATGGGGTAATTGAAATATTGTTGGTGAACTCAAAGCCCTGTAAAGACTCTGCCAGCCAAAACCGTGAGAACAACATATGTTTGGACAGTACTGACACTACCCTTAAGGCCCCTCTTTTTTTTATTGCGTTCCCACCAACAATACCTAGGATGCCAGGCCCTTCTGACTTCACTCTATCATGCCCCCGACCCACACTGCTGTGTCGACTGAGCCCAGTCCACAATACCCTCCCCCACCATCATTGACTGACACTTGTGGATACTGAGCCTCCATGTAAGCTGCCGTTCTCCTATTCTCCTCCCTTGTGCCTTAGAACTAAAGAAGGAGAACTGCCGGCCTTACACATAACTGCAGAAAACCAACCAGCGCATACAATCTTTAAACAATTGCCAACCAGGTGTCAGGCGAGTCTCTTGCATCACTGACTTTCCTTTTAAAGTAAGATATCATTTTTTAAAGTTTTACGTTATTGAGTATTCATAGCATGCAAAATCTCTATTTTGGCTGGCATAATGCCATAAACACATCACTGACTTAATTGCTGCATCTCAACCCACAGTTGGGAAAACAACATTTTGCATCTTGCCAAAGTAAATCATTTGCCTGCAATGATTCCCCCTCTCGTGAGCTCCAAATAATCTCCCCACCATCCTTTGTTTATCTCTCAATGGATATTCTCTGATCTGCTGAGTAATTCTAGCATTTTCTGTATTATAAATCAAATTGTCATTCTGATCCATGGGGCAGCATGGTGGCACAGTGGTAAGCACTGCTGCCTCACAGCGCCAGGGAGCCAGGTTCAATTCTGGCCTCAGGTCACTTGTCTGTGTGGAGTTTGCACATTCTCCCTGTGTCTGCGTGGGTTTCCTTCTGTTTCTTCCCACAGTCCAAAGATATGAGGCAAATATTAATTGGCGATGGTAAATTGATCCTTAGTGTCAGGGGGATTAGCAGGGTAAATATATCAGGTTATGGGGATAGGGCCTGGGTGGGATTGTTGTCAGTGCAGGCACGACAGATCGAATGTCTCTCTGTATTGTAGGGATTCTATAATACTTATGATTTCAGAACATTTGTTCTCTCTCTGAAACACTAATGCTGAGAGCAGTGAGAAAGTTTAAAATTTATTTATTAGTGTCACAAGTAAGCTTCATTCACACAGCAATGAAGTTACTGTGAAAATCCCCTGGTGGCCACACTCCGGTGCCTGTTTGGGTACACTGAGGGAGAACTTAGCATGGCCAATGCAGGTAACCAGCGTGCATTTTGGACTGTGGGAGGAAACCAGAGCACCCAGAGAAAACCCATACAAACATGGGGGGAATGTGCAGTCCCAAGCCAGGAATCGAACTGGGTCCCTGGTGCGGTGAGGCAGCAGTGCTAACCACTGTGCACCATGCCACCCATACCACGGGAAGGTTATCCTTCCTGGTCGTGGTCAAAAACTACAACTGAAATAATTTCCATTTCCATTTGACTTGAGTTTTTAACCAGCATATCCTTCATGTTAGTGTTCATTAAAAAGAAATAGTCGTGAACGTTACAGAGATCTGGTTGTTGTCATCTCAATGAGTTTTGCCAAACTAGATGCTGAGTTGAGTTTCAAGTTATTTCTACATTGAAGTTTTCAGTTGTGTCAACAGCTTCATTAAGCAGCTTCAGAATGTTCATTTATGTTTTCATTGGCTAGAAGCTTTTTTTTTAGGTTAGTGTATAGCACTACCCTCCAGGCAAGATACTGCGGATGCTGGAAATCTGAAATAAAAACAGGAAATGCTGGATGAACTCAGCAGGTCTGGCAGCACCTATGGGGGGAGAAACACACTGGGGTACATTTTCCAGACCTGCCTGCTGTGGGAGTCGTTGCAGGCGGCACAGTAAATTTGACAAACCATTTAAAGGTTCATTGACCTTGGGTGGGATTTTGAGGTCTTGGGGTGGACGCGAAGGAACAATCCTGCTCTCTGTATTTCTTATTCCAGGGAGAATTAAGGTTTACGATGATTGTGGCATTTGTGTCTGGCTTCCAAAACAGGCCAATTGCTTATGATTTCGTGCAATCACTGTGGACCTTGTGTTAGCTTGTTGACACCCTAGCTACGGCTGTAACACTACATTCTGCACCCTCTCCTTTCCTTCTCTACATATGGTATGCATTGTATAGCGTGCAAGAAACAATACTTTTCACTGTATATCAATGCTTATGACAGTAAATCAAATCGAATCAAAACCTTATTGCTCAGTGCACAGCGTCTGAAATCTCATAAAATAAAGTATGATATTTAAACTGTAACACTCTGCAATACTATATGGATAAAGTCATTACAGGAATTTTAACTGACCAGCTTGCTGGCTGTACCCGGTCAGAAGATAACTATTGCATGGAAGCAATTTGCTTCATGGTGTGTACCGAGAACTTTATACAGTAACAAGATTCTTCATTTCCATGTATTCATCACAAATCATTCCAGTCTCTTGAAGTCTTTTGTGAAGACTGAAAGAATAGTTTGGAAACAGAAAGCTGTGCTTTTACCAGACAAAACCTTTCTATTTTGTATGACAGTATCATCTTACACTTTCTAGTATATGTCTAATATTTGTAATTTTGCATATATGTTTGAAATATAAATAAACTTATTGTTCACATTGGTTACATTGATAATATACTTGCATTTGAAATTGGTAGGGCGATGTAAAAAGAATCCTACATTAATTTGTCTGTTCACTATCATTACAAAGTGGGCAAACGACTCAAATGCCATGTAATCTGGAGTGTGCCAAATTGCAAAGGGTGGAAATGTCCCATTTGGAATGGTGGGGGTGGGGATGGGGAGTGTTTCCTGCTGCAGTGGCTGGCGAGAGACCACACCATATATTCCAGCCCTCACCTCATGAAATATGCACCTGGGGTTTAGAGCTGTATTCTATCATGGGCCAGGCTTGATTGTGCGTGTCTGCTTTGTCATATCTGAGTCTCATATTGAAAAGGCGCCCAGTATCGCTGACTCATCTTTGAAGAAAAGAGATGGACCACCTTGAGACACTGAAGCTAGAAGACCCAACTGATAGATGCATCCTCCACCCATTACTGTGGTGTTCCAGAGTCTAGGTTGCTGACAACCTTCATCCTGGACTCTGGAGGCCACCCAGGCATTGTTCAGGTAATGGCCCAAACTACGTCTGGAACAATAGGGTGTACAGAGTTTGGGCCAACGTGTTTTACTGCTGGCATTCTGGAGAGTTGAATGTTGGAGATGTAGATTCTGGTCAGGTCTACAGAGAGTTCATGGAATTTCTTAGAATCCAGTGCAGAAGAAGGCCATTCAGTTCATTAAGTCTGCACTGAAGGCAATCCCACCCAGGCCTTATTCCTGCAACCCCACATATACACCCTGCTACTCCCCCTGACACTAGGGTCAATTTATTAAGGCCAATCAACCTAACCCGCGCATCTTTGGATTGTGAGAGGAAGCTGGGACACCCGGAGGAAACCCATGCAGACACAGGGAGAATGTGCAAACTCCACACAGACAGTGACCCGAGCTGGAATTGAACCCAGGTCCCTGACGCTGTGAGGCAGCAGTGCTAACCACTATGCCATTGTACTGTCCACATCTGCATCCCATTGGCAGGATGCATATCAGTTTCACATCGGCCACTAGTGTGTTTCCTGATCTGCCATGGCAGGCATGAGCCAGAGATCTATGGGAAATTCATGCCAATGTAAAACCAATTTTTGGGCCTACCACTGAATTCTTCCCCACACCTGCCAATGAACCTGCCAGTGAGGGCATGGGAGAATTCTGACCAAAGAATCAGTCCCAGTGATCCACGTCCAATCATTGAAGGAAAACTGTGTTTGGAAAAAAATCCGACGTGCATGGCCTCATTTCAAGTAACTTTGGTGAGCTAGTCAAAGTACGTTGCTGTAGTAAAGATGTAGCTATCTTAGCTTAAACAACATTGTTAAGAGAGTAAAGAGGAACTCAACTTTTGGACACAATCGCTTAGCAATTTATATGTTCTATGTTGCATGCAGAAGGATCTGAGTAGATATAATTCAAAACTTGAAAACTCATCTAAGTATATCAGAACACTTATTAAATCATGATGGGAAATCTAAAATGCATCAAGCAGCCTATCATTAAAATGTATTAAATTTTACTTTATTGCATCTCTAATCAGGAATTATGGTTCATGTGTAAAACTGGATACATGGGAACTCAAAAAATATCATTTGAAAAATGGCAAAGATTAAATACGGCAGAAAGAGGATTAATTATCTGTGGGTTTCAGTAATGTTCACTTTATTTTAATTCAATTGACTGTTGAATTGTGGAAATGAGCTGAACATTTTTGAAGGCCGATTAGGGCTTCTGGAGCTTCCACGCTCAGTTATGAGACAAGACACTCACAGAATATTTGATTCAAATACATGAATCTCCCTTTTCATCATATTTGCAAAATGCACATTTTGATTAGATTCTGAACTTGGACAGGGAATATCAAATTAACAGGAGGGCTACAGCAATTATTTCAGTATAAAAGCCAGTGTGCTTTTTTGTTTTACTGATCGGATGAATCTATTCACACTCTCCAGGTTTCCATAGTCTTTTTGTTATTTTTAATTCTTGATGTCACTCAAAATATTTCACCTCAGCATTTTGAGTTCTATCAGATTGCACTCAGCCTCTGTCTCCTTTGTTCTGCTACTTTGCTTATTTTCCTTTTCACTGAGGTAAATGCGAAACCGACCATGCTTTTCAGATCATTTGCAGACTGTTTACAGTATTAACCTTGAGAAATTAACCGACGATTTATTGTACTTGAAAGAGGAAGGCTGTGGACCCTCTCAACAAAACAGAAAACACTGTCTGTTCAGCAAGGTGGGAATGGATGCATTGACCTTAATGGTTCACTGAGAGTAAATCTCAGACATTGAAGATCATTAGTTGGTTAAAGCAACTCAACACCACTTTCCAACTCTTTAGCATTCAGACTTCACATGAATTAATTTATTATTGTCACATGTATTGGAATACAATGAAAAGTATTATTTCTTGCAAGCTATACAGATAAAACATGCCGTTCATAGAGTATGAAAGGGAGAAGGAAAGGATAGGGTGCAAAGTATTTCAAAAGAGTGAGGGTTAAGTTTTATGAGCATAGAAGATGGAATTAGAGGGTATGCTGGGGAAAGTTCGGAAGGAGTTGCCATGCTCTGGCGCCATTTTTTTTGTCTCTCTTTAACCTGAATCAACCTGTAAAACAACTTTGAAATTTTCCTTTATTCTACTGCCAGTATCCTTTCATGTCTCCTTTGTGCTCTTTTAATTTCCTTTCTAAGTTCCCTCTTTCAAATTCTATGCTCTTTTAGGGCTTCTGCTATTTTGAGCCCTCGATGTCTGCCATAAGCTTCCCTTTTTCTCTTTACCCAATGCTACATGTCCTTCAATATCCAAGGTTCACTCGACTTGTTGGTCCCATCCTTTTCCTTTGCTGGAAAATGTTGGCCATGTACTCTTCCTCTTTCCTTCTTGAATATGTCCCATTGTTTGGTTACAGATTTACACTTCCCGCAGCCAGCATAATTAAGGGCCTCACACACCACGGACATACTTTCTTCTGCCTTCTTCTGAAGGGAAAAAAATACAAAGGTCTAAGATCATGTACCAACCGACTCAAGAACAGCTTCTTCTCTGCTAACATCAGTCTTTTGAGTGGACCTACCTCAGACCTAAGTTATATAATTACAAACTTAATGCTAAGAATACAGTGTTCCTTTAGCTGATTCCGGATAAAACTTCTAGATTGATTATTTTCTCTTTCCAAGTTGTTTGGCGGGCAAATTTTTTTGGGAATATCAGCAGAATAGAGAGTTTTGGAAAAGGGCATGGATATAATTTTTGTCCAGTTGAAAAAATTTAGAAATTTTGTTGTACCCTTATTATAGACATACTGAGAGGGTTTAATAAAATTAATTGTAGAACTGGGAATATATCCACTGTTCTCCCATGTGGCAAGGACAAGTTCACATCTTTCAAACTGAAATGAATCCATTTTTAGTGAGGGCTGCAAAGATTTATTGCCTCACTACCCCTGACTGTCTGCATAGGATGCATGTATTCGACTGCCAGTGAAAATAATTATGAGGTCAGGACATTAAGAAAAGATATTTATAGCAGTAATTTTCAGTTAACCCAACCGGACAGGATCAAGCTGAAAATAAATTTTACACCCTGTCCGAATTTAGCCTCCTTCAACCTGGAGCTACATCAGTCCATCTGAAAAACCAACCTTCAATCTGATTCTGTCCCTTTCCCACAGAGACAGATTAGGTTACTATCACCCAGCAAAATTATTATTATTATCTTTCATTGATATCCTCATCGTAAGCAAACCTAAATCACAAGTGGAACTTGAACAGAAGATTTTTTGCCACTGCACTTAACAGAAGATCCAAAACAGCCATGCGTCACTGCAATAGAATGTTTAAAATATTCATTTATGGGACGTGGGGGTCCTGGCCAGACCAGCATATATCGACCGTCCTTAGATGCCCTTGAGAAGAACTTGATGGGCCATCTTCTTGAACCACTGCAGTCCCCGAGGGTTAAGTGCTGTTAGGGAGGGAGTTCCAGGATTTTGATCCAGTGACAGTGAAGGAATAACAATACATTTCCAAGTTAGGATGGTGAGTGACTTGGAGGGGCACCTCCAGGAGTTGGCATCCCCAGGTATCAGCTGTTCTTGTCCTTCTGGATGGTAGTAATTGTGGGTTTGGAAGATGCTCCTAATGAGCCTTGGTGAGTTCCTGTGGTGCTTCTTGTAGGTGGCACAGATGGCTGCCACTGTTTGTCGGTGGTAGAGGGATTGAATGTTTGTGGAAAGAGTAGCAATCAAAAGGGATGCTTTCTCCTGGATGCTGTCAAGCTTCTTGAGTGTTTTTGGAGCTGCACCCATCCAGGCAAGTGGAGAGTACTCCATTAAACTCTTCGATTGTGCCTTTTTAATGATGTACAGGCTTTGGGGAGTCATTACATGAGCTTTTTGCTGCAATATTCCTAGCCTTTGACCTATGCTGGTAGCCACAATATTTATATGGCTAGTCCAGTTCAGTTTCTGGTCAATGGTAAACTCAGGATGTTGATAGTGGAAAATTTAGCAATTGTAACGCCACTGATTGTCAAGGGGGAATGGTTAGGTCCTCTCTTGTTGCAGGTGGTCATTGCCTATCATTTTCGTGGCATAAATGCTACTTGATACTTGTCAGCCTTGATAGTGTCTTGCTGCATTTGAACATAGATTATTTCAGTATCTGTGGCTTCACAAATGATCCTGAACATTGTGCGGTCATCGGTGAACGCCCCCACTTCTAACTTAATAATGGAAGGAAAGTCATTGTTGAAGCAGCTGAAGGTGGTTGGACCTAAAACATTACCTTGAGGAACTCCTGCAGAGATGTCTTGGAGCTGAGATAATTGATGTCCAAATGCCACAATCATCTTCCTTTGTGCCAGGTATCACTCCAACCAGTGGAGGGGTTTCCCCCTGATTCACATTGCCTCTAATTTTGCTAGGGCTCCTTGCTACCAAATGGTCAAATGCTACGTTGATGTCAAAGGCTGTCACTCTCATTGCAGCTCTTGTGTCCATGTTTGATTCAAGGTTTCAATGAGGTCAGGTGTTGAGTGACCCTGGCAGAACCCAATCTGAGCATCCGTGAGCAGGTTGAGTAAATGCAGCTTGACAGCACTGCTGATGACCCCTTCCATCACTTTACTGATGATCGAGGGTAGACTGATGGGATGGCAATTGTCACCTTGTCACTTGTAAGTGGCATGTCATTTTTCAGTGCAATTATATGGTTTGACTCAAATTGCATTGATGTGTTGATGTTGAAACACATATCTACAATAAAAAGTGTTTTTTTTTAATTTAATATTCAGTTATTAGCAGGAAATACACAACAGCACTTTATTTATTAATATGGATTTATCAACCATTATTGCATTTGAATAACAACCATACATATTATGAATTATTAGGTGGTTAAGTATCTTACGTCAAAGGTGATTATATGGCAGTGTTGAAGATCAAAGCATTGCCAAAACCTGAATGAACTCATGAGACATGGCATATCAAATGGTCAATAGAGCTAACACATGGGATGGTCTTGTGCCCAAGTTCACTCTGAGCACAAATGGCGATGTGGGCATAAAATTTCACAAGAATTGGAAAACAAGATTCTACCTAGAAAGATCTCATTTTCTGATTTTCAGAAAGGGAGGGAACCTCATTTAAAGATAATTTTTGGACTTCTCTGCCATATGTTCCCTCTATATTAAGAATTCCCTCTTCGTCAATGTGATATCACACTGACGTTTACAGCTGCTTTTGCAAAATGCCGAACAGTTGAGGGGAACCTGCCAGGGACACAAAAGTAAGCATAGGGAAATGCCCCGGCAGTGCTCTGGCAGTGTCATCCTGGCAGTGCCACTTTGGCAGTGCTACCCTAGCAGTACCACCCTAGCAGTGCCAGCAAGGCACTTTCAACCTGCCTATGGCAACCTGGCCATGCCAACCTAGCAGTGCCTACCTGCCAGGGGGCAGTGCCAGCCGAGGGCCCTCTGGGGAACTCCATGGGGGTGGTTCCCCTTATCCGTGGAGCGAGGTGTAGTTACCCCAGTGCTTATGAGGAGGGTCACCATTTCCATGAGGTACAGGGGTTGCTCTGCTGCTTTTGGAGGTTGTTCCCCTTAACTTTGGTGGGGAGGTGGAGTATTCTTTGCAGTGCAGATCAGGGCGCTCTTTAAAAACAGCACCCCAATCTCTGTGGAACCGTTTTGCTGGCTCTACCCACCCCACCAGCATGATGGCAAAAACGACACTTCCAGATTTTCTGTGCACAGAATGCTGTCGGATCTGGAGAGAAATCTCGGCTGTGTAGCTGGAAAGCTGCACACCGGTTTTCATGCCTCAGCCACAGAGTGCAAAACGCTGCCCATAACGTAGGCCTGGGTTGGGGTTTGTTCTATTTGACCAGAATGATAGCAGTTAGCTGAAGTGCGATATGGTACATGTGAATCCAGATATCAAGAGACGCATAAAGTTTAAGCAGCTGGGGCACAGATCAAATAGTTCCCATCTTGGCAAAAAAGTGGGCCTGCAGCAAAGCTGCTCTAATTCTGAAGTGAGGCAATAAATCCTCTTCAATGTTAATGTTGGCACTTGAATGCGCAATTGGTTCTATAATAATTTACACTGGAGGAGTGGAGGGCTGAATACAGGAATTTGATTGGAACTTAGAATACGCTGAAAGCAAATTCTAAAATATTTTGCTCAAAAGTATTCTTTCTCCATAGATTTAATCTCTGAATACAATCTTCTGGAATAATATACATCTATATATGTCTATATACACCCACATCCATCTATTTATGTCTATATACATCTACATCCATCTATATAAATCTATATTCCATCTTTGCCCTTCCAGTCCTGGTAAACTATCTGATTCCAGGAAAGCAGTTTACAAATCCAAGATTTTGTCAAGTTAAATATGGACAATAGAAAATGGTGACTCAGTGATAACCCTTCTTTATCAATAATTATCCAATGAATTATTTAAACTAAATAAGTATGAAGAGGGATTGTGTGCCACAGGTTTGATCATTGCAGGATTGGGCAGGCACACGTTTCTCAAAACTTTCGTTAGATGGATTATTGCCCACTCTGTGAAGGGGGCCAATCTTGCTGGCTTGTCCATTGGTTGACCAGTGTTGTGAGCTGGTAAGAGCGCTAGCGAGGCGAAGAAACCAACTTCGCGCCCGGTTTCTCACCTTTCACAATCTTACCGGCACTCTGAAACCAATGAAATCAGCATTGTGCCTGGGATGGGTTAAATTCTTATTTAAATATATCATCATGAGCATGGGTCCCTATTGTCTGGGTTCATGTTCCTTGGTGGCCTACCCGTTGGAGGTCCTTATTGGCGAGGATCATGTATGGTCACCCACCAAAAGGGACCCGATGTGATGGCCTTGCCAGTGGGATCAGAGGCCATTGTGGCCCCCTGGATGGTTGGGGGCAGGAGGGACAGTGTCCCTTAGGACCCTGACAGTGCCAGCCTGATGCACTAGCAGTGCTAGCCTGGCACCCTGACAGTTCCAACCTTGCACCCTCACAGTGCCCACCAGTGCACACTGGTCAGTGCTGAGGAGCAGGGCCAAGGGAGCGGGTGAGGCCAGTTGTGGGCGAGGCTAAGGTGAGGCTGGTGGGGGGTAGGAAGGGAGGGGAGGGTTGGGAGCTGAGTAGGCTGCAATCGTAGTTCAGCTGGGCAGCAATTGGCAGTTGGGTACTGGAGCAGCAGTCAGCCGGGGGATGGATTGGTATCAGGGCAGCAATCATCTGGGGGGGGGGGTGTAATCAGGCCAGCAGTGGACAAGGGAAGCCAGTGATCAGGGGTGGGGAGATAATGTTCAGGTGGGGAGGGAGTGCAACAGGCCAGGGAGTTGGGGGGAATGACAGATCTTTTTGTACACTTTTTTTTACTAATTCATGGGACATGGATCTTGTTGGCTGGCTGGCAGTTATTGCCCATCCCTAGTTGCCCTTGAGAAGGTGGTGGTGAGCGGCCTTCTTGAATCATTGCAGTCTATGTTCTGTAGGTTGACCCACAATGCCGTTAGGGAGGGAATTCCAGGATTTTGATCCAGTGACTGCGAAGGAATGGTGATATATTTTCAAGTCAGGATGGTAAGTGGCTCGGAGGGGAACTTGCAGTTGGTGGTATTCCCATTTATCTGCTGCCCTTGTTCTTCTTGATGGAAGTGGTCATGGGTTTGGAAGGTGCTGTCTAAGGATCTTTGGTGAATTTCTGCATTGCATCTTGTAGATAGTACACACTGCTGCTACTGAGCATCATTTTTAGGGAGATTGAATGTTAGTAGATGTGGTGTCAATCAAGCAGGCTGCTTTGTCCTGGATGATGTCAAGCTTCTTGAGTGTTGTTGGAGTTGCATGAGGCAAGTGGTGAGTACTCCATCACACTCCTGATTTTTGCCTTGTGGATGGTGGACAGGCTCTGAGGAGTCAGGAGGTGAGTTACTTGCTGTAGTATTCCTAGCCTCTGACCTGCTGTTGTGGCCACTGTGTTTATGTGGTGAGTCTAGTTGAGTTTCTGGTCAATGGTAACTCCAACGATGTTGACAGTGGGGGTTCAGTGATGGTTATGCCATCGAATGTCAAGAGGCAGTGGTTAGAGTGTCTCTTATTGGTGATGGACATTGCCTGGCAGTAGTGTGGCATGAATGTTACTTTCCACTTGTCGGCCCAAGCCTGGATATTGTCCAGGTCTTGTTGCATTTGGACATGGGCTGCTTCAGTATCTGAGGAGTTGTGAATGTTGCTGAACATTGTGCAATCATTGGCGAACATCCCGACTTCTGATATTATGACAGAGAGAAAGTCATTGATGAAGGAGCTGAAGATTGTTGGGCCTAGGAAACTACCCTGTGGGACTCCTGCAGAGATGCCATGGAGCTGAGATGACTGGCCTTCCACAAACACAACCATCTTGCTATGTATCAGGTATGACCTCAACCAGCAAAGAGTTTGCCCCCTGATACCCATTGATTCCAATTTCGCTACATCTCCTTGCGACCTTGATGTCAAGGACTGTCACTCTTGCCTCATCTCTCAAATTCAGCTCTTTTGTCCATGTTTGAGCCAAGGCTGTAATGAGGTCAAGAGCTGAGTGACCCCGGCGAAATCCAAACTGGCCATCACTGAGCAGGTTATTGCTGAGCAGGTAGGTGCTGCTTGGTAGCACTGTCGATGACCCCTTCCATCACTTTACTGATGATTGAAAGTGGACTGATTGGGTGGTAATGGGCCAAGTTGGATTTGTCCTGCTTTTTGTGTACAGGACACACCTGGGTAATTTTCCATTTTGTTGGGTACTTGCTAGTGTTGTAACTGTACTGGAAGAACTTGGCTAGGGGAGCAGCAAGTATTGGAGCACAAATCTTCAGTACTATTGCCAGAATGTTATAAGGGCCCATTGCCTTTGCAGCATCCAGTGTCTCCAACTGTTCCTTGATATGATGTGGAGTGAATTGAATTGGCTGGAAGCTGGGGATCACTGGAAGAGCTGAGGTGGATCATCCACTCGGCACTACTGGCCGAAGATTGCTGTGAATACTTCAGCCTTATCTTTTGCACTGATGTGCTGAGCTACTCCATCCAGTGAGTTGTTTAATTGTACACTTGTACACTGAGAGATCAGCTCATGTGCAATGGCACACTCTAGCTGTCAGCAACCAATTTTCTGGCTGAATAGACACTGTTCACTCCTGTACTGGTCTGAATCACACTTTGCCTCTTTTTTTGCACTAAGTGGCATAAGGTCGTGCCTGAGAGCTCACTGAAAAAATAGGTGTCGTTCTCTCCTGTTTTTACACTCGTTTGGCCCTTAGGATTTTTTTGGTCAGATTCTCCCCTATTGGTCTTCACACTCTGATTTTTTTTATATTTTGTTGTTTCTCTGCTGGATGTCTGTTTGATGGTTCATGTTTTATTTTTGGACAGTGGGTTTGGACTGGCGAGATGAAAATTTCTTTCCTTCCTGATGGTAAATGGTCACGTTTGGAATCCTAGATCTGTTTTTGATGGTTCTGGGCCCACAGCACAAAAAAAAAGTCATCAGTGTCTCAGAGAGAATTTACAAAGGGGCCTTCTGTTGGAGGTGAAAAAAAATCACAGCAGTGTGAGTGGACACACATCTACAGTTTAAATAAAAGGGCAGCACAGTGGTTAGCACTGTTGCCTCATAGCGCCAGGAGCCTAGGTTCGATTCTCGTCTTGGGTCACTGTCTATGTACAGTCTGCATGTTCTCCCCGTGTCTGCATGGGTTTCCTCTGGGTGCTCCAGTTTTCTCCCACAGTCTAAAAGACGTGCTGGTTAGGTGCACTGATCATGCTAAAATTCTCCCTCAGTGTACCCGAGCAGGCACCGGAGTGTTGTGACTCGACACTTTTCACAGTAACTTCATTGCAGTGTTAATGTAAGCCTACTTGTGACACTAATAAGTAATCTTTAACTTAAAAGATGCATTATTAAGGTGAGGGAGTGCACTATTCAGTAGCATAGTGAGGGTTTGCCTAATACTAACATATATCACCAAATTCTGAAAAGTGTTCCATTTTCTATAAGTGACAGCTATTATCTTCATTAGTGCAGTGGATATAAAGGTGAGATGTACTGTCATTGTGTTGGTGTGACAGGAACAAAAACATTTGGGCAGGATGTATGAACTGGAGATCAAAACAATCAGAGTGAAGGGAATTTCTATCTTTCTCTCCTTTTGACTCTAGCCTGCTTTTCTATCCTCATTTCTTATTTTCATTGCTCTCTTCACTTTCTCTTTTCCTTATCAACTGCCCTGTTCTTCCTCCCTATCTCCTCCCCCACCTGACACATCAGAACCCTGATCTCCAGAAATGAAAACTGATCAGTTTGCACCACTGTAATAAGTATCGATTTTTTTCACAACACCAGGTTAATGTTGAACAGGTTTATTTTATTTGCTGGGTTCCTGTTTATCAAAAACTATTGTAAACTGCACTGATGTGGCATCCTTGTTGGGGGGGGGATGGGTGGGGTGATGATACAGCGGGAAAGCCTGCTGATGGTATTTAAATGTTTGGCAATGGAGCTCCCGACCTTCAATGGAGGGGATGAGGGGTGGGGGAGGGTGGGGTGGGGGGCTGGGGGGAAGGTGAGAGCTGAGTGGAGTCAATCAAGGGGGTAAAGGGAGAATATCATGGAAACTTCCCCCCCTCCTCCAACAAGGATGCCACATAGGTGGGGTTTACAATAGCTTTTGATAAACAGGGACCATCAGGTTCACCTGATGAAGGAGCAGCACTCCGAAACCTTGTGCTACCAAATAAACCTGTTGGACTTTAACCTGGTGTTATGAGACTTCTTACTGTGCCTACCCCAGGCCAACGCCTGCATCTCCACATCATAGTTTTTTTCATTCATGGGACCTGAATGTTATTGGCTGGCCAGCATTTATTGCCCATCCCTAGTTGCCCTTAGAAGGCAGTTGAGAGTCAACCACATTGCTGTGGCTCTGGAGTCACATATTGGCCAGACCAGGTAAGGACAGCTGACTCTCTTCCCTAAAGGGACATTAGTGAACCAGATGGGTTTTTCTGCCAATGAATAATGGGTTCATGGTCATCAGTAGATTCTTAATTCCAGCTATTTTTTCATTGAATTCAAATTCCACCATCTGCCAAGGTGGGATTCGAACGCCGGTCCTCAGAATATGAGCTGAGTTTCTGGGTTAATAGTCTAGTGATAATACCACTAGGCCATAGAACATAGACATAGAATCCTACAGTGCAGAAGGAGGTCATTTGGCCCGACCACGATCCCACCTACATCCTATCCCATGCATTTACCCTAGCTAGTTTCCCTGACACTAAGGGCCAATCCACCTAACCCTCACATCTTTGGACTGTGGGAGGAAACCAGAGCATCCGGAGGAAAGCCATGCAGACACGGGGAGAATGTGACATTGCTATTTCCTCACTTTGTTACTGTCACTCAAATGTGTTGAAAGTAACCACTCTGATGTAACTCATTGGTTCGTTCTTTTACAAAATTGACCAATGTGACAACTTTATTGTTGTATGCTTGCTTTATTTGAAACAAGAAGTCTCACAACACCAGGTTGAAGTCCAACAGGTTTATTTGATAGCAAACGCCTTTAGCTTTTGGGGCTTTGCCCCTTTCTCACCTGACGAAGGGGCAAAGCCCCAAAAGCTAGTGGAGTTTGCTACCAAATAAACCTGTTGGACTTTAACCTGGTGTTGTGAGATTTCTTACTGTGTTTACCCCAGCCCAACACCGGCATCTCCACATTATTTGAAGCAACTCAGGACTGAGAGACATTTCTAATGATGGAGCAGCCTACCTAAACTCTTTCACTGATTCTCTTGTGGGTGATAGCGCCAATAGTGAGTGTCTGAAAGAACAAAAATATATTTTTGCTGGATGTTTTTCTACATAGAAAAAAATGATATTTGGGAATTGCAGTGAAACCTTTGAATAGAGGACCTTTCAGATTATTTTCAACTACTCTTTATGAATATCTAGTGTTCACTAAAGCAGGCTCAAGTTTGAATAATGAATATATTCTATGTCACATTAGGTGGCAACTACAAAGAAGCTGTTCTCTATAAAGGTAATCTTGAAGGCAATTTCCACTGTAGCATAGCACATATTCCCTTTGCTAACATTATCTACGCTCCATTTAGAGTTGCCAGATTGGTGGCATGTTCCAGGATTTCTGTATTTCTTCATTTCGAGATGTTTAATCAGAGTATTCAGTGAAACGTTTTATCTCCCATGTTAATATTCGCCACGGTCTGGGTGTTTTCCAAATATTTGTGATTATTTTTGAAAATTATGTCATTATACACTCTGAGAAAGCATTTGGTAAAGTGAATGGGGTTGGGGAGTGGGGATTTCCCATCCACGGCGACAGGGCGCAGGGTTTTCACAGCAGCAGGATTTCCCTCCTTGATTGACCCCACCCCTGATCTCCGCCCCCCCCTCCCCACCTCACATAATGACGTAAAGGGATTCCCTCCACAGAAGGTTGGGAACTCAATTGCCATACATTTAAATACTGTTAGCAGTCTTCCCCGCTATATCATCACCTACCTCCACACACACACTGCCCCCACAAGGATGCCACATCGGCAGGGTTTACAATAGCTTTTGTTAAACGGGAACCCAGCAACAATCCCTGCAAGGGGGACACGGATGAGTACAGGCTCCAGGGGGGCGGGAGAGAGTCATACCTGAGCAATACCTTGGCAGGGCACAGTGCCTGGGCATTGCTAAGGAGGCTTCCTTTGATTTTATTTGATTTATTATTGTCACATGTATTGGGACACAGTGAAAAGTATTGTTTCTTGCGTGCCATACAGACAAAGTATATCGTTCATAGAGAAGGAAAGGAGACAGTGCAGAATATAGTGTTACAGTCATAGCTAGGGTGTAGAGAAAGATCAACTTAATGCAAGGTAGGTCCATTCAAAAGTCTGATGGCAGCGGGGAAGAAGCTGTTCTTGAGTCGGTTGGTGTGAGACCTCAGGCTTTTGTATCTTTTTCCCAATGGGATAAGGTGGGAAGAGAAAATGTCTGGAGTGTGTGGGGATGTTTGGGGAGGGTGTTTCCTGCTGGAGGAGGGGAGGTCCCAGTCTGTGAGAGGGGGAAGGGGTTTCTGATCCATGGGCTGTAGGCTATTTGTCTTTCTATTTTTATTTTTATTGCTTTCAGATTGGAGTGTCCTTTAAATGATTTGTTAGGGGCCAAGATTCAAAACCCACCTGACTTTTGGGTCTTGGGATCCGCCTCCAGGATTTCTTCCGAACTGTGTCCAAAAATATGGCGGGGAAAGTCGACAGTCACGCCAGCGGGCTATGCATTGCCTTTTCCGCCTGACATGACACATCAATAAAAGAGAAAATTCCTCCCTATTTCTTCATCCATTAACTGATTCAGTGAGCCCCTGTTTCAATATTTCAGACAGAGGCAGCAGAAACTGAGTACTGCCACAACATTGTGAGAGGGCAATGTATAGGTATGAAACTTAAAACCGGCTCTGAACTGGTAACTTGCCAAGTTCTTTGGTACTTTAAAAATTTCTACTCAGTGTGCAATCATTAAGACTGAGGACCTGACACAACGAGATTTAGTTTCATAGTGAAACGAATGAAGAAGTACTTACATCAAGCAATTTGTTTTCGCTCAGCCCAGTGACGGATGTTACTGAATTTAGCTTGATAATGAATTTGTTTGCACTGTCCAAGGTCACACAGACTGAAACAAAACAGAACAAAAGTAAAGTTTCATATCTGCTCTTTAATATACATGTGGAATTTGCTATAATCTCAGCAAAATCTGATAACTTTTAAAAATAAATCTGAACTTCCAGTTAATAGGTGAAAGAATGGCACGTGATTTGATGTTCGAAATTTCACATTCTGCCTAATTAAATCACCCCACACACATGTTTCTGACACTTGTGGAATTCATTGAAGTACCAACCCCCCCACCCCAACTGAACCCCACTTTTTTGTAAGCAACTTATCCCTGAAATTAAAAAAAAACATTTATGCCTTAGCACAAGTGAAAACATACTTCACAGATATACACTGTGAGTCGACACTTAATTCGCTTGGAGCCAGTCCAAGGTGAATCTTATCTCCAGAGGGTTTGCTTCTGTTCTTTTCCTTCCTTTGCCTCAGAACTTTTAAATTCAGAATTATCTTTCATAATGTGTTTCTCCCCTCTTGGAAATTCTCCATCTACTGCAAATCTTCCAGCCTCATTTTGACTCCTCAAGGATTTTTCCTTTTAAATCCGAGCTTGAGTTCCCCATATGCATTCCTGTATAGTAAGCCAAAATGTCTTCCTGCTGAGAGCTGCCCTCTCTCTCCTGAATCCTGGCAGACTAAATTTTTCTGTGAGTTTCCGGGGACATCCAAGACTTATCCCTTCTTAAAATCCATCTCCTTTGCAACCTGAATCACATGGGCCTTACATCTAGGTAGAAATGTTGAATAACCGTTCTTGAACCCGTAACTCTCATTTGCTTGGAAGGAAACGGTCAGTTTAAAGGATGACTGTTCACATGCTGACATTCTCAACATTTTTCTGGGACATTGGAATTCATGATCTATTCATGTCAGCACACAGGCTTCTGCCATTGTTACCAAGTGTAAATTCCATTCCAGTAATACAATCTGGGCCCCCTTTAAGTTCTAATAATCAAAGCATCCAGCAAAATTCCAGCTGTTCTCGCTCTGAAACAGAAAATCATGCCTAAGGTAATGGAGAAATCCTTTGTGACTACTGAGATATTTTGAAGTACTGTAAATAAACATGTTGTAGATTCAGAACTATTGTTACCTCTACATTGCTCTGAGATAAATCAGATATAAAAGATACACAGCAAATCAATGAATACATTACAGATAACATGGGATTGTTTTCTTTAGAAAAGAGGAGAGACTATACAACTCATGATGTGTTGGAACAGCCTTGAGGGGTTGACTGGCTTTCTTTTGTTCCTGTTTCCCTTTACTCCTTGAACAGGGATTTTTCCATATACAGCTTGTGGGTTTACTATCAAATTAACTGGTTGGACTTTAACCTGGTGTTATGTGACTTCTTACTGTGTTTACCCCAGTCCAATGCCGGCATCTCCACATCATGAGGTTTATCAATACAGAAGCCATTGAACTCTTGTGTCATAAGGATCTGAGTCTTTCTAATCTATTGGGAAGATTAAATGGCGGAGAGTGCCTGCAGACTTGATGCTCTTATGTCCCACTGATAAGGAGGAGAAGTTATTAAAGATGCCAGGAGGCAAGAAACTATAGAAAATGTAGCACGAAGGAAAAACACTCTCAAACAACTGAGCAGCCAGAAATGGAAAAAGCTTGGATGCTCTATTGTTATCTTCCACTGTCCTTCATCCTCCCAGCAAACATACTTTTGTGTACTCATGGCTTCCTTTTATGTTTTATATATTCATATAACGATTTGCAGGAAGATTATGAGGTAAAGGTTATTCTACAGTATAAATTAGCAGATGAAAATCAGCAGAAATTTGATATAGGTAGTGAATAAAAATAAAGAAGTGCATTTACATAGTGCCTTTCATAAACTCAGGATATCACAAAATACTTTACAGCCAAATTTAGCATTGGAATGAAAAGAATATTGGAATAATGTTTGCCCTTTGGACCATAGGACACAGTTAAAAATATGTAAAGTGATAATAGAGTCATAGAGATTTACAGCATGGAAAAGGGGCCTTTGGCCCAGCTTGTCCATGCCACCTTTTTTTAACCACTTAGCTAGTCCCAATTGCCTGCGTTTGGTCCATATCTCTCTATACCCATCTTACCCATGTAACTGTCTAAATGCTTTTTTAAAAGACAAAATTGTACCTGCTTCTACCACTACCTCTGGCAGTTCATTCCAGACACTCACCACCCTCTGTGAAAGAATTGCCCCTCTGGATTTTTTTGTGAAAACCATAGTGGAGTATTTGTTTATGAGATTGTAAACCCTTTGGTGAACTGTCGAACATGAAGAAAATCTTTACTTACGGGCAAGGCAGACAAACTCAGGGTGTGGGACTGGGATATTATAGCAATTACTGAAACATGGTTAAGGGAGGTATAGGACTGGCAGCTCAACATTCCAGGGTACAGATTCTATAGGAAAGATAGAGCAGGTGGTAAGAGAGGCGGGGGAGTTGCACTTTTGATTAGGAAAACATCACAGCCGTACTGAGGGGGGATATATCCGAGGGTTCGGCCACTGAGTCTATATGGGTAGAACTGAGAAATAAGAAGGGGGAAATCACTTTGATAGGATTATACTATAGGCCCCCAAATTGTTGGTGGGAAATTGAGCAACAAATATGTAAGGAGATTACAGATAGCTCCAAGAAAAATAGGGTAATAATAGTAGGAGATTGTAACTTTCCCAACATTGACTGGGACAGTTATAGTACTAGAAGGTTGGATGGAGATAAATTTGTTGAGTGTATTCAGGGGGAATTTCTCATTCAGTGTGTGTACGGCCCGAGTAGAGAGAGGGCAAAACTTGACCTTCTCTTGGGAAATAAGGAAGGGCAGGTGACAGAAGTGTTAGTGAGGGATCACTTTGGGTCCAGTGACCACAATTAGAACATAGAACATAGAACATAGAACATAGAACATAGAACATTACAGCGCAGAACAGGCCCTTCGGCCCACGATGTTGCGCCGACCAGTTAAAAAACAATGACCCTCTAACCTAAACCAATCCCTTTTCATCCATAAACCTATCCACGGATCTCTTAAACGCCCCCAAACTAGGCGCATTTACAACTGCAGCAGGCAGGGCATTCCAATCCCTCACCACCCTCTGGGTAAAGAACCTACCCCTGACATCCATCCTATAACTACCCCCCTTAATTTAAAGCCATGCCCCCTCGTGCTAGCTTTCTCCATCCGAGGAAAAAGGCTATCACTATCCACCCTATCTAAACCTCTAATCATCTTATATGTTTCAATAAGATCCCCTCTTAGCTGCCTTCTTTCTAGCGAAAACAACCCCAAATCCCTCAGTCTCTCCTCATAGGACCTCCCCGCCATACCAGGCAACATCCTGGTAAACCTCCTCTGCACCCTCTCCAAAGCCTCCACATCCTTCCTATAATGTGGGGACCAGAACTGCACACAATACTCCAAGTGCGGCCGCACCAGAGTTGTGTACAGTTGCAACATGACGCTGCGATTCCTAAATTCAATCCCCCTACCAATAAACGCCAAGACACCGAATGCCTTCTTAACAACCTTATCTACTTGATTCCCAACTTTCAGGGATCTATGTACACATGCACCTAGATCCCTCTGTTCATCCACACTATTCAGAGTCCTCCCATTAGCCCTATACTCGACACATCTGTTATTCCTACCAAAGTGAATTACCTCACACTTCTCCGCATTAAACTCTATCCGCCACCTCTCGGCCCAGCTCTGCAACCTGTCTAAGTCCTCCTGCAAACTATGACACCCTTCCTTACAATCTACCACACCTCCGACTTTGGTGTCATCAGCAAATTTACTAATCCACCCAACTATACCCTCATCCAGATCATTAATAAAAATTACAAATAGCAGTGGCCCCAAAACAGATCCCTGAGGCACACCGCTCGTAACTGAACTCCATGACGAATATTTACCATCAACCACCACCCTCTGTCTCCTATCTGCTAGCCAATTCCTGATCCAATTTCCTAGATTACCCTCAATCCCATACATCTGCATTTTCTGCAGAAGCCTACCATGGTGAACCTTAGTGAACAATTCTATTAGTTTTATGATAGCCATGGAGAATGATAGGTCTGGCCCAAAAGTTAAAATTCTAAACTGGGGTAAGGTCAATTTTGATGGTATCAGGCAGGAACTTTCTAAAGTTAAGAGGGGGAGTCTGTGGGAAGGCAGAGGGACATCTGGTAAGTGGGAGGCTTTCAAAAGTTTGTTGACCAGCGTTCAGTGTAAGCACATTTCTCTTAAAGTGATGGGCAAGGCCAGCAGAAGTAGGGAGACCCTGGATAATTTAGAATATTGAGGCGCTGGTCAAGAAGAAGAAAGAGGCACATGACATGCATAGGCAGCTGGGATCAAGTGAATCCCTTGGAGAGTATAGGGACCGTAGGAGTAGAATTAAGAGAGAAATCAGGAGAGCAAAAAGGGAACACGAGATTGTTTTGGCAGGTAAGGCAAAGGAGAATCCAAAGGGCTTCTACAAATACATAATGAGCAAAAGGGTAACAAGGGAGAGATTAGGGCCTCTTAAGGATCAACAAAGTAATCTACGTGCGGATCTACACAGGATGGGTGAGATCTTAAATTAATATTTTTCATCAGTATTTACTGTTGAGAAAAGTATGAATGTTACGGAACTTGGGAAATAAATAGTGATGTCTTCAAGAGTGTACATATTACAGAGGAAGAGGTGCTGAACGTCTTAAAGCGCATCAAGGTAGATAAATCCCTCGACCTGTGTATCCCAGGACATTGTGGGAGGCTAGAGAGGAAATTGCAGGTCCCTTAGCAGAGATATTTGAATCATCGATAGTCACAGGTGAGGTGCCTGAAGATTGGAGAGTGGCAAGTATGCCTTTGTTTAAGAAGGGCTGCAGGGAAAAGCCTGGGAACTACAGACTGGTGAGCCTCACATCACTGGTGGGTAAGTAGTTGGAAGGTAATTTGAGAGACAGGATCTACAGGCATTTAGAGACACAAGGACTGATTAGAGATAGTCAGCGTGGCTTTGTGAGTAGAACATCATGTCTCAGAAATTTGATTGAATTTTTTGAAGAGGTAACCAAGAAGTTAGATGAGGACAGTGCAGTTGATGTTATCTATACGGACTTTAGCCTTTGACAAAGTAGGGAACGGTAGGTTGTTGCATAAGGTTAAATCTCACGGGATCTCGGGTGAGGTATCTACATGGATACAAAATTGGCTTTTTGACAGAAGCCAGAGGGAAGTTGTAGAGGGTTGTTTTTCAAATTGGAGACCTGTGACCAGCAGTGTGCCTCAGGGATCAGTGCTGGGTCCACTGTTATTTGTCATTTATATTAACGATTTGGATGAGAATATAGGAGGCATGGTTAGTAAGTTTGCAGATGACATCAAGATTGGTGGCATAGAGGACAGTCTCCGATTACAATGGGATCTTGATCAACTGGGCCAGTGGGCTGATGAACGGCAGATAGAGTTTAATTTAGTTAAATGCGAGGTGATGTATTTTGATAGATTGAACCAGGGCAGGACTTACTCAGTTAATGGTAGGGCATTGGAGAGAGTTACAGGACAAAGAGATCTAGGGGTAGATGTTCATAACTCTTTGAAAGTGGAGTCACGGGTAGAGTGGTGATGAAGGCATTCGGCATGCTTGGTTTCATTGGTCAGAACATTGAATAAAGGAGTTGGGACGCCTTGTTGAAGTTGTACAAGACATTGGTATGGCCACACTTGGAATACTGTACACAATTCCGGTTGCCCTATTATAGAAAGAATACTATTAAACTGGAAAGAGTGCAGAAGAGATTTACTAGGATGGTACCAGGACTTGATGGTTTCAGTCATAAGGAGACACTGGATAGACTAGGACTTTTTTGTCTGGAGCTTAGAAGGCTGAGGGGTGATCTTATAAAGATTTATAAAATAATGAAGGGCACAGATCAGCTCGATCGTCAATATCTTTTCCCAAAGGTAGAGGAGTCTAAAATTAGAGGGCATAGGTTTAAGGTGAGAGGGGAGAGATACAAAAGTGTCCAGAGGGGCAATTTTTTCACACAGAGGGTGGTGAGTGTCTCGAACAAGCTGCCAGAGGTAGTAGTAGAGGTGGGTACAGTTTTGTCTTTTAAAAAACATTTAGACAGTTACACGGGTGTGTAGGGTATAGAAGGATATGGACCAAATGCGAGCAATTGGGACAAGCATAGGGGTTTTAAAAAAAGGATGGCATGGACAAGTTGGGCTGAAGGATCTGTTTCCATGCTGTAAACCTCCATGATTCTCATTGTGATATGGCAAATGTGGAGTCTACAAATTGTGCCTTGATCTTGCTCCCTGCCACTGTTGCAAAATCAGTTTCCTGCCCAAAGGTGAATTCATTGTGAATTGCGTTACTTCTGATTGTTATTGTGATTTTAAAGTCATTTCCATTCTGAACTATTTCAGTAATGCTTTTCAAGTCTTTGCCTTTTTCAATCAGCTCATCTGGGATCCCTGGAGGTAAAAAGGGAGAAAAACTTGAGATTTAGCTCCACTGTCCCGTGTTAACAGCATCCAAGCCTGTTGGCGAAGTTGAAACCAAGATATAGCATGCAGAATTCTCCCAAGCCTCTGCCTGTGGCTTCGTTGATGGGTGGGGTTGTGAGTTGGGGAGGGAAACTTAGCAGAAGGCCCGAATATTGGTTTTATCCTGGTGTGAATTTTCCACACGATCTTTTGATGCAGTTCGGCCACGATCTAATTTAATGGGGCACAGGCTGAAGGGGCTGTGTGAGGCCTACTCCTGTCCTTTGGTAAAACTTCCTTTAATATGGTACATTGTCCACAGGCCAAACATCTTGAGCGGGATTTTCCGGTTGCGTCTGCCCCAAATCCGAAAATCCTGCCCGTGATCAACAGATCTTTGCATGTCCATGTCCTGCCCGCTACTATTGTCGCGGCGAGTGGGACAGGAAAATTCTGCCCCTTGTGTATTTTCATTGCCAGTGCTAGTTATGGCTTTCACTTTAAAATTTGCAGATGGAAGTATTTAGCACTGATGCAAATATTGGAAAGGACCTGTGATGTAACTCTTCTCCAAGAACGGAAGAGATTCATAATTCCTCAGAATTTAGGTGGGATTCTGATTTGGAGGCATTCAGTCATAATCCCACAGATGGTGGCTTTGCACTATTGGCTCCAAATGTCTGAGCCTGTGGTTCCTCTTGCACTGAGCAGGATTACTATTGCAACAACACTCTATCATCAGTAAGGTAAAACTAACCTGTTTCACCACGGTCTAATCCCAGCTCACATTCCCTGCTAGTGGGTGGACAATCCAACGCTTGGTTCAGAAGGTGAAAGTTGGAGCTGGTTTTTTACAAAAGCAGCTGTGGTTTAAGTCAGCATCATTTTCAGTCCCAGTCCCTGTAACAATATGGTGTGCAAATGGGTCAGAGAAAGTAATTAATTTTGTTACATGTGGCTATTCTGAAGTAAAGAAGCTGCAATTTCAAAAAGGACAAGATAACGATTAATTCAATACCTGGGGGAAATCAAGCAATATTTGTTACGTGAGCACTGGGTTTTAAAATGCTGCTTCTGCCAATATTTCCACAAAGTTCCTTCTCCTCATTTCATGAATGCAAGTTGGATTTTTATCCAATCCAGCCTGGTTTCCAATTCACAAATAACAGAAGTCTCAGATTATAAGCATTGATACCTAAGAAGGCAAAATTTGGAGTTAATACTATCGGGCAGATAAGGAATGGGTCTATTTAAATTGTTAACCAATTAGAGAGTTTTGTAAACTCCAAGGTGCACAGGTTATTTCAGATAATGGTTCTCAGGGATGACATGGCCTCAATAATAATTTCCTTTCTTGTGGGTTTCTGGATCGATAGTAATAAGCAGTAATCTGTCAAAGGGTGATTTTGATTAAGAACAGCAAGTTTTTTTTGTGCTGAAGTTCTACTTGCCTCAGGGCCAATGGGTTATATTCACTAGTTGCTTTCACAAATGGCTCAAAATTCTCAGGCTCATATTTTTGAGAGAAGGATATTTTGGAAGATCTTTGAGTCATGTCACAGATCTGATGGATGTGAACCTGTAGCCTTTTTACTTTGTTTTATAGTCCCACCCGCTATCCGGCCATCCGATAATAGACATTTTGGAAACATCATGTGTGCATGTTAGTAATAAGTGGATCTGATTAACGTTTAAAAGCGACATTATGCAATGTCCTCAACTAACTATTGTTCTTAACTTTTTGAGTCCATGCCATGCACTGCAGCTGGTTAGAGTGATGTGGAGATGCCGGTGTTGGACTGGGGTAATCACAGTAAAATGTCTCGCAACACCAGGTTAAAGTCCAACAGGTTTATCTGGCAGCACTAGCTTTTGGATTCTCAAACTTCTTCATCAGATAAGTGAGGCCTTGTCTTCACAAACAGGGCATGTAAAGACACAAACTCAATTTACAAGATAATGGAATGTGAGTCTTTACAGGCAATCAGGTCGTAAAGGTACAGACAATGTGAGTGGAAAGAGGGCCAAGCACAGGTTGAAGAGATGTGTATTGTCTCCAGCCAGGACAGTTAGTAAGATTTTGCAAGCCCAGGCAAATCGTGGGGGTTACAGATAGTGTGACACGAACCCAAGATCCCGGTTGATGCCATCCTCAGGTATGCAGAACTTGGCTATCAGTTTCTGCTCAGTGATTCTGCGTTGTCATGTGTCTTGAAGATCACCTTGGAGAACGTTTACCTGAAGATCAGAGGCTGAATGCCTGCGATTGTTGAAGTGTTCCCCAACAGGAAGGGAACACTCCTGCCTGGTGATTGTCGAGCAGTGTTCATTCATTCGTTGTCGTAGTGTCTGCATGGTCTCTGCAATGTACCATGCCTTGGGACATCCTTTCCTGCAGCATATCAGGTAGACAATGTTGGCTGAGTTGCAACAGTATTTACCATGTACCTGGTGGATGGTGTTCTCACGTGAGATGATGGCATCTGTGTCGATGATCCAGCATGTCTTGCAGAGGTTACTGTGGCAGGGTTGTGTGGTGTTGTGGTCACTGTTCTCCTGAAGACTGAGTAGTTTGCTGCGGACAACGGTCTGATTGAGGTTGTGCTTGCAAAAGCTTACTAACTGTCTTGGCTGGAGACAATACACATCTCTTTAACCTGTGCTTGGCCTTCTCTCAACTCACACTGTCTGTACCTTTGAGACTTGATTACCTGTAAAGAGTCGCATTCCAACCATTATCTTGTAAATTGAGTTTGTGTCTTTATATGCCCTGTTTGTGAACACAAGTCCTCACTCGCCTGATGAAGCAGCTTGACGCTCTGAAAGCTAGTGCTGCCGAATAAACCTGTTGGACTTTAACCTGGTGTTGTGAGACTTCTTACTAAGCCGGTTAGAGTCACAGAGTTATAGAGCAATACAGCACAGAAACAGGCCTTACAGCCTAACCGGGCCATGCTGACCATGGTGCCCTTCCAGCTAATCCCAATTGCCCATGTTTGGCCCATTTCCCTCTAATCCTTTCCCATCCATGTACTTAACCAAACACGTCTTAAATTTTGCTATTGTACCTGTCTCAATCACTTTCTGTGGCAGCTCATTCCATATAATCACCACCCTCTGCGTGAAGAAGGTGCCCCTCAGGTCCCTTTTAAATCTTTCTCCTCTATCCCTTATCCTGTGCCCTCTAATTTTCAATTCTCCTACCCTGGGAAAAAGACTATGGGAGGGATTTTATGGCCTCATTCATCCCAAGTGTGTTGTGGGACATCTGAGGTCAATGGACCTTTCTATGGTCCGCCCCTCACCTGTTTCAATTTCCCTGGTGGACGGGATGGTAAATTTCTCTGCTTTGTGTATTCATCCTTTCTATGCCGCATGATCTTACACACTTCAATAAGTCATCTTTCACTCTCCTACATTCCAAAGAATAAAGTTGTAGCTTGGCCAACTGCTCCTTGTAATTCAGATCCACTAGTCCTGGCAACATCCTTCTAAATCTTCTTTGCACTCTTTCCAGTTCATCAATGTCTTTCCTATAACAGGGTGACCAAAACTATACACAATACACCAAGTGTGGCCTCACCAATGACTTATACAACTGTAGCACAATGTCCCAACTCCTATACTCAATGTCCTGACTGTTGAAGGCCAATGTGTTAAAAGTCTTCACTACTCTGTTATCTGTGACGCCACTTTCAATGAACTAATAACAAGTAGGATGGCCAGTATTGGTCTATTCACCAATCACTATATCGAACAGCAACTGAGACATATGCCCTCTCACACAATTTCCCTTCTTCAAGATGTTCAGAATCTTTCTAAGGCACAGATGGAATCAGACAAAGAATGTGTTAAACCAACCAACACAAAAAGTCATTCAGTATTCTGTGACACAGTGGGTGGGATTTTATGGCCTCGCTCATCCCAAAACTGTAAAATCTCACCCGAGATCAATGGACCATTCCATGGTCCACCCCTCGCCTGATCCAATTCCTGCAGGACGGTAAAATACCAGCCAGTAACTCCAACAGCCTCTGAGAATGATTTAAATCGGGGAAGTCTCATATTGCTTTTATCCTTGGTCCATCACCATAATCAAAGCACAGTTTCATTTGTCATCGATTGTTACCATCAGTGATGGGATAAATTTACAAGATCTAAAACAAATTGAGTATCACTTATGTTTATAATATAGTTAAACAACTCAGACCTTCACTAGGCATCATAAAAGCTAAAAGAGTAGGAAATCCCAATGGAGAGTCCAGCGACTTTTTGGGGCTTTGGCTTCATCAATATGATCCTGGCAAACACAATATAAATCTCACTGCTCAGCTTGCCTGTTGAGCAATGGAGGAACTCTGCCTGGTTGACTGTCAGAGGCAGCCAGCATGGAGTTGAGTGGAAACATTTTACAGAGAGTGGTGGAGATTTCCAGACAGCAGTGATCCATAGTTTTCTTATCGAAACCAGAGCCTGGTTGCTACATTTCAATTTCCCCCAACACTTCTAATTTAAGATTCTCATTCTCATGCTTTAATTAATTTGTGGCCTTGCCCCACCCAACTCCTTTAATTTCCTCCAGCCTACAATATTCTCTTCACTCAACATTGGCCCCGGTGCACCCATCTCTTGCTCATGGTGACTGTATGTTCAACAATGTAGGCCCTAATCTCTGAAATTTCCTCCATAAACTCCTTAGTCTTCTTTCAGATCCAGCCTAAAACTCATCTTTCAATTCCCTTTGTCATCCCATACAGAATCTCTATTTATGGCCCAGGGTCCATTGTGTTCAATTCAACCTTTGCAAAACACCTTAGAATATTTTTTCTGCATTAAATGCACCATGTAACCATAAATAGTCATTGTTCAACAAAAACTGCCTTTGCATCCAAGAATAATGGAGATCTTAAGACTGGATTTGGCTGCTGATGCAACATAGGGAAAGCTAAGTGATAAGATATCGTGGCTGCACTGATAAAAGGCCTGACCCATTTTAACTCCTAAACTCATCAGTATATTCCGAGATGGATTGTTCCTGAATGCAGTGGGAATAAAGAGGTGTCAATAGGCAGGATGGGGATTTCAGTCATTGGATTCTGTTGCTGCTAAATTGGGGGATTAACACCCAACAGATTGGTTAGTGGGCTGAATGCCCTGCATTACGAGTCAATCCAGGCCAGGGGAGAGTAGAGAAGCTCTGGGCACTGGAGGCCCAAGGCCTAAATGTGGGGCATGTCTAGATGAGAGCATTTCTGTACCTTCTGATCCACTAAGACACTGTAAAAATTAAAATAAGGGTTAAATTCCTTTCATGATTTGCATGACATTATTGAACCCCAGCAGCTGACTTGCACATGACCCTTAGCAGCCAGGAGCGAGGTCTTCATTCACCTCTCAAAACATGTGAGATAAATAGAGGCTAGCACTGCAGCCTGGACACAGAGGCAAATGCTCTGCCTCTCCCATTTTCCACAGGCTTGGGATGTTAAAATTGAGGCAATGTGCTTTGCTGTTTTATATCCCGGCTTGGGTCACTATCTGGTGGACTTTGCACGTTCTCCCTGTGTCTGCATGGATTTCCTATGGGTGCTCTGTTTCATCCCACAGTCCAAAGGTGTGCGGGTTGGGTGGATTGGCCATGCTAAATTGCCCCTTAGTGTCACGGGAACTAGCTAGGGTAAATGCATGGGGTTATGGGGATAAGCCTGGGTGGGATTGTGGTCAGTACAGACTCGATGGGCTGAATGGCTTCCTGTTGAATTCTATGATCCTATAAAAATTCAGTTGCATCTAAATCAGGCGACTAACCGTATTGCATGCTGACTCATTGCAAAATGTTTCACGCTAGCCTTTCCCAAAACATTTTTCTTTCAATAAAAATTCTGAGAAACTTATTTTGGAAACAGCTGTTTGGGGAAATTTACATTGAGCCCTTTGATCTCCTTCCCCAACTATGCAGACACACCACAAAATAGCACAAAGAAGTAACTTGCTAGAACAAATGGCAACACATTGTGGATGATGGACTCGATGCTCACGTAATTATTTGTTTTGAAACAAACAGATGTGACAAATTCCACTGATCTCTTTCCCCGGAACACATGCTTATTTCCAACACAGCACTGCATAAGTGAAAATTCCACAGGAGAAAACAGTGGGCCTCTCAGTGTTTCTCGGCAGCAGGGAGTGGCATGCCATTGACAGGTGGTGGGATCTTCTGTTCCCGCTGTTAGCAATGGGATTTCCCATCGACTCCACCCCACACTGCGGGAAACATCTGGTGAGGGTGCACCAATGGTGGGACCAGAATATCGTGCCATTGTGAAGAGCCAGAAGGTCGCACCCATGTCCTAGCCTTGACTCCTTTGCAGCTTCTCCTCCATTTTCCACCCTACATTAAGATTCCCTATTTCTCACATCTTGTTCCCTCAATCCCCTCTTGTCCCAATTCCTAAATCATCTCTCCTGGTCACTGTGCTACCAACATGGCCCTTTCCTCTTGCACTATTTCTTTCCTTTTCAGAATAGCCATCATCTCACCTTGTTGACAAATCTACCTTTAACTTGTCCATACTCTTCAACTATCACTCGCATCTAATCTATCTTTCCTCTCTAATATCCACAAATGTGTCATAATCTCCCAGCTTCATGTGCTTAGTTAGTTTCCAATCCCTCCCAATTGCCTCCTAGTCTACATCTCAATGAATTGATTTTAAATTTTTGTCTTCATATAGCAATCTCTCCCAGGCCTCATCCTGTCCTGTCCCATTCGGCTCTAAACTTTTGATGATTTAGTCACATCCCTTTGATGTTTGTGGTACTTTTCTGTGCACACATTTGCTTGTCTACCTAATAAGAATGACTGCATGTGAAAAGTAATCCATTCATGATAAATTACTTTGGGATATACTGAGGACAAGAAAGGCAATATATCAATGCAAATTGTTTCTTTTTATCCACCCCCACTAGCAATGGAAGCAGTTTCTCTCTATCAACTCTCTCTCATGATCTCACGTGACTTTGAATACTTCTACCAAATTCTCTATTGAACCTTATTTTCTTTAAATGTAATATCTGGCTTCTCCAATTTTTTCATGTAACTGATGTCACTCATTCCTGGAACTGTTCTCTTAGTTTGTTTCCCTAAATCCTTTGCATCCCAGCCAAAGTGTGGGCCTAGCGTTAGACACAGTGCCCAGTGGAAGCTGAAGGTTCATCATTACTGCCTTGCTTTTGTACTCTGTGCCTCTATTTATAAATGGTGTGGAGATGCTGGTGCTGCATTAGGGTGGGGACAGTAATAAGTCTCACAACACAGGTTAAAGTCCAACAGGTTTATTTGGAATCAACAAAGAACAAAGATAATTACAGCACATGAACAGGCCCTTCGGTCCTCCAAGCCTGCACTGACCATGCTGCCTGATTTAACTAAAACTCCCTACCCTTCCAGGGACCATATCCCTCTATTCCCATCCTATTCATGTACTTGTCAATTTAAGCCATTAACATATATCAAGGAAAGCAGAGATCAAAGCACTTCCTCCCGTAGTATAAGGGTCTGACACATACATATAGTCAAAGAGGTTTACAGCATGAAAACAGACCCTCGGGTCCAACTTGACCATGCCACCCTGTTTTTTTAAACCCCTAAACTAATCCCAATTGCCTGCATTTGGCCCATATCCCTCCATACCCATCTTATCCATATAACTGAATAAATGCTTTTTAAAAGATAAAATTGTACCCACCCCTAATACTATCTCCAGCAGTTTGTTCTGGATAGTCACCATGCTCTGTGTGAAAAATTGACTCTCGAGGCACTTTTGTATCTCTCCCCTCTCACTTTAAACCTGTGCCCTCTAGTTTAAGACTCCCCTATATTTGGGAAAAGATATTGACTATCTAATTGATCTGTGCCCCTCATTATTTTATAGACCTCTATAAGATCACCCCTTAGCCTTCTATGCTCCAGAGAAAAAGGTCCCAGTCTACCCAGCTTATAACTCAAACCATCAAGTCCTGATAGCATCCTAGTAAATCTCCTCTGCACTCTTTCTAGTTTAATAATATCCTTTCTATAATAGGGTGACCAGAACTGTATACAATATTCCAAGTGTGCTCTTACCGATGTCTTGTACAACTTCAACAAGACGTCCCAACTCCTGTATTCAATGTTCTGACCGATGAAACCAAGCATGCTGAGTGCCTTCTTCATCACTCTGTCCACTTATGACTTTACTTTCAAGGCGCTATGAGCATATACCCCTAGATCTCTTTGTTCTGTAACTCTCCCTATATCTCTCTTATACAGTTATATGAGTCCAATATGACCCACACAGTGATGTAAGAGAACACATAACCCAAACCTAAGGGAAAGTCTAGTATTGGACAGAGCCGTGTGTACAAGCAAGGATGAAGAAAGTTCCTAGCGTAGTTAATAAATATTTGCTTGTAATTAATAAATACTTACAGCTAACCTGCTTAAGACTATGAAGATGTCACTGAGACCTACCAAACTGTATCCAATATCATACAAATGGCAGCAGCGAATGGAAAAATCCAAAACCAAGAAAAAATGCAGAAAATTCTGAAAGACTAAAGAAATATTCAACGAAACACTTTGATCTGAAGAAAAGTTCAAGAAATCGATGTGCTGAGGAAAATCATGAGGGAAAAGGTCCAAAGAAAGGCCTAGAAGCGGAAAGCAAGATGGACAGAGAAAGATTGGCTACCAGAATGATTTAACAACAATAATGGCAACAGTGGCTTTAAAATGGCTATTTGGGCTGTGACTTAAACATGCTGGGATCTTTGGTCAACTTACAATTGTTGACCAAATTAATAGTAGGTTGTGATCTGAAGCTTCCTGTGTTGACCAAATGAGGGAAGTTGTTTACATTTACATTAGAGATTGTGGCTTCAATTTATTAGTTATGTGTAGAACGTATCAAATGAACTAAGTGTAATGGCGTCATTTGCAAGTAATTTCATTGGATTTTTGAGCCATGTGATCGGTTTCTGGTTACACAGCTGGCTGGATGTCAGAGAATCTTCTGGAAGCAAGTGCAGGATTTATGGATAAAAGACATGTGCAGCCTGTTTGTGAACACAATTCCTCACTCACCTGAAGAAGGAGCCCTGAGACTCCGAAAGATTGTGCTGCCAAATAAACTTGGACTTTAACCTGGTGTTGTGAGACTTCTTATCTAGCCTTTGTTTGCCAGCGACAATGCAAAAGAGACTAACCATTGCAAGACATGTGTCCTGAAGGAATTTCCCTCAGGCTAGAACTTGACACAACCTCAGAGTGAAGGGACATTCCTTTAAAACTGAGATGAAGTGAAATTCCTTCAGCTGGAGGTGGTGAATCTGTGGAACTCTTTGCCACAGAGAGCTGAGGTAGCCAGGTCATTGAGTGTCTTTAAGACAGAGATAGATAGATTCTTGTTCAATAAGGGGATCAAGGGTTATGGGGAGAAAGCAGGAGAATGGGAATGAGAATCATATCAGCCATGATTGAATGGCGGAATAGACTCGATGGCCCTAATGGCCTTATTCTGCACTTATGTCTTATGGTCTTAAGATGCTCTGTCAGAGAGTCACTGCAGACTAAATGGGCCAAATGGCTTCCTTTGGTACTGTAGGGACCCTATGATGTATCCAGTATAGAAAGCTTGAATTTAGTGGATGTGGTTAAGTTATCTCAATTTGGACCAAGAGGTCTGTTGTTATCAGCCATTTTCTCCCAGTCTAGTCTGTTTGATTTCCCAGCTTTGGGTTGGTTTCAAGCACCTTGAGCTATTGCTGATGTTCTGAGATTCTTTCCAGCGTTGGACATCTTGTGGGAAATCAGCATACACCCTCCTTCTGAATGATGTCACTGTTCTCTCCAGCAGCTGCTGCTGTTGCTGGAGCCGGGGCGAAAGTCGCAAACAAGTAAAAGCACAGACATTTGGCTAACGCCTCTGATCACAGCAGCAGGATGTTCCAAAAGGCACAGCACTCCTCTTTGCACTGTGTTGATTCACTGTTGATTCTGTTGTTTGCAATTGTTAATCATCTCATTTCACCTCACGCACCCTCCCTCCCAGAAGAGCTAATCCGCAGTCACTGCTTCCCATGCAGTTTAAGCTGTCTGTCTGGTTGTGCTCCGAGTTGGTTGCATAAATAAATAGCTGATGCCTGCAGCAGATTACTGTTTGGCTTCACACTGGGATGGAGTGATCACACGAAATACTTGGTGGTGCTACAATTGTGCTTTTGGTATCAGACGACTGTCTTCCAAATATGAAACTGAAGTAAATTTAGATTTGGCTTGTATTTCTACCTAATTACAGTGCAAAAATGTTACCATCTAGCACTGTCTGTGCGTGTAAACTGGGAGAGAATGAATTAAACTATTCCTGGTTCCATTAGTTTTCCTATTTTGGCAGTTGGCGTTTTCAAAGGAGTTTGTATCACGCAGCAGGAAATATGAGAACATTGGCTTATAGACTGTGAGGGAGCCTGGCTGTACCAGGTTGTTAGTATAACTGGATGCAGCAGATCATCAGATAGAGTGCCCCTAATTCATCAACTGTTAAAGGCAAGGAGTACATGAGCCGTAGAGATCATAGAATCATAGAATAACCACAGTGCAGAAGGAGGTCATTCGGCCCATCAAGCCTGCATGGACAACTATCCCACTCAAGCCCTATCCCTGTAACTCCACATATTTACCCTGTTAGTCCCCTTGACACTAAGGGGCAATTTAACATGGCCAATCAACCTAACCCCCACATCTTTGGATTGTGGGAGGAAACCTGAGCACCCGGAGGAAACCCACACAGACATGGAGAGAATATGCAAACTCCACACAGACCATCATCAGAGACCAGAATTGAACCCGAATCCCTGGTGCTGTGAGGCTGCAGTGCTAACCACTGTGCCACCGTGCCACCCACAGTGATGGAGTGGTAACACGGGGTGGGAGTGCCGAACCAGGCTGGGAGCAAGTTCGCAGCAGAAGGGATAAAAAAGGACATCAAAAGCACTTTTAAGAAATTCTTTCATGGGGCATTATTGTCAGATTATGGCACTTATTGCCCAACCCTAGTTGCCTGAGGGCAGTTGAGAGTCAATCACATTGCTGAGGTTCTGGAGTCACATGTAGGCCAGACCAGGTTGGGATGGCAGATTTCCTTCTCTAAAGGACATTAGTGAACCAGATGGGTTTGTCTGACAATCGACAATATTTCATGGTTATCAGTAGATTCTTAATTCCAGCTATTTTTGAATGAATTCAAATTTCATCATCTGCTGTGGTGGGATTCAAACCTGGATCCATAAAACATTATTAATCCAGAAATTTAGCTAATCTAGCAATAATATCACCAGGGCTTGAAATTAGAAAAAAAGAATATGGTTTGGACAGTAACAATAGTGGCATGAAGATAAGGAAAAGAGTTGAGGAATAAGGTCAAAGTACAAAAAGAGATAAAGAAAACATAAATTTTCACCGAACAGCAAGTGTTATAGAAAGCAAGAATACAATATCTGTTAAGGAAGAGTAATGAAAAACAGGAGCATATTAAACTGCAATGCACTTAACATAAGCACCAGAATAAGGGAATTGGAGGCAATAATTAGAGGCGAGAAAACAGTAAACAGAAAAAGGCTGTAGACTTGACAGGGTCAGAATTTAAATATCACAGAAACTTGTAGAAAACAGTATATGTAAAGAAATAGTATTTGAAAAATTTATGGAACAAAATGGCAGAAGAATTCCCCTGGGCCTGCCGGCCTGCATCATTGGGTTTTAAAAGAGATAACTGCAGAGATAGTGAATGCTTTGGTTTGGATCTTTTGGAATTACTTAGATTCCAGAACACTTAGAATCATTGGCTAGGAATCTACCACCTTGCTCACCATGGAATCGGAGCGGGCAAGAGGCCGATAATGGAAATTTCCGTTGATCTCAGGTGGGAATTTCTGGTCTTGCCCGAGTGAGGCTGTAAAATCCCATCCATAGAGTCATAGAGGTTTACAGCATGGAAACAGGCCCTTTCACCCAACTTGTCCATGCAGCCCTGTTTTTACCATTAAGCTAGTCCCAATTGCCTGTGTTTGTCTCATATCTCTCTATACCCACCTTACCCATGTAACTGTCTAAATGCTTTTTAAAAGACAAAACTGTATCCATCTCTACTACTATTTCTGGCAGCTCGTTCCAGACACTCACCACCCTCTGCATGAAAAAATGCCCCTCTGGACCCTTTTGTATCTCTCCCCCCCACCTTACCTTAAATCTTTGCCCTCCAGTTTTAGACTCCCCTACCTTTGGGAAAATATGTTGACTATCTACCTTATCAATGCCCCTCATTATTTTATAGTTCTCAGTAAAATCACCCCTAAGCCTCCCACGCACCAGGGAAAAAAGTCTCAATCTATCCAGCCTCTCCTTATAACTCAAACCATCAAGTCCCATAGTATCCTAGTAAATCTTTCCTGCATTCTTTCTGGCTTAATAATATCCTTTTTATAACAGGGTGATCAGAACTGTACACAGTAGTCCAAGTGTGGCCTGTACAACTTCAACAAGACATCCTAACTCCTGTATTCAGTGTTCTGACCAATGAAACCAAGCATGCCAAATGCCTTTATCACCACCCTGTCTACCTGTGACTCCACTTTTAAGGAGCTATGAGCCTGTAGCCCTAGATCTCTTTGTTCTTTAACTCTCCCCAACGCCTTACCATTAACTGACTAAATCCTGTGCTAATTTGATCTACCAAAATGCATCACCTCGCTTTTAACAAAATTAAACTCTGCCATTCATCAGTCCACTGGCCCAATTGATCAAAGCCCCATTGCAACCCTAGATAAATTTCTTCATTGCCCATTATGCCACCAATTTTGGTGTCATCTGCAAATTTATTAACCATGCTTCCTATGTTTCACTGTGTCAACCAGGCTGCACTGCAACGTCTATTCACAGGCGCAATCCGACTACTGATGGGCACGGGGCTTTGACCTGCTCCGTTACCCAATCTAGGCCAATTCACCCCTCTTTACACGACCTGGTGATCCCGGATTCCTCCGGGCCATACTTCCTAAATTATCACCCAACGCATTCTCTTCTGAAGGATTGGAAGGTAACAAATGCTTTTAACAATGGAGGAAAAGAGAAAATGAACAAACATAGGGCAGTTGGCCTAACATCAGCAGTTGGCAAAATATTGGAATTTATTATTAGAGACATGGGGCTGGACTTTATGCTCCTACGCCAGCGGTTTGAAACCTTCAAGTTGTCAGTTAATAGCCATTGAACCTGGCCTCCAACTTCACATTTCCCTGAGCTCCTCGGCATGGTGGGACTGCCAGTAGATCCAATCTTGTCTATCATTCCCAGCCTCTGGGAGCTGCTGAGCTGCCACCCATCCAACTGGCTGGCAACTTTCCAAAGTGGGACTTCCTCCTGAGAAAGGGGTGAAGACTTGGCTTAAAGCAATTGGTGCTGCTCGAGGGGACAGCTGTTGGGATCATGGGCAGATGCCCAGCTGTTCCGACTTTCTAGCTAAGGGTTCAGGGATGTCAGCATCTGTAAAATCCAGTCCATGATAACCGGGCAATTGGAAAATCATTAGTGCCCACATCTAAATTAACAAGTGAAAGAAAAGTTGAATGTAGACAGGGCATGTCTCTTTTTCATGACATTACCTGCCACATTCAGGTAAGTTTTTAACTTCAGTGGATCAGTGAGACAATGAATGGGTGAATGAATGGGTAGTCAGGTGAGTGGAAGAGGGGCTAGTCAGGTTGGGTCAGGAATATTGTTGGGTCAACAGTAGTTGGACCCAGTTGGGATGGTAGTTAGGTCAGGGGGAGTCAGGTTAGGGACAGTGGGGTGTTGGTTGTGGTGCTCGATTGAGTTACATTGGCTAATCACTGAGTTAGGGCAGGTATTAATCAGTATAACATTTCCTGGCTATGTGTGCAGATATATCCCGCATATCTAGCCCAGGTTTCTGACATTGAGCTTAGTCATGATCATATTAAATGGTTAAAAGCAGATTCCAGGGACAGAATGGTATTCAATTTCTTATGTTTGTATTGATTCCCTGGGAACAGATTGTGCCCCGAGCAGTGTTCTTCAATGATACCAATGAGGAAACTCAGGCAGGCTATGCAGTTGGTGGCCCATAGTGCTGTCTTCCCCTGGGGAGTTGTTGTAAGTCTACATAGCGTCAATTAAAGTGGTACTGTGTGAATGAGTCTTTCCCCCATGAAATCTGACTTACGTATGGCAAAAACCCTTACATTTATAAACTTACATTTATAAATTGATCATTTTTCATTGCCTTGAACTAATAGACTTACACCCTAGCACTTTGTATTGAGCTTGGAATCTTGCCAATCGTTTTCAAATGAAGCAATTCTCCTTGTACTCCACTTACAATAGATACAGATCACAGCATCACAATGTAAATCTGTTACAGTATAAAACAATCCAACGGTCAGATTGCTAAAGAGACTTGACTGGCGGCAAAATCAATAAATTATCACTACAAAGTACAAGGATAAATGAAAAGAAAATTGGCTTTCTGGAATTGAACTTTAAACAAAGATATTAGGTCATGAAGGCTACATCTGGTTATGATTTATAAGTCCAACATTAAATTGAAGGAAATAAAATAATTGTCTTAACTATTACACATCAAAGTGAATGTGAAACTGTAAAATATACAATGAAGCTAACACAGCACTGTAAATCATAACACAAAACCAGAACTCTGCACCTCAAACATTGGCTTGTCCGTCCTCTCTACAGATGCTGACTGGCCTGTTGTGTATTGCTCGCAATCACTGTTTCACATTTCCGATGGGACATAACAAATGTGCCTCATTGCATGTATAGATAATTATATTGTTTTATATCCACAACTAAAGAAGTGGTCAACAGGATATGTTAACGAACAGTACATTTGCTTGGCAAAAAATGATTGGCCAAGGGTAAATCACATGGACAATTTGTGTACAAAGATAGACTCAGTTCAACTGATGGGCAGAATCATAATAATTGAAGTAGTAAATGTGTTTTCTTGTATCTAAAGAAGAAATGAATTGATTTAAATACAAATTATTGTTTGTAACAAATAAAGTCAAGAATACTGTTTGTTCAAAAGTGTAAAACTGGGTTCAAAACAGGTTGATTTCAACATGTCATTCTGGAAAAAGAAAATACAACATTGCCAGCTTCTGCCAGTGGATCTAGTGGGCAGAAAGATATGCATCTGTCTGCGCAAGAGTTGGACTTAGCCTTCTCTCGCCTGGGGAGAGCCATGCTTTCTATTTCTGATGTTACCCATTAACCTGGTTGGAAGTACACATGTGTGGTTGTGCATATTGGGCAGGGACCAATAAAAACCCAATTTTGATGACCATACTGTTAAATTTTCATAATCACAGATGGATTTAATATTAGTCAGTTTGGCAATGCATTGAATCGCATTCCATGCAAGAGAATGCTATGGAGGCTGAAATGGCACAAAGGTGTAGCTCTCTTGCATGCCCTGTGGATATTGGGATTAACACAGTAAGAAGTGTCACAACACCAGGTTAAAGTCCAATAGGTTTATTTGGTAGCAAATGCCACTAGCTTTTGGGGCTCTGCCCCTTCATCAGGTGATGGGGAATTGTGATCAGAACTCCCCACTCACCTGACAAAGGGGCAGAGCCCTGAAAGCTAGTGGCGTTTGCTACCAAATAAACCTGTTGGACTTTAACCTGGTGTTGTGAGACTTCTGACTGTGTTTACCCAAGTCCAACACTGGCATCTCCACATCATGATATTGGGATAGCCAACTATTCTTGAAGAGAAGAAAGGGAAAACAAATTGTTCCGGGTGAGGATGAATTCTTCCCTTGCAATACAATGCAGGATGCAGCATACATCGAGGATAGATGTAGAGATCATATTGCAGCTTGTGGAGGAGTCCAAAATTAGGGACTGTGAATATTGGATAGCCACCAACAAATCCAACAGCCAATTTCAGGAGAAACTTCTTAATCCATTCTGGTTCAAGTGTAGAACTTGTAGCTGAGAGAAATAATCTGGAAAGAATTAAGGAACAGCTAGGTAAGTACAGGAGATGGAAAAGAATTGAAATGTAAACTGAGAGAGGAGAATGGGATGGGAGGAACCAAAAGAGAAAATGCTGGAAAATCTCACCTGATCTGGCAGCATCTGTAAGGAGAAAAAACAACTGATTTGGAACAACAGCTCTTTTTTCTCCTTACAGATGCTGCCAGACTTGCTGAGATTTTCCAGCATTTTCTCTTTTGGTTTCAGATTCCAGCATCCACAGTAATTTGCTTTTGTTGGAATGGGCAGAAGCTTGGGTGGAGCAAAAGAATAGTGGCTCGAACAAATTGGGTGTGTTCTAAATCCTATGAATTTTTGTAGTAATGTAAGCAGGGACAATATTTTCACTGCGAGGTTGCATTGCTGTTGAGCTGTGTCATCTTGAGTACCATCCACAAGTAATTAAGATGTGTAGAGTGCTATTCAACATGCTTCCTCTGATCGTTTCTTCACTTTACTATGATAAATAATTCAGTTAAAGCTGAAGAAAGTCAATGATCATGGGGCCACCTGAGTGGGACAAGCATCCTCAGATTAAAGCATGTTTGTTTGGTAAGATGTGACTTACTGCAGTTAAATGTTTCTGTTCATTCCCCAAAGGCATTGCCCAGTGCACTGTTACATTACAGAGGCTAAAATATGTGAGGTTCAATGTGCCCCAAATTATTATATCCCCATTTCAGTAGCTCTTGGCATGCTACATTCTGCCTCAATCTTCAATAGATCGTGGAAACATAGAATCTTGAAAATGCAGAAAAAGGCCAGTTGGCCCATTGAGGCTGCACCAACTCTTTGACAAAGTATCTTACCCAGGCCTTATCTCCGTAACCACTAATCCCCCTAACATACACATCTTGGGACACCGAGGGGCAATTTAGCACGGCAATCCACTTAACTTGCACATCTTTGAACTGTGGGAGGAAACTGTAGCACCTGGAGGAAACCCATGCAGACACAGAGAGAACATGCAAACTGTACACAATCACCCAAGGCTAGAACTGAAGCCAGGCTCCTGGTGCTGTGAGACAGCACTGCTAACCACTATGTCACTGTGCCACCAGTATTTCGACATTTGTGATCACCTTTCATACAGAGGTGTTCAAAAATGTGTTTGTATAGGTCTTGGCTATGATGTTCTGCAAAGAAGAGTGGCCTAGTCACTGCCCACACTTACAGACACATTGCTGGTGTTTTTGGCATTGTACCACTACGCGAGAGAAGAAATGGGAGAAAAAGTCTCGGCCTCAGCCCTGTGCTGACCCATAAGTCAGAAGGCTCATGCCTCAGTCTAGGCAATCTGACACAAACCTAGGTGACATTTCAGCACAGTGCAGAGAGTGCTGCACTACTGGAGATACATCTTTCAGAGATTTTAAACTGAGGCCCTTCCCATCTACTCAAGGAAACACCACCTGACCCATAGGAGTATCATATGGTCCTGTATGTTTCCTCCCCATAGGAGTGTCATATGGTCCTGTATAGCATAGTGGCTATGTCACTGGACTGGTAATCCAGAGGCCAGAAATCATGGTTTCAATTCCCACCACAGCAGTTGGCGGAAGTGAAATGTCATTAATTAATAAAATCTGAAATTAAAAATGAGTCCCATCAGTAATGACCACAAAATTATTGTTGTGGAAACCCAGCTGGCTCACTAAGGCTCTTGAAGAAATAAATCTGCCATCCTTAACTAGGCTTGGCTCCGAACCACGTAGATGTGGGTTGCCTGTACTACTCAGTCATAGCAAATTGTTAAAGAGTCAGAAAGAGAATGAAATCGGATGGACCAAATGGCATCAAGGGAGGCGACGACAGCAAACTCAGCCCTGTCGACCCTGCAATATCCTTCTTACTAATATCCAGGAGCTTGTGCCAAAATTGAGAGACCGTTCCACAGACTGGTCAAACTCACTGAATCACATCTTATAGAGAATGTCCTAGACACCACCATCACTGAGCATGTTGTGTCTCACCTGCTGGAGAGGCCCACCAGAGCTGGAGGCACAGGGATATACAATGGGGAGAGTGTGGCCATGGGAGTCCTCAATGTTGACTGCAGGCCCCATGAAGCCTCAGGAAAAAGATGGGCAAAGAAAGTTTCTGATAGTTACCATCTATTGGCCCCAACTTCACTCCCCCTGCTGCTGTCAGGATTCCTCCATGTTGAACACCAGTTGGAAGAAGCATTGAGTATGGCAGGACACACTCTGGCTGGGGTCTTCAATGTCCAAATGTGGCTTGGTAGCACCATTACTGAGTCCTCAAGGATGTCATTGACAGACTGGTCCTGTGGCATTGGATGAGGAAACAAATAAAAGGGACTTGACCTCACCCTCATTAATCAACAGATGCATTTGTCTGTGACAGCATGAGTAGGATTGACCACTGCAGGGTTCTTGTGGAGCCAACATCCCTTCTCCATATTGAGGATACCCTTCAATGTGTTGTGTGGCACTACCATGGGCTAAATGGTTTCGAACAAATTCAGCAACTCAACACTAGGCCACTATGAGGTGTAGTGGGGCCATTGGCAGCAGCGGAATTGTATTATATACCCATAGTCTATAACCTGCAACCCAGGGGGTCACATGTGGCCCATCAAGGTTCTGAGTTGGACCATGAGACATTTTGTTGATTGTTGCCAATATGCAGGGTTACCACATTTCACTGGCTTCCATCCATGCAGCTTTTCTTCCCCCTAGCAACACGATGAAGGTGATATGCACATCAAGGTAAGGGCACATGAAGTCAGATGCATGTTGATCGCACATAACATTGACTCTCTCTGTACCCAATCAAAATGTAAATATTTATTTTGCTTTTACCATTTGAAACTGATAGATATATTAATATATGAATGTTTAAGTATTTTCTAGAACTCGTCATGAAATATTTGGCATGCATTAAATGTATTCAATCTTTTTCAGTGAGGCACTGCTACCTCACAGCACCAGGAACCTGGCTTCAATTCCAGCCTTGTGTGACTGTCTGTGTGGAGTATGCACATTCTCCCCGTGTCGTGCGTGGGTTTCCTCCGGGTGCTCCACTTTCCTACCACAATCCAAAGATATGCAGGTTAGGTGCGTTGGCTGTGCTAAATTCTATCTTAGTGTCCAAAGACAGGTATGTTGGGAGATTCGCGGGGTAATTATATGGGGTTGCAGGGATAGGGCATGGGTGGGATGCTCTGTTGGAGAGTTGGTGCAGACTCAATGGACCAAATGGCCTCCTTCTGCAATATAGAGATTCTACAATTTCATGGTTAGTGAATATGCCCAATTTCAAACTTGCAGGCCACTAACATGATAGAGGACCACTCTGTGAAGTGAGGTGGGACTGACAGCACTTGACATCCAAGCAGCATTGGACTGAATATGGCGTCAAGGAGCCTAACAAAACTGGAATTAATAGGAATCAGGGAAAACCCCTCTGCCGTTTGGAATGATATCTAGCACAAAGAAAGATGATTGTGGTGATTGGAGGTCAATCATCTTAGCTCCAGGATATTACTGCAGGAGTTCCTCAGGGTAGTGTCTCAGGCCCACCTATTTTCAACTGCCTCATGAATGACCTGCCTTCCATTATAAGGTCAGAGGTGGGGATCTTTGCAGCTGACTGCACAATGTTCAGCACCAATTGTGACTCCTCAGCTAATGGAACAGTTCATATATAAATGCAACAGGACCTGGTCAATGTCCAAACTTAGGCTGACAAGTGGCTAATAAAATTCACACCACGCAAGTTCCAGTCAATGACCATCTCCAATAAGAGAGGCTCTAACTATTGCCCCTTGACATTCAATGGCATTAACATTGCTGAATCCCCCATTATCAACATCCTGGGGTTGACCATTGAATATTCTGGCTACACAAAGCAGATCAAAGGCTAGGAATCCTGTGGCAAGTAACGCAACTATTCACTTTCCCAAAGATTGCCCATCATCTAGCAGGCACAAGTCAGGAGTGTAATGGTGTCAACTTGCCTGATGGCTGCAGCTCCAACGATACTCAAGAGGCTTAACACCATCCAGGACAAAGCAACCCACTTGATTTAGTACCCCTTCCACAGCATTCAATCCCTCCACCACCACCAAACAGTGGCAGCTGTGGGTACCATCTACAAAATGTACAACAGAAACTCACCAAGGTTCCTTAGGCAGCACCTTCCAAACCCACAACCACTACCATCTAGAAGGACAAAGCAGCAAATGCCTGGGAAGCCATCTGGAGGTTCCCCTCCAAGTCACTCACGATCCTGACTTGGAAATACATCACCCTACCTTTAGCCCCAGGGTCAAAATCCCTAACAGCAATGTGGATGTACCTACACCTCAGGGACTGCAGTGGTTCACAAAGACAATTCACCAACACCTTCTGAAGTTTAATAGGAATGGGCAATAAATACTGGCCTAGCCTGTGACAGCCACATTGCGTTAAATAAATTTTAAAAAACTCATTAGCCTTGGTTGCCTTTCACTGATCTATAATCTCATGGTTTGAAGTGAAGAGATTCTTCATTACAGGATTGGCCAATTCTTCACTCTCAGCCTACGTCCAATATTTTTATAATTAATAAACAACAATTCACAAAAACAATGACTTTATTACCCTTGTAATTTAGTTGCTCACCGCAGCGTCCTGCACATTCGTTCTAATTTCTGCAGATTGTTCCAACCCTAAATATGCAACTCTCCAAATTCACATTTTGAAATGAGTGACGACCAGCACCTTGAATTAGCTGCGGGGGTTGTAGCCTTGCTGTGTATGCATTGGTGGCACTTGCAGAGTTCAGATCAGTACTCTGTGAAACAGCAGAAAGCTGCAAAAGCTTCCAACAATGGTACAGATAGCGTCAGCAACTAAATCCTGGTCCAAAACCAACCAATGCAAAATGTTATAAGATGTAGCCCCAAAAATTTCCACTACATTTTAAAGTTTATTTTACTAATTAGTGTCACAAGTAGGCTCACATTACCACTGTAATGAAGTTACTGTGTAAATCCTCTAGTCACCACACTCTGGTGCCAGTTCGGGTACACGAGGGAGAATTTAGCATGGTCAATGTGCCTAACCAGCATGTCTTTTGGACTCTGGGAGGAAACTGGAGGAAACTCACACAGACACGTGGAGAATGTGGAAACTCCACACAGTCAGTAACTCAAGCCAGGGATTGAACCCAGGTGCAGGGCACTATGAGGCAGCAGCGCTAACCACTGTGCTGCATTGCCAAAAAATCTATCTGCAAAAACTAAACAGGCAAACTTCACTTCTTTCACTTTGCTTCTGTCTTTGCAGTCTTATGAAGAAAGGGTGCCGCAGCATTGCATCCCACGCCATTATAATCAGTAACTCATGACAGATTTCATTCCGGGCGGCTCCACAATTCAGCTGTGAGTAACGCGTTTCGAGTTTTGCCTGTTGTAGGTTGTCCTCAAAGAGCTGCCGTAAGAAGTGTCAATAGCTTGTGTGACAGAAAATGGAGCAAAATAAGAGGAAGAGGTCTCAGTCTGATACTGAACCTGTGACTGGGATTAAGAGAGTGGCGGAGGATGCGGTAGAGAGCGACACCCTTATTGCAGCTGACAACGGAAATGAGTGAGTAAAGCGACTGGGCAAATGCCCAGACATTACAGGCAGCAGATATGAGCAGCCCAGCTGTGCTTTGAGGCTATTGTCAGGTTTAAAAAGTCTTGCCTTTTGTTAGCACTAAATTAACATTTATTTCCCGTCCCACTCTCCAGCTGCACCTATGCCCTGTTGTCACCTACACTCTCCTGCCACGATCCAACTTGTTGAAGTGCTGTGGCAGCAATTTAATTCACAATGTTAACAGGAAAACGCAACCAGAAGTTGCGGGAACGGGAAGTGCAGACTTGAAACAGGATATTTAGTCATCTGCAGTTGGAGAATGTATTTTACATCATACAGTTATAGTGGTTCGATTATCGTGAAACATGCACAACCTGCGAGTCAAAGGACTTTCAGCAGTGATAGAAATTGCAGCTAGCAAGTAGTCAAGATGTACTTCACTTATCTAATAATTACAACAAATTGTTATCGTTTGAAACTCCACACACTGGAATCCAGCGATCGATCAATCACTTTTAATCACACTGTTTATTGCACTGTCGGCTTATTGTACTTTACAGGATATAAAAGCCTTGTTTTCCCCTTCTCATCTTGAGTGCTTGATTCAAGTTCCATGGGAAAGGCTGCCCTCTGGTGTCCTTTTCAAATGACCCACTGTTAATTTGAATCTAGACAGTAAATGTGTTGGCTAAGCAACTAAAGCTGACTTGACGGTCCTGCCTTGACTTAACCTTCACATCCAAGAACTCTGCAGGAGAGATCCGTACGCTTATTGAGTGGCATTGTGGTTAGCATTGCTGCCTCACAGTGCCAGAGACCCAGGCTTGATTCCCGGATTGCATCACTGTCTGTGTACAGTCTGCACGTTCTTGTGTTTCTGTGGGTTTCCTCCGGGTCCCCCGGTTTCCTCCCACAGTCCAAAAGAAGTGCTGGTCAGGTGCATTGGCCATGCTCAATTCTCCCTCGGTTTACCCGAACAGGTGGCGGAGGGAAATTTCACACTAACTTCATTGTAGTGTTAATGTAAGAACATAAGAACATAAGAAATAGGAGCAGGAGTAGGCCATCTAGCCCTTTGAACCTGCCCCACCATTCAATAAGATCATGGCTGATCTGTCGTGGCTCAGTTCCACATTCCCGCCCTCTCCCCATAACCCTTAATCCCCTCTCTTATCAAAAACCCATCAACCCGCGTCTTAAAAATATTTAGCGAGGTAGCCTCCACCACTTCAACGGGCCTACTTGTGACAGTAATAAATAAAAAACCTTTCCCTCCTGAGCAATCATAGTTCCCTCTAAAAACAACCCAAGATCAGTTAATGCAGTGTGGAATGGAAATTGAACCTTGCTTCCAACTCTTTTGTGTAAACCAATTAAATCAAGCCAAACAAATTGACGGGCGAAGTAAAAGAGGCACCCTCAAAGGGATACTGCCCTCAGCAAAAATCAAGTCACGCATGAAACTTAAAGCATAAATCTAAAGATGATTAAAGGATCATGACTAAACATTACTGCCGCCATGCTTCAGGCAAGTGAAATGGGTTAACTAGCATGGGGCTCCAACCTGCTACCTTGCTGTTATTAGCACCAGGCTCCAACCATCTGAGCTAACCAGCCAAAGGTTAAATGCTATTGCACCTGGTATTTCCAGGAACTCTCCCAACTGAGTACTAACCAGGCCTGAGTCTGCTTAGCTCCTGAAATCAAATAAGGTCAGGCATTCCTGGGCTGTAGGTAAGCCTCGCTTTTCACTCTGCACTAATCCAATCTTTGTTTGATGTTAATGTGCATTTTATTGCAGATACGGATGTACTGCAGGTTTGCACCATTCATTAATTCATTATGCTTAATGCTTATAACATAAATTGTTGTATGATGTATTACATGATGTATGATAAAAGCAGGAAAAGGAATATGGCTTAACTTTGTAAGCTATTGGGCGGCACAGTAGCAATGCAGCCTCACAGTACCAGGGACCCAGATTCAGTTCTGGCCTTGGATCACCATCTGTGTGGAGTTTGCGCTTTCTCCGTGTTTTTGCATGAGTTCCCTCTGGGTGCTCTAGTTTCCTCCCACACTCCAAAGATATACGGGTTAGGTGGATTGGCCATCCTAAATTGACCCTAGTGTCAGGGGATTAGTGGGGTAAATAAGTGAGGTTACGGGATTAGGGCCCAGGTGGGGATTGTGGTTGGAGCAGACTTGACGGGCTGAATGGCCTCCTTCGGCATTGTAGGGATTCTATGATTCTATCATTGATATAACTTTAGTAAGAGGTGATTAGTGAGCTCTTGGGTTTAAGAAACTTTTGGCTCAAACTTTGCTCTTTTTAATTTGAACTTCCTCAGAGGTTGTTCTAGAATAACTTTCTTACCTCCACATGTGCTTCCATTAATGCAACGTGGGTTATTAATGCTGATTTTGAGCCATGAAAACATCTGGAAGTTTGCTTTTAATTTAAACGCCACATTCCGATTCTCTACTATTTTCGGTATATTGTTTCGGATTATAGGATTAAATCTCGTAACGTATGAATGTTTATCTTACAGCCTCGTCATCGTTCAAGGATGCCCGGTGAAGCAACAAGTTAATCACGTAATTGAGTATGCTGCGCCTCAACTCCCTGGTGAGTGGGTTTAACTTCAGCAAACTTAATAACAGACTTGGTGATACTGCAAAGCAGATAACCCCAGCAATTGTGCATGCATCATATGTTAGCATTGAAATATTTTCAAGAATTATTGTTGCATGTTTATATCATTCAGTGTACTGAAGGAAATACGATGCATCTTATTTTCTAGCACTGGTTAGAATGAAGGGACTTTTGCTTCCCTCCAATCTATGGTGACACAGTGGTTAGTACTGATGCCTCACAGTGCCAGGGACCCAGGTTCAATTCCTGGCTTGGGTCACTGTCTGTGTGGAGTTTGCACGTTCTCCCTATACCTGTAAGGGTTTGCTCTGGTTTTCTCCCACAGTCCAAAGATATGTAGATTAGGTTGATTGACCGTAGTAATTTGACCCTTAGTGTCAGGGTAAATATGTGGGGTTATGGGGATAGGGCTGGGGTGGGATTGTTGTCAGTACAGGCTTGATGGGCCAAATGGCCTCCTCCTGCACTGTAGGGATTCTATGATTCTCTGTCTATGATTCTATAGTGTTAATTCTTTTACAACGCAATATATAAAGAGATTACCTGATGTACTTTCAAGTAGTTCATTTAATGTACAAGTTGTAGAGAGCGTGTCGTTTGAATTGAAATGCTCCCAGAACATCCTGGCTTTTCACTTGTAGTCTGTATTAACAAGACACTAAGAACATTACATCTTTCCATGTACCTTGCTTTTAAATGCTTCGTGTATTTTATCTATTTTATTCAGTCGTGTGACTGGAGTGAAAGTAGAGGTGTTTAAATGATTGCTGGAAAAAAAAAATAAAAGCTTGAGCAGAAACAACTTATTTTGTTTTTTTTCCATTTTCTCAGTATCGGTCCTTTTTTCTCACTTTTGCTTTCTCTAGGTCCAAATGAAGGTGTCAAACTAAAGGGCATGCCTAAGTAAACTACTTGCAGAAAATTCTAATATTAAATAACTAAGCTTATGGAAAAGTTATTTGGAGTTATGTATTTTCTAAAAAAAATTTCTAACATAATGAGCGACACAGGAAAAAGGCAGATGAAAATAGAGTGAAGAATTCAGCTGATGAATTTACTTTGGTGATTGTGGTTGGTCGGTAGTGGATGGTACCCTGATGGAGCGATGCCTACTTTAGCTAATTACTCATTTTCGCCTCAAAGAAATGTGACACTTCTAAGGTAGGAACCTTCTGAGGGCACATTTCCAGTTGATTACACGGTAGTTCAAAGCATAGCTGCATGGATGATAAATAATTGAATGTTCTCTGGGAGGCGAAGGGTAATAGCTTTTACAGAACCACAGTAGGATTTCCCTGGTCCTCATCTTCCATCCCACCGGCTTCCACGTTCAAAAGGCCATCCTTGGCTATTTCCATCACCACCAGCGCAATGGCAACATCAAAAGTCTCTTTTTGCTTTTCCCTTGCATTCCCTTCATGACAGTCAGATCCACCCATGAGTCATCACCAATGCCTGCTCCTTTTCCTGAGGCACCTTCCTGTGCAAGCACAGGAGATGCAACACATATCCTTTAACCTCCTTCCTATCATCAAGGAAGGAGGTTAAATATAGAATCCTAGAATCCCTATGATGTAGAAGGAGGCCATTTGGCCCGTTGAGCCTGCGCTGGCTCTCTGTCAGAGTGTCTTGCCTAGGCCCTCTCTCCACCCTATCCCCGCTAATCCTTCTAAACTATACATGTTGGAGCAATTTACCCTGGCCAACTCACCTCTCCTGTACATCTTTGGAGTGTGGCAGGAAACTGGAGCACCCGGAGGAACCCACCCAGAAATGGGGAGAACGTGCAAACTTCACAGTCACCCGAGGCTGGAATCGAACCTGGGTCCCTGGTGCTGTGGGACCACAGTGCTAACCACTGTGCTGCCCACTTAGAATTAGGTCATTTGGCCCATTGAGTCTGCTCCACCATTCGATCATGGATGATATGTTTCTCAACCCCTTTCTCCTGCCTTTTCCCATAATCTTTGATCCGCTTACCAGTCAAGAACCTATCTATCTCTGTCTTAAACACACTCAATGACCTGATCTTCACAGCTTTTTGTGGCAACAAATTCCACAAATTCACCATCCTCTGGTTGAAGAAATTCCTCCTCATCTCGGTTCAAAAGGGTCGTCCCTTTACTCTGAGGCTGTGCCCTCTGATCCTAGTCTCTCCTACTCATGGAAACATCTTCTCCATGTCCACTTTATCCAGGCCTTTCATTATTCTGTAAGTTTCAATGAGACCCCCCTCCCCCCTCATTCTTCTAAATTCCACAGTGTACAGACCCAGAGTCCTCGAACGTTCCTCATACGTCAAACCTTTCATTCCCGGGATTATTCTGGTGAATCTCCTCTGGACCGTCTCCAAGGCCTGTGCATCCTTCCCGGTGTGGCTGACCATGTTAAATATTTATTGCTTATAAATTTCACCTGAATGTAAACATTGTATCAGCTCTTGTGGTCCAAGTAATTGAGAGTGGCATTCTCTGATCAGAAGGTCTGAAACTGGATTATTTCAAAGGAATTTAAGTGAGTCAGTGACGGGAATTAATTTTCCTGTATCGTGGCTTCTCACGTTTAAATTATTATGGTTTCTCAATTTTTAATCTATAATTAAAGGTCATGGAAGGTTGGAGTGTGCGTATATTTATTTTAAAGTTGAAACTGCTTAACTCCTCATGAAATGACACTACATTTGATTGAGAGGACAGGCTTGTCTAGGTTAGGTCAGGTCTGAACCCTGGTTCGTGGATGACATGCCAGCCAGCTGCCTCATCCGGGCCCTGATGATTTGTTGTAAATTTTTAGAAGTCGTCATTGTGTTTGCAAAGGTTCAACGTCAAGTGCAAGTGGGAGATAAGTCAGTTTATTGTCTTTTGGTCCTTTGTTAACTGCAGGCCGGTGCTACGACCCTGACACCAGTGCACCAGTCAGCTTTTACATCTCGTCACTGGCAGAGCTGAAATCATGGCAGCCTTCTATTCAAGATGAGCGCTTCAACAAAGCTGCTATCCCCTTAGCTCCACGACAGCCACCTCTGCAGTGTAATCGGCCAAGGACACTGGTCTGTCATGACATGGCTGGCGGCTACTTGAGTGACAGGTAGGTTTTTCTGGGGATAACATGAGGACTGATCAATATCCTGACAGTGTGTGATTGTGAGCCTCAGTGGAAAGGGAAAAAAGGCACAAGTGCTTGACGTTTCCATCATTGATATCGTGAAACCCGGCAAGGACCTACTGCCCTTTGACACAGTTTGGTGAAGTTGGGAAGATTGATTGTTGTGAAGGTGTTGATCTAGTCATTAATGTTTCAATATTAATTTCTATCGAGTTACTTAAAGCAAAATGCATTTCCATTTGTGTAATTGCCGAATGCAAAATGTTTGTTATCTATGTTTATATTTGTGTTTTGATTGGTGTATTAAACTACGACATTATAGTATAGTGAAGTGTAAAGAAATCTTTTTGACCTTTTATGTGCCATGAATGAATGATCTTATTGAGGCGGAATGGCACTGCTGGAAGAGCCAATCGGGTCATCTATCCTGCAGCTGTCAGATGCCATTACATTGAGATGTAATGGAGTCTATAGTCACAATTCTGCCAACCCATTGGATAAAGGAATTGGTCAGCAGGTTCCAAAGCTCTGTGTAAATATTTCAGAACTTTTGTAGCTGGGTGCATATTAAAAAAAAAATTGGCCAAGGCTCTGACAGCAGGTCCACGACTAGACAAGCACCTCCCCCTCCCCCCCGCCGAGCCACGGGAAGTATCCTTTCCTCTCTCATCTACCCTGTCTAGTCCTTGGAAGAAACTTTAAGTTTCAATGAGAATACCTCTCGTTCTTCTAAACTCTAGAGACTACATCTACTCTCAAAGGACAGTCCTGCCATACCTGGAATCAGTCTGAACCTCTGCTGTACTGCTGTACTCCCTCAATGACAAGTATATTCTTCCTTCGGTAATAAGCCATAAGATGTAGGAGTAGAATTAGGCCATTCAGCCCATCGAGTCTGTTCCACTATTCATTCATGGCTAATGGGACCACAGTTGTACATGTCACTTCAGGTCACTAATGTTCTGTACAATTGAAGCAAGATATCTTTACTTCTGTGCTCAAATTCTCTTGCAGTAAATCTGACAGACAATTTGCCTTCCTTGTTGCTTGCTGCACCTGGATGTTAGCTTTCAGTGACTAATGAACAAGGGTATCCAAGTCCCCTTTCAACATCAACACATCTCAATCTCTCTCCGTTTAAGTAATGCTTTACACCTTCAATTCCTCTTGCCAAAGTGGATAATCTCACACTTATCCATGTCATATTTCCATTTGCCATCTTCTTGCCCACTGACTAAACTTGTCCAAATCCCATTGAAGTTTCTTTGCATCCTCTTCACAACTCACATTCCCACGTAGTTTTGTGTCATTTGCAAACTTGAAAATATTACATTTAATCTTCACGTCCAAATCATTGACAGATTGTGACCAGCCGGAGCCCAAGTGCTGATCCTTGCTGTAGCCCACTAGTCACAACCCATTTATTCTGTTTTCTGTCCACTAATCAATCCTCAATTGATGACTGTATGGACCCCCTATCCCGTGTGCTCTAATATCATCAAGTGATCTGTTTATTGACAGCTTCTGAAAATCCAAATCCACCACATCTATTGGTTTTCCCCCTTATCTATTCTGTAGTAATATTGAAGTCCCACCTCAATATTTAAGCCTTGTAGTATCAGAGCTTTATGCACAAAATATTTTAGAAATCCAGAGATGATTGTATGTAGCTGTTTAATGCAAGTTGTGAATCCATTTTTTTTTTAATGTTGCACTCAGTGCACACCTTAGATTTAGAAACTATTATCGTAGAATCCCTGGAATGCAGATGAAGCCATTTGGCCTATCCAGATTGCACTGAGTCCCTTAGCGTATTTTACCTAGTCCCTCTCCCCTGCCCAAATCTTTCCCTGTAATCCCATTTATCCTGCCAATTCACCTAACCTACACATTTTGAAACACTAAGGGATAATTTAGCATGTCCAATTCACCTAACCAGCACAGCTTTCAAGTGTGGAAGGAAACCAGAGCACCCGGAGGAAACCCATGCAGACACACGGAGAACATGCAGACTCTACACAGGCAATGACCTGAATCATAGAACATAGAACATTACAGCGCAGTACAGGCCCTTCGGTCCTCTGTCGCACCGACCAGTGGAACCAATCTAATGACCCTCTAACCTAAACTATTCCAATGTTATCCATATGCCTATCCACTGACCATTTGAATGCCCTTAAAGTTGGCGAGTCCACAACTGCTGCAGGCAGGGCACTCCTCGCCCTTACTACCCTCTGAGTAAAGAACCTACTTCTGACATCCATCCTATAACTACCACCCCTTAATTTAAAGCTATGTACCCTCGTGTTAGCTGTCACCATCCAAGGAAAAAGGCTCTCACTGTCCACCTTATCCGATCCTCTGGTCATCTTGTATGTCTCAATTAGGTCACATCGTAACCTTCTCTCTAATGAAAATAACCTCAAGTCCCTCAGCCTTTCCTCATAAGACCTTCCCACCGTACCAGGCAACATCCTGGTAAACCTCCTTTGCATCCTTTCCAATGCCTCCACATCTTTCTTATAATGCGGCGACCAGAACTGTACGCAATACTCCAGGTGCGGCTGCACCAGAGTTTTGTACAACTGCAACATGACCTCACGGCTCCGAAATTCAATCCCTCTACCAATAAAAGATAACACACCGTACGCCTTCTTAACAACCTTATCAACCTGGGTGCCAACTTTCAGGGAGCTATGCACATATAATACCCCAAGATCTCTCTGCTCGTCAACACTACTAAGAGTCCTCCCATTAGCCCTATATTCTGTACTCCTGTTACTCTTACCAAAGTGGATCACCTCACACTTTTCCGTATTAAACTCCATTTGCCATCTCTCGGCCCAGCTCTGCAGCTTATCTATGTCCCTCTGCAAACTGTAACATCCATCCTCACTGTCTACAACTCCTTTGACTTTGGTGTCGTCAGCAAATTTACTAATCCATCCTTCTACACCCTCATCTAGGTCATTTATAAAAATGACAAACAGCAGTGGCCCCAAAACAGATCCTTGAGGTACACCACTTGTAACTGAACTCCAGGTTGAATATTTCCCATCAACCACCACCCTCTGTCTTCTATCAGCTAGCCAATTCCTGATCCAAACTGCTAAATCACCCTCAATCCCATGCATCTGTATTTTCTGCAGTAGCCTACCATGGGGAACCTTATCAAATGCTTTGCTAAAATCCATATACACCACGTCAACTGCCTTACCCTTATCCACCTCCTTGGTCACCTTTTCAAAAAACTCGATAAGGTTTGTGAGGCACGACCTACTCTTCACAAAACCGTGTTGACTATTCCTAATCAATTTATTTCCCTCTAGATGATTATAAATCCTATCCCTTATAATTCTTTCCAAAACTTTGCCTACAACAGAAGTAAGGCTCACCGGTCTATAATTCCCAGGATGGTCTCTACTCCCCTTCTTGAACAAGGGGTCAACATTTGCTATCCTCCAGTCTTCTGGCACTATACCTGAAGCCAATGACGACATGAAGATTAAAGCCAAAGGCTCTGCAATCTCCTCCCTAGCCTCCCAGAGAATCCTAGGGTAAATCCCATCCGGCCCAGGGGACTTATCTATTTTCATACTCTCAAGAATTGCTAACACCTCCTCCTTATGTACCTCAATCCCGTCTGGTCTACTACCTGGTATCACAGTATTCTCCTCGACTACACTGACTTTTTCCTGCATGAATACTGATGAGAAATTCTCATTCAGTGCCTCTCCTATCTCTTCAGGCTCCACGCACAACTTCCCACTGCTGTCTCTGACTGGCCCTAATCTTGCCCTAACCAATCTTTTATTCTTGACATACATGTAGAAAGCTTTAGGGTTCCCCTTGATCCTATCCGCCAAAGTCTTCTCATGTCCCCTTCTAGCACTTCTTAACTCTCTCTTTAGCTCCTTCCTGGCTAATTTATAACTCTCCAGTGCCCTAACTGAGCCTTCACGTCTCATTTTTACATAAGCCTCCTTCTTCCTCTTCACCAGAGATTCAACTTCCTCAGTACACCACGGTTCCCTCGCTCGACCACTTCCTCCCTGCTTGCTTGGTAAAGCAGTAAATCTTGGTAAAGCAAAAAAACGGAATCTTGCTTGGTAAAGCAGTAAATAAACATCACAGCTTCATGCATTCAGTTTGGTTATAAATGAAGAGAGATGGTATAGGATACTTCTTTAAAGTATGTGCATATGTTTGAACTTCTGTCACTTTTATTAACTTTTGGAGATTCCAAGATTGTGAAAGGCACTGTAAATGTTTTATAGGAAAGCTGATTCTAATCCTGATTTAACAGAGTATAGTTAGTTATCACTGGAATGTTATTTGGGATACATTATTGTCCCATACTGACTGAACAGTACAACGGCATGGTTTGAGGAGGTTCAACATCCAGTCCAGTTGATCTTTACGGAGAGATTGGGCGCTAACCTATTGCTTTGTTTCTTCAGGTTCATACAAGGTGTGTACGAAGAGAATCCTTTTGTCTTTTACCACTGGCTGTACATCGACATCTTTGTGTACTTTAGCCACCACATGGTGACCATCCCACCAGTCTGCTGGACAAATGCTGCTCACAAGCACGGTGTGGCTGTTCTAGGTAAATATCTTTTTAGGAAGGGAATAAATTGATGTTTCACTTGGGCAAAATGCCTGGTTAGTTTTCTATATTTCTGACTTGCAGGCATGTTGATGGAAGCAATAAGTTCCAGCTGTGACGATAGTTGTTTTCCCCTCTGGGAATTTAATCTGTTTTAATTGGCGTGTTCCAAGGATGAGAATCATTTCAGGGGCTATCACTGGGTTAGACACTTCCTGTTTTCTCCAATGTTTTGTAAATATTGTTGAATAGTTCCAAGTATCTAAATCGAGCGCCCCCTGTGTGTGTGTGTATTCAATTTGTTTTCTGACTGTGGAAAAAAATGTATAATAGAAACTGTTCTGTTTCTCGTATAAGAATAAGAATGTTCTCTGCTTGGGCTAATACTCAGATTAATGGAATAGTAGAGGTGTTCACCAGAGGCATGGTGGCGCAGTGGTTAGCACTACTGCCCCACAGTGCCAGGGATCCGGGTTCGATTCCCGGCTTGGGTCATGTCTGTGTGGAGTTTGCATGTTCTCCCCATGCCTGTGTGGGTTTCCTTCCATAATCCTAAAGATGTTCTGATTAGGTGCATTGGCCATGCTTAAATTCTCCCTCAGTGTACCCAAACAGATGTTAGAGTGTGGTGACTAGGAGATTTTCATAGTAACTTCATTGTAGTGTTAACGTGTGCCTACTTGTGACAATAATAAATAAGCTTAAACTTAGTGGATATTTCTATGAAATGGGCAAAATTACTTTAATTGGTGGAAAATTCTGATCTTTGTATTTGGCTGCTCAGGAACTTTCATCGCCGAATGGGAAGCTGGGGCAGCAATCTGTGAGGCTTTCTTGGAGAATGAGGAGACGTTCCGTGCGATTGCTGATCAGCTGGTGCTCATTGCGCACTCCTTTCAGTTTGATGGCTGGTTGGTGAACATTGAAAATGAACTGAGTGTGAGTAAAGTGACCTGTATTGCGTCGGCACTTTTCTAACCTTATAAAAAATGTTTTCTCTTGTGGGGGAATCTGGAATGAGGGCTCACTCTGACATTACCCTCTGGACAAGGAGAGATCTGCTGCAGAGGCTTCTGGTTTGAAAATCTGTGCTGGTGAAGTGCTGAACTGCGTCTGAATTGCTACGGATTAGTCAGGCACTGGTTCTTACCTGCTGCTTTTAACATTGTGAGTTGTCAACCATTACTGGCATGTACGTTTATATTTATAATGTAGAAACATGTCCCAAGGTCATAGAGGTGTAATCAGGTAGAAGTGGATGCCAAATCAATGAGTGACATTTTAGGAAGATGGGGAAACAAAAGCTTGGTTGAAGATAGGAACATACAAATCAGGAGCAAGACTAGACTCTTAGAATGTAACCAGTGACAACTTCATATTGGATGTAATGTGACCAATGGTATCAAGCTCTCTGGGTCAGCTGATCCAGTAAACCATGGAACCAATTACAGAACGATGTGATGGTCAGCTGACCACCTAATTCACTATAAGTAAGAACCTGATAGGAATTGTGGGAAGCTTGGAATGGCTCAGGGTGAGGCCCAGGTTTGGAGTAATGAAGTTTCTTTATTAAACCCTTTCTTTGATTTATAAGTTGGAATAAGTTTTGTTATATTTTTATTGTCTGATTTGAAGAGTTCCTTCCAAAGCAAACATAGGCCTCTTGAGCCTGTTCCACCATTCCATAAGATTATGGCTGATCTGATTGTAACCTCAAGCCTGTAAACTCCTGGTAACCTTTCCCCCCCTTGCTTATCAAGAATCTAGGACTGTGTTTAAAAACATTCAAAGACTCTGTTTCCCTCACCTTTTGAGGAAGAGAGTTTCAAAGACTCTCTGACCTCTGAGAGAAAATAATTCTCCTCATCTCTGCCTTTGTGAAATTTTTAAACAGCGATGTATAGATTCTCCATGAGAGGAAACATTTGTTCCAAATCCTCCCTGATGAAGCACCTTAGGATCTTGTGTTTCAATCAAGTTGCCTCTTACTCTTCTGAACACCAGTAAATGTCAGTTTTAAAATGGTTATAAAGGCTTAATGAAGGAAATTCTTTGAGATCTACATAACATCCCCTTGTGGTAGAGTGAAGCCAGGCTGGAAGTGGGAAAATACCAGAACCGGTGGCCCAGAGCATTCTGGTTGCATGGTTCTTGAGTGGAAGAGGCTACAGTGACATTGAGGACTACAAACACACAATTCTAATGCAGGGCAACAGGAACTTGGTGTGGGATCAGGTGGCACGGTGGCATAGTGGTTAGCACTGCTGCCTCGTAGCACCAAGGACTTGGGTTCAATTCCCAGCTTGGGTAACTGTGCTGAGTTTGCACTTTCTCCCCATATCTGCGTGGGTTTCCTCCGGGTGCTCCGGTTTCCTCCCACAGTCCAAAAATGTGCGGGTTAGGTTGGTTGGCTATACTAAATTGGCCCTAGTGTCAGGGGAATAGCAGGGTAAAAGTGTGGGATTACGGGAATAGGGCCTGGGTGGGATGAGGTCGGTACAGACTCAATGGGCCAAATGGCCTGCTTCTGTACTGTAAGGATTCAATCTCTATGTTCTACATCCAGATATCGGTGGGGGAGTTCTGGATGAACGGAAACTTGCTGAATGTGGATAAATTTTACCTTGCCGATGGGGCTGAGGGAAGGAAGGGGGAAGCGCTGTGGAAGACTCACTCATTCTTGGCTGCTTTTGTGCACCCCACCGGAGACAGCTGCTGTGCAGATTGAGAGCAGGCTGCCTGCCTAACTTCACAGCCGAGGAATTGTGTGCGCAAGTTAAAATGTGGGGTTTTAAAAAGAAACTGAACTCATTAATCTTCCTGTTAACATTATTTGATTATAATTATCGCATTATTGTCAACAAATGATGCTTGCAATTCATCTCAAGCTGCTGTTCATATGGAGCGTAAGATCTACAGAACGGGTGTTGTTGTTGACGCTCTGATAAGATAATTTAGTTTCTGTCTTGTTCCTGTCTACGTTGGTGCACTGATGGTATTTTTCAAGGGTATTTTGATATTCTTCAAGGATAGTTTGATATATTTGCTAGATTTTTAAAACTTCTCTAGGTTGCTAACTCAAAGCCTTCTGTTATACAGCAGAGTTTCAGTAGTTTTGTTGAGGGGCGGTTTATAATGTCATGAGTTTGGGGGGAAAGTGATACTTTTGTATACAACTTGGAGCCTAATCCTTCCAAATATTGTGAAATCGATGGGAGGTACACTTGAAGAGATGGGATTAGTAGTCACAGCTACTCTTATAGCTGCTGAATTTGCTTTGTTTCCCAGTCTGTACATTGACTGAATATTCAAATACGCGGCTCAAAGTATTCAGTCATGTGACAGAAAGGATTAGTAAACTAAGGATGTTCACCTTTCGTGTTAATTATGACAACCACAGCAGTGGAACCAGTGAAAAAGGTAAAAATTAACAAGGAACAAAAATTGAGGCAGCAGTGTAGTGGTATACTCACTGGACTAATGATCCAGAGACCCAAGGCAAGAGTGCGGGACCTGGATTCAAATCCCACCACAGCAGATGGTAACATTTGAATTCAGTTAAAAAATCTGGAATTAGAACTCTAATGTTGACCATGAAACCATTGTCATTGTTGTAAAAACCCACATGATTCACTAGTGTTTTTTAGGGAAGGAAATCTGCCATCCTTATCTGGTCTGGCCTATGTGTGACTCCAAATCCACAGTAATTTGGTTGACTCTCAAATGCCCTCTGAAATGGAGGGCAGTTAGGGATAGGCAATAAATGCTGGCTCAGCCAGCGATCTCAAATGCATTTAAAAAATGAATGTGCTGTTTTGTGCAATGCAGCATATCATCTGTTGTAGGTGTAATCTGTGGATCTGCAATGGCATCCTCACTTGTGAGTCAAGAGGTTGAAGTCCATTCCTAGGCCTTGAAATGTAATCCAGGTTAACACTTTCAGTGCTGTACTACTGGGGAGAGATGTCTTTTAGATAGAGTAGGTTTCACACTTCATCAGGTGGCCCTGTAACTGTAGGGGAGCTCTCCCAGTCGCCTGTATGATACTTGCCTCACGAGCACTATTATTAAAACAGATTATCCAGTCACTTGTTTCACTGGTGTTTATGGGATGTTGGTGAGGGCAAATTGGCTGCTATGTTTCCAACATTACAACAGATATTTCACATTAAAGTACTTCATTGGGCACTGGATATCCTGGGCTTGTGAAAGGTGCTATATAAACATATACCCTTTACTGTCTTGTTTCAACACTGCAATAATAGTTTTCTGTTATGAATAATTATAAACACAGAATCACTACAGTGCAGAGGAGGCCATTCGGCCCATCAAGCCTGCACTGACAACAATCCCACCCTATCCCCGTAACCTCAGGTGTTTACCCTATTAATCCCATTGATACGTAGGGGCAATTTAGCATGGCCAATCCACCTAACCAGCACACCTTTGGACTTTTGAAGGAAACCAGAGCCTCCAGAGGAAACCCACACAGATATGGGGAGAATTTGCAAACTCCACACAGACAGTGATCCGAAGCAAGAATTGAAGCCGGGTCCCTGGTGCTATGAGACAGTAGTGCTTACCACTGTGCCACTGTGCCTCCCTAATTGTAATAGTTTTGCTTTGCTTAAGCTGTGATTTGAGTTTGCTGATTAAAAAGGGAAGGTTTTAGTGGTCTCTAGGTTGAATGGCAGCACGGTAGCACAGTGGTTAGCACTGCTGCCTCACAGCGCCAGAGACCCAGGTTTGATTCCCGGTTGGGGCTACTGTCTGTGTGGAGTTTGCACTTTCTCCCCGTATTCACGTGGGTTTCCTCTGGGTGCTCCTGTTTTCTCCCACATCCTGAAAGACGTGCTGGTTAGGCGCATTGACCCGAACAGGTGCTGAACTGTGGCAACGAGGGGATTTTCACAGTAACTTCATTGCAATGTTAATACAAGCTTTGTGATAAATAAAAAATAATGGTCCAATTTTGAAAGAATTGGTGTAGTTCAAAGACCCTTTATCTAACACAACACCAGTGTGTAAGAAATGGAATTACTAGAAATGATCTGAGTTCCAATATACTGACTGTGGATAGGGTGGGGGAAGTGGAGTCTGTCATAGTTCAGCCATTATCTAACTAAATGGCGGGGACAGGCTCAATAGGCTGTATTGTCTCCTCCTGTTCCCTAACAAATAGGGGACATCCTGAATCAGATCTGATGATGGACCCACATCAATTTTTATTTTAGTACTTATCAGTATTTTATTTTCACATCTTTTGAATAACCATCATTTCAGTTGTTGTTGATGCTAAAACATTGAACGTATTCAAGAGACAGCTAGATATAGCAGTTGGGGCGAATAGGATCAGAGGTTATGGAGGGAAAACAGGATTAGGCTACTGCGTTGGATGATCAGCCATGATTGTGATGAATGATGGAGTCGGCTCGAAGGGCCAAATGGCCTCCTCCTTCTCCTCTATGTTTCTAGTTTGTTGCAATGGTGCTGCCGAATAATCGGCTGTGAAACTATGTAAGGCAGTTAGTTGCTCAGAGTCTTATAACTTTACTTTCTCCAAACTAATTATCTCCAGGCAATCTTGAACTCGAGTTGTGTTTCCTAACATTAGTGATTTCTGTCAGCATGAGATGCGTGCCTTGGAGTTCATGATTGTCATCCTGTCACTGACTGAGCAATGATTGGTGTTATTGTAATGTGCTCCAATAACATGAAACCACTGATTAAAGAGACATCAAATGGAGTCTCCAATCACATTGGCTGTCATAAGAGCCATGATTAGAATCTCCACACAGAGGGTTACAGGAGACACAATTACAATTTAACAATCAGAGGTTATCTTTTAACAACCACACCACAGTCAGCTCAACATTGATTATTCGCTGGTATCTCATTTATTCGAAAAGTCATGGTGCTCCTGCCTAATTGGAAACGCTCTGGAATGGTGAGAAGTCAGGAACCTATTGTCTGAGTCCATAGCAACTATCATTTAGAGGGAAAGCAAACCTTGGAGAAGGGTGGTCAATAAAAATAATGCCTCAAGCTACCTGACCCTAGGAAATGCCATTACCGGCTGTGCGTGCTGCATTTACTTCACACCCTGCTTGCAGCAAGTGTTCCCGAGTGCGTCGGAATGCGGATTAGTTTCATCCAAATTGTGATCCCAATAAAATGCGTAAAGTCTCTCCCGGACATTATGGAGAGGACCAATGGTACAAGAAGCTTAATATCCAACAAAACGGGTCATCAAATCTTGTTACAATTTTCTTCTGGGTAAAGAAGGGAGAAGTACTTTGAAGAGAAAATGTCCTCCTTGGACTTGCCTTCCCTTTTTAATCTGAACATTCAAAAGATTGTTTTGTCCACTGCACACAGGAAAAGGATTGAGATCATGCGATCACTGGAAAGAGAATAGTGACGCACTTGTAGAATGATGAGATAGTGCTACCGGTGTGACTGCTGCTATTTTGGGACAACTGGCCCTAGGAAAACTAGCAAGTGTATTTAAGAAAAAAAAATTCTTCCTGACCAACCAGTAGGTTTATTTTAAGAGTTGCAGGCTGTGCTGTGGAAACCAACAACTAATGCTTAACATAAAAGAATTTATGCCCACAAAGTGAGCTACCCCGACTCAGTTTCTTGCCTGTTTTGAACTATAGGAGCTTGCCGTACACTACAAGGGCAAAATCTCTTAATGACAATTTTAAATTGATGGCTTCTGGTCACTTCTTCCCAGCCTTTGCAAAAATCTTTTTCTCTTATCACCATTTCAAAACCCTTTGTCATTTTAAAATCTCCCATTGAGGCTTTGCAGTTCAGAAGCGTGGGAAGAAGTATTTTAAAGCCAATCTTGATGCAGACAAACACCAACAACAGTATCATTCTGCGGGAAGGGCTATAGCGAGTCTTGGAAAGTCTCGTTGGCCAAACCCACATTTTAGAATTTGAAAATTGTGATCTCTGTTGAAGTCAAGTAAGCAACATTGATGGATAGCATTCCATTTTTCATGTGAATGATGTTCGTTTTTATTTTATTTTGTTGCAGCCCAACGCAGTTAAGAATGTGTCCGGATTTCTTAGTTACTTCCGTTCCAGGATGCGGCAAGCTGTTCCGCATGGTCTGGTTATCTGGTACGACAGCGTGCTGGAAACTGGACATCTGAAATGGCAGAATGAACTTAATAAGCACAACAAGTAAGTGACTACTGGACGGATTTAAACTTGGTATTAAACTCCAGACTAAGAACGTTCAAGTCAGGGAATAACCATATTGGGAAAAGAGCCAATCTTAATTTAAAATGCAAACTAACAAAAGTTTATTGGACAGTAAAGATTTATAATTAACATTTCACTAGTTGAGACATAGCACAATGCATAGGTTTAACATGTGTTGATCTGCCTTTTCAATGGCTCCTAAGATTTCTGGATTTTTTTCTTCCAGGTTCCTTGAACATGTTCTCTTGACTCATGACGTCCTTTGAGATTTTTGCTCAGTCAATTTAATATACCCTTTCGCAGCCTTAAGACTTCAGCTCTGATGGATCTTATATCATCCCACAAGTTCCCAGTTTACCCTAACTTCCACTCCACTTTAACTGCTGCAACTAAGCTTCTGTTACACTTCCTAGCTGCCTGCTGGGTGTTCCCTTTTCTTCTCATACTCTTAACACAACTACTTTAGCCCTGGCAATACTATCTATCCTGGATCCATTGATTTCTAATACTGGCTTTTCATAACAATTCTCAGCCCTGTGACAGTTACTTTAGCCACTAACTAAGCTTAATATTGGGTTCTTATGGCAACCCCTCAACCTGTGACAAATACCTGTCAACTGGCAATGTCCTATGCAAATACTAACTTCCTAGCAAGTTGTTCCTCTTCTGACACTTAGTGGTGTACAAGGCAGGCTTTCATCTGTTCCCATAGTGTGGTTTACCCTGAAACAGGTTTTAGTCTGTCACCAGAAGCTTATACGTTGGAACACCTCTCTTCTGCATCAAGCATGGCTGACCAGGAATCTCCCACTCTTATCTGCCAGTAGCATTTTATTGCAAGATGATACTTGACCTGTTTGACCTTCCTTGGCCATCAAATCCTTAGGTGGGACTCGAACCTGGAGCTTGTGGCTCAGAGGCAGGAACGCTATCCATTGCATCACAAGACTTCCTCATCACTAGCAAGTACCCTGCTCTTAAATCTCTTCTCCCTCCCTCCCTCCATCCCGACAAATGGGCCCAGCAAGTGTTCTATGACAAATTCTAAACCTGGTAAGTGCAAAGACCTCAGTTTTGCACCTTTATTTTTAGGCCCTTTTTGCAATTGGCTTTACAACATTTAGCTCCTGTATGTTCACCTGTGCCAACATAACTAATGACTTCTAACCTAATATTTGCAACACTTGATTAATAGGAAGAGCACTCCCCACATCCTCACAATAATCTAACCTCAATCTAGAATGTTCTCGGTCCAAGACCGTTCTTTTAGCCAATCAGTCTTGACGCCTTGGCTTCCCTACTAACAACTAAACCATAACTTGTATCTTTTAACCAGGCAGTTGGGAACATCTAATCTTCAGGTCACCTTTCTGGCCAATCAGTATTATAGATTTGATTTTTCTTTACAGACAAGCTAGACTGGCTGGAACCCAATTGTGTAAATGTGTACCAGCTATAATTCCAGTTCACTCCTCATGCTTTTTCTTACAAGTCATATCACAATGTTTTGTACTTGAAGAGATGCCAACTTTAAGACTTCCTAATAACCTACCCCAAAATTCATGGTTCATCCTTATAAAACTTTGGGGGCAGAATTTTCCTGCCCTGTTGCCCTTAGGTGAGATTTTCCGATTTTGGAGTGTCGTGGCTAGAAAATCCCACTCTTCATCTGTTGTTATTAGGACAAGTCAGATTCCAGATGAGAACGTGGCTTAATAAATCCTAATTTTGAAACTTTGGAGGAAAGTTACTGTAAAAATTCATAGGAGTCTGCAGATAAACTTTAAATACAAAGAGTAAAACACTTTAATCAAGAAAAATGAACTATATTATAAAGACAAATAAAGATTGGAAACAGCTGATTCACATTTCCTTAATTCTGTCGAACCAGCTATATCTTTGCAGATACATTCAAATTTAGAAAGATGAAAAATAGTACCAATGTTCTAATACCAATTAGTACTAATGTTCAAGGTACGCACATGTAGACCAACAGGCGAACTGTGGTCAGATACACCACACTCTAAAGTAAGTGACAGATTTGACAAAAGCAGATACTATGGATTTTTCAATAACCTACTTGTCACACTGAGCTAACTAGCCTCACTGGAACTCTGTTTTTCTTCCCGGGGTTTTCATTCTCCACATTTGCAGATCTTGTCTTGGAACTGTCTCAAATATTACTCTAATTTGGGTGGATTCAACAAGAATCTGCCTCCAGGGTTTCAATCTCACTTTCTGAGAGCTTTCTTCTAGATATCTGAGCACACTTAGACTTTACTTTCCAAGCATATCTTTAGATCTTTGGCCATGCCAATTAGAACACTCCTGTTCCAAAAGGCCTGCAGCAAGAGGTCACCAACCTTTGACTGCCTCCCTCCTCTGATCTTCGGCTTCTCTCAAGTCTGTTCCACTTCAGATCTGCTCCATGTACTTTTTCCTTTACCTTGGAGTGTTTTTTCTCTGCTCCAGTCATTTATTTGGTTCAGTGAAATCAATCTCTGATCCCTGCCAATGAGTTTCCCCATGATCTCTTTTAGTTCCACTTCTAGGTTTGGCACTTTTTCTGTTTTGGGGTCTTCTCCCTATCCCACTCCCCATCACCTGCTCCCTGCAACATCTTTCACTGGGATGGTGTTCTGATTCAGGTCACCTCAAATTTTTCTGAGAAAATTCTGCTCAATGTCTTATCCATTGCCGATTTTCTTGTGTGCTTGCTTTATAATGAACTCTGGCCCATTTTCTTACCTTGCCTATAGCCTATTTACATCTTAGTAATACTTGGGTTAATTGCCTTTGATAACAATGTCCCTGTTTGAATGATTAACATTTGACTCTATGGTAAGTACATATGCTGCTTGGATTGTGGTTGTTATGCTGTGGCCATTGTACTGCAGTTTAAGGAACCCAGTTTGTTTCAACAGGAAACATGCTTATCATTCACTCACAGCTACTTCACTGAAGGGAATAGTAACCACAAACAAGTAACACTGTGGTCAGTCTCTTGCCCAATGATCACAGTTGTTCTGTGTTTCTTTTTTTAGTTTCAAGCTATTTTGAATTACTTGTAGGTCAACTGCATTTTATCCACCAAACATTAAAGTAGGCAATATAGAGCAATATGGAACATCAGCTTTTCTGTTCCATACAATGTAAATCCAAGGGAATGTGTAGTTCTTTTGGATGAAATTTGTGCAAACGTAGCTCTAGAAATATTTTGTAAACTTCTATTAAGAATACAATTGGGCACTTTCTCTGGGTAAAGTTACTTACTCAGATATCTTCTTTTGTTAGCATCTTAATTAGATCTACCTTTTTGGGTCGTCCACATTTCAGAACATAAAAATTAGGTGCAGGGGTAGGCCATCTGGCCCCTCGAGCCTGCTCCGCCATTCAATAAGATTATGGCTGATCTTTTCATGGACTCAGCTCCATTTACCCACCTACTCACCATAACTGTTAATTCTTTTCTGTTCAAAAATGTATCTATACTTGTCTTACAGACATTCAATGAGATAGTCTCAACTGCTTCATTGGGCAGGGAATTTTATAGCTTCACAACCCTTTGTGTGAAAAAGTTCCTTCTCAGTCCTAAATCTGCTCCCCCTTATTTTGAAGCCATTCCCCCTAGTTGTGGTTTTACCTGCCAGTGGAAACAACCTCCCAGCTTCTACCTTACTTATTCCCTTCCTAATCTTGCATGTTTCTATAAGATCTCCTCTCATTCTTCTGAATTCTAATGAGTATAGACCCAGTTACTCAGTCTTCCCTCATAAGCCCCCTCAACTCTAAAATCAACCTAGTGGAAAAGCTATTTATTTAAAAAAAAAAGTTTAAAATGCTTCCAGTGAAGTCCAATGGTTTATTAAAAAAATTGTTCAGTTTCGTAATCTTCTGTGAGTGTTGATTTCCATGAGACAGAATTTAGAGCCTTTTGAGGCCAAGTGTGATGATTGGAAATAGAAGACTGTCACAGTAATCCTTCAGTAATAGCTGCACTCCTGGGAGTCTCTGAGTGCTCGTCTAGAATTGTAGTCACCACTTGTTGTGCGATGCCTAACACATTCTGTAAACTGCCTGTGCATAATCTATGTGAGTATTACCCATTCAGAAACATGAGGTTGTTTCATAGAATCTTTTCCAGTGCAGAAGGAGGTCACTTGGCCCACTGAGTTTGCACCGACTCTCTGTCAGAGCATCTTACCCAGACTCTATCCCCGCAACCCTATGTATTTACACTAACTCCCCAAACCTGCACATCTTGGGATACTGAGGGGCAATTTAGCATGGCCAAGTCATCTAACCTGCACAACTTTGGAGTGTGGGAGGAAACCGGAGCACCCAGAGGAAAGCCATGCAGACTTGGGGAGAACATGCAAACTCACACAGACAGTGACCCAAGGCCGGAGTTGAACTTGCATCCCTGGCGCTGTGAGGCAGCAGTGCTAGCCACTGTGTCGGTGTAATTTTTTTTAGAAGGAAGCCATTCAGCCCATTGAATCTGCAGTGGCTCTCTGACAGAGCAACTTACCCAAGCCCTATCCCCATAACCCCACCGATTTACCTCACTAATTGCCCTAATCTGTATATCCTGGGACACTAAGGGACAATTTAGCATGGACAATCAACTTAATCTGCACGTTACGTGGGAGGAAATCCACGTAGGCAGAATGTGCAAATTCTATAGAGTAACCCTTGGCTGGAATTGAACCCGGTTCACTGGTGCTGTGAGGCAGTAGTGCCAACCACTGTGCCACCGTGATGAATGATTCTTCATGTTGAACACAACATTAAAGTACGCTGGAAGAATGATTCACAAGATTCATGTGAAGTTGAGAATTGTGCTGTCACACTAGTCTGATAAAACAGACCATTGCATATCGTTCAGTTAACTTCTGGAATGAGATCGAATGAAGTATTTCCAAATGGGATTGCACTTCAACAAGTGACTGTGAATTGTGCACATTTTATTAACAAGCACACGCCTGTGACTGCATATTTGGCCTGTGCTTTTTGTTGCTGGTATTTATCTTGTTGTGACTCAGTTCTGCTTTGAACCAGTGATTGCATGTTGAGTATCAAAAGTTTTTTGTTGCTTTAGACGCCTTGTTTCTTTCTCACAGAGTATTCTTTGATTCCTGTGATGGTATTTTTCTAAACTATAATTGGAAGGAGGAACATCTTCAACGAATGGCGGCATTGATGGAGGAACGCCAAGCTGATATCTATGTTGGAGTTGATGTATTCGGACGAGGGGATGTTGTAGGAGGAGGGTTTACAACCAATCTGGTAAAGCCTATTTTGAATTGTACTCCAACAGTTAATATTGACACAAATTGCTTAAGGCTTCACCCCCAAAGATCCATTTTATTTGTGTGTGGTTCGATGCGTTTTGACAATGGACTTGCTATGCGAATCAGAGAAAACTGCAACAATGGCCTTGTATTTTTCGATGTTTAAACTAATATTTTGTTATTGGTTCCACACGATCTACAGGAGGGGAATGTTGATGTATGTTTTAGCGAACTGATTGTCGCACAAGCCATCAGTTCAGTAGCTGAGTTTAATTGTGGGTGAACTAAATAGCAACTCGTGAAGAATTCACAGCTTTGAACCTCTGGACTGTTATGGCTGCAGCAACATTGTTAGACTATCTAACTTGGGACATTTTTGGAAGAAAAAGAATTCACTTTGGGGAATTTTTAAATTCTTGGCTTTTGTTACTGAATTGCTGAACAAACTAAAAGAGGACGAACTAGACAAGGATCAGCCTTCATTTCTGGCATGGTGCTGTTGCCTTGTTATTTGCAAAGGATTGCAAGCTTCATGTTGGCACTTTTGCTGCCCTCTGCTGTTGATTCATTATGTTCGCGGCCTCTGCAATATGCATTTGATCAAACTTGGTTACACAACAGGGTTCTTTTGAAGCTGCTGCAATGACCAGCACAAACCACTTTTGAACATTGTTTAAATTCTTCAAGTTGGAAGATTGAGGCAAGAATTTGGAAATGGCCAGAAATGTGTTTTTGCAGCTGTTACGTGATAGCTAAAATATGTTAAATATATAGGGCACTGTGATGCCAAGAAATAGACCAATGTTGGACAGACATTTGTGCAGGGAACGGGCTCTGCGAGTTGAAGCTGTCTGTGTTTTGTATTTGGTAAACAATAAGAGCACAATGCATTTTATAAATCCAATTCAAAAAAAAAGAGGAATGAATTGGAGATTGTGTGTGCACGGTCAGTTCTTCATCAGGTATGGATGCCAAAGATGTTGCTTGACAGTCACCCATCAGATTTCCTGCCAATTTCCGTGCTGCCTTTTATAAAAATTCTGCAGGGCTTGCCTCCGGGAGGGAGATTTGTTTTTAAGAAGAAGCCATTTTATTTGTTTGTGCACCATGGTGTTAATTGAGCAAAGAAGCACATCAGTGACAATGAAATGTTTTCAGTATAAATGCAAGAAATTGCAACCAACTTGTGTGTACAAAGAGCATATTTTGATTATGTCTTTGATTATTGCACATTGCAATATTTTCCTGCTGTTAATTTCCCCTATACAGTGTCTTTGATTTTAGTAGTGAAGCAGCTCAGAGAAGGTTTCCTGGACTAATTCCAGGAATGAGTGGGTTGCCTTGTGAGGAAAGGGTGGAGAGGTTCGGTTTGCATCCAGTAGAATTTAGAGTAAAAGGCGACTTGATCGAAACCTTTAAGATGCTGAGGGATATTGACAGTGTGGTTATGGAGGGGATATTTTCTCTTTTCAGAGAATCTATAGCGGGGGTCACTGTTTAAAAATAAGGGGTCACTCATTTAAGACAGATGAGGAGAAATATTTTCTCACAGGGTTGTGCCCCTCTGGAATTCTTTTCCTCAAAAGGCAGTGGAAGCGCAGCCTTTGAATATTTTTAAGGCAGAGCTTGATAGATTCTTTATTAAGGGGGTTAAAGGTCATCACTAGGCAAGAATGTGGGGTTGGAGTTGCAAACAAATCGGCCATGATCTTAGACAATGCCGGAGCAGGCTTGAAGGTCCCAGTTGCTTACTCTTGCTCTTAATTTGTATGCTCATATGTAGACTAATGCTAAAATGTATAATTTAAATAAAAGTTTTAGAAATTATTTGCTCTTCAAATGCAATATTTAAGTAGATGACCAGTCTGCCTCTTACGTAGCTCAGATGAATGTTAAAGATTATGTGGCACTATTTGAAGGAAAGTAAGGAGGTCAACATTCTTCTTGCTACCAACAAAACAAATATAAAGCTGATAAACTGGCCATCTCATTGATGTACGTGGGACATTGCAGTCTGCCAATAGTTGTTATATTCACTTATATTTCAAAGCAATTCCTTCTATGTAAAACACTTCGCAAAGCCAGGAGAAGTGACAAAATTCTGTATAGAAATTTCTACTAAGTATGACTTTTAGTAACTTTTGTAAACTTCTGCTTAGCATTGTTTTGCTTTTGAGGAAAGCCGAGTGATTTGCAAAGCTACTTATTTTGGAAAGCTTCTAATCACAGTTTTCTTTGAATATTGCAACTTCACAGTAACATGCATTGTCTTCCAGTCTTTGGAGTTGATCCGGAAGTACAACTTTTCAGCTGCTCTATTTGCTCCAGGCTGGGTCTATGAAACTTTGGAGAAGGAAAAATTCCATCATAACCAAGACAAGTAAGTCACTACCCTTTCCAATTGCAGAATATCCGGTCATCTTCACTTGTCTCATTTTATCCAGTATTGTGGAGATATCGCGCTGAGAAAATATTAACATGTGGGCTGGGATTCTCCCAAAAGAAAACTAAGTGCCCAATGGGTGGGGAAACAGGAGTATCTCCCGCCCAGTTTTTGGGCATACAAATCAGAACGAATCTCCGACACCCATTCCCATCTGGGAGGCCGGCAGCATAGTGCTGAGTGGGCCATTGCGTATGTGCTGATCTGTCATTGCGGAAATTGGTGTGTGTGCTGTGGGCCCCCCCCCCCCCTGTTGCTGGCCTCCCAATCACAGGCCTCCTGACAACTCCCCCATCGATGGCCTTCCCAACCATTCCCCACCCCTCTCCACCAACACAATCGCTGGCCTTCCCAACCTCCCTCTATCTCTCTCTCACCAATCCCACTTGCAGCATGGCAGCAGGTCACCACGCCCCTCATCCCTGCACAACCACACCCCAATAGGCTCTGCCCCCCCCCCCCCCACCTACCTTGGCATTGCCTGGTGCAACTCCCCAGCAGAGGGGGAAGTATAACAAAATGCTCTGAGCTTGCTTCAAGCTACACTACCTCCCTATCTGAAAAAAGTACACATTAAGATGTAAAATGGTTCAATATATATAGTTTACAGTACAACCAAACCAATGTCAAAAATAGTTTAAATTGAACAGGTAACAAATTTGTAGTTACTGTAATCACAAACAAAATGTAGTTGACTAATACTAGGATGTTATTAGGGCTAACCACTATGCCACCCCTAATTTACGTCGTAACACCAGCATGTGTTTAACAAAAATATCATTTGAGGAAAAATATAATCATTTGACAATAAACATACCTTCTATAACATACCTGCTTCTTTCTCTTTCTGTCTGGGTATCTTCTTCTATTACGTTACTTGACATCAGCTTAACTCTGCTCTCTCCAAATCTCTGACTGTCAAATTTGAACTTTGACTTTAACTACCAATGCTACTTAATGGTTGGGACCACGGCATTGATTGATTTTGTCTTAATCAAAGGTTCTGAGACACTTTGCCCTTTGTCTTCATCAAAAGCCTGGGGTGGGATTTTCCAGCTGCGCTCGTCCCTAGATGGAAAATACCGCCCCCCCCCCCCCCCCCCCCCCCCGCCGCGATTCCCATGATTGGTGGGAGGGCAAAATTCTGCCCCTTGATTCCCTTTTCTCTCCAGTGGATTCTGTGAACTTTTGGTTTTCACTTTCTAACTTTCACTTTGGGCTGTGGGAGGAATTTGGACTATCGGAGGTTTCTCATGCTCATTCTTTGGCAGATTGCCTCTTTGAACTAAGTGATCCACATGACATTGACAGTGTCTCTCTCCAACCTGTGAATGTGCCTAGATTCACCTAACAACAACTCCAGTCACACATTTCTCCTTATTACCTTTGTGATTTTTTTCACCATGACCTTTTGACCAACACTGAACTTGCTAATTTTCGTGCCTGGTGTAACACGATTCATCTTCACTTTGTCTTGTTTTTCGCTTCCTTTGTTGTTGATGTCAGCCTTAAGCACGCTAAACCTTGCCTGAAGAGCGTGTTTAAACACTACCTCGCAAGGTGAGCAAACTGTTATAGCTTGTTGGGTTCTTCTGTAAGGGAACCAAAAATTCTTTAGCCTGTATTGAATGGAAATGAATGCCTGGCTTATTATCAAATACTTTGGCAAAGCCCTCTTCACAATCTGTATATTTCTTTCTGCGGCACCATTTGGTACAGGGTAATGTAGTGGTATTAGTGTGTTTGACTCCACTCTTACTCAGCAATATTTCATATACTTATTCCACTCCAACTCTCTCTCTCTCTTTAACTGTCTTGCTTTAGAACAGAAGTTGAACCTAGAGTGGGCTCAGTTCTCCCACTGCAGCGATTTTTCCCAAGTTATAAAACTGAATGTGTTCAATATGTTTTTCATACAATTAAACTCAAAATTAGGCTTCCTCCTCATGTTCCCCTCCACACCTACCTTCCCTATTCTAATACCTCTTGGTATCAAATGCTGTTTGCTGCCTAAGAATGTTTTACCCCCTTCATGGAACATATTGAGGGGGGTGGACCATTATTAGTCATATTTTGTGACTAAGTTGCTGTACATTGCAATCTGTTATTTCCCTCTCCAGGTTCTGGAACTTGTTGACTGAATATTTGCCCATTCACAGCATCTGCACATTGCCCTTTACCACCTCTTTCTGCCAAGGCTTTGGGAAAAACTTCTACAGGAATGGAAAGGTAAGATTTGAATGAATAGCTTAACAGCGCAACCTTAACTCCACTCCTCTCAGCTCCCCAGTCCCCAGATATATATCCACATTAGGCAGCGGGCCTTTGAATGTGATAGCCCTGTCCTGAACATTATGATCACTCCGCCTATCACCATACAGCCCCTGAACTGTAATGATTGTGCTTCTGAGGGTCAGGACTGTCATCCCAAACACGATGCCTAGAATGTTACCAGCTGGTGGGATTGGAATTGAGGTGAGGAGAAATTTCTTCACCCAGAATGTGTGGAATTCACTAAAACGGAAAGTAGTTGAGACCATAATGTTGTCGGATTTCAAGAAGAAATTAGATATAACTCTTGGGGATAAAGGAATACTGGGGGGAAAGGGAGATCAGGATATTGAATTCGATGATCAGCCATAATCAAAATGAATGGCGGAGCTGGCTTGAAGGACCAAATGGCCTACTCCTGCTTCTACTTTCTATCCTGCAGCAGTGAACGGTGGTTTGGCTGGCCACCAAATTCTTCAACCTCGCTGCAGCGAGAGCATGGCATGAACGGCTGGTAAGATCACACCTGATGTGAGGTACAGGGGCCTCATTGACTTTTATCAGCTGCTCAGGCTCTGCAATGTAGCAGAGGCAGGAGAAGAAAGGTGGCAGTGATTGGCTTCCAACAATCATGGCCATCTCCGTATGTCTTGGGTAGGACACTAGACACTGGAAGATTTTCCTCTTACTGATGGATACTGGACTGAGTGTTGCCTTGGGGACAATTACCCTCAGTGTTCCTCTGACATTTGTATAGAATTCTTGATGCTGCAGTGAAGCTTGTTCTGTTTAAGGACCGATGCTACATTTCAGCACTAAAATAAAATTTGCCAGATTATTCAAGTATGTGTAAAATAAATGTTCTGTGACTCCATGTAACATTACACTCAAAGCTGTTGGACTATCTTTTATTTACTTGTGAATCTTTTCTTGATGACTGTCTTCAATACTGCTTTGTAAACAACCTCCTGCAGACTCCATTTAGCACAGAGTGGGGCTCTGTAACACCACTGGGTATAAATGCTGTGTGAGTGTAACTGCCTATTCAGTGTTCGGCAATAAAGCCATGCTCGATTTCTGGCCATTTGGAGCAGTCAGCTCCTTCAGCGTTGTAGCTATCTGAATATTGCTATTGCTTCATGTGTAAAACAATTACCATCTCTTCTCCTTCTCCTCTTCTTTTCCCCTCGCATCATCACTCAGATTGGACCTGGTCACGAACAGTTGGAGCTGAATTAATATCCAGGTCCAATAACAAAGCGAGGCAATCAGAACAAGATTTGAGCTTTTTTGTTTCCAGTTTTCAAGTGCATTCAGACTGATCTCATACTTCTGAGACCCTTTTTATATTAAAGGCATTACATATATATGTGCGCACACACACACAAGTTATTGCTTAGTGTTTTAAGGCTACAGGGAGTGTTGTGGATACAACCCACTCAGTCTGAAGTAAGCTGAAAGTAGGAAGTTTTATTATAAGCGTACAGGGAAGAGGTCCACTGATTGTAAAAGCAGTTACAATGGCATTTATTTATACACAGTACAGATTCTGCTGGTTATACGGCTTATCTTGTTTTGTCTCCTTATAACCTTCATCTTTCTCTGGTGAGTGCATCCTCTCACTTTGTCAGAGAGAAGCCAGCTAGTGAAAAAGTACAAATATGGAAAAAAACAGCTTAAGCTCATCAACTACAGAAACATCATTTCTAGCACAGTGCATTTAGAAAAACAGGCCAGATGTGTAGGCTGAGGGTTGTAGTTGGGGGAAAAAAAGCAAGAGAAATGACCTTCAAAAGTATAACACACAGTAATAATTTTGACCATTTATTTCCCATATCCTTAGAATCCCTACAGTGCAGAAGCAGGGCATTCGGCCCATTGAGTCTGCATCAACCCTCCGACGGAGAATTCTGCTCGACCTTTTCTGTAAGCCCACATACCTATCCCATTAATCCCCCTAACCTACACATCTTGGGACACTAAGGGGCACTTTAGCATGGCCAATCCACCTAACCTGCATGTCTTTGGAGTGTGGGAGGAAACCATATCTCCTGGAGGAAACCCACGCAGACACGGGGAGAACGTGCAAACTCCACACAGATAGTGACCCAAGACCGGAATCAAATCCGGATCCCTGACACTGTGAGGCAGCAGTGCTTGTCACCGTGCCACCCCACTGAGATTGAGAACTTATCACAATAAAGGAAACTGTTGGCACTGAAAATGGGGGTTAGTCACTCTGGTTCACTGAGCAAACTACAAACAGCAGCTGAGTTGTGTGTCACAGTAACAATGGTATCTGTTGGAACATTTAATTAAAAAACATTCCATTTTAATTAAAAACAATCTTTTTAACAAAACCTATTCACTGAGAAATGATTTTACTAACAGTTGCTGTAATTTTCTTTCTTTTTCTGTAATCTTGCATTGACTATACAAAAGCACCAAATCGTAGAGCATATTAATACTAACCTCCATAACCTTCAGTCAGAGCCACAGCCAAGGACGTAAAGACTTATTCACGTAATAATACAAAGTTCCCGTATCTATTGCCACAGAAAATAGCAAGCGACGTAAGAGATGGTCCATAACTTCACTCTGTGCTGTAAAATAATGTATCACTGGAATTTCAAGAGTGCACTGACTTGCTCCAGATGTTTCCTCTCACAGATCCGTTGTCCAGGGGAAGTTAACGTTTCTGAATAATTGCTGCTTAAACCCTTACCTGGGAACTTCTGAGAGAGATGCCCTAGCACGTCTTTGAGGTCCCTCCCAAATCTGATGCTGGAGAGCCAGGAAGTTACAGGCCTCTAGTCCTTGAGCTGGGATAACATAATAAACATAGAAAATAGGCGCAAGGAGTAGGCCATTGGCCCTTCAAGCACGCACCGCCGTTCAATATGATGTTGGCTGATCGTGCACTTTCAGTATCCCACTCCCACTTTCTCTCCTTGCCCCTTCGTCTCTTTAACCACCAGGGCTACATCCAGCTCCTTCTTGAACGTATCTAACGAACTGGCCCCAACAGCTTTGGCAGAGAATTCCACAGGTTCGCAACTCTGAGTGAAGAATTTCTTCTTCATCTCAGTCCTGAATGGTTTACCCCTTATTCTTAAACTGCGACCCTTAGTTCAGGACTTCCCCAACATTGGAAACATTCCTCCTGCAACTAGCCTGTCCAGTTCCATCAGGATTTCATATGTTTCTATGAGATCGCCTCTAAAGCATCAGTGCAAAGAATTGGAATCCTTTGATTAAGTTACAGGCTTGTGGTTCTTAATCCTTGCTCACTATCTTTTTTTTATATATACTTTCACTTAAGACACTCTCAAAAATGCAGTGGTGTGAATGCTGCGGTACAATATCTGTGAGTAAGTTAAAAGCTATAAAAGCCTAAGTGTGGGCCTGAGATCTAAGCAGAACCACTTCTCTCCAAGTCTGTGATGTTTGATGCACCGAATCTGTCCAGTTCATGGCCTGATTTTGACCTTCAGACAGAACCGCGTTAGACGAATAACCTTTTGAGCAGCTAGTCTCCAGCACTCCCACCTGTGAGGTGGAAAGTTGTGGATCCAAGACCCACTGCAGAGGCTTGAACACAGTAATCTAGGCTGACACTCAGTGTGGTACTTACTGCAGGAGTCAGACAAGACATTAGAGCCTCCTGCCCTCTCCAGTGAATGTTTAACAATCTCGTGGCATCTTTCAAAAGGAGGGCAGTGGAGCTATCTCTCGTGTCCTGGTCAATATTTATCTCTCAGCCAATATCGCTAAAACAGATCATCTGCTCATGTAGAAAATAGCAGGTGCTTTGCTGTGCCCAAAATATTGGCTGCCACTTTTTTCTTACAACAGCGACTACACGTCAAAAATAGTTGGCTGTAAAGTTCATTGGGACATTCTGAGCTGGAGAAAGGCGCTATATAAATTCAATTTCGTTCTTCTTTTCGGCACATGTCCCGGATTATGATGCTAAACTGTTGGATATGTTTGATTAATCCCTTGGCGAACAGATACCTATTCTGAAGATTGCTGAAAATGCAGCCAGTTGGTAAATGATGATATTTCTATTCTGGCTGCCAGCACTAGAAATTAAAATCTGCATAATTTACGGATCCCTGCCTCACATTTCCTGCCAGTTGTCTGCAGCGTGTTATTTGAATCCAGCTCCCTGTTAATTGCCAGCACTGTGGCGTTGCTTTCTGCAGGTGGAGTCTCCCGGAGATTGGTTTAACCTCAGCACTCAGGAAATTCAGCCTCTGTTTGTGGATCAGCAGCTGGATCCAGCCAGTGGTTACGTGAAGACCAACGGGTGTTCAGAAGATGCCTGGAATGGGGGATGCAGTTTAGCGATTAAAGGGTTAATTCCAGCTACTAGATTGAACGTGTCCGTGAGGTTAGTGTGCATATAAATATTTTTATGTTAAAGTTTATTTATAAGTGTCACAGGTAGGCTTACACTGCAATGAAGTTACTGTGAAAATCCCCTAGTCGCCACACTCTGGTGCCTCCCTCTTCTGAGGGAGGATTTAGCATGACCAATTAACCTAACCAGCATGACTTTCGGGCCGTAGGAGGAAACTGGAGCGCCTGGAGGAAGGCAATGGCGTAGTGCTATTATCGCTCGTAATCCAGAAACCCAGCTAATGTTCTGGGGACCTGGGTTTGAATCCCAGCAGGGCAGATGGTGGAATTTGAATTCAGTTAAAAATCTTGGAATTAAGAATCTACTGATGATCGTTAAACCAACGCTGATTGTCGGAAAAACCTATTTAGTTCACTAATGTCCTTTAGGGAAGGAAATCTGCTGTCCTTACCTGGTCTGGCCTGCATGTGATTCCAGAGCCACAGCAATGTGGTTGATTCTCAACTGCCCTTGGGCAACTAGGGATGGGCAATAAATGCTGGCTAGCCAGCGACACCCGTGTCCCATGAATGAATAAAAAACCTATGTAGACATAGGGAGAATGTGCAAATTCCACACAGTGACCCAAGCCATGGATAGAAATGTGTAGTCCCTGGAGCAAATATATCAATTAAACATTTTCTTCCCACCATTCAAGATACGTGCAAAAGAGGGTTGCCTGGAATTTCTGAAGTTATAAGAGAGTCAGAGGGTGGGAATTTCCACACCCGCTGCATGGTGGCAAACCATTGGCCAATGGTGGGGTCTCCTAGTCCCACTGCTGTCAAAGGGGATTCCCGTTGTATGCACTCTGCTGCCAGGAAGGGATTTGCCATCAGCAGGACCAGAAGGTCCTATCAGTGGGAATAGCTGGAAAATTCTGGCCATGCAGCTTTATAGCACAAAAAAAGCTGTTTGTCCCATTGTGTCTGTACCAGCCACCAAGCGTCTATCTACTCTAATCCCTGTTTCCAGCACGTGGTCCATAGTCATTTATGTAATGGCACTTTAAGTGGTCATCTAAATGCTTCTTAAAATGTTATGAGGGTTCTTGCCTCTACCACCCTTTCAGGCTAAAAATTCCAGATTCCCATCGTCTGGGTGAAAATCTTTTTCCTCCAATCCCCTCTAAATCTCCTGTCCCTGACCTTAAATCTATGCCCCCTGGCTATTGACCCCTTTACTAAGAGGAAAAATTCCTTCCAACTACCCTATCTATGTCCCTCATAGTTTTGTACATCTCGACTATGTCCTCCCTTGGCCTTCTCTGCTCCAAGGAAAATAATTCCAGCCTGTCTTCATAGCTGAAATCGTAGAATCGTGGAATTATAGAATCCTCTCAGTGGCGAAGAGGCCATTCAGCCCGCAGAGTCTGCACTGACTCTCTGACACAGTATCTTACCCAAGCCCTCTACCCTGCCCTATCCTTGTAACCTCACACAATGGCTAATCCATCTAACCTACACAACTTGGGCCACTTAGGGGCAATGAGCATGGCCAATCCACCTAACCTATACACCTTTGGACTGAGATAGGAAATTGGAGCACCTGAAGGAAACCCATGCAAACATGGAGAGAATAGGGAGGTCTGTGACAAGTGGTGCTCCACAAGGATCAGTACTGGGGCCTCTGTTGTTTCAAATATATATAAATGATTTGGAGGAAAATGTAGGTTGTCTGGTTATTAAATTTGCAGATGATAGAAAAATTGGGGGAGTACCGGATAATGAGGAGATTTGTCAGAGGATACAGCAGGATATAAATCGGCTGGAGACATAGGCCGAAAGATAGCAAATGGAATTTAACCCGGATAAATGTGTTGCAATTTGGAAGGCCTACTGCAAAAGGAAAGTATACAGTAAATGGTAGAACCCTTAGAAATATTAGCATACAGAGGGATTTAGGCGTGCAGATCCACAGTTCTTTGAAGGTGGCAATTCAGATGGACAAGATGGTCAAGAAGGCACATGGCATGCTGGCCTTCATCAGTTGGTGAGTTAAGTACAGGAATTGGAAAATCGTGTTGCAGCTGTATAAAACTTTGGTTAGGCTGCATTTGGAGTATTGTGTACAATTCTGGTCGCCACACTACCGGAAGGATGTTGATACATTGGAAAGGGTGCAGAAGAGATTTACCTGGATGTAAATCTCACCTGGCATGGAGGATATGGACTATGAAGAAAGGTTGAACAAACTTGGATTGTTTTCATTGGAGCATCAGAGGATGAGCGGGGAGCCTGATCGAGGTTTATAAGGTTATGACAGGTTTGGATAGAGTAAATAATCAGTCTTTTGCCCAGGATCGAAGGGTCAATTACTCAGGGGGCATAGGCTGAATGTGAGAAGAGGAAAAGTTTAAAAGAAATGTCAGGGGCAAGTTTTTCACACAGAGGGTGGTGAATGCCTGGAATGTGCTGCCAGAGGAGTTGGTGGAAGCAGGTTCTGTAACAGCGTTCAAGAGGCATCTGGATAGATACATGAATAGGCAGGAAACAGAGCGAGATGGACCACAGAGAGGGAAGAAAATATTAGATTAGAGAGGCATCTGTTTCGGCACATACTCGATGAGCTAAAGGGCCTATTTCTGTGCTGTACTGTTCTTTGTTCTCTTTGCTCTTTAAGATGCAAACTCCACACAGTCACCCAGGTCCCTGGAGCTGTCAGGCAGCAGTGCTAACCACTGTGTTCCAGCCCAGGAAACATCCTGGTGAATCTCCTCAGCACCCTCTCTATTACAATCCTTCCTATAATATGGCGACCAGAATTGCACACAGTACTCTTAGCTTTGGCCTAATGAGAGTTTTATACAGTTCCATTGTTTGATTAATGCATTCTCTGAATTAAGAAACTGAGAGATCAATTAATAGAGTAATTCTCAAGGCTAAAAATTTCATATTTTGAGGAATTGCCTCTGCAACACTGCTCTCCATCACTATTGCCACTTTTGCATAGATATCCTAATTACCACATTTGATCTCCACAGGTTATTTAGTTTGCAGATTCAGAGTCCTCCCAAAGTTTTTGTTGCCTTTGTTTATAAGTTAGAAGATGGCGCCAGAGTTGTTGTGAGTCCAGAGCTGACAACATGTCCCCTGTCACTGTGCAATCCAGAGAAGGCTGCTGCAGTTGATGGTGAGTCAAATGGGAATGGGTCTGAGTGTTTCTGTCAGTGTAAAATACCAGCCCTGCCTTACTGAACTACAACAAATGTACTAAAACTAGCAATGGATTCATCTCATGAAATCCAAAACTTTTATATGTATGTAATTGAAACGACTTGCAGAGTTCATTGCATGGAAACTCAGCACAGGGTTGCGTGTGTGTGTGTGTGAGTGTACTTTTCCCCTGAGCCCACCAACCATTGAGCACCGAATGTTCTGCAGCCAATGCTGCTAGTGCCACTCCTTTGGCTTTTTTCTTCAACATCTAAATTGATTAATTCATCCTTCATCTGCAGAAAGAAACCAGAATTCAATAACTTTTTTTTTGCTTTATAACCTCCATATGATTTCTTAATTCATCGCCATTTTAACATCTGCTGCATTTGGCCTATTGGACGTATCAGACTGATCTTCAAGTGGAGTATATTGTGGAGACCATAGATGTAATTGTGGTATAATAAGCAGCATTGTGAGTTGCTCTGTTTACTCTACAGAGATGGCTCCAAAACACACAAACTGGTTGGCCAGTTCTTTTGTCGCCACACAATTGGCAGTTCTAATGTTTCATGATTTAAGTGTGCAGCAGTCTGGATAAACACACATTTGATCCAAGCTGAGAGATCCTACTTAGTGATTCTATTCATTCCTTGTGCATGAGCCCTGATCCAGCACAGAGTTTCCTGGCTCTGGTGACTTTAATTTGTCTTTTTCCCATTAGCTTCAGGAGCCTGACATGTTCCAATTCCCACATGGCAGGTCATTTGATCGACTACTAAGGACTTTTTATTTAAAAAAGCATTCTGGTGAATGTTGATTCACACAAGGTATTGGATATCCAAGAAGAAAGATATTGGCCCAGATTTTGGAGTCAATAGTGAATGAACACTACGTGCCACACACTACAGTCCACACCCACAGACCTTTTGTGGGCCTTTTTACTATCATTTCTGATAGAAAGCCAAGGTGGCATGGAATTCTCTACAGGGGATTTGGGTTAGAAAAAGAACTTTTTTTCAAATATCCAACAATTGAAATTTGGAGAAGTGAGACACTACACTTGTAAAAGTATTTTTCAGTGCCAGAAAAATTGTGTGCCAGTAATTAAGGCTTATCACAGCTAATTGATAATGGGAAGGTGTCCAGAAGATTATTGAAATTGAAGATACTGAAATCTGCCAGCATTGGACTTTGTTAAGTCAGTGCTGATTCCGAACAAAAAAGTCCAGGGCATTTCTTGTCCACATGGATATCAGATTTTGGGGGTAAAATGGATCTTGTTACAGTGATAAACAACAGCTATCGTGCATGTTTGATATTGCTGCAGAGCAGGTTTGTGCTAGCCTAAAGTTCTGTCAGAGACACGACAGGAACATGATGGACCGAATGGCCATCTTTAACAATTCTATGATACTGTGTAGTTAAAATGTCAGATTGCTTGTCTTTCATAAATATGTTTGAATACTCCTGCATCTTCTGCCATCTAACAATAGTTTTTTGACTTGATTTTATTGTCACATGTATTAGCATACAGTGAAAAATAATGTTTCTTGTGCATTACACAGACAAAACATTCCTTTCATAGAGAAGGAAATGAGGGAGTGCAGAATGTAATGTTACAGTCATAGCTAGGGTGTAGAGAAAGATCAACTTAATGCAAGGTAAGTCCATTCAAAAGTCTGACAGCAGCAGGGAAGAAACTGTTCCTGAGTTGGTTGGTACGTGACCTCAGACTTTTATATCTTTTTCCCAACGGAAGAAGTTGGGATAGAGAATTTTCAGGGTGCGTGGTGTCCTTAATTATGCTGGCTGCTTTGCCGAAGGAATGGGAAGTGTAGACAGAGTCAATGGTTGGGAGGCTGGGTCTAGGCATGGTGACATATCCTGTCATTGTTCTAATGCCCTCCTATATTATGATACTGGATGATTGCTTCATGACAGCCAGTTGACTTGCTTCAAATTATTCTTCAAACAAACTCATCAGTCAGAGATTTGTCTAACAGATTCTTCATTAATTATTATTCTCATGTTCTATACTCTTGCAGTACTGAAACCATTACCACTTCCGGAAGATAATGCCCTTGTTCAAAAGTTTATTCAGAACTGTGCCCCATGGAGCCTTGAGGGATGGACAGCTTGGTAAGTCTAAGTGGCAGCAATGTATTTGTGGATTGAGAGTGCATATTGTTAGGATGCCAGACCAGAATCCCAAGATATATGATGAAGTCAGACTATACCCCAACAATTGTTTTATTTTGGCATAAATGGTAGGACAGGATGCTTTGCCTCAGGAGTAATTCCACTGACAAATTAAGACTTTTTTTTAAAACCAAAGCGAGCTATTTTCATAGCAGAGTTTAAGTATAACTCTTTTTTAAAAAAAAAGTGGTTTAGCTCTTAACTGCTGAACAATCTTTAAACATGAAAATAAACAATCCTAAATTTTAACTTATTACAATTTCAGTTCTAATTAAGCAATATTTCTCTTATAGACTTAAAACACTTTAAATATGGTTAGCAACCCCAGATATACTTGCTCTAACTTGGGTAATAGCCATGAAGGTTCCAGAGAATCTTTGCAGAGAGACTTTTCAAAGCAATCAAGAGCAGCCTGTAGGCTTCTATCTTTTAACAGCCCCCTTTTGGCAACTGAACACAGAAAGCTGTTTTTACTCTTACAAACCTAGCTTCTCCCATTTCTACTATCACATGACTATAAGACCCTGCATACTTCACTCAGCTTCCATTACTTTAAAAAAAACATCCTTGGGTCCTTCTTTTTTAACTTGCAAACAAAAGCCCATTAAGACTTCTGCTGAATGAACACATAATGACTAAAATGAGTAATTATCCTTCTTTCCATATCTATTGCATTCCTTCCTGATAATCCAACTTCTTCTAACAAAACATGGAATCATAAAGGAATCTTAAATGGCGGCACAGTGGTTAGCACTGCTGCAACACAGCACCGGGGACACGGGTTCAATTTCGGTCAGTCACTGTCTGTGTTAAGTTTGCACATTCTCCCCATGTCGACATGGGTTTGTGTCAGGTGCTCTGGTTTCTTCCCACAGTCTAAAGATGTGCAAGTTAGGTTGATTGGCCATGCTAAATTGACCCTAATGTCAGTGTATAGTAGGCTAAATATGTGGGATTGTGGGAATAGGGCCTGAATGGGATTGTGCAAACTTAATGACCGAATGACCTCCTTCTGTACTCTAGGGATTTTATGATTTTAGGAGTCCCCCTTAAACATAAAATATATTAATAGCACATATCATCACACCTGCCCCTTAAAAAAAAATGAACTAACAAGATGAAAAGGTGGCTTCATTTTCCTGAAGCCTCTAGTTTTTCAGACAACTAGTACTCGATAAGATATATATTTATTACATCTAATAAGCATGCAAATTTGACAGTAATATAGTAATACAGTCTTTCATTTCCAACATTGAATGCTCCCTCCTCCTTTCACATCAAAGTCATGGTAAAGCATTTGCAGTCACATTCTCTCTTCCTGTTTTTGTCAACGTGCTGCTGTTGCTCATCTGCTTCCTCTTTCTTCTGAGACACCTCCTCCTATTCTTGGTTCTGTATTGATTCCAAGTCCGAGCTCGCTTGTGTTGTAAATTAGTTCTGGTAATGTCCTCGGAGAGCTGGGCAGGATCCAGAGGGTAGAACTTTATATTGAATGCAAACTGGCACAAACCAGTTTGGATTTGCTTTTTAATTTCCTTCGCTGAGTCCCAATCCATGCTTTCGATTTTCAGAGTCCCGAAATGTCAAACTAAAGAAATCTTTTACCAGACAGTTTGAGCTGCTCACAGATTTTGTCAAAGAGAAATTGTCCCTTTACACATTTTCTCCACTTCCCATGTGTGTGCAGGCCGGCCATCCAGAAGGGTAATAAGATCCTGAAAGCCACAGAAATACAGAAGTCACTGAAGATTAAACATAGGTGGCAGCATTGTTTCTGTAGACTTTGGATGAACTTCTATTGATGTTACACATCAAAATGCTACAGTGATTATCGTTTATGCTTTGCACCGTCATAATGGCTGATAATATGAGGCCTTAATGCATATTGTTCTTCACTTGAACTGTGTCAACATAATTACAATTTAAGTCAACTGAATGTTAATTCCCACTTTAAGTACTTAAAGGATACTATAGAACCACACTGTACAGCACAAGCAACTATTCAACCATTGTTTCTGCAGACTATTATAATCCAGCGTTAAAAATAAGTCACCAAAGATGACCATTTGTTGATGAGCCTTAATAAAAAGGACTTGCATTTTTAGCAACTTTGAAAGCTCCAGATACCCTAACACCGACTTTTGAAGCAGTTGTTTGTGCTCAAGATTCCACAAATGACAACAACATAAATAAAAGACTAAACTGTTTTTAGTGATGTGGGTTGAGAATAAATATTGTCCCCGACACTGAAATAACTCCCTTGCTCCTCTTCAAAATAGTCCCTCCCCACAACCAACCATGTTTCTGCTGCGACTGGTTAGCTGCCTTCATTGTAATTCGATCATTTTGCTGCCCTATAATTTCGCTAATCAGCGGAAACCATTCCCGGCTGCGGTTAGTAACAATTCTTGGTATTTTTCAGCTTCTTTCTCTTGGAGCTGACAGATTGCATTCTTCAGGATATCTCTGTCAACATTACACGCCTCTTAAAGGATGAGCAAGATGTACCATTTCAATGCAGAATTGGAGAAATCAAGGCAAGTTCAGGACATCTGATTTATTATTGTTACATGTATTAGTAGACAGTGAAAAGTATTGTTTCTTGTGGGCTATACAGACGAAGCATAGAATACATAGGGGAGAAGGAAAGGAGAGAGTGCAGAATGTAATGTTACAGTTACAGATAGAGAAAGATGAACTTAATATATGAGGTCCATTCAAAAGTCTGAAGACAGCAGTTGGTGTTCTCAGACTTTTGTATCTTTCTCCCGATGGAAGATTGTATGCCTGGGGTATGTGGGGTCCTTCATTGTGTTGGCTGCTTTCTGAGGCAGCGGGAAGTGTAGATGGAGTCAGTGGATGGGAGGCTGGTTTGAGTGATGGACTGGCTATGTTCACAACCCTTTGTAGTTTCTTGCAATCTTGGTCAGAGCTGGAGCCATTGCAAACTGTGATACAGCCAGAAAATTTGCCTTCTATGGGGCTTGTGTAAAAATTGGTGAGAGTCCTAGTGGGCATGCTGAACTTCCTTAGCCTCCTGAGAAATTAGAGGCGTTGTGGGCTTTCTTAACTATACTGTCATTGTGGAGGGATCAGGATAGGTTATTGGCGCTCTGTCACTTAGAAACTTGAAGCTCTTGGCTCAAACTTTTATATCTTTTTCCTGACAGATGAAGGTGGAAGAGAGTATGTCCGGGATGTGTGGGGTCCTTGATTATGCTGGCTGCTTTTCCACGGCAGCGGGAAGTGTAGACAGAGTCAGTGGATGTGAGGTTGCTTTGGGGTGTTAAAAGAAATTCTGGAAAAATCACAATCAAATTTCAGTGATTATGTTTTTGAATATTGAACAGTGTTCTGTTGGCCACAAGGCTACTTGTACAGGAGAATCATTTGACTTTGCAGATCCTGTTTACACAGTAGCTATGATTGCTTGATCTTTGCGACGATTGTCAATTAAAGTGCACCACATAAATATGATAGAATAACAGTTCCATTTCCTCATGACGACTGTTTATATAGACCATCTACAAAATCAAAAGGTTTCAAATTATGGTCATGTCAGTGGTCTGATTTAAGTCCTCATTTGTTTTCATCCACGCAGTACAACTAGGCATATGCGTCAGAGTGTAATTTCATACTGTCTGACTCCTGTAGTGCTTGAGGGAAGGAAGGTACTTTGCAAACACTGAGGAAGATTGAAAATGTTAAATATTCTATTGATCAAATGTGACACTTTTGGGAAGGTATATGGAGTGGATCATTTGATTACATCATCATATGACAACCAGGCAATTTAACTCCATTTAAACAGGTTTCTGTGGGAATCAGCTCCCAGCAAATCATTTATTTCCAACTTGTTCTGCTCTGTCTGCATGACTCTGGTACAGTTTGCAAAAATCAGTGCGCCAGCTCCCAAATGTGCGCTAAAGTTTCAGAATTGTGCAAATTATTTTGCCCTCAAAGCAAAAGTGCTACTTGAAGAGGGCTGTGATAAAATGCAAACCACGACTCCAAAACTCAGGGCTTGATCATATGTATAAGTAAAAAGCCCTTTGCACCTTAGCGAAAATAGGGTTGAAAGATGATTTACTGTAGGTACAAGCAGGCTGACTCCATTTCACATGAATGGATTCATCAGCTCAGAGAACTATTGCCTGCATCAACTCGTTCAACCTCATAGAATCCCCACGGTGCAGAAGGAGGCCACTCAGCCTATTCAGTCTGCACCGACCACAATCCCACCCAGGCCCTATCCCCACAACTCCTTGCATTTACTCTAGCTAATCTCTCTGACATAAACAGGCAATTTATTACGGCCAATCCACCTAACCCTCACATCTTGGGACTATGGGAGGAAACCGGAGCACCTGGAGGAAACCCACGCAGACATAGGGAGAATGTGCGAACTCCACACAGACAGCGACCAAAGTCAGGAATCGAACCCAGGTCCCTGGCACTGCAAGGCAGCAGTGCTAACCACTGTGCCACCGTGCTGCCTGTTCATCAGTTTGAGCTTGAAAAGAGCTGGAAAGATACAGTTGGCCCATCCTACCCTCATTTTCACTCTAGTTCACCAAGTATTGGAAACCTGTGACCTTTGGTTACTGATCGCCTTCCAGAGGAAGTTGCTTCTCCCACCCTGCCCTGTTGACACCTCTCATAATTTACAGTACCTCTATTAGGTCTTGCCCTACCCATCCGAAGGAGAACAATCCCAACTTCAGCGATGTGTAACAGACGCCCCTCATTTCCCTGTAATATTTTCAAGGCCTTAACATCCTTCTTAATTGTGATGCCTGGAATTGTGCACACCACTCCAGCAGGGGGACCCAACCAGTGATTTACTGACATTCCAGTTGTGAATGGAAATGGGGAAAACTGTATGTTAAGACTGATTCCCACTCTGCTTGTGGTTGTTTATAATAATAAAAAAGCCTGTTTTGTAGTTGTAAGAAGTATCCAGTAATTGACGAACAGGCAAATGAATGATGTGCTTTGTTTAAGGTTCTGGATGTAGAGAAACTGGGTGTGGAACAGAAACCAGTTGAAAAACTTACAGTCTGTGATATTTCATGGAGAGAGGTCCCCAAAGCTCCAGACCAGCTGTACCTGAGTGCTACACTGCAGTGGACCTACCCTCCAAACACAGCGAGTTGCTTCAAGATATACTGTCAAGGACTGAGCCAGCACAGAAACCAAAAGGTCACAGGCTCGCAGATGGTTTGTGTCGGCCGAACAAATGCAAACCTTTATCGCGTGGTGGATTTAATACTTCATCAGGCTCCAGTAGGCACGTCCCGTCATGTAGAGTTCCTAATTCAGCCGGTGACTCGGGCAGGTTTCGCATTACCTCAATCAACATGTGGAAGGTTAACTGTAAATTACACACCCCCTCTTCTCGCAATCGATAACCTACCGTAATATTGCTGTCTGATAAGATAATAAAGTCAAAGTTCTCTTAGTTTGTATTTGTACCTATATGGCTGGAAATTTCTGGAAGCCGGCTATTCTGTATTGGGTTGCTTTGCTTCTCTGAGACTAGGGACACCAAAGCAAACAGGCCAACTTCAATCTCACAAGCCTCCAATTCCTTTCCTGCTCTGCTAACCCATGGGCCTTGTGTGTTGTCGCAGATATTTCTTCAGTGACTATTTCCTGCTTTGCAACATCAAATTCCAGATTCTTTTTGAATGGCTTTCCTCCATTAAAGGTTCTTATGTTTAAAACCCCTGCTGTGGGGAGGTGGGTGACATGTTAAATAAAGTGGCTTCCGGATGCAGGCCTCTTACAGTGATCACAGTAGCACCTCAAGATTCCCACCCCTGCACACATGGAAATACACACGCGCATGCACCCCTGAACACGCTAATACATTTGTATATGCATCCCCGCATGCACACGCACACACACAATCCCTAAAACTGACTGCATCACAATACTTCATGGCGTTGATTATATATCCAATCTCAGAATTCTTTAAGGCTAGGCTCTCAAACTACACCAACAATTTGCATTTATATAACACCTTTTAATGTCGGAAAACAATGCTAACTACACTTCTAGCAGTAATTTAAGATCCTGCTGACTTCAGTAAGAGTTCTTTGAGTCTATAAATCCTTCAAGTTTAATCTCCCGCCTGAAATCTATTAGCCGCCAGAGCTGTAGATTATTGTGGTGGAGGCAGGGCTGTAAAATGGTTGCTGAAAACGGTTTCTTGGCAGCTGCGCTCCCCCCCCACCCGCTCCCCCCCCACCCGCTCCCCCCCCACCCGCTCCCCCCCCACCCGCTCCCCCCCACCCGCTCCCCCGCCTCCCCCCCGGCTTATTCCTTTGTGGCACCTCCCGTCTCATTGGTGAAGCAGCAATAACGCATTGTGAACCAATCAACAGTCGTGATAATAGACCCTACAGAAACACAAACAACAGATTTCTCTTAACAGGAAGGTGCCTTTGAAAGAGCAAAAGTGTTCAAATAGTAATACTTCCTGGAAAATGAAATCTCTCAGAATGGGAAAGCCTGCATTTTTCCTTTTGAAGGAAGCTTGGGGAGGAATTTGCAAGTTATTGTCATCACAGCCACTGCGTTCTTTTCATGCGGCAATACTGGAGAAAGGATCTCCACAACTTTGCCTTGGGTTTCACTTTCCTCATCCCCTGCCCCACAACTCCTTGAGCGTTCCGGAAAGTGGTAGTGTGGGAGGTGGGGGAAAAAGAAAAATTTAAAGAGGTGAATTTATATAGCGCCTTTCTCTATCTCCAGCCATTTGCTTTGCAGCCAATGACATATTTTGAAAGGCCATGTTGTAATGCAGGAGGAAAGCAACAATCAATTTGAACACTGCAAGCTCCCACAAACAGCAATGTGATAATGATTAGCTAACCTTGTGGTGTTGAATGAGGGATAAATATTGGTGAGGGCACCCATGAGAACTTTCCTATTTTTAAATGTCTTATCCCCAGCTGAGAGAACAGACAAGACCTCCATTTAACATCCAAAGAGAGCACCTCTAATGGTGCAGAACTCCCTTAGCGCTGCAGTTGGAGTATCAGCCAAGACTTTAGTGCTCAACCCATGGAGTGGGATTTGAACTCCCCCACCTTCTGACTCAGGAGGGAGTGCTACCAGTTGAGCCATGGTTGACATGTTGGATATGGTCTTCATGTCAACCATGGCTCAACTGACCTGACTCCTTGTTGCTTCCTAGGGTCTGCCTTATGGAGACAAACTGCCTGATTATAGATGCCTGGCTATTCTTCCTGTTTGGAGTAGTGGACGGTGGATGCTGGGCTGTTGTCGACTTCTAAGCTGCAGGGTTTTAAACTGGCAGAGGGAATCCTATGGCAAAAACTGGAAGAGGTACCTGTACACCACTATTTGCAAACCTCATCTGTGGAGGATGAGGGTGGAAGTCAGGCGGATTACAGGATTTTAATATGTGGTAATTAGAATCATAGGATCCTTGCGGTGCAGAAAGAGGCCATTTGGCCCATTGAGCCTGCAACAACAACAATCCTACCCAGGCCCTATCCCCATAACCTCACATAATTACCCTGCTAAGTCCCCTGATACTAAGCAGCAATTTAGCATAGCCAATCCACCTAGAACGCACATCTTTGGATTGTGGGAGGAAACTGGAGAACCCAGAGGAAACCCATGCAGACATGGGGAAAATGTGCAGACTCCACACAGACAGTGACCCAAGCCAGGAACCAAACCTGAGTCCCTGGTGCTGTGAGACAGTGGTGCTAACCACTGCCACTGCACCACACATATGAACACAAATGTTATGCTAGTCTCTAACGCAAGGGGTGGACAATGGAAATGTCCATTGACCTCAGATGGGAGCGCCATCGAACATAAACCAACCTTCATCCAGTTCTACAGCTGTTGTACAGGAAGTCACTGCAGTGTAAACCAGAGTGAGTCTGGGCAGATTTGAATGTTTCCCCTTCTTAGTCAGTGGCCAAAAATTATAGCACTCGCACTGCGGGGTTGGCTAACCCAGCACATCACCGGAGGCTCGAGCCTGGGGCTCCCCTATTCTATACAGTTGAGTTCTACTCTAAATGAAAACAGAGGTCATGCAAGTGTTTTCAATCTGAAATTTTCAAGCTGTTCTATCGATTCCACTTCAAAAGGCTGTTGTCAATAGATGGGCCTGATGCAAGTCGTGTTGTCAGTCGCGTAGACTCATTGTCTGCATCTTCATGGGAAAGAATGGGTGGAATTTTGAGAGATTGATTCGGAGTATCCAGCTCGCATGAACATGGGAGAATTCCTGATTTGTTCTTTTTGGGCGAGTTTTCGCGTCCAATCTTATGCACTTAGTCACTGAAAAAGCGGTCCAGACTGTTTCTAGCTGCAGCAGGTAGTAGGCTGGGTTTAATTTGCCAGTCAACATGCAGAGGAAGCTACTGCACATGTGCAGACCTCTGATTCTGCACATGCTCAATTGCAACTGCAGGGCTTGACAAATGGAGAGGGAGAGAGAGAGATGTCCAGGCCCCTGCTATGGCAGGCAGCCTCAACCATCACCCCCTGCAACTGTGGGGGCCCATGGCCAATCTCAAGCCACATAACACATGGGCATCTAGCACTCGCCGCCCAGACTGATTGCCTCCCCTCCGATCCGATGGTAACTGCAGAGCGGCAGCGGACCCCACTCCTCCCCACCCCACCCAAACCCATTGCAGAGTAGGCAGTGGGCCTCTCTCTTCCCCTCCCTTCATGCCCTGCCTCCATAGGCCCTGCCCCCCCCAACCCATTATAGCCACCATATAGGCCTCACCCCTATAGTACCCCTCAAGCCCTAGCCCTGATACTGCCTCATGGGCAGTGCCAAGGTGCCTGCTGGACATTGTCTAGTTGCCAGGCTGGCACTACCAGGCTGGTCCTGCCAGAGGAACTCCCCCCCCATTTGCCCTCAGACTCCCAGGGGGTTTCAGTGGTCTCTGGTTACACTGACGAGGCTAATAGGACTATTCCCCGTTCGTGGGGAGCAGATGGTTTCCACGTTGGAGAGAACTTCTCCTGGCAAGGCCTTAAAGGCTAGTGAACCTGGATGATTGAGCGCCAGGCGCACTAAACAGATGAAAATTCAAATTTAAATATATTTAAATAAATGATCTGGCTCTCGTAAAATTTTGAGAGCCGAGAAATCGGGCGTGATCCTGATTTCTTGGCTGTTGTGCAATTTTACTGGCTCACTCTGCCCATTGATGGGTGGGGCAAGCCAATAAAATCCCGCCCAATATAACATTCCTAAGCACTTTCCCTTCAGAACAGAAATATAAAACACATGAATGCCAGTGTATGTTATAGAAAAGCTGTTGCATTGAAGCAATTAATGTTAAAAATAATTAGATGTGCTACTGGGGAAAAGGTAGGGTCACCTGCATTGTCTCCAGTAGCTCCAGGGGGTTTCATGGCATGATCTCTCACCTCAAATTGCACTGCCCATTTGGTCAAAAATCTTTTCCCCTCATCTATAATCTTTTTACAACTGCTAAAAGAAAAAAAAATTGTTGAAGCTTTTTGTCTTGCACTCATTAGGACAAATCAAAGAATTCCAAATTTCAAAGGGAGCAACAATTTACACAGCATGAGAAAAGGGTGCTGATTGGTTGGCAAGTTGTATCTGATTGGTTGAGAGTATGTCATGTAGAATGCACCAAGGAACATATTCATGTCCGGGCGTGGTTAGCACTGCTGCCTCACAGCGCCAGGGACTTGGGTTCGATTCCCGGCTTGTGTCACTGTGTGGAGTTTCTCTCCATGTCTGCGTGGGTTTTCTCTGCGTGCTCCAGATTCCTCCCACACTCCAAAACTGTGCGGGTTAGGTGGCGTGACCGTGCTAAATTGACCCTTAGTGTCCTGGGATGTGTAGGTTAGAGAGGTTAGTAAGGTAAATATGTGGGATTATGGGAGTAAGGCCTGGGTGGGATTGTGGTTGATGGGCTGAATGGCCTCCTTCTGCACTGTAGGGATTCTATGATCAACTGTTTCTATTCTATGATATTCCTTTTGCTTGCAACAGACTTGTCCTCATGTATGAGTATGTGTAGTTTCTAACAACCATAAAGAAGTTACATTGTGAACCCGACTGATAATGTTAAATTCATTATTAGTGTAATTCTTAGCACACAGAGGATTCTTCAGTGTAATTCTTAGCGCACAGAGGAATGTTCAGCAAAGACTTGCTGCCCCATCATGGAATCACATATAACATTAGACATTATATTTTTATAATCAGCAAATAAAAATAAGAGAGTTCAAAGAAAATGGAGGGGGTGTGAAAAAGCACAGGATGGGTTTTCTCCTTGTTTTCCTCACTGGGGAGACTCCAGGATAATCCTGGAAAGTTGGGAACAGTTAAGGTGCAGGTCAGAAACCCCAAGATATATTACGAAGCCAGACTAGATCCCAACACTTTTTGCATTAGTGTGAGGATAATGTGTTTCACTCCAGATGTGATTCTTTTCACACACTAGCAAACTTTTATCAATACAAACTTTATTTAACAGTATAGTTTAACTATAACAAATGAATTAGCCTAGCTTAACTTTTACCAGTTGGACAATACTTGGGACAAGGTACAATTCTTAACTTCAAATCTATCTCTATTGAAACAATATTGCTCTTACAGACTTAAACTCCTCTTCAAAATCAGTTAGCAACACAAAGGCTTATGTGCTTGTAATTGGGCTGCTATTCCTCGAGCCTCCAGAACAGAGACACAGAAAAGATCTACTTATCCAGGCAGGTCCCAAACAGCAGTTTTCAGAGAAAGAGAGAGAGACATTTCATGCTTCTTTCAGAAGACGGCAATAACTGCCTGCTTTTCTTTGCAAGCTTAGCTCCTCCCCTTAAGCACCTGATCTATTCAATCAACCTAATCAAAACCCTATTCTGAAACTCCAGGGGAAAGTCCAGAATAACCAAAAAGGCATGAACTCAAGATTAAAACAAACACATCCCGAGCTAGAATCAATCATTAGTGTGCACTCTCAGCGTATGAGCTGCCTGATGCAGACAAATTGGCACCATGTAAAACAAAGCTGAATTTCAAACATGCCCCTCACAAGCAACACGCTATGAATGCATTTCTTAAAGGGACGGTATCATCAGAGTAACACTAATATTGAGGAAAATGGGGGAATATGACAGTGAAATCAACCAATGGGGCTGAGACTTGTTGGCCCTTGCACATCTGGCTTAAAGGATTCTGATCTAAATAGAGCGATTATTTAAATTTCTGCAGGACCTCAAGATTGAGGGGAACATTTACCTGAGCAGGCTCTATAATATATTCTGGTGGCACTGTGGCATAGTGGTTAGCACTGCTGCCTCACAACACCAGGGACCTGAGTTCGATGCCCAGCTTGGGTCAATGTCTGTACAGTCTGCACATTCCCCTGTGTCTGTATGTGTTTCCTCTGGGTGCTCTGGTTTCCTCCCACAATCCGAAAGACATGCTGGTTAGGTTTATTGGCCATGCTAAATGCTCCGTGTACCCGAACAGGATATTCACAGTAACTAATTTCCCTGCTGTGACTAATAAATAAACTTTACAGATTGTCTTAAGTAGCGAAAGTGTTAAATTTAGTTTCAAATGTTGTTAAACTGAGGAAGTTAGGGACTGGGAACACACTGTAACTGGCAGCATTGCAAATACTTACGAAAGTACCTGAAACTGAATCTAACTTCCTGACAGACAAACATCACATGATTCGCAGGAGGGTTTAATAGAAGTGGCTGTTGTGTGCACTGTTTTGGATTTTTTTTTAGCTACAAGTCAATAATCTCAGTGAGCTGTTCACATGACCTCAAATAACAGATGCAAATATTGAACAGCTTATTAATTGTTACATAAACCTCAAGGTGAAATAAACAGCCTTGAAATTGCTGCAGTGCGTTTGTTCACACGAAAGAGGATTTGTGAGTTTTTGTGAAGGTGGTTTTATTCTATCCCAGGTCAGTTAATTTTATGAGGCAGCTGATGTCTTTTAAAATTTTAAAAAACTTATATAATCCAACCTTTCCATTTTGCATTTATATATTTTTTTCATTACTGCCCCATTCATAAAACGTGTCAAGTTTTCCTCTGTGAAATCGCTCCCTCTGCTGGATAACTCTATAATTGCAATGTTAATTTAGACTTGTCTGTAGTTGTAGTAAAGTCGGAAAGGGGACAAGTCGTGTTAATTTTGTTTGGCTTTCTTTTTATTCGTTCAAGGGTGTAGGTATCACTGGCAAGATCAGCATTTATTGCCCATTTCTTAATTTCCCTTTTCACCACCTTAAACTGCTGCAGGATGAAGAATCATAGAATCTCTACGGTGCAGAAAGAAGCCATTTGGCCCATTGAGTCTGCACCAACCACAATCTCACCCAGGCCCTATCCCATAGCCCCAGATATTTACCCTGCTAATCCCCCTGACACTAAGGTCAATTTAGCATGGCTAATCCACCTAGCCCGCACATCTTTGGAGCATCCGGAGGAAACCCACGCACACATGGGAAGCATATGTAAACTCCACACATGGAATTGAACCCGGGTCCCTGGTGCTGTGAGGTACTGGTGCCACCACCTCCAATAAGAGAGGATCTAACCATCACCCCTTGACATTCAATGGCATTACATAAAAACATAAGAACATAAGAAATAGGAGCAGGAGTAGGCCATCTAGCCCTTCGAGCCTGCACCACCATTCAATAAGATCATGGCTGATCTGTCGTGGCTCAGTTCCACCATCCTGCCCTCTCCCCATAACCCTTAATCCCCTCGCTTATCAAAAACCCATCAACCCGTGTCTTAAAAATATTTAGCGAAGCAGCCTCCACCACTTCAATGGGCAGAGAATTCCAGAGATTCACCACCCTTTGAGTGAAGAAGTTCTTCCTCAACTCCGTTCTAAACCGATGGCCAGTCCAGTTCAGTTTCTGGTCAATGTTAAACCCCAGGATATTGAGGGTGGGCGATTCAACACTGATAATGGCACTGAATTTCAAAGGGAGGCAGTTAGATTCTCTCATTGCTGCATTTTGATATATTCAGTAACTTAACGGCAACTTCTTTACAAAGTTCAAACACACAAAGGAATCTAAAAGGATCTGTACTGAAAAACCTGGCTGCATACAACAGCTAAATTTTGAAGGGAACCTGCGTCTGAAGAGAGGCAAACATAAAGCTAAATAATGATGAACAAGAATAAGATTGAACTTGCACTGCTGCAAACATGCTCCTGTAGAAGCTGAGACTGATGTGGAGACTGATCTTGCTGCAGATGCCAGATTGTAACAATAGTCTGATATCTGAGTGAAAATTAATCACTACAGTGCAGAAGGAGGCCACTCGACCCATTGAGCCTGCACCAACAACAATCCCACCCAGGACCTATTCCCGTAACCCCACGTATTTACCCTGCTAATCCCCTGACACTAAAGGGCAATTTAGCATAGCCAAAATCAACCTAACCTGTGCATCTTTGGATTGTGGGAGGAAACCAGAGCACTCAGAGGAAACCCACGCAGGCATGGGGAGAACACGCAAACTCCACACAAATAGTGACCCGAAGCTAGAATTGAACCCTGGTCCTTGGAGCTGTGAGACAACAGTACTAATGACTGAGCTACTGTGCTGCCATTTGCGCCCTCCATCTGGGGCAGCATAGTGGCACAGTGGTCAGCACTGCTGTCTCACAGAGCCAGGGACCCGGGTTCGATTCTCCGCTTGGGTCACTGTCTGTGCGGAGTTTGCACATTTTCCCCGTGTCTGCATTGGTTTCCTCCGGGTGCTCTGGTTTCCTCCCATAGGCCAAAGATGTACGGGTTAGGTGGATTGGCCAAGCTAAATTGCCCCTTAGTGTCAGGGGGAGTAGCTATGGGGGTTATGTGGGATTTTGTGCTTGGTGCAGACTCGATGGGCCGAATGGCCTCCTTCTACATGGTAGAATTCTATATAGCTCTATAACATTCTTCAGAGCATAAGACCATAAAACCATACGATATAGGAGCAGAACATGGCCATTCAGCCCATCGAGTCTGATCCACCATTCAATAATGGCTGATATTTTTCTCATCCCCATTCTCCTGTCTTTTCCCCATAACCCCGATCCCCTTATTATTCAAGAACTTATCTATCCGTCTTAAAGACACTTAATGACCTGGCCTCCATAGCATTCTGTGGCAAAGAGTTCCACAGATTTACCACTCTCTGGCTGAAGAAATTGTCTTCATCTCAGGATCGTCCCTTTAGCCTGAGGTCGCGCCCTCTGGTTCTAGGTTTTCCTACTGGTGGAAACATCCTTTGCACATCCACTCTATCCAGGCCTCACAGAATCTTGTAAGTTTCAATAAGATCCCCCCTCATCCTTCTAAACTCCAATGAGTACAGCAGAGTTCAGCACCTATCGTAGCTGAGCTTCCTGATTGCTTATCCCTTTCAGAAAGCAGGAAGAAACAAAAAGCATCGATTGAGCTGCTCTGAGAATTCTCCACCTTGATCTGCTCAGCCAGCCCAACATGCAAAAATGAAAAGGGTAAGTGATAAGCCACCTCTCAAATGCTGATGCCACTGACGCATTCCTAGCCCCAGATTGCACCTCCAGGCTTTTTCTCCCTCTGCTCTATACCAACCCAGCTCTTGGCAGTCGCGAACTAATGGGCCTCCTCTCCTCAGTTTGCCATGAGTGCTTCAGGAAAGGTATCGGCTTTTTAAATTAATTATAAGATACCTTAAGAGTCAGTGATTACTGCAGAGAGTCCCAACCACACTGTCAAATTTCACACTGTTTGCTGCTGGAGCTTAGGCTAAATATTTATTTGGATAAGAATCTTTCCAATTCTCTCTCGAGATCTGCAGAGGAGTGTAGTCAGTCGGTACTACTCTTGTATAAAGCAAAGCAAGTCTAGATCTGTAGTGGTATAGGCTCTGCAACAATACAGATATCTAATAAATAATACACAAATCTCATTCGGGGGATTGAGAGATATGACTGCACTATTTTCATTTTTTAGAAATGTGTTTACTTGTTTTGATTACAAATTAGCATTGGAAAATTTTCAATTGTGTTAGTAGTGAGATATAGAAGAACTAATGGAATAATGGGCGATGCTATTGTTGCAGTAGACAGTGTGATTAATTTACTGTCACAGCATGCATTGGAATTTGGCCCTGAAGTTTCTTCTCTTATCCTAATGTAAAAGTTAAAGTTTATTAACTAATCACAAGTAAGACTTACATTAATACTGCAGTGAAGTTCCTGTGAAATGCCCCTAATTGCCACACTCTGGTGCCTGTTTGGGTCAATGCACCTAATCAGTATGTCTTCTGGTCTGTGGGAGAAAACCAGAACATCTGGAGGAAACCCATGCAGACACGGGGAGACAGTGACCCAAGTCGGGAATCGAATCCGGGCCGCTGTCACTAATCCCAGTGTAGAGTGGCAGCATTGATCTCCATCCCCAATAGGCCCCGCTCCCTTGGCACAGCCGGATGCTTGGTGGGCATTGTCAAGGTGCCCCGTGGGCATTGACACTTAGTTCCTTGGACAATGCCAGGGGGCCAGGCTGGTACTGCCAAGCTAGCAATGCCCAGGGGGCCGCACCCCCCCCCCCCACCCCCCCTTAGCCCAGATCTCCTGGGGGGGGGGCATCCATGGCTAGCTTCTTGCTGGTGGGGAGCTCTTGTAAACCACCATGCTGGAGTGAAACACTCCTGGTGGGGTAGGGGTGGGGTGGAGGGGAGGGGGGGGGGTGGCTGGGGGAGAGACACACTAGCTAATGACATACTAATTGCAATTTGAATAATTTATTCTGTTTCAGAAATAACATCGGAAATCCAGCGGCTGGAGATGCATGTAGGCCGTGGCGACCAGTGGGAAGACTGCCAAACATCCTGTCAGCATCCACTCTGTCAAACCCCCCTCTCAGGATCATCTCATAACCTTCTAAACTCCAATGGAGACAGACCCTGCCTGTCTAACCTTTCCCTCATGAGGTAACCCCTGTATCCCAGGTATCAGTCAAGTGAATCTTTGAACTGCTTTTAATGGATTCATATCCTTTTTTAAATAAGGAGACTCTTCCTCAGTTGTGCTTCTGTTCCCATGTAGCTATTGTGTTGTACACATTGTAGTCACCTATGTCTATGGTCCAGTAATAATGTCCAGCTTTATATGTTATTGACTGAGGGTTCCTTTAATGGAGATTTCTCCGCAGGCTTCTGGATAGCTCACTATTGCCCCAGGCCCAAAGTCATCAGGGTCCTACTTTCAACGCACGGATCGGAGACCAGTGATTTGATTGGATTTATTATGTTCAGAAGAATGAGGAGGGAATCTCATAGAAGCCTATAAAATTCTAACAGGACTAGACAGGATAGATGCATGAAGGATGTTTCCGATGGCGGGGGTGTCCAGAACCAAGCGTCACTATCTGAGGATATTGGGCAGATTTGATTTGATTGGACTTATTATTATCCCATGTATTAACATGCAATGAGAAGCATTGTTTCTTGCATACCATTCATAGAGTACATAGGGGAGAAGGAAAGGAGAGAGTGCAGCATGTATCTAGAAAGATCAGCTTAGTATGTGGTGGGTCCATTCAAAAGCAGGGAAGAAGCTATTCTTGAGTCGGTTGGTACGTGATCTCAAACTTTTGTATCTTTTTTTCTAACTGAAGAAGGTGGAAGAGAGAATGTCCAGGGTACGTGGGTCCTTGATTATGCTGCCTGCTTTTCTGAGAGATTGTTGATTTGTGATTGACTGACTGTAACGAAGGGATACCTATCAGAAAGTTAAGATTTTGCTTTCTTGCACGGACCCTGGAGAAGGATTGGTTTAGACCACCCCCGTCCCAAAATGTCTGCCTCCACACCCCCCATAGTCACACTCGGCTGAGTGCTAGTGACCATGCATAACCTGATCTTCTAGAATCAGCAGCAGCCTTGCCCCTGGTAGTTAAATTCAGTTGGACCTTATTCTTTTCACAGTGGGTGAGCTGTCAGTTCACCTTGTTACCTAGCCTCCAGGAGGAGGTCTGTAGTATGATAGATTACCGAAACCATCCACTCAGTGTGTGGCAACGTCAGAGGCAGCAAATAGGAGCTCAAGCTGGACAACTGGAGGAATGAACCATAAATCTTCGGAAGTGATTTGTGTTTTACAGAGTGCTGGCCTGGGCCCACCTGGAATACACAATTCTGGTCGCAGTATTATGAGAAAGATTCTCCACACACTGGAAAAAGTGCAGCACTGTTTTAAAGTTTATTTATTAGTGTCACAAGTAGGTTTACATTAACATTGCAATGAAGTTACTGTGAAAATCCCCTAGTCGCCACACTCCAGCACCTGTTCAGGTGCACTGAGGGAGAATTTAGCATGGCTGATCCACCTAACCAGCACATCTTTTAGACTGTGGGAGCAAACCCACACAAACACGAGGAGAACGCACAGACTCCACACGGATAGTGAACTGAGCTGAGAATTGAACCCGGGTCCCTGGCACTGTGAGGCAGCAGTGCTAACCACTGTACCACTGTGTCGCCTCGGGCAACAGCAATCATAGCTGTGTTTAGGCACCTGAGTTATAAGGAGAGGCTGTGGAATCTGCAAGTCAGACGGTCCAGGGGGATTCTTAACGAAACATTGAAGATATCAATTCGTATGGACAAAATAAACATATAGTCATACCCTTTAATAGACATTTGGCCACAAACTTGGAAGATGGAGGCTGGATTGCCTGGAGAGACAGTGGAAGTTGATTTTATCAGTAGGTTTAAGAGAGTGCTGAATAAATAGTGAAAGACGTGGCAGAGGGACTTCCTGGGGTGTAGCTCTTGAAAACTCGGACGGGCCAGATGGACTGTAACGATAATTTCCTATTCAGTAAATTCCCAAATTTCTAAAATGAGTCGAATCAATTCCTCCTTCTGCTGGGTTGAGGATTCTTGCTCTTTTTTTTAAAAAAATGCTGTCTAGCTTTATAACGTATAGATTGCAATGAGATCTGTATGCCTTCTTTCATTCTTCAAATCTACTTTGCAAATTGTAGATGAAACCTTGGTACTAAACCTGTTGCGGTCTGCTCAGTAACTTTCTTCACAACTGTTTATGGAAATCCTTCAGTTTTTTTTTTCAGAGATTTCCAGGGGACATTGGAACTGACAGCAGCTATAATTAAAATGTGGATGAAAATGAGTTTGCAGCCATGTGAACACAGTTCCTTCGCTCAGGCTAATTTATACATCTTAACCTTTGTAGCAGCTTCACAGCTGTGGCTGGCCACTGCAAATATGTAAGCAGCAACAGCCTGAGTTAGCAATGGCTGTAAGTGAAGCAGCCTCAGCGGAAATTGATAGAACCACTCGGGCAAGGAGCGGGAAAGTGAAGAGATCATCAGTCTCCTGTAAAGGAACTGGAATTGACCTCGTGACCAGAGAGGCCCGATGAAAGGGGAAGAAAAAGAAATGAACCTATTCTTAACATCACGTGAAAGTAAAAGAGTACGGGTGAAACTGGTGTACTGCATTCGTGTGGTGCCCGTGCTGCATCAATACTCTCTGGTGGGGACACGGACCATGTTTGAGTTAGTTAGGAGGGTTGGGCTTAAAGAGGTGGCTTTTAGAGAGGCAAAAGGAATTGCTGAACCAAATTTTCCCTCCCATGATTAGATCCCCATGGTCGCAAGGGGCGGGATAATGCCTCCCACCCTTCCACACCCTCCCAACATTGCCAGGCGTTCCAGGGTTCATGGTCTCTGGAGGATTCATCCCAAACTTCAGAGGCAGCCCCAGGTCTTCTTCAGGTAAGTGCCGATATGTAAATGCCATGTTGTTGCCAATGTGTTGTGGACTGGCACTGGTAGCATGGGCAATCAAATAGGGGTGGGCATACCAGAAATGTTGGGGGGCACAGGGTTTTGTGAGAGGGAGAAAAGAAATCAATATAAGAAAGGAAACGGTAGCAGGGAAATTGATGGGATTGAAGGTCAATAAGTCCCTGGGTCTGATAATCTATTCCCAGAGTACTGAAGGAAGAGACCCTGGAAATAATGGATGCACTGGTGGTCACCTTCCATGATCCTATAACCACTTGGAACAGTTCTTACAGATTGGAGGATAGTTAATGTAATCCCACTATTTAAAAAGGGAGTTAGAGAGAATACAGAATTATGGACCAGTCATCCTGATGTTGGTAATGAGAAAAATTCTAGAATCCATTATCAAAGATTTTGTAGCAAAACATTTGGAAAACAGTGGTAGGATTGGACAGAGTCAGCATGGATAGATGAAAGGGCAATCATGCTTTACAAATCTAGTGGAATTCTTCAAGGATGTATTGAGTGGAGCTGATGAGGGGGATTCAGTGGTTTATTTGACTTTCGGGAGGCTTTCAACAAAGTCCCACATAAGAGATTAGTGTGTAAGATTAAAGCATGTGGGATTGAGGGTGGTGTATTGAGGTGGATAGAAAACTAGTTGACAGATAGAAAACAAAGAGTCTTTTTCCAATAAACCCATCTTTTTGCAAATGGCAGGCAGTGACTAGTGGGGTACTGCAGTGATTAATGCTGAGACCCCAGCTATTCATTATATATATTAATGATTTAGACAAGTAAACTAAATGTAATATTTCCAAATTTTCGGATGACACACAGCTGGGTGGGAGAGTGAGCTAAGGAGGATACAGAGATATTTCATTGTGATTTGGACAAGTTGAATGAGTGGGTAATTACATGGCAGATGCAATATAATGTGGATAAATGTGAGGTTATGCACTTTGATAACAATAACAGGAAGGCAGATTATTATCTGAATGGCTAAAGATTGAGAGAGGGGAAGGTGCAATGAGGCCTGGTTGTCCTCGTATACCAGTCGCTAAAAGTAAGTATGTAGGTGCAGCAGGCAGTGATAAGGGCAAATAGTGTGTTGGCATTTATAGTGAGAGGATTCAAGTATAGTAACAGGGATGTTTCACTGCAGTTATATAGACTCTTGAGGAGACCATCCTTGGAATGTTGTGTGCAGTTTTGGTCTCCTTGTCTGAGGAAGGATGTTCTTGCTATGGAGGGAGTACAGAGAATGCTTATTGGACTGATTCCTGGGATGGTATGATGAATAATTGAGTCAGTTAGGACAATATTTGCTGGAGTTTAGAAGAAGGAAGGGGAATCTCATGGAAACCTATAGAACCAGGGGTCACAGTATATGGGTTAAACCATTTAGGTCCGGGATGAGGAGAAATTTCTTCAAACAGAGAGTGGTGAGCTTTCCTGGGTTTTGAGGGCATCTCAATACAGAGGTGTCCTCTCCTTCATTGCGCCACCTCAACAGGGAGATGGCATTGCTGGGGCTACAGTGCTGTGTCCTCTGATTAGATCAGCAACACTGGAAGGTGGGTTACTATTGTCGATTGGATGGTGAATCTGGTGGCGATGACCTCTTTATTGCCAGCATCCGGTAAAATGTCAATGATGAGAATGTGTTGGAGGGGGGAGGCTTCATCCGTGGTGGGAAACATGACCCACTGGGAATGCATGTCGAGTGCATGTCAAATGCATGTCGAATGCATGCTGCGCACAATTTCATGAATATTCATGCTCAGGAGATTGTGTGGATTGTGTGTCTGCCTTTCCCATGTACAAGTAAGCTGCCGGGAGCATGAAATCAGAAAAATACTACTTAAAACTCTAGCAGTGTAAATGCTGAACGGTCATTCCTAGTAAGCTTCCACTGACATGTCTGTTACGGTACACAATACTAAAGATCTTGAATATGTGATTTGTAAATAGAATTAGTAACTGAAAAACTGTAGGCCATGAATAAATTCAATAACTGGAAGCCGGGAATGAGATATTGGAAATCCTATGTCATCTTGCTCTTACAAGTAATTGAAGTATGTATTTCAGAAGGAGCTGATTAGGGGACTGCTGGATCTCGAATCTGTCACTCCATGTTATCATACGATGGCTTAATTTATTAGAGGAGTATATCAACATCAAAATATTATCATAAATCATGTCTGCAAAAGGCAGGTTGTTAGTTTTCTGGATGATAAAATTGTTACAAGAGCAACAAAGAATCAATTTGCTGCTTTAACCTCTCCTTAAAGTAGAACCATATTTCACAGAGCCAACCCACAGAATCATACGGCTTTGTTAAGCCTTCCCCAATTGTTTAGTCTGTAAAATCTCTCTTCTTGCATAGGTCCCGTATACATGAATATATATGGTGAATGCTCTTGAGTATTTCGAACATATATTTATGTGTGATCTCTGACTCTCTCAGTTGAAGCAGTTACCCTCATTGGTGCAGATAAAATTAACCTGCAAGGATCTGGGCAACTGGAATGAATGACCATTTCCCCCCTCCCCCACTGCGATCAAAACCCAACGCCCTCTCCGAACCACAGACTGCTTTTGGCTTGTTTTCTGCAGTCATTTGTCAGCCGTGTCTTAGTGGGTAGCATTATTGCCTGTGAGTCAGAAGGCTGTTGGTTCATATCCCGCACCAGAGACCGAAGCATAACAATCTCGCTGACACATTAGTGCAGTCCTACCTCAGTTGCAGACATAAAATTGAGGTCCTGGTCACTCTCTATAGCAAATGTTAAATTCTCTTTTTTAGTTAAAGTTTATTGATTAGTGTCACAAGCAGGCTTGCATCAACACTGCAATGAAGTTACTGTGAAAATACCCTCGTTGCCACACTCTGGCACCTGCTCGGGTTACACTGAGGGAGAACTTTAGCATGGTCAATGCACCTAACCAGCACATCTTTCAGACTGTGGGAGGAAACTGGAGCACCCAGAGAAAACCCACACAGATACAGGGAGAACGTGCAGATTCTATACAGATGGTGACCCAAGCTGGGAATTGAATCCGGGTCCCTGGCACTGTGAGAGCTAACCACTGTGCTACCATGCCACCAAGAGGAAGTTATATCCAGTGTTTTGGTCAATATTTATCTCCCTGCTCTGTGCAAACTGGTTGCCGCATTTCCGACATTACAACAGTGCCCACAATTCAGAAGTATGTAATTGGTTGGGAACAACTTTGGGATATATTGAGGTCATGAAAGGTGCTGTATAAATGCAAGTCTTCTCCTTATTTGTCTTTCCCATTGGTTAACACCAACTCATGAGTCACAGCAACTGGGTTACAGTAGATTAGATACAACGCAAACCAAGCTGATGAATCGCCCTAGTGAAATCTGATATGAAGGTAATACCTGCCCAATGAAGGTTATACTCAGAGGGCTTTGCACTCTTCTGCAAAAGACACTTGAAAACTGGACTGATTTTCAGATGTTTGAAGTCAGGATCTGGCAATGTATCAATATTGTATTGGTGAATGTGTGTACATGCGTGTGCATCTTTAACGCCATAGAAATTTCAACAAAATAAGGCGGAATTCTCCCAAAAAACAACTATGTCATAACGGCAAAAAACAAGAGTGATCCGCACTGCAATCATCCTACATCCACTCACTTTTTTGGAGAGTGACTGGTTGTGTGCTGGCAGTAGTGGGGCAAGGCCATAACACGCTGGTGCACTTTGGCACTATTTCACAAGGGTGCCCTGATCTCACAGGGCACTGGGAGACTCCCTTCATCCCCCCACAGAAGTCGAGAACCCACCCCCATTGGCGATGTTCCATCACTCCCTCCCCGACACGGGTCTCAGGCATTGGGCCATCAGGGCCCCCCCGATGGGTCCTTTCTTCTGACCCCTGATACGCCTCCCCATCATGACCCCTGACATGATCCACCCCTGCACGGCACCTCCTGTCTGGCTATCTGTATAAACCCCCCTGCGATAATCCCCACCCAGGCCCCACCCCCCGACACACTGCTGGTGCCCAAACGACACTGCCCCAATGGCTGATGGACACTGTGGGGGTGGCTTGTGGACATTGCCGGGGGGGGGGGCTAATGGACATTGCCCGGGTTGGCCAGTGGACATTGCCGGTGTGGCTGGTGGACATTGCCTGGGGTGGCTGGTGGACATTGCCTGTGGTGGCCAGTGGACATTGCCGGTGTGGCTGGTGGACATTGCCTGGGGTGGCTGGTGGACATTGCCTGTGGTGGCCAGTGGACATTGCCGGTGTGGCCGGTGGACATTGCCGGTGTGGCTGGTGGACATTGCCGGTGTGGCTGGTAGGCATTGCCGGTGTGACTGGTGGGCATTGCCAGGGGGTGGCCGGTGAACATTGCCGGTGTGACTGGTGGACATTACCGGTGTGGCTGGTGGGCATTGCCGGGGGTGGCCGGTGAACATTGCCGGTGTGGCTGGTGGACATTGCCGGTGTGGCTGGTGGGCATTGCCGGGGGTGGCCGGTGAACATTGTCGATGTGGCTGGTGGACATTGCCGGTGTGGCTGGTGGGCATTGCTAGTGTGACTGGTGGGCATTGCCAGTGTGGCTGGTGGGCATTGCCGGTGTGACTGGTGGGCATTGCCGGTATGGCTGGTGGGCATTGCCGGTATGGCTGGTGGGCATTGCCGGTGTGACTGGTGGGCATTGCCGAGGTGGCCGGTGGACATTGCCAGTGTGGCTGGTGGGCATTGCCGGTGTGACTGGTGGGCATTGCCGGTATGGCTGGTGGGCATTGTCGATGTGGCTGGTGGACATTGCCGGTGTGGCTGGTGGGCATTGCCGGTGTGACTGGTGGATATTGCCGGTGTGGCTGGTGGGCATTGCTAGTGTGACTGGTGGGCATTGCCGGTATGGCTGGTGGGCATTGTCGATGTGGCTGGTGGGCATTGCCGAGGTGGCCGGTGGACATTGCCAGTGTGGCTGGTGGGCATTGCCGGTGTGACTGGTGGGCATTGCCAGTGTGGCTGGTGGGCATTGCCAGTATGGCTGGTGGGCATTGCCGGTGTGACTGGTGGGCATTGCCGGTATGGCTGGTGGGCATTGTCGATGTGACTGGTGGACATTGCCGGTATGGCTGGTGGGCATTGCCGGTGTGACTGGTGGGCATTGCCGGTATGGCTGGTGGGCATTGTCGATGTGGCTGGTGGGCATTGCCGGTATGGCTGGTGGGCATTGCCGAGGTGGCTGGTGGGCATTGCCGAGGTGGCCGGTGGACATTACCGGTGTGGCTGGTGGGCATTCCACTAGTGGAGACCAGCAGTGATTCGCGCCGACCTGATGTCCTGCTGGAAAGGGGGGAGCATTCCTGGAAGGTGGGAGGGGGGAAGGGGTGATCATATGCTGAACTCACTAATGATATTGAGATCCAGTCAATCTCATGCAAATTGGCCTTGTGCACTTTCGGGACGCGCTCCGGTTTGCGCCATTGGAAAGGGACTGGGGCGATCGCAAACTGGCACCGGGCATGAAATCACTTTTTAGGCCTTGCGCGCTATCCCCCAGGATCAGTGTGATCTGCGGCAGACGTGGCGAGGTTGGAGAATCGCCCCCCCCAGTGTACTCGTTAACAGACACTAAAATTGCTGCCATTTAATTCTTCGCTCCGTTACACCAATAATTATTGGATACCTTGTAGATACTTTATTTAAAATGCTCGATTGTGATGTTGATTGCGCTATTAAAGTGAGATTAAGATAACTCTGCAGTAATATGGGTGGTAGCTCAGTTGGTACAGCAGGGCTGCTTTTATTTGTTTATGCTTATAGGTAACCATAGTGACTGTATGTATCATTAATCTCCCTCTCTCACTGAAATGTCATTTGAATTTCAATCTTTACATTTACCTCCCTCCTGGGAAATGTAAATTGGAGAAGCTCTTTTTGTCCTTAAGTGCGTAGAAACAATTCATTACTGCCTTTAAGTGCCTTGGAGCATGTTTGAGGATATGCTAATTTTATATATTTTATATCTGACACCTCTCTCTGCAAATCTTATCCAAAGGCAGTTAGAAATTTGTACTGTAAAAAAATTCATACTTTTTTCCGGCAAGGTATCCTTTATTGTTGGATCAGCACAAAAAAAAAGAATTAGATTAAAGTTGAGTGCTAATTTCAAAAGCAGGAAGGATTTTTTTAGAAGAAGAGTGAGGTCCCTCTTGTTGAATTTGAATGGATGTGGGGGCAAACGAGTTTTATTTCCTTTAGCAACTTAATGCGAAATAAAAGACAATTTGAATTAACTGCTTCAGTGTCTTCAGTTGGGGGTTGGTTCTGCTGATCTTTACAGTTCAACTGATTAAGGAGAAAAATACAAGATCGACACTTTAGCTTTTCTTCAGTCTCTTCTGATAATAGAGAGGTTTCTGTGCTTCTATTTCCATTTGACGCAGCTCTTAAACATAGTCTTCCTGAAGGACTTGGCAAAAAGGTTGTACAAGTGGGCTGGCAGTACACCAAAATGAGGAATGTTGATAACTATTGATATCACTGGTAAGCTAATGTAATTGTTTTTTCTCTATTCTGTTACAACGATGATGAATGGGACGAGAACCCCAGGAGGGAAAAAAGCAGCATATTTTCTCTGAGACAATAAAATAAAGTTTCCCTGTTCAATTAATGGTGGAACATTTCTGGGAGAAAAGCCAGAGATCTCATCTTTCAGTTGATAGCTCATGAATTCTTCATTTTTAAATAAATTTAAGCTGATAATTCAAAATGTATGAATTCCTTTCAGAGACGTTTCATGTTTAGCACAAGGGCCAGTTCCTGATTTGCGCGGTTCACTTTCCAAAAGTGCTTGTTTGGCTTTCTAGTTTTCAAACCCTCACTTCTTCCCCTTAATCCATGGTCCACATGTTGTGGAATACCAAGTGTAAAAATGATTGCGTTAACATGTAGATTTATAAATCCGTTTACAAGAAACTTGTGTTCTGAGGTGAAAATTTCATCGGGTCAGCAAACTCGTACACATTTGTAAGTTCTTAAATCTGAAGATGTTCAAACAATTGGTTTCAACTTTGTTGAACTAACACTGTGTTATCCAGAATTGTCAGATCTCCTCATCTGTGAAATCTGACTGTGTCTGTAAAACCTTTTGCACCATACTCTCCTAATTATTAAAGTCTAATTTATTAAAGACATTTATGAACTCCGACAAGATTAAGTCTTCACTTTAAATCTTTCAGAAAAGCAAAGACTCATTAAATTAGCAAATCCTGAGACTGAAGTTTTTACGAAACCTCACACTTGGATTTAATAAATCACGTTTAGCAAATTGCAATAAACCCTAAATTTAATATTCAGATTAACCAAATCTGAACTTTAACGGCCAGATTTTTAAAGTAAGGCTTGAATAATTCTGGAACTCATAAATAATGGAAAAAATGGAAATGTGTACAAATGAAAGCTTGGTACCTTGCCTCATCAAGTTGCTTGAATCTTAAAATGTGTTACGCCAGTGTTTTGCTCAGATACTGTAGAATGCCTGTCAATGTGACTACCCACACTCAGATTTAATTAAAACAAAATTTAAAACTTCATGAAGTTCTAACATCTCTGAAGACGATAACTATTTCAGTTGTCTTCTCTGCCAAATCTGCATCTTATAAGTTCATGAGGTAGAGGAGCAGATTCAGGCCATTTGGCCCATTGATTCTGCTCCTCCCATGGCTGATATGGATCTCATCCCCATTTTCCTGCCTTCTCCCCATAACCCTTCAACCCATAACCAATTAAAAATCTGTCTAACTCCTCCTTAAATTTACCCACAGTCCCAGAATCCACTGTACTCTGGGGTAGCGAATTCCACAGATTCACAACCCTTTGGAAGAATTGGTTTCTCCTCAACTCTGCTTTAAATTTGCGATCTTCTAGGTTTTAATGCACTTTTTAAACTGGTGGCTAACTACATCTCGAGCAGATGGATATAAATGGCAGTGCTTGGAATGACAAAAAAAATGCATCCATATAGTACTTCAGTTATTGTAAGTGCACAAGTTATTGTATTACATTACAATCTTACAGCGACTGGCAAAGCTAATTAAATGAAAAATATAATACTTAATAAAAACAAAATCAATTCAGGATTTGGGAATGAAGATTGACAAAGTAAAGTTGCGCAATCAGCAGAGTTGGCCCTTATTGTTTTAATCGATATCTAAAGATTCAGACCTTGCCGTTCCAATACCTAAGCAGTATTTAAAAAGTGAAGCTACTTTAAAGGTAAAAAAAACAATCATTTTCAGTTTTTATTTTGATGAATCGGTGGGCCCGAGACACCAGCCAATTATGCTATTTGATTTCAATGAAGTCATTAAAGTGAGCAGTTGATTAAAATTTAGTGTGACAAAATGAAACTATTCAGCAGGACCAGGAACGTACCTTTTCGTCAGTGCCAAGTTTCCCATTTACTAAACTAGAATATATCACTCGGGGACAAAAGAAGGATCTGAGCTCATTCAGTGGTATAAAATATTCAGCATTCCGGCACATTCAGAATTACAGCCATTTGTTCCCTTTGCACTGCTGCACTTTTTTTCTTGTAGGAAAATACAAGGAAAGCTGTTATTTTCAAAAAAGACAGTTTATAAAACAAGAAACAATATTTTTTTTTAATTGCAAGGCAATCAAAGTGCTTTCTTCCACTAAAATTGAGTGAGATTGACACAGCGTGGGCTGGATTTTCTCATCGGCTTTGGGGCCCAGATGTCGGGAACAAATGGGGTTCTTCGAATCATAGAATCATTGATTTTGATTCGATTTGATTTATTATTGTCACATGTATTAGTATGCAGTGAAAAGTATTGTTTCTTGTATGCTATACGAAGCATACCATTCATAGAGAAGGAATCGAGAGAGTGCAGAATGTAGTGTTACAGTCATAGCTAGGGTGTAGAGAACAATAGAATTTCTACAGTGCAGAAAGAGGCCATTCGGCCTATCGAGACTGCACTGTCAACAATCCTACCCACACCCTATCTCTGTAACTCCATGTTTTTACCCCACTAGTCCCCCTGACACGAAGGATAAATTTAGTATGGTCACTCATTGCCACCAATGTGCCTGATGACATAGTCTTCCCAGAAGTGGCCTCTTCAGTGGCTATTCTTCGCGCTTGGCATCCTATAAAGAGTGCTGGAGGTTCTGGACCCTTGGCATTCACATTGGGAGAGTGGACAATGCTGGGCTAGGTTAGGGTGCTGCCAGCATCCATCTTTCCTTGAAACTGTGCATTTAACTTACAAGTTCGGAGGGGTGAAACCATTAGAGTCTGTGGGCTGGAGGATAAAGCTCTTTGTGTGGGGGAGGGTGGGGATTCTTTGGGTTGCAGGTACAACCTTTCCTTGCTGTGCTGCCATCTTTGGGGGACAGACCCTCCGGCTCTGATGGGCCTGGCTTGCACATGGCAGGATTCTGCTCTACTGGTAGAAAAGCTGAGAAACGTCTCCACTCGGGTCCATAACAGGATCAGTCGGCTTGCCGCCTACATGATGTTGGCAGCCGAGCTGGGTTCCCACCTATGAAGGGAACCTGCCAATGATGGAAATGCATCAAGGAGCTGCCCCAACATGGCCCCCCTGTTTTCTTGTCCACTCACCCCAAGCCATCATCAAGCAGGGAAATCCAGGCAGCAACTTGAGGAGAAGAAAGAACTACAAGAAAGTCCAGTGTGAGCAACTACTCAGCAGACAACAGATCAACAATGTGACCACTAAATTTTGTTTATTCTTTCTTATTCTTTTTTTTATTCACGGATGGGACACGGGCATCGCTGGCTGGCCAGCATTTATTGTCCATCCCTAATTGCCCTTGTGAAGGTGGTGGTGAGCTCCCTTCTTGAATCACTACAGTCGATGTTCTGTGGGTTGACCCACAATACCGTTAGGGAGGGAATTCCAGGATATTGACCCAGCGACTGCGAAGGAACAGCGATGTATTTCGAAGTCAGGATAGTGAGTGGTTTGGAGGGGAGTTTGCAGGTGGTGGTGTTCTCATTTATCTGCTGCCTTTGTCCTTGGTGGAAGTGGTCGTGGGTTTGGAAGGTGTTGTCTAAGGATCTTTGGTGAATTGCTGCAGTGCATCTTGTAGATTGTACACACTGCTGCAGTTGAGTTTCTGGTCAATGGTAACCCCAGGGATGTTGACAGTGGGGGATCCAGTGATGGTTACACCATTGAATGTCAAGGGATGGTGGATGTGGGCATCATGGCAGGCATTTGTTCTCATTCCCAATTGACCTTGAATTGAGAAGATAGATAGGCCATTTCAGAGGATACTTAATGTGGGCCTGGAGTCACATGTGGCCAAATCAGGTAAAGATGGCAGATTTCCTTCCCTACGGGACACTTTGAACCAGATGGGTTTCTTTAGCAACACTTGTTTTCATTACTGAAACTAGTTTTCAATTCCAGATTTTATTAATTGAATTCACATTTCACCATGGTGGGAGTTGAACTTATGTTCTCCACAGCATTAGTGTGGGTCTCTGGATTACCAGTCCAGTGATATTACCACGATGCCACCATTCTATGCATTTTAATGAGTGCTTGAAGTTCCATAGCATACAAGGCTAAGACCAAGATTAGGTGCTTGAAGGTCAGGATAGACATGATGGGCTGAAGGGCCTCCTTCTGTGCTGCAAATCTCCCCAAGAGTTATGTTGATGATATGATATGGGGGAGTCAAATATAACATGATTCCTTTTAACGAATTAGATTTAGAATTGAAAGTACTGTGATGGTGTGGGTGGCTGCATTTGTGGGGAAGTGAATTTGCATTTCCATTGTGTATGTGAGTGGGAAAAAGAAATGAATCAATGGCAATATACTGCTGTGTATCAATATGTACAATATTGCACTAGGACACCTCATAAGAAAACATGCAACTCATCAAGGCTCTATGCTATATCATAACATTTTCATTATTGTGACTACTAACCTCTGGATGGTAGGCAAAGTCGCAGATAGCTAATCACAGGTCAGATCTCCATGGAGAAGTCTTCCAACCTCACTTCTCCAGTGATGTCATGTCAAGATCTCTAGAATATTAATTCCAGTTAATATATGTTATTCAGTTTCTTTCTAGAAGCCTTTGTGCGGCACAATAGAAAGCGACTTGGAAATTTTCTTCTTTCTGTTGTGGGGCTAGGAATGGTTGCTGTCTGTAGGTAAAAGTCTTGGTAATGTTCAGTCGAGATATGTGTCCCATGAACTGCAAATTCATTCATTTTGGACCAAGGGAAGATAGAGCAGACCTATGCCAAATGGTAAACAGAGAGTTTCAGGCGTCTGTCTAAAGAAATCATTGGAATCTAATGGGTAGGTTTTCAAGAAATGATAAAGGCCAGTGTACTGTTAGCCTTTATTTCAATGCTGAAATACAGAGGTTGGCAGTGGGGGGATGTGGGAGTTGGAACGATAAGTTGTGCTACAGTTAATTAGACTGCATCTGGAACACTGCATTCGGTTCTCTGGACACCACCACACTGCGGGAAAGATATATTAATCTTGGAATGGATTCACCGGAACCACAGAACCATATCTGGGCCACAAAGATTAAATTATGATTACAGGTTGCATGAATCAGTCCTGCAGTCAATTTAATTTGGGAAATTAAGGGAGTGATCTGATTGAAGATTTTTAAGATGATCAATGGACTTTATTTGATGGAAAGAGACTATTTCTCTTGTGGAAGAATCCAGATCTGCTGCTGCCCCTCATGGAAGGCTGGGAAACCTGCTGGAGACTGGCATGGAAGTGACTTGCATCCTGCTAATGGAGTACAGATAAAGGCCAGACTGGAATATTCTCCCCATCCCCAGCAGGAAGATAAGCTGGGACACAACACATCTAGAGCAAGGTGGCATGCTGAAGCCAGGACTTAGTTGAAAAACACTTGGGGTTATCTCCAGCAATCAGGGTGGAGGCTGCCAACATCCCAGAACACCACAGCATTGTGCTGGGGAGCAACTACAGTTGGATTTTCCAGCTTCAATGTCATTGAGAAGGTCTAAGTTCCAGCCTCAGTTTGTTCCTGGAAATACATCTTCTTTCTTTAGGAAGTCCATGTCCTTTCATTAATGGTGGGTCAGTGATGTTGGACACCTTTTCAATATGGCATCCAGATTTGATTGTTGGCCTTCCCTGTTCCTTCCCCCACCATGGGATTTGGTCCCACACCTTCTACATTTTGCCCCAGAAAATGTTGATACATTTATTCTTAAACTCTAGAATACCCCACTTAAATCCCTCTGGTTTCACTACTTCTTTAAGATACTCCATTAAACCGATCTCTTTGACCAAAGCCAAATGGGGAAAGCATGAGCCCAGGTATTCCTTCAGTTTCTGCCTCCACTCCCCCACCCCTTAATTATGCCTGTTTTTTTCTCCTTTCAAGATTCACCAATCAATTCACCAAACAATCACAGAACAGTTTAATAAAATGACAATGCCCATTATTGGCACCTGGTTACAGATGTCCTCTGGAATATATGCAGCATGAGTTATTGCTATTAAGAGCAGCAATGATACTAGTGGCACAGTGGTTAGCATTGCTGCTTCACAGCCCCTGGAGTCTGGGTTCAATTCCAGCCTTGGTCACTGTTTCTGTGGAATTTGCGCATTCTCCCCGTGTCTGCGTGGGTTTCCTCCAGGTCTCCTCTCACACTAAAAAAATGTGCAGGTTAGGTTGTTTGGCCTTGCTAAATTGGCCCTCAGTGTTGGGGGAACTAACTAGGGTAAATACATGAGGCTAAGGGGATAGAGCCTAGGTGGGATTGCTGTCTGTGTAGGCTCATTGGGCCTCTTTCTGTATTGTAGAGATTATATGATACAAGACGATGGTAGTTTGTGTGCACTCGATGGGTGATCCCGTTAGAACTATTAAAATTTATATTCTCTGGATTGTTTATTTTAATAGCATTGTGCAATATTGTTAATTAGACAGGAATATATTAGTTATTTATAACACTGTGCAGATAATAACATTGATTTCAGTGACAGCCTCAGCCTGCATTAACATGTTCTGCATGTTGCACCAATTGTACACAGAGACAGTAAAGTTTTATTTAGGGGGTGAGGAAGGGGATGGGGGGGTGGGGTTGGCTGGTGATTCAATATTTGCAATCCAGAGTGCAAGAAAACCTTTCAAGTTTTATTTTATACATTGTGGCTACCTGTTCTGCATAGAAAAGAAAGATCGCCTCTGTGCTACAGTTCACATTATTTCATCGTTGGAGCGTTGTGGAAGGGAAAGGGGGAGGGGAGTTTCCCATTCATTTGCTGCTGCCTAAGATCCCTCCTCCCTCCCCAGGCACAGCACTCCATCACCTCGCTTAAGATAATTCCATCATAAAAAGCAAGTTCCAGTTATCTGGGAGTGCTGCAAATACAGTCTTGCGTGAAACGATTCTTCTGCGCCTGCTTTGGACTCCCTGCTTTTCCTTTGTTTTCTGTTTCTTCACCTTAGCTTCCAGTGAAAACTGCCCCAGCCCCTCCAATGATAGGTACCCTCTCTCAAGCACTTGCTTCCCCTCTGATCAAAAATCTAGTCTCTGGAGGACTGGCAAGAGCAGGAAGGAGAGAACCCAAGACTGGAAGAGCTGGAGAAATTCCTAACTTAGAACCCTACAGTGCAGAAGGAGGCTATTCAGCCCACTGAGTCTGCACAGACTCTCTGGCAGAGCATCTTACCCAAGCCCACTCCTGCCTATCCCCATAACGATATGGAGATGCCAGCGTTGGACTGGGGTAAACACAATAAGAAGGCTCACAACAGCAGGTTAAAGTCCAACAGGTTTATTTGGTAGCAAAAGCCACAAGCTTTTGGAACGCTGCCCCTTCGTCAGGTGAGTGGGAGTTCTGTTCACAAACAGGGCATATAAAGACACAAACTCAATTTACAAAATAATGCTTGTAATGCGAGTCTCCACAGGTAATCAAGTCTTAAAGGTACAGACAATGTAAGTGGATAGAGGGCCAAGCACAGGTTAAAGAGATGTGTATTGTCTCCAGAACAATTCGTGAGATTTTGTAAGCCCAGGCAAGTCGTGGGGGTTACGATAGTGTGACTGGAACCTAAGATCCTGGTTGAGGCCGTCCTCATGTGTGCGTAACTTGGCTATCAGTTTTTGCTCAACGATTCTGCGTTGTCATGTGTTGTGAAGGCTGCCTTGGAGAACGCTTACCCGAAGATCAGTGGCTGAACGCCCTTGACTGCTGAAGTGTTCCCCGACTGAAGGGAACACTCCTACCTGGTGATTGTTGAGCGGTGTTCATTCATTCGTTGTCGTAGTGTCTGCATGGTCTCTGCAATGTACCATGCCCCGGGACATCCTTTCCTGCAGCATATCAGGCAGACAACGTTGACCGAATCACAAGAGTATGTACCGTGTACCTGATGGATGGTGTTCTCATGTGAGATGATGGCATCTGTGTCGATGATCCAGCACGTCTTGCAGAGGTTGCTGTGGCAGTGTTTGATATCGTGGTCACTGACCTCCTGAAGGCTGGGTAGTTTGCTATGGACAAAGGTCTGTTTGAGGTTGTGCGGTTGTTTGAAGGCAAGAAGTGGGGGTGTGGGGATGGTCGTGGCGAAATGTTCATCTTCACCGATGACATATTGAAGGTTCGGGGAGAAGATTTTGTAGCTTCTTCGCTCCGGGGGAGTACTCGACAATGGTGGGTACTCTGTCCACTGTATCCCGGGTTTGTCTTCTGAGGAGGTTGGTGTGGTTTTCTGCTGTGGCGCGTCGGAACTGTCGATTGACGAGTCGAGTGCCATATCTTGTTGTTATGAGGGCATCTTTCAGTGTCTGTTGCGATCCTCCTCATCTGAGCAGATCCTGTGCATACGGAGGGCTTGTCCGTAGGGGATGGCTTCTTTAATGTGTTTAGGGTGGATGTTGGAGAAGTGAAGCATCGTGAGGTTATCTGTGGGCTTGCAGTACAGTGAAGTGCTGACGTGACCATCCTTAATGGAGATGCGTGTGTCCAAGAATGCAACTGATTCCAGAGAGTAGTCCATGGTGAGAATGGTCCATTGTTCACCATAAGTCCAAACATACTGTACACAATACATTATACATTAGATATATCCTTTGGACTCATGGTGAACAATCATTGAAACAACTATATGATGACATTAACAACTTCCATCCCACCATCAGACTCACCATGGACTATGAAATATGTTAAAGAAGCCATCCCTTACGGACAAGCCTTTTGTATACACAGGATCTGCTCAGATGAGGAGGATTGCAACAGACACTTCCGGATGCTGAAAGATGCTGTCTTAAGAACAGGATATGGCGCTCGACTCACCGATCGACAGTTCCGATGTGCCACAGCGAAATCTGCACTGAATTCCTCAGAAGGCAAACACAGGACACGGCAGACAGAGTACCCTTTGTCGTCCAGTACTTCGCTGGAGTGGAGAAGCTACGACATCTTCTCCGGAGCCTTCAACATGTCATCGATGAAGACGAACAACTCGCGAAAGCCATCACCACACCTCCACTTCTTGCCTTCAAACAACCGCACAACCTCAAACAGACCATTGTCCGCAGCCTTCAGGAGAACAGTGTCCACAACACCACACAATCCTGCACAGCAACCTCTGCAAGATGTGCCAGATCATCGACATAGATGCCATCATCTCACATGAGAACACCATCCACTAGGTACATGGTACATACTCTTGCAACTCAGCCAATGTTGTCTACCTGATACTCTGCAGGAAAGGATGTCCTGAGGCATGGTACATTGGGGAGACCATGCAGACACTACAAAATGAACCCGGCTTGAAAATCACCAGGCAAGAGTGTTCTCTTCCTGTTGGGGAATACTTCAGCAGTCACAGCCATTTGGCCTCTGATCTTTGGGCCAGCATTCTCCAAGGTGGCCTTCACAACACACTCAGAGTCATTGAGCAGAAGCTGTTAGCCAAGTTCTGCACGCATGAGGACGGTCTCAACCGGGATCTTGGGTTCATGTCACACTATCTGTAACCCACATGACTTGTTTGGGCTTGCAAAATCTCACTAAATGTCCTGTCTGGAGACAATACACATCCCTTTAGCCTGTGCTTAACCCTCTCTCCACTCACATGGTCTGTGCCTTTGAGACTTGATTATCTGTAAAGACTCGCAGTTCAACCATTATTTTGTAAATTGAATTTGTGTCTTTATATGCCCTATTTGTGAACAGAACTCCCACTCACCTGATGAAGGAGAAGCAAGTGTTCCGAAAGCTAGTGACTTTTGCTACCAAATAAACCTGTTGGACTTTCCCCTGGTGTTGTGAGACTTCTTGCTGTGTATCCCCGTAACCCCACACTAATCCCCCCAACCTGTACATCTTTGGGCACTAAGGGGCAAATTAGCACGGCCAATCCACCTAACCTGCACATCTTTGGAACTTGAGCATTGAATACACAGTTTTACCTTATCTCGTTGCTTTCCCCAATAGCTTGCGTTCAACTGCTCTTGACAGCTTTAAGGGAAGTCTTCAGCAGTACATTCACACCTGCAGATCTGTCCGTACATTCTAACTTGTTCTTCCTTTCATATATAAATTAATCTTTAAAGAGTGCCTAGCAATCAACATGAAGGGAAGAGAAATGGGGACAACATATGGAGAGCCACTAGTAAATCAACTTGGCATGCAATGTGGAAGAGACAGAATCTGAGATTGGTGGATCAACTCTACCTGTCCTGTGCTTGCTGCTCCTTCAATCACTGCTCTGCTATCAGGTCCTGCTCTCAACAACTGACAGTCAATGTTTTTAAAAAGAATCTTACAGATGCTTAGAGATACGGGTGGCACAGTGGTACAGTGGTACAGTGGTTAGCACTGCTGCCTCACAGTGCCAGGGACCCAGGTTCAATTTAGGCCTCGATCACTGGGTGTGTGGAGTTTGCACTTTCTCCCCATGACTGCGTGGGTTTCATCTGGGTGCTCCAGTTTCCTCCCACAGTCCAAAGATGTGCAGATTAGGTTGATTTGCCATGCTAAATTGACTCAAGTGTCGGGGGATTAGCAGAGGAACATGTGGGGCTATAGGAATAGGGCTTGGATGGGATTGTGGTTAGTACAGACTTGTTGGGCTGAATGGCCTCCTTCTGTACTGTAGGGATTCTATGATTCTTTGATGCTGAGAATGGAAAATCCCTTTAAGCAGCTTTGTGTCTGACCAGCTTAAAAGAAATCAGAACTGTCAGTTTCACTGCAATGACTAGACTTCAAGATTAGCTCATTGGCTGCAAAGTGTCTTGGCATATTTTATGGTTGTGAGGATTACTTAAAATACACAAGACCTTTTCTATTATGTAGATGATGTAGACAACTTTCTCCTGCCTGAGTGCATTAAATTGTTCAATATAATTATTTCATGTGTGGGTTGTAATTGGGTTCTATTTCATCAGTTATCTCAAAGGGTATTAAGACAACCTGACTCCTGAGGAACAAATTGGAATGATTGAACAAAGATCTTTACTGTCAGTGAGAAGCGTTGGAGCCCTCAGATATCTTTGTGCAATGCAACTTTAAAGAAACCAGAGGATAAAGAGTGAGTGGGCACAATTGTATCTGTTTTTTTCCTTGATTGTCAAATCTGCTGATTACTACTTCACACTACAATATATTTTCAATATCTATTATGCAACACAATTTTCTTGAAAGATTCCAATACCTCAAAAAACTCTTAAAAGAGTCAAGATAGAATGGGATAATAGCTAAGTGGACAAATAAGACAAGCAATGTTGGTGATAAAGACTCTTCAAAATCATATGCAATGTAAAACCGATTCACTCTGAACTCATTACGCATTCCTGGCAATTTCATTCCACAAAGCTTGTTCACAGAAAACTTCCATTAGCAACATATAATATAAACAGAACTCCAGTGATGATTCCACTATTGGGTGGCACAGTGGCATAGTGGTTGGCAACTTCTTCACTCAAAGGGTGGTGAATCTCTGGAATTCTCTGCCCGTTGAAGTGGTGGAGGCTACCTCGCTAAATATATTTAAGTCACGGGTAGATAGGTTTTTGACAGACAAGGGAATTAAGGGTTATGGGGAGACAGCTGGAAAGTGGAACTGATCCACTTCAGATCAGCCATGATCTTATTGAATGGCGGGGCAGGCTCGAAGGGCTAGATGGCCTAATCCTGCTCCTATTTCTTATGTTCTTATGTTCTTATTGCTGCCTCACAGTGCCAGGGACCCAGGTTCGATTCCTGCCTTGGGTGACTGTCTGCACGGGTTTCCTCTGGGTGCTCCGGTTTCCTCCCACACTCAAAAGATGTGCAAGTCATATGGATTGGTCGAGGCAAAGTTGCCCAATAGTGTCAGGGGGACTAGCAGGGTAAATATGTGGGGTTACAGGGATCAGATGGGAACGTTGTCGTTGCAAACTCAATGGACTGAATGGCCTCCTTCTGCACTGTAGGGATTCTATGGTTTTATGGTTCTTTGTTCACAAGAAGTTATGATGACAAATGTCATCCAGGCTATCTCATCTCATCCATCCAGAATGATCTGAAAAATCACCACCTCGCTGCATCCAATTGGCTCTGAAATGATTCCAGAGATTTCACTTACCATTATGCATCCAGATTTTTAACCAAGAGCACTCTTGTGACAACTGCCACTGCTGATCTTCAGGCAGCTTTGAAGATTCCTGGCAGGCTTTTAAAAAATTGAATTGGAACCACAAAGTTGCCAGAAGTCAGAAGCAGCAGAACAGTAACTGTTAGTGAAACTGACCGGAAACCTGAAAAGCTGGCTTTAAAAAAAACTGGACCTGTTAAGTTGATATTTCTGATTTATTTAAAACTGGTCATTGGGATCTGAAGCTCTAGCTGCTCAATGCGGATGACGAAAACTCCATTTACGACACGGAGTCCAGACACCCTCTAACTTTGGATCCCAGTGTGTTGCATGTGTTCACCCGTTCTCTCCCCTAATGCCTGCTTTGACCAAGCTTTCAGTTAAATATTCTAATGTCTCCTTTGGCTCAGCATCAAATTTGGCCTGACTATGCTTCTCTGTGATACCTTGGGATGTTCTTCTACAGGAAGAAAGATTTGCACTTATATTGCACTTTACATGGCTACCAAACGTCCAACTCTGCAATCTTATGCACTTAAAGCAAGAAAAAAATACTTCAAACCATTTCCCTCCAGTAGGGGAAGAAGCAGGGCTTAAATCACCCAAAAGCCGGCAGTTCGGATCAGGGCTCTGCGTTAATTACATTGAGATACTTGCAAAAGCATGAAATTGATGTATCTCCCACTGTGGGTGAGTTCCATATCGTGCCCGGATTATTTTTTGGTAAAATGAGAATGGGCATGAAAATGGGTGCCATTCCCATCCGTCCATTTATTTCCGATTTTACAGCCTCACCTTGCCGAAAAGCGTGAGCAAAGAGGTCGTGAGATCGCTCCATCCCCCCGCGATGTTGAACTCCTTCTGTAACTCTTATTTATAGCACAAGGTGACTAACCTGAAGTCTATTTAAATCTTAAATTTCACATGGCGAAAGAAAAAATGCTTTTTGATGCTGTTAGCTGACTTGGAGGAATAAAGTACAACAGGCAAGGTAGTACAGGGCTGTAAAAGTGCGTATTATGTCCATTTTCAATGGAGAAAAATTTAGTAAAATTCAGGCCTTGCTTTCAAAAATCTTCAAAACGACAAAATGTTAATAAGAGTACACAGCGAGGCCAATGATTAAGCGATGAATACATATTAATTAGCTATCTGTTCCACAGGTAAAGGGTAATTATCACATTTTACTCAACACTGAGTAATTCAATCAGTATTCAAAAGAACATCCAACTGTTAAGCAACAGCATATGCCTCCTTCACAAATGTGTATGCTCAAAAATATTGTTACCTATGACTAATCATCTTGTGAAGGAATATAAATTAATTAATTAGTGTAAGCGGTTGTAAATTGAGCAGGAATATTTTTCTGCTTCCCACAGAGAAACCATTTTCATCTTGGTTCTGACTCAGCATGTTTTAGAGACTTAAAAAAAGCAGCTGACCAGCAAGTCTTCACAGCAATATTTTGGCATACTAATGTTTACTGTTACAAAACCTGCAAAACCTGGGATATCTGAGAAATTTTACCGTGAGCAGAAACATCAGACTGTTTCTGAATATGGATCCATCTTTCGTCACTTTCTTCATGTCACTTCTGATTTTAGGCAATACTGTCTTGTATTGTCTTATGGTAAGGAGCAAACTAGCATATTAGTGATCACAGTTTATTACAGATTAATTTTGCTCAATAATTCTGATATTGGGATATGCTTTTATTCCCTCTAACTGCAACTATTTCCTCATATTTCCTCTTGTGCACAGTGGTTAGCACTGCTGCCTCACAGCGTGAGGAACTCGGGTTCGATTCCTGGCTTGGGTCACTGTGTGGAGTTTGCATATTCTCCCCATGTCTTTGTGGGTTTTTTCCGGGTGCTCCGCTTTCCCCCCACATTCTGAAAGACATATTGGTTGGTGCATTGACCCGTCCAGGCACTGGAATGTGCCGACTAGGGGAATTTCATAGTAATTTCATTGCAATGTTAATGTAAGCCTTACTTGTGACTAGTAAGCAAACCTTAAAACTTTTTGCTTTTTTCCATCTATCTTCTGTGTGTACATGAATGTCGATCAGAGGATCAAGAATCGTAGAATCCCTACACTGCAGAAGGAGGCCATTCAGTCCATCAAGCCTGCACCGACAACAATCCCACCCAGACCGGACCCCTTGACCCCACATATTTACACTGCTAATCTATGCAGACATGGGGAGAATGTGCAAGCCTGCTGATGAATTTTGTAACTCTAGGAATGGGACAGATTTGTTTTGGCTTCAGCACTTGACCTTCCCTGATGGGAATTGAAACCACGCTGTTGGCAGCACTTCAGCCAATTGAGCTAAATCGACCCCCAGATCAATGTCATGTATTGATCTGTCTTAAAGAAGGTCTGGAAAGAGATGTGGTGGTTTTGTCAAGATTCACCAGGAACAACTCTGAATTCCAGCAAAATACTCTGTATTCTAGCAAAAACATTTGCCAGAATGTAGAGCTTGATAAGGGTTGGATTCTGCTTAAGCACCTAACCTTGCATTGTCAAAGAGAACTTTTTGTTATTATTTCATATTGCTAACACTTTAAACAAAAGTCCCCTTTAAGATGCAACTGTGTCAATTTTCAACTCATCCTGATTTGCTTCAATGTGAATATCAGTTAGATTTGATGGTGTGGTTTGACAACAACAAGAATATTTATTTACTAGTGTCACAAGTAAATTTACATTAACACTGTAATGAAGTTACTGTGACAATCCCCTAGTCATCACACTCTAATACATCGAGGGAGAATTTAGCATGGCCAATCCACCTAACAAACACGTCTTTCAGAACAGTAACAGTAATCTATCTAAGGGGCAGCAAGCGTTAGGTATCTGGAGTAGTTTAGGTCTTCCAGCAAGCAAACATGTTTTGGATCAGAGTGAAGCATTGTCAGTCCTATCATAACACAGGAACATTAGAATGTCGGACATAGGAGAAGGAGTAGGCTATTTAGCCTTTTGAGCCTTCTCTGCCTTTCAGTAAGGTCATGGCTGATCTGGTTACAGTCTCAATTTCACTTTGTCATCTATCTTGATGACCTTGATTTGCTTCATTGTGAATATCAGTTAGATTTGATGGTGCGGTTTGACAACAACAGCAATATTTATTTATTAGTGTCACAGGTAGGCTTACATTAACAATTCAATGAAGTTACTGTGAAAATCCCCTGGACTCCACACTCTGGCGCCTGTTCGGGTACACCGAGGGAGAATTTAGTGTGGTCAATGTATCTAACCAAGACTGTGGGAGGAAACTGGAGCACCCAGAGGAGACCCAGGCAGCCACGGGGAGAAAATGCAGACTCAGCACAGTTAGTGACCCAAGCCGGGAATCAAACCCGGGTCCCTGGCGCTGTGAGGCAACAGTACTCACCACTGTGCCACTTTGCCTTTATCGGAGACTGACTGTTGTACTACACTTTTGTTTTGATACTGAAAACAATCTCTAGCTTTAAATGTGTTACAAGATTGTAGCACAGTCTCACAGTTTAGATGATGTCATAAATCATAACAGTTCAAGTGGCTTATACAGTCATTTGAACTCCACAATTGCATTATACAACCTTGTAACATAACACAAGCTCGCTCCTATTTAAATGCTCAGACTGCAAGCAAGTTGTGCATATTATAAATCTTCGTTACTGTGACTCCCTGGGGTTAGTGACAGTTACAGTGACATTGTGTGACAGAAATGACAGTATTGATGTAACTCTTTGTGATGTAAGCACTTATGTGGTAGAACAAGAGCATTTTATAGCAATTATGATGCTTGACCTGCCTTATGTCAACAGCATGTTACCGCAGGACACAGTTTTACTGAAAAATAATATAATTCTCTACCTGAGTTTGGGTCATAAACCATTGAAACACCATTCAGTTATACTGTCCTGTGATGTGAAATGTTCACTTCTACAGTTAAGGTGGAATTGTTCCGAGAAAGTACTCAATTTTCTTTTGAAACGTAATGCTTCTAAAGTATTCATGTTAGAACTTTGCTAGTAATGCAGGTGAGGTATCGCTGAGGAAAGACAAAATTACATTCTATAAAATTCATTAAACAACCTTGATACTCAGAGGTGGTCAGTTAATATTCAGCATTACAAGATTGAAGAGAAGGGAGGCGACATCCAACAGCAGGAGAGACCACCCGGGGAAGAAAACTGTTGGTGAAATCTTGCTATGGGGCCTTCATCAGCCCCATTGCATCCACTGATGTTACCTTCCGTGATTGGCACACAGGCAGGCCTGGTTGCCGTGTGCATATGTTGCATAATAGCAAGAAAATGGGATCTGTTTTAAACAAAATGCTGCATCTAAGTAACAGGTACTTGGGAATCAAAGAGATGTTCATGCCTGGAAGGGACATCAGTTGAACAGCTGTGCATCACTTTTTGTCGAGGAGTTGATGGCAGGCATAAAGAACATCGAGACACTTTTATGATGTTTTGATGTGAATTGTGTCATTGGATCTCAGCATTGGCAAGTGAGCAAAAAATGCTTTGCCAACTGCATCCCTGCTACATATTGCAATTAATTTTGATATTCACTAGCTATTCTTGTGGGCTATGCTACCTGAACTCAATTGTTAATGCTGTAAGCTCACATGCGAGTATTAATTACTGTGCATGTAATTACCGTGCATGCAAACTGGCTGCTGAATAATACTCCTATTACTGCAGATTCTGTTATATCATACTGTTTAACTTCAGGGGTTGCAGCTCTGGCATCAATAATGCCCTTTGTCCTCAATAATAATGGCATTACTCTCATTCTGACTCCTAAAATGGGAAAATTTCTGCATCAAGGAACAATGTGCTTCTGCTATACTTCAAAAACGCATCGTGGAAGCTTTAATTTACTATGAACAGCCGAGTCAGACAAAAAAACAATAACCACAGAGAGCCTGAAGTCAGCTAGCCAGCCATTTTCATCAATGCACTGTAAAACTCCAAAAGACCATATTGTAAATCATAATAAATAACTAGAAAGACTTGAAAGCAGTAATCTAATCTTGGCAGGCATATGAAGTGCTTGAACTTACTGAGCCAGATGGTTTATGTTGCGATCTGGGGCCCTTTGATTGGATTATTGCCTCTTCATTACCTTCCAGGTATCGACTAATCCCTGTGCATTGCACATTACGGTGGATCCTCATTTGGAATTTGTAGCACAAGTCAGTGGCTGCTATTATTCCTTTTTACTTCAGATGTGCAGCATGAATTACAAACTAGGTAAACTTGCAGCTATCCTGCAGTGAATAAAACCGGGAAACTTTATAGCTCCTATGCCTGAACAATGAGCACAGAGCGTTACTCATTATTTTGTTGGATTGTAATTAATCTTTGGGGCGATACCCCGTGGTGCCTTTTTTTACAGCAGTTGTACAGCTAAAAGCATTGAATTTGTCATAGGAAAAACGCTAGAATCTAATATTAAGAAGGTTACAGTAGGGCACTTTGAAAATCTTAATGCAATCACGCGCTCAGCAGGTTTTCTGAAAAGGAAGTTATGTTTGACTAAAGTATCGAAGTTCTTTGATGAAGTGGCAAGCAACATGGATAAAGGGGAACCTGTAGATGTAGATACTTGGATTTTCAAAAGGCATTTCCACAAAGCATATTAAAGATTAATACATCAAATAAGAGCTCATGGTACAAGGGACCTTTATCCATATTAGCATGGATAGAGGATTGGTTAGCTGACAGGAAACAGAGAGTCGGGATAAATGGGTAATTTTTGGGTTGGCCAACTATAACTAGTGGAGTGCCACAGAGATCAGTGCTGGGGCCACTAATGTTTACAATCTACATTAATGTCTTGGATAAATAGGCAGAATGTATGGTTACTAAGTTTGCTAATGACACAAAGATAGGTAGGAAGGCAGGTTCTGAAGTGGGCATATGGACTCTGCAAAGTGATGTAGATAGGTTAAAAGTGAGTGGGCCAAATTTTGGCAGACGTAGTGTAATGTGGGAAGTGTGAACTTGGCCACTTGGGGAGGAGGAGCAGAACAGCAGTATATTATTTAAATGGAGAGATGGCAGAAAGTTGAGGTACAGAGGAATCAGAATGTGCTGGTACCTGAATAACAAAAAGTTGGTATGCAGATGCAGTAAGTGATTAGGAAGGCAAATAGATTGTTGGCATTTGTTGCAAAGACAACTGAGTCTATAAGTAGAAATGTTTTGCTACAGATAGTGAGACCACATCCGAAGCATCATATGAAGTTTTGGTCTCCTTAAGAAAGAAAAAAATTACATTAGAAACAGATCAGGAAAGGTTCACTTGGCTGATTCCTGGGATGAAGGGGTTATCTTACAGTTAGTACTCCAGAGACCCAGGATAATGCTCTGGGACCTGGAATCGAATCTCACCATGACAGATGGTGGAACTTAATTTCAATAAAACCTCTGGAATTGTAATAATAATTCATTTGGTTCACTAATGTCCTTTAGGAGAGGAAATCTGCCACTTTTACCTAGCCTGGCCCAGATGTGACTTGAGACTCACATCAATGTGTTTGACTCTTAAATGCCCTCAGTTCAAGGGCAATTGTGGATGGGCAACAAATTAGGAAGGCAGTGGCTTAGTGGTATTGTCACTGGACCAGAGACCCAGAGAAATGTTCTGGGGACCTGAGTTCAAATCCCACCATAGTAGATGGTGAAATTTGAATTTAACAAAAACCTGGAATTAGAAGTTTAATGATGACCATGAAACCATTATCAATTGTCACAAAAACCCATCTGATTCACTAATATCCATTAGGGAAGGAAATCTGCTGTCCGTACCCAGTCTGGCCTACATGTGATTCCAGATCCTCAACAACATGGTTGACTCTTAAATGCCTTCAGGGATAGGCAATATATGCTGGCCCAGCCAGTGATGTCCATGAAGGAATATTTTTTAAAAAATTGCTGCTTGTTGGAGCAAATTATGTGCAAATTGGCTGCTTGTTTCCTACATCACCATAGTGAGTAAACACTGAAAGATATTCTTTGGCTATAATGCTCTATTGGGTGTCCTTACGTTATGTGAAGCACCCACATCCATCAGAAATACTGGATGTTACTCCAAAATTCCCAACCGGTGCCTTGGTCTCTATTCACTGGGGCTGTCTGGGGCAAAGTTATGAACACTCCACCTTGTGGGTCAGAAGCAGGAATGCTAAAACTAAGCTGAAGTTTAGTTTAATACTAGAGATTAATACTAGGGATAATACAAAATGAATTACAGTCTACTTACCTTTGACCCTCTAAGGCTAATCCACTTTCATACTATGATCAAAAATAAATTGATATATTCTTTGTATATTGGGAAACAGCAGTTAGGGTTCTTAAAATATAGCAATCTTCAAAGTAGACTCAGTCCAGCAAATATCACCAATGTCCGATAATATTGCAGCAACTTTTTTCGTGTTAAAGGCATGTTGTTGCCTATTTCTGTTTTCAAGTGCTCTGGAAACTGATACTGACCGCATTAGTGTCAGTTCATATATTGGAAAATGTAATACAGAGTTTCTCAAAAGAGCCAAGGTTGTGAAGGAAACGCAAATGTATAATGCACACAAAATCATGCAGCATTCCCAAGCTCGCGAAGGATGGCATTTATAAAGGAGAATTTGAATGTTAGGCTTCCCAAGTAATTTTGCATGATGTTGCAAAGTATGCTTGAGATGAAACATCAAGCAGGTGAGATGGTCCTGGAGCACTGCATTGTCGGCATTCTGTAGATTTAATGTATCTCAAAATGTAATATCGTGGCCACTCAATTTGTGTGATAGAGCAGACAGGGTCAGTAAGTTCCTACTGTCAAGAAATAGTCCAGAATAATTCTCTGCTTTTCATTTCCCAAAGGTGAAAATGTATTGGAGTTTTGCCAATCATGATAACATAATGAGACTCTGATGAGAAGTGAAGACTGGACATTGCGTTCCTAGATAGTTTGTTTATTGCATCACCCATAACTTTGTAATGATGAACTGTTTCAGTGCCAAGTGGTAAATCTACTGCAAAGAAGGTGACCTGATGGAAAATACAGAACATAAGCAATTATTTGTGTTCACTTCTTGTGTAATAAGTTATATGTAGTTTATGAATTTGTTGATCAAAACTCACTTCTGCTGATCAGTGAAGTGAACATCCTTTTTTGTTGTCTTGTTTGGATTTCCTAGAACTAAATTTTGCATAAAAGGGAAAATGTCAAACTCCCCCCCATCCAAACACCTTTTTGTCTGAACCGCTAAAGTCATTACATTACACTTTCTGCTCTTTTTGCAAAAAAAAGTGTAATGTAATGACTTTTGTAGCGTGGAGATTTTTTTTGCAAACCTGTGAAAAAAAGGCAAATAGTGTTATTGCTTAAGGACAATTTTGCAGTAATTTAATTCTCAATTTTGGTTCAGGATTGCAAAACAAATTGACTACAGAATAATGCCACAGTGATAGTTTCAATTTATAGCTCAAGCTGAAATTGCAGCTGCATAGACATAAATATACATTCGGGTATTTACGTTCTGATGTTTCTTTGGATGTTGGTGGATGGGGAAACTTAACAATGTGAAACAAATTGTGGAAGGTTTGACTTACATTTAAATACAAACAGAAAATGCTGGATAAACTCAGCAGGTCTGTTTGCACCTATAACAGAGTTAATGTTCCGAGTCAATACGACTCTTCCAGAGAATTGGAGGGGTGAAAATGCAATTAATTATGCATCTGGGGGAGGAGGGAAGAGTGAGGCAAAATAGAAGGTCAGGAATAAGCTAAGGAGAGATTGACAAGATGTCATGGACACAAGACAAAGGGAGTGTTAATGGTGGCATTAAGGACTAAAGAAGTGCTGGATCACCCATCTCCCGCAGCCCAGCCTTCACCCCTTCCCCTCCTTCTCAGGACCATCATATCCTCATTTCTCTCCCTACTAACCTCCGCATTCAAATGTTCATCCCCTATCATTTCCGTGAACTCCAGCGTGACGCCACTATTGTATAATTCTATCCTCACCCATCAGCATTCTGCAATCATAACACAGAATCATTCAGTGCAGAAGGAGGCCATTTGACCCATCAAGTCTACACTGATCACAATCCCATCCAGACCCTATCCCCATAACCCTATGTATTTACCCTAGCTAGTCCTCCTGACACTGAGAGCAATTTGGCATAGCCAATCCAGCTAGCCCGCACATCTGGAGAGCGGAAGGAAACCAGAGCATCCGGAGGAAGCCAAAGCAGACACGGGGAAAATGTGCAAACTCCACGCAGACGGTGACCTGAGGTCGGAATTGAACCCAGTTTCCTGGCGCTGCTAACCACTGTGCCACTGTGAACCATGAGCACTTTCTTCGTGACACCCTGGTCCACTCCTTCATTGCCCCCAATCCTTCACCCCCTTCCCACGGCACCTTCCCATGCAATTGCAGAAAGTGCCACACACCTGCCCCTTTTGCTCCTCCCTCCTCACTGTCCAAGGCTCCAGACATTCATTTCAGGTGAAGCAACTTGCACTCCTTACTGTATTCACTGCTTCCAATGTGGTCTCTTCTATACTGGCTGAGTGAGTGTTTTGTGGGAATGTCTTTGCTCTGTGCACAATCATGACCTTAACCTTCCATTCACTAGCTATTTCAACTCAGCATCTTGTTCTCATGCCCACTTCTATTCTTAGCATACTGCAATGCTCCGGTGAAGCCCAATACAAGTTGAAGGAATAGCACCTCACCTTCCAATTACTGCCTTCTGGATTCAACATTGAGTTCGACAACTTTAACCGGTGAACTTTCCCCTCCATCTAGATCCCCGTTTGTGTTTTTTTGTTTTCTTGGATTGTCCCCCTTCTCCACAGGGCTATTTGTCCCTTGTTTTACAGTTTTGCTTTCCCTGATCACGGATCTTTGTTCTCCCATTAACGCATCCTGCCATCTTGCTTTTATTCCACGAACAGCACTTCTTGACTCCCTTTTAATATTGACATTCCCTTTCACAAACAAAAAGAGAAAATTCTGGAAAATCTGAGCAGGTCTGACAGCATCTGTGGAGGGAGAACAGAGCCAACGTTTCAAGTCAGGATGACTCTGCATCACAGCTTAACACTCCCTTTGTCTTGTGTCCGTGACATCATTGTCAATCTCTCCTCAGCTTTGACCTATCCCTGACCTCACTCCTACACCCCCTCCTCTCCAAATATATAATCCATCACATTTCTATCCCTCTTTGGTTCTGTAGAAGTGTCATAAGGACTTGAAATGTAGGACGAGATTCTATGGCCTCCTAGCCACATGTTTCCTGCTGACAGGAGGTGGCGTGATGTTTGCTTGCAGTAAGAATTCCCACTGACGTGACCCTACACCAGTGGGAAACCCATGGGCGCGGACGTGCTACCGGCAGGACCATAGAGTCCCGCTGGCATGAATGGCCAGAAAATTCCAGCCATTAACTTTGTTTCTCTCTCCACAGCTGCCACCAGATCCGCTGGGTTTATCCAGCACTTTCTGCTTTTATTTCAAACTTCGCAGTATTTTACTTTTATTTGACTTTCACTTAGCTCAGTTAAACTGGACTGATTACAGTAAATTTATTGCATTGACTATTTGATACTCATCCTTATTGTTTAATGCTTTCTCATCTTGACCTAACTATATTTGACCAATGCTTACTCAATCTGCCCTGTAATTACTTATGGCTTCAGAAAAGCATTAAACTGATTTCAAGTCCCATTTCAAACACAAAATATTGGCCTCTGTCTGGTTTGTGTGATTCTTTCTCATTAATTTTAAATTGTATTCACTTTTATTTAGTGCAGTAATTTTGGCAATATGTTGCCATTCATTTGCTATTACTGGGTCAAAATCCTGAAACTCCCCACCTAACAACGCAGTGGGATTACCTGCACCACACAGTCTGCAGAGGTTCAAGAAAGAAAATCACTTCCGCGTTTGCAAGGGCAGTTAGCGGTTGCCAATAAACATCCTGTAAATTAATAAGAAATGTACTAATATGAATGAATGCAACCATCTTTGCTTGAATTTGAATATTTGTAACTTGCTGTAATTGTCTGCTTGACTCTGTTAGTAAAACTCTTGATTTCCAGCTAGAAGACAGTGGGCTTGAACTGCATTCCAGGACATGAGCACATGTTCTAAGATTACAGGGATGCAGTATTGTGGGATTTCTGCACATTTAGAGTAGCAGAGAGTACAGAATGTAGTGTTACAGTCATAGCTAGGGTGTAGAGAAAGATCAACTTAATGCAAGGTTGGTCCCATAAAAAGTCTGATGGCAGCAGGAAAGAAGCTGTTCTTGAGTCGGTTGTACATGACCTCAGACTTTTGCGGCTTTTTCCCGAAGGAAGAAGGTGGAAGAGAGAATGTCTGGGGTGTGTGGGGTCCTTAATTATGCTGGCTCCTTTGCCAAGGCAGAGGAAACTGTAGACAGAGGGTTTACTAGATACTAGATCCTAGGCTAATATGAGGGTATCCTAGAAATAAAGATATGCTTACACCTTTTTTCAGGATGCTCAGTAATATTCAACACCTTTCCATAAACGTAATTTTAGAAAATAACTTTCTCAAACAGAACACCAGGCATCAAATGGTTAATCAACTTTGCTTTGGTCATTGGAATTTATACCAAAAAAAGTATATCTTCTATTCAGACAGACTTTGTGACTGAGCTTAAATTTCCTGAATAATTAATACCATTTATTCTGTACTTCAAAGTATTAATTAAAGTTACTTATCTCCTTTTGATAATGTGAGGTTAGAATTGAATAATATTGTTCCGGTACTCTAAAGGCATTAGCTTTTGTAATAATCCGTACCAGTAGAACTGAAGGCTCTGCCTTAAGTTACCCTTAGTAGTCCATGCAGGGAATTACCAAAGGAATTGTAACACTTCCCTCGTGGGCTGTAGCTAATGGTGTTCCTTCAGAAAGATTGGCAATATGGGACTGAGTTCCAATTGGAGTTTAGACTGAATATAATGCACTGTTCAGTTCAAAGTGCTTTGTGATAAAAAGTAGATGTAAAAATTTAATAAAAAGGAATAAGTCAAAGCATGATGGCCTTCTTTTGAAACACTGATTTTGGGATCCAACCATATGCTAACCAATCATCAAAATCTAAATTAAGATTATTTGGAAGAACAGGAAGAACTCCATTGTTTGATTTTATTTGATTCATTATTGTCACGTGTATAGGGATACACTGAAAAATATTGTTTCTTGCACATTATACAGACAAAGCATACAGTTCATAGAGTACAGAGATGGGGAAGAAAGGAGAGGGTATAGAATGTTACAGCCATGGCTAAGGTGTAGAGAAAGATCAACTTAATATGAGTTAGGTCCATTCAAAAGTCTGAGAGCAGCAGGAAGAAACTGTTCTTGAGTCCGTTGGTACATGATCTCAGACTTCGTATATTTTTCATGATGTAAAATGATGGAAGAGAGTATGTCCAGGGGTCCTTGATTACACAGGCTGCTTTTCTGAGGTAGCAGTAAGTGTAGATAGAGGCAATGGATGGGAGACTGGTTTGCGTGATGTACTCAGCTACATTCACAACCCATTCACAAGTTTCTTGTGGTTTTTGTCAGAGCAGTAGGCATACCAAGCTGTGATACATCTGGGAAGGATGCTTTCTATGGTGCATCTGTAAAAATTGGTGAATGTCGTAGCAAACGTGCTGGATTTCCTTAGCCTCCTGAGAAAATAGAGACGTTGGTGGGCTTTCTTAACTATAGCATCTGTGTGGAGGGACCAGGACTCATTGCTGGTGACCTGGATACCTAGAAACTTGAAGCTTTCAACCATTTCACATCCAGTTGATTCCTTAACAAGTGACTTCTTATCTTCCAAGATGCTGCTGGGCTGTGTCCAAGCAAACCTCATTTATAGTAATGAATTTTAAGAAATTAAGTTTGTGAATTTCAAATGGAAGTGTCTCTACAAAGATATTCAGATCCTTCAAAGCACAATGATGCCAATTTACAAGTTGTGCTTAATTACCCAATGGACAATTTCTTCCCTCTCCAACCTTAATGTAAACATTCTGTTTAATATATAATTAATTTGTCAACAGTTAGAGTAGTCAATTTTGTTTATAGCCTCCTATAATACTCCATTATATAAGAAATAATTCCTTTTAAGTGATACTGATAAATAAATGATGGAAACCAAGCAATTTTATTGATAGAGTGGGCAATAATGCAGGGTGAAAGCATATCTTTTGAAAATGGGCGGTAGTTCAATAGTTATATCATTGTATGTGTTCATAATGGCCATTCCAGCAAGGTTTACATGACTTCAGCATTTGATGCCTGACTCTTCATTGTATTACCTCAGTATGCAGCGTGTGTGTGAGTAACACAGTAGCACAGTGGTTAGCACTGCTGTCCTACAGTGCCAGGGATCTGGGTTTGATTCCCGGCTTGGGTCACTGTTGTGTGAAGTTTGCATGTTCTCCCCATGTCGTATGGGCTTCCTCTGAGTGCTCTGGTTTCCTCCCACAGTCTGAAAGATGTGCTGGTTAGGTGCATTGAACCAAACAGGTGCTGAAATATGGTGACTAGGGGAATTTCACAGTAACTTCATTGCAGTGTTAATGTAAGCCTTACTTGTGACTAATAAATAAAGCTTTTTTTAATGCCAGGGACCCAGATTCAATTCCTGGCTTGGGTCACTGTGTGGCATTTGCACATTCTCCCTGTGTGTGTGTGGGTTTCCACTGGGTGCTCTGATTTCCTCCCACAGTCCAAAAGCCGTGCTGGTTAGGTACATTGGCCATGTTAAATTCTCCCTCAGTGTACCTGATCAGGCGCTGGAGTTTGGTGACTAGGGGTTTTTTTATAGTGTTGACTTAAAGCTATTTGTGACTAATTAGTAAATATTTAATTTATTATTGAGGAGCTTAAAGTAGGAAATTCATCACCATACGTAGATATTTGTTTTTCCTCCATCTGAAAAAAATAGACAGACGTTAAAGGAAAGAGTCAGACGATTTTATTCATGGATTTTGAGAAAAATAAATGTTTTCCCACCCCGTCGAAAGTGAGTCTGTGTACCCTGTAGGTTTGGAAAATCCCACGGCAACGCCTCCTTTCTGAAGTAAATGGCTATTCCACTATTTTTAGGCCAGCCCGGTTTCCATCCCTGTTGATATTCAGCGTGCCTTTGACAGTCCCTTTAATGCGTTCATTCTGTTTCCAAGCTGATCGACTTTTCTGACTTCAATTTGCTTATGGCCTGCCTGAGTGCTGAGCTGTCGTGCCATAAATCAGGGATATGGCCTTGTGCTTGACGCAGACATTCATTAGCATTGTTGGTAAATTCAGTTCTATCAGTATTCATTGATTTTACTGCTATCACAATCCGGATGCAGCGTTAGGAAACTCCTACATTGGAGTTATTCCCTGAGGGGTAATCTGTCTGGCTTGTAAACAGTTGAACCTGCACAATTTCTTTTCTTTGTTGGTGTATACAGTCCGGGTTTCAGAATAATCAGTCAATCCACAGCCCGGACTGCTACGGCAAACCTACCGAAAAAAAAGCTTTTTTTGATGCAGGACGTCTCAATTCGTGATATGAAGTAATGACTCTTGCTTGATTTAAGAGAGGAAGTGCACCCGAGACTATGAAAGTTAATGGGGTGATGGGCAGGAAGAAGTCAATCAAGCATCTTCTCAGTTTTGCAAAGACCATGATTTAAGAGCTCTGCCTACATGGTGGAGGGTACGTTCTGGAGTTGCCTAGTTTAGATTCAGTTCAACAGAATCATGTCAACCCTTCAAACAAATGACATCACCATTGGCACAGTAGAAGGGGGCTTCTGTGGCAATTGTCCCTTTAATCTGCAGAGTAAGGGTCACATGACCCAGCGAACTAATCAGGGAGCAGAACGGTGGGGGGGGGGGGGGGGGGGGGGAATCACCCTAGTGGATTCAGGTTTCTGTTCCAGAACATTCTCAGGAGCTGCAAGTCTCTGTATCGCCTTTACCTGTAAATATAGATGTTTTTGCATTTCTCTCAAAAAGCTGAGCAAGGTTTGTTACAGCTGAGCTATTACATTAGAATTTTCATTGCAATCATGGAAGCCTTATAGTACAGAAAGAGGCCATTTGGCCCATTGAGCTTGCACCAACCACAATCCCACCCAGGCCCTAACTCCACATATTTTACCCACTAATCCCTCTAACCTAGGCATCCCAGGACACTAAGGGACAATTTTAGCATGGCCAATCAACCTAACACGTACATCTTTGGACTGTGGGAGGAAACCGGAGCACCCAGAGAAAACCCAGGCAGACATGAGGAGAATGTGCAAACTCCACACTGACAGTGACACAAGCCAGGAATTGAACCCAGGTCCCTGGAGCTATGAAGCAGCAATGCTAACCATTGTGCTACCGTGCTGCCCATCTCAACTCATTCCCAAGCAACATGTAGGATGAGATTCTCCGGCCTCCCAGCAGGGTGTTTCCCGCTGGCGCATTGTTTGCTAGCGAAGGGATTCTCTGGCCTTGGTGTTGTCAATGAGAATTCCCATTGATGTCATTCCACACCAACCAGAAACCCGTGGGTATGCTGCCGGTGGGACTGGAGAATCCCACTGCTGTGTATGGCTGGAGAATTCAGGCTGTAACGTGCCTTCAATGTTAATCATTGGACAATTGAATCGCACTGCTTACGGCCTGTATCACACTCACCCCCAGGGTAAATCAAATAGAAGACATTTTTAAGTTGGTTCAAAATATGACTACTAAAGATTGATTCTTGACAAAACTCCCGATATTCATTGTTTCAAGTGGGAAGATAAGGAGCAGCCATCCATCCCCCGGCTCTCCTTCAACATCAGCAATGATTTTCCATTCACTTTTGTTCCAGACTTTGCACATTGTTTCCCCTTTAAAAATGTTGGATTCCGGAATAGAATGGGAGGCAGAATGCAAACTGAGAAAAGCTTGCTCATTTTATTTAACAGTATTAAAACCACCACTTTGCAGATTAAAAGGTTTAAGTTCCATTGCAAAAACTGGTTACGTAACCAATACTTCTTCATTTATCCCATGTTCTCCTCCATTTTTGGTAAAAACCAATGCCTTTTGTCGAAGATTCTCTGTGAAAATAAGGCACCAAGGATTGAAATGTCACCAATTATGATTTCACAATGGCTATTAGTAGCTCCATGAAGGACTTACCAGTAGAAGGTTACCTTTCCCTTCAATAATTTCCAATTATCTGTGTTTATTTGGCCTCTCGAGCCTGCTCCACCATTCAATAAGATCATGGATGATCTTTTTGTGGACTCAACTCCACTTACCCGCCCACTCACCATAACCCTTAATTCCTTTACTGTTCAAAAATCTATCTACCTTTGCCTTAAAAACATTCAACGAGGTAGCCTCAACTGATTAACTGGGCAGGGTATTCCACAGATTCACAACCCTTTGGGTGAAGAAGTTCCTCTTCAACACAGTCCTAAATCTACTTCCCCTTATTTTGAGGCTATGCCCCTAGTTCTGGCCACCAGTAGAAACAACCTCTCTGCTTCTATCTTATCTATTCCCTTCGTTATTTTATATGATTCTATAATAACCCCCTCAGTCTTTTAAATTCCAGTGAGTATATTCCCAGTTTACTGAGTTTCTCCTCATAAGCCAACCCTTTCAACTCTGAAATCAACCTATTGTATCTCCTCTGCACCCCTCCAGTGCCAGTGTATCCTTTCTCAAGTAAGGAGACCAAATCTGCACACAGTACTCTCGGTGCCTCACCAGCACTTTATACAGCTGCAACATAACCTCCCTGTTTTTAAAATCCATCCCTCTAGCAATGAAGGACAAAATTCCATTTGCTTTCTGTTTGACCTGCTTCACCTGCAAACAATCTCCTTGAGATCCCTGCACAAGGACACCCAGGTCCTTCTGTACGGCAGCATGCTGCAGTTCTTTATCATTTAAAAAAATAGTCCATGTATTTAAGGGAATTTGTTGAATGCATTAAAAGAAGGAATGCAATGCGTGAAATGCAGCAGTGAATCTAATTTTGATTGTTTGGATTGGCTTTGTGCTGAGCCAGTTTCAAAAAGCCTCCCGTGTCAAGACTTATGCTAATTTTCTCTTCTCATGCTTGTCATCTGATCTGAGTGAAATTGCTAAATTGTGTTAAATTATGAACTAGGCTTAAACTGCCTAAATGCATTTTTGCAGAATTCTTGCAGCAAAAGGGATACTTTCCAGAGGTCTTTAATGTGCTAACCCACTGTATGACCCAATTATCTCAACATCTGCCATAGGTGTCTGCTGCTTCTCGCTCTGACTTCCAGGACCTTTGATATAAAGCCATTAACTTGTAGATTTTGTAAGTTTATGGAAGTCCTCCGAACTCCTCTGAAATATGTTTACTGGCTTGTAGTTTACTCTCTGATGTTGCTTTTTTTGAAAATTAATTTATAAATGAAGGACATAAATGTTGCGTTAAAATCTAATTTAGCACTGAAATCAGCTTGTATTGGGTTTACGTACTGCTGCATATTTTGAGGGTTCATGTACTGCTGCATATTTTGAGAGTGCTAGCAAAACTAGATTCTTTGGTGACGTGGTACATGAGAAGGACAGTAACATATTATCATAGGCTCCTTGATAAAGGTAGGTGGGTGTACTATTTGGAGCATGAGTTGCTGTTCTTTGCTGTCCTGGATGTGTCAATTGGTCTTTCCTCCATGGGAGCCTTTGGGTTTTCCCAAGATCACATCAAGTTGGTTTCTGGGAAGTAGACTAAAGACTATTTTATATTTTGCAGTCCCAACCTTTTTAGGTTGGCATACATCCATGTTAGCATACATCCATGTTGGCATACATTCATGTGAACTTTACACTTATGTATGTTGAGTGGGTAGATGTGATTTCCCACAATGTGGGAACATATGTTCCTGCTGTCAATTCTGGGAGCTGCAGTAGTTTAGTTTAGTTTATTTATTGGTGTCATAAGTAGGCTTACATTAACACTACAATGAAGTTACTGTGAAAATCCACCAATTGCCAAACGCCATCATCTGTACACTGAGGGAGAATTTAGCATGGCTAATGCACCTAACCAGGATGTCTTTTGGAATAGTAACAGTAATCTATTTTCAATTCATCCTGTTCAATGTGAATATCAGTCAGATTTGATGGTGCGATTTGACAATAACAACAATATTTATTTATTAGTGTCACAAGTAGGCTTACATTAACATTGTAATTAAGTTACTATGACAATCTCCTAGTCACCACACTCTGGTGCCTGTTCGGTACACTGAAGGAGAATTTAGCATGGCCAATCCATCTAACCAGCACGTCATTCGGAATAGTAACAGTAATCTATCAAAAGGGCAGTAAGGGTTAGGTGATTGGAGTTGTTTAGGTCTTTCACCGAGTAAACGTGGTTTGGACAGAGTAAAGCATTATCAGTCCTATCATAACAGAGGAACATTGGAACGTAGGACTTAAGAGCAGAAGGAGGCTATTCAACCCTGTGAGCCTTCTTTGCCATCCAGTAAGGTCATGGCTGATCTGGTTACGGTCTCAATTTCAGCTTGTTGTCTATCTTGATGACCTTGTCTATCAAAACACTATCCATCTCTGCATGAACAAATTCAATGACCCATCCTCTACTGCTTTCTGGGAGAGAGAATTCCACAGACTAATGACCCCTTGAGAGAAAGCAATCTTCTCATCTCTGTTTTAAAAGGGAAACCACTTCTTCTTAAACTATGTCTCCTAGTTCTCGTCTTTCCCACAAGTGGAAATGCCTTTTGGTATCTCCCTTATCAAATTCCCTCAGAATCTTCCATGTTTCAATAATATCACCTCTTCTAAATTCCATTGGGCCTAGTCTCCACCTGTTCAACATTTCTTCATAAGGTAAGCCCCTCATCCCAGGGATGAGGAATCTAAGGAATATCCTGTGTGGCTTTCCATGCTGCTGGGCAGTTGTTGGATTGTTTGCATCTCCATCAATATTCTTCCACATGAAGAGTTGGAAAATGTAGTCTATGCATGTAGCTCTCAATGACCTTCAATTGGCCATCCCACATTCAGCTACACAAAGATATCATGAGTATTGCCTCCATATTATTTCCCAAGAAATATCCAGTGGACTACATCTTATTTGGTGATACGGTGGCACAGTGGTTAGCACTGCTGTCTCACGGCGCCAGCAACCTGGGTTTGATTCCCAGCTTGGGTTACTGTCTGTGCAGAGTCTGTGTGGGGATGCTCCGGTTTCCTCCCACAGTCTAAAAGACATGCTAGTTAGATGCATTGGCTGTACTAAATTTTCCCTCGGTGTATCTGAACAGGTGCTGGAATGTGATGACTAGGTGATTTTCACAGTAACTTCATTGCAATTAACATAAGATTACTTATGACATAAATAAATAAACATACTTATTTTTTAGATTTGATTGTGTTGGGGGAATTTCCTGTCCTGCCTGCCATGGGAATTATAGCAGTCGGTTGGGGGGGGTGGTGGGGGGCGAACAGTTCGCCCGGGGGGGCGTGGGGGGCAGTGCCACGCAAAGGTCCATTGACTTCAGATGGGATTATCCGTTTTTTGGACAAGCGCAGCTGGAAAATTCTGCCCGATAGTATGGTATTTTGTAGAAGTATGACAGGAAATCCCCTATGCACAAGTATGCCTTATAACCCAAGACTGAGTGCCAAGAATAACACCACATGTATCAATGTAAAACACATATTGGGCATTAGCAGTAGAGAATGCGAGACAAATGAGAATCAAAGGTTAGAAAGCCTGAAACTAGTGGTGTTTCTTAGGTTTACTTAATTTGGTGGAAATGTTTGTGTAAGGCAGTGTGTCAATAATATCTGATTCCCAGTTAATAAACTGGCAGACAGAAGTTGTTTAAATGGTTATTAGTGAATGATAGCAACGTAGTATTATCTCAGCAAGTCCTGCTGCAACATGAAATATGGGCCTCCTCACCAGTTTAGACAGACATTTTTTGTAAATGTAAATTAAGTAACAGCAGCTACAAGGAGAATAACATCACCGATCGCTGCAACAGAAAACCTATCAACCATCCACAGGCTCATTTAAATCAATCACACCGTTCATTTCTGTTAGACAAATTTGTTAAAAGTCCAAAGCAAACCATAATGTATTTCACTTCATGCTGAATTCAAATGAGCCTTTTAAAAAAAAGTAAGAATTATTGAAAGGAGGCATGTGTACGCGTTGCAGCCATCCCCTGTAGCCCTGAGCTGCATCCCTGCACAGATCAAACCCATGTTGTTCCTTCCTGTTCCTCTGATGTTCCTCATGCTGAATATATTAAAGATAATGGAAACAGCTCAGCTTGAATTAATCCATACATTCTAACTTTATACCTGCTAGATTCCAATTGGTTTCAGCTGGTAACTCGATGACAGGACAATTAACACCAACTTTTCTCCACATGGGAAATCACTGATGTAGAACAGACCATTATGAGGAGTGCACTGGGCAGACGCTGGAGGGGAAATTGCTCTCGGCTGGTCTCATGCCTTCTAATGGCTGGCGTAAGATTGGCACTGCAGAGGTATGGAAACAAGTGACCTGCCACTCTTTTGCTGGCGCTAATTTACCACCCTGGGAGATCCACTGAGGGATATATAAATAACTGCCAAAAATACTTTGTTAATGCAGCAATATGCAAACATGTTTTATTTCAATTATTTGCAAAATAACCCAAGCATTTAACTGGGGTCCTTAATCCAGATTTTGTTATCATTAACCACTTTGAGCTGCCTACTTGTTTAAATTGGCCATTTGAAGAAGACTTCCACTGGAGAGTGTGTAAGAATTTTTCAGACTTAATATTAGTTAACACCGTGGCTTGCATTCAGGACAGAGACCTCACAATTCAGCTTAAAAATGGGCCAGAGTTTTCCAGCCGTTCACAATCCACCGCCGCTGCAAGCAAGGACGGAGAATTTGATGTTTGGTCAAATCTCCGTTCACCGCAGCAGGACCAGAAAATCCCACCAGTGTGAATGGCTCTTCTACATTTTGCATTTGGCCTCCAGTCTCAGGGTGGGATTTTCCAGTTCCGTCAGTGACAGGCGTTATCGTAGGTGGGACTGGAAAATTTGGGGTGCAGCCAAGAAAATCCTGGCCAAAGTCATAATGGGTAAAAGGTCGCCTTGCATTTTCCACAGAAGAACAGAGCCCTCCAAGTGTCCTGTCCAACATTCATCCTTCAGTGAATGCCAACAAAATATATTGATCCATCATTCATCTTATTGCTGTTTGTGGAAACTTCCTTTTCCAAAATGCAATAGTGTCTCTGCTTCAGAGCTTTTTGGGGAATTCTGAAGATAGGCACAACTTCAAGTCACGTTCTTTCCATTACACATTAAATGCAACAAATGAAGGAGTTTATACTTACCATCACGTCCCAACTGACTCTAAAACAGCTTCTTCCCTGCTGCCATCAGATTTTTGAAGGGACCTACCTTCCATTAAATTGATCTTTCTCTACACGCTAGCTATGACTGTAATTTTACATTCTTTACTCTCTCCTTTCTTTCCATATGAATGGTATGCTTTGTCTGGATAGCATGCAAGAAACAATATTTTTCACTGTATACTAATACATGTGACAATAATAAATCAAATCAAATTTTAAAAAATGAAAGCATGCTTGGTCATCTGACTACACACAGCTCATCCACTCTTGCTGGCTCAAACGTGGGGGTGGACAGTTTAAACCTCTCCACAACTTTAGCAGAATCAGTTTCCTATGATAAACTGATGTGGTTCATATGCTGTCATAGGAAGCACAAACCATTGTGGGGCACAGCCAGTCCCAACTGGGGAACCCACAACAAGCAGCTTCCTACTCCTAGAATTCTTTCACTATATTTATTCATTCAGTTTTAATAGCTAGATGGTGTCTTGCAAGCAAAGTATGTTTTTTATTGTAGTGATTGATTACAGGACTTATCCTGCAAAGTTAAGTGAATTGTAACATTGTTCAGCATTGTGTAAGTGTTGAGATGCATTAGAGTACTTTTCCCATTGGGAAAATGCTGCTATGCATTCAAAGCTAAAGGAACCACTGCTTGGAATCTCTAGTTTCATAATCTCAAGTGATTTGAATATGTAGAGCTCTTTTAAATATGATTAAATAAAACATTTCAGCAGTGTTCACATAGAGTAAACAAAGCAGACACCCACACTTGGGCTGCTTTGATTGAGAGCATATCTGGTTTATCTTAGAACTGTTTTACCAGTTTCAGTAGACTCCATTGTTTAGATTTCACATAGTTTGGTTTATAGCTGAACCAATTATGATGCTTCTTTGAGTTTCAAAAGCTCTAGAACCACTTATTTCAGCAGGGGAATGTTTCCATGTTTTGACAATTTTAGTGGTTACCAAAGGATTACCTATCTTTCATGTGGTTAGTGAGATTGATTTTTGTTTGTTTTTATAATAGATTTACAATTTGAGGGGATTTAATATTTTGTGTAGGTTTTATAAATGAGAGTTTTTTCAGTATGAGTGGAAACTTCATTAGATTGTTTGAAGTTTAAATTTTTTATCTCCATTCCAAGACACTTGCGAGGGTGGGGGGGGGGGCGTGTGATTTTTCCAAAATAATCAAAGTGTCCAACAAAAACGGGAAGAGCCTAAACTTGCCAGAGAGGCTGGCAGCAGGGGGCCATTGGGCATGTGCCAATCTCCCAGTACACTGGGAGATCAGTTGAAATCCCGTCCTCCCCTCCGATCAATGGCTTCCTGATGGCCAGACCTGACCAGCCCCCACCAAACAAATCACCAGTCCCAAATCCTGATGACCAGCCCCACCATTAGCCTCCAACCCCGATGCTGCAGGAACGGTGTAAGGCTGATCATGCAAAACAAAATACCCTAGGAGAATCGCGACCTGCCAGCCTCTGGGCAGGCATTTAGGTTTTTAGCCTCTTGCTTACATTTCCCACCCTGCTATGCTACATGACTAACATGACAGGATGGGATAGTCATGACCATGGTTTCTGAGATCTACCCAATGTTGAATGGTTATAGACAGTGCACTGGGGGCATGAGGCTAGGGAGGGGACATGAGGAAAATAAGGTGACATGGAGGGGGAATGGGAGAATGGGGGAGAGCAGAATATATGAGGGGGTATTGGAAGGCATGGGGAAAGTGAGGGGGCATGGGGACATGTAGGATTTGTGGGGAGCTGAGGGGATTGGGGTGATGGTTTGAATGGCTGACATTCATCAATAGAATTGGGTCCATGCATGGCCATCCACATGCCTCCACTGTTACCTCAGTCCTAACTCTGGAGGTGGTGGGCCTGATCCCTTCTCTTCCCACCTTCCCAGAATGAGAATATAGTGGGCAGGGGGCTATCTAAAGAGAATAGGTCTGCTGATCAGGTAATTTCCCAACTCTACTTACCCAGCCCCTCCAGGAATATTTGACCCAAAGGCCACAGGACATTTGTCCAGTGTGGGTACTGAGCATTGGAAGGGCACTATATTAGGGTAGTAAGGTACTGGAAATACTTGCTTTATGTCATCAGTATAAAGAGGGTGGACTTTGGGCTGGTGCATTTGGTGGAAAATGGCAAGTTGATATAGATTGGGGGACGTATTGAGCCTTGAAGATTGATTAAATGAATATGGAGACACATAAAGCATGGGGCAGCACAGAGCGGCACAGTGGTTAGCACTGCTGCCTCACAGCACCAGGGACCCGGATTCGATTCCCAGCTTGGGTCACCGTGTGGAGTCTGCAAGTTCTCCCTGTGCCTGTATGGGCTTCCTCTGGGTGCTCAGTTTCCTCCCATACTCCAAAGATGTGCAGGTTAGGTGGATTGGCCATGGTAAATTGCCCCTTAGTGTGAGGGGGATTAATAGGGGTTACATGGGGTTACTGCGATAGAGTCTGGGTGGGATTGTTATTGGTGCAGACTTGATGGGCTAAATGGCCTTCTTCTGCTCTGTAGGGATTCTAAGATTCTATGATTCTATAAGGACAATTGGAAGATTTAGATCCAATATTCCTGGAATGCTTTAAGTAAGTGGTTTTGTTATTCCTGATACTTTTAAACAGTTTGAAATTAAAGCTGCCTGAACATTTTGAGACAAAAACATGAAATGTATTCAGAGCCAGAGATGCCCCTGCAATGTAAATATTCTGTGTAGGTTTGAAAATACAGTGGTTTTTGGTCATGTTTTTCTGCTTCTCTAGCAGACAGAGGATGTGTTGGAAACAAAAGGAGGAAGGTAAAAAAAAACTTGGCATTTTAATGAGCTGAATGCAGAAACGCTGCAGTTGACAGTGGAGAGACAGAGGACCATGCTGTTTGCTGCATCAAATCGGGCTATCTCATAAACTGATATAGATGCAAAGGCTGGCAGCAAAATAGCAGAAGAACAAAACCTTGCTTGTATCTCCAATAGGCATGGCTGCAGCGCTAGAAGGAACTGATTTTGTCAGAAAGGACAGGGTTTGGCACTGAAACAAAATCAGAAAATGCTGAAAAATCTCAGCAGGTCTGGCAGCATCTGTGGAGGGAAGATAGAGCCAACGTTTTGGGGTGATTTTGTTTCTAAGTGCTGAATCTGGGCGCAATTCAGATCTGACTTATAAACCTGTTGTCAGGCGTCCCCATACGCACTTAGCCTGAAAAAAAAAGTCGCGAGTTTGAATCGCGCTGTGGGCAGGGCTTATAGCACCCGAAATGCTGTTGCTCCAATCAGAGCCTTCAACTGTGCATGCGCTGTGAGATGCTCCCCTGCCACATCGCTCCCAGCTGCAAAAAGCAGATACAGTGGCCCAGGAGCAAGAAGCAAGAAGCGGGAGCCCTCACAGACATTGCCCCACCTCCACAACATAACTGTCCCCCTTATCCACTCACCCACCCCTGCTACCCGAGCCGATCGCGACCCCCTGCCCTCTTCCCCCCCACTGATCGCCTGCAGAGTGGCAGTGGAAACCCCCCCCCCATCAGAGACATCAGATCTGGCCTCCCTTCTCCCGTTTCCCCCCTGTCCACCAAATATACATCTGGCCCGCCTCCTCCTTCCTTCCCCCCCACCAGGGAATGACCTGGCCCACCTCCTCCCCCCCGCCCCCCCCCCCCCCCCACCCCCCACCGATCTGAGTCAGAGAGCCTCCAGAAGCTCTGAACTTACCTCTTCAGAAGCTGGACCACCAGAAACAGACCTTTGTCGAGCGTGCCTGTTTTGCGCCGAATCTGGACAGGCGAACGTGATGCTAAAGGGGGAGATGCTGGTAAGATTGGGTGTCTAGCTCATTAGATTAACTTAAATACATGCAAATGCATTTAAAGTGACGTCGCGCCTGTTTCAGGCGCGGTTCCGATCGCGGCCATTTTCAGGCCTCGGTAAATTGGGAATCTGCGCGGCCGTGGGCGAGGATTGTGCTATTTGCCTCACGCCCGACTTTACCAAGTTCTCGCACCCGTAAATGGACGCAACGCAATGGTAAAATTGAGCCTTTTGAGTCTGGGTGACCCTTCATCCAGCTGTGTCAGATTTGCTGAGATTTTCCAGCATTTTCTGTTTTTGTTTCAGATTCCAGCATCCGTAGTATTTTGCTTTTATCTTAGGGCTGGCACAGACACTGGCTGGCTAAGCCAAGGGTGAAGGTGATTTTTCTGCATCCCTCTAATTTCTCTCTTTTTTTATTCATTTCTGGGAGCTGGGTGTCACTGGCTGGGCCAACATTTATTGCCCATCCCTTATTACCCAAGGGCATTTGAGAGTCAACCACATTGCTCTGGAGTCACATGTAGGCCAAACCAGATAAGGATGGCAGATTTCATTCCTTAAAGGACATACGTGAACTGAACAATTGGCATTGGTTTCATGGTCATCAGTAGATTTCTAATTCCAGATATTTTTTATTGAATTCAAATACCACCACCTGCCTGTGGTGGGATTCGAACCCAGGTCTCCAGATCATTCGCTGAGTTTCTGGATTAATTGAAGCGTGATAATACTACTAGGCCTTCGCCTCCTCAGCATCTCTTTGTTTGCACACATCTTTTGTTTTCACTCCGCTAAATATCTTTTTAGACTGCCACTTCTTCTCATAGCCCAAATATGGCTGCTGCTTTAACCTCCCATGCGTCAATGGTTCCTCAGGATACCGACTTTACTTTGGGCAGTGCCTCTTTCTGACATGGACCTCTTCATCGTCATTTCCCGAGATATGACCTTTATCCTTGTTTCAACATACACGAGAGAAAAGAGGCCAGAGCTGAAGACAGTGCTTGACAATGAGAGAAGCAAAAATCTCCACCTCTTCAAGAATCAGCCGTCTCCATTTAATGGAACAATAATAGCTCACCTTCAACCACTTCAAGAACACACTTCAAAATCATTGTATGATATTAAAAGTAAAACAAAATAGGAAACTTGAACAAAATAATGGATCAATTTGCAGTGGAAAATCTCAAAGTCATCTGGCCAGTTCTTGACATCTCAACAGTAGAAATATTTAGCAAGGTATGACATCATTTCTGAGAAGCTGGCAAATTATTTTCAATCACTGCCAAGGCCAGGAATGGAGGCACTAAGAATAGCACTCATGGCCTGTCTGCAGGCTCCCCAGCTCCATCCACCATTTTCTTGGGGACTGGATTGGGTGGATGGGTAGTAGGGCTACCCACCCTTCTGCACATGCTGGGTAGCCAATTATTAAGGCCTGTAATGGAGGCTGACTGGAATTATTCAATTAGTGTTTAGGTTTAGAACCAGTTTAGATACTTGTTCTGTGGCGTCCTGGTGGCAGGCCAGTGGCCAGTTCTTCGTTGGCAGACTTTGAGGTCTTCTCTGCCTGTCATTCTAGCTGTAGGAGCAGCTGCTGTGTATAGGGGGATCCCCACATTGTTCCAGAGTGAAACAGCATCTCCATGAAACACAAGAAAAGTTAGTTACATTAAAACTTTTACTAAATAATTCCTAATAGAGGCTGGTAACACAAAGTATTTTATTAGAAATGAATGACACAATGAAGAACATTTGATCATTTTTATTTTCGCAGGACGAAAAAAAAGAGCCAGGGACCTGGGTTCAATTCCGGCCTTGGGTGACTGTGTGGAGTCTACACATTCTCCCCATGTCTGCGTGGGTTTCCTCCCACACTCTGGTTTCATCCCACACTCCAAAGGTGAGCGGATTAGGTGGATTGGCCGTACTAAATTGCCTCTTAGTGCTCAAAGGTGTGTATGTTAAATAGAAAAGTGGTAAAGTGTAGGGTTATGGGGATTGGGTGGGGAAGAGGGCCAAGGTAAGATACTCTTTCAGAGAGTTAGTACAGACTTGATGGGCAGCATGGCCTTCTTCTGCACCGTAGAGATTCTATGAAATTCTTCTATGTTGACTGATAGACAGTTTTGGTATTGGTACGATTTGTCTTTCTTAAGTATTGAAGAAATGTGAGATCTTGAGAATGTAATATGATTTTAACAGCACGTAACACAATTGTTGTGCAACAGGAACCAAACATTGAAATAAAGCTGGGAAGGTTGCATCTCAACAATATATCTAAGTTTGAAACCAGTTGCAGCCATGAAACCATTAGGCACATTGAACTGGATGAGCATATATTTAGGATCTTTATTCAAAACACCCTTGAAAATGTTCTAAACCACAATATTTCTGTTCCTTGAAGATAAATTAACAGAAGGAAGATTTGCTCTGTATACTGTGCGTCTTACAATCTTATACCATTTTGTGTATTCATTATTTTTCAGTGCAGAAGCCAAATTATTTCAGCGCATTACATCCACAAAGGCTTTTGCATGCAAGCTTTTGTCTTGGCAACTGTTCATTTGCAAGAACAATTAAAAGCAAGCTGAGAGAATGTGCCAGCCAACCCAAATGTGAAGCTTCTGCTTTATTGAATGCCCACAATAATGTTGACCGAACGCTTTGTAAAAGAGTAAGGCTATTTCAAAATGGTTCAAAGTCACAACTCAGTGTTCAATGTGCATTATATGCTGGGAGTTGTATATATATAGAAAAAAATCTTCCATTTCTTTGGCACACAAGCTTACAAGTTGTACTCTGATTTACACTATGATGAATATTTTAGGAAGCTGTCAGGAGAAAGGATTGTGATTAATCCCATCATTTTCCAAAGCTTCATGTTTGACTCTGACACATTGAGGGAGTCAGAGATTGGAAGGAAAATAAATGACTAATCAAAAATCTCCTGAGAGATATATACTTCGGTAAGGTTTACCAGAGGACAATAATGTTAGTAAACTACCCTGTAAGGACAAAAGTTCTTGCTTACATCCCCAGATTTTTAGCTCAAAACCAAAAGCAAAACACTGTGGATGGTGGAAATCAGAAATAAAAATAGAAAACACTGGAAAAGCTCAGCAGGTCTGACAATGCCTGTGGAGGGAGACACAGTAAGAAGTCTGACAACACCAGGTTAAAGTCCAACCAATTTATTTGATAGTAAACTCACAACCTTTCGGGGTTTGCCCCTTCGTCAGGTGAGTGGAGAGTTCTGGCCTCAGACAGAGCATATAACAGCATAGACAGTTTACAGATTACTGATTAGAATGTGAGCCTTTACAACTAACCTGCTATTCAAGTCTTAAAGATGCAGACAATGTGAGTGGAAAGAGCATTAGGCATAGGTTAAAGAGATGTGTATTGTCTCCAGACAGTACAGTAGGTGAGGTTTTGCAAACCCAGGCAAGTCATGGGGATTACAGACAGTGCGTCATGAACCCAAGATCCTGGTTGATCCTGGAGAGAGAAACAGAGCTAATGCTTTGAGTGAGTCTTCTTCAGAGCTTATGAACTCATTTTGTTTCTCTCTCCACAGATGTTGCCAGACCTGCGCAGTTTTTCCAGCATTTTCTGTTTTATTTTTTATTTCTCTTTAGCTCTTTTGGGCATTTGTAAGTTACTTTGCTAACATATTTTACTTTTTTCTGACAAATAATATGTACCTGTTATAAACTCCATTGGAAAAAAAAATCACAGGCAAATGGAAAATTCAACGTTATTACCCCAGGCAATTTGTTCAAGAATGGTCTCACATTCAACATAGCACAGTTCAAACATATCCTTGTTAATAATGTCCCCTCATGTTACCAGTCACACCTATATTACCAACCTTCTATCTAATTATTACTAATATCCTGAGCACACTAAATTTGTCTGATTCAATGCTTTGTGGAATTTGTGACAATAATCTTAATTTTTTGTTCTGGACAAATAAAGATGGTCAGATGTTCTTCACAGGCCCTGATAATTAGATGATGCAGCACATTTTCAGAAACTGCTTTCTCTGTTGAATTGTACCAAAATAACATTATTCAAAATTTCCATGCTATTGACGTAGCATAGGTATAAAATTATTTCTTTCAGCTTGCAACTGTCACGAGTCGGTAATTAAGTGCGGTTTAAAGCACTCTCATTTACGCTGAGTATCTAACCACGTCTTTACTGATAAAAATCAACAGGACTTAGATTCAGAAGCAAGTGAAATAAGGTGAGAAAAGCTGATTCAATAGAACCTCGGCAAATTCCTGTGCACCTTTTCTGTAACTTTGGCAGAAGAGTTATAGAAATACTGGAAAAATGGTAGGAGATTTCCAGGGCTTTTTAAAATCAAAGTTACAGTGGTTAGTCTGGGAGAAGCCCATTGCACACACACCACCCCCCGCTCTCCCACCCCCCACCCCCCCAACTCCTCCCCATTGTAAAGGTTGTTTGGTGTTTCACAGAGAGGTCTAGAAGTTGTAGTTAAAATTTATTTAGTAGTGTCAGATGAAACTACTGTGGAAATCCCTTATTTGCCACACTCTGGCGCCTGTTTGGGTGCACTGAGGGACAATTTACCATGGCTAATACACCTAAACCTGCACATCTCTGGAAATTGGGAGGAAACTGGAGCACCCGGAGGAAACCCGCACAGACATGGAGACAATGTTGAAGACTCTGCACAGACAGTAACCCAAGCTGGGAATTGAACCAGGGTCTCTGGCGCTGTGAGGCAGCAGTAATAATCACTGTGTCACCGTGCCACCATATGTATGGTTGAACATAAACTGTTTATTGGTAACCTATAATTATATATATTTCCAACATACAGCACTGAGTAGATGCACCTCCAAGCTGGCTTTTTCCAGACTCTACTCCATAGATAGTCCACTATTAAGTGACTGTCTACATCACTATATGGACAGTACTGTTCTCCAGTCCCAACCCTGGAAATACTCATCCTAAAAATTCAGTATCCTCCAGTTTACATAAAGTTCAATTTTGATTAAAATACTTCAAGCCAGCAATGAATATGTTAGCAACAGATTTACTTGTCAATAAAAGTGATACTAATCGACATGTCCTTATGACGTGAAATAAATCATGAACTATATAAATCAAGCTTTATTCTTTTATACTTATTTATATTGATCTTTGTTGAACCAAAAGATGGCCACCACAAATCACCTGATGCCTGGAATTCTAAGGTGACCACCAATGCATTATATGGATTGCACTGAAGAAATGCTCTAACATGTTGTCCATGGAGTCTCAGACCTGTGGCTGCAGGTCCCTTTCAAAAAGGAATTATTGAAAGGAAATGGGTATCATTTGCATCTTTATAAGCTCACCCTGCTAATGGACTCCGAGTCAACCAAGAAATAGTTATCCAGAGTAGTGTCATTTGTGTGGATATGACTCTTTCAGAGGTTAATCATTGGGTCATTATAAACTATGAAATTAAAACTGGTCCTGACACCAGATGAACATCCTTTTATGAAATCATTATGGAGAAATAAGATGACATAACCCAAATGACCATGTTGGAATCTTTATACTCAGTTGAGAACTCAGAAACAAACATTTTGCTGATTTGCATCCAATCTTCAAGACCAGCCGCAGGAATCCATCTTGACCAAGCGAACTACAAAAAATCTCAGTTCTTTGAAGCTTTTCTACCTCAAAGCCTCTGATCATTGCCTACCAAGCAGGCCAGGTCTATGTACAGCAATCTTATCTCACTGCATTACCATCCATTCTAAGGGTCTTCACACTGCTTTCTTCAGCCATGAATCAACAGGAATTGGAACATTTCAATGAAGGAATCCTCTTGTCCTGGGCTTTAACTTTCTGCACTCTGGAAACCACATGAACTGGTATCCTTTTCTGTGTTTCTTTAATTGCTAAGTTATTCATTGTTGTAAATCTCTTTTCCAGCCCACATACTATATATTTGTCTGAATTTGTGACCAAAACCCTGATTTGAATGTGTGAATAAACTTACCTTCTGAATCGATCATAAAAATAATTTCCTGCGAGTCACTTTAAAAATCTGAACACACAAAATAGGAGCAGAAATAAGCCATTTGGCTCTTCCATTCGATAAGATCATAGCTGATCTGTTTGTGTTTTAAGTTCTACATTCCCGACTAGTTGAAAGTTTATTTATTAGTGTCACAACTCCATTACATTAACACTGCAATGAAGTTACTGTGAAAATCCCCCCACTCATCCCCCGCCACATTCCAGCACCTGTTCGGGTACACTGAGCTAGAATTTAGCATGGCCAATTCACCTAACCTGCACATCTTTTGGTCTGTGAGAGGAAACTAGAGCACCCAGAGGAAATCCACGCAGACACGGGGAGAAACATGCAGACTCCACACAGACAGTGACCCAAGCCGGGAATCAAACCCGGGTCCCTGGTGTTGTGAGGCAACAGTGCTAACCGCTGTGCCACTATGTTGCCCTGCCCCAATAACCTTTAATTTCTTCACCTAACAAAAATCTATCTACCTCTGCATAAAGGTATTCAATGATCCTGCCTCCACCACCTTCTGGGGCAGAATTCCAAAGTTGCACAACCCTCAGAGAAAGAAATGCTCCTCATCTCTGTCTTAAAACAACACCCCCCCCCCCACCCCCCCAGCCATTTCTGGATTAGAAATTGGATTTCACAAACTAAGGGTTTGGGGAAACATGCCACAGCTTATTCTTAAAACAATCCTGCTTATGGACAGACGGTGAGAGGACAAAGAGTTCAGTCTCTCTCGCTTGCCTATAACATTAAATTGAAGCAGTCTTGACAAAGTCTTAAGTGTCGACTTGTCCATTCTCTACACAACTGCTGCCTGAACTGCTGAATGTTTTCAGTATTTTGTGTGTTTGTCTTTCAGATTTCCAGCATCTGCAGTATTCTTTCTATTTGTCCAGGAATATAATGCGCAGCTTTGGTCTTTTGCCTCCAAAAGGGACAAAGAAAGGGTTCAGATCAGCATGATCAGGATGAGTCCAGGCTTTGTGGGATAACGTTTTGAAGAAAGGTTCAAATTAGTAAATTAATTTTGATTGTGGGAATGAAGGTTGAGGCGCTGATAAGAACTGATAAGAGCTGATAAGAAGTTACAAAATAACATAGAGCAGAGAGAATAGAGAAAGGAGGAGGGTAGTTGAGAAGTTAGTAAATTCAGTTGTCATGGTCGCTATTGAAAAGAATAACACAGGTCGGATGTGCCACTGAGAGAGTATCAGGAGATAGGAACTAAATTTTAAAAAACAGGCCTGAGGATAATAATCTCTGGATTATGTCTGGGGCAGACACACCAGGAGAGTTAACACATGGCAGGAGGACTCATGAGTGAAAGTGTGGTTCCTTTTCTTGGGCCAATGGCAAAGTACTAGAATAAGCAGGAGCTGCAATGATGGGAAAGGTGCTGCCCAAACTGGAATGGGATCACTGTGAGAAGGTAAATAGGGAGGGGACAAAGGATCCGAGCCATTATGGCAGAGTGTGGGATCTGCAAGAAATGAAACAAGCTTAACTATAAATAATAGAGAAGGGGAACATGGGACTAAATCAAGGGAGGGCCTGGAGTACAAAGAATAGTTTAAATAAAGTACGAGGTGCTGCTACTAAAAATGAGCTAAACTGTTTGTACAACAAGGCACATTATACGCCGAATTTTCCCATCCTGCCTGCCACGGGAATCGTAGTTGGCGGCTCAGGACCATGCAAAGGTTCATTAACCTCGGGCGGGATTTTCCAGTCTTGGGGTGAGCGTGGCTGAAAAATCCCATCCTATGTCTATGATAAAACAGGATATTGGAGACAATGGAGCATTGCAAGGAATATGATCTACTCAGACTTATTAAGACATGGCTATAGAAAAATTGGAGCTTGTAATTAAACATTACAGGATGTAATATATGTAGCAAAAATATAATGAGAAAAAGTGAACATCCACTTGCTAAACGGTACAGTTAGCTAATTCTACATGGCGACTTCTTTCCGGATTTCCATTTTCCACATCAGTTACCAATGTACATAACATTGATCTTCATTAACATTTTGTGTTGGTAATACTACATGATTATTCTCTGGAGCTGATATCCTCCAGTGACTTGGTAGCCTCTGGCAATGTGTCCCCTATGAACCAAGTCCTGTTCCAACAGGCTGCAGATGACAGCGATGACCTGCCATGAAAACGTGCCCCCTTTCAGGATGCTGACACGTTTTGAGATCCTTTCCTTGTAAACTCTGTGTGTTGTGAGTCTCGCCTTCTTCCATCTGGATCAGTGTCCAAGTTTTTATCCTGTGTCTGAGAGGAAGCCAGCTGGTGCTGCTGCTAGTGGGCAATATGTGGGAGGGATTTCAAGGGGTGTGGATCATGGGGAGGACAGTTGGCAGCAAGGGCAAGGGGGTAGCTCCCTGTGAGCCTTCCTCCTTCTCTATGTTGAGTCATTCGATCAGGGATTGAATGCTTTTGATTGAGGGACCTTGCTGGATGTGTGAAGCTGGCCACACAGTTTTACCAATCATGTCAACAGGCCCTCTGGCCACTGAGTTAATATCTGCAGCATTGGATGAGGCCCTTAAGTGGTCATTAATTGGCCATGTCAGGGCCTCAATAGGCAATGAGATGGGAAGATCGGTCATGGGCCTTCCGACCCAAAACATAATTCTGATGGAGATAGGTTGACAGTGGTGTTCCGAAACATCAGCATCCTGCTTAATTACATGCCCGCCACACCTCCAAGCTCAAAAGCAGAATCCACTCATTGTTTCAAGAATGTGAAAGGTTCCTTTTTCTGAATCAGAACTTTATTTGAGAGAATATGAAATGTGTTTCTTGATTGCTTTCGATTTCACATTGTGGAAGAAGATTGCATTTATATAGTACCTTACGTGGCCCACAGCACTTTACAGCAGTGCTGTTGAAGTGTAGTCACTATTTTGAATGTAGGAACTAAGCAATCAGCATCCTTTGTGTTCCATAAACACATTGTGCACATCAGGCATGTCCCCAAACCTCAAGCTTTTTAATTCTTCCCACTTGGCAAGTGTTAACACATTTTAAAGCCTTTGTTACAATTTCCAGAGGTTAAAAAATGATCAAAGCATCAGAATCCAACAAAACATCATATTAATGCCTTTTAGCCTCACTCCCTCACTTCAGCATTCCATACCATGCTCACATGTTCTGATGCAACACATTCTGTTTATGGATTTATTAATAGAATACCAATAAAACATGCACTCAATTCATCAACTGGAAGTGATTCAGTGAATTAGAATTGATATAATGGGGAGGAATAAAAAGTAAGTTGATAACCTAGAATAACATTGAATAGGATTCAGTACACGGGAGTTATATTCAGCAGACCTGAGATTTAACACATTAGAATTTCATATAATACAATTTGTACATTTGACTTCCATGCTATGGGACTAAATGAAATTTAATAACACTGGAATTATGCACAATGGAGGCAAATTTAACCTGGTACATTCAAATTCAGTATAAATGGGCGTAAGAATGAACCATAGCCTTTAATTTTACACAACAGGTGCAATTGAGATTTGATAATATGAAATTAAGGATATAATGAGTAAATTGGTTTTACTATTAATTCTATGAAAAAGGAGGAGATGGGTACAGGTACATTATATAATTAAGTGAAAAGCAGAGAAATGATAATGAAAATGAACTTATATTCACTTCACTGGAAGTTGTTCTATATTCCACAGGGTAGTGGGTATATGAACAGTACTTTTGTACTCTTAATAAAAAACCCATGTTGGATTATTTAATAGATTTCTAGTATTGTAAGCTTTTGCATCTGTCATATGGAAGCTCATTTAATTTTCATTCCATTTTTTTCCGACTGAATGTTTTGAGCTGCTGAATTTTACATTCAGAGATATGTACAAAAGTTGTTCACATTTCTATTGAAAAGAAATAAAATGGTTAAAATTAGGAAGGATTCAGACGAGGTTTCCCAGGAAATTATGAAGTTTGAGGAGAGATTGGAAAATCCATTCTTGGACTAGAGAGGTTAAGAGGAGACCTCAGGGAGATTTTCAAGGTGATGGGATGTTTCGATAGGGTGGATGGGGAAAAATTATTTCCTCTGGCAAGTGGGTTGATAAATGAGTCATAGATTCAAAATCATTGGCAAATAATCTAGAGGGGAGATGGTACAAAATGTTATCACACAGGCAGTTGCGAAGATCTGGGCTACTATACTGTTAGAGGATGTCAGAATACCCTGGGATTTAAAAATTAATAAAATTATTAATCAGGGGAAATTAACTTAGAGTAAGGACCACAATGTGCCTTATAGTTCTTTTATATAAAGGTACTACTTGCGTAGACACACACATAACTACTGCTATAGAAATTAAACATGTATTTTAAATTTAAACAAGTGTTTTTAAATGTATGGTGCACCTTGGCCAAAATGCAAGCTGCCCTGAAGCATAATGGGAAGAGAGTTGAACCAGACAGGCCACATTCTTTGGGAACAATAAGCCACAGAATACAGATATGTTGTCAGGAAGAGTCATGGTAAGTGCAAATTCTCGTACATTAGAAGATTAATAGAAGTGTTCATAATGTATATAAAGTATTCAGATCTTGCTGATAACAAGGCAGAACAAGGCATTGGGAACTTCACCTTTCCAACACTGTGGCGTATGATGGGAAAGCAACTTTTGAACCTTATGGATTTACGTAAGTGAGGTTCCTTGGTAACAGTGGTAGGAACGTTCGGGCCCCAAAGACCAACGAATTCCTAATTTCGCTGGAAGATAGGGTGGTGATTGACCAAGGCAAATAATATGTACCAGTACGATTGAATCATCCAGTTAGGATGACAGGTTAGGCAGGAGAATTGAAATTTCGAAAATGTACAACCCTTTTGCAATTGCATTGTTAACTTCAGAAAGGAGTTGGCGTGTCTGGCTTCCTTTCTCCCAGCACGTGTTGGTCAATAAATGATGTCTTTAACCAGCATACTGTCTTTCACAAGTCTTTGTATTTAGCCGTCAAGCATCTGAGAGAAAACCCCCACTTCATATATTTGAAAAGATAGTGGAAGCTGATTTCATAAATAATTTTGAAAGGTAGTGGATAGATATTTGAGGATGAGGATCTTAACATTATGGGCAAAAAACAGAATGTGGTACTAAGAGACAACACAGGCATAACAGGCTACATGGCCTCCTGCTGCACTGCAAATTTCCGTGATTATAAGATATTCTTACGGCAAATTTGCATAGGTCTCTGTTAGAGCTTATTTTGAATGAATACATAGAACATAGAACATAGAACATTACAGCGCAGAACAGGCCCTTCGGCCCACGATGTTGCGCCGACCAGTTAAAAAACAATGACCCTCTAACCTAAACCAAACCCTTACCATCCATAAACCTATCCACGGATCTCTTAAACGCCCCCAAACTAGGCGCATTTACAACTGCAGCAGGCAGGGCATTCCAATCCCTCACCACCCTCTGGGTAAAGAACCTACCCCTGACATCCGTCCTATAACTACCACCCCTTAATTTAAATACGGTGCTGTTTACCTAACTATAACGAAGAGTTAAAGTTTGACATTCTGTCAGTGGTAATTCCATTAAAATTGAACTGAAACAACAAAGCAGGATGTCCAGCCACACTCGCTCCGTCACTGGAAATTCCTGCCCAAGGTCAGTGGATCTTTGCATGGTCCTGTGCTGTCTGCCTGTGGCGGCCAGAATGGGAAAATTCCACCCAATATGTAACTACAGGTTAAGTCACCATGGTCCCAGATGACAGTAGGCTTCTCTCCCTTTTGAAGGGGAGATTTGAGTGGTAGTGATTTAACCTGAGGATCATGACACCTCAGGCAATGTTGCATAACCTCAGCTGGTGCAGGAATTGAACCCACGCGGTTGGCACCACTCCACATCATGAAAAAACTGTCCAGCCAACTGACCTAATCAGAACCCCTAACCCCAAGGGAAATGGAGGACAGTACAATTCAGAGCATAGGCGTGAGTACAAAGTTGTTTGGCCCTTCAGTTTCTCATATTCATGATGCTAAGAATGGCTCCCACCAAATGAACCAAGTATCCCTAAAATACTTACTAAGTTGCAAATTTTTCAATTCTGAAGAAACTGTGGCTGTGTACATCTATATAGATCAAAAAATGTATATTTGATAAAATTATTCACAAAAAGACATTCTCTTGCACTCTGGAATATAAAAATGTATTCCATGAAGTGTGTGTTTATCTTTCAGAATGTCTGTAGACTTAGACAATATACCAACATCAGGAACATCTTTAGACCGCAAACCACCTGGGTATTTGTATTTGCTTTATTCAACATTGCCAATAATTCATGTGCTTGTGAATTCTACCTTTCTGCAGTGGTCCAAATTACTGCTGGTGCTCCCTTTTTGATTTCTATAGAATGAAGACATCTGAAATAAAATGGAAGATTGAGATCATTGAGTGGACTCTTTGTAAGCTAAGTATTGAAGAATAAGATGTAATCCACACTCAAACATCAATGTATGTTTGTGAACATTTTGTATTTAAAGATCTGTGCAGACCCACTAGAGCTTTTCTGCAACTTAAACCCTAGAAAGGCAAAAATGCATTATTTTGTTTATTTTTTTCTCAAGATTTTCCCCACTTCTTTATCAATTGCAGGCACAGACTGGGATGCAGTTCCACAGCAAAGTCTCTCGATCTTTTTTCTGCTTTGCATGGCTTGTTCATTTGAACAAATGGTAGCTTTAATTTTCTTTGTGCTGTTGTGCATACGTGCTATTTGAAGGGGACAGCTGTGAGAGATTGAAAGGCACTAAGTTAAGCTGAGAAAGCTGCATTAGAGTTATCATTATCTAATCAGTCAACCAGTTAGAATTCCAGTGCAATCAATATGGTAGAAAGCTGACTTTTAATAAGAATTTAAGATGGGTTAAGACACACTGTGAAAAAAAAACACTGTGAGAAGTAGCAAGTACCAGCCCAAGTCAGGCAGTAAGGTGGACATGCACAAAATAGCACTCTTTTTTGTTCATTCGTGGGACATGGGTGTCACTGGCTGGCCGGTATTTATTGCCCATCCCTAGTTGCCCTTGGAGGGCTGTTGAGAATCAACCACATTGCTTTGGCTCTGGAGTCACATGTAGGCCAGATCGAGTAAGGACAGCAGATTTCCTTCCCTTAGTGAATCAGATGGGTTTTGCTGACAATGGTTTCATGGTCATCAGTAGACTCCAGATATTTTTTACTGAATTCAAGTCCCACCATCTGTTTGGTGGGATTCAAACACCGGCCTCTCTCATCCCGAAACCGTAAAATCCTGCCCAAGGTCAACGAACCTTCCTATTGTCTACCCCTCTCCCACTCCGATTCCCGTGGGAATAAAATTCCAGTATAGGGATTTAGATTTTAGAGTCTACATCATGAAACATGTTTTTAAGAAAGCTTGGCTACTAACTGGAGAGTGAAATTCACTCAGGATTCTCTTAAGTCAGCTGTCGTCCTCAACTTAATAGGTCAGACAGCATCTGTGGAGAGAGAATAGAGCCAGTGTATCGAGTCTGGATGACCCTTCTGACTTGAAATGTCGGCTCTACTCTCTCTTCACAGGTGCTGTCAGACCTGCTGAGATTTTCCAACATTTTCTGCTTTTGTTTCAGATTCCAGCATCCGCAGTATTTTGCTTTTGTCCTCCTCAACTGTCTGGCAGTCACTCATTCCCTGCCTGCCTGAACACCATTAATTTACAGGTGACCACATCCAGGTGTAGGCAGGGAAGGAGGAAGAGCAGGAGCAAGGAGGAACTAAGAAAGTGGGGAGTGGGGGGAAAGGAAGGGATATGGGAAGGGAAAGGAAATTTTCTGCTAAACTAAATTGCATAATCACAAACATACCTGCAATGGACCAGTGCAATCAAGCAACCCAACAGAATTTAATCATTTCTTTTCTTTCCATTAAAAGGTATTCCTTGATGTATTTCAGAGTGGTGAGTGGTGCCATTTTATTAATTCAGTTCAAAATTGGTTTATCAGCAACAATTGGTATTATTAATTTGGTGTCTATTCCTTCACCTCTGGTAACATGATTGAAAATCATTGAAAATTACTTTTAAAAAACTATATGGAACCATTTCGTCATTTAATTTACATGCAATAGTAAAGGAAATATTTCCTGATGTGAGAAATCTCTTTTGAAAGAAGGTGGAATGTGAAGAGTTGCCCTTAAACAACACAAATGGACAGAATCTGCTAATTTTGATCAGGGGAGGGTGGGCAGGGGAGTCATCCCTCCAGTCCTCACTCACTCTGTCCCATCCATGCCAACCTGTACTGGCCCATGCTCCACTAACCCCCCCATGACCCCTCTCACCCTTGTGCCACTCCATTCCTCATGGCCCCCATACCCCCAGGCCATGCTCCTCTACATGCCCCCATTTCTTCATGCCCCTTATGCCATCATAGTGCCAACTCATGCAAGCCCATGCCCCACTCACCTTATGGTCTCCATGGGAATGCACCAATGAATCTTGAACAGCTCCTTGACAGCTTTGGCACTTCCTGGACAACTTTGATAGCTTTTATACTTCATAGACAGCTGGCAGCAGGACAATTCTTTAACAGTCCTTGACAGCTGGACAGTTAATTAACAATTGGGCAGCTCTTTAACAGCTCCTGGAAACTTGAAGAGTTCCTGACAGCTGGGCAGTTCTTAAAGAGTTCTTTGATAGTTGGACGGTTCTTTGACAACTTGATAGTTCCAATGAGTTTCTGCATAAAATGTGCATAATCATGTTCAATCTTGACAATCCCAAAGAGTGCTTTACCTCCCTCAGTGGGTGCCCTATCTATCTTGAACCATGTGTTACCCCTCCTCTCCCAAAGATGTCCATGGACCCTAACCTTACCACTCCAAAGGGGTATCCTGGCTATTTAAAATAATCCACCAAGTTGAGCATGAGTAGAGAAGGCTATAGGGCGGGTGCTCCAGTTTCCTCCCATAGCCCAAAGATATACAGATCAGGTAGATTGGACATACTTGCCCTTAGTGTGAGGGGGATTAGCAGGGTAAATATATAGAGTTACAGGGATAGATCTTGGGTGGAATTGGTGTCAGTGCAGGCTCAATGGGCCAAATAGCCTCCTGCAGCATTGCTGGGATTCTATGATTCTATTCTAAGTTCAGATTTCCTCTTACCCTGGTCTAATCTGCACACTCCTGATTTCACACTGCTAGCCTACCAAAATCCTATTAAAGTGGAGGCAAGGGTGATTTAAAACACCAGCCACACTCCAGTTCCACTCACATGAAGAAGGGTAATGCCAGGTTCAGAGACCTGGCTTAGATATTCCAGCGGTTTCCAGGATTTTGGCCTCTCGGCCGTATCAAAAAATCCAGGCTTGTGTGTTCAAACTCTTGAGTGGAATTGGAACTCACAAGCTTTTGATTTTGGGGTAATAGTACTGACAAGTGAGCCAAGCTTAACAATGGAAAGAGAATAAATCACCCTGATCCATTACAAGCCAGCGATACTTCAACTACATTTATTCTTTGTTTATGATTTTTCAGTAATAAATATGTTTATCTTATTAATTAGGTTTAACCGCAGACAGGAAACAACTGATTAACCAGACTGGCACAGGAAGGCAAAAATTAAGTAGGCGTTATAACAGAACAAATTTCAGAATTTCAGGATTGCCAAAGTGGTGCATTAAAATCAATTGCAAATATTAATAGAACAGGATTCTGTATTGCAAAGGAAAGCAGGTTAGTTCATCATTGTCACAAGATGGCTTACATTAACACTGCAATGAAGTTATTGTGAAAGTCCCTAGTCACCACATTTTGGTGCCTGTTCGGGTACACTGAGGGAGAATTTAGCATGGCTAATGCATCTAACGAGCACATCTTTTGGACTGTGGGAGGAAACCAGAGCACCCAGAAGAAACTCATGCAGGTGCTGGGAGAATGTGCAGACTCTGCACAGACTGTAACCCAAGCCAGGAACTGAACTGGGGTCCCTGGCACTGTGAGGCAGCAGTGTTAACCGATGTGCCATCATGCCACTCTATAATGCCGTCCATTAAAATCTGCTATGTTTTGAGCGCAAGTTCAATTTGCATTTTCTCCAAAAAATACTGCCCCATTTTAACTCTGTGCCAAAGAAAAATCAGACTGTCAAAGACTATTCGTGGGGATTGTTTTAGCTGTTGTTTAATAATGGACAGAATATTCTTTCTGTGCCTATGATATACTGAAAGAACTTGTATTTGGAAAACTATGTGAAGAAATTCAGTGCTTAATTAAAAATTCTACTATTACTTGTATTGTACATCCACCTAAAAGGTTTCTATTAGCACAATGTCAAAATGATTAACAATGTATGGGAGCTTCAGTTGACTCAGAGCTTTTTATTCAATTTGAATAACCTAGTGATATTAACTTGTGTATTATAAAGCAATACTTAGAAATAAACATCCCCTTTACATTGAAGAGGTTTTATCTTAAACAGATTCTCCCAGGCAATTAACAGAAATTACATGGGCATTATTGTGCACACTTCAACGCGTGATATTTATGGCATTGCCTTTTCCAATAATTAATAACTGTGCTATTGTGAATACAGGGGAAAATAAATGGGAAAATATTAATTTTTCTGAAAATGAGCGTTTAGTGTTGTGCACTGGGAGACTGAGCCGAGTGGCGCCTGGGAGTTGAGATTTGGTCAGACTCTACGGATTACTGAACAGCAGGCTCGTAATTGCTTGCTCACCAGACTGCAATGGTCTAATTGTGGCCATAAATTTTCTGCGCTTCTCTGCATAAAAATTCAGCAGAGCCATTTACAGGAAAAGAGAGGGGCTAAATGCAAATATTAAAATAAGATTCATCGATTTTATTCAGAAAGGCATGACTGTCAGAAGTAGAAGTGGCAGAGTGTTCATGCTAGGCTGGGTGTGGTTAAAAGGTCAAGCCCACATGAATGGCAAAGCGCTGTACATCAGTCCTGTCCTCAGCGCTGCTTTGAAGAGGCGTGTCAAAAGCATGCCAGGAGCATGTTCAAGACAGGATGTTTTGCGTGCTTTTCCTATTTATGAAGGAGTCATAAGCAATTAAGCAAACTTCTGTTTTATCAGCAATGTAGTACTCAGTCTGTGGCTCCAATGCTGATTAAATGCTGTGGCCGTAGGCCACTGCATTTAATTAAACTATGAAAACAGTTATTGCTGTGGACAGTTTGAGCAGATGTGATTACTATTGTATTAGCTTTCAATAAAATGTGGATGGTGCATTTGAAAAAAAAATGTAAAATATCCTTTGATTGTGATACAATATCTGTCTATCTCATTTAGACAATTTAAATTGCTTGGTCGATAACAAGGCCAAGCAGTTACAGTTAAGGTGAAGAAGGCTCCCAATAATTTTTAAAGGAAAATTGTACCACCTGCGTTTAATATTTGCAAAGATTCCTGCTATTGTCAACCAGTTTGACCAATTACCAGACAACGTGAGTAATGATTGACTGTAACAGTCGCTAATGATCATGAGAACTTTGCCTGATTAAACCATTTCTCAAACACACTATGAGAATGATTGAAAAATAGGGGGGGAGGGGGGCAAGCTCCCAAAACAAGAACAACAGAAAAGAATAATTGTGAATGAGACTGGAAAGTTGTGGATTGCAAACTTCATTATCAGTTGGATGGTTCACTTTCCTGAAGTACGTGGTCTACTCTTCGAGTCAGTGACACAACAACTCATAGAGGCAAGGTAGCAGCAGTTTTAGTGATTTTCAATTAGAATGAACCTGTTCAATCATTTCTTTTCGTACCACAACAAAACAAAGAAACTACAAAATGATGGTTAAAATGTTGCTTCATGAATATGATATTTTTATCCGAGCTGGTAAATTTATATTCAAATTTATTCTATCACTGGGCACTATCAGCAAATTGGAAACAAATATAGGAGAATGGGGAAAGATTTTTGTAGCAAGCAGTTAAATTACAAACATGAGCCTTACAAGCAGTTTTACAATTTCATTGCACCTGGTGAACAAATAAGAAATGTCCACCAGTTATTTTTTTTTAGAAATTCAGAAACTAACAGGATATTATATGAATATAAACGGATGCTAATACAAGCAGGTGCCGGAATCTGAATGAAAACAGAGAATGTTAGAAAAACTCAGCCTAGGTCTGGCAGTATATAGCATATAGGGCAAAAGCTATGAGGAGCTGTTGGAGAAACATGGTTTGTTCTCACTGGAATGACGGATAGAAGTCTACAAGATTATGAGGGGCATGGACAGCGTGGCTAGTCAGAAGCTTTTTCCCAGGGTGGAAAAGACAATTACTAGGGGGCTTAGGCTTAAGGCACGGGGCAAGGTTTAAATGAGATGTACAAGGCAAGTTTTTTACACAGAGGGAGGTGGGTGCCTAGCACTCACTGCAAGGGGAGGTAGTAAAAGTAGATATGATAGTAATTTTTCAGGGGCATTTTAACAAATACATAAATAGGATGGGAATAGAGGGACCCGGTCCTGAAAGGTTAGGGGGTTTTAGTTCAGTCGGGCAGCATGATTGGTGCAGGCTTGGAGGTCCGAAGGGCCTGTTCCTATGCTGTAATTTTCTTTGTTCTTTATCTGTAGGGATAGAAATCAGAGTTCACATTTTGGACAGAATTTTCCTGTTCTGTCCCCCACAGGAATTGCAGCAGGTTGGGGATTGGGGGGGAGGGATGCGGGGAACGTGGTGGACCATGCAAAGATCCATTGACCTGGGGTGGGATTTTGCGGACTTGGGGGCGAGTGCAGCCGGAAAATCCCACCATATGACTCCATTTGACTCTTCTTCAGAACTAAAGAGAGGGAAAACGTGCTGGATATTATACTGTAGCTGGAAAAGATTGCAGCAAAAATATAGCAAATGTAAAACTATTATATAATACATTACAGTTTGTAGAGAATTATTTTTTAACAATAATCAGTATTAATGAAGATCAGTAAGAGAGTTAACTATTGTAGATAACTTTTGGTTAAATATTAGATATTGTGTTAAGAAATGATTCATACAATGAAAAGACAGTACCTGCATATGTAATAATATTTCTGTATGTCTAGCAGGAACTAAAACGTCTCTAAAACCGTACAGTATTTATAAAAGAGGGGAAAGGCTCAAGGATGGAACGTTGTAGTGCACTAAACAAAATTTCTTGAGGCACAGGTTACTTTACAGACTTAAATATTTTTACAAGTGTTTTGAAAAGCAATACATAACCAGAAACCCTATTGACAATTTCTCTTTTAATGTCACACCACCTGTGTTAGTTCAGAATGGAAGACAATTCATTGTTCACATCAAAGATACTTGCTGGATTGCCTTCCTGGATATACACTTGAGTCCCTTTTTCAAGTCATTTTAAAAAGAAAGTCTTCAACAGAGCTGCGCTGGCTGAGGCAGCTCACCCCTAACTGCCCTGCATGTCAGATGGCATTTGAGAGTGAACCACATTGCTGTGGATCTGCAGTCACGTGTAGGCCAGAGCAGGTGAGGATGGCAGGTTTCCTTCCCTAAGGGATATTAGTGAACCAGATGGGTTTTTATGACGATCGATAATTACACTTTTAATCCCAGATTTTTATTGAAATCTGACGTGATGGGATTTAAACAGTGTCTCAGGTCTTGCTCTGGGCCTCTGGATTACTAGTCCAGTGACAATACCACTGTGCCACTGCCTCTCCTTTCCAAACAGCATGAATGTGACTGGCATATATCCCTGGGGAAGCTTGAACACAAATACTAGACCAGAATAGAAATCAGTCTTAGGTCAGGTAGACTAGATCCGTATTATAATTCTTGTAGCCACCATTTCAGTTCCAGAGAAGACAATCATAGATCATACAATCCCTTCAGTGCAGAAGGAGACCATTCAGCCCATTGAGTCAGTACTGATCCCAATCCCTGTTCTCGTAGCTCCCACATGTTTATCCTGCTAACCCACTTGACCCTAGGGTCAACTTACCATGGCCAATCAACTTAACCCACAGGTCTTTGGAGTGCAGGAGGAAACTGGAGCACCCAAAGGAAACCCACACAGACACAGGGAGAATGTACAAAATCTACCCTGACAGTGACCCGAAGCCAGAATTGAACCCAGGTTCCTGGCGCTGTGAGGCAGCAGCGCTAACCACAGGGCCACTGTGCCACAATAGATGTTTGAAGTTCTAATATGACTTAGTAGATCAGAAGGTTTGTTAATCTCACATCTGCACTCCTCCTCTTCCCTACCCACCTCCCTCCCATTCCATTCTGAAAATATGTAGGCTTTCTATGTTCAATAAACATCAATTAACTGAACTAAAAACGTTGTCCAGACTAGTCCTAATGTATCTGTTTATACATCAAACAAATCAATTGTTTGCTTAAAAGGGAAACGTTACATTGAAAACATTTTTTGTTGGGAGGAGTAAGGAGCAAGAACAAAACTTCAATTTTATGATGATATCACACATCATGTGACAATTCTTTGTTGAGATTTACATTGTCTTCAAACAACAAAAAGGATTTTGAAAAGCATTTTCACAAATAATTTAAAATAATTTCACAGATGCTTTGCAAAATATAATTTGTGTTCAGAGTTATTTAAAAAAAAAGAATTTTGCTTTGAAGCTGAAGGGACTTCTTTGGCAATCTTTCACTATGTTGGCATAGACTAAAATGTAAGTGACAGAAATGTAAGTACAGGCGAAATGGATTGTGATAAGATTTTTTTTTAGCAAACACTTAACATCTGGAGCTGAAAATAGGAGTTTACATTTGTGTAATATCTGTTTTAATATCTGTGTGATAGGTTTAAATGTATCAGTCAAAGATAAAGCCGAGAACAGGAGAATCTGTTTCCTGTTATATCATCCTGGAGTTTCACACATTTATCCAAAAGTGTATTGGGAGACCCAATGTACAATAAAACCATCCTGGTGCCTCCATGTCCTGGGTTGTAGAAATATAGGTCATGCTATTGCCCAAATTGTGTAACAGCATGCCCCCCGAACATTTATCTGGAGTATGTATTGCCTAAACACACTGTTGAACTTAAAAAACAGGTCTGCAATTCCTCTCCTCTCCCAATCCTGCAAATTCCCCAAACAGCGGTGTTGGGTCGGCAAATGACATAATCCACCCACTTCTGGGTTTAACCTGAGTAGGTTTGCAGTTGAGTAGGAAACCTCTGTGCAGCTTCAACAGCCAGCTAGAGACAATGGTCATCATTTTACTGGCTTGCCCCACAGTCAGCCTCTCACCCATTCCTAGCAAGAGGCTGCATAATTTATTTAATTATATTCAAATAGCATTGATTTAATGAGCCCAGGATGCAATTGTCCTGGTTCACTTGCCTTTGTGATCTCGCTGGAAAGGTTCTTAGCAGTGAGCAAAACATCTGGTCCCCATGAGTGGGGAACAGCCATGACAGCCTCATTGGTAGAACCAGAGGCCATTGAGGCCCACCCCAAGGAAGTTAAGGGCAAGGATGGGGTGCCCCTTGGGCAGTACTGGTTTGGCAGCCTGGCAACCAGAAACCTTGGCAATGCCCACCGGACACCTTGACATTGCCCTCCAGGCATCTTGGCGTTGCAAACCAGGCACCTTGGAATTGCCCACCGGGCTGTGCCAGGACTGGGGCCTGAAGGGGTGGGGCCTGAAGGGGCAGGGCCAGGCTGGGACAGTCTGATCGGATAGGAAAGGGGGGCCCTGCTGCCATTCTACATCACGCTCAGTGGGGGAGGGAGGGGGCTCACTACCATTCTGCAGACAATCGGTGCAGGAGGGAGGGCCATTGCCACTGTAGGCTATCAGTGGGGGAGGGAGGGGGGCCCCGCTGTCACTCTGCATCGCACTCAGTGGGGGAGGGAAGGGGCCCACTACCATTCTGTAGGCAATTGGTGAGGGAGGGAAGGGGCCAGCTGCCACCCTGCAGGTGACCGGTATGGGAGGGAGGGGGGGTCACTCTACTGGTGGAGGATGTTGGGGACACAATTGGTCTGGACAGTGTTGGGGGGGAGTTGGCAGGGGTGATATTCCCAGGCAGTGTGGAGCTCACAATTGGCTGTGGGTCCACGCAATAGCTGGAGGGAGTGGTGGCTGGGTCAAGGCTAGCTGCAGCAGCAGAGGTCTGACAAGTCTCTCTTTCTCAGAGCTGTCAGGCCTCTGCTGTTGCAATTGCGCATGTGTAGCCACAGAGGTATGCACATGTGCAATAGCTCCTTCTGCAGGCCGACTGGTGATTTCAGTCCCATCCCGTTCTCCGACAGCGAGGAATGGTTTACCCTACCTTTTCATGCAGTCAGTACATAAAACTCATAATTTGAACTTGCTCAAAGAACAGGTGAGAAACTCTTCTGTTTTCTCGCCTGTCCTGGACTGAGAATGTTTTTAAAAAGATCACTTCCAAAGGAGCATGTCCCAAGTTGTGTGAAACTTGTCAGAATCAACCTTCAAGCAGTGAAACTGAAAAGCTGCAGCCCTGTCCAAGTGAGAGGCTGATGCTCACAGCACTTCTACTGGGGGTGTGTTTGTGTGATTGATGAGAGATGCGTGATGAGTGGTCAGTTCAGCTGCCTGGGATTTCACTCACCTGGATCTGCACTTCCTGCACTGTCAGCCTCCAATGCAGCGTGGGAACAGCTTATGCAGCTTCATCTTGAACTTCTGAGGATGAGCAAGAGGAGGAACAACACCAGCAGAAGCAGAAGGCGAGACCCAGGTCACCCTGCGACCCTGGAACTCTGGTGTCTGTCCTTCCAGCAGCAACTATCTCAACTGGCCCCCAATTCTTGGTGATAAGATGTCTGCCCGGGAGTAGCATGGTGGCACAGTGGTTAGCACTACTGCCTCACAGCGCCAGGAACTGGGCTCAATTCTGGCCTTGGGTCACTGTCTATGCGGAGTCTGCACGTTCTCCCCGTGTCTGTGTGGATTTCCTCCTGGTGCTCCGGTTTCCTCCCCCAGTCCAAAGATGTGTGGGTTAGGTGGGTTAGCTGTGTTAAAATACGTAGGGTTACAGGGATAGGGCAAGAGTGTGGGTCTGGGTAAGATGCTCTTTCAAAGTGTTGGTGCAGACTTGATGGGCCAAATGGCCTCTTGCTGCATTGTGGAGATTCTGTGGGATTCCAGAGACTTGACTCCAGAGGAAAACCTGCCGCTGGTCTCACCACTGCCTGATTGGCTTGTGGTTTGGCAGACGTTCCCGCAAAGAGGCAGTGGGGGTCTCTTGCTAGCTCTCCAGCAAGAAAGCAAGACCTCCAATGCCTCAACAAGCTTCCAACCAAGGATTTTTAAAAGTCTTTTCAGTGTGCATTCTCAGTCCTCGCTCATCCAATTATATAACTGTGAAAATAAAGTTATAATTTTTAACAAAGAATTCGGAAAAACACCTTATGCATAATTATGCCTGTTCTTCTTCCAAAATATCTAATCACTCCTCTTGCACACGCTATCTAAAGGGGAGGAATTGATTTCCCTCCGACTCCATAAAGACTAGATGAGACTCAAGTTTCTTTGTACCAGTTTATTCAAGCATTTACAAGGGAGGTTACACCCATATAGGATGGATTACAAGTTCTTTGAAAGACTACAAAACATTATTTTTATACTGATATACGGATAATATCCATTTGCTCTTACTAATCGCTAAGTCATATATTACTATTCTCTTATCTTTTTTTTATTCATTAGTGGGACATGGACATCGCTGGCTCACCAGCATTTATTTCTCACCCCTAGTTGCCTGATGGCATTTGAGAGTGAACCACATTGCTGTGGCTCTGGAGTCACATGTAAGCCAGACCAGGTAAGGATGGCAGATTTCCTTCCCCAAAGGACATTAGTGAACCAGATGGGTTTTCCCCCAATAATCAATAATGGCCATCAGTTGATTCTTGATTCCAGGTATTTTTGATTGAATTCAAATTCCACCACCTGCTGTGGTGGGATTTGAACCCTGGTCCCTGGAACATTAGCTGAGATTAATAGTCGAGCAATAATACCGCTAGGCCATTGCCTCCCCAAGGGTCCAGTTGTGTTTATTTGCATGCATATAACTAAATTACTTCATTGCATTTTAAGCATGCACATGTGATTATAATATTCAATTACTACGAGGGTACATGTGCATATTACTATGACCCTGTTCTATGTTACTAATGCATGACTACTTGTGATTTGTCCAAATTCCTCCCTTGTATGTTTTGTCTCCTTTCTTTAACCCTTTCCCCACCCCACACTGAGCCTTACTTGCTGCCTCAATTTTCAAAGAATCCTAAGTGCAGAAGGAGGCCATTCGGCCCATCGAGTCTGCACTGACCACAATCCCACCCAGGCCCTACCCCTATTTACCCTAGCTAGTCCCTTGACAAAATGGGGCAAGTTAAAATGGCCAACCCACCCAACCCGCACATCTTTGGACTGTGGGAGGAAACCAGAGCACCTGGAGGAAACCCATGCAGAGAAAGTGCAAACTCCACATAGGCAATGACCCAAGCTGGGAATCGAACCCGGGTCCCTGGCGCCGTGAGGCAGCAGTGCTAACCACTGTGCCACTGCGCCACCCATTTTGATAATGGAATGGATATTAGCATATTCTGGGAGCTCAGCACCCATAACTACTCTTGGTCTCGCTCCTTGTGTGATTATGAGCTTTTCTGAGAATGTTCTACTGTACCTCTGCTGATGTGACACCTGAATATATGCTGATGACTAACAAATGTGCAGTGGGTCACTCAGGAAAGAGACAGTAAAGAAGATTCAAAATGTAGAAACGTAGAAGAAATAAGGTCAGGAAAAATAAAGAGAAATAGATGTTCCAAGTTTAAAAAAAACAAACAAAAATGAAGAACATGTGAAAAGGGACCAGAAAAAATGAAAGGCGTACAGACAGAAACTGCAATTCCCATTTTCTGATCCCAGAAAAAGTTGAGTGATTTTCTCACACCGGCAGTGAGGTCCTGACCTAGTCTATTTAAGCCTCTCCCCTTTACTGACTGGGCTCTTTGCATCTGGAAAATACATACAAAATCTGACCTTGAGATTGGTTGGCTGCAGGAAAAAAATTAGCTTTAATCAGCTGCTTTAAAAGTGCTGCTTAATCTTAAATGGTGAGAAAGAAAGACCCATACTTTAGTTTATTTTATTTGTGTTACAAGTAGGCTTATGTTACACCACAATGAAGTTACTGTGAAATTTCCCAAGTCGCCACACTCTGGCATCTGTTCGGGTACACTGAAGGAGAATTTAGCAGGGCCAATGCACCTAACCAGCATGTCTTTTGGACTGTGGGAGGAAATAGGGCACCCGGAGGAAACCCATGCAGACATGGGAAGAACGTACAGACTCCACACAGACAGTGATCCAAGCCGGGAATCAAACTCGGCTCCCTGGTGCTGTAAGGAAGCAATGCTAACCGCTGTGTCACTGTACCACTCTATGAAAGGAGACTCAGACCCCTGAGGAGTGGATTTTGGATGGAATGAAGCAAGGCTCTCACCAACATTGGATTTGGAAAAAGAAAGTGTTGTCAAAGGAAATATCGAGCTGAATATTTCCCGGCTGTTTTTATGGTTGAATGGGCAAGACTTTGGACCACCCTTGCCCCAATTGAGGCCATCAATTATCACCCACTTAAGGGCCTTTCTGCCCAGCCTCAATGTTTTGGGCCGGGGGGAGGATTTTACAGGGTTAGGGGAAGCATGAAAATGATTTAATGGCTCAGTTGGGGAGAGAAGGGGAGCATCTCTGAGAAACCTCCTTCTAAATTTGGGTGCGTCCCTCCAACCCCACCAGGCCTTCCCCATGTTCCCTGCCCTGATACCCTGAAAGCTCAACTTTCTGAGCACTGCTGGGATTTAGGCTCTGTGTTCTCCATGACCTGTTAGCTGCAGCTTCTGTCACTGCGGGGGTCAGAGAGCAACTGACCAGTCAGATTGGTGGGTGGTCTCTAAGGCAGGACTTCCTCCTGGGCGAGGAGTGGAAGTATCGTCTGCAGACAATTAACGCTCGTTGGGATGTGAAATGACCCTGTGGCAGGCAGTGTCAGTGACAATGTGTTCCCAACTGACACCCTGGCCACAAGGTTGATGTTGGGTCCATTCATTCCATTGCACGGACGAAGAAACAGCATTGGTACGGGGTTTTAAAATGAATTTATTTTATTAAACTGAACTTAAGAAATTTAACATGACAAAATGAAATGGAAAAGAAAACTTGGAGACTGGCTTCTAAGCAAGCCAGGCCTTGTGCTGTACACAATGTACTAAGCTTGAATAGGATCTCGAAAGTAAACTGAAAACTGAACGCACAGTTCCAAACTACATTTCAAATCTTATCTTGTTATTGGAAATGCTTTTCACAGTCTGTCTCTGTCTGGAAAAAACAATTCTTGCAGATGCTATTGTTTGCTTGAATTGTGTACCCTTCAGGAATGCAGTCAATTTTTCAGCTAATCTTTAGCCTTCTGAGTTTTAAAATGTAGTGAAGCTAACAGTCGAATTTTAAGCTCAGTAGAGTTAGTTGCATAGACAGAAATATTTTGAAATGCAATCTTTGCGTAGATCAAGTCTTTGCATAGGCTGAAGCAAATAGAGCTAAGCATACATAGGATCTCTCAGGAGATTTTGCACAGATTTTTCTGTTCTACTAGTCTGAGGCAGGAATGGGAACTGGGAGAGTTTCCTGCCGCTGAGGTGGTGGTAATTCAGGCTGCATTGTACTATGCTGGCCTAACTACTTATGCAGTTAGGGGTTTGCGTAGTGGGGAGGGTTAAATGGTTCATACCCAACCCTCATATCCAGGAGCCATATTTAAAAGGTGGCCGACCATCGACTTATCTCCCATTGAAGGAGAAGATCCATCTTCTGGAAGTTCCTGTAGTTCAAAGATTCACAGCGTAGGTGCCCCACTCCTCCACTGATGCACATGGTGATTTGCAGAGTTCAGACACTGGAGGCCTCCATGCTGATCTCCACAAGCTGTCCCTAGCCTTCTTGCGGAAAAGTCCTGCCTTCATTTTACTCTGATGGGAACCCAACTTTTCAGCTCCTGCTGCATTGGCCTGCCCCATCACCATTATCGCCAATCCAACGGAGGAATTGGGAAATTCCACCCAACGATTCTTATATTCCTTTTTACATAGCAAGGCCCAATGCAGCTGTCTACCTACTCTCAGAACCTATCACATTCTAATCTGAGGTACAGCAATGTTTCCTTTTTGTAACACAGTTCTTTACAGCTGTGTAGCATGTTGTTGGTAGGGAACAAAGCCCTTGACAGGTTAACCAGAAAAGCATTGCCCCAGCAAAGCCAGTATGCAGCTTGGTAATAGTAGTAGAGGTCAATGAGAAGATTGCAGTGGTATTGTTTGGTGCACTCAGCCATTTCTTCACATATTCAAATGATTACCAGATATGCCGAGGCTGCCCACAGTCACTGGGAGCGAATCAAAACTGGAGGTAGGCCAGCAATGCGGAAATAAATCATGCTAAACCATTCTCTCTCTGAGATTTGGAATCTGTAGAGGGTATTGATTGACTTTGGAGTCATAGTGCAGCAACTCAACATTTTGTCATTAACGATGATATTGCATATTGAGAACACAGTTTAGAGTCTTGGCAGCAAGGCTAATGTTTGCTAATCAGCTGCATGATGCTTCAACATCAGATGGTATTAACATCTTGAAAACTGGAGGCTAGCTCATAAACTGCAATCCATTCCTGGATGTGTTCATTCTTAAGAAGGTGAGGCCACAGGGAATAGGATCTTAGCACCAACCCTTTTCGAAATATGTTGCATCAAACATTCTATCCGTGCCAAGCTCCAGCATAGAAACTAGGATCTTCACTTAATAGATTTGAGGAGGACTGACTGGATCAAGCACCATTCAGAAGGAGCGAATGGTGACAGAAGGAAAGGAAGATAAACAGCATTGACAATGGATTGACATCCTACTAGATCTGCCATCAGATGAGAGTAATTACAAGGAATACAGAAACAAAAAGACATTTGCAATCACCTTTGAGTCTACTTTGAGTCATCTGTAGCTGTGGTCTGCAAATATGTGTTACATATCTCTGACGCAACTGCTCTGTGGCAGGGCGGCACAGTGGCCAACACTGTGACCTTACAGTGCCAGGGACCTAGGTTTGATTCCTGCCTTTGGTCACTGTGTGTGCAGAGTCTGCATATTCTCCCCGTGTCTGCTCTGGGTGCTTTGGTTTCCTCCCACAGTCCGAAAGATGTGCTGGTTAGGTGCAGTGGCCAAGTTAAATTCTCCCTCAGTGTACACGAACAGGCACCAGAGTATGCAGGGGATTTTCACAGTAATTTCATTGCAGTATTAATGTAAGATTACTTGTGACATTAATAAATAAACTTTTATGCTTTAGAGACATTTATTGACGTTTAAAGGAACACAGGGCAAACTGAACGTTTATCTCTTTTTAGCAGCACCCCAAAGCACATACAGAGGCCATTCTCTCAGAAGTGCCAGGATTCATACCACCAAATTTTTGGGCGGGGCCTGATGGATTGGGGCCTGTTGGGGCAATCGATGTGAGTGGGAGTGGGGTTCTACTGCCACTCTGCATTTGGGATTGGTGGGAGAGGGAGTGAGGCCAGTTATTGGGGCAGTCTATGGGGGTGGGATGGGGGGTGGTCAGTCTGCGGGGGGTTAGGGCTGCAGGGGTGTTGGCACTGTGGGGGATGCCGGGACTGCGGGGCCCCCACAGCTAAGTGTCAGGGAGATGGGGGCTGGAGATCGGGGAAGGCCAGGGTACGGGGTGGAGTTTGGGTCTGGCCCAGAGATAGCGGGGGTTGGGGGGTCAGCAATTGGGCCACGGGGGGGCTCGGAGAGCTGGCAATGTGGGAATCGCAGGGCTGGCTAGCGATTGAACTGGCCAGCAATTGGGAGGCCAGCAGTGAGGGGCCTGACAGATCGGTACATGTTTCCCTGTTAGCGTTGGCCTCTCCAGTGGGAATAGGCCTCGTCCGCAGCTTTAGAATGATATTCACGCTAGTGACCTCTGCAGTCACTAGTGTGTGGGAGATTCTTCTTTGAATACCCACTGAAAAAACCAACGCGGATGCATACAAATTTGACACTTAGCATTTGTTTGGGAAAACTCTGGCCATATTGGCATTGGAGGCAACCTAGAGAAAGTATAATAGGTTAATCCCAGGTATGGGAGGATTTTCAGATGAGGAGAGGTTGAGTAGGCTGGGTCAGTACTCACTGGAGTTTAGTAGAATGAAAGGCAATATTACAGAGTTAGTTAGGATTATCATGTGAGTTCATCCATTTACAAATGTGAAGTCATCCAGTTTGGTAGGAATAACAGCAAAATGGACTATTATTTAAATGATAAAAAACTGCAGCGTGCTGATGTGCAGAGGGACCTGGGTGTCCTTGTGCAGGTTTCTCAAGGAGTTGGTTTGCAGGTACAGCAGGTAATTAAGGTGGCAAATGGAATTTTGGCCTTCATTGCTGGAGGGATGGATTTTAAAAACAGCGAGGTTATGTTGCAGCTGTGTAAGGTGCTGGTGAGGCCACACCTGGAGTACTGTGTACAATTTTGTTCTCCTTACTTGAGAAAGGATATACTGGCACTGGAAGTGGTGCAGAGGAGCTTCACTAGGTTGATTCCAGAATTGAGAGGGTTGGCTTATGAGGAGAGACTGAGTAGACTGGGACTATACTCATTGGAATTCAGAAGAATGAGGGGTGATGTTATAGAAACATATCAGATTATGAAGGGAATAGATAAGATAGAAGCAGGGAAGTTATTTCCACTGGCGGGTGAAACTGGAACTAATGGGCATAGCCTCAAAATAAGGGGAAGTAGATTTAGGACTGAGTTGACAAGAAACTTCTTCACACAAAGGGTTATGAACCTGTGAAATTCCCTGCCCAGTGAAGCAGTTGAGGCTACCTCATTGAATGTTTTTAAGGCAAGGATAGATACATTTTTGAACAGTAAAGGAATTAAGGGTTATGGTGAACGGGTGGGTAAGTGGAGCTGAGTCCACAAAAAGATCAGCCATGATCTTACTGAATGGCAGAGCAAGCTTGAGGGGCCAGATGGCCTACTCCTGCTCCTAATTCTTATGTTCTTTATGCTCTTATCAGGGGGTTTGACAGTTAGCTGCTAAAAGCATTTTCCCCCTTGTGGGAGAGTCTGGGACGAGAGGCCACAACCTCAGAGAAATGGGTCACCCATTTGAGACAGAAATGATGCAGGATTTCCTCTCTTAGGGGGTAGTGAATCTGGGAATTATTTATCGCAGAGAGCTTGAGGCTGAGTCGCTAAGAATATTCTCATTCATTGGAAAGTATCTATTCTGTACAGTTTGAAATATTCCCTTAAGTATTTGCCACTACATCTCTATTGACCTATCTCTTATGGTCGCTGTTACATAGGGACGTGTTCATTATGAGATGATTAATTAATCCCATCTCATGGCACACTCCCAGGTCGAGCACAGCCAGCTCTCTGGTTGGATCTAGAACATGCTGTTCGTAGAAACTACCCTGGAAACATTCTGTGAATTCCTGATCCAGAATACCAATTCCCGTCTGACTTTTCTAGTTTATATAAAATTAAAGTCTCTCATGGTTATTGCTGTGCCCTTCTGATAAATTCCCAATATTTCATCCTTTATGTTCCACTCTGCCATGTGGTCAGATGTGCTGTTGCCTAGCCACTGAGAGCAAATTCTAGAACATTCTGAATCTGCCTCAGTCTCTACCATCCAACCACCAATTGAGTGTATGGTTCACACTTCACCAGTACTAAAGTCGACCAGGATTCTATTGAAATCACAGTAAACTGATTTAAATATTTAATCTAGCTGTATGCTCTATTTAGCAAACTACTAAGCTCATTTTGAAGATTCCAGCAAAAAAGCGATTGGAAGGGTTATTATCTCCAAGGCCCAAGCCACTTGTCGGTGGCTATCATCCCATTTCATAAGTATTGACCAGTCCATTGAGCAGCCGGTGATCGTGTTGTTCCAGGCACTGGTACAGCTGCCAACGTCAAGGGCATGGAACTGGGAAGTGATGAGTATGTGGACATTTCTGTAAGCCAATGAACTCATCAGTCATTTTGGAATTGCAGTTTGCAGAGTTTTCTGTGGCTGGTGATCCTGTCACGCCAAGTAACATGGAAACAAGGTTGGCCAATGTATTTTATTGAAAAGTGGAATGGCTGGGGCAGATGTTGCATCTGATTGTTATCAGGGTGGAGGGGTAATGGGCAGAAAGTGAGGGAGCTGCTGCTAAAGAGATCTGATGGTGACTTCTTCTATTCTCTCTATCACCAGTGTCACCTATCTTATCTTGCTGAAGGTCTTTGTTCTTGCCAACATATGTGAAGAAAAGTTATGCAGCATGGCACAAATCTGGATCATTAGCTATCGCTCTTTTTGGACAACATTGCAGGAAGCCACTCGACCTGTCAGGCTTTGTTTTGTAAATTGAATTCAAAGGGGTTAGCTGGCTGGATGTTCACTGCAGAGAGACAGTGGGGATTTGGATGGGATGGGAAAGTAAACAAAAATTAAACCATTCAATTCCAATTTTAATGGAATAGTGATGGAGAATGACATTCAAGCTGCTTGAAGTGGAGTCACAGATGGACAGGGTGGTGAAGAAGACATTTGGCATGCTTGGTTTCATCGGTCAGAACATTGAATACAGGAGCTGGAACGTCTTGTTGAAGTTGTACAAGACATTGGTTAGGCCAGACTTGGAACACTGTGTCACCCTATTATAGAAAGGATATTATTAATCTAGAAAGTGTGCAGAAAAGATTTACTCAGATGTGCCTGGGACTTGATGGTTTGAGTTATTAGGAGAAGCTGGATAGACTGGGGCGTTTTCCCCTGGAGCGTAGGAAGCTTAGGGGGTGATCTTATAGGGGTCTATAAAATAATGATAGATAAAGTACATAGTCAATATCTTTCCCCAAAGATAGGGGAGTCTAAAACTAAAGGGCATAGATTTAAGATGAGAGGGAATAGATACTAAAGGATCCAGAGGGACAATTATTTCACACAGAGGGTGGCGAGTGTCTGGAATGAGCTACCTTCCTGCACATTGAGTTGGCCATTGCTTAGCATTACTAACCTATTCTAGATTTGGCTAGTTTTCTGATTAGAATAGGGCACATTGAATGTAGTGGTAAATGAGATGCAGTGCACCCATTGGATGACTTAGATGGCTTTTAATTTCTTATGTTAACCATAATGTGTGTGTTTGTGTAGGAACCAGTGAATTTAGCCACCCTTAAATGAAATCAGATGTTTCTCATTAAAATTTAATCTGGGTAAATTGAACTGAACTTCTGCTTTGTTTTGTTTGCTGCTGGCCTTACAGAAATTGCAGGCTGGCTATTTTAGGAGGCAAATAAACTACATTCAGCAAAGCACATTGAAAGAGTGAGTATTTAAGCCGCAAAACTTAAACTCCTAAATTGCTGAGTTACAATCCATATGATTTACTGTAGTTTGATATCATAGAATCCCTACACTGCTGAAGGAGACCATTTGGCCCATCTAATCTGCACTGACTCTCCAACAGAGCATCTTACCCAGACCCTATTCTCACAACAACACATATTTACCCAGCTAATTCTCCTAACCTATACATCATAGGACACTAAGCAACAATTTAGCATGGCCAATCCACCTAACTTGCATATCTCTGGAGTGGTGGGAAACTGGAGCACCCAGAGGAAACCCATGCAGTCACAGGCAGAGTGTGCAAACTCCACACAGGCAGTGACCCAAGCTGGGAATCGAATCTGGGTCCCTGGCATTATGAGGTAGCAGTGCTAACCACTGTGCTACCCTGCAGTGCTCATCCAGCATATTATTTGCTATCAGTTGCCCTGAGAAGCAATGGCTCAGTAGCATTCCAGATCCAGCAGTGAGTTGCTGCAGTTGATAAATCCACCCTGTTATAACTTAGACAAATTCAAGTTCCCGCTCTTCCTGAATTCAAATTCACGTGCAATTGACTTTTCTAAATTACCAATGTTACAACCATTTTCACATTAATCCTCTTCTCAGCCAACAAAACATGTTGTTGCCAGGTTACCAGTGCCATTATTTCTCATCTTACTGGCAACAGCACAGAAACTAGTTTAAACACAGGAATATTGTAGAGGCCATTCATTTTCCTGGGGTCAGAGCCCTGAAAGAAAGGACAGACGTGCATTTATATCATACTTTTCATCACTTCAGGACATCCCAAAGCACTCTCCAGTCAGTGAAGCATTTTTCTTTAAAAGTGTAGCTACTGTTGTAATCTAGGAAATGTCTCAGACAATTTGCAGAAAGCAAAGTCTCACAAAGAGCAACATGCGGATGACCAGATAATCTGTCTTTAGGGATTAGTTGAGGACTGAGCAGTAGTGAGTACTTGAGAACAGATTGCACTAACTCTGCTTAAATCCCCTTGAGAATAGAAAATTGAGCAGTGATCTGATTCAGCTGCTTTAAATGTTAAAAAGATCAGTAAGGTCGCTCCGGATAAACTATTCCCTCCAATGAGGAGTCAAGAGCAAAAGGATATAATACTAAAATTAGAGCTAGGCCAATGAAGGGAGAAGTCAGAAAGCCCTTCTTTATTCAAAGGATAATTGAATTCTCTCCAGCCAAAAGGCTTCAGATTCTGGAATAAGCTTTTTTTCACTCATTCGTAGGACATGGGCATCACTGGCTGTCCAGCATTATTGCTCATCCTGAATTGTCCTCGGAGGGCAGTTGAGAGTCAACCACATTGCTGTGGCGCTGGAGTCACATGTAGGCCAGTCCAGGTAAGGACAGCAGATTTCCTTCCTTAAAGGTCATTAGTGAACCAAATGGGTTTGTCTGACAATTGACAATGGTTTCGTGGCTGTCAAAGTGGAGCTTTCAAGACTGAAACTGACAAATTCTTGTTTGGTAAGAATTTTAAGGAATATGGTAGTTAATTTTGATGGTATGGTGATACTTTTGGTGAGCACAGTGACACAAAAGTTTGTGGAAAATATGGTCTGACATGATTATTATTAAGTCACTTTCACTTTAATGTCATCCTTTCCTTCCCAGAACCTCACCCCACCCCCAAACCCTGCACAATGGTCCCTGGAACTTAACGGTGCCATTGCCATGGAGCTTGTCTCCTGGGAAACCTGAATCAGTGAGTTGGAATTGAACTTGACAAGTTCATGACTGAACAGAACATTCCCAATTATGGAGAGTAAGCTGCTGGTTAATTGTGATTATGAGAAATGATGGAGTAGCACAGTTTCCTGAAACTCTGCTCGATTGCCACCAAGAACCAGAGAGAAGTCTCCTGGAGATTTGTTTTTGAATTGACCTCTGGTTTGATTTTCGTCTCCTCCTAATGTGGAGAGGACACAGCTCAATGATGAGCTTGGTTGCACCATTTCTGTATGGGTTACGTTTGATGGTATTTTCCCAAGCATCTTATTATGTATGTAATTTTATTTGCAAAATGAATAATTAAATGAACTAAGGTACTAGTAGGCTCCTTAATTGATTGGGATTAGGCCAACTATTTAATGGCATTGCTTCAGAGATTCAGACATCTCTTCTGCCTCCTCCATTCCCAACAAGTATGAAGAGCTCACAAACTCACTGAGATTCAGACCATCCATTCCCCTCCCTTTGTTACTCCACCACCACACCAAACAATGCCTCTCCCCAGCTTCCCTCTTTACTGATTTTTCTATCTCCGTTTATGGCCCCTCCAAGCTCATCTTAAAATGAAATACCCTTGATCCCATTCCCACCCACCTTTCCCAACTGCTTTTCATGTTAGCTAATATCATAATTCCCTGAGGATAATCCTCCAGGATTATTCAGCTCCTGTTCCAATCTGTGTTCAAAATCACAAATGTTCTCTTCAGCCTCTCTGCAGCGTTTGACATCCTGCACGTTACCCTGCACTATCCTCTTCCAATGTCTCTCCTAGTTTGTCTTACTCAATGGGACAGTCCTCACTTGTTTCACTCTTATCTATAAAATCACAGTTAAACCATCTTCAGCATAGCTTCCACTCCTTCTCAACATCATTTCAAATAGGTCATGCACAACCATCAATCCATTTTTAACATATTAGCAATCATGGTCATCCTTCAGCTTAAGAGGACTAAGTAGTGCTACAAACAGGCTGTGTAAAGAAAAATTAGAGAGAACATTGGTATTGAGTTACTCAAAGATTCATGCTTGGTCCCCTTCTTCCCTTAGCACTGCTGCCTTTGAGTCAAAAGACGGGATGTTTAAATCCCATTCCAGAGACTTGAGCCCAAAAGTCTTTTGATTTGATTTATTATTGTCACATATATTAGCATACAATGAAAAGTATTGTTTTTTGCATGCTAAATAGATAGAGCATACCGTTCATAGAGAAGGAAAGGAGTGCAGAATGCAGTGTTACAGTCATAGCCAGGGTGCAGAGAAAGATCAACTTAATGCAAGGTAGATCCATTCAAAAGTCTGATGGCAGCAGGGAAGAAGCTGATTTTGAGTCTGTTGGTACATGACTTCAGACTTTTATATCTTTTTCCTGATGGACAAAGGTGGAAGAGAAACTGTCCAGGTGCCTGGGGTCCTTAGTTATGCTGGCTGCTTTGCCAAGGCAGCAGGACGTGTAAACAGGGTCAATGGATGGGAGGCTGGTTTGCGTGATGGATTGGGCTACGTTCATGACATTTTGTAGTTTTTTCCGGTCTTGGGCAGAGCAGAAGCCATACCAAGCTGTGATACAGCCAGAAAGAATGCTTTCTGTGGTTCACCTGTAAAAGTTGATAACAGTTATAGTTGAGAGCCAAATTTCCTTCATCTACTGAGAAAGTAGAGGGATTGGTGGGCTTTCATAGCTATAGTGTTGGCATGGGGGAACCAGGACAGATTGTTGGTGATCTGGACACCTAAAAACTTGAAGTTCTTGACCCTTTCCACTTTGGTCTCATCTAGGTAGACAGGGCGTGTTCTTCTCTCGACTTCCTGAAATCGATGACAATCTCCTTTGTTTTGTTGAGGGAGAGGTTATTGTTGCCACATCAGTTCACCAGATTCTCTATCTCATCCCTGTACTCTGTCTCATCATTGTTTGAGATCTGTGGTGTCATCAGCAAACTTGAAAATTGAGTTGGAGGGGAATTTGGCCACACAGTCAAAGATGAATAAGGAGTATAGTAGGGGGCTGGGAACATAGCCTTGTGGGGCACTGGTGTTGAGGATGATCATGGAGGAGGTGTTGTTGTCCACCCTTATTGATTGTGGTCTGTCAGTTAGGATCTCAGGATCTAGTTGCATAGGGAGGAACTGAGGCACAGAGTTTGGAGATGAGTTTCATAGGAATAATGTGCTGAAGGCTGAGCTGTGGTCAATAGATAGGAGTCTGACATAGGTGTCTTTGTTATCTAGATGTTCCAGGGTTGAGTACAGAGCCAGGCGATGGCATGTGCTGTGGACCTGTTGCGGCGGCAGGTAAACTGTAGTGGATCCAGGCAGTCTGGGAGGCTGGAATTGATTTGTGCCATGACTAATCTTTCGAAGCATTTCATAATGATGGATGTCAGAGCCACTAGGTGATAGTCATTAAGGCACGCTGCTTGGTTTTTCTTAGGTACCGGGATGATGGTCGTCTTTTTGAAGCAGATAGGGACTTGCTGTAAAGAGAGATTGTAGATGTCTATGAATACCCCTGCCAGCTGATCCGCGCAGGATCTGAGTGCTCATCCGGGTGCCCCGTCCGGGCCAGTCGCTTTCCATGGGTTGACCTTTGAGAAAACTGCTCTGACAACTGCAATGGTGACCAATGGTCATCCAAGGCTTCCAGGGTAGAAGGCATGCTCTCACCAATCACTTGCTCAAAACGAATGTATTGAACTCATCAGGGAGGGGTGTGTTGGAGCCAGTGATATTACATGCCTTCACCTTGTAGCCTGTGATGTCTTGCAGACCTTGCCATAGTCAGCAGGGGTCCATGAGGCTAGCTTAGGATTCCAGCTTAGTCCGGTACTGTCTTTTGGCATCTTTGATCGATCTCCTTAGGTCATATCTGGCTTTGTTGTAGTGGTCAGGGTCGCCTGACTTGAATGCCTCAGACCTGGACTTCAGCAAGCAGTGGATATCCCCGTTCATCCATGGTTTCTGGCTGGAGAACACGCAGATTTGCTTCTTTGGCACACAGTCTTCTGCACACTTACTAATGAAGTCAGCTACTGTAGTGTAGGCTATCACTTCTGTGTGATACTGAGGGAGAGCTACATTGATGAAGATACTTTGGGTGATTCTCCCAGACTGCTGCGCTGCTTTAGCAGAGACCGTTTACCAGGCTTTCCGCTGGGCACCATGGCCCTTGCGTGTCACCACCCTTCGGATTTCAGGCATTGTCAGCTCCGTGCCAGAAATCAGCTTGGAGCTGAATAAATTATTTAAATTATCATTTACATGTAATTAGAGGACCACCAGCATCTCCCCCCACCGCCACAAGGAGTGTTTCACTCCAGCAGGGTTTATTACAGCTCCCCATTAGCTGGGAGCTGGCAACCTGGTCCCGTTGGAGTGAAGGGAGGCCATGGAGGCCCCACCAGGAGATTGCGGGCAAAGAGAGCGGTGCCCCCTGGGCATTGCCAGCTTCTCCAACGGGAATAGGCCCTGCCCACTGATGTTTAGCATGATTCACACTGGGGACACTCTGTGATGCACAGAATGTGGGAGATTCATTTTGAAAGGCCCATTGAAATAAACAGTGGGACTTACTCCAGTTTTTTACGCGAATTAGGCATTTAGAATTTTTTTGGGAGGGTCCGAACCTGCTGTCTTTTAGATGATACATTAAACTGAAGCCCTGTTGTTTGTCTCAGGTGGTCATAAAAAGATCTCTGGCATGAACTTAACGAAGAGCAGGCAAGATACTCCCTGCTTTGAAGAAGTCACATGGATTCAAAATGTTCACTCTATTTTCTCTCTCCAAAGATGATGCCAGAGCTGGTGAGTTTTCCGGCATTTTCTGTTTCTGTTTCTGATTTCAGCATCTGCAGTATTTTGCTTTTAAGATACTCCTGTGTTCTGTATGATATTTATCTTTCAATTATCGTCGCTAAATCATAACTTGGTCATTATCGTATGGCTGGTTGTGGCTGTTGGTTGTGTCCAAATTGCAGGCACGTTTCCTACATTATAACAGAAACTAAACTTCCAAAGTTATTAATTAGTTGCAAAGTACACCATCTAGTGGTCACGAAAGGTGCTATGTCAATGTAGGTCTTCCTTTCTTCTATTTGCGTGCTACTCCTTGACAATATAATTTGACTACCTCAGCCAGATTTCACATTCCCTTCTCTGTCATGTCTCTCAACCTCTATCATTGTCTTTCCCCTCCACAGCTACAATCTTAGGTTCAAGCAGATTGATTTCACTGGTGTCCTATCTGGTCCTACATTGAGCATCCAACCCCATATCTTCCGACCAGCTCCATCCACCTCCCAAACTTCGTGGACTTCTGCTTCTACTTCCACCTACTGTTGCTGAAACTCTTTGTCATGGCCAGATTTGATTATTCCAATGACCTGATTAAACTCTCATTTTTCATGTTCTGCAAACGCCAATTTAGCTAAAACTTTGCTGCACCAATTCCCAGTCATCTGCAACCATTGCCTTATCTGAGTCATTTTGGCTCTTTGTTCTCTAATTCCTCTATTTTAAATCCTAATGCTTGTGTTGAAATCCCTTCCAGGCCTTACCCCTTCCCGAGCTTCACACCTCCCCCTTAGAACTCTCTCCTTCCAACTCTGGCTTCTCATTCCGCATACTTCTTTGCTTTTCTGTTGATTGTGGGATATTGGCCAGAGTATTGGGGATAATTCCCCTGCCCATCTTCGAAATAACATCATGTAATCTTTTCTGACATTGAGATGGCAGGCACGTGCTTGGTTTAGCAGTTCATCCAACGGACGGTACCTCAAACAATGCAGCACTCCCTCAGTACTGAACAATCAGTCTTGATTGTCATTTCCAAGTCTGCTGGAGTAGGACTTGAAAAACTTTGGATTCGGAAATAAGACTGCTACCAATTGAACCACAGCAGACAATTAAATGCCCCATCTAAACATAATTTATTATTCAGAAACAAAAATTACTAAACTTTTCTCACAGGAGATTGGAGCATTTTTCTTTCAATCTTGGGGCTTACAAAATATCCATTCGATATGAGGGAAGATGAAGGTTAATGTTCTCCACCGGAAAGTTTTGTGAAGTAGTTTGTGGTTCTGCTCCAAGTTTTCATTAAACTTGTTTCTGAGGGGAAATCTTTAACAGCATATTAAAATGTTAATTCTTACAAACTAGGATCTGGATTCAGACCTTGCCTGAGCAGAAGGGATGAGTACATCATCTGTTAAGTATCTTGCACAGAATGAATTAAAGACCAACTGGCCACAGCACAACAAAGCTCTATGGCTATAACCATAGAACCACACGCATGCGCATATGTGCACATATCAAAGCAAAATAGTAGTTAGGATTGATCTGGAATATTTTGGGTTCACTTGGACTGTTCCTGATTACAGGGGCCTTATGATTGGCCATCAATAACTCCCAAATTAATGAACAGTCTTTAATTACCATTTACTGGCAGTTTGTCAAATTTCATTTCATAAATCGCTTGTACTGCACTTTTCCAAATTAACTCAGCTGAGAGTCATTCTCTGACTGCTATCAAAGCCAGCAATTAAGCATTTTACAGATTAATTTCTTGTCAAACACATGCCGATGAGTTTTATTCTCTCCTAGGACACTTCAATCTATTAACTGCAGCTTTAGGCACACACAATTAAGTCCAGTTCCTATGCTGAGGGTCTCCAAAGCGTGTCGCTGTGCACCAAAGCCACTCAGTCATAGAGTCGCCATTTCCCAGGAGCCTCTCTTATGAACAGAAAAATCAATTAGAAAGTAACCTGGCTAAGCTGATTCTTCACTTATTAATGACTCCACACGTTTAACTGTTTACTGACCACTACTTGTCCTGCTGAGTGCTGCATTAATGTTATTCGTATATGTGTTACAGCACACATCACATTCGCTGAATGGTTATTGGCATAGAAATGAAAGTTCAGTATAATAAAATCACAAATTGGATCATGTAGTTGTGGACTTGTTCCTGAGTAGGCTGAAAATATGCCATTAATATTGGTTTGAATGAAGGAAGGCACGTATCTTTTCATAAGCTCTTGGGCTTGCTGTGTAGGTTAATGTTAACTTCGTTGTTATCAAATAACTACAGAACGTCCTTCTTTAACTGGAATACTTTTCTTGCAACTGGGTAAATTAATCTAGTAACTTTAAGAAAGCTAACATTCATAAATTATTGTGGACGGTTGTTCCTTGACATGATTGTGGAGTGGGTGGGGTTCATTAAAAATTAAAATGAACTAATCACTGGTGTCTCCAGTTAATTTGAATGTTACTCTCATTGTTAATTGTGAACGCGAAGATAGCTGTTGACATTGGCACAGTGGTAACGCTCTGAACCTTAAATCAATTGGTTGTATCTTCAAATCCGTCTCCAAAGCAGTATTGAGGGAATGTTGTTTTTCTGCATTCCCTGCCATCTAAGGTAGATGTAATTATGAAGATACTGTGCCTTTAAAAAATGTATCTTAATCATGTTTCTCTTTTTAGTCTTTTGTGCTTGTTGCTTTACTGTCTGTCTTTTATGGTTGCTGTAGCAGGATAATTGTAGCAATGTTTATCTTTCATCTGGGCCCAATGCAATGCCCTGGAGTTTTTTATGACCCTTTTGAATTGTTGGGGGAAGGCTGATTGACAGGTCATGATCAGGTTGCTCCTTCATAGAGGAATCCAAGGATTCACTTTCAGCCTGGCTTGTTAGACGCTGTTGGACTCCATACTGCAAGCAATGTGTTTCTGTGTCACTCCCTGGTATAGGAAATTTAACTGTTGGTGACTGGCTAGCTAGTAACTAGAGGCAAGGAGGGCCTCTGCCTCTTGAAGTGTGCTGAAAGTATCAGGGTCAGAAGGCTTCAACTCACCATCCAAAGGAGTAAACCACGGAAGGCTTTGGAAAGATGCAAGGTCCAGCACCACATGAGCATACATACTTTCTGTGTTAAGTCTAGAATGGGGTTATATGTTTCTAGGGGTGGTTGTGTTGGAACACTATTGGTAGCTGTTAACAATCATGCAATATCATGATTGTTTCTTCTCTTGTTGTAATTGATAAGAGTTATTGATGATTTTCTTTCTATGTGTTAACTGTATTCTTTGTTTTATCAAACTTTGATTTTAAAACTCCCTAGTGGGTCATTTGAATCGTACCTGGAGTAAACCATCTTATGTTTACCCATGCCAAACTTCAAAGTGGCAAAACTTATGATTCAGGCTGGTTCCATAAAACATATTGGAGTTTCTGATCTGAATTGTAACATAATAAAAACTCATAGCTATGCTTAAAGTAGCACAGGAGAGCTATCCCAGTGTCTTTAGCCAACATCTGTTCTTTGGGCAACACTATTGTAGCAGATTATCTGGCCATTTACCTCATTGCTTTCTGTGGCCATTACATGTGGCTTATCATTCAAGTGTGTTGCATTGCTCATGAAGTGCTTTATGACATCCTGAGATTATGAAATACACGAGATGAATGTAAGTTGTTTCTATCTAAATAGCTATGAAGAAGCAAGACATTCATGATATATTTCACTGAGATTAAAAGTAATTAGAATCCAATATTTTAAACCATGTTGAGACCATCAGCAAGCGACAGGGCACATAAATTGATCTACTGTTCATTTATGAATAGACTGCTTTGTGTTTCGCCTCTATTATGTTTCTTTATATGGCATCTATTGCTTTAGGAGCAAGTACATGGAAATACTCAAGCCAAACTGTTGCAATGGAGGAAGAAAATTACATTAACTCAACTTAAGTCAGAAACCTGCAAAAAAAAACCCGACAATAATGCAGCTGTGAGATGAACAATAATTTATGAAGGATGGGACTGGTGACAGAATTGGTAAACAGAGCATGTCTGGTCAGCAGCACAGCATAATGAGTCAGAGAAAGTCAGGTACTCGATGTTTTCTCAGTAAAAGATAGGCAACACACTCTCAACCTCTTGATAAATGAATGACTTCCGACTCGTGTTGTTTACAATACATTTCAAATCAAAGATCCTTTCAAATGTGAACTTCACATTAATAATAATCTGATAGCTGCATCTATAAAATGGAGTTTGTCTATGAGTGAGTGCCTGCAGCTTAAAATGGAAAGCTGACCATCTGGCTGCTGTCAGAATGGTCAACACATGTCGGTCTGGCTTGACTGCTTTATTGTCTTAGGCATCTTTGGCTCAGTGTAGTTCAAACTTGTAATTATGAATATTTGTACCCGGAAGCAAGTATATAATCAAGGATCTAATAGCACTTAACCCTAGCAAGACAATTATTCCAACTGTACAGACACAGGTGGTCTGAAATTCTTGTCGTATAAATAAACATGAGCATAAGCTGTGTGGAAGTAGGATTCTGAGAAAAATGTGTGCTGCAATAATGTAATAATAATGAGAGATCGAGGAGACTGGGCTTCCCTAGAGTTTGGTGCAATGAGAGGAGTTCTCAGTGAAGCGTACAAAATTCTTACAGGATTTGACAGGGTAGATGCAGGAAGGATGTTTCCCCTGGCTTTGGAGGGTAGGTTGGGGAGTGTGGTTGTATTGGTGTGTGGGTGGGGGCTTAGAACTAGGAGACACAGGCAGGAAGTTTCCGTGGTCTGCCCCTTGCCCGTTACGATTCCCGTGGTAGGCGGAACAGGAAAATTTGCCCCCACAGTTTCAGAATGAGGGGTGGGCCATTTAAGAGTGAGATTCGGAGAAATGTCTTCACTTAGAGGGTGGCGATTCTTTGGAATCCTTTACCCCAGGTGGTTGTGGAAGATGAAGCATTGTGTATATTCAAGATAGCAATGGACAGATTCCCAGCTATTAAAGATATCATGGGGCATGGTGATAGTGTTGGAAAATGGTGTTCAGGTACATCAGCCATGATCTAACTGAGGGGACTCAAGGGGCTGAATGGCCCACAACTGCTCCTATGCCCTACACATTTATGATATGGAAGTTACAACAAGTCAGGCTGGGAGAAAGTATGCATGAAACTGCATTTATGTTGGGTTTTCCCAAATCGTATTACAGCCTAGTGCTTTTTGAGGAGTAGGCACCCGTCATGTCAGAAGTGTGTCAATCAATTTTCCCCCTGCAATGTCCCACAAACAATAAGTGATAATGACCAGATAATCTTCTGTTCTGTGTAAAAAAAAAAATCCTTGTTTTTAAATCTCTCTACGGCCTCACTTCTTCCTATTCTGTAATCTCTTCCAATCTCACAACCCTTTGAGATATCTGCACTTCTATCATTCTAGTCTCTTGTACATTCCCAATCATAATTGTTGTCACCAGTGATGGCCGAGCCTTCAGTTATCCATGCTCCAAGTCTTGGATTTTCCTCCCTAAACCTCTCCTCAGTCTCTTCCTTTAAGTCACCTCATAAAATCTGCTCCTTTGACTAAACTCTCGGTCATCTGACCTAATGACTCCTTAGATGACTCAGTGTCACATTTCATCTGATAATACTCCTGTAAAGCATCTCAGATCAGCTCATTCTGTTTGATGTGCTATAGAAATATAAGCTAGTGTTGTTACTTTGTGACTGATAAATATCAGCCAGAACACTGGGGAAGAATTCTGCTCTGCTTTCCATCAAAATATCACTAGAGGACTTCTTAAATTTACCCAAGAGGGTAGATAGGATCCTGGTTTAATAACTCATCCAAAATACAGCACCTCCAACAGTACTGCACTTCCTAACTGATTCTAGTTATCCTGTGAAAGGCTGTGAGCCTAGATTATGCACTTAAATCCCTGGAGATTTGAATCTCAAGCTTCTGACTTAGAGGTAAGAAATGTACTGCTGTAGATTCAACACCTTTGGTGGCAGAGTATGAGCAGGAATGGTTGGGGCAGATAAGACTTACAGATTTGGGATTGGGGTAGCTGGTTTAATCACTCAATCTTGGGGTTAATGTGATAATTTATCAAATGTGTCGAAAGAGTTGTTCAAACACTCTGGAAATGGTCTTCGAAGTGACGTAAGGGGCAGATTGTGGTTGAAATAGATGCCAAGACAGACGTATGTCTGACTGAAGAGGTCGGGAGGATATTACACTCAGTACTAGCTATGAACTATCATTTAAATATTTCATACATTCCCCTTTTTCTCATTTCTCAGCTTTTGTCCTGTTAGTTTAAAGTTTATTTATTAGTGTCACAAATGGGCTTATATTATCACTGCAATGAAGTTACTGTGATAATTCCCTAGTTGCCACACACTCCAGCGCCCATTCGGGTACACTTAGGGAGAATTTAACATGGCCAATGCACCTAACCAGCACGTCTTTCCCACTGTGGGAGGAAAGTGGAGCACCTGGAGGTGCAGACATGGAGGTAACGTGCAAACTCTGCACACACAGTGACCCAAGCTGGGAATTGAACCCAGTTCCCTGCCACCGTGAGGCTGCAGTGCTAACCACTGTGTCACCGTGCCACCCACTTCCACCGTGCTATCCATGGAGGTTTATTTTCCGTGGATTTTCTGGCACCACATGCCAGGACTTAGAATAGATCATGTGCGGCTGCCCTGATCGCAAACATCTGCCTTTTTGTTAAGTTACTTGCTAAAGAAGCACTGAAAATTAAAGAAAAACAATAGCAGTAGGACAGGAACATGATTCAGATTTTTCTTTCCCATCTGTTTTTGCCACTCAGTAAAAGGATGGTAAGTGAAATGACTGTTTCTAGCTGCTGTGACAATGCAAAAGAAGGTAACTGATTGAAAGATTGATAAGGCAGGATGTAAGAATAGACAGGCATTCTGGAGTTTTACTTTATTTGCCTTGAAGGGAAAAATTTTGAACATCCTCTCTGCAGTCCCTAATGGATTAGTTTATGGATGGTGTCTCAAATAAAAAACACTTTCTCTTTTATAACTTACGTTTTGAACTATTATCCATTTTTTTGACAAAGAAGTCTTAATTATGTTATCCATTTAAAAAAAAAACTAAGCTAAACTTAAATACCCTCAGTTAAAAACCAATCAACCTTTCATTGGGTAATACTGATCATAACAAGCATCCTGACATTACAAGTCTGTTCGATGTATATATCTTCTGGAGTTTCTGCATATTTGCATTAATTCAGTGTGTAAACCCACCTCATGGGGTTCCCCAGAGAGTCTGGCTGGGCATTGTCACCCTGGCAGTGCCAGATTAGCACCAGGTGGAGGTAGGTGGATGGAGGAGGGTGGTGGTGGGAGGGGTTGTAGTGGAGGGTGGTGTGGGGAGTTGGAGGTGGGTGGTTAATGGGTGGTGGGTAGGTGAATGGGTGGGTGTTGGGTGATGTGGGGGGGTTGGAGGCGGGTTGGTGAGGGGCTGTGGTGGTTGCGTGAGGAGTGGTTGATATGGGGAGTTCAAGGTGGGGGGGATGGGTGGGTGGGGGATGGTGGTGGGTGTTGTGGATGTTTGGTGGTAGGTGGGTGGGGTTTGGATAGTGTGGGGGGGTTGAAGGTGGGTGGTGAGTGTGTGATGTGTGGGGTTGGAATTGGGTGGTTGGAGGGTGGTAGGGGGTGTGGGGATTGGTGGTGGGTGGTATGGGGGGGGTCTGAGGTGGGTGGTATGGTGGGTGGGTGGGGGATAGTGGTGGGTGGTGTGGGGCGCTTGGAAGGTTGGTGGTGGGTGGGATTTGGGAGGTGTGTGGGTTGGAGTACAGTGCAGCTTTACAGTGCAAAGCCATAAGGCCAGGCCTTGTGGTGCAGTTGGCTTCATGATGTCCATGGAAGGTGCAGCTGTAATGTGGCCAGTTAGGCTGATTAGTGACTGACAAATCCGCACAATTGGCCTGTGGCGGGAAGTAAGAGCAGAAGAGTCTCTTTGTCAGCCCAAACCACGAGAAACCAGCATCGCAACAGCTTCCCCATGTTAAACACTCCACGAGCAGGTCTTGCCATGTGCCGCTGGCAAGTTTTCTCTTTGCTTCAAACTACAAGTTTGGGTTGCCTAAATGTGGTTGGTATTCCCTTGAGTTGGGAGGCGGGCCGAAATTCTCCGTCCGCGCTCGCAAGGGATCTGAGACCAGGGAATCCCATCCATGGCCTTCAGTTTAGAGCTCGGTTAATTACGGGTGAAATCAGGAAGCAGTTTTATTTTTCACCTAAAACATATTGGAATTCTGGAACTCTTTCCTCCAACAGGCTGGATCAATTGAAATTTCCAGGACTGTGATCAATAGATTTGAGACAGCTGAGGGTATCACGGGTCAAGGAGAAAAGCAAGCAAATAGATTTGAGACAGGAAGTCAGCCATGAATAGAACGGTGGAACATGCTTGAGGGGCTAAATGTCCTTTTATTGCCCCTAAGTTCCTCGGTTCCTATCTTCAGCTGTAATATTAAATGAAGGATTCAATGAACAACACAGTGGTTTGAATCGCAGGAGCTGAATTTCAAGTAAAATTAAATTTGTATGAGACTGTGTGGTTAATTCCATTCCCTGTGAATCTTTGAATCTTCTTAAGATGCCATTCTTTGAATATATTAGTAAGCTAGGCAGAAAGCTCAGGCCCATTACCTCAGGGTGACACTGGGTTTGCAAAAGATACAATGTAAGATGAGATAAACCAACAAGTATTGATCAGGTAATGGCAAAATTATGTTCTTAAAGGTTGAAAATAATTGAGGAAAAATAAAAGCAAGGTAGCTGTGTAACTCCACAGTTCTGAAGCCTTGGGGGAAAAAAAATTTGTGTTCCTGCTATATTTTATACTACTAGTGCAAGGTGAGGTGGTAAATGTGTTAAGTCCAGTGCAGGAAATTGATCAGTGGGGGAGGTGAAAGCCAAATGGTATCATCACTAGGCTATTAATCCAGAAACTCAGCTAATGTTCTGGGGACCTGTGTTCGAATCCTACCATGGCAGATGGTGGAATTTGAATTCAATCAGAAATACCTGGAATTAAGAATCTGCTGATGGCCATTGTTGATTGTCAGGGGAAAGACCCGATGGTTCTCTTTAGGGAAAGCAATCTGCCTTTCTTACCTGGTCTGACCTACATATGACTCCGGAGCCACAGCAATGTGGTTGACTCACAACTGCCCTCGGGCAACTGGAGATGGGCAATAAGTGCTGGCCATGCAATGACACCCATGTCCTACGAATGAATTAAAAAAACATTTTTAAAATAATGATGTAGAATGGAAATAAATGGATTAAGGAGAAAATAAGAATTCACTAAAATATTTCAAATGAAATAGACTTGAAAATAAAGTAAATTATGTGAAAAACAATAAGAAAAATGGATGAAAAGACAATATATGCTGACAACAAGGGACTATCAATAATAGAAAACCAACCTCCTTTATTATAAACTTGATGCTCTTTCATTTATTTATGGTCACAACAGTGCCTGGTATCGTGGTAAACTGCAATTTATTTTCCATCAACTATTAATTCAGACCAAATCAAGGGTTGACATTACCACTGACAACCAATGACATTTTAGTTAATTTTTAATGTGTGAAAATACTTGAAATTTTGACCGAATTTGGAGAAGTCTGCGTTTGGCAGTTTACATTTATTTAATTGTGTGTGATAGATTTGACTCTGTGCTTCTGTTGTCAGATTTTCACTTGTAATTAATTAGCTGCACCCAGAACAATGACATTTTAATTAAAACTGAACTGGGGGAAAAAAACAAGAAAAAGACAAGCTGAGACCTTTAGGAAAGGTTTCAGAGGAAGATGCGTGACACTCTTCTGTGTTCAGAAACCAAGCACTCCCCTGCCTTAAAGCAAGAAATGGGGGGGGAAAAAATGAAGAATAACTAAAGAGGATAAGAGAAAGGTGGGATTAACCATCAGAGCACTGGTTTCCCTGGAGGCACAGTAAGAAGTCTCAACACCAGGTAGCACTAGCCACTAGCTTTTGGAGCACTGCTCCTTCATCAGGTGAATGGGATTTCAGTTCACAAACAGGGCATGTAAAGACACAAACTCAATTTACAAAATAATGGCTGGAATGCGAGGCTTTATAGGTAATCAAGTTTTAAAGGTACAGACAATGTCCACATCCCTAGAGGCCTGCATAGTAGAAACAGGTTTTCTCCATCCCTGTGTACCATATCAAAGGACTGGAATACACCTTCACTTTGGCCTGTCCTAACACCTTGTTATGTGGTTTCTAATGTTGTTTTAGAATGCTCCGTTGCCATATTTTGGGAGGTTAGACCTCAGCACAGCATTGTCAGCTTCTTACAACCTGTTTTTCTTATATATGGTAAGTGAAGGGCCTAGCTACCATGCCTGTTAAACTTTCAAAGTTGAATGCGCGGGTTTCCTCCGGGTCTCCGATTTCCTCCCACAGTCCAACAAGACACACTGATTCAAGCATTGGCCATGTTAAATTCTCCCTCAGTGTACCTGAACAGGTGCCAGAGTGTGGCAACTGGAGGATTTTCACAGTAACTTAGCTGCAGCGTTAATGTAAGCCTACTTGTGACACTAATAAATAAACTTCAAACAGAATGACCTGTGATTCTCATATGGCTTGCTCTCCCTCCCTCCCTCTGTCAATAACGCCCAGGGTATATTCCTATTTGCAAATAATCCCAGCGCCACTTCAGAAATTTTTACAGAATTGCTTTATGCACTTGCATTCATTACGTGGCGTGTTACTTCCTCTTGTAAAAACGCTGAATATATTTTCATAATGCACTGACTTTTGTGAGTCAGATTAATTGAATGTTTGCCAACATTATGCAGCCACTTGCCAATCAGTTGAAACTCAAACAGTAAAGATAGTGTAGCTCTCTGTCACAAATGTGTAAGTTTGCTGATGGCAGTTTAAAATTAAATTTAGATGATGGGCTGTTGCTTCAAAGTGCTAATGGTTGCCCTCGGGTAACTAGTGGATTGCTCCTGAACAAGATAATGAAATATATTTTTGTGTTTGTGTGGTAACAGAAAGATGTGTAAAACACCGTTGTCCAAAATATAAACTAACTACTGTATGATACTGTATATAACTGAACGTTGCTTGCATGTTTGAATCGGAATATTATTAGGCACCACCTACTTGACCAAGACCTATTTAAAAATATTCTTCAGAAGCAACTATTGTCTCTTCTCTGGTACTGTCCCAATACAATTTACATAGAAACGAGGAGCAGGAGTAGGTCATTCAGCCTTTTTGAGCCTGCTATGCCATTCATTTTAATCATGGTGTATCATCAAATTCAATACCCTGATCCCCCATTTCCCTCCACATCCCTGATCCCTTTAGCCCCAAGAACTATATCTAACTTCTTCTTGAAATCACACATTGTTTTGGCCTCAACTACTTTCTGTAGTCGTGAATTCCATTTTCTGGGAGAAGAAGGTGCTCCTCACCTCAGTCCTAAAAGATTTACTCCTTATCCTCAAACTATGACCCCTAGTTCTGGACTCTCCCAACGTCAGGAATATTCTTTCTGAATCTATCAGAATTTTGTAAGTTTCTATGAGATCCCCTCTCACTCTCCTAAGCTCCAATGAATACAATCCTAACCAATTTAATCTCTCCTCATATGATAGACCTGCCATTCCTGGAATCAGCCTGGTAAACCTTTGCTGCATTCCTTCTATAACAAGGACATCCTTCCTCAGATAAAGACACCAAACCGACACACTATAGTTGGTGTTGATTAAAACTTACAAAGTTTTTCAGTTAAGCACTTAATTATGGGATATTAGAACCTCCACTTCAATCAGATGAGAGGACTTTATAATGTGGGGCTTAAATTATATCAAGATGATATTCTAATAAACAAAAGAAATGAAAAAAGGTGGCATACGTGTGGATAATGTTATTCAAATATATTTCTTGTAATAATTCATAGAATACAGATTGTCCTCACTTTTTCAGGTTGCATTGTATTGACAGTATTTGTTGAAAGAGTGAGAGGCGATCTTATAGAAACTTATAAAATTCTAACAGGATTAGGGAGGGTAGATTCTGAAAGAATGTTCCCAATGGTGGGGGAGTCCAGAACTAAGACTATAGTTAAGATAAGGGGTAAGCCTTTTAAACTGAGGTGAGGAGAGATTTTTTCATCCAGAGGGTGGTGAATGTGTGGCAATCACTACCACAGAAAGTAGTTGAGGCCAAAATGTTGCCTGATTTCAAGCAGAAATTAGCTCTTGGGACTAAAGGGATCAAAGATATGGGTGGGGGGGGGGGGGGGGAGGGGATCAGGCTGTTGAATTTGATGATCAGCCATGATCAAAATGAATGGCAAAGCAGGTTCAAAGGGCCGAATGGCCCATTCCTGTTTCTAGTTCCTATGAATTCTTCTGTGCCTCTTAATTTAGTTAACAAATACATGTAAATATTTTAGTCCCCTTGAAGTCTGCACAAGTTTCTGGTGCATGGATTGTTTCTGTCATTGCTGGAGAAAACTGCATCCTAACCTAAGACTATGATTAATATAGTGAAAACAAATTGTTAATTTTACAGGTTACATATAATTCCCCTAGGATAGATGAGTGAAAAGGTGCAGGTTTCAGATAATAGGGGTTAAGCTTTGTACATGAGAATAGCTGTGATAGCATGGAGAGAGGAAGTTTTATAAAAAGCATGCAACTGCAACAGCCTCAAATAAAATTCTTTGCCCATTAATGCAGTCCCACATGAAGCTAGGCTTAATTCTATATTTTTCTTCAATAAATTAGTAATGATCTTAAGGAACAAATGTTTGGCAATCACTGAAGTAATTAAATTGTAAAAGCGCAAATCTTTGTTTGGGGACTGGAAAATGTGGCTGGTGACATTAATCTCTAACCCCTGCGCAATGAATGGTGTAGCAATAACTGGAAGGATGGCAACATTTATGGTTATGTTTCAGGATTAGTAATCCAGGAGCCTGCATCAGTAACTTGAGACATGAGTACAAATCGCACCGTAGCTGTTGGGGAATTTGAATTCAGTTCATTTATTTGAAAAATTGGGAAGTGTAAAGCCAGTGTTAAGAACACACCTGGTTCACTTATGTCCTTTAGGAGAGGAAATCTGCTGTTCTATTCTGGTCTGGCCTATCTGTGACTTCACAGCAATGTGATTGGCTCTTAAATGCCCTCTGAAACCATCTGTAACAAAATCAAATGGATTACCCAGCATTGGCCTGGTCACCAGATTTGGAAGTATGGCAGTCAACATTGCACAGCTCTCCTCACTATCACCTGGGCCTTTGCCCCAAAGGTATGAAAAATGTCTCAAAGATTGGTTAAGCTTGATGCAGTCATAGTCACACAATCATATCTTTTAGCTGATGCTCCATACGTCTTCATGAACCACTGCAGGCAATGCAGTGATACATTGTCAGGATGGAGTGACCCCGGGACACTTCACCATTGATCCACAAAGTCTCACATCATCAGGGCAAACGTTGTCAAAATACCATCCTCCTGATTACCACCCATCACTTTCCATCAGCTGCTGAATTGATTCTGCGCTATGCTGAACACCACTGGGAAAAGTACTGAAGGTAGCAAGGGTGCAGACTGTATTCTGGATAGAGGAATTTTAATGTCCATCATTGAACTGGCAAAGGAGCATCACTGCTGACTCAACTAGCCATGTCCTGATGTCTCACAACACCCGGTTAAAGTCCAACCAGTTTATTTGATAGTAAACCCACAAACTTCCAGAAATGCTGGTGTCTCCACATCATGTCCTGATGCACATAGCTGCCAGGCTGGTCCAGCAGCAGATGGTGAGAGAAACAACTGAAGGAAAAAATCTACTTGACATCCTGAACAATCATTGCACCTGTATGTGGTAGTGTTGGTAGGAGTAACCATTGTGCAGTCCTTATGGACTGCACCATCTTCACCCTGAGGACAGCCTCTGTCATATTTTGTAGCATTAACACCATGCTGAATACAATACAGATCTCAAAACTAGGCATCCATGAGGTGCTGTGGGTCATGAGCTGCAAAAGAATTGCATTCAATTCCAACCTGTGACCTTGTGGCCTTGCATATCCTTCACTCTGCCATTCACATGAAGCCAGGGGACCAACTCTGGTTCAATTGAGGAGTGTAGGAGAATATCCAACAAGCAGCACCAGACATAATTAGGTTTCAACCTCATGAAGCTACGATGCATGTTAAACATTGGGAACAGCATGTGATACGCAGAGGTAAGTAATTCCACAATCACACAAATCAGATCAAAGTTCTGTAGTCCTATTGTATATGGAGGTGGCCAATTAAACAATATTAGGAAATTATCATAAAATGAAAAGTAAAGGAACCAGCAATTTGGAATGTGATCTGGTGGTTGCAGATTTTTTTAAATAACAAACTATTTAAAATGGAAACTGTAGTAGAGACAGGTTGGCTGGGTTGGTGGAACTGGTGTTTTGTTCTGTGGATAAGCGGAGCCGCGCTGTAAACTAATGTTTACCTCAGGCAAGTTAGTAACAATGGAGGATAAATTGTCAAAGGTTTAAGTGAAGATATTAGAAGTTCAAAGGAAGTGATGAGGTGTGAATTTTACAATTAAATTCTAAAAGGTAAACTCACAATGCAAATAATTAAGAGTGACTTCTAAGAAGATTCGTTTAGATAAGGGAAGATCAAAAAGGTCAACCAGTATATTGGGGCAAATTTACCCTATGCAGGCTAGCTGTTTTTAGGAATTAAGTGCACAGCAGGAAGTTGTGCCAACCCCAACAATCTGTACTCAGAGAAAGGTCTGTCTGAGAAACCAATTGTTCAGAGTGCAGCCCCCCACTGTTTTGCTTTAATCTGTCTGAGAAATCCTAATTTGGAAACAAACTCTGAAAGATATAAGTGCCTGGTGTGGTAACTATTGCTGGATTTTGCTTATTGTTTTAAAACCTATGGGATGTTGTTTGGGGAGATTTTAGCACTGATGTTAGGAAAATAGAGGGATTTGGAACTGGGTAAATTTTAAAATTTTGGGCCGGATTCCATGACCTTGCCTACGACTGCAATTCCCCGATCCCGCAGCAGGGAATGAAGGTTTGGCTGAATGCCAAATTTTCCATTCTTGCTGGCAGCAGTAGTGAAGGGTGAACAACTGGAGAATTCCAGCCATTGTGTTTAGCCATTAATGTAGCTAAATGCATTTCTAGTTACGTTTCTTGTTTTTTTTTTACTTTTTAGCAAACATAAAAGCATCACAAAAATGTCTGGGACATCCTTCACTGGTCTTCAAATCTTTTTTCACGTTATACCAAATTGTAAAATATACTTGAAAGCAAGCATTTCAAGCTTCCCTTTGGAATCTGTTAGTGTTTAAAATCAGTTGAGCTCTTAATAATAATGGAAGAAGATGGCATGAACATTCGCATCCTCAATAAGGGTGAAGCTCAGTATGTGGGTGCAAAAATAAAAGAAATCATAGAACCTCTACTGTATAGAAGGAGGCCATTCAGTCCACTGAACCTGCACCGTCAACAACCCCACCCTATCCCTGTAACCCCACATATCTAATCATCCCGAAATTGGCCATGTTAAATTGGCCCTATCAACCTAACCCACACATATTTGGGTTGTGGGAGGAAACTAACACAGACACAGGGAAAACATGCAAACTCCACACAGACAGTAACCCAAGCCAGGTCCCTGGCACTGAGGCAGCAATGCTAACCACTGTGCCACCATGTCAGCCAAAGACTGAAGCATTTGTAATCACTTTTCTCCAGAAGTACTGAGCCAATAATTCAGCTTGGCCTCTTCTAGAGGCCCCTTCTTTCCACAGAAGCTGGTCTTTAGTCAATTCAGTTCACTCCACATCATATCCAGGAACAGACGAGCACACAATAAAGCTGGGCCTCGGCAACAGCGTGGCCATTATGCTCCTGAACTGGTCTTGATATCAGCAAAACAGTTCCAATATAGCTACAAGACCAACATTTACCCAGCATAGTGCAGTTGCTTAGGTTATGCCCTGTTCATTAGCAGCAGGACAAATTTAATCTGGCCTATTATTACCCTGTCAGCAGCACTTACTCAACAATAGCCTACTCACTGATGCTCGGGTTGGTCCTGCTTGGAACGTTAGGCTTCAGATAACATTATATCCTTGAACCAAACATGGACAAAATAATTTTATTCCAGAGGCGAGGCGAGAGTAACTAACCTTGTAATCAAGTCAGCATTTGATTGAGGGTGATATCAAGGAGCCCTAGACAACATGAAGTCAATGGGAATTAGGGGAAAACTCTCAACTGGCTGTACTTAAATATAACACAGAAGAAGAGTTGTTAAAGGTCAGTCGTCTCAGTCGCAGGACACTGCAGGATTTCCTCAGGGTCGTGTCCTAGTTCTAACCATCTCCAGCTACTTCATCAATGACTTTCCCTCCATTATAAGGTCGGAATTGGAGATTTCTTTCTAATAAGGCAGTTTGGAAAATCAAAATAAATTGTGAAGGTAGATCCTTAAGACAAAGGGAAGATCGATAATGATCTGACAACATACAGAGCTGCAACATTTTAGTGAAGTTTTCTTAAAACAACAGTGTCACAACTTCAGTTTCTCATATCTACCTTTTTGTTGCTGATACAACTGAACCAATTTGTTCTTCAGTTGCCCTATTGCTGCCCTCTTTTGCCTTTGCACTATCATCCCGTTTCATCCTTTCATCTATCCTGCTTTCCATCCCATTACAGATCTTTCCTTATGTTCTGGTGCCCCTCTGTCCTCAATTCACTACCTTTGTTCTTGTTTTCCTGGATCTGATACAAGCACAGGGACAGGGACATGGACATCTCCCTTTTGCAGATGTTGATTGGCATTTCCAATATTGTCTGTTTTTTTTTAGGGCAGCACAATAGTTAGCACTGCTTCCTCACAGCGCCAGAGACTGGGTCCAATATTGGCTTGGGATCATTATCTGTGCTACACATTCTCTCGACGCCTGCGTGGGTTTCTTCCCACAGTCCGAAGATGTGTGGGTTGGGTTGATTGGCCATGTTAAATCGCCCCTTAGTGTCAGTGGGACCAGCAAGGGTAAACATATGGGGTTAAGGGGATAGGACCTGGGTGGGATTGTAGTTGGTGCAGATTTGATGGACCAACTGTCTTCCACTGGCATTGTAGGGATTCTATGATTTGTAGCATCTGCAGTATTTTGCTTTTCTATTTTCATACTCTCCTGGACTGATATTTACCAGTTACCATTAGCTGAGTTTGGACTTTTGAGATCAATGTTGCCCAATGGCTACATGTTCCTTGGGAATTTGGTTGGAGCTAGCCCAACCTAACTTTAAAAAAAACCTCTACAATTATCACCAACAGGAGAGCTTTGCCTCTTCTGTTTCCTCTTGATTTGAGGGCAAGTTCTGGAGCTTAAAGGACAAGAGCTTGGAAACAGAAACTATTTTGTTCGAGATCGGAAACATTTCATCTCTTCTATCTGAGCTATTGGAATACAGGCTTCACTAATGCAACAATATGCTCTGATACCACATCCTTTTAGAGAATCAATTAACACAGCGTCTGACACAAGTACGAAATGTGCGATTTATGTCGTGATGTAGAATTTAAATATCGACCACTGGCTGATTTGAAGAGTTTATAGTCTGCATTCCTGAATGTTTGAAGTGTAACAATCAAATGTCTTTGCAGATTTTCGATCCCAAAAGGATCACATATTTGTTTTGGGTTTGAACTAAAATTCTTTTGATTTTCATGTTTTAACCTATTGCATTCATTGCCTTTAATCTCAGAATTCCATTGAGTGTTTATAAATTACTAAAGAAGTAATTTTTTTTCTCTTTCAACTATTGGTTCAGTTTCAATGAGGTGCCTGCAGCACAGTTTATTTATTAAATAGAATTTTTAAAAATGTGAATAGCTTATTTATGAATGATACTCACACTGAAGATTTCAGTCTCACTTGAATGCTCGTTTGAAATGGGCACTACATTAAGGGTGGCTTAAGACACACCCCGGTATTGAAGGCAACGCAAATGTGAAATAAATGAAAGTGATACTAATGACATTTTTAATTATAAACCGCTGTAACATTGAGTTTCAATTTGAGATGTGCTGAGGGGAAGAACCAGGCTTCCATCTTAAAGCTTAATCAAGGACATGACTTGATTGAGGCAGCTCTGGCTTTTATTCTGTATGAAAAATCAGCTATAAAACAACAGGGTGAAAAGCTCCTAAACTATGCCTTAGAGATAGGGACGTTTTGTCTGCTTCACTTGGACAAATGTCTCTCTTTCAGACCTTCTTTTCTGTTTTTTTTTGGTGACTTATTCTTTTCAATCCTGCTTGCTTCTAAGTTTATATTTATGTATCTGAAGATAAAGAGAAATGGTGGAATTTTCCCATCCTACCCTCCAGAGGAATCGACGGACCATGCAAAGGTCCGTTGACCTCGGGTGGGAATTTCCAATCTTGGGGTGAGCGCGGCTGGAAAATCCCTCCCAAAGGGCATGATTTTTGTGACCTCTTCCTACCCGACTTTCAGCGAGGCGAGGTGGTAATTTTGGGTAGAACATAGAAAACTACAGCACAAACGGGCCCTTCGGCCCACAAGTTGCGCCGATCATATCCCAACCTTCCAGGCCTATCTATAATCCTCAATCCCATTAAATCCCATGTACTCATCCAGAAGTCTCTTAAAAGACCCCAGTGAGTTTGCCTCCACCACCACCACCGATGGCAGCCGATTCCACTCGCTCACCACCACCCTTTTTCGCCCTCCCTAATCATACTGACTCTGTGTTGTCATTGGTTTTCTTGTCATTAATGAGTCCCGGACGCTATCGACTGGGTTCACCTTCCTTAACCACCTCACTGGTCATGGTTCTCCACGGCGAGAATCACAGCTGCTCACCCGCAGCAGAGACCAGACGCGACAGGTTTGCCTGGTGAATCAGAGACCATTGAAGCCCCCCCGGCTGGTCGGAGGCATTCCTGGGCAGTGCCCATTGCCCACCTGACACCCTGGCACTGCCCACTGGACACCTTGTCACTGCCTATCAGGCACCATAACTGTGCCAGGGACATTGCCAAGGGGTGGGGCTTGTGCGGGCAGAGCCTCAGGGGTGGAGTTATGAGGATGGAGGAAATGGGAACTTTGCAGGGGTGGGAGGGAAGGGGGAATTCTGCCCAGGTGGGGGGGAGGGTGGTATGGGGTGATCAGGGTGGGAAAGAGGGAAGGTGTTCGGCTGTGGAGGGTTAGTGAGGGCACTCTGCAGAAGAGCTAGTGATCAGGGTGGATGGGAGAGAACTCTGCTGGGTGGATGGGAGAGAACTCTGCTGGGGGGAGGTAATTGGCGTAGGGGGAGTGGTGATGTCTGTGGGGCAGGGGGGCGTGGGAGACCAGCATAAGGGGTGATCGGTGGTGTGTCAATGGGACAGTCTGGCACTTGACAGTTTACCACATGTAGAGGGCATGCTGATTTGCGTGGGCTGGGTAGGGAGGCAGCAGGAGATCCCCCAGTACACTCGGAGATCAGGACATCTCTGCAATGGTACCCCAGAACTCAGAAGCTGGCTTCCCCGGCAAACTCAAATTCCATCCTCCACCCTCCATGCCTTTCTGGCAAGAATCTCATCCTGTCATTTCTTTTGCACTAGGATGGCAGTGGTCAAACCTAAAAACAAATCTGAAACTTTCCTGTTTTCTCGCTTGTGTTCAGCACTTAAAATTATTTTCGTTAAATCATGCCCTACAGATAATTTATACACAACCAGTACAAACAACAGAAGAGTGACTAATCAAATTCCCTGCTTGTGTTGTCCAAGATAGCAACTTGTACCAGCAGAATTCCCCATTCTTCTTTGAATAGTATCATAAAATCTTTAATATCCAACTGATCAGGAAGACACAGCTTTGACTGAAAGGCAACTCCAAAATGCAACACTTCCCGCATAATGTATTGACATGCCCAGAGCAGATGATATACCCAACTCCCAAGTGGAGTTTCCATTATAGCCTATAAATGAGAATCATGGATCTTTGCGAAGCTTTTGGCTGAGAGCAGGACTACTGGCTAAATCCTCTTTGTACCTGCTGTGCCTTGGCCTGCAAACCTACCCAATGGGTGTTCCAATAGGAACCTGGGGCAGAACGTGAAAGTTTATTTGATGCAATTTATCTCTATGTTCAGTAAGTAACAGTTTCCAGGGTAGAGAAACAAAAAATGCTGGAAAACGTCAGCAGGGTTTGACAGAATCTGTGGAGCGAGAACAGAGCCAGTGAAGAGTCATCCTGACTTGAAACATTGGCTCTATTCTCTCTCCACAGATGCTGTTAGGCTGGCAGAGATTTTCCAGCATTTTCTGTTTTTGTTTCAGATTCCGGCATCCGCAGTTTTGATCTTGCAGTTTCTAGGGTGTTGTGTTTTTTCAGATTTTTAGCATAGCATGAGAATGAATTCAATGTTTTTCAAGCCCTGGTTTAATGGTGGTGTTCTGGGAGCTATACATCATTGCCAGATCCATCTCAAGCTATTTAAACCTTGCTTCTGTTTTCCTGAAGGAGTGCGCTCATTGATTTACATTGGCTTTTCCTCTGACAATGCCTTGATTGTACAATTTTCATCGTTGTTTTCAAATATCTCCATGACCTTCACTCTCCCATCTCTATAATTCCATCCAGTCCTACAACCCTTCAAAATGGCTGTACTTATACAATCCTGGCCTCTCCCACATCCTCCATCTTAATCACTCCATCATTGGTGGCAATGTATTTAGCTGCCCTTGCTCTAAGCTCAGGAATTCCCTCTTTGAACCCTTAAGCATAGAATCATAGAACCCCACCGTGCAGAAGGAGATCATTTGGCCCATCTTGTCTGTACCAACCACTATCCCACCCAGGTCCTATCCCCTTGGATTTACCCCAGCTAGTCCCCCTGACACTAAGGGGCAGTTTAGGTTGGCCAATCCGCCTAGCCCACACACACATCTTTGGACTGTGGGAAGAAACAGGAGCACGCGGAGGAAACCCATGCAGACACAGGGAGAATGTGCAAACTCCACATACAGTGACCAAGACCGGGAATCGAACCCAGCTCTCTGGCACTGTGAGGCAGCAGTGCTAACCGCAGTGCTAACCACTGTGCCACCGTGGTGCCCTCGCGCTCACACCTCACACTCTTCCCTTCATTTTAAGATTTTCTTTGAAAATCATCTGCTTAAACAAGCTTTTTGGTCATCTATCCTCATACTTCTTTAAGTGGCTCGGTATCAAAGTTTGTTTCAATGCCTTGAGATCTTTTACTATGCTAAAAGCGGTGTATAGATGCAAGATGTGAATGCGTCAAATTTTACATGGTTTCTTAAATTCTTATGCAATCTCATTAAAAACTGTAAGGTCATTTTACAGGCTGTTGCAGTGGGGGTAAGGCTGCAAAATGTGGCGATCCAATCTGTGATGAAACTAACTTTAAGAAATATATTTATATCATCTTTCTTGTAAGAAGTATGTTTAGAATTCAGATCTGTTTTGCAGGGTGCTGATTTTCCTGGAAAATCCTGTGTATTAGTAGTTGGGAGAACAGGATAAATCCTCATTTTAGGCATGGAGAGTGGGATTTTCCACCTGCACTTGCTCCAATGCCAGAAAATTCCATCTGAGGTCAATGGACCTTTACATAGCTCGTGTCCTGCCCATTATGATTCTCATGGCAGGCAGGATGGGCAAATTCCACCGGAGTGTTTGTTTAAGCAGAGTGAATGCATTTGTGTTTACTTAGGTTCCCCTTGGCTGTCAGACTAGAGTTTGAATTAGGTTGATTGATAGGGACAAGAGTAATCTGCTTAATGTGAGGAAGTAAACTTGCAAGAAAGAAAGAATTTGTTTCATTTTAAAAATACAAGAAATTGATGCCTGGGCTGCCAGAAGGGGCGTTTTTTTTTTCTCTCTCTCTTGCTTGTCATTGGTGCTCTGAAAGCTCCAGGACTATTAACCTAAAACAAGCAAATATGTCTATGTTTTGCTAACAAATTTTAAAGAGAGGTTCACGTCTATAAGAAGAAATATTGCTTGATTAGAACTCAAAGTGAGAGGTTAGCAGTTAAGAATTGTATCTTGTCATGTTTAAATATTGTTCAAATGTTAAAAGTTAAACTAATTCATTTGATACGTAAGAACATAAATAGGAGCAGGAGTAGGCCATCTAGCCCTTCGAGCCTGCCCTGCCATTCAATAAGATCATGGCTGATCTGACGTGGCTCAGTTCCACATTCCCGCCCTCTCCCCATCACCCTTAATCCCCTCGCTTATCAAAAACCCATCAACCCGCGTCTTAAAAATATTTAGCGAGGCAGCCTCCACCACCTCAACGGGCAGAGAATTCCAGAGATTCACCACTCTGAGTGAAGAAGTTCCTCCTCAACTCCGTTCTAAACCACCCCCCCTTATCTTGAGGCTATGCCCCCTAGTCCTACTGTCCTTTCTGAGCAGGAAGAATCTCTCCACCTCTATTCTATCCATCCCATTCATCATCTTATATGTCTCAATGAGATCTCCCCTCATTCTTCTGAACTCTAACAAGTACAAGCCTAGTTTATTCAGCCTCTCCTCATAGCTCAACCCCCTCAACTCCGGTATCAGCCTAGTAAACCTCCTCTGCACTCCCTCCAAGGCCAAAATATCCTTGCGTAAGTATGGCAACCAAAACTGCTCACAGTACTCCAGCTGCGGCCTCACCAATGCCCTATGCAGCCGCAGCAAGACCTCCCTACTTTTATATTCAATCCCCCTCGCTATGAAGGCCAGCATCCCATTAGCCTTCCTGAAATAAAGTTTGTCTTGATAAAAGCTTCCTGGTCTGTGAGTAGAATTGAGCCTGGAGTGAAATATCATATTCACACTAATGCCAAAATAGAAAATTGTTGGGGTCTAGTCCAACTTCATACTATAACTTGGGGTTTATTATCTGTATCCTAACAATTCAAAAGTCCAATGATATCAGGCAGACCAGGGGTTGAAAACTCTGTCCATAGCATAACATAAAAATTAACTTGGTGTCCCATGTAAACCAGGCCAAGGGTTCGCTTCCCTGAAGGATAGTGATGAACTAGTTGAATGTTTCTAACAACTGAGCAGTGATCAAATTTAGTAACTGGTGCCAATTTATAAACTAACAGATCCGTTAAATTTACTTGTCACAACTCACTCACCTATGAACTAATGACTTGTCATGTAACCAGTCCAGCATCATAACCACTGGGCTATCATTTCATTTGATTGTCAATAATATCTCCTTTTGTTGATCAAACTAGCCCGGATTAAATAGGCAGTTAAATGGAATTATGAAACAATAAACAGCAATGTAAACACATTTACATTTTTTGAAATATCATCTATGTATCATTGTTAGATCTATGAGGAAGGAAATGTGACAATATTGGAAGATGAACATGTCAATTATTTGGCATCTAACATTGTCAGATTAGGTATTGTAAAGGTTAGCAATTGTGCACATGAAGAGGATTTGACAGTATTCTTGAACAGTATGAAATTGGTTAAATAATTCATGACTGCAACCTGATATTTATGGATAGTTTTTTTTTGTTACCATGGTTCAGTATCTTATACGCACTAAAGTCAGCTTCCCCAAAATAATTGAATTAATCTTGATAGTTAACAAAACCATTCATCCCGTGTGCCTAGGCCAAATTTAACCCCAACCGTCTGGTCCCCAGTAGGAAAACTGGGGATAATTTACTTCACATGGGTTAATACAGTTTGGAACATTCTATACCACACAGCCTCTTCATCTATGGGTGATTTTTTTAAAATGAGATTGCAGACGTAAGTTCATTGATAATTTGAAGGTGTAATCTTTTATCGAGAAAAGACTAAGGGATCGGCTTAACCAAGACGGACAGGGCAGGCGGAACCTACGAGCTAGATCAAAAAGACTGGAAAAAGAGTGGTGCCACAGAGGAATGGGAGGCGGGTTTATCACCTAATCTCTTCACAGGGTAAATTCCTGAACTGTAATGCCAGAAGTGCTGATCAGGGAACAGATACTTTCACAGGCTGGGAGGGGATATCACAGGTAGGGTCAGTCAATCTTGTCTTTCAGCAGCAGGCTCAAGAACTCTGGATGTTTAATTTGTGTAAAGAAACAGGTAACTTTTGTCTCTTGCCTTTCACTCCTGTCTATTTTACTCTCATCCACTTGATTGAAGATATTATTTATTGCCGTAGGTTCACATCAAAATAGATACTTAATTTTCATTTTGGGGGTGCAGGTAAATAAACTGCCCCTTTAGTGTCAGGGGTGTTAGATGGGTAAATACATGGGGCTTGGGTGAGATGGGCCGAATGGCCTCTTTCTGCACTGTAGGGATTCTATGACAGGGTCTACAGTGCACTCACCTGATAAATGAGCAGTGCTGTGAAAGCTCGTGATACTAAATAAACCTGTTGGACTTTAACCGGTGTTGTGAGACTTCTTACTGTGCAATAGCAAACAATGATTTGTGTGACCAGGTGTAAGTGAGATTAATTTTATGTATGTCCAACAAAGGCGTGTTCTGTTTCTTCACATGACCTGTAAATATAAACCTTGTCAGTGTTGAATTACTGTGGGCATGAACAATTTGCCAATTGCTGCGCCAAAATTCATAGGCTCAGTTGCTCACCTCAATTCTGTCCATGGGAGAAGCTTTCTAATCCTTCGAGATAGTACCATCTAGAATCTTTTACATCCAAAGTGAGGCTAGTTTAACATTGCATCTCAGGTAATGTAGACTCTCCCAGGGCTGTCCTGTAGTATTGGTCTATATTTTTGAGCTTGAGTTTCTGCAAGACTTTGTGCCTTCTGACTCACACGCTCTGAACCATGGCTGATGTGCTCACATGGGTTCATCCCCGTGAAGATTAAACCCATTCCATTACACTGGTTGGATTCCGAAGCACCGGACAGTGGGTGTTAAGTGGATTGTTATCCAGCAGGAATTTTAAAACAAGAAGCGTATTTGAGTTCTTCAATGATGAAGAGGGTGAGCAATGTGTCTTGGTCGGAAACTGTGCTGGCTCAGTGTGGGACCCTTTGCACCTCTTCACTGATAATTACACACCTTCTGGGTGAAGCAGTTATTGAGACATTATCACTTCAGGGGAAAGTGGGAAACAAATGCAAAGCTCCAGCATTCCATTTCTCACATCACTCGCACCAAACCACACAGGCTTTTAAAGTACTGGCAAATGAGGTTGCTTAGTTAGTTGGCTCTGAATCCATGAGAACAATAACTAGCTTTGCAGTGATACTTTGACCGCACAATATGCTGCAGTCGCCAGTCTTGCTGTGCTCAGTCACCAGTGTAGCTTTGCTTTTGTTTAGTTTCCCTGGATTGAATTTGTCCCTCAAATTAAATCTTCTATTCCCACCACAATCAGTTTGTCCATCCTCTGGTGGATCCCTGCTCAGAGCATCATGCTTATCCGATCAGTCCATTGATTTTTTGATTTGGTTTGATTTATTATTGTCACATGTATTGCTCTGCAGTGCAAAGTATTACTTCTTGCTCGGTACTGTTCATAGAGTACATGGGGAAAAGGAAAGGAGAGGTGCCGAGTGTAGTGGTAGAATCATAGCTAGGGTGTAGAGGAAGATCAACTTTGATGTCATCTAGTGATATTGCTTTTGGCTAACAGGATCTCAGGTGGTAGTTATGTTAGCCACAGGAAGATGGATGGGCATAGAGGATGCTTACATAATTTTGCCTGTGTCTTGAACATTCTGAGTTGAAATATGTCTGCAGATAAAGATGCAACTGTCATTTGTACGGTGCAAGGTTCAAATTTATCAAGACGTTGAAGTCCTCGGTGCTGAAAGGAAGCATGTAGCTAGCTACAGATTTGGAGCTCTGGGATGACAGATTTCCAACGTAATTGAACAATTGGACAACAACCGGGATCAGTTAGAGGTCAAAACTGTCGAGAATGAACTGTTGACAATTCCAGAGGAAAAGAATTAATTGCTTGCTGAGAACTATTGGCATGGTGTCAGCATGATGAAAAGTCTGACTGTAGCAAAGTCTGTCTATATTGCCACTGTTAGGCAAACTTCTGCACCACTGCTTCTGCCCCACAGAAAAGTGGTTCTCGAAAGACCGTGTGAGCAGGGCGCAGACGGGTTGCCTGAAAGCTGGAGCTTAAGGTGCTTCACTGCATGTGAACTTTAATGAGATTGATGATTAGTGCTGCTGGTGCAGACCCTCAAAGGACATCTCATGAAAAATACAATAGTCTTTGAAACATTCATAAAATCTATTCACTGCTTAGCATTTTCATTGCGAAATGAAGAAATAAATACAAGTCTGAAAAATAATCAAACATTTTTGTATATAATTGACATAGCCATTTTGACTGATGACATTTATTATTAATTTAGCAATAAATACTTCATTGATGCAGTACTCAAACAGATTGAACCATTTTCTAGATTTCATGATTTTCTTGACATACTTTCACTTGTGTGGGCACAGGGAAACCATTAATAAAACACAGGGACAAATGTACAACATGCAGAAACAAAATCCTATCCAGGAGAACTTGGCTTGATTTTTGATTTCCTGGGAATGATATGGGCATTTCACTCCAGCTGTTAAGCTGGTACTAAAAGCATTTTTAAAAACTGCCTTAGAAATTTTGTTCAATTTGCACGTTTCGGTTCAAAACAAAACTAAATCCTAGATCAAAATCTCTGTTTAAAAGTGAAAGTGTATTTATTAGTCACAAGTAAGGTTTACAGTAACACTGCAATGAAGTTTACTGTGAAGTTCTCCTAGTTGCCAAAGTCCTGTTTGGGTCAATGCACCTAACCAGCACATCTTTCAGGATGTAGGAGGAAACCAGAGGAAACCTACACAGACATGGGGAGAACGTACAAACTCCACACAGAGAGTGACCCAAAGCAGGGAATCGAACCCGGGTCCCTGGTGCTGTGAAGCAGCATTGCTAACCACTGTGCTACTGTGCCTCCCCCACTGTTCTACAGTGCCACCCCCATTTAATTATTTTATTCATCCATGGCATGTGAGTGTCACAGCATATTTATTACCTATCCAAAATTGTCCTTGTGCAGGCGATGGTGAACTGACATTTTGAATGAAACTGAATGGCTTGCTGGACTATCAGGGGGCTGATAAGAGTCAATCGTGTTACTGTGGATCTGGAGTCACAGATGGGCCAGACTGGGAACGGATGGCAGATTTCCTTCCCTATAGGGCGATAGGGAACCAAATGGGTTTTTACAACAGCCTAGTAGTTTCACAGTTACCTTTTTCAACAGAACAAAGAACAGTACAGCACAGGAACAGGCCCTTCGACCTTCCAAGCCTGTACTGGTCCTGATGCCCTAACTAAACTAAAAACAACCTTCTGCCCTTACTCGGTCTGTATCCCTCTATTCCTTCCCAGTGGATTGGCCAAAGAAACTGGGTATCCTGTTTTTAAAAAAATATTTTAATATTGTATAATCAGACACCTTGTTGGATTTTACTTACACAGACTTCCTGCATTGCATAGTTTTTATTTGGAGCCAGATGACACTAACCTTCAAAGCTGCTTATTCTCCAAGACTCTAATGTTTGCTGGTCATTTGGAAATGCAGTGCTAATACCAGTCCATGAACTATCTCCTATTAGTGGGACATGCTCGTCTGTCTCCCTGTGTTATTAGGTACCTGACACCAATCTAGTGCCCACTCACTCCAGGCTAATGTTTCTCACGGGGAGCCTACACATGAACTGTGCATAAAGCTCATAAGGTTGCCAAGAATATTTAAAGTGAGGGCCTTCCCAGGATTCACCAGCAATGCTCCCATCACCAAATCATCCAATCCCAAAGGATGAAACAAAGGTGGAAACTCCTGAAAAGGAGCACTTGGCATTTCCAACTTGCCCTCAAACGAATCCTCAGCTCCAACAGTGCCGTCATCCTCTCGCTCCTCCTCCCGAGCTGTTAGAAGCTTGACTGCGCTGCCGTTGTCCAAGTTTGTAGCCCGACACAGGTAACTGGTGCTTAAAGATCCTGTCATGAGCTCTGATGTTGCCATTGTGGTATGACTTACCTGCCAGGAATGTCAGAAATAAAGTTCAGCAAGGTAAGCTGTCAAAATCGGGGTGAGGTCAGCCCGTTTGTGTGAATGGGTTCATCACATCAACACAGTACAGGGACCACATTCTGTCTGCGTTCGGGTTGTGATTGACAGTTCGATAGCTGAAAGCTGCATGAATCTGGGAATATATATGAGAGCTCTAGGCAATTGTTTCAGTTCACCCAATTCAATCATTTACTCAATGTTATTGCAGTGAACCAGAACTCAGTGGCGCACTGAACTCATGGAGGGTTATAATTTCGGTTGGAGGATTCTGATAGAAATACTCCAAGAATCTCCAATTGATTCATTATGTTGAACTCAAAAAATAGATCAATGTTGATCCACCGTACTATTTTTCTTCTGTATAATCTTATTCCCAAATAAATCTATTCTATTTTTACCTAAAGCACCTATATACTTTTCAGCATATTTTCAGCAGTAACATGGATGACATTTGTTTAGTAAATAATAAAAATATGTGTTGCTGTGTTGGGAGCCAGAAATCTCACTGTGTGGCAGCAATAAGGATGGCAATGAGAGGAGAACTGAGTTGAAAAAAAAGGACCCAATTTTAACACACTCAAAAGCCATTCACTTACACATGGTTAAAATTGGGCCCATACTGTGGATAGGAAGATGGTTGCAGGAACCAAAGGAAGATTCCTGAATTTTGCAAGCATGGGGATTCGGGGATTTTATGATACTGATTAAAAAAAACATGGGTTCTTGGATCAGGTGGAGTTCCAGTAGCAGAGGGTTCTAGGAAAGGCAGGATGATGTCTGCAAGCGCAAATTAGGGGTTCTGGTTTTCGTCAGCACAAGTACAGAGACCACTGAAAGCATGAACTACATTGGTAAAGTGATATGGCAACACTGGAAGAGGTAGACTCTGTGGTGTGACAGCCTGGGTTAAGAAACATGTCTGCTTACAGCCAGCAACTGCATTATCATTGTGCTATATGACATTGTTTTAAGCTATGAGAGAGCTGGACAGCAGAAAAAACAATAGGAATAGGTTGCATAGGCTGGGATTACAGGTCAGAAATGAATTTAAGAGATGAAGAGTGTGTTAAGATTAGACTGGACTAAGAAGATCAACATCTTCATGGTAGGCCTGAAACAATGTTTTAGCTGGGGTGCAGGTGTTTCAGCACTTTAGTGGTTGTCAGGTCTCTCACCCAAGCATAATAAAGTTTGACTAGAGTCCAGGCATCCATTAAACTTGTTGAAACATCTTGCAATAGACTCTGGTGACAGGCTGAGGGCAGGATAAAACCTGACCCCCAGGCTTCTGACAGGCATTAGCTCTCGCAGGGAAAACATGCAGTGGATTCATTCCTGAGGAGTTAAGATTTTGTTTTCTTGTGTTACACATTAGTTCTATTGGAGATTCTTATCTTTATTCCTTTCACCTTGAGAAACACAAAATATGTGTTTTTGTTTCCAGGGTTAGTTTAACCTGGGACAGTTCCTCAGCCTGTCACTGTGTCTATAGCAACTGTTTCAACAAGCTTAATGGATAGTTGGGCTCTCAGTCAAACTTCATTATGTATGCTTGGGTGAGAGTCCAGAGAACCATGAGTGCTGAAACATTTGCGCCCCATATAAAACATTCATTGGAATTCTACCACCCCGCTCGCCATGGAATCAGAGTGGAAGAGGCGTGGACAATGGAAATTTCCATTGACCTCGGGCAGGAAATTCTGGTTTCGCTTGAAACACGCATTGTTTCATTCACATTGCAAGCTCTCTGATTTCTGCCATTAAATGTGTGTTTACATAAAGTTAAGTGGTTTTTGTTTTATTGATTTGTTAAAGGGCCTGTATGATTGCCAATTTTATTAATGTGCAATGCAATTATATTATTTTCAATATAGGAGACAGTTATGAATGAATTACTTTTTTCCAAAACTTTTTTTTAACTTATCCTACTAGATACTGTGGGTCTCCAGATGCCTGTTGAACCAGAGTGTAGCTAATTGAAGAGAAGAACCATGTTGTTTGAAAAAATGGTATATCTGGGACTTCTGAAAAGTAATTCATCTCAATGTTATTAATTACATTCCCTATGGTGAAGACAGTTTTTAATTTTAAATCTAGTCATCTGATGTGACATTGGAGGCCATGAGGAAAACATAATTTGACAATATCCTGTCATTACTATCCAGATGGAGTGTGTTCTTATATATTTAGCAAGTCATATTCAACAACCACTGCCATTTCTGGTGTGAATTCACAAAAAACAATGGTGAAAGGCACTCAGTCGAATGGTGCATTGGCTAGTATTATGTCTCTCACTGCCCAGAACTAGCTAAGGTTGAGTGGATTTCGGCCAAAGATCTCTCCCAGCATTTTTTATATCGCTGGTCAATTTCCTGTGGCACAGTGTGAACGTGTGCTGCTCTGTAAGAATGGTGGCAGCACAACATGGGAAGCAGAATTTACCATTCTCCAGACCTGTGTGTATGTTTGTTGCTTTAAGGGTACAGAACTACCGCCAAGTAAACACTTTAATGTAGAAGTCAATTAAGGGAGTGAAGAGATCCTGGGGTTCATTTGAAATGTGATGACCAGGAGACCCAGAATTCCGGGATCAGCAGGAGGCCTTCTAACCTGTGTGTGGCAGGACAGTAAGTTTAGTTACATTTCCTCTCCATGCCAGCTCCATTCAGCTGAAGAATCAGGCAGCCACTCAATGTTGTTGGCAGGATGTCGTCTCTGATCACAACCTTTCCCTTCCTCAGCAGCTTGTTTCAGGGGAAATGATCAAACAAAAAAAATCTTTTGTTGTATATCTTATGTCTCAGATCAATGCAGAAATGATACCAGTTCTTTGTGTTAATAAGTTTTATTACTTATTAATAATAAGTAAAAGTAAAATGTTAAAGTAAAAGTTAAAATGTCTACTCCATGCTTCAGCTCCAGCTTCCAGCTCTTTCCACAGTCTTGGTTATTTTTGTCTGAGTTCAGATCAATCAAGCACAGTGAGCATCAGTAGTAAACAGACTCACATAATCAAACGTATAAGAATTGAACAGTACATCCCTTTCTTCAGCAGTCTTACCTGGTCTGGACCCCACAGCTCTCTTTTATCCAAAGGCCAGTACATCTCAAATGTCAAAATACTTTGGTCCAGAGATACACGAGATAATCATATGTAAAAGAGTCCCCGCCCTATGCCTCCTCCTTCTTAATGAAACTTGCCTTGTCAATGGCAACTGGAGATGGCGCCATTTAAAAGACAAATTGGAAACTTCCAGAACTGATTCTTGTTGTTTTCCAGGGGACTTAACTGGTTTCCTACCAGAATAATGAACATTTGGCCCTGCTGTTAATAAACATGAATACAATTTTTTTTTTACATACAATAGCCGTCAGAAAAACAGTATTTATTGGGTTGGTGGTACATTATGTAAATTCTGTGCTAATAAAACTTGACTGTAATTACATTACAGTCTGGTTAATAATTAAAATATAGCAAAACAATGTCTCCTCCATATCTGGTTCTGATATATTACATAGATTGCCAATGATAATCATCTTCCATAGATTCTGTAGCCTGTTAAAGGAATTGTTTAGAATAAGTAAAAGCTCAGAGTTGACCAGCTCTTATAGACAGTGTCCTGATGAGTCCTCTTTGCAGCATTTCTTGTTCTTCCTGATTACAGCAATAACCCCCCAGATCTCTCACATGCTCACTGTTGTGGAAAATTCTATTTTTCTAGCTAACTAAGCACAGGCGGAGGGAACTCCAGAGAAATAAGAGATTCAGCAACAAGAAAAGTGTCAACCAGAATGACAGGGATAATTCTGCCAACTTCAGGCTGGTGTAATACAATTAAAATTCTTTTAAATGTGGCGCGTTCATAATGACGTCAAAAGGAAATTAATTGAGATGTTTTGATCAATACTTTGAATCGCAAATTTGACAGGACTCACTTGTTTCTAGCTCAGAAGCCTAACCAGGCACCTGAGAAACCTTGGACCAACTGCTCGTTATCTTAATCTAATTATCAAGTCGATTGGAAAGAAAAACATCCAGGCTCCTTTCTTTTAGTTCCAACAGTACAAATGCACGCCCAAAAGACTTGGGAATAAGTTAGTTAACTTTTTATTCAACCGCTCTGTTTTTATGTTGAGGCATCACAAACTAGAGGTTTCAAGTCCACATTTTGGACTGTTTATACTTAAATTGGAAGAGAAAGACTACATGAATCTCACATTATTCGCTTGACTGGACATTGTAAGAAATGCAACTTGACAAAGTAATCAGCTCAGGTGACCAAACAGGTAGCACAGTGGCATGGTGGGTAGCACTGCTGCCTCACAGTGCTAGGAACCTGGGTTCAATTCCTGGCTTGGGTCATTGTCTGTGCAGAGTTTGCACATTCTCCCTGTGTCTGCATGGGTTTCCTCTGAGTGCTCTAATTTCCTCCCACAGTCCAAAGATGAGCGGGTTAGGTGGATTGGCCAAGCTGAATTGCTTCTTAGTGTCAGGGGACTAGCTAGGGTAAATGCATAAGGTTATGGAAATAAGGCCTGGGTGGGATTATGGTCGGTGCAGGCTCAATGGGCCAAATGGCCTCCTGAAGCACTAAGATTCTATAGAAAGTGAGGTAAACAAAATTTCCATAATATACGTGTAATTTTGAATTACTTCTGCTGCTGCCTCTGTATTGGCATTGCAGACTAGTATCTGTATTCCACCAACACTTATATGGGCAATGCTGACAAAACCAAGCGTGACCTGTTGAACTGGTGGTCCTGATAATGAAGGACTTTTAAATGGAAATAATGTAAAGATGGGTCTTGATAATTTACAGTGATGAGGCTGTGCCTATTTCCTTTGGCAGCTTGTTCCACTGTGGTATTGTCCTTGAGAAGAAAAATTATTGATATCCTGTCTTGGAAACAAATGGTCTTTGCAGTTTACATGGATCTTGTCTTTGCCAGAGGGCACAGATACGTGTTTCTGTCAATTCTTACATAACTAGCATTTATTGCTGGTTCCTTCTTGCCCCTGAAAAGGTGGTCTTTCTCCTCTACAGCCACCATCTGTGGCACGAAGGTACTCCTGCAAAACCATTCAATGGGGAGTTTAAGCCAGTGGAGATAAAGAAAGTCAATATATGTCCAAGTCACATGTGAATTGGAGGGGAGTGAGTAGGTGATGGTGTTTCAATGCACCAGCTGGTTCTGTTCTTCCAGGTAGTGGATGTTGCAGTTTAGGAAGATGCTGCAATGAAACCCCTGGTGAACTGCAGCAGCGCATTCTGTAGGTAGCAACACAGCAGCCACTATAAGCCAGTCATGCAGGGGTGGGGGTGAATGTGGTGGTTGGATGTTAGAACTGGTGATGGAGTCTAAATTAAGCAGACCACTTTACGCAGTGTGGTGTTGAGCTTTGGTTTTGGAACTGCACCATCTAAACAGGTAGAGATGCATGCTTTGTTGCTGGTGCAGAGGATTTTCACAGTAACTTCATTGCAATGTTAATGTAAGAGTGATTGTGACTAATAAATAAACTTTAACTTAGAGGGCTTTTGGAAGTCTGCAGAGTGTCCAGCCTTTGCTTTGCTGTAGTAAGCATGGTAGTAGCTAATCTGATTGATTTTCTGACCAATTGTCCCCACCCAACCATGCCTCCATGTGACTGGCTTGTTGTGAACGTCATGTTGCTATCTACAAGATGCACTGCTGCAACTCACCAAAGGTTCTAAAGGATTCAACTATGCTAATGGTATTGAATATCAAGGGGCTGTGGCTGGGCTCTCTCCGTGATGACCAACTCGTGTGGTGTGAGATTAATTGTTTAATCAGCTCAAGCCTTGGTGTTGTCCAAATCTTCCTGCATGCTGGTGTGGGCTGCTTCATTATCTGAGCAATAGCCAGAGCTGAAAACATTCATGAAGAATGCGGCCGGTTAGCTCAATTGGCTGGATGGTTAACATGTGGTTCAGAATAACAACGACAGTTTGGACTTGATTCCTGCTGCAGCTGAGGTAGATTTGGGACCTGTCCCTGAGAATGGAAGGCAATGACAAAACAACTGCCAAGAAAATGGCTCGGGATGAAGTATCAGCAGACAATGAGTCGAGGAGCTGCCTTCAGGCAGAGCCGATAGATACCGTCATGAAGAATAAGACGCGTCTCCAGAAATTTCGAGCAAATAGTAACTGGTGCATTGCACTGTCAATCTGACTCTGACAGCTGCCTTGTGCAAAGTGAAGCCAGCAAGACCCACGTGGTATCGGTGGCTGTGAATTATACTCTGCCTGCAAAGGGAGAACTCTACACTAGCCACTGCATTTTTTAAGCTCAGCTTCAGGCAACAATGAAGTGCCAAGGCCCAGGAGTGTGAGAAAGCTTCCTAGAAGAGATCTCACACTGCTCAGCTTTGCTGGAGGGTCAGAGGCTGACCTTTCGGCTTCTGCTATAAATTTTGTGGCGATTTTCGCCCAGGACTGTTCTGCCTTGACACTAAAATGGCAAGAGAGCCGCACTCTTAAATTAAATGGATCAGCTTGCTGAGCTCTTAACAGCGACTCTCTAAGCATCGGAGTTTCTCATTTCGGAATTTGCCAGGCTGTGATTTTCCCATGCATTCAAATACACAGGGGAAGAATTAGGGGCTGGCGAATATACAGGAGAAAACCTTGGACTTAATGTCAGCTTAATGTATTTGCTCAATCTGAATCTCCTGTTTTTGCAATCCCAGGACAGTGCCCAGAGTAAACATTAGGAACTTCGGCATTGTTGTTACAGAACTACTGGAGAGACGAGTGCTTGAATAGGATTCTCCAGTGCCATCTCACTGCGATCCTCATTATTTGCATTTGATTATTTTTAAGTTTTAAAAGATTAGTTAATTTAAAATGCAAGTAAACACGATTAAAGGCTGCTAAAAGGTCTGTGAATCTTTTCCTGTGTGCATATACCACAGTGTTAAGCTGAACTGAAAATGCATTTGTGAAGGACATATTTTAATCCCGTATCTTATATTTAATGCAGATTGCAGTCCTTATACACACATATACATTAATCTTTGAAGTAATTATTTATGTTTACATTGTGCATCAATAATTTGTTGTTGGAGCTGAAACTGATTCTCAACAGTATATGTCATGCAATGCCTTGCAAATGTACTACACAACAAGTATATTGGTTACAAAATCTTTGGGGCTGAGGAATGTATAAGTCCACATTTAAGCCGCAGGAAGAAGTGTGAGTAATGTCACATTGGCCAGATCTCTGCTTTACAGGGATCCTGGCATACCCAAAAGGATGAATCAGTGAAAACTGGGAAATAAAAACACTGGACTAGACTGTTTTTCCTATTGAAGCATATAGATCAGACTGTTAAAATATGTTCAAGGAGACCATATAGACCACTTGCCCATCCATTACCCAGTTTGAGGAGGTCAAGTCAAAGAGGTTCCTTAACATCCATTGGAGGTTCCTCCTTTTTTTCGTTCTTTCATGGGATGTCAGCATTGCTGGCTAGGTCAGCACTTGTTATCCATTTCTAAGTACCCCTGAGAAGGTGGTATGTGCTGCTTTCTTAAACCACTGCAGTTCATGTGGTGTAGGTACATAGTGCTATTAGGGAGGGAGTTCCAGGATTTTGACTCAGCGACAGTGAAGGAACAGTGATATATTTCCAAGTCTGAATGAGGAGAGCCTTGCAAGGGAACCTCCAGGTAGTGTATCTGCCATGAATATGCTGCCCTTGTACTTCTAGATGGTAGTGGTCATGGATTTGTAAGATGCTGCCGAAAGAAACTTGGTGAGTTCCTGCAGTGCATCTTGTAGATAGTATACACACAGCTGCTTCGGTGGTGGGGGGTAGTGAATGTTTATGGATCGGGGTACCACTCAAGCAGGCTGCTTTGTCCTACATCGTGTTAAGCTTCTTGAGTGCAGTTGGAGCTGCACCCATCCAGGCAAGTAGAGCGTATTCCATACATTCTTTAATTGTGCCTTTTAGACGGTGGACAGGCTTTGGGGAGTCACACGGTGAGTTACTTAGCACAGGATTCCTAGTCTCTGACCTGCACTTGGAGCCACAGTATTTGTATTGGTTGTCCAGTTCAGTTTCTGATCAATGGCAACTCCCAGGATTTTGATAGGGGGATCCTGTGGTGGCAATACCATTGAGTATCAAGGGATGATGGCTTAGATTCTGTCTTGTTGGCCATTGCCTGGCACTTGTGTGGCGCAATCATTACTTGCCACTTGTCAGCACAAGCCTAGACATTGCCCAGGTCTTGCTGCATAAGGGCATGACCAGTTTCAGTATCTGAGGAGGTGCGATTTTGTTATGCCTCTGAATAGGCTCAGGGAAACTCAAGGCTGTTGTGAGCTAGTATAGAGGACACAATTGCATCCAATAAGAGTTGAGGAGTTTTTTTTTTCCTTCAGCCCATTTGGGCCTTACGATGACACCTTCGCCGAGCAGATCAGCTCAGGTCAGGCCTGCAGCATTAGCCTTCCTGGTGTTGGTGATTTTGAGAAGCAGAGCAGAATTTGACAGATTTTCAGCAGAATCTTAGCAAGAAACTGAACTGAGTAGCTGTAGCCTAGCTTAATAATTTATTGCCAGTGGATACTGTCAAAATAATAAACATTGTTAGGTCAAAAGACCAAACCAGCACTTTCAGGAACAAGCGGGGGGAAGAAAAGAGAAGAGCAATAATCATCATGCAAATCATTATCTTAGTGTTAGATTAGAACAGACTGATTGTTTTAGGTCAACCTAATTTAGTTATCAAAATTGTCAAGTAGAGTGTGACAGTTTGGTTCTTACACAACACTATGAATGAATAATCAGAATGATTTTGGAGGAGAAACCAGTATGGCTCACAGTGATGATAAACTGTACCTGTATTAGTAAAGGAGCAAGTTCATCACTTTCTCTAATTGTTATTGGTGGCACAGTGGTTAGCACTGTTGCCTCACAATGCCAGGGATCTGGGTTCGATTCCCAGTTTGCGTCACTGTTTGTGTGGACTCTGCATGTTCTCCCTGTACCTGCGTGGGTCCCCTCTGGGTGCTCTGGGGTTCCCTTTCACAGCCTGAAAGATGAGCTGGTTAGGTACATTGGCCATGCTAATTTCTCCTTCAATGTGCCGGAGTGTGGTGACTAAGGGATTTTTACAGTAACTTCATTGCATGTTAATGTAAGCCTACTTGTGACACTGATAAATAATAAAATAACTAAACTTATTACATTCCCTCCAATTGAGTCCTTTGCTGTTTCAAATCAGAGCAATGTGGGTTTGCCAATACCTGGCACGTAAGTGACTTGGGCATCAGTTGCAAACCTGGCTTGGTCACGTTAACCATCCCACTGTGTTTTGTTTTCCTCAGCCTAAACCTCATGTTTGCCAGAAGACAAAAACAACCACCTTCAGCCCAAACACCAAATGTAAAATGTTCCTGGACTTCAGTCTCAAGGGCAAGATCATCCCTCTCTTCCCTTCCCCCCCCCACTCCCCCTCCCCACTCCCAATTGCCCTCACTTTCCCACTTTGTTTAGGGGCTAAGTTGATGATCACCTTCTTTTGGGATGCTTTTCCTTGGCTGCTATCAATTGTCACACGTTTTCATACCATGTCTTTCCCCTGCCAGACATTATCATTAATCATGTCAAACTACGCCATTTACTCATCGGTCCCCTGCCACTACCATCCCATTTTAAACCTCTCTCTCCTTCTAAAAGTGTTGTTAACTCCCTGCCGGATATCCACCTCTTGCAGAAGTCCCTATTCAATCCTATTCTGCTCATCCGTTTTCTGCTCTTCCCATGGCACGACATCGACCTGATACAAATTTGGATTAACAACCATTCTGACCATGACCGTGATTACATTGCATTATCCTTCCTTGATCTTCCCATATGGCTGGTCATGCAATCCTTCTTCCATGCCTCTCCATTTTCATCCAGCCCTTACAAAGCAAAGCATCATGTATATGCAATATTTAGCTGCTCGCACCTCACCTGCCACAGAATTGGAGCAGGTGAGGGTCCGACATGAAAATCTCCGTTGACCTTGAGTGGGAAGTGAGGCCGTGAAATCCCACGTTGCAGCTCTCAGTAGTGCCAAACTTTAATTAGTGTTTTGTGACCTGACCCAAAAAAAGAAAGTACATCACATTCTTTGCCTTCCTCCTGATACCAGCACAACTTAGCTTCATTTGCAGTCATTGTCTAAAGGTCTTGGGGACTGCATTGACTCAGCCCATTGCCTGTGTGTGTGTGTGTGTACAGCTGTCCTTTCTCAGCATGTTGCTCTTTTAAGTTTAGGTTTATTTATTAGTGCCATAAGTAGGCTTACATTAACCCCGCAATGAAGTTACTGCAAAAATCCCCCCGTCACCACACTCTTGCACCTGTTTGGGCGCACAGAGGGAGAATTTAGCATGGCCAATGCACCAAACTAGTACATCTTTCAGACTGTGGGAGGAAATTGGGATACCCAGAGGAAACTCAGGCACACAAGGGGAGAATGTGCAGACTGCACAGATAGTGATCCAAGCCAGGAATCGAACCCAGGTCCCTGGCACTGTAAGGCCACAGTGCTAACCACTGTGCCACTGCATTTAGCTGGAGCTCCTCAGGACATTTTGCTGCACATAAAGCTATTCCCCTTTGGCACAACCCCTGTAGCAGCATCTACAACTTACGCTAAAAGATGCAGAGTTCGCCAAGGGTCTAGACTGTGTCATTGTGAATGCTAAACAACTTTCTAGTCAGCATTTCCCATCAATGATAGGCTTCAAAGGCTGCTGACACATCGCATGTTGTGCATCCACCTCACCACCATCTGCTCCCCACCAACCACCCCCCCACCTCCACCCCAACCCAAGACATGTTGGCTCCTGGCCCAATTTCTGGGGTCTGCTTTTTTTCTTCACAAACCAATATCCTGTTCAAACCAAGGGGAAGGGAGTAGTGTTGTAAAATATGATGCAGCCAATCCATTGAGCAACAACAGAAAACGCTGGAAACACCCTGCAGGTCTGGCAGCATCTGCGGAGAGAGAAACGGAGCTACAACTCTGAGTTGAGTTCTGATTAAAGGATGTGTTGGGATTCCTGAAGGTTGCTGTATATTCTTAATGATATTTACCGAAGAGTTTGTTTTGAGTCCACCATGATTTTTTTTGTTTTGGAGAGAAAATGCTATGGTTAAGTGTGCTTTTTATTGTCAAAATTAGGGATAATATCGGTGGGGATATTTGAAGTTCCTGCAGGTTTCCCTTAAAAAGTTATCCAATGTGATGTAATATTGTGAGATAAATGGACTAATAATAAATAATTAATAACCAGGAAATAGCAGAGTATATCCCATCTACATGGAATAATTTAGTAATGTTAGAGTGAAAATGTTATTGAAGAATATAGAATATTACTGTTATTAGTTACTTGAGCTGTTATCATATTAATAAGCACAGCTTATTAATAAAACCTTCGGAAAAGAGGCTTCATCTCGGGGGAGAGTTTTCCTGTCCCCCCGCCATGGGAATCGGAGCGGGCGAGGGTCCGACTTGGAAATCTCTGACCTCGAGTGGGAAATGAGGCCGTGAAATCCCATGTTGTAGCTCTCAGTAGTTCCAAACTTTAATTAGTGTTTCATGGCCTGACCCAAAAAAGGGAGTACATCACTTTCTTTGCCTTCCTCCTGATACCCGCAAAACTTATCTTCATTTGCAGTCGTTGTCTAAAGGTCCTGGGGACTGCATTGACTCTTTGGCGGGAGATGGACCATGCAAAGGTCCATTGACCTCGGGTGCAATTTTCCAATTTTGGGGCCACTGTGGCTGAAAAATCTCACCCCTATTTCTAAAGAAACCCCACAAGCACTTCTTCAGCATTACATGTGTTTTCTTTCTCCCACTTTATAAGCATAAATAAATGACACTTCCTGTGTGGATCATTAGCACAGAACAACTCCCAGCTTTCAGAATAACCCTACCAATATAATGTTAATTATAACATGGAGCTCCAGCCTGGAAACAAAATAGCAATCAGTGTGTCACGACTGAAGTGTCTCCTGAGCTGCTGGATACAGTAGAACCCTGATTATCCAAACTCCTATTATCTGTGCAAACATTATCCATGAACCAGGCTAAAGGGAGGCAGATAATGCAAGTTATTTTAATGGAATCTTTGTTCATTTCCGTTAGATCATAAGTTGGTTAATATTTTTTCAAACATTCATTTCAATGTGACAGCATGTAATGAACTTCACTTGAAAATGACCATCAATCAATAGGTTGATATTGTGAGATAGGCAGGCTAGGATTTAATTAAAAAATGACACAATGTAGATGACAAGTTGTTTACCTGCTTACCTGCATTTAACATTTGAAGCTTTTAAAGAAATTGTTGGCATGGTGTAATGGCTGATGAGAGCCATTACACTGCTGATTATTCTTTGGAATGCTATCTTTAAAATCTCTGTGTAATTTTTCATTTGAAGCTTGAGTTTCACTGTTGGTTAAATTAATGTTGACCTTTAGTCCAGTGCCTCATGAATCTCTTGTTTATTTTATCTAAAAGTATGGACAGGGCTTTTAATGCCATGTACATTTCATACATTGACACACATGTACACAGCACTGCATTTCATGGGTTTATAATGAGCACCAAAGGGTCACAACTGGCAGTAGGCATCAACATGTTCACTGAACACTGGGAGTGTACTGCCCGCCATATTGGATTGACACTCAGTCAGTGTCTGGGATGTATACCTGCAACTGATGTTTAGCCCATTTGTTGTATACGGCCCTGGCTCAATTCATCTCAGTGACAGCAGCTAGCACCAGAGGGGGTCAGCTTTTACTGATACTCTACAGCCAAACCAATAAAGAGCTTGCTCCAAGGTTCCATCCAAAGGTATTAATGTTGGGTTGTTTCCTGTCCCCCCCCTCCCTGATTGCTTCTCCCACTCTGTGCTCTCCAGGGAACATGGCTCCATGTCTGAAGTGGCTTAACTGACCCAGCTGCTTAACTGATAACTGCTCTAGGGCCATGACTGGTGTTGGCAGTTTGCCAGGATGGCAGTAGTGAAGCTGGCAGATCAATCTGCCATGGTCTCATCGGGGTCAGTGCAAAGCGTGCTGCCCAGGGAGTGTGGCCAGATTCGTGTGCAATCCATTCCCCTCAGAGGGTTGGATTAGTTAACCCTCATCAGAGGGGGAAGCAATGGCTTTGTGGTAATATCGCTAGACTATTAATCCAGAAATTAAGCTAATGTTCTCGGGACCAGGGTTCAAATCCCACCACGGCAGATGGTGGAATTTGAATTCAATTAAAAATATATCTGGAATTAAGAATCAACTGATGACCATGAAACCATTGATGCTGAAAAAACCCATCATCTGCTCCACTAATGTCCTTTAGGGATAGAAATCTGTCACCCTTACCTGGTCTGGCCTACATGTAACTCTAGGGCCACAGCAATGTGGTTGATTCTCAACTGCTGTCAGGCAACTAGGGATGGGCATTAAATGCTGGCCAGCCAGCAATGCCCATGTCCCCTGAATGAATAAAAAAAGGCATATGCATCACAGCATGTGATTAAATCGTATCCATTTATTGCATTGCAGACAACAAATTAAATTGGTACTGTCTGCTGTTTTAAATGAATGACATATGTAGCCAGTGCTACCTGTGCTGTTTATCAGCTGCATGTGGCAGGAGAGGGTCACAGAGTGAAAGTGCTGAAGTAAACCTCTTGAAGCCTTGTTGCTGCAAAGAGTGTGAGTTTTTGAAAAGTGAATCTTGCCTATGAACTTTGACTGAACATGAAACAGACTGAAGAGACCTCATGCACGGGCCCTCACTGATACTGAGTCATTAGAATTGCTGCCTAAGGATTCTGTGACCTTCAGCTGAGAGCTTTCCTTCCCCATCTCCTTTTGAGCAGCTGTTTATGGCCCAATCATACTAAATTTGCAGACAAAGATTCATCAGGGCAGCCATCCCTGGCAGCAACTTTAGAATCATTGAATCACAGAATCCCTGTGGTGCAGACATAGGCCATTCAGCCCATCAAGTCTGCACCAACAGTCTGACAGAGCATCTTATCGAGGTCCACCCTTCCTTGTCTTATCCCTGTAATCGTACACATTTATCTTGCTAATATCCCTAACGTACACATCTTTGGACACTAAAGGGCAATTTACAATTGCCAATCCACCTAACCTGCACATTGGACTGTGAGAAGAAACTGGAGCAGCCAGAGGAAACCCATGCAGGCACGGGAAGCATTTTCAAACTTCACACAGTTAACCAAGGCTGGAATTGAACCAGGGTCTCTGGCGCTCTGAGGCAGCAGCTCTAACCATTGTGCTGCTTCACACAACTTGGTCCAGCACAAAGCTTTTAAATGAACAGAAAAGTACCTCAGCATCGCCTCCACTTAAACTTTAGCAACCTGTAGGAACGCACAAAAATACATACAATTGCACCAGCAACCAGAAGAAAATGATACCACAACTAACCTGCATGTAGTTCCCATTCCTGCCACAGACCACTGGTGGGAAGTCCTTCATTCCGTTTAATGCGATGCTCAGCGCCGTGAGGTCAAAACAAGATATTGGCTGCAGTGTGAAGTTTGAATATGGCAACACTGGTGTCAAATTTGTGTGCACACTGATTAACATCATAACCTGAATGCGCTGCATGCTGCTGGCAATCGTTAGGTGTATGCACACAAACCCTTGACTGAAGTGGTGTCCTCTATTTCATATTAGAGATGTGTTCAGGCATCTCGGATTCCATTTTTGAACATTAGGAGGCTGTGTAGCCAAAGAAGCGAGCGTTATAGAGACCAATGTAGCCCCCGACAGTGTTTTAATTGCACCCTTTACATAATGACACTTGAGCTGATCTGCCTCGGTTCTTCAAATGGTGATTTCACGTATGAATAATTTCCAAATGTGCAAGTTACTGCAGACAACTAAAGAGGGGCCTGCCAGAGCCATATGGCTGCAGGGGAAGCTTTTCACATGTATCTTTGGTCTCTCAGTTCGGCGATATGGCTTTGGAATTTTTATGCAGTATGTTTCTGTCATAACTTTAGAAATTTCAACCCACTACTCCTGGCTGGAACATTAGATTTGCCCACGCGGTGCCAAGTCCACATGCTTCTGTTAGTTTATGGAAGATTTGTTTGGGAAATCGCCTATCGATTTGAAAAGTTTGTTACATTTTACTGTCTCTTCTTACAATCTGAGGTCACGTGACTTGATCAAATGAGTCATTCCCAATAGTGAGCACAGTCTTCAGTCATAATCTATTTGAGATTGTGGCTGAATGAGATGGAATGAAAGCTGAAGCTAGCAAATTTTATTATCATAGGGTTAAGGCTTTGTTGACTGATAATTGTTATATGCTAAACTGTCAATTTTATTTTACTGTTTTTAGTGTTTAACTGAATTGCATTGCTGTGTATCTTCTGTTGCTGTGACGTTGGCTCTTGACCAGGTTGTTATAGTGAACGAGAATTGGTTCTCCATTGACTTACCTGGCTAAATAAAGGTCAATTGAAACAGGTTGATCAGGGAATATGGATTCACATATTTAAGTTTATTTATTAGTGTCACAAGTAGGCTTACATCAGCACTGCAATGAAGTTACTGTGAAACCCCCCCTAGTCGCCACACTAGAGTGCCTCTTTAGGTACACAGAAGGAGAATTTAGCATAGCCAATGCATCTAACCAGCATGTCTTTGGGACTGTGGGAGGAAACCAGAGCACCTGGAGGAAATCCACACAGACGCGGGAAGAACGTGCAGACTTCGCACAGACAGCAATCCAGGTAGGGAATCGAACCCAGGGTCCCTGGAGCTGTGAGCAGCAGTGCTAACCACTGTGCCACCGGATTTATTGGATTTTCCTTCCCGATGTGATCATCTTCCCAGGAATTTCAAATCTATTGGAAGTAATTCTTCAAATAAATCAAATAATTAAAAAAAGATGATTGCATTCCCAACATTGTGCTTTAACTCAATGGCTTACCCAGTGACATGTTGTACTTGAAAAACATTAGCACTCATAGCTTAGGTAACATTGCAGATATCAACTTTTTTCTCTAACCTCAAAGATATGAAAAAGGAAACACAGTAGCTGGTAAGCTCTTCCTCCTTCCCTTGAGGGAAGAGTTCATATCATTAAAGTGTCTGTTATTCCAAAGATTAATTACATATCATCTCAATGATTCCATTATGAATATCTAATTTCTACTTCTACAAAATTAATGATCTTTTCAGGTTCCTTGAGAAAAGAAACAATGAATAAACTTTTAATAGACTGCAGGAACGGAAAATTGGAGGAGATCTGGATGTCAATGCATTTCTGTATTTCTTAGCCTTCTCCTTATGCTGCTTTTACAATGATACATACATACCATTCTTAATTGGTCTGCCACAATGTTTTAAATGCTTGTTGCTTCTAAGATCTATTCACAGGCTGTATGACAACCATAATTTTACAGAAGAGATTCATTGATTTACTAATTTTGCAATCTGTTCTGACGTGGTCTACAAAATTACAAGAGGCATAAAATAGGATGCATAGTTGGAGGATTTTCCTAGGGTGGAAAGTTCAACTATAAGAGGACACAGGTTTAAGGTGAGAGGGGAGAAGTTTAGATGTGACGTTTGGGGAAAGTTTGTCACACAGTGGGTGCCTGGAACACATTGTCAGTTGAGGTGGTGGAAGCAAGTGCTTTAGCATCATTCAAGGCATATCTTGATAGACATATGAATGGGAGGCGAACAGATGGATAGTAACTCCGTATGGGCAGTGGGTCTAAATAAGGATTAGAAATCAGCTGGTGGGCGAAGGGCTTGTTCTTTTGCTGTATTGTTCTTTGTTCTTGTATTACGTGGAAGAAACTCCCCTCCAGAACCTAGTGCTGTACCTTCAGCCATTGTTGGATTCTTATTCAAAATCCGTCTGTAGCTCCCAATTATCTTGACCTTTCCTCTGTTTCTCTCTTTCAACCTGCTTACCTTCTTCTTGTTGCACACAACTAATCTTGGGGAGACAAAAATAGTAATCTTTTGCCTGCTGTTCTTTTCAACAGCACTTAGCTTCCATTTTCAAGTTATGCGAAGAAATCTTAAGTATATTTTTATATTTCTTATTTCTCTTGAAATCTCAAAACATGTGTATAACAATAGCTAAATGCTGTGTGGCACAGTTATCATGGGGGAGACTGTGGTGATGTCCGAGGTCTAGTAATTTAGAAGCCCAGGCTACTGTTCTTGATTCAAATCCCAGCACTTAATAGGAATATTCAGGGTAGATGCAGGTAAGCTGCTTCCCTTGTTTGGGTAGTCTAGAAGCAGGGGACAGAATGTCAAAATTTCACTTAGACCGGAGATGAGGAGGAATTTCTTTCCACAGAGGGTTGTGAATCTTTGGTATTTTCTTCACCAGAGTGCTATGGAAACTCATTGTATGTTTAAAGCAGACATTGATCGACTCTTGGTTAACAATAAGGTAAAGGGCTACAGGGATAGTGGCTGTAAAAGGCTGTAAGGTATTAAATGGTAGAGCATTCGCGATGGGCTGAATAGCCTGCTCCTGTTCCTATGTTCCTAAATTCAATTGAAAAGCTAGTGTCAGTAATGGTCACCATGCCAATTATCATTGATTGTCATAAAAATCCATCTGGTTCACTGATGTCCTTTAAGGGAAGGAAATCCGCCGCCCTGACCTGCTCTGGCCCACTAGTGACTCCCGACATACAGCAATGTGGTTGATTCATATCTACCCCTTGAGGTTGGATGGCAAGCCACTTAATTATGGATGGACAACAAATGTTGGTCTTGCCAATTACATCCACATCCCATTACAAATATCCTATGTTGATCTGTTATGAATTTTGATGTATTTCTTTAAGCCTTATGTTTTGCTGTAAGTCTATTGCTATTGGATTACATCCTTTAAAAAAGATTCAGAACAACTATTTTTGTTGAAGAAAGAAACAATCTTTATTAAGGATATTGTTAATTGAATCACATTAGAAGCTTACAGAATGACAGAAAAAGGAAGGCAGAGGTCTAAAACTACAGCTCTCTAATCAGCAGGTATCTACCAGAGCAGCAGCAGAGAGCAAGAAATTAGGAACCAACAGCATATAGACAGTTAAAAGCACATGAGGTACTAACAGGATATTAAACAACATGCAGTTCCAGGACTGAGAGAGCACTGAGGAGACGAGGGCTGAGCAAAATAGTCTTTAATACTGAGATGGAATTGCAGACTGTGTGGCTTGGAAAAGTGATGGTTTTGTGGAATGAGGTGTCTGGATAGCTAAAGGCCAGGCAAAGCTAGGGATACTTAGGCCAAGAGGGCATTAGAGATTCAAATATTGAGACGTGACGGGCCCTAGGACTGAAACTAGGACATCACTAACTCAGCGGCATAATAACATACCCTAGGCCAAGGCAGCATCATAACATCAAGGGTTGATCCATGGGGCAGTTCTGCAGTTCAAAAGGAGACCACAGAGTCCAGGCCTAGGTAGAGGGAGAGGAAAAGGGAGGAACGTGGGCCTCTTGAGTCCTGAAACGTCAGGCTGTTTCAAAATCTTTTACAACACAACCTGTTTCCATTCTAGGACACTGAAAGTCCTAAAAAGAGAAGTTTATTTGTTTTTTGAAATGTTTACAGGTTCTTTTTTGCTCAATTTTTTTTTTATTTGCCACTATTTTGTTGAGAGCTGTCAATTCTTATCACTCCCATTGAAAACAACAAGAATGATTCAATGCATAACAAAAATGCACTTAACTGGGCACTAACACTGTCACTGCCCCAGAGACATTCCCATTAATTTCAATGGGAGGAAAGGTCAGGGTGTGTTATAATCTATTGCACAAGGGTGGCAGCTAAAGGGCTATATACAAGTGGAGTTATAAAAAGGAGGAGTTTGAGCGTACACATGGTATACAACGTACAATTCTTTTCCATATGGCAGTACTTGCGTACGTTCCACATCTTGTTGCTGTAGGTGTGGCACAAGGTTCTGTATTCCCAGAATCCGTGGATTTCAGCTTCTGAGCCCTTCATTTAGTACAGTGCACCTGTGTCATGCCAGAGTCACTAGAATATAAGATGAAGGAAAGAACTTGCACAGTTTGGCTTGGAGATAATTCTGATCAATGTATTAGTCAACAGATCTTTATTAGATTGAAATAGCAATCTATCCTTGAAGTAACATGAACACATTAATGAGTCATCTTTGTGTGTGTGTATATAGACATATACATAATGTACTATATATACATATATACACACACAGACCAACACTTCAAGCCTGATGCATATGGACTTTTTTCTCCACGTACATTTTCTTACCACACAAGAGACAGGAATATGCAGCAAAGAGATTATTTTAATTCTTTGTGCTAGGCAACCTCACCGGACTGTCTCAAGTTACAACTAGGTTCAAGTCCGATGCAGTGTAGTAATCCACCTATATTTCACCTCCCGTTCATCTCAACCCAAATCACTACATCCTATCTGAGAGAGATTGTTATTTAAAAACTAATTGTGCTCTTCTTGATTTATAGTAATCGGAAGCGAGATTGAAATTGATCAAACTAACTGGTGTTTGTGTTTTGAATCGTTATGTCTGGCTAGAATTTCGATTGGATCCCAGAGGCACCTCACTGTACCACCCAACTACCATCAGACAAAAGGAACATATCCAGTCCCCCCCAACTCTGCTTGGGATTTATGTGAACCCTAGTCCCACACATAAACAGACATTACTTTAGCACACTACAATACAGAGTCCTCCATATATAGAGATGTTCTATATTATTTTAATAATATAAATAAAGCCAGGACATAGCAACTGTTGATTTGTATATAGACAGTTGTGCAGATTTAATGGTTTACATATTGGAAGGACAGCAGGTATGTATGCCCAAGGAGGAGATTGCTAGCTACTAAAGACAAATAAATACACTTCAAAAATTGCAGATTGGGAACGATTACGTGAGTGTTTTGTAACCCCTTTTCATTGCAGTTGCCTTTTGAACATCTTGCAGCAAAGAGATGCGACTGTAGTTTATCAAAGTGCTTAGCAAGAAAGTGTTTAGAGCAAACACTAATCTCAACATATTTATAGGAAATGCATATACAGTAAACATTTTAAAATAGCCTGATGATGTACATGGAATGCCAGCAAGGAAAGGTTAATATAATGGACCCTAGAATATTATTACATTTGTTCAACTCTATCAACAAGAATGATGAATTTCTGTACAAATCTGTTCCTGATAAAAACTATTTCTGTACCAGATTGAGAAAGGGAGAAACAAGAAATACAACAGAAATTTCAGTTACCTTTCTCTGTCAATTTTTGTATCTTTTGCTATTTGCAGTGTTTCTGAAAAGATAAATTGTGTGTATTTGACAAATTAAATCACACATTAGGATGCCTTTTCTTTTTTTGGTGTTGCAGAGAAAAGCTTTATTATGTGTTGCTAAGACACACGTAGGACAGTAACTTTATATTATACAAAAAACAGATTGCTACCTATGGGAAGGGCTGAAAGATAAACTTTTGGCAGTGGGCTGACCGGGTACTTCAGGAAACAGATAATTTGTCTAATTGTAAATGTTTAGCTTTAACTACTTCCTTTCTTCTTTCTATTAAATGATGGATCTAAGTACAGGGAGATAATGCTCTGACTGTTATTTTGTGTGGAAATGAGGCCAACATTTCCAACCACATCTTTAACAAACAAGAGGGTACACCAACAGTCAGCCATTTGATACGATATATATTTCTATAAACGAGGCTGACTTGATAATTCCTCCCACAAATGACTCTAGCTAGCTGCTTAAGTTAGGTTCATTAATTTATCACATTGCTGCTCCATTACTTGGATTGGTTTATGATTAAATATTATTAATGCAAGTTGTTTTGGATTGTTTGCCAAAGGAAATCAGTTAAAACTGCTGTTTGTTTGTTAGTTGGCCATTGTAATATTGTGATTCTTTTTGATGTTGAAATATCTCCACACCTTTAAAACTAATGGTTTAGAACAGGGGGTTTCCACACAATTGGCCTTCTAGCTAAGATGAAGCATCAGATCAAACTCAAGATGGGATACAATGCCTTAGGTTGTTAGCTTAGATTTTGGCCAGAATTTTCCAGCTGTTCATGTTAGCAGGCTTCTCCAGTCCTGCTGCAGTGAACAGAGATATGGCTGATTGCCAAATTCTCCATCCTGTTTGCAGCGGCAGTGGGACATGAACGCCCGGAAAATTCAGGCCCTTGTATGCCTCTCTTGTAGGGACCATGAATTGGATTCAATTTGAATTTAGTATTTGGAGCAAGCAAGGAGATGAATTGGACTTGCCCAGTTCATTCTGCGTATGAACATTGTAATCTTAAGAATGGAGTAAAAATTTTTTAAGTAGTTCCCACACAATGCTGGGCATTGCCAAATGGGTAACAGTGTTATGGGGAATGTTTCTTTGCAAAACAGTTGTTGACATGAGTGTCCAAGATCTAAAATGAAAATAACAAAACATTATTTACCAATGGACAGAAACTGTTTGTCTTGGATATTTACCTATTCATTTCTTGTTTTAGTGACACCAGCAGCAGTTTGGTAGTTGTGATTGAATGAACGTTGCTCAAAAGTCAGCTGGGAACACCACAGAGGTGATTTTCCCCCATGGTTTTGAATCACAATGGGAAGGTCAAAGTGGGCAGAGGTAGGACTTGCTCGCAGAAGACCTAGTTTGAGTTTCCTGTGTATCTTTTTGGGGACTCCTGCTCCCATTGAAAACTGAGCCCAGGAAACACCCCAGGAGGGTGTGCACTCGTTTGAAACATATCAAGAGGATTGGACACTTACCTCGTGAATGTAATTATCCGTCCATTCCTCCCATGTTCAAATTCTGGTATGGTCACGAACATTGGGCTAGTGTGCCCTGTCCGCATGTAAAGCAAAATGTATATATATATTCAAATAACATTGTGCAGTGTACAAGGGATAGTCACAGAGTTTTCATGCACCAAAATGTGCACATTATTTACAGATGTGCACAATAAAAAGGAGAATCAGGGTGTGAGTGTTGTAAACATACGGGTTAATTAGATTTTTTGGCAATGGAATAAAATGGGCAGCATTGAATTGACCCCTGCTATATCCCCTTGCCTGGCTTTGCTTTTCCGGAATAGGTAAAACAGGTGATCATTCCAATATTGCTCACTTCATGCTATTGTCAAATGTCAAAATTATCCCCACTAACTCAAACATTGGAAAATTAATAAAGACAGCAATGAAACGTTAACCCTGAACACCATATGGGTATAAGTTCCTGTGCATGTGACTAGATTGGCACTGCTTTCAGAACATGCTAGGTAAAATATGCAAACCGCCAGTGTAGGCAAGAGGAGATAAGATCGGCTAAGCTTCTGTCAAAGGAAGCAGAGTCTCAGGAAGACAATAAGCTCTAAGTGATGACATTGTGTTTGAAGAAACAGCTGAAAATAAATTCTTAAAGTCAGCCTAATAATAATTTTGGAATATATTGAAGAGTTGATCCTATGTGTGGAGTAAATTTGTCAAGAGAACATTTCAAAAAAAGGTAATTAAAATTCTGTTGATTGTTTTCCCAGTTTTAACCCCCCTTTAATTCTATCCAGTGGAATTTACAGCTAACACATAGTGTAATATATTTTCTACAGCACACAATTCACATAATATTTCATAAGTAAACATTTATAAAGATGTTAGCTATTTCTTTTCCCCAAAAAGTATAAACAGTACCTTTTTAAAGCTATTTTTTCTCTTTTTTGTAAAAAAATGACCCATGGAATACTTATGTGCACATATTGAAAGTGTATAAAAGGATGAATACAATTTTCTAAGTCTGTTCCTACTCATTTTAATCTACATATACGAAGACAATCATATGCTAATCATAATAAATACTCAGTTTTAAATACTTGAGTCAGGTTGACCTATAATACACCATATTGCAATGGGTTGGAGTTTGAATTAACAGAATATATTTTGGCAGGAAAGAAGAAAGAAAATCAAAACCTAAAATAAGCTACATGAAAATAATAAAAAAAAAGCAAAACCTGTACAGCAAGCAAAACATATCACACTTAAGGTAGCTCCTCAGTTATAATTATGTTGCCTTCATCTCACTATGAAACCTACACAACATTCAGAATATACTCTGCTCCAGTTAATCCTCGGAGATGTCAGAAATAAAATAGAATGTGATTCCAATTTTTTGGTTCATTCACGCAGCCCCAATCTCATATCGTACTTAATAATCTAATCACTTTACACAATTCACACTTTAGGAACCTTCCTCGGAGACAATAGGTGATTTAAAAAAAAAATCAAAACTTGCATTGGAGAAAGCTGGGACATTCAGTACTCGAGGGAGGCCTCGTAGAGCTCTGTTTGTTTTATATATATAAAAAAAAACAATACTTAAGACTAACAGATACAAAATTCCAAATGGAAATGACCTGTTTTTAAATGTATTGTTTGCTAGCCTTCCTTCTATGTGAATGATGATTTTTCTAGCAATTGTACATGATACATGTGGTCGCAATATTAATCATACCAAGAAAGAAATAAGCAGCTAATTTCTTTTCCAACTGTTTTAGACAGTTCCCTTTAGTAAACATACCCATTTGAAAAGCCAGAAGCCTCTTCTTAAGGTGATAAAGTGCTTATCAGGCAACTGACTTCCATTTAGTAAATTGCAGTTACAACAAATTTCTGTAAGTCAGGCATTAATATTTACATAATTGCATGCTGTGAATGTGAGAACCTAAAATTCTGATCTTGAAAATTCATGGCTAATAAATCCCTGCCTGTTGGCTTAGCTGAGAGAATCATGTAATTACTTAACGTAAAGAATTGTGTTATATTGTACTGCAGTAGTATGTTAGCTTTTATGCGTAATTGGAATGCCTTCAAAAACAGTTAGCCACGCTGAATTGCCAAAGTAAAGAATGTTTACATTTCTTCTCAGGAGAATTACTTTTTGATCTGCATTTGAAAGCTTTTAGCCTGTAACTGAACCATCTTCAATTGCAGGGGTCAGCTTATTTTATTAAGTTGTGCTGTTCGCAACTCTGGAGTGATCTAAGGAAATGTGATGACAATTAATGAGGTGACAGCTCAGGGGACATGAATCGCGTATTGAAGCAAAATGAGGTTTGTACTAAGCCCAAAACAGTGAGGCGAAGTGGAATGGGATGGAGAAAAAAGTGCCAATGCTGGGTAGAAAGGTGCTGCTACCCCTTTTATGAGATACTATTGAGTACCAGCTACGTTCAAAATATCCCATTGCCATATGGAGATCTGTTCTTAGATGAATGCATTTGTGACCTGCCCCCTAAGTTGACTGCTATCTATTCACTGTGGCATAACCACCCTTTTTTATGACTTACTAAAAAAAAAAGGAACATCGCTGAAGCATAGTAAACCAGTGTGACTCAATACCGGCTCAGTGACTTGGCTTCATCTCCAACTCGTTTAGTAACAGTGAGTAGTGTTTACACTAAACCTCCACAGATGAGGCACGAATACAAATTTCACTATATCAACTGGACATGCTCTGCTTTATTGGTGATGACTATGTGAGGAATTTAACAGCGTTTTATCTGCTGATTTATGTTAAGGAACTATTATTGCATTGAAACTGACTGCTGGACTGAAGCTATCTACAAGAATAAACTGTTTCCTTTCTCCATCAATCAAACTTAGACTTAAAAATGAATAACATGGAAGGCTTTTAAAAGGCTCACTTCACACAATCATGGTTATGAGGGGCATGTTTCAATCACAGTTCTGGTTGACACTTCAATCCACCAGGCACACATGTGATGAGTTCAGTCAGGGTTTGTCACAGTTGGGTGGGAAGACTGGGCGCTGACAGAGGATCTCACAGTAATCGGAAGATGAGGAGGAATGATATGTTGTGTAGGTTTTTCTCTCTGACTATCCACCTGAAAGCTGTGCACCCCATTTCATACAGAACCTCATTCACTTAACTGACTTTAAAACCAATCATTCTGAAAATCCGACAAGAGTCACTCATTAAAAAAAAAATTGGGGGAAAAATTTCCGGCTTTAAACCCAGAGAGTTCTCTGGTTGGTGCGAATTGGTGAAATCGGCAATAAATGCCAATTTTGAAGACAAAGCAATGTAACTAAGTTCAGTTTATCTCTTAGTGTCACAAGTAGGCTTACATTAACACTACAATGAAGTTACTGTGAAAATCCCCTTGTCGCCTGTTCAGATATTCTGAGGGAGAATTTAGCATGACCAATGCTCCTAACCAGCACGTCTTTCTGACTGTGGGAGGAAACCGGAGCACCGGGAGGAAACCCACACAGATACAGGGAGAACGTGCAGATTCCGCACAATTAGTGACCCAAGGCCGGGAATTGAACCCGGGTCCCTGGCGCTGTGAGGCAGCAGTGCTAACCATTGTGCCACCATCAAACCTATTCTTCCTGTTACGTTTATACAGCAGAAATTTTCCAAAGTAGATGATACTGAGCAAAACTCAAGAAAAATTTGCAGTCACCACAGATAAAACATGTAATAAACACAAAAAAAACATCTGAGGTAAAAATATCATGTTAACCAGAGAGTGTCAGCACAAAACATCACTGCATGTCGTGCCGAAACCCCCACAGTTTCTGAGAAGACGTTTCTAGCCCTGCTGGGTTTTAGTGTGTCTCTGAGCCTCTCTTGCTAGTACGGGGTGAAGCGACTGTACCCTCCTCTGTACAGGCTAGCCTGCAACATCAAAGATGAAAAAAAATCGAATAAATATTTTTTAATGTACGAAATGCTACAGCAACACAAGCCACAAATCTAATTAAGAGAATGAAGGGAGAAAAATCATCTTAATTAATGAAAGCTTTTAGCTAGCAGCTGCTCCGGAGATTTGCAAGATTTGAAACCACACGCCCGTCACCTCGGCAAATTTAAATCATTTGTCTAAACGAAGGCATTGCGCTGATGAAACTCAAGGGAGTGGCAGGCTTTTTTTTTCTCTCCGCAAAGCGGCTACAGAGGGGGGGAGGGGGGGGGCGTGGGCTTTGCCACAATCACCATTCATTAATCTTAATGTTTTTGGGGGTTTTTTTTCATGGAGGCTTTCAAAATGGAAAATTGAATTTTTTTTTTCATCAATGATGTTGGCTGCAAAGCTAGCTAAAAACCACGTGTATCAGTAAAAGTATCCGCTACAGTGAGTGTGAGAACTGCGGAAGACGGAGAAAGGTACAAACACACGCACACACGCACATACGCTCACACACAGAAAAGAGAGTAAGAGAGAATTTTTCTTTTATGTGAATGAATTTACTCCTGACGTTGATGGTAACTGTGTAACAAAAAAAAACTTAATCCCTAGGCCTTCACCTGCTAATCAGCTAGATATATGTATATATCTTCAGTATTTTAAAACACCTTACATTTTAATTAATTCGCCTGTTGACCACCCCCCGCACCCCCCTCTCCAGCATGAACTCCTTTGCACTCTTGCAACGGGCACAAGGGGCCCTCACCTACAACATCGCTTCTGGTGCTATTGCTCATCGTGGCACGGTCTCAGGGGTTGAACTAAAAGGGGTGTTTGGCATTGCTATGGTGGATAGTCCCACCTTCTCTTAAAATGAACTCATCACTGACCAGTGTGCAGGATGGAGAGATACCCACTCTTTATTGAGCTGTTCAAGGCAGCATCGATTGCTTTCAAATCAGAACTCTACCAATTCAAAACTCAAAATCCACGTTCTGATTAACGCACCATGATAAAAGTGATAAGTTGCACTTGAAAACAATATAAATAAGAAGTGAAATGAATAAGTATGCGATGAAATCTTCTCAAATAAAAGTTGCTAAATTTAGAGCGGTTACACCAGTAGTTTAGGAGAAGCCCTTATTTTGCAACTCAAGATCTTTGAAAATAAAACTATTTTCTGTTAGTGCTCTTGCTTCTTCTATGACATCATCAAATATTGTGTTGTTAGGAGTGAAGTGTCAGGTGGACCAGCTGTGAAGGGAAGTGTCTAGTTTGGGAACTCTGAACCTTCACCTTTCCTCAAGTTCACTGCCTAACAGTGGAAATGAGTGACCCGCCATAGTTTGCAGCATCAACTGGAATATTTTCTGACTTCCATGTTTCACCTGAACATGAAGCCGAAACAAGCCATATGACAGTCTGTTCACCATCTTTCTAAATCCAAATAAAATCCATCGTCATCTGTGTGTGGTTTTTGTGCATTTGCAGAGCTCCAGAGTTCTTGAGACCCTGTGTTGTTGATCACAGAGGCGGTGCAGCTCACCTGTTCCCTGGGTAACAGAGTGAAGATGATCCTTCCAACAATTCTAGCTTCCACACCTACACAAACAGCTTTGAATTATATCACTGGAGATCAGACCTGCCTAGATATTTGCATGCATTCCCATTCTGCAAGCATAGGATCAGCATTCCGAGATGCTTCATTATTCTAGCCACTGCCCAGGATAAGCAATTGCTTGCTGTTCTATCTGGGTCAAGAGTTAGGAATACAACGGGATATGTGGGAACTACCCAGAGCCTCTAGACGGGCAAAAATATTTCTTCAAATCAAATGAGTGGATGCAAGTTGCACAAAATCCAGAAACCTTCCAGTTTGATTGTTTTTTTTTTGGACTTAGAAAACTTTTAGAAGCAAAATTGATCCAAACTGGAGAAAGTTCTGATTGGATTTGGTTTGATTAAATCCGTTTGGATTTTGGGTTCAGTTCAATGCTTAATCCCTACCTGGTAGGCCAACCAAGGACTGGCATTGACGGCATTCCTGGAGATATCTCTGAGATGAACCGTCCCACTCTCTCTAACGAGGAGGATGCCATGGTTGCAGGAGGTTAACATGGGGGAGGAAAGAAAATGGGGGAAAAATGAGTGGGGGAACAAGAGATTCTCTAACTGGACATGTTGAAATTACAAGACAAAGCAGGCAGGAGCTAAGAAATTACTAATAGAAATACTAATGAGAAGATTATTCAATGATGTCAGAGACGAGAGAGGACCAAGTGTAAATTAGCTAGTCTTTCGGTAGCCAGCAGATTGTTTAATAACAGATTTCTCCCAAACTACGTAATTTTTTGGGGGTGTATCAGAATTTCTTATATAATTACCTTTGTTGTTCCAATTCGAGAACCCAGAGTAGTTTACAAAGTTTACTCTAAAAGCCTAGGCACGTTCCCCCTGTAAAAGGTTAATAATTCACTTTCATTATCTTTATGTGTTCTTGTGCATATATTTGAATCTATGTGCATTCATGTTACATGTGTGGTCTCCAAAGCTGCGGGACACATGATATCTGTCATCTCACTACAATAGAATAGCATCTGTGGAAATGGCATTTCCTTCATGGGGTATGAACAGCTTTCTCATGACAGTAAAAAAAAAATCCTTAACTGCTACTGGTATGTAAATGTTTCAACGTAATTAAATTTTAACAGTTGAATAAATGTAACACTAGTTTATGAATCTGCATTATTATTACCTGGTTGGTATAAACAAAACACACATTGGGCGTCAGTGAGGGGATGTAGTTTCTCCCAGTGCTTTCCTGTGTGTATCTCTGCGGATAAACGTACATATGTGACTCGTGCATCCTTTATGAAACAGATCTACAGATTGACAGCCGCAGCCATTTTTATCAGCAGTGATTTGTTCTTTCTTTTATCTGTAGGTTTGGTTCATATGTGTATATGTCACATACATCTATGGGCACACTGATATACTGCAGTAACTAAAACAGAAAGCCTAGTACAGTAGTACCAAAGGTGCTGTCCATCTAAAAGGTTCATTCTGCAAAGGAAGGATTGTACAAACGTGTGCTGGAGTGTGTGTTTCCTCATGGCTTTAAACAAAATAGCTTAGGTTTTAGGGTCAGTGTTTTGCTTAAAGTTGAAGGTGGATTTAAAATCGGAAAGGGCTGAGCTACTTGCCTATGGAAGTTCTTACAATGCATTAATAAGCAAGGCCTATATGTACTTGTGAGTATGTGCCTACGTGCGAATGTATCTGCACAGACACGCGCCCACAAAGTACTTATTATTTCTGTGGAAAATGCCAGTTACTAGCAGTTCGTGCAGTTACTGATGCTTACCATGGTCCCAACACTGTACGTTGCAGCTGGCGCAATAGTGTGGTGGTAGGGGTCGGCTGCTGCATACACCCTCCCATAGCTGAAACAGAAGGAGAAGTATATGTAACACACGGTAGCCAACTCACTTCTATCGGACGAGGCAAACATGGGACAAATAAAACGTTACCATTTCGACAGCATTGCACGCACTCAAATGTGTTAGCAGACCTCGAATGACAGTGTTTGCAATTAATGTAATGACTGGTCCTTGGGTCACAGCCAGCAGGGAATTGGAATGCTCTGGGCCAAGTAAGAGGATAAGCAAAATACTTTGAAGCAATTTTCAGTAGCTCGAAATAAAAGTGAAACTTTTAAGACATAACAGATAGAATTTGCCATCTCAGTTTGGTATCTAACAGTCAGAATGGGATGAGCTCAGGAACTCCACTTTGGCAGTTAACAGAAAAACAGCAACTGAAATATTTCACAATGAACCAACTTTGATCCATTGCAAATCTATTGCAGTGCTTTCCTTCTGAAGTTAACTGCTTTAATATGCATTTATAATATTTCTCTGGTGATTACAGTGTTATGAAGTATCTTACCCCGCGGTTTCATGTATACAACAGCTTCAAGCACTGCCACAATCCCGGATTAATGATGCTGCAGTGAAGTAACTAACTATAAATTCTCTGCTTGAGAATGCTCCATTGCAGCATTTTCTACTGAATTCTATTCCATGTACATGTCCTGCAGTTAGAGTGCTGTCACCAGAGGTTTTTCCATTGAACTTACCTATCTTTTGCTACTCTCACTCAAAGCAGCTGACGCACGAGTCATGTTTTCAAGTAAGACCTGCTCCTTCTTTTAGGAGACCAATTCCTTGAATAGTGTAACTCAGTCACCATCAACCCCTGCACTCTCCATGACAATGCCCCTCCCAATCAAAATCCACTTGCCCATCAATCAGTATCAAGCTGTTGCTTCCCCTGACATTGGTATTTGTGTGATTGACCTGATGAGTGCAAGATGAAAAGCTTTGAAAAAAGTTGGTCTTTTTTTTTCAGCAACATCCAAATGACTAACTGATATCATTTATAGATGTGTTAAAGACTCTGGGTGGAATTCTCCCATTTCGCCCGCAATGGGAATCACAGCGGGTGGGACACGGACCATGCAAATGTCTGTTGACCCTGGGTGAGATTTTCTGGTCTTGGTGCATGCATGGCCAAAAATTCCCTCTATCCAAGTAGAACACACAGGAATTGTGTACAATCACTTCACTGAGCGCACTGGAAAAAGATTCTTTGGGATTTTCAATCGTGAACAGATTTTTCCTGAAAAGGCAAATGTTACGGGGATTATTCTTTCACATTCCCAGGAATGCGGTTCAAACCCTCCCACGAGCACACATTCAGAAGTGTGATTTTCTCATCATTGTTTCCAATTGCTCTGGGCGTTGTGCATCCAGATTTGTGACACACCATTTGCATTGGGTAAGGTTTGCTAGTGAGAGAGGACATTTTACCCCAATTACAACAACAACAGCAAGCTGCATTTGTGTTTTGCCTTTAATATGGGAGAATGCCCCAGGGCTCATTGAGGAGACTTAATTAGGCAAAAATGGACATTGAGCAGTAGGAGGAGACATGAGGAAAAATGTCCAGATGCTTGATTTAAGAAAAAGTTAGGTTTACAGAGCGTTTGGAAAGGTTTCTGGAGATTATTCTAGAGTGCGAGGTCAAGCCCAAAACAGCTGTTAGCCAGTCCACCAGTCCAGGAGTGAAGGGAACGGGAGGAGTGGAAATTGTTTTGCGAGTGTAGTTTAGGGAGGAGTGTGCAGTTCTGGGACTGGAGAGATTTCAGAGATAGGGAGGGCTTTATGATGAGGGGATGAGGATGAAAGATTTAAACTGGAGGTGATGGCGCCAGGAACCAGTGGAGATGTGGACAACAGAGTTTTGGATGAGCTGAAGTTAACAGAGTTTGGAAGATGAATGACTAAGCAGGAGAGGATTGCAATAATCAAGCCTAGAGCTGGCAAAAGTGTCTTCATGTTTCGGAGGTCAAAGTAGGCAATCTTTTTGACAGAGAAGGTATGAGATTGAAAGCCAAATTGGAGTCTAATAGCATGCATCCTGCACACTAACAGAGGAGGCAATGAGCTTGTGTATTATCTCTAGACTATTAATCCAGAAACTCAGCTAATGTCCTGTGGACTTGGGTTCGAATCCTGCCATGGCAGATGGTGGAATTAGAATTTAATTAAAAATATCTGGAATTAAGAATGTACTGATGACCGCGAAACTATAGTCAATTGTTGGAAAAACCCATCTGGTTCACTAATGTCCTTTAGTTAAGGAAATCTGCCATCCTTTACTTGGTCTGGCCTAAATGTGATTCCAGAGCCACAGCAATGTGGCTGACTCTTAACTGCCCTCCAAAGGCAACTAGGCATGGACAATAAATGCTGGCCAGTCAGTGACACCCAGGTCCCATGAATGGATGCAAAAAAACTTATGCAAGATAGTCAGAGGGACTGGGGTAGCTTCACTTGCAATTCTTAAACTGTTGCAGAGATTTCAAACCAAAAGTGAGTTACTGCCCGTGTAGTGGATCCAGCCAATACCTGTATCATACTGGAAGTTGAATGGTGGTTCCATGTTAATTTTAAATAGTTTTAAAGTGCTTTAAGTTAGATATGTAAATCGGATTATTGCTGTGACTTTATGCTGTGTGAATATGAATGGAAAAAATACTTGATTTATTTCTGTGAAATCCTATTACCTGCCATTTTAATAGAGGGGGTAATTTATTTAAAATAAACATGTTAATGCCTCAGTAAAAGTAGCAAAATAATTTGATATTGCATGCTAATATTCACACAGTGTGAAATTGGCTGTGATTAAAAATTATTTTCTCTTCTTTGGGCTTCCTGTGTCACACACAAATATGCTTAAATGACTAAGAGGCAGGAATTGGAGGGATTGCACAAAAAATTTGTAGAATATGCAAAATTGGAGTTCTAGCTAATGACATGAAGGACTCCACTAAAATCTCAAAGACATTATCAGGCTTGCCAAGTGGGTAAATAAACGGCAAATGAAATGAATGCTGAAGAATTGCGAGATGGTCCATTTTAGTTGCAGGAATGAGGAGGTCAGTTTATTCCCTGGCTGAAAGGAAACTAAATGTTTTAGCAAAGAGATCTGGGAACAGGGATACTGAATCAGTAAAAGGAGCCACACAAATCCAGAAGGGCAGAAAGAGTGAAATCAAAGTGCCAATATTAATTTATAGCCATAGGGTTTACTCATGCCCCCAGTGTAAAATTTGGAGTCGAGCCGCCACCTTTTGAGGCTACCTCATCTCGCAGTCATTAAACAGCCACTGGGCTGTTATTTGTCTTGAGGCGGGCCTTTGCAAAAAGGCCCTTGTCTGGGAACTGCTGTCAAATCAAATAGCCTGCAGTGCTCTGAGTCATCAGCGCCACCAGGAGCCATGGCCACTGCTGGGACTGCAGGTGATCCTCAGGAGAAATGAGTTGCGAGGGAGCCCATGCGATGTTAAGTGTGGGATGTCGCCAAGGCCTGCCAGCCTGATCTCATCAAATGATATGGGAGAGGTGGGGTGCACAGGGCAGGGGAAGTCTTGGGAGGAGTGGAAGCTGCAGAAAGGGACTATTTCCCCTTTACCCACATGAAAGCTGGCAGACTGATGGCTAGGCAAAGTTGGAGCAGCAGTGGGATGAAGATCTTACATTTAAAGGTCTCAAAGGCCTCTGGGAGAGCTAGTTGCCTTACTCCTCTTCCACCAGTGATAAAGTTATGACAGGGTGTCTGTGGATGGGTGATCACCAGGAAGGAACCTGCTGGCATGATGCCTAATTTTATGGTCCCCTTTCTGCCCAAGAAGCCATAAAATTGTGACAAAGAGTAATTATGGCATAGACAGCAGCCATTCAGCCCATTGAGTCCATGCCAACTCTCTGCAGAGGAATCCGGTCAGCCCCATTCCCTCGTTCTATCCTCTGGAAGTTAGTTTCCCTCAACTGCCCATCCAAACTGGGCAATATATAGAAACCTGATATGAAGGCACTTGTGGTATTGTATGCATTCTGCTCTCTACACTGCAAGAAGAATATGTAAGCACTAGAGCAAGTATTGGGGGCGGTTAAGAGATCCGTGGATAGGCTTATGGATGGAAAGGGATTGGTTTAGGTTAGAGGGTCATTGCTTTTCTAATTGGTCGGCGCAACATTGTGGGCCGAAGGGCCTGTTCTGCGCTGTAATGTTCTATGTTCTATGATGTTGCCACAATTGAGAGGTTGGAACTATCAGCAAAGAAGAGTTGGGCCCCTTTTTTTTTAAAGAAAAGCAAATATCAAGAAGAGGTTTAATCAAACTGCATGGGTGAGGAGAAACTGCTCTGTCGTGAATGAGTCCAGTACAAATATAAAATAGCCACAAACTCGGGTGAAATCTCTTCATAGAGAGAATGGTGAGATGGTGAATCTCCTCATCATGTGCATTGGCTGAAGCAGTTGATGAATTTATGAGGAAGCTTGATGCATTCAAGAGAGAAAGAACAAGAAGGAAGGGCTGGGAATGAATGAGGCCATGAGAGTGGGAGGAAGCTTATAAGAGGAATATAAACATGTGGTACAGGCTGGATGGGCTGAATGCGTTGGAAACACAGGTCAATGTAATGTAAATCCACAGAACTCTGCATCATCCTCTGATCAAAATGACAGCCATTTTGACTGTCAAATGACTGGCCCATGCTATTTTAGTGTCAATACCTTGGGTTAGTTCCATATTTGCATCTTGGATCAGATCCATATTCACATCTGCCATGTGCGTGCTCATCCTCTTGACATTTTGTTCATGCAGGATGACAAAGAGCACAACTCCTTGAACAACTTCCTTACCAGAGCATAGTATAGTGTCTTCATTGTCAGCTAAGGAGGAGGGTAAATAATGCTGATGAATGGACATCCAGGGTTGAGAGGTTTGGCTTCTGAGGACAGACTGAATGGACTGGGACTATACTCACCAAAATTCAGAAGAATGAGGGGAGAACTTACAGAAACAAATCGGGTTATATGAGGAATAAATAAGGTAGAAGCAGGGAGATTATTTCCATTGGCAGGTGAAACTAGAACTCGGGGTGGGGGGGAGCAGATTTAGAACTGAATTGAGGAGGAACGTTCTCACCTGAGGCTACCTCATTGAATGTTTGTAAGGCAAGAATAGATACATTTTTGAACAGTAACGGAATTAAGAGTTATGGTGAGTGGGCAGATAAGTCCCTTTCACGCAAAGGGTAATGGGGGTGTGGAATGCACTGCCGAGTAAGGTGGTGGAAGCAGGCACGCTAGGGTTGTTTAAGAGTCACTTAGACAGCCACATGAGTGGGCTACATATAGGGGGATATAGCAGGCCTTACTAAACATTGTAGGCTTGGGATTACGTTTTTGCCTCAGGGATGTTACAGTTTTTGCCTGTTTAATAATGAATTTTTTTGTCTCCACAGGCATTTAAGTCCAGCAAGGGGCATGCATGCGGCAGGTTGTAGTGGGCTGCTCTTGGACGTTGCTTCGGGAGTTGCCTATTGCTTCATGTCGTTAGTGTGCTTAAACTGGACCATCTCGAGGGCAACATGACAGCTTAGAGACTATCTCTGTTGCTGTGCGGACACATGGATTTGGGCCTGTGTCTGTGGGAGTTTGCACGTTCTCCCCGTGGTTGCGTGGGTTTCCTCCAGGTACTCCAGTTTCCTCCCACATCCCAAAGATGTGCTTTTAGGCTGATTGATTGGGTACTAAATTGTCCCTATATTGGACCTCCCTGATCCTCGCACATTAGGCGTAGACTAAAATCATGAATAGGTCACTGAGACAGTGGGACGGCGGCGCGGGCTCGTTGGGCCGAAGGGCCTGTTTCCCGTGCTGTGTTGTTCTTTGTTCTTTGTACAGCTGAGTCCACAAAAAGATCAGCCATGATTTTATTGAACGGTGGAGCAGGCTCAAGGGGCCCGATGGCCTACTCCCACTCCTAGTGCTTATTCTTGCTTGCGTTATACAATCCTCTCAGTTCACAGCTTTTTAAATGCAGAAGGGCGACTTGGACAGAACATGCCCAGGACAATATTGTTTTAAATTTAGACTTCTGCAGACCGTGGCTTGCTTTTAGCAACCAGCAAACTTCCCATTTGTATGGAATTAAAAAAAAAGGTGCAATTAAAACACAATTTTATCTCTATTTGATTTAACTAACTTCATAGTCTTCTCATGAGCAGGGTGGTATTAATGGTAGCGGATTTCAATACGACTTCCATTTAGATTACTCCATGTCAACCAACTGTCTTAGGTGATGTCTTCCTGCCAGTCCCCTCTCAGCTTCCCTCTTAAGAAGTTTTCTCTGTTACTGTTTCTTTTCCTAAGGCAGGCATGGCATGTGTATAATTGTAATTTGTGGTAAACTATTGAAGCATTGGAGCTCTATTTAGAGGGTGCAAGTATAAAGTGAGGTTGTGGAAAAGGAGGAAACTGCACAGAGAGAGGGAACAGGCAAAACTGATGAATGAGGTCTGATTTTAACTCTGTAAAAGTCGATGGATTTTCATTGAGTTAAAATAACATCCATAAAGTTGGAAACAATAAGTAATATTAATCCTATGGACACTGTAATTGTGCATCATTCTTTCCCATGTGATCTGGCGGGGTCAAACAGCAAACCTTGACAGTTGTAATTTCAGGTACACGGAGAAAGCAGATAGTTTGAGTAGAGTGACACAATGGGCAACATATAAATTAAAAGTTGTCCAACTGATAGGAGGGACAATACAATTTTATTGTGAGGAGGATACAGAGATGCTTCAGTGTGATTTGGACAGGCTGAGTGAGTAGGCATATGCATGGTAGATGCAGTATAATGTGGATAAATGTAAGGGTAATCTCTCAGTAATGATAATAGGAAGGCAGATTATTACTTGAATAGGTGTAAATTGAGAGTGTGGATACTCAGCAGGACCTTGGTGTCCTTGTGCGACTGTCACTGAAAATAAGCGTACAGGTACAGCAGGCAGTAAAGAAGGCAAATGGTATGTTGGCCTTTATAGCAAGAGGATTTGAGTATAGGAATAATGATGTCTTATTGCAATTGTACAGGGTAATGCTGGGGCTACACCCAGGGGGTACGATGAGCAGTTTTGGTGTCCTTATCTGAGGAAGGATGCCCTTGTTATAGAGGAAGTACAGCGAAGGTTTATCAGGCTGATTCCTGGAATGGCAGGTCTGTCATATGAGGAAAGACTAGATCAGTGAGGATTATATAAATTGGCTTTTAGAAGAGTGAGTGGGAATCTCATAGAAGCTTATAAAATTCTAACAGGATTAGACAGGATAGATTCCGAAAGAATGTTCCCGATGGTGACGGAGTCCAGAAGTAGGGGGTTATAGCTTGAGGATAAGGGTAAACCTTTTAGGACTGAGATAAGGAGAGATTTCTTCACCCAGAGAGTGGTAAATCTGTGGAATTCATGGCCACAAAGTTGTGAAGGCCAAAATATCATGTGATTCCAAGAAGAAATTAGATATAGCTCTTGAGGCTAAAGGAAGGGAAGCGGAGGATCAGGATATTGAATTTGATGATCAACCAAGATCATAATGAATGATGGAGCAGGTTTGAAGGGCCAAATGGCCCACTCCTTGTTCTATTTTCTATGCTTATACAATGATGCAGCAAGAAAATCACTGAAACTATTTAAATATTCAAATTTGTTTGCTGTTATATTCAGGCTACGAGGAGAAAACGGGAATGAAAGCTTGAGAAAATAATTGATTATATCATGATATCGGAGCCCTGGGGTAACCAGGTCCAACCTCCAATCAAGACAATGAAATGTTCATTTGCATAGCATAAATCAAAGGATCTAAACACTGCACTGACCCTTCTTCAGATTCTGCGTTGGGGGCTCTCCTTCCACTGTTTCCTGAGTCATGAACTTTGGGCCCAACAGTCTACTTCTGGTGTCCCAGTTTTCCAATAGTGAAAATTGTGCTAAACATTGCTAGGCCAGGTGTATTAATACATGAGTAACACATTTCCCTCAATAATATGTATCTACTGTATGCCAACCCATGAATGAATATCATTCAGTCCAATAGATTGACTGGGAGTAAACTATGAAGAATAGGGATGCAACAGAACATGTCTGCATGTTCCTCTCTGGTTCTGTCTGCTGGAGAAAGGTGCAAATCCTAGGCTGAATTATTCAAGCATGTAAATAGCACACAGCTGTAACTTAGTTTGTACTAGGTTTTAAAACATATGTAAACTCAGGGTTCCGAGGTTCAGCTTCCAGGTGGCGCAGAATTCGCACCACAACTGTAACATAAATGCAAAATATTGTGGATAATCTGAAATAAAAACAGAAAATGCTGTAAAGACACATCCTGTGGAGAGAGAGAGAGAGAGAGAAAAACAGGGTTAATGTTTAGAGTCTGTACGATTCTTCTTGATGCTGACAGACCTGCTGAGTCTTTCCGGCAAATCTGTTTTTATTTAACTTCTCAACAGTCTGGCTATGGTGACACGATGACCCATCTCGTCATCCCTGAACTGCAGAAGTGAAAAGATCCCCCCCCCGCATGCTCTCTGGTGAATTATGTTGGAAAGTAAGCATGTGTAGATGGCTGGAGAGATTCAGAATGAGCTTTTCTGGTTTGTGGACAAAGTCCCAATGATCACAAGTGAAGAATGACTACTTAGAGGCGGGCACAGTAAGAAGTCTCACAACACCAGGTTAAAGCCCAAGAGGTTTATTTGGTATCACAAGCTTTCAGAGCGCTGCCCCTTCATCAGGTGAGTGAAAAGTTGGGTTCACAAACAAGGCATACATAGATAAAGACTCAATTGCAAGATAATGGTTACAGGTAATCAAGTCTTTACAGGTACAGACAACATGAGTGGAGAGTAGGAAAATAGGATCGCCACATCATGGCACCTGCACTCACAATGAAGGAGCAACGCTCTGAAAGCTCATGCGACCAAATAAACCTGCTGGACTTTAGCCTGGTGTTGTGAAACTTCTTATTGTGCCCACCCCAGTCCTACGTCAGCATCTCCGCATCATACTTAGGGGAGGGAGTGGAGAATTGCTGGCACATGTGGAATCACGCTCAAGTAAGGAGTTTGGAAGGAAACAACGGGCAGGAAATTGGAAGATAAATGTAAGGAAATCCGGGAGAGGTTATTTCACAGTGTCATAGTTACAACCTCGCAACAAATGCGGTCACGTGGCGTATGTCTTTTGCAGGAGCCACCTTTCCTCTTCCCTTTTCTTTGTCTCAAAGACTGAAAGCCAATTCCAAACTCAACTGCACCACTTAACCCTAATCTTTGAGGATAGCTGTTGTTTGTAAAGAGTCCAGCCAATTTTGTTTTCATCATGTACATGTGATAAGCCAATAAATAATTTTTAATTGCACATTTGTTTCCAACCCATTTAAAAATAACAATCTTGCCTTCAGCGAGGCTGTCCAGTGATCTTTCCTTTGACAGATTCCAGTGCCACGCATGAATAAAATGAATGTGTGTCTGGAAGGGCTCGGGCCATCAGTTACAGCAGGATTCCGCAGCTTCATTCCTTCTCATTCAAGGCAAAACTTTTTTCTTAAAAAAAACTGCAAACATATTGATCCGCGTGATTGCCAGCAAACAAGCCAACATCTTGGATACTTCTTTAAAGTGACAGACTGCAAATGAGGTCTGTGTGCTGCAGATAACAAGGCAGCAGCGAGTGACAAAGCAGCCAGAGCTCAGAAATAGGGCATTCGGAGGGAATCAAGTCAATCGAGCTGTCAGTGATGTAATGCTTTGAATGTTATACACATTTAATTCAATCATCTTTCCACTCCGAGGAACTTGCGTGAAAAGGGTGAATGACTGGGCTAAGTTTAAAAGGGGGGAGCGCCTGCATTTGAATAAATTCACGATTTTTTAAAAAACTTGGGAGAATCCTTTAAAGCGATGTGTGCTTCAAATTGGCAAATTAATTCAGTGTGATATAGATAGTCATCGGGTTCTCTGAAGGAATACTGTTGTATTTAAATGAATAACTGAAACATGCAACAGAAAATATTAGATGTGGAGTAAACATGTATCCACACTCTGTTTATATGCATTGTCAGCTTGTCCAGAGAGTTTTTTGGCGATTCTGCAAAAAAAAATAGACATGGACCAATTACAGTGCTTAACAAGCCAGAACTGAGGTAAAACTAATTGGCCTCTAATTTCTTGGCTTACATTTTTCCCTCTTTCACACAGCAGTTGCCCTTTGGTGCAATTCCTGATTCCAAAGATCTCTGGAAAATTATTATCACTGTTTCCACCCCTCTTTCACATTCTCTGGAGGTTCACAGACTTTGAGCTCCATTAATGTCTTTTCATTAAGCTTCTGTTTAAATATGTATTTCCAGTCATGACTTAGTCAGATCTTCCTAAGTCACACCTACACTTCTACATTCACTTTCTACTGTGGGCAGCTACACAAGGTCTGGATTTATCCCTTAGAAATCTCTGAAAATGAAGGCAGTTACTCTTTGTCAGAACCCATGCCCACTTTTTCACATTCCTACTTTTAAAAAAAATCAGCTAACATCCTGACACTCAAAAGCATTGCAACTCTGCAAACGCATGTGTGACTTTTCATCCCGTCGCCACTGCTTTTCACAGCACCGACCATTTCCGAGGCCCGGATTTGAGAAAAAGTTTCATGTCTTCAAATAGCGACACTGAAATCACTCCAGAGACAATTTTCTTGCAATTCTGTTCATTGTTCCTGCCCCAAGTCACTGACTGCCAACAAAATGACTTTAAGAATGTTTTGGTTCTTCTCCAAACGTATATCGCAGAGAATAGGCTGCCAAATATTACAGCTTTGAGGGGTTGTAATAGATTGAAAAATTGTACGTCTGCAGACACAAGCATCGCATTGTAAACTCACTTATGGTGTATGATGCGGATCACAATATGAAAGTCAGTTTGTATGTTTCCATACAAAAGTATGCGATGTGAACATTGTCAATTTAATCAAAGAAGTTATTTCCAACTGTGACCGATTCCGCATGATTTTAATGTACACGTTTGTGGGAGTCCTCGCACACACTCCTAAGAGTTCACAGGGAATGCAAGCACATAGATATTCATCAACTTATTTTGTTACATTTTTAATACTGAGATGAGAGAAAACATTGCTATTTAGTTCTTGATTCCCATATTAATATTTGGCACTGTCCTAGATTTTGAGCAACTTGCCAACAATCCAATCAACCTTCCATTTTAATCAGGGACCTTCCATAATTCTTAATTTGTCATCAGTACACTGTGGGGATCAATATAGTCCAACCTGATCATGGCCATTTTATTGTCAGGAACCTGTAATAAAAATTAGATTGTCAGGAATCTGCCCTGATCTTCAGATTGCTACTTCTGTTGTAATATAGATTACCAACCTTAGATTGTGAATGTAACATCTACATTGTCACAAATAACTAAGTGATCAGAAATCTCTTGTAATCTTCACACTGTCAGGAATTGCACCAACCAGAATCTCTGTGTTATCCGAGGTGTAAAGGAGTTCGGGTTAGTGTTTTCTGCTGTGAATGATAATTGTCTCACTAATTGAATTGAAAAATTACATTTGAAAACAATCTCCTTTAACTCACCCACTCCACCCACATCTTCTGCTAACACATTACATTCCATGCAAATCTGTTGAATATTTGAGACAATCCTGTAGGAATCGATATTTCCCAGGGGAGCTGGGGAGTTTGAGGAATGGCTTTCAGTTCAGCACTAAGCTCAGAAGAAGTTCCATTTGAAATATGCTCCTTTATTGCTGTGATGTGTTAACGATGTGCTTATTACAGACTTTTTAACTCATGTAATTCCACATGGACACGACATTCGGTTACTTACACAAAAAGAGATAGAGTTAACAAGACAAGGAAAGGTTTATGCCATCACTGTGGAATATTGCATTTAAATCACTGTCTGGAATCTCAAGCTGCTCCCCGCACCCCCCCCAATTGGAATCGTCTAACAAAACAACTGCCCTGATTTTCATCATCCTGATGGCATCAGAGACCCAATTTTTCAGTGAACAGAGGTTGGTGGAAAAATAATCACTTTTCCACCACTGTTTCAACAAAGGCTAATAGTCATTAATGGTGCTTCCTCAGTTGAAGCATTCAGTTACCAAGTAGATGCTTCATGTAGAGACCAGGATAGGAATCAACAAAAGAAACACAAACTCACCTCCTAGAACTATGACTAGTTTCTGAATCTGATCCATCTGACTGAGGATTCCACAGCACAAGTTAGTGTCATTAACTGGGTTCAGGCATCTAATTTTAGACTGATGACTGACTTGTGTTCAGCTTTGCAAACCAGTTGGCTGTGCGGAGTTTGCATGTTCTCCCCGTGTCAGCATGGGGGTTTCCTCCGGATGCTCTGGTTTCCTCTCACTGTCCAAAACTCTGTAGGTTAGGTGGATTGGCCATGCTAAATTGCCCATCAGTGTCCCAAGATGTGTAAATTAAAATGTGTAGGTTAGATGGGAATAGCCATGGAAAATGTGTGGGATTACAGGGGAGAGAATCTGGGACTCTTCTGGAGAGTCGGTGGAGACTCGATGGACCAAATGGCCTCTTCTGCGCTGGAGGGATTCTATTACTCTATGACTTCTATGATGTCCATTGTGTAACCACATGTGATGCATACAAGCTAGTGCTTTGAAAAAGTATTCCACCTTTTGGCAGAGGTTGGCTGAGTTGACTGAAAAATGCACTTGGTTGGAAATTCACACTTGGGCTTTACCCAACATTGACCATCTTGCACCTCCAAAGCAGGGTTGTCAACCAGTGCTTCAGTACTGCCTCCAATGGATCTCTCAGCAGCCAACTGGACAGTATGTCTTATTAAAGTCTACCTTTAGTATGCTTCCGGTTTGATAATTCCACCCTCCTGTCATTGTTAATTTTCTCCAACAAAGCAGTGTGTCACCAAAGAACTGAGGAGTTTCTGTTCTCTTTCCACTTCATGATGAATGGGATTAGAGGATCTTTATTCACCAAGAGCTTGAATGCTAGTTTTTCCCAAGTAATTAAACTGCCTGTTTTTCAGGTCTCATTTCCAGTTGAATGAATTGGAATAATTGGGGGTCAGGGTTGGGGGGGTTGGTGGTTGTAATTGGGCTTCCAAAGACCAGAGAGAAAATCAATTTTAAAAGGACTATTTTGAACATAGCTAAAATGCATAAGAACGAGAAAGGAAACTGAATTTGGGTGGAATTTTTTGGCTGCGCTCGCCCAAAATCCCGCCCAAGGTCAACAGATCTTTGCATTGTCCATGTTCTGCCCACTATGATTCCCATGGAGGGCAGGAAAAGTCAGTTCCTGAAAAGTCTAGCGTTAAACGAAAGGGCAAACACACAATTAGGTTTAAATATAACCTTAAGATGATGGCGTAGAAATGCATCTTGAGTGGCAATGGAAAATGAGTGGCAGCATAAGACACAGGAACAGAATTAGGCCACTCGGCCCATCAAGTCTGCTCTGCCATTCGATCATGGCTGATACTTTTCTCATCCCTATTCTTCTGCCTTTTCCTCATAACCTCTCATCCCCTTATTAATCCAGAACCTATTTATCTCTGTCTTAAAGTGTCATTAAGTGACATCATGCCATTGTCCATGATTCAGTTCCATTTGCATGAAAATGAAAGTGGAAAAGCTATCTTTATTGCTGTGGTGCCCAACACGTACATTCTGCTATGGAGGTGGGATAATAAAAATTGTTGGTGGCTGTGCGCAGGGAAGAAGTTGTGATCTTGCTCTTTGTACACAATGCCTTGGTATGTGATGTGAGCCAGCCTGTGATTGATGGTCTCAGACCCTGGGGGGGAGATTCTGTGTGTGGTAACCTGCCAGTGCACCATTGCTTCATAACATTTGAATGACATTTGCCGAAGTGTGAGGAATATTGTCCTCATTGCAGAATCTAAAGATGATCCAGATTATGAGATGTTTGCTCCCTCACCTGCTTAGAATTGGATTCTGAACTGCACTCACTGCATTGGTAGCAATTTGCTTATCAAACAGCATGCAGGTTACAGTGTGGTTCACTCACGTTTCCAGACTAAATAATTAGTCTAAAAGCAGAATATCTTTTGCTGCGATAGCCAAGAGTAAAAAAATCAAGGCTACACTTCTAGAATGTCACAGTCTGGAATGTATCTCCAAGATAGTAGCACATCTCAGGGGTTGAAGTGATCAACAGCTCGCGTTTTGGTCTCATGGTTGAAGACAAGTGTAGGCTATTGATGGGAGGCCTTGACCACTAGCCAGGCTGGAAATCATGGGCACACTGCCCACAATTTTCAACCATTAAAAATTCATGATTGAAAAAGTGCAGACATTGCAATCTGTGATGTGGACAGTGTCCCAGGCTGTGCATGAATTGTCCTCATTCATAAAATCTTGTTTATGGTGTCAGCTCCACTTTTCAATCTTTTGAAGCCCGTGTGCTTTAATCTGCTTGACACTTCATTAGAATGGATCATAATCCCTTCAGCATGATTTCTATTATTACAACACCTTCTCCTTTAATCAGAGTTTCAAAACAGCAAACTCCTGGCTGTTTCTACATAATTGATCCTGTTATAAGGGCACGTAAGAATTGAATTAGTGCCGTTTATTTCCTTATTTACTTAAACTGCTCTTCACGTAACGAATTTGAATGTAAATTCACATCCAAACTTAGGCTGAGGTCTGAATGAATCAGACGGTGGTTCTCAGCTTAAGCAAGTCCATTTGTTTCCTTTCTGCAGCTTTAGCAAGCCTCAAGTTATTTACAAATACATTTGCATGTGCTATTTAACGGTTATTACTTTGCCACTAGATTTTTAGTTAATTCCCTCATGTTACATCTTGCCAACGTTGTTGCCAGAGCTTGCGAGACTCTGCTGGCATCGAGGAGCGTCACTGGCAGCGAGCGTTAGGCTGGGAAATGATGACACTTCCACAAACAGCACTTGGCAAGAGATAATTTTTCCCAGGAGTTTAAAAAAAAGACAACGTTCTCAACACTTTGCAGCCGGTAGAGCCCACTGTTCTCTCCGGGCTTTGAGATGAAGGGAAAGGACGAACAAAGGGATAAATTCCGCAAGAGGAAGAAACGAGACAGTAAATAAAAAGTGGAGTTTGCTGGATGGTCGTACCTGTCACTGTACGCTGCGGCAGCAGCTGCAGCAGGCTGGGCATATCTGTATGCTGCATAGCCTCCCTGAAATAGAAAGAAGAGCTTCATTACATTCTGTGTATAATAGATTAATACTGTGGCAAATGATGTTTTAGTCTGTAACGCAGAGGTAGTGAAATGGTCAGAGAGAAGTAGAGGGGCTGCAAACAGTGAGAACTGGAGACGCGGTCAAACAATGGACTGGTAATCACTAAGAAGTTTCACAACACCCGGTTCAGGTTAAAGCATCTCCACATCATGACTGGTAATCACTACCAGTCACTGCCTACATTCCTGACTCAGTAAAAGTGAACATAAAGCATTGCTGTTGTGTTCAGATGATACTACTTACCGTACTTTTGTAAACATTAAGATGTTGCATCATTACTGCTGCTAACCTTAGCCTAGGAACAAATTCCTCATGGAAAGAATTATTTTCTTTTAAGTTGGTGTGAAATACAAAACTGACATGTAAGCTTCAGCTCTTTCTGGCAGCGAAGACTGAGAAACTGTACAGCAGTACCGCTCCCCCCCCCCTGTAGATAATTGTACATCTCCTTTCTCAGGTGACAGTGTAACCATGAGAAAAATCAGACACTATGGAAAGCAAACAAAGTTAATCCCTGTCTGTCGCACGCTAAACTCACTCACTTCCCTTATATTTACATAGGTTCTTGAAAATTAAATGCTTGTGCAAACACTGTCAAAAGATGACTTCCTTTGTCAATTACATGGGGCTTTTCTAATTATTACACTGTTTTTCTGGGGAGGCTTTTGTTCAAACAGATCTTAGCTCTGAATCTTTTCAGATAGGATTAAACTAGTGATCTCTATATCTGCTTTTTCACAAACCTCAAACAATGTTTTAGTAAAAGTCAAGTTTTCAAATACTTTTCTAGCTTTCATTTAAAAGAAAGAGGTCGTGGACTTAGTTGTTCTGCTCAATCTCAGCTGCAGTTAAGCAATTTCTGATGTTTCCGTAAGTGCTATATTGGAGTATCGAGGTGTCCTGAACTACTCATCTTGGCCTCTCCAACACACTAATTGCTAACACCAGTCTAAAGAAAACAATTTAAATGTTCAAATCCTGCTGCTGTGAAAATAGTGGCAATGCCTCTGCATCTGTCCTCCCGATTCTGGTCAGAGCCCAACAGAATATCACATCAAAAACAAATTACCCAGCCTTATCAATAACAGTGGTAGTAATGTGTCAACCACAGGGTAGGAAAGGTGGCTGGGTTCAACCTCTTCCCGTTTCGTTTTGTCACTAGGGTTTTCTGTGCTTGGCTGGGATTTTTGGTAGCCATTGATTGGAATACTCATCAAAACTAATATCTTCCCACTTATCAGTGTGCTTCTGAATCTCATTAGGACGGAACTGAATACTTTGGGAATTGATTGGTGCCTGAGAAGTTGCCCTACTTAGCCAGCAGTGGAGAGTCAATGATCAGGAAGATAGGTCCCATCCTGGGGGATCAATGTCTCAGCCTTTTGGTGAAGATCAAACGTCAGATCAAGTCCAAGATCAGGTAGGTGCAAGGCCTTTTCCTGTCAGCTTGGATCTTGTACGTCTCTCTTGTCAGGGATCATGAGTTGGATTCAATTTGAATTTGAATCATTTTTTTGGAGCAAGCAAGGAGGTACGGTCCACCCTATGCATTGGCTTTGTAATTTGTTAAGAAAGGAATAAAACTGAAAAAAAGAAAGCCGTGACTCGACCTCATGGCTTTGAATGAAGGGAACAGGAACATTAGACACCCAGAGGCCGGGAGGCACCATTGATAACAACAGTGGATGTACTGGGTCGGCACAGCCTGCTGAAGCTTTGGAAAAGCAGGTGGCCCAGTGAAGTGTTTAATGCCTTGGCGGTGTGTTCGGAATGGGAATCAGGCACTGCAGAGATTTCGATAGAGGATGCAGCGAGCATGGCAATGACAGATCGATCTGAAACCTCAATACTGTTAAACCCCTCAGATACTGTGCAAAGCGCAATGTTAATTAAAACACAGGGACTGCAGCCTGGGCCCCTGGCATTGTGCCATCTCATTCACTTTTTAAGCAGCTATTGGATGAATGGAACTGGGTATTGTTGGGTCCACTGAGGGCTGCCTATCTAATAAAGTCATCCCCTCCCTCCCCCTTATGGGAGTTTTAGGCTCATTAACATTCAGATGGGTTTTTTTTTAAATATTAACCTAGAAATTAAATTAAAAGGTAAGAGAAATCATCCTGCAGATAGTTTCAATTATACAGCTCTTCAAATAAATCTCTCATAAACCTTTCACAAGGATCTTAAACGATTCCTAAACAGCGGCCCTCCTCCTGAAGGTTAATGGTTGTTTCTTCACAATCTACTGCAGCCAATAAATCTGTGACAATTTTCATTTTGTACACTGATAACCTGGGTCCAGACCCTGGTGCAAAACACACATAGCCGCTGCCCTCTCTCCCATGCTCACTGCTATTCTAATTACAACTTATCCAAAACAAAAGTTGAGAGTTTTTATTTGCTACAATACCAATTAACGTCTAATCTGTAAGCAAACTGTTGCATGGACTCCTTTGAATGGGGATTGGGTAGAATGCATCAAAACACAATTCACTCTGTACCCTTATTAGGCACCAATGAGAGGAGGCCTTTGGGTGTTCTAATCCGGTTAACAGAGGTCAAGAAACAGTTGTATGTCATCCGGTTCTCCTTGGATGTTAATAGTTTTAAATAACCATTCTGATTAAAATGACATTGATGTTTTCATAATCTTTGCTTTAAATCCAACTTATAATCTGTTCTGACATACTCACAGGTGATTTCTGTACCCCAGGGACATTAGGGAGTGGATTAGATCATTTAGCATCTTGGGTCTGCTCTGCCATTCAGTTACATTATGGTCGATCCTGCTTTCTGTCTCCAAGAAATTACAATCCGGTGCACATTTGAGTTTGAGAGCAAATTAGTGTTGTGCAATGGTGTGCAAACCTGACTAAATGGCTAAAGCACCTACCAACATTCTATTAAAGACAGGGATGGGTGCAATTCAGAGCAAGTAAGTAATTCATAAAATAAAGTTTAATTTTAAACTTCATGGCCTTGAGCTTTCCCCATACTTGCAGGGCAAATCAATGAGGCGACCGAAAGGTTACAGAATTTTGGGGCGTAAGTGAATTATTCACTCAACTACAATCTTACCTTGCCATTCGTACCACGCTCCTGCTACAGCCAAGTTGGAGGATTTGGTATCCAGCCAAATCTCCGCTGCAGCGGGATGGAAAAATCCTACTGACGTGAACAGTGAGAAGATTCCAGCCCTGGACTACCTCATGTATCTTAGGGTCAGAGATCCCTCTGTGTGAATATATTTCTGCCTAGAAAAGTGGGCATACTTTCAAGTTACAGAGCCTACTGCACAAATTTCCTGCAACTGCATTTTCTCAAAGATTCTCTTCAAATTATGAGCAGATTTGCAGTTGCAGCGAGGTAACTTTTTAAAGCCTATTGCGTTTTCTGAGTATTCTTTTCTAAATGTATCCCTTAGAGACATCTTCTTCATTTTTATGGCATAAATATAAGTGACATTAAAAATCCAAAAGCTTCTCCGATGTCAAGTAATTAAACATCTGCCTAATGTGCATGAATGATGGTTGAATGAGTTGAAACTATAATTTTCATGCGATGGTATAGGTTTAATACTTTTCTTAAGCCCTGATTGTTTATACTGATGCATACCCATTTAATATTTGGACATATTCTAATAATATGCACCAGATATTTGAGTATAACTTGATACTGGCAAAATGGATGCATTTTTGGGTCCCGCTTCCAGGTTGTACACACATATGAAGTTCCAGATACACTTCAATACATTAACAACCCAAGAATGCCTGCAAACAGTAAAACCTTGTTGTTGAGAGAGGGTTTGGCTAAAGATCAATGATCAAAACCTACATAATAAATTCCAGTTGAATCATCCATTGCTACATGCATGCATCCCTACCTGTGACTGTAATGCTACATTCTGCACACTCTCCTTTCCTTCGCCCCTGTGAACAGTATGTTTTGTCTGTAAAATGCTCAAGAAACAAGGCTTCTCACTGTATCCCAATAGATGTGACAATAATAAATTAAATCAAATATGCTGGAGAATGGGATGAGAATAGATAAGTACTTTGTTGGTCAGCACAGACATGATGGGCCGAAGGGTCTTTTTTGTGCTGTAAGAGACTCTGGCTGGAATTTTACCGTTGGCCTTGGGCAGGATTTTATGAGCCTCGCCCGAGTGGGGTTGTAAAATCCCAATCTCTGTGTTCACCAGGCTGATTCCTGGAATGACAGGACTGACGTGAAGAGAGACTGGATTGATTGTGCTTGTATTCACTGGAATTTAGATGAGAGGGGATCTCAAAGAAACATATAAAATCCCGTTGGGACCAGACAGGCTAGATGTGGAAAGAATGTTCCCAATGTTGGGAAGTGCAGTACTAGGAGTCACAGCCCAAGAATAAGGGGTAAGCCAGTCAGGACTGAGATGAGGAAGAACTTCTTCACTCAGAGAGTTGTGGACCTGTGGAATTCTCTACCACAGAAAGCTGCTGGGGCCAGTTCATTAGATGCATTCAAGAGGGAGCTGGATGTGGCCCTTGTGGCTAAAGGGATTAAGGATATGGAGAGAAAGCAGGAGCGGGATGGTGCAGTCTCGAAGGGCCGAATGGCTTACTCCTGTACCTATTTTCTATGACTACAATTCTGTGAAGCGGGCTATGCTCAGAAATGTTGGAAATCTTGGGTTGGGTTGGGTTGGGGGGGGGGGGAGGGGGTGATGGAATTACACTGAAAATTACATCCATTTGGGCACCCATTCTGCTAATGTCAATTTTGTAGAATCAATGAAATACACCAAAGGTAGAAGCCACTATGGTCCATCATGGCTCTTCTTACATTTCATGCTAATCTTATTAGCATATAGCAGATCATAAAAATGGGCTTAAATCAGTGTAAACGATTGGGGCCCGAGGGAGGTAGAGAACTCAGGCCATATTTCTTCAGGAATGAAAATTCAAGTTTGAAGCCATTTAATCATTAGACACGGACATTAGGCACAGCTTGTTTAAGAACCTGCAATCAGGGAAGCTTTCCAATTTTTAATGTCACAAATACTGGTGCCATAAAAATACATTCGAAGAAACAAAATACAGGACAGGTCTCAGTGAGGATAAAGTAATAAGAAATGACAAGAAATAGGACTTGATTTCCTGCTGTGCCTTTAAAAACTCTGAATCTTTGCGGAACCGGTATAATTGGAGGAAATTAGACTGAGGACGGAGCCATTATAATGAACCAAGATGCCATGCACTTTCACCCAGACACACATGCAATCAGGGGAGAAAGCTAATGCCCTCAGATATTTTCAAAGTCTTCCTCAGTCATGTAAGGCAGTGAAGGCTTCTGAGGAAATTTGGCTAGCATGAAGATTATGCACCCACATTCTTCGCTATTCTCCTTTGGATATCTACTTCACGCCCTGGTTAGATGCCCTGGGTGTAGCACATACAGCAAAATCCACCCATTTGTTCCGAAACTCTTTCATTCCGTATTCTGTTTAAAGCACAAGCTTCCGTTCTTGTTTAATTAATTTGTTTACAACCACTAATTTGATATTTTGGTTGATGCTTTCACAACATTGGAATGTGGGGATCTCTTTAATGCTGAACAGTAGCGAAGGAGCTCAACTTGCTGCATGAGCTTCCTAGAGGCAGCCTCACATGTGAATGGGATCCCTTTGGGACATTATGCTGTAGTACAGCCCGAGGCTACTTATTTCCATGAAAACCATTACCGTACAAACAGCGGCTGCAATAGAAGGCAGTCGTTGATCTAATGTACCAGAAACTTAAAATAAAAGTGTTTTTCATTCTATCCTTGCACAATATTTATTTAAGACTGTGATTTTAACTCATTGTGTACAGGCTAGAAACCGGCGATGTGCTACCATCAGCCAGTAATCCTTGTCTTAGTGTTCATTGGCATTACCCACAGAGGTCTGTTACTCCTCCACCAGTCACTTCCACATCAATTAGTCAGCAACTTGAACACTATTTGCTTGAGGGCAGCACAGTGGTTAGCACTGCTGCTTCATAGTGCCAGGGACCTGGGTTCAATTCCGGCCTTGGTTGTCTGTCTGCGCGGAGTCTGCTCATTCTCCCTGTGCCTGTGTGTGTTTCCTCCGGGTGCTCCAGTTTCCTCCAAAGATGTGCTGGTTACATGGATGGGCCATGCTAAATTGCCACTTAGTATCAGGAGGATTAGCAGGATAAATACATTGGTTACAGGGATAGGGTGGGATAGTTGTCGGTGCAGGCTCAATGGGCGAAACGGCCCCTTCTGGGATTCTATAAGAACATAAGAAATAGGTGCACGAGTAGGCCATCTAGCCCTTCGAGCCTGCCCCGCCATTCAATAAGATCATCGCTGATCTGAAGTGGATCAGTTCCACTTTCCCGCTTTCTCCCCATAACCCTTAATTCCCGTCTATCAAAAACCTATCTACCCGTGACTTAAATATATTTAGCGAGGTAGCCTCCACCACTTCAACGGGCAGAGAATTCCAGAGATTCACCACCCTTTGAGTGAAGAAGTTCCTCCTCAACTCTGATCTAAATTGCACCCCACTGCCGCTCCCCCCCCCTCAATCTTGAGGCTGTGTCCTCTAGTCCTGCTATCCTTTCCAAGCGGGAAGAATCTCTCTACCTCTACCCTATCCATCCGTTTCATTATCTTATATGTCTCTATAAGATCCCCCATTATCCTTCTAAACTCCAATGAGTACAGACCTAGACCTAGTCTATTTAGTCTCTCTTCATAGTCCAACCCCCTCGTCTCTGGTATCAGCCTAGTGAACCTATGATTCTACAGAAGCTGATTCTTTAACTAATGACATTTGTTTTCTTTAGTCCATGGTAATAGTATCTTAATTACATACATGTATATATCATGTCACAACTCCCTCAGTGCCCCAGAATAAATTCCTCCAAGAAAATATGCAGAATAAGGCTGCTTGTGACAGTCAAATACAAGAAGATAAAAAGCGGCAGCTGGTGTGGGAATCCACATCTCAGTCACTAGTAGCTACTGTGGTTGTGGCTGGATTCTGAAAGCTATCCTTTACCTTTTCTCGTCCAGTAAGACAGTTTTGCTCATGTAGTTTGGTGCTCTGGTCATGGCTAATGAATAACAATGAGGCAATCAAACAAACCATGAAGAATGAGAGTAAGTAGATTTAATAACCAGTTCATTAAAAGCTTTGCGAAAAATAATTGCAATTCTGCTATAAAGATGGATCATCAATTTCTGGCAGACATTTTCAAAGTCTTTCCCAGTCAAATAAGACGGTGAAGGTTTCTGGAAATAAGGAGGCACGGAGCTCTACCTTCTTTTTAATCATGGCCAAAAGACGGGCCAGGGTTTTCTCATCCTGCATCTGGGTGCATTGGATCACCTAGACACTGTGAGTGAAAGAAATCCAAATGGGGGAGATCATATTTCCAACAAAGAGGCTGCCCTGGATTTCCCATCCTTCTAAATTGAAGGAAGAGGTGGCGTTCCTTGCTGGCAATTAATTTTCCCTCATTTGTTGCACCCCCGCTATCCAGCAAGCCCAACAGAAACTGGAAAATGTATAATATCTCAGTAATTGTTGAACCAAATAGTCTAATTCACCAGTATCAATCCAGATTCTATCAGAGAGATCCATGTTTTCAGGTAATTCATCTATTAGTACAAGAAATGTTGCTCGTGTCCAAATCCAACCCAGATTCTAAGGGGGCGACCTCACCAGAAATTGGCAAAGTGTCAGATCTGGTGAGGAAACTGGCGGGAAACCCCCCCATCTCCACTGGCCAGTTTTCGAGCTTCTTGGTCTGAAAAAGCCATCACTCTGCCGCGGCAGGGATTCTTTGCTGGCTGGCTCCACTGCCATTTTTAAAGTGTGCCCTCATGCCCCACCCCGCCACATTCACATCCCACTGTCATTGCCAGCATCACTTTCCACCCATCCTCATCCCAGAAACACTCCTGGCATCAATGATCCCCTCTTCACCACCCAAGCAACCAAAGTTGACATCAATCAGCCCCTCTCCCTCGATCATGACCGGCATCTACCATCCCCACCCTGTCTTCATTCCCTCACATTCATCACTAGCATTCACATCCCCCTTCAGTGCCCATTCCCTTACAACCACAAAGAGATGAGCATAATGAGGCTCCTCTTAGGGCCCACCCATGGCACTGCCAGGTTAGCACTGCCAGGTTGGCACTGCAGTGCCAAGCTGTTGAGGGGGCAGTGTGAGGGCAATGCCAGGGCACTGCCTGGCCATATCCCTCCCCCCCCCCCCCCCCCCCCAAAAGGGCTATACTGATCTTTGAATGCCGGGGGCATAAGTTTATGGTTGAGTAAACCTGTTGAGAATCTCGCTGACGTGATGTCACATTGGCAAGGTATGGAAATTTAGTGAGGGGGATAATTTGATGAGGGATTTGTTAAATCCATGCAAATGGGTTTAAATGGATTAAGAGCGGGTTCTTTTCCGTTATGGGTGTGATTATGTTGCCAGAGAGGCTGGTGAAAATCAGAATCTCCCAATGTCCCCAATGAGATTTGCAATTTCTGGTTTTTGTTGGATTTTGAGCCAAACTCAAGCACAGAGGATGTATCCTCAAAATTACACCCTAATTGTTTGATATAATTCAGTATTTTCTAAACTCTTTCCTACTGTAGCCCCATTTTGAAGCTTCAATATTGCCATGACCCCAAAATGAGAGCAAAGATAGGGGGAGGGTAGAGCTCTGACGGAGCAGTGGGGCAAGGGGGAGGGGGGGAGGAGAATAAGATTCTGAGAGAACAGCGGGGTGGGGTGGGAGAGGGTAGAACTCTGAGACAGCAGTTGGGGTGGAGGGGTGATAGAGTTGTGAGAAGAATGATTACAGGTTTCAAGAACAAGTGGTTTGCACTGCTGCCTCACAGAGCCAGGGACCCGGGTTCAATTCCAGCCGTGGTCACTGTCTATGTGGAGTTTGCATGTTCTCCCCGTGTCTGCATGGGTTTCCTCTGGGTGCTCCAGTTTCCTCCCGCAGTCCAAAGATTTGCGGGTCAGGTTGTTTGGCCATGCTGAATTGTCCCTTAGTGTCAGGGGATTAGCAGAGTAAATATGTAGGATTATGGGAAAAGGGCCTGGGTGGATTGTGCTTGGTGCAGACTTGATGGGCCAAATGGGCTCCTTCTGAACTGTAGGTGTTCTATGATTCGAAGAACAGGGCGAGTAGTGTTGCGGGCTGGAGAGCAGACTACGATGTTTTTTTTTTGACCTACCATTTTTCAGGCTCTGTTGGAGGCAGCAATCAGGCCTCGGACTGGATTTCATTAGGCCATGCCCACCAGATCAAGGCAAGAAAAAAACTGGGCACGTGCATATTATCAAAGGCCTTGGAGCTGATGGCAGGCCTGTCCCATCTGAGTCTCCACCCCATTGTCACCACTTCTGCCACGGAGGGGAGGGAGCTCACAACCTGAATTGCTCTTCCCAGGACCCCATTGTCGGGGGGGGGATCACGACCCACAGTTTAAGACCCTTCCTCTTAAATCTTGAAAAAATTGCAATCGGGTGCAAAGTCAGTAGAAAACCTTATCCAAAAGTATGATCAGAACCAATGCCCTTTATTGTGGGACTAAAGAGAGTCCCATACAGCAATGGCGAGTTAAGTTCTTCATAATTATCACTGATTTCAAGAGAATCCACAGACCAATGAGGTAACAATCACACCATCTAACACCCATATATTGGAGTCTTTCTCATGTCTGACCGTGCATGCAACCTGAACTTTTATTTACCAACAGCTTTTTCACTGTCCACAGTGTTGGCGTGGCAGTTGGATCATTATCTTTGCACTACAGGACTCAGAATATTCTGGAGGTAAACTGCTTTAGCTATACCCTTTATACCACATAACAATAAATAGTAATCTTGTACTTGAGAATCTCAGAACTATTAAGCCTCGAGAGAAGTCGTGGATTATTTGCTCTGTTTTGGTCGGGTTTGGTCGTAATTTGTAGCGCTCTATTATTCAAGGTACTGCTAACCTGCTAAGTAAGGTTATTTATATGCAGGGATGAATTTGCCATATTCTGAGGATCTTTCAATGCTGCTCCCTTGTCCGAATACTCTTGGAACTGGCTATTATCAAGAAATGGCTTTGCTGAAAGTCTTTTATCAGTAAATTTAAAAAGAAGGCTGCAATCTCCATCTCATAACAGAAAGAAACTGTGCTGACTCAAGCTCCAACTTGTAACATGTTTTAAAATGTTCTTTCGATTAACCTTTCGAGGATTGGTGTAGTTTAATTTTAATTTTCACAGGCAGCGAATGTTCCCAGAACTATTTATTAAGCTGAATTTGTTCAAAACGGTTCACTCTCCTCGTGATAACTTAAATATCACTGGGTCTTTATATTAGTTACTGCTGGATTATGAGTACTCTAATCTAATTAGGTCCCTGCCAAACCAATACTACACAAGAGCAATTGTATCATTTTGAACACCAGGTCTGTTAAACCTGCCTCTAATTAAGAATCACTGTTCTGCTCTAATACTGATCAAAGAGCTGCCTCTTCAAGGGGGTATTGACTGTTTCTGTTAGACCTATTGATGCCTAAACGTCTGAATGGTTTAGCACCAATGCACATATCTAAAGGAATTTCAGTAAGTGCAATCAATTTGAGCTGGAAGACTCGACCTTATTGCAGTTTTAATTGTACACCTCCCACATGCAGACAAAAGTCAGGTGTGTGCTTCCCTGCTCATCAGTTGAAATCAATTTGATTTTAAATCAATACTCACGTAAATTTCTGCCCCATAAAACCCATCCTGGTACACAACTCTGCAAAGAAATAGGAAGCATTATGAATGATTGTATTTGATTACAAAACATCCCCTTTCAAACCTTGGTGCCATCGGAGGACAATACTCCACTAACGAGTAAACCCTTCAATTGCAGCAGCCAGGCCACATTCGCACCAAGTCACAATGCATGCAATTCTTTGTCAAATTGAATCCTTCATAAATATATATATATATATATATATATAAATCTATATATGTACAGTCCCCAGAAGGCATGGAGAGTTCGAATGATCAAGTAACTGAGATTTTTATATTTGGGCTTTCAACCTGTTGTGGACGTGATAACCAGCAACACAAAGGTCTCATTCTGGCACTTCTTGACTAGCAAATGACATTCTTCAGGCTCTGCGGCAACTTGTGCTCTATGGTTACAGTGCACAATGGGGAAGATTTCTGAGGCTTCCATACAAAAGCCACAGCTTAAATCCTGAACGCCTGAAGATACTTTTTAATCACAGCTTTTCTCCCCTCACCCCTCCTAAAAACCCCTATGAACCTCGAGTAGGTTTCCCTGACTTGCAGCTACATGGCTCAATTGAGAACTCTGCAGTAGCGTGATTTGTCGCCAGTTGGAGTGAAATATAAAACATTCCCCAATTTGAATTGTAGGATTGATAGCATTCAAAACCGCCCGGACTTTCTGGCTGGATGAGCACCCCTGCTGGTAAATTTGTACTTCTATAGACTGAGGACTTGCTTTATGCAGCTTGATGCTTCAGAACAATGTAGACGAGATGAGATGCGTGCCAAGAACAAGGTCAAAATGGAGCTCACTGTGTACGACAGGAATTATATACAAAACACTCATTTACTAATAACAACAAATTGTTGACTGAAAGCTGAACTGCTGGGATATCGTGCGAGGAATATATTATTTGGGAAGCTCAGCTACTAATGATTTTCTTTACAGATGTTCTTACATTTTAGATTATACATGAAGCATCAATAATAAATATCAGATGATCTTAAGAAGTCTGATAAAGCTGAAGTTCATGTGCAGTTCTTTTTATCCCCTGGTGGTAGCTGATGTTTTAAAAAACTTTACTCGTGTTTTCATTTCAGAAGAGTTGGTGTGCGAGATTTGCAACCCTAGTGAGAATTTTTCCATACATGGGTTTAGAATTGTAGAATTTAATTTCTCAGGGAAAGAAAGAACAGGAATAATAATCGCAAGTGATAATGTTTTGCTTCAAAAGTAGTTTCATTACGAGAGCCAACTATGTTTTTAATCACTTGGTTAGTAGAATCCAATCTGCTACTTAAAATGTAAAATTTTACACAAAATGCTAGCGGAACATGGCAGGAGACCATTCAGCCCCTCCAGCCTTTCTACATTCAATTAAAACATAGCTGGCACGTACTCCAACTTTATTTACTTAACTTATTTCAAACGAATTCCAGATTTTCATGAGCATTACTTTACTCAAAACAATGTTCGGTTTCACTCGTAACCATTTGCACTCTAATTTTAAGATTATGGCTCCTTTTTCTGGATACCTCCATCAAAGGGCATTGTGTCAGAGTGTTTAGCATTGCTGCCCCACAGTGTCCAGGGACCCAGGTTCAATTCCCGGCTTGGGTCACTGTCTGTGCGGAGTCTGCATATTCTCCCCATGTCTGCCTGGGTTTCCTCCGGGTGCTCCAGTTTCCTCCCACAGTCCAAAAGACGTGTTGGTTAGGTGCATTGGCCATGCTAAATTCTCCCTCGGTGTACCCAAACAGGCTGCAGAGTGTGGCAACTAGGAGATTTTTACAATAACTTAATTGCAGTGTTTATTAGTGTCACAAGTAGTCACATATTAAGAACAAACTTTAAACAAAGAAAGTAGTTCCTCTGTATATACTCGATCAAATCCATGAATCATTTTATGAACCTGAAATTCATCACCCCTAATAAAACAGAATACAAATGACCTATATCCATCGTGTCTGTCCACATAATTCAACACTTTGAAAGAATTTAATTGGAGTGAATCTATGGGATATCACATCTGAGATCAATCTATCTTTCCAGAGGTGTGGCTCTAGACTGATAGGTAGTACCACAGAAAGGGCCATCAAACTAAGAATCATCTTCAAACTTGAATGAACAATTCTCTACTCCTTCATCTAAATTATTAAGTATAGAAGATGAAGAGTGATCTAACCGAGCTGTTTAAGATGATTAATGAGTCAATAACATAATTCCCTCTAATTTCCCTTTGTTGTGCACATAGCCTCTTTAAAATTGTTGTGTGGCCATACCTATGCAGATCTCCAATACTTCTTGTTTGGCCCCCATGTGGTAAGCTTTGAACTACCTGTTCAGCTTAGAAGGAACATCAGTTGATAGGTCGATAGAAGGAAACTAATTCCTCTGGTGATAGAGTCCAACAGGACAGGGATAACCTTCAAGATATTAGGTCATACAGGGATTAGGAAGCACTTCTCACTCAGGGTGGTGGAAATCGAGATCTGTCCTACCCAAGAAGCTGTTGAAGTAGTGTTAACTGAGAATGGCAACACTGAGACTGATAGAGCTTATTAGTTATTAATGCTTATATAACCAAGCTGGGTAGATAGAGTTAAGATGTAGATCAGCCATGCTCTAAATGAATGATGGAAGAAGCTTAAGAAACTGAATAACCCATTCCTGCTCCTGGTTTCTGTGTTCCTATTAGTATGTGTGGAGAAAAGCTACGGCTGCAGTATAGATTCCTGGGAGACACCATTTGTCCTATCCTATCTTCTATCTCCCAACCAATCACCAACCCATGTCATAAGATTACCTTCAAATTTGTGGATATTTGATAATTATCTTATGCTTATCAAACGGCTTGTGTAAGTCCAAATGACCAGCAGCTGGAAACATTCTCCTCTCCACCATAACCTCCATAAAACATTCAATTTGATCAATCAGACACAGTCTACCTTTTACAAACCTATTCATAGAATCCTATAGTGCAAGAGGAGGCCATTTGAGTAGCACCGAACACAATCCAACCCAGATCCTAGCCCCATAACCCCTTGCATCTATCCTAGCTAGTCTCCCTGATGCTAAGGGGCAATTTAACATTGTCAATCCATCTAACCTGCACATTGTAGGAGGAAACTGGAGCACCCGGAAGAAACCCACGCAGACATGGGGAGAATGTGCAGACTCCACACAGACAGTGACCCAAGCCGGGAATTGAACTAGGGTTCCTGGCATTCTGAGGCAACAGTGCTAACCACTGTGCCGCCCTTATACTCATCCAATTTGTTGGTCATTCTATCCCCAGTGATAGACACCAGTAACTTTCCCTTCCCTCGTGCCAAACTGACAGGTCTGTAGCTACCTGGTTGTTCCTTCATTCTTAAATACTGAGCCTTCCTAGAATTTTTAGCTGAAAGGCGTAGTTTTGAAATGGAGATAGCTTTGGCAAATTGTGACTAAAATCCTCACCTATATATTCCCAACAGCTCCTGAAAACTTGCATGTCTTATCTATTTTCTCTATTACAATTTTTATTTACTTGAATTAAATCCATTAAGTTCCAGTCCTTGATAGTTTTAACTTCCATTGAATTATTGGCACGATATGCTTTTTCTCCTGCTAGAGAAGATATAATCCATTATGTTCTCACCTGCTCCTGTCTTTGCCAATTTCCATTTCTTAAAGATTTATAAGACGTTTCTGTGTTAGCTTTGACATCCCTTGGAAGTTCTTCATATTCCCTTTCTACAGCTTTATTACTTTCTTTGTATCCCTTTGGTGTTTTTAATAGCTCGCCAAGTCTGCTGCATTTTCACTTCACCTTGTATTTGTGTAAACTTTTTCTGTTTAGCCTGTCAAGCCTGTCAAATTACTCAGTGTGTGTAACAACAACTCGTCCTCAGAGCGAAAGCAAATTCCCTGCTCTCCGAGGACAGAGCTGATGCTTCAACCATAGGCTCCAAACTACTAAATTACCAGTTAGCTGATTACAATCGCACGGGGCTGACCTGGTGGGAATGGCTAGACATTGTCTGAATTGCAGCATGCAAGTAAGTCATATCTAAGTCAAGTAGAATAGTATTTCATTGATTACAATTAAGTCATCCACTAACTGAGTTATAAAAGAGACAAAGTAGATCATAGAACCCTACAGTGCAGAAAGAGGCCCTTCGAGTCTGCACCGAACACAGCCCCACCCAGGCCCTACGCCCATGTCCCTACATATTATACCCACTAATCCCTCTAACCTCCACTACCCTGGACACTGAGGGGCAATTTCTTAGTATGACCAATCAACCTAACCCGCACATCTTTGGATTGTGGGAGGAAACCGGAGCACCGGGAGGAAACCCATGCAGACCCGAGGAGAACATGCAAACTCCACACAGACAGTGACCCGAGCCGAGAATCGAACCCAGGACCCTGGAGCTGTGAAGCAGCAGTGCTAATCACTGAGATACCGTGCCATTCAAGTAAACGTTGAGCTATTGTAATCATGCACCCAGATATCTAATGGCATCTTGAAAAAGCCCATTAATGTATGTGTTCCTCCATTTTATAATGGCCATGATAATATCAGAAAGGAAGCAACGTGAGTGAGCAAACTGACTTCATAACTCGTATTCACGTTATTGTGAATGTAAATACAGAGAGGATAAAAACAATTAAGCTAATATGTAACCCTCCCTCCGCACTCTAGACAATCAACAAAAATGCTGCAAGATAAGGGATATTTCTATTTTTGAACTGATAATTAGTACCATTTAAGGCAGATGCAAGAGCGGGGGTGGAAGGGAGAGGAGGTGGTGGAAGAGAATAATTAGCCACATTTGTGGTGAAAAATAGGAACTTCAAACATAAATTAGGACAAATAATTTTCCTGTGAAGACTTTAATTAAAATGCGATCCAATTATGCATCTCAGCTCATAAAGCAAGTGATCTTTCAAAAGTAAATTTGCCCTCTGTATCTCACATTAGCCAGGCTGTACTGGCTCACTTCCACTTTGTTACAGCATCATTTGAGGCATTTTACCAACAGTTTTTTTTTGCTTAATTTGTAGTCACATTTATTGCTTCCACTGTTTTGTTTTGAATTAAGAACACTGTCCTCGAAAGGCGATGTGAATGGTGATTGCCACAGAATTACAGGGAATTTAAATACAGGTCCAAGCCCTAGGTTAATGACCAGAGTGGCGAGAAGGCAGCTGTTGTATTCTGCGCAGCAAAACTGTAAGCCTAATTTTTGATCAATGGGTTTACAATTTCACCAGACTCAGTGTGCCATGGAAACCTTTCCCCGTAGATGTGTCAAATTTCCCATTACACTTTACAGTTTCAAAGTCAAAGTGCTCACACAGATATGAGCAGAACCATGCATAAGTGGATGTTCATTCAAAAGTCAAATACTCGCTACTCACAGAATTTGTCTGTAATCTATTGTAAATTACGCATTGGTGAAACAGCATAAAGGAAGAAAACACCTTCTCCATATCATCAAAGCACAAATGCACGTCACAGATCATGGCTGGCAATTGGGTGGCACGGTGGCACAGTGATTAGCACTGCTGTCTCACAGCACCAGGGACCAGGGTTTGATTCCCAGCTTGGGTTACTGTCTGTGCGATGCCTGCAGTTTTTCCCTGTGTCTGCATGGGTTTCCTCCAGGTGCTCCTGTTTCCTCCCACAGTCTGAAAGATGTGCTGATTAGGTGCATTGGCCATGCTAGATTCTACCTCAGTGTACCCAAACAGGCGCCGGAGTGTGGTAACTAGGGGATTTTCACGGTAACTTCATTGCAGTGTTAACATAAGCCTACTTGTGACACTAATAAATAAACTTTAAACAATACTGTATCCTAATGCTGTGCCAAACAGCTGGGAGTGAATGAAAAACTAATCATTGAGTGAGCCCAAAACAGCTACCACTAAATTTATTAATCCACGTACTTTGAAGGAAATTAAATTCATAGGAAGCTTCTTGCACTGGGCACTTGATAATGGGCCATTAACTTAAACTGCCAGGTCACGAACGCAGTCAGCTTTGAGGTAATACTTACGCTCCATACGTGGGGATTGGTGGCGGTGGGGGTGCAGCGCGGAAGGTGTTGTAAACAGCGCGACCTCGCCCCCGTAAATGAGCTCCTCGATAGGCCACAGCTGCTCCAGCTCCAGGGTATGGAAAACCAGTCACTAGAGGCAGAGAGGAAAATCAGGTTTACTAGATTGCCTTGCATTCATTACAGCTCAATTAGAAGCTAAATTGATTAAGCGTTTCATATGAGCACTCATTTGATTGATCTCATTATGCAGCATATTGCTCAGCAAGATGTAAAACATTCCCTACAAAATGTTTCTTAAAAGTTGCATCTCTCCAGGTGCCGAGCGATTCCAGCAAAGTGCTTTCCAGATTCGTGGAAAAATAACGGGCACCAAATAGCTGGGAGGATTGGGGGGAGGGAGGGTTAATTCAGGGGAAAGGGTTTCACAGAGGCTTTCAATGTTATTTAGAGGGAAGGAGGTCACTAGTTACATCTGCTGGAGAAGAGCATTGCAGAAGGTGAGGGGCTACGGGCTGGAGGAGCAGCCAGCAAGGGTGAAGTGGGGGAGGAAAGAGTAGGCTGGCGACGAGAGGATGTACACAGATTTGGAGAAAATTGCTGAGGCAGCGAAATGTTCAAAGATAAGGACAACAGCCCTCAGAATGGGGAGTGAAGGGCCAGTGGCAATGTCAAAAAGGAAGGTATGGAAATGTCAGCCTTGGCATGGTGCTAAGAATGTGCGCCATGTTGTTCTGGATGAATTTTATTTTGTGAATAGTGACGGCCCAGATGGGGCACCCGGATGAGCACTCAGATCCTGCACGGACCAGCGGGTGGGGGTATTCACAGATATCTTCAATCTCTCTTTACACCAATCTCAGATCCATATCTGCTTCAAGAAGATGACTACAGCTCAGTCTTCAACAGCATTATTCCTGTGAAACCTATCTCCAAACTCCACGATCTGGGGTTCAGCTCCTCCCTCTGCGACTGGATCCTGAACTCCCTAAGCCACAGGCTGCAACCAGTAAGGATGAGCAACAACACCTCCTCCATGATTATCCTCAACACCAGGCTGTGTCACTTACTATGCTCCTTCTATACCTATGATTGTGTGGCCAAATTCCCTTCCATCTTGATTTTCAAGTTTGCTGATGATACTATCATAGTAGATTGGACCTCAAACAATGATGAGATGGAGTACAGGAAAGAGACAGAAAACCTGGTGAACTGGTGCGACGACAAAATCTCTCCCTCAATGTCAATAAAATGAAGGAGATATCATCAACTTCAGGAAGTATAATGAAGGATATGCCCCTGTCTACATCAATGGGGATGAAGTAACAATAGTTGCAAGCTTCAAGTTTTTAGGTGTTCAGATAACCAACAACCTGTCCTGGTCCCTCCAAGCTGATGCCATAGTTAAGAAAACTCACCAAAACCTCTATTTTCTCAAGAGAATAAGGAAATCTGTCACGTCAGCTATGACTCCCACCAACATTTACAGATGCACCATAGAAAGCATTCTTTCTGGTTGTATCGCAGCTTGGTATGGCTCCCGCTCTGTCCAAGACTGCAATAAACTACAAAGAATCATGAACGAAGCCCAGTCCATCACTCAAAACAGCTCCATCCACTGACATTGTCTACATTACCCACTGCCTCAGAAAAGCCATCAGCATAATCAAGGACCCCATGTACCCTGGATATATCTCTTCCACCTTCCCCCATTGGGAAAAGATACAAAAGTCTGAAAACACGTGCCAACCGACTCAAGAACAGCTTCTTCCCTGCTGCCATCAGGCTTTTGAATGGACCTATCTCACATTAAGCTAATCTTTCTCTACACCCTAGCTATGACTGTAACACTACATTTTGCACTCTCTCCTTTTCTTCTCTATGCACAGTATGCTTTGTCTGAATAGCGCGCAAGAAACAATACTTCTCACTGTATACCAATTCATGTGACAATAATAAACCAAATCAAAGGCCAGCAAGGTATGTGTCAGAGAGGGTTGCCTTGAGATCATAAAGGTTTGAATCAGGGTTTGGTAGTGGAAAGGCAGACATTTATTAAGGAAAAGAAAGAAAGTGGTTGCAGCGATAAAGGAAATTTGGGTGAGCTCAATGTAATAAAGCTCCATAACTCTGCACACGACCAAAAGTGGCAATCAGGAAGGTTGGTGGAGTTGAGACTGGGGGTGAGTAACTACTATTCAAGTGATAAAAACCATGTATACCATCTGCTTCTGTCGTTTGCATTGATGCTACATGGTGAGGCAGAATGAAGTATAATTTGTGCTCAATATTAAAGTTTTAAGCACTTTGCCACTCAATCATTTAAAATACCCCACAACCTGGGATGCTCAGTACCACAAGTGCCGGTAAGTACAGCAATCCATATTGATGGTTAGAATGATTAATCTCAGGTGCAGTTGTCACTCTTAACTACCTTCTGCTACCTCCACCAATACTGAACCTGTAAATGTAAACTTGTTGAATGAAAATACTTTATTGCCACGTTTATCTGTTTCACAGTGGAATTAACTTCAAGGCAACAGTCAAGCTACTATTTCAGAACGCTCGTTAGTAAGGCCATTAACAGGAAGTTTCAAAACAATATATCAGTTTCACTCCCTTTAGGCAGAAGAAGTAGCAGAGAACAAAAATTCAGGCAGGTTCATTATGCCTCCCACTTCCTCCTAGTTTTACCACCCATTTGCTGTTGGGGCTGGTAATGATCCAGCAGAGAAAGTGTCTGGGAACCAACATCACCATTCAAAGGACTTGCAAACCCAACTTCTAGGGAGATGATCGGGACGTCTTTTGTGAATGAGAAATTTTTGAGAGTCAAGTGATCTAGGCTTTTGAGTGGTTTTTAATGCAAGTGAAATCAGAGTATATGTCCCATCATAGCAACATGTGTCTGGTGTAAAATTGACTGATTATCCAGTTTCTTTGATGAGCCAACAGTGCTGGGGAGAGCCCTTTTCAAATCTGCAGACTCATAAAATTAAACAGAAGTTATGAACGAGTAAGAAATAAAAACATAACGAGAACTACTGTCCGGATTTCCAGCACTCAAAATGGTCCAGGTGCTTCTACTTGGATTCTCTGCTCCAGGCATAACAGTCATTAAGCACCAATAATAACTGACTAGTGTACTGAAGGAAACAAAATCTCGACTTTGCATGTTAATGAAAGCATTCAGCTCAGCCCCAGTCACAGCACACTCCAGTTTATCTTTGCAGAACATAACGGAAAATGAGACACATCTGACAGGAATGAGTGTGCCTTCACTGATAAGTTATAATTCACTCGGGGGAACAAAAATACAAATGGTTCAACATTGTGGGCTGTATTCGAGAACATGTTTAATTCTGAACTCAGCGGTGATTAATGAATAGATGATGAGGCTGATCTTCTTTCATATGCATGGAAGACCTCAGCACAGTGGAGGTCACCAAAGCAACATCCTGCTACTTGTTCTGTCATTTAAAATGGAACTTGTTCTACAATTATCATTGTTATTTCCAATGCACGATAGTCCGCGTCACTTCAGTGGAAGTAAAAAAATTGTCAGATGAAAAATAGGGCAATGTGCATGGTGCTACACTGACCTTTCACCTCTGTGACCTGGGTTCAAATTCAGCCCAGGCTGACACACTGAAAGTCTCTGTCAGCTGCCTAAAAGTGTCCAAAGTGACATGGGTTTGGGTGGTCTTGGTCAAGCTCTTATTGGGTATGGGGGCCAAAGCTTTATCTGACAGTATCATTTACAAGGCTGCAGTATGATTGTGTGTGTTCTTCCTCTAAAGGAAGGGCAGGCTGAGGTAAATTGTTGCTGTGGAGCATAAGGGACCTTTATTCTGTCACATCTAATCCAGGAATATTTGATAGACACTATGGGGGCGGGGTGGAGGGAATGGAATTTTCCTGTCCTACTCGCTGCAGGAATTGTAGCGGGTGGGACAGGACCATGCAAATGTCCATTCAGCTCGGGCGGGATTTTCCGGTTTTGGGGCGAGCGGGTGGAAAATCCCGCCTTATGAGGTTGAAATAATTGGGAGAGGGATAGGGAGGGGATGATTTCAAGTAACTGGCATTGGGATCAACGAAAAGGAAAATTGTCTAGTATCTATTAATGGGCTCCAACTGTAAGTTGAAAAGTACCCCCATATCTCAACATGATTTTCTAGATCTGAGCTACTATACAAAGTGTTCCATAAATTCTTTTCAATGGGAATGGCCTCAAGCCTATAATAACATTGTTTACGTTGCAATCTTTATTGTAAAACAGCTTTTATGACAAGTTGTATCAATATGTTTTCGCTGTTATCAGATCTAGAAAATTCCAATCTGTGATTTTAGCATGGAAAATATTTCAGAACCATAGTGAGGACAGTCCCTCTGAATCCTACCTCCAGTAAAATAAGAAGTCCATTCTTTTGGATTGCTATACCATTTTATTTGGAATGGTGAGCAGAGGAAATCATTGCCAAAGCATTATAATGATATTAATCAAGGTCCACACTGACATCTCACCAAAGTAACCAACTGATGGCCTCCAAGCCCATATTTGGACACCAAAAATGCCAATGACTGCACTAATGGTTGTAGAAGGAGAAGCTGGTGGGCATGCCACTAAGCTTTTCTCTCAGCACAGGAATGCTCTTCCTCAGCCCCGGAGGGCATCGAGATGGCCTACATAGAGAGAGAAGATGAGGACGAAGTACCGAGGAGTCAAGTACAATGTTCATCCAGCCCGCAAGAACTGATTCAGAGTAACTGCAACCACTGAACAACGCAACCGCTGAACCGACCAACACGAAGCAATGGAAGAAAAGAATCAAAGCATACATGAGAACATAAGAACTTAAGAAATAGGAGCAGGAGTAGGCCATCTGGCCCTTCGAGCCTGCCCCGCCATTCAATAAGATCATGGCTGATCTGTCGTGGCTCAGTTCCACTTTCCGGCCCTCTCCCCATAACCCTTAATCCCCTCTCTTATCAAAAACCCATCAACCCGCTTCTTGAAAATATTTAGCGAGGCAGCCTCCACCACTTCAACGGGTAGAGAATTCCAGAGATTCACCACCCTTTGAGTGAAGAAGTTCCTCCTCAACTCCGTTCTAAAACGCCCCCCCTTTATCTTGAGGCTGTGCCCCCTAGTCCTAGTTCTTTTTTGAGTGGGAAGAGTCTCTCCACCTCTATCCTATCCATCCCATTCATCATCTTATACGTCTCAATGAGATCTCCCCTCATTCTTCTAAACTCCAACGAGTACAAGCCTAGTTTATTCAGCCTCTCCTCATAGCTCAACCCCCTCAACTCCGGTATCAGCCTAGTAAACCTCCTCTGCACTCCCTGCAAGGCCAAAATATCTTTGCGCAGGTGCGGCGCCCAAAACTGCTCACAGTACTCCAGCTGCGGCCTCACCAATGCCCTATACAGCTGCAGCAAGACCTCCCTACTTTTATATTCAATCCCCTTCGCTATGAAGGCCAGCATCCCATTCGCCTTCCTGACCACCTGCTGCACCTGCAAGCTGGGTTTTTGCGACTCATGCACAAGGACCCTGAGGTCCCTCTGCACCGTCGCCTGCTGCAGTTTTTCGCCCCGTAAGTAATAGTCCTTCCTACCATTCTTCCTACCAAAGTGGACCACCTCACACTTGCCAACATTAAATTCCATTTGCCATTTCCTGGCCCATTCGCCCAGCCTATCTAGATCCTTCTGCAGACTCTCCACACCCTCCGCACAATTTGCCGTTCCCCCAATCTTGGTGTCATCCGCAAATTTCGACACCCTACGCTCGGTTCCCTCCTCCAGATCATCTATATAAATGGTAAAAAGCTGGATGCCAAGACAATATCAAGAACCAGAAGCAACAGAACCCACCATTCTTCCAACAGAATGGCAAACAAGAAATGGACCGGAATTCTCTGACCTTGCCTGCAGCTGGGATTCCCCTGACCCGGCTGCTGTGAATGGAGATTTTGCTGAGGGCCAACTTCTCCATTCTGTCTGGCAACGATGGTGGGGCGTGCAAAGCCAGGGAATTCTGGTCCTGGAATGGTTATAAGGCTTCCAGACATGAACCTGTAGATTCAAGAACTTGCAGGGGGGAGATGAGGCGCTGATCATATTATAGTAGTGATAACAACAGTGTAAATGTTTCAGGCTGACAATATAAGACACAAAGTAAACCAATGTAACTTTATCTACATTGGGGATGTGTAGAGAAAGGATCTGGCACATACAGGGTTAATATGGGAATGAGTACAGCACCATCCACACAGTGATGTCAGAAGCAACATGACCCAGACCTTGGGCCAGTGTGGTGTTGAGCAGGGATGTGTAAAGACTTCTAGACATAGAGACAGATTCTTGTCTGTACTCTTCACTGTACATATGCATACAACTACAAGTAGTTAATAAGGACTTGCTGTTAAAGAAGTCTTTGTGGTCTTCAGTAGTTAAGAGACACTGCTCTTTAACCAACACCCTCCTAACAGTGGTCTGGAAACACTTTATGAATGTAATTCTCCAGCCATTCATGGCCTGCCACTGCTGCCAGCGAGAACGGAAAATCTGGCACTCAGCCAAATCACTATTCACTGCAGTGGGATGTGGGAATTCCGGCTGCGAGTGAGGTTGGAGAATCTTAGACTTACACACTCATTGAATCTACAGTGCAGAAGGAGGCTATTTAGCCCATTGAGCCTGCACCAACAACAATCCCACCCAGGTCCTATCCCTGTAACCCTATATATTCACCCTTTTAATCCCCATGAAACTAAGGGGCAATTTAGCACAGCCAATCCACCTAACCCACACATCTTTGGATTGTGGGAGAAAACTAGAGCACCCAGAGGAAACCCACACAGAAACGGGAAGAATGTTCAAACTCCACATAGACAGTCACCCGAGGCCAGTATTGAACCTGGGCCCTGGCACTATGAGGCAGCTGTGCTAACCACTGTGCCACCCACAGAATCTGGCCCTATCTTTCTGTTGCTTGGCATTCTGGGTGGGATTTTCCTGCTTCTTTTGCCTCAAAACCATAAAATCCTATCCAAGGTCAACCGATCCTTCCATTGTCCGTCCCTTGCCCACTCCAAATCCCATGGCAGGTGGGTAAAATTCCGGCCTCAGTGTTTTCTTGACTAAAAGCGACAATGGAATGAATACTCTTTAGCTACATTGAAATCAATAAGTATTTTTGTTCTATTTTCTGTGGGATCCTTTAGCCTCATTTCTCTTCTGGATCAATCTTAGGTCAGTGAACTTAATATTAGTGCTCAAGGTAAAGTGAAAAGCCAAGACCAAAACAGTCTTAAAAGTGGAGGGAAAAGTTATAGACAGGAAATCAGCATTAAGGTAAGTTTAGATTTCATCTTCTAGCAGTAGATGGAGTCCAAAATATACACCCTCTGAATCTAATGATCAAGTCAATAAACCCTGGCTGCCTGATATGAGGTATGAGAGTGTCACACAGATTCATGGGACACTTGGGCTTGGTTCCACCACGCACAGGGCTTGGCGTTCCCGAGAAATATTTTTGAATTGTGAGTAATTTTTTATCATTAGGAGAGAGTAGGTTTCCCACACTGCAAAATGTTGTAGTGCAGGGAGTCTCATCCCATTGTTCACCAACCCAACTGAAGTGAGAGGGTCCCACTAGCAGGGAATCTTGCATTGCTGGCCTTCGATATTTTCCCCCATCACCTGAGTGTCCCAAATCTTTGTATTTTCATTCATTGGCTGTTGCTAACCGGCTGCCCACCTTGAGAACAGCAGAAGTAACCACAGGGGCTGGGTGCTAACATGGGCTGGTAAAAAGGCTCACCTCTGTGTTCTGAGACTTTGTCCTAATTATAATAAATAGAATAAAACAAAAAGTCTGTCCTCAACTCTCAAACTCATACCATCTATACAGTCCCCAGACCCCAACACAAGCCACGTCATGCTCCTCCTACTGCCTCTCACACCTTCTGTGCCAACCTATGCCTGTCTACCCTACCAAAGACCCTTTTAGTGCCAACTCATGCCAACCCATAAATCCCACTCATATGGCCCCTATGCCAACAGTGCCAACCCATGACCAATTCAGCACTCTTTGCCCTTATACCCTCCATGTCAACACACTCAGCTTTTACTATGGGCTGAGTTCCAAAACAGTGGTGAGATTAAGAAAAATAAAGATCTAACTATCTTTTACAGACTTTACTATGGGGGGGGGCGATCTTACTAAAAAAAATTCTAAGTGCGTAAATGAGCAAGTTTCAGACCCTTTTTTCAGCGAGAGAACAATGAAAATGATCACACTTGGAAAAGTGAGATTCTCGCCAGCTGAGGGAGTGGACAGACTCTATTCAAGCTGGGAAACTGGCTGCTGACTGCCAGAGGGCGCTATTGCACATGCGCCTGATCTCACCCCTCCCAATCCCCCAGATGCCGGACCACAGATCATCCTCACCAATATCCCCCCAGCCAATTGAAGCCTCCATTCACCCCTCTTGGCTGATCACTGCGCCCGTTCTCAACCCTGGGAGATTGCTGCCCTGGTGATCCCTGATTGCAGAGTGCATAGCTGCCCCGTCCCTACTCTTAGACACTGTCTCATGGCACAGCCTGATGCCCAGTGGCAAGTGCGCAAGGGGCAGTGCCTACCCCTGCCCCCAACCACCCAGGCAAATGAGCCTGGGCGATTATGTCCCAGGCTCACTACTAACATTAAAATGAGAAAATGAAGGGCGCGAGGCTGATTACGCCAGCAATTCAGTGTCAGCATCATCACGAAAGGCGAGAAACCAGGCATGAGCCTGGTTTTCAGCCTCTCTCAGAATTCTACCAGCTCGCCATGCTGATCAGCTGACGTGATGAGCTAGTGAGATCGCCCGCTATATTTTCAAAACCACTCCTTGATACAAGGCGAGGGAGGAATTTAAACAATCGCAATCACTGGAGAAAAATTATTAGGAAAGCTAATGAGACTAAAGCTGACATGCTTCCAGTTCCAGGTCTGCTTCCAAGGATCTTTAAGGAAGGTAGATGTAATTATCCAAAATTCCCTAAATCTTGAACATCCCAGCAGATTTGAAAACCATGAATGTAACATCTCTACTCAAGAAAGGAAGCAGATGTTAGTCTAATATCTGTCATGGGGAAAGTGCTGGAATCATTATTAAATGGGACATATAGAAAATTATAATACTATCAAACAGAGTCAACATGGCTTTGTGAACGGAAAATTGTATTTAACAAATTTATTAGCATTTTTGGGGATTTAACAGGCAAGGTGGATAAAGGGAAACCAGGAGATTCAGTTATTTAGATTTCCAAAATGCAGTGAATAACGTGTCTGCACAAGTTGAATGTTCATGGCGTAGGGGTGATATAATAGCAGAGAATTGGCTAGCTAACAGGAAACAGATTCGGGACAAATGCATAATATTCTGGTTGCTGAACTGTAACAAGTGGGCTGTCATGGATCGGTGCTAGAGCTTCAACTTTCTAAGATCTATGCTAATGACTTGGTGAAGAACTGACTGAATTCTAGTCACATTTGGCAATAAGAGAAACACAGCCCAGAAAACAAGTTGTGAAGTGGATAGAGTCTGCAAGAGGTGTAGACAGGTTATATCTCTGCGCAAAATAATTGGAAATGGAGAATAATGTGGGAAAATGTGAAATTGTCAACTTTGGCAGGAAGAATAGTAAAGCAGAGCATTATTTAAGTGGAGATATTGCAGAATGCTGCAGCACAGAGGGAGCTGGGTGTCATAGAAAGAAACATAGAAACCCTACAGTGCAGAAAGAGGCCATTTGGCCCATTGAGTCTGCACTGACCACAATCCCACACAGGCCCTACCCCAATACCCCTACTTATTTTATCTGCTAATCCCTCTAACCTACACATTTCAGGACACTAAGGGGCAACTTATCATGGCCAATCAACCTAACCTGGACATTTTTGGACTGTGGGAGGAAACTCACGCAGACACGAGGAGAATGTGCAAACTCCAGACAGACAGTGGCCCAAGCTGGGAATCAAACCCATGTTCCTGGAGCTGTGAAGCAGCAGTGCTAACCACTGTGCTACCGCATCCTTATACATGAATCACAAGAAGGTACAGCAAGTAAAGAGGAAGGAATGCTCATGTTGGCCTTTATTGCAAGGGTGGTGAAGTATAAAAATAGGAAAGTCTCACAACCGCTGTATGGAGAATTGGTGAGGCTGCACCTTGAATACCGCTTACAATTCATGTCTCCTTAAGGAAGGTTGTAGTTGGATTAGAGGCAGTTAAGATAAAATTCACTAGATTGATTCCTGGGTTGAAGGGGTTGTTTCTGAGGGAGACTTGTGCCCACGCTCATTGAAGTTTAGAAGAATGAGAGGTGATCATATTGAAACACAAGATTCTGAGGGGGTTTGACAGGTTAGATGCTGAGAGGATGTTTCCCTTCGTGGGGGAATCTAGAACTGGGGGGCTCAGTTCAAAAATAAGGGATTGCACATTTAAGACAGAAATGAGGAGAATTTCTTCTCTCATAGGGTTGTAAGTGCTTGGAATTTTCTTTCACAGAGAGTACTGGGGACTGGGGGTCATTGAATGTATTCAAGACTGAGTTAGATTTTTGATCAACAGGGAGATAAGGGCGAATGGGAACAAGCAGGAAAATGGAATTAGACCACAATCAAATCGGCCATGATCTTATTGAATAATGGGCTGAGTGGGCTACTTATATTTTTTATAATCTTATATTCTAAGGTTCCAACTCACAGTGTCACCGGATATGAAAATGCTTGATTAGTTCCATTCTTGTTGTGCCATGGTTAAGCAGTGGTCGCAGGTCACCATGTGGCAGAGATGAAAATAATGCTTTCAGAACATTTGTTAAATCGTTACCAGTGTGGCACTGTTTATTTAATTTTTAACTGAAATATTATAACCTGCGCTTCTAAAATATTACACACACAATCCAGCAGATGAGTATGCAAATTTCAGAAAAAGTCAGTGGAATAGCATTCCAATCATGTGAATACAACAGCGAAACTCCAGCAGATACTGATTGTAGCACGCTGGCACAGTGGTTAGCACTTCTGCCTTGCAGCGCCAGGGATCCAGGTTCAATTCGGGCTTTAGGTCACTGTCTGTGAGGAGTTTGTACATTCTCCCTGTGTCTGCTTGGGTTTCTGCCAGGTGCTCTGGTTTCCTCCCTCAGTCCAAAGATGTGCAGGTTAGGTAGATTGGCCATGCTAAATTGACACTTATGCCCTGATTCCGGGGGTGGGCAAGGCTTGGAGGATGGCATTCTCTGTTGGCCCCTGGCTGGATTATATGAAACTCAGGTGGACATGCCAGTAAATTTCTGCCCTTAGTGTCCCAAGGTGTATAGGTTAGAGGAATTAGCCACTAAATATGTGGGGATAGGACATGGGTAAGATAATGTTGGAGAGTTAGCAGAGACTCAATGGGCTGAATTGCCTCCTTCTGCACTGCAGGGATTCTATGATGCATTTATGCTGCCCATGATTAAGAATTATTACATGCTCATTACAGAAAGGAGCCTGCAGCTGGATAGGCTGCAGATCTTTCCAGCAGTATTAGGGTTCCCTAGAGCGCAAGGGGCCACGAACATATCCAAACTTTTCGTACAAACTCCCAGGAGCCCTCGCAAAGGTATTAGATTTGTACTTTGACCACAGAAACATCACAAACCATATCCTTGAAGCAGACATGATGCCTTCGAAAAGTGGTTCTCTAAACTACCTGTACTGCTTGAAGGATACAGAACACGGTGTAGGGAGAGCTTCCGAAAACAAAGCTATCCTTGGCAATCCGTGGCTGCTAGTCCCACTGAAAAATCTTTTGACAGCAAAGGAATTTCTTGGACTGGTCTCCACAGTATCTGTGAACTCAGCTGGCCAGCCCCATGAAAAATATGTGACACAACTCAGCTCCCAAGTGACATGGTTGCATGTTACAAGATATGTGTAAAATGTGAGCAGAATGCTTACTTTTGATTAGTATCTGACAGCAGCACACCTTTTTCTATTTACAGCGATCTGGATGAACACACTGGCTGCAATCTTAGTGCCATTCACACTGGCAGGATTTTCCCATCCCACCACAGTGAGCAGAGATTTGGCTGGCCGTCAAATTCTCCGACCTTGCTGCAACGGGACCATGGCGTGAAAGGCCGCTAAGATTGCGCCCAATCATAGAAACCTTACAGTGCAGAAGGAGGCCATTCAGCCCATCGACTCTGCACTGACAACAATCCCACCCCAGGCCCTATCCCCACAACCCCACACATCTACCCCACTAATCCCTCTAACCTACACATCCCGGGATACTAAGGGATAATTTTATGTGGCCAATCAACCTAACCCACACATCTTCGCATCAATATTTTTGTTCAACCATTTTCCTCCATTTAGTTGGCTTTTGGCCCAAAATGAGATGCTCTCCTTCAGCACAGCTTATGTTGCAGGGCACCCAAGCTGCAAGTGCCATTTCATACCATTGTGCCGCTTTGAAGTATTGGTTGGCTTCTCTGTCACATCTTCCCCCTTTATGGTGAACTGCAATCTTAAACAACAACCACTTGCATTCTGCACAGTGAGGAAAAGGCTTTACGAGAATCGGTGGATGCCAAGTGGGCACACTGGAAGTGCAACCAAAGTTTGATCAGTTCGGTGGATTTTAAGGAAGAAACTTAAGGAGGGTATTGTGCTAGAGAGATTTAAGGAAGGAATTTCAGAGAGTGGGATCTATAAAGAGCTACTTCCTCAATGGATCTAATTAGGAAGAGAGATTCCCAACACAAAATCTCGTTGGGGCCCACCCACTGCACTAACCTCAGCTTTTGCTTCTTTAATGACAATTAAATGACATTTATGCAATTCTACTGACCCAACGACTGGCGGAAATAGTTTATTTTTTCCAATTTGCCTGATTAAAATGCTTCATAACTTTGATATTCCTTTAGCTTTCTCTGTGCTAGTGAACAAGGACATTGATTTCTTTAGTCTCTTATTGCTGGTACCATCCTCATAAACCTCTTCTGTACCTTTTCCTTTGAAAACCTTCTTCAGGCAGGGCACACAAGACTGGACCCAGTGGGTAGAAACAAATACAGAAATTAAGAGAAAGATGGTGAATGTTGGCGAGTGATGGGGAGGGAGTTTACGGCCTTGCTCAATCGAGCCCGGGAAATCCTGCCCGACATTTCCGTTGACTGCTCCTTGCCCGCTCTGATTCTGTGGCAGATGGGGTGGTAGAGTTCCAGCAATGCCTGTGTGTTGGTTATTTTTAGGCTTCCTGGAAGCTGCTATGTACAAACATTAGGCCCCTTCAATTAACAGCCGGGTATCAACAATACTTGCGTTGGTTTTGGTGGAAGTGTGCAAAGCAAACTTCAGCAACCCACTGGGTCCAGTTTTGTGTGTCCTGTCTGAAGAAGGATTTCAAAGGAAAAGGTACAGAAGAGGTTTATGAGGATGGTACCAGTGATAAGAGACTAGAGAAATCAATGCCTTTGCTCACTAGCACAGAGAAAGCTAAAGGAATATCAGAGTTATGGAGCATTTTAATCAGGCAAATTGGAAAAAATAAACTATTTCCACCAGTCATTGGGTCAGTAGAATTGCATAAATGTCATTTAATTGCCATTAAAGAAGCAAAGGCTGAGGTTAGTGCAGTGGATGGGCCCCAACGAGATTTTCTGTTGGGAATCTCTTTTCCTAATTAGATCCATTGAGGAAGCAGCTCTTTATAGATCCCACTCTCTGAAATTCCTTCCTTTTTTTTAAACTTGCCTTCCAGAAGAGATCCTGTCAGCTCCAGATCAAGGTTGTTTTAAATGGGCAATCCTTTACTCTGAGATTATGCCCTTTGGTCCTAGACTCTCTCACAACAGGAAACATCCTCTCAGTATCTCCCCGTCAGACCTCAGAGAATCCTGTATGTCTCAATAAGGTTGCCTCCAATGAATACAGGCTCAACCTACTCAACCTCTCATAGAATCCCTGCAGTGCAGGAGGAGGCCATTCAGCCCATCGAATCTGCACCAGCTCTCTGAAAGTGCATCCCACTCGGGCCCATTCCTCTTCTCTATGAAAACCCTGTGTGTTTACCATGGCTAATCCACCCAACTCTGGATACTAAGGGGCAATTTAGCATGGCCAATCCACCTAACCTCTACATCCTTGGACTGTGGAAGAAAACTGTAGCACCTGCAGGAAATCCACACAGACACGGGGAGAATGTGCAAATTCCACACAGACAGTGACCCAAGGTTGGAATTGAATCCAGGTCTAAGGCGCTGTGAGTCAGAAGAGCTACCCACTGTGCCACCATGTTGCCCCATAAGAAAATTTCCTCGTGAGAAAATCTCTCCACATCTGAGATCAATCTGCCAAACCTTCAAACTGCCTCCAAAATGGTAATAATCAATTTTTTTAGCTAATGTTTTGTATCGAAACATAAAGCAGCAGTAGGCCATTCGGCCCTTTGAGTCTGCTCCACCATTCATTGTGATCATGGCTGATCATTGAATTCAATACCCTGATCCCCACTTTCCCCATTTCCCTTGATCCCTTTAGCCCCAAGAACCACACTTAATTTATTCTTGAAATCACACAATGTTTTGGCCTCAACTACATTCTGTAGTTGTGAGTTCCACACATTCACTACCCTCTGGGTGAAGAAATTTCTCCTCACCCCAGTTCTAAATGGTTTACCCCTTATCCTCAAACTATGACTCCTAGTTCTGGACTCCCCCACCATTGGGAACATTCTTTCTGAATCTACCCTGTTTAGTTCACCCTAACCGACATAGTCTCTCCTTATATGATGGACCTGTCATCCTGAGGATCAGCCTGGTAAACCTTCACTATACTCCCTCTATAACAAAGACATCCTTCCTCAGTTAAGGACACCAAAACTGCACACAATTCTCCAGCTCCTTACCAATGCCCCATACTTCCGGTTAGCCATTACTCCTATATTTCTGCATTTTGTGCCTCTATTTGTAAAACTTTGAATCCTCACTTGCCTTTTTTTTTTAAACAGCTTTATAAACATGTCTTCCCATGTTTAAAGATTTATGTACCTGAATCATTAAGACCCTCCTTTTAAAAGTTAACTTATAATGTACGTTCCTGAAGTCATATTTCCAAAGGTGAAAAGTTCAACAACCCAACTGAGACCAGTCGATTGTGTGTTCTGAAACCGAGTAAAATATTCTGTCAGGGTCTCTATATGAAAACAACCGTCTAAAACGCAAAAAGAAATTATTCTACTTTCAGCTAATTGCAAATTCCACTGGATTACATGTTGCTCAGAATTTTAGTACAGCGGAAGGCCATCTGAACAGGGCATGCAATTTCTTAATATCATGTTTTTGAATTCATTCATGGGATGTGGGAATCATTGGCTGGGCCAGCATTCATTGCCCATCCCTAACTGCCCTGCATTTAAGAGTCAACCGCATTGGGTGGGAGGGGACTTTCCTCCCCTCTGTGCGGCATGTTTTGTGGTGGTGAAGGCAGTCCATCATTGGCTGGCCACAGGATCTTACAGCCCCGTCGCTGTCACTGGTGTTTCACGGTGTTCGTACCCTCCACGACCAGACAACCCATGGTGAGGGATCGCTGTTGGCTGGACCTGCCATCGGCGGAAGATCCTGCTGGTGGGAATGGCCTGAAAATTCCGCTCGTCACTTGATTTTAATTTCCATTTTAACGCTTTGGTTTCCAGAAACTTCTAGCCGGTGACATGAAGTCAAAACTATTACAATCATGTCGACTGAAAGCAATTTAAACAAAGAGTGAAGTATTTCACACACGAATAATTCCACATACACATCCTGCGGGAACTAACTCACTTGTACGGGCAGATTTTGTTTCCAGCCTTCCTTGATTCACAGAATTTGCATAACTCCTTCAGTCAGCTGCTAAGTTGAGCACTTCAAATTCTCATCCCTGGGTTCTTTGATTTTCCATTCCAAATTCTTCTTACAGGCAGGCATCAGCTAGACCTAATGCATTAACTACTCTAAGTAATGCTCCCAGGATTCCCCAGACAGCACTGCCTTCTACTACCTCCTCCCAGCTATTTTCTCCTCTGCTTTCAGCCATTTCCCTCATATATCTGACTTTGCGTTAATGTCTTGCATTCAATTCTGGTCGCCACATGGCAGGAAGGATGTGGAGGCTGTGGAGAGGGTGCAGAAGAGGTTCACCAGGACACTGCCTGGATTAGAGGGTATGAGCTATAAGGAGAGTCTGGACAAATGAGGGTTTTTTTCTCTGGAGCAGTGGTGGCTGAGGGGAAACCTGATTGAAGTCTATAAAATTATGAGAGGCCTAGATAGGGTTGACAGAGTTGAAATGCCTAATACTAGGGGGTATGCACTGTTTCTATATTCAAGAGGCAGCTGGATATCACACTTGGAGTGATCAAAGGTTATGGGGTAAAAGCAGGATTACGCTGTTGAGTTGGATGATCAGCCATGATCGTGATGAATGGCGGAACAGGCTTGAAGGGCCGAATGGCCTCCTCTTGCTTCTAACTTCTATGTTTCTATGTTTAAGTGAGAAGGGGAAAGTTCAAATGAGATGTTACGGGCAAGTTCTTCACATATTGAGTGATAGGTGTCTGGAACGCGCTGCCAGAGGTGGTGGTACAGGCTGATACGATAGGGGTGTTTAAGGGGCTTTTAGATAAGCACATAAATATGAAAGAAACAGAGCAATTATGCCAAGGGCAGGCAGAAGAGATGAGTTTGATTTGGTGTCTTGTTCGGCACAACATTGTGAGCCAAAGGGCCTGTTCCCGTGCTACAATATTCAGTGTTCAATTTCTAAATGGGACCTTGCATTGCTTTCAGGATGTCCTAAAGTGCCTTACAGCCAATGCTTCAGTTGTTTTGAATAATGGTCACTGTTGTAATATAGGGAAATACAGCAGCAAATTTACAAAAAGCAAGCTGCAAGATCAGCAATTAAATAAACAACCAGATAATCCCATGTTTCTGTGATATTGTTTCAGGGATATATATTGGCCACAGCAGCAGAAGTCTTTCCAAGTAGTGCCTTGGAGTTTTTTGCTTCCACCTGAGAGGGAAGCTTTACAAAGAACAAAGAACAAAAACAGCCCGGGAAACAGGCCCTTCGGCCCAACGAGCCCGCGCCGCCATTTTAACATTACCAGTCCCCCCCCCTCCACCCATGACCCTTATCTATTGTTTTATGGCAATCCACATTGAGGGAAAATAATTTAGGGACAATTTATTACTTCCAATCAGCCTAATAGCATATCTTTGGGGTGTGGGAGGAAACCGGAGCACCTGGAGAAAACCCATGCAAGCACGGGGAGAATGCGCAAACTCCCACAGACACTGGCCCAAATCCAAACAAGCCAAATGGAAGACTGTACCTGCGGCAGTGTAGCACTCTCTCAGCATTGCAATGAACTGTCTGAATTTAAGCCCTGGAATGGGATAAAAGGCAAGATTGCCACCACGCGCTGGCCTTGAAAATCTCCAGGTTTTGATCTTGGGGACATGGGAATTGCACTGTCTGTCTCCTCCAGCACTGGCATTGCCTGAGTTTGTGGCATCTGCACGATGGCATGTCAATGGCATGGAGTTCCACTACAGGTTCCTCTTTGGTTTCTGCTTGATCCATACTAATGGGAAGAATGCCTTTGGTACTCCCAAGCTGCCCTTTCATGTTCAGGCCTGCAACTTTCCTCTCAGCACCCTGAGTAAGATGGCCGATCATCACATATGCCCACATGGAAAGCAGTATACCAACTTCTCAATCAGCATGCTGGCTACCAACTCCACACTGGATCCCACTCCAGCCTGCGGAGTGGAAACACCTAGCTGGTTAGGAACCCATGCCTCTGGCCATTATTTGCTTTGTGAATGTGGAGGGAAGTCCGATTCCTCGTGAGACCTTGTCGAAACAGAAGACACTTGGCATCATTAAGTCTGTAATGAGTCATCCAGCTTTTCTCTGGGAATAAAAACTATCATTGCTGACATTGCGCCTTCGTGAATTTGGAGATCTCTGAAATGTAAAAGCTGAGGAAGCGACATGCCCAGTGCTCAGTGACCATCATTGCTTCTCCTATCAATGGTTAATGCTTGTTATACGAGGACATTTACACCAATCATTTGAGTGTAAATGTGCCATTAAAATTTCAGTGCAGAGTCAAAATGGGAGTGATCCTGATTGCATTGTCTCCTGCGGCACTGATCTAGAGGAGGAACAAGGTTTTCTCAATTCCAGCCGCATATGAGGAACTGCCAACTCAGAATTCAATACACTTCTTGACCATGGAATATCATGTTGTTCACCTCAATCATGGATTATACTTCCTTCTGGTGCATGACGAGTTGGTAAATAAAAATACTGCCAGGATACTGTGCTGGAGCATTCTGACTTCCATTTTCAGAGCAATACTGTGTGCACAAGACTGCACTCAAACATATATGCATGCAAATGTACAGCGGTTCTTCCTACTTTGGAGAAACCCAGAGAAACTAGTGCTTGCAGCTTGTATATCCTAGACTGCGCAGTCAAGGTAATGTTAGTCAGTGTAGCTGAATTATCTGGATAGATGCCAAACAACACCATTAGTCGCTGTACTACATTGGCAAGACATTTCAACTCTATGCTCCATCCTATTGTTGGGGACATATTATTGCAGACATTTTCATTCATAGTTTGGATTATCTATTTTCAGTGCAGAAATTATATGGAAGGGAATGCTCTCAATCACAATTATATCACAGCAACCAATAACAAGTGAATGAGCTATCACAGCTGTACTGATTATTCAATTAAAATGCTAATCAACAGAAGATTAAATAGTGGATTAATCATCTTCTCTTCGAATCAGTCACACATTTGATCTGGTATTGTTCATTGTAAGATGGCTGACATCAGTAGAACAGGAAGACATGCTCTGCAATGCACTTTTAACGTATTGTGTATTAGCTGGGCTAATTGACTGCGAATATACCACACATAAATCATTGCTCCAAATATTTTGTTAATCTTTCAATAATGCAAATCCCCCAATGGTTTAGCAAGATCAGTCATTGTATAGCTCAAACATTGGACTGTGCTGCATTAAGTTGCTTTCAGCTTGGATCAATACTCTCTATAAGTTGCATCACTATGCAACATACCAAGAGTGTCTGGACAGGCTGCACATAAGTGTGCCCATTTAAGGAGCCATGCAAAAATGTTTTTTTTAAACTTCATTTGTGGGATGTGAGGATTGCTGGCTAGCATTTACTGTCCATCCCTAGTTACCTTTGAGAAGATGGTGGTGAGCTGCCTTCTTGAACCACTGCAGCCTGTATGCAATGCTGTTAAGAAAGGCGTTCAGGAATTTTGATCCAACAACAGTGAAGGAATGGTGATACGTTTCCAAATCAGGATGGTGTGGCTTGGTGGGGAACTTCCAAGTGGCGGTGTTCTAATATATCTGCTGCCCTTGTCCTTCTAGATGGTAATGTTCATGGGTTTGGAAAGCACTGTTTGAGGAGCTTTGATAGGTTCCTGCAGTGAATCCTGTAAATGGTACATGCTTCAGTGTCACTGTTGGAGGGAATAAATGTTTGGGAATGGGTTGCTTTTTTTTGGATGGTATCAAACTTCTTGATGTTGCAGTCACCCAGGCAAGTGAAGAGCACTCTATCACACTCCTGACTTGTGCCTTGAAGACTGTAGACAAGCTTTGAAGGGTCGGGGGTGAGTTACTCGCCACACGATTCCTAGTCTATAAAGAGGCTGTGCACTTAAAAAATAATTAAAGGTTATGTTGCTGAGGATGGTAGTGGTGCAATTGGCCTCATTACCCCTTAGTCAAGAAGGGTAAGTTCACCAGATCTTTTGATTGTTAACAGGGACCTCTGTTAATTTGTTGGGCTATATTGTGCATGAATGCTTACTGACAAGACTCAAAAATTAACTCTCCAATTGTGTATCGTATCAGAGGGCAAATTGCAGCTGTGCAATTATCCCAGCAAGGAACTAATGCCTTCAGAACAGAAGAGCAGAAAAGATGGACAAAATGGGGAAACTGCCCCATTTCCACTGATGACTCCATGACCACTCCCCTGCAAGAAGTGTTTAAATATGGGCATCTACTTACATTGCATTTGTATCGTACCTTTAACGTAATGAAACATCCCAAAGCACTTCACCAAAGCATTATAATACAAAATAATTCACTGAGTCATGGAAGGAGATATTAAGTTGGGTGACCAAATACTTGGTCACCAGAAGTAAGGTTTAAGGAGTGTCATGAAGGAGGAAAGTGAGATGGAGAGATATAAGGAGGGACTTGCACTTAGGGATTGATCAATAGAAGGCACAGCCATTAATGGGGCAGCAATTAAAATTGGAGATGCTCAAGGGGCCAGAATTAGATGATTCTGAATCTGAAAGGGTTATGGGCTTGGAGGTGATTACAGAGATAGGGTGGTGCAGGAAGGATATTGGAGATTTTGAAGCAAAGTATAAGAATTTTAAAATCAACATGCTGTTGGACCAATACAAATGTAGGTCATTAAGCAATGGGGTGAAAAGGGAATGGGACTTAGTGTCAGTTAAGACTAAGGCAGCATCAGTCAAAACTCACCCCATATGTTATGGCTTGGGTGAGGTAAAAGAAGGTATCTGTAATAATTCTTGTTTGGCCCTGTTCACTAGTTAGGTAAATAACAACTACAACATTTATTACAATATGGAATGAAATTCCAGTAAGGAACCACTACCTTCAAAGGAGCAGAGGGGAGAATACCGGTGAGAAAAAAAAGCTCTTTGCATAAGTTTTAGGATATTAATTTCTTGAAGTATTGTTTGGCAGAAGTGGGATTGGTGGATACTGGAGTTTGCTGATTCCTGAATGTACATTAAAAAATGCTTTGTCAATTTCCTCGGGTGGACATTTCTTGTAAAATTGTCTGTAAAGGATTTTATGATTCTGGAAAAGTATTGGTGAGAGGAAAACTTTAGGGAATGCATTCCTGCCATTAACACTCTTAACAACTAGAACAACTCTTTCCCCGGGTTACTGACCTTACAGATGCAGGCAATGGCCTAGGTGGCTGTTATGGAAACCCACCTATTCCGAATAATTTTTTACAAGAACTCAGGCGGGCCTCTCCGATCTCATCCGTACCCGCTCTGTTATCAGGGAGAACGGAGAATTTGGTGCTCGGCCAGAATTCCATTCACTGGAGTGGCAGTGGAGAATCCCAGCCACGGAGCTTTTCGGCGCTCAGCCTTATGTAATTGCGCTTCACACCAAAGTGTCTCAGAGTGGTATAAACAGTGGCCGGAATTTTACCACCTCGCCCGCCACGGAAATCGGAACGGGCAAGGAGCAGACAATGGGAAGGTCCGTTGACATCGAGCGGGATTTGATTTTATGGTTCCGGGTCGAGAAAGGCTGTAAAATCCTACCCTAGTAACTGGAGTATTATAAGTGGAAATGCATTTTCAGGGGATTTTGTTTTTTTTCTGTTTTGGCTAACCGAAATATGATAGTAATTAAAGGTCAGTAACAGGAGTACGCAAATTAAGAGTTCGTCAAGTTGACATTTGCTGTGAAAAGTGAACCTTTCTCACAATGGATGGCACTTTGGGCAGCACACTTTTGCAGAGAGGTTTCCTCCCACTGACCCACCACATTAAAAACAAATAAGCCAAGTACAAGGCAAACGTGGCTTTCAATTTACAACCATTACCCTTTCCACCTACTTTGGTTTGATTTTGATTTATTATTGTCAATTACATTGGTATACTTGTGTGCTATACAGACAAGGCATACTGTTCATAGAGTACGTGGGGAAATAGGAAAGAGGGTGTAGAGTGTAGTGTTACATACAGCAGTGTACAGTACTGACAACCCGTTTAAAAAAAGGGAGGGATAATCTCTTATTGAGTCATTTTACTTGATTTTAAGATCATTTCCTTATCTCCTGTAAGGAATTATTGCAAGGATGGAGGAAAGTGATTCAAAAAGAGTCCACCGTACCGGACTCTTTTCCAATCAGCAGGTCTCATACAACTGGAAAAGGGTTAGACATAATTTAAACGTTGCTGCTTCCGGATAACCCCAGTTTCAAAGCCGCCCCCCCTCCCCGCCACACCACCCCAGGAAGCTGTGATCTCTTGCTGTTTCATTTGGAATTCATGGCACTGTCTGGAAATCGACAAAGGGAGCTCATTGGAAGCTGGGTTTGTAGCCCAGGTTTAAAAGCTGCACTTCAGAGTTTTTAAATCAACTGTGAGAGGGCTTCGGTAAGCAAAACAAGAAGATATTCATGTAAAATATTGGGCAGAAAATTGGACTATTCAGGGCAGCGGAAAAGGGATTGAGTCTGTTTAAACGGGTTACGGTTCCATTTGTCATTGCGGTGAAGCAGATTTGACTACAATGAAACTGAGCCCGGGGATGAATGGAGGGAGACTTGCCTGTCATCGGTACTGGATTTGCAGTGACTGATAGCACTGAACTCCAGTATAGAGGGCCGGTTGATAAACAGTGATTAATTACTGCCTATCCAGTTTATTCCTTTTGAAAGTATATTAAATCCTTCGATAATTATTTGTGAATATATCCAAGGAATGTGGCCAGGCAAAGACGGCTATTTACTGCCTCTCCGGGGAATACAAAACATATGGTAGCGTTTAGACTTGGCAAACTGCAGTACTATGGTTAGGGGAGAGAAAAGATTTGTGGTAAATTAATCAAGTGAGCTCGACAGTCTGCCTTGCTTTGAAATGAAGGCAGTATCCATTAAAGATGATTTGGTACAGCATCAGGAAAAGGAAATAAAAATGAAAAATGAGCTCTTTCTGTCACCTACTTTCATTTCAATCATTCTGTTTCCCCTTCTCGCACTGCTCTCCTGCAGATTTCTTTATTGCTTTCACTTATTTTCTGACTTGTAAAATTATTTACCTGCATAAAACTCTGGGCCATAGACAGCTCCGACGACTGGATTTAATTTCCACCCTGAAAGGAGAGACAGGTCTGATGTGAAACAGCTTTGCAACAGCAAACTTCATTCATCAGAGCTAACTCCACAGCTTTGCACTCTCGTGGCTAAAACAGTCACTTCCGTACACAATGGACCGGTAATTACAGCAGAGTTTTAAATTCGCACTTGTATTTATTTATTCAAATATATTATTCATGCAGAATCATCCATGTAGCAAGAAAGGTTAGTTTAGCTGAAAAGCTCATTGACAATATACAAGGAGGCAAACAAATACGGCAAGATTACTTGACATAAGACAACATTTGCACAACATGTGGATAAACATATCTCTTTAAGAGAGGGTAAATAACACAAGCATATTTCAGTGCTCAATATATAACCCCTTGGTTGTGCTCTCCAGTTCCTGTCTATTTACATGTTGTAATCTGACTCAATAGCAGAATCATAAATCCCTCCTTCACAAATAGAAAACAGAGTCAATCTCCTCCTCCCTCCATCCCCCTTTGTGACAGCGGTAAGAATGTGACAACCTTTATCTAATGAAAAGAATCATAATTTTAATGCCCCAAATATTTAATTCATAGAATCCCTATATTGCAGAAGGAGGCTATTTGGCCCATCAAGTTTGCATCAATCACAATCCCACCCAGGCCCTATCCCTGAACCCCATGTATTTGTGCTGCTAATCCCCCTGACACTAAGGGGTAATTTAGCATGGCCAATCAACCTAAGCCACGCATCTTTGGAGTGTGGGAGGAAACCCATACAGACATGAGGAGAATGTGCAAACTCCACACAGACAATCACCCAATGCTGCAATTGAACCTGGGTCCCTGGCACTGTGAGGCAGCAGTGCTAACCACTGTGCTGCCTGAGCCATGACTTGATAGCCCTGACTTTGCAATTGAGCTTAATGTTGATACATTGAAAATATTTGATTGGGAAATCCAGACTGATATTACAAGATTGTAGGTTGCACAGTGGTTAGCACTGCTATCTCACAGCATGCAGGGACCTGGGCTCGATTCCAGATGGGTCACTGTGTGGAATTTGCATGTTCTCCTCGTGTCTACATGGGTTTTTCCACGTGTTTCGGTTTCCTCCCATAGTCCAAAAGGTGTGATGGTTAGGTGCATTGGCTTTGCTAAATTCTCCCTCAGTGTACCCGAACAGGCGCCGGAGTGCGGCAACTAAAGGATTTTCACAGTAACTTCATTGCAATGTTAATGTAAGCCTGCTTTTGACACTAATGAATAAACTTCAAAACTTTAAACTTTAAAACTCTGAGGACAGACAAAATTCTCATTGAAAACTAAATTTAACCAAAAAAAAAATCATTTTCAAATCTTACCAATTTATAATCAAATAGTTAATTGCATTTGTAAGGAAAACTTTTCCTAACATGGACTCACTGGTGAAACAAAATGCGTATGGTACAATTCTTAACATATATGTTAATGCTCCTCTGTGCACAATTTTTTCCTACACTAGCTACATTGGTGTGAAATTCCTGAGTGTGTTATTTTAACCAAGATGTTAATTTACAGAGGGATTTCAAGTCACCAAGTCAGCACAATGGTGAGCAATATAATGTCTACACTTGATTGTATTTGGATTTTAATTGAAAAAGGAAACTTCTAGTTTCATAATGAAAAAGAAAATTAGTGAGTAAATGTTTGTTGCAAAGCTTAAATCAATGAAAATTTTTCTGTTTCAATGACAATCTGAAATAGTTTAACTGCCCTATTACATTACATTCAACCAGCCAACTACACTTCTGATTCCATGAGTGTGATTTTCCCATCAGGCCCTCCACGGGAATTGTTCCAGGTGGGAATTGGATGATGCAAAGGTACATTGACCTCAGGTGGAGCTTTCTGGCCTTGGGGCCAATGCAGCCGGAAAATCATGCCCTAATTATTTGGCTTGATGTGCAAATCCTAACCATTGAATAAAATGAACAGTCTTTTCTGAACCTATTCTTTCAGCTGACCTCTTTCAATACAACAACCTAGGTATAATTAAAACACTCTTGCTTTAGTTGATGATGATTGTTTGATTTAAGTTTAAATCAACCCCGTTTCAGATTAGCTCTTGGTTAAGGTGACATTTTGTATCAAACATTGACACCCTGCTGACAATGGCACCATTTCCTGCCATTGCAAAATTAACTTATTCCAAATCAAAATAAGGAGACCAAAGTTTTTGATATGGGCCTGGAATTTTCAAATTGACTTTTTTTCCTACACTGCAATAGTGTTAATCACATTACGATGAAAATATTGTCCTTACAATCCTACATCAAGACCAATTACTCCCACTAGTTAATAACAAGAAAAGGTAGCTGTTAACTGACCAACATGTAAGCAAAGTCATTGAAAACTTGACATTCAGACACTGAAATTTTAATTCACACATTTCTTTTTGATTTGGAAGAAGTTAAATGGATCTAATTAGGGCCATGTAGCAAATCTGAAGTCACACTCCTAAACTGGCCTGATGTGAATTTAAAAAATTGTTTTGGCTTATTCCATGCAATTAATAAACAGTGAGGACGAACATTCCCTCCGTATATTTTCAATCTCTCCTGTTCAAAGATTGTCTCGGCACTGGCTAATGCTGGTGGCTGTATATATCTGGAAGTTTTTTTTTAATTATCTAGGGGTGGAGATGGGAGGACAAAGTATTTGAAGTGTGAGTCCAGTGGTTGCAGGGTCTGGAGTTGTAAGGGATCCTGATTTCGAAGGTCCATAGAGGGAATCTTCTAACTTCAAAGTCAAGAATATTTTTCCTAATTAATTGGAGCTGATTCTGTTTAATGCACTTCAGAGACTCCCTGCAGTGCAGAAAGACGCCATTTGGCCCATCAAGCCTGCACCAACAACAATCCCACCCAGGCCCTATCCGTGTAACCTGATGTATTTACCCTGCTAATTCCCCTGACAAAAAGGGGACATTTTGCATAGTCAATCAATTCAACCTACACATCTTTGAAGCATGGAAGGAAACTGGAGCACCCGGAGGAAGCCCACGCAAACACGGGCAGAAGATGCAGACTCCACACAGTCACCAGAGGCCAGAAGTGAACTGGGCCCCCTGGCACTATGAGACAGCAGTGCTCACCACTGTGCCACCATGCTACCCACATTTCAGATTTCTTCCTCCTTCTAAGTTCACTAAAACAATTAACATCCAATGACAGATAAAAATTATCTCAGTTTTTAAAACGGCGTTACATTATTATAGAGAAAATCTGGGTATTTGTTCGAATTCACCAACTACTTAAGAATCAAGTTTAGATCCTAAAATTGCACAATGGGATTCACTTACTACTATGCTACTTTAGTGGTTGATTTAACTTGTTTATTTCAAAAAAGTTGATGCCTGCAATGAAGTAGCATAGGGGGAGAAATTTAGATGCATCAGCTAAAATATCTCCCAGGGCACAATTGCATTTTTTTCAGGTAGAAAAGTTTAACCTAAAATAAGTTTAACAGCATCTTGTACTTCAATCTGTCAAGTATTGCAATAGAAACAAGATGTTTATTTGCATGAAATGAGTGGGAAGAAGAAACCACCACAAAAGTTCAAGAAAGGACAATTTGTTAGCAGCAGCTTATGATTTCTTGCCAGAGGGCCTGGCAAATGTGAAGAAGGAAAAGTCCCTTAACATCAGGCATAATTAAATCAGCATTTAATCGGCCCCCTTTTCATTGATTTCATTTTGGCTTACTCCATGTTGACTTGCTTCAGCAGTGAGACTGTGTAATGCATGACTGGCTCCTTGAGATCTCTGTGGACTGTGGGTGACACCTGCTCTGTCCAGCTCCAGTTACGTTGTTGAGGATTTGGCAATTTCCCCACATTGATAACAGGCTACAGCATGGGTGGATGTGGGGACTCAGACCCCTCAGTGTTGCAAAGCAGAGACGTTTGCCTATATAGATATCATTCTCACACAGGAGTGCCTAGCAAGAAAGCAGTTTCCATGTGAATTCAAATGGATCTCAGTGCACTGAAGGGGAACAGCCTGTTTGTTCAACAGCTTGCCTTTGGAAGAACATATTGCTCAATTCAAAGACTTGTTAGTCAAAATTAAGAGAGATTTCTATTGTAGATGCTTATCTCAGTAGAAAGCATGAGCGGAATTTTTCATAAAAGTGTCATAACAGCAAGAAAACGAGACTCCTCTGCACTGATCCTTCAGGCGAGCTTGGGACTGCAATCTTCTGGCACTCTGTCAATTTTTTTGACAGCTGGGAGCTTTGCACTGGCAGGGGGTTTGGTGACTAAATGCGCTGGGGAAGCCCTGCCACTATACACATCATTGGATCCCATTTCACCATCATGGGTGCAATGCAGAAGTAGGCCATTTGGCCCATCACGTTTGCACAATTATACCCAGGCCCTATTTCCATAACCCCATGCATTTGCCCTAGCTGATCCCACTGACACTAAGGGGCAATTTAGCATTGCCAATCCACCTAACCCGCACATCTTTGGACTGTGGGAGGGAACTGGAGCACCCGGAGGAAATTGAAGCGGACACAGGGAGAATGTTCAAACTCTACACAGACAGTGACCCAAGTGGGAATCGAACCGTGGTTCCTGGTGCTGTGAGGCAGCAGTGCTAAATACAATGCCACCGCGCTGCCCCTAAATGCCATGGTGCCATCCCTCAAGGGTTATAGAGGGAAGTGGGAATCACAATATTGAATTTGATGATCGGCCATGATCAAAATGGATGTCAGAGCAGGCTCGTAGTGCCAAATGGCCTATTCCTGCTTCTAGTTCTAAGTTACCCCCATACAGGCCACCGGCATCAGAGTATGTGGACTCTCCTGATGAAGCATCTGATGGCCCCGACATGCTCCCTACCCCCATCACAGCCCATCCTTGCAACTCCCCCCCCACACAACCACCCTCCTGCATTCGCTCCTGCACAGTTACCCTCCCTCCACCACTGCCCCTCCCCCCAGCATGGCCACCCCCTTGCAGAATTCCCCACTTTGCAGAGTTCCCTTGGCTGCAACCACCCCCCTTGCCGACACCCTTCACAGACTCTCCCCCTGCATAAGCTCCTCCTCATTGTGCATACCCCCCTCATGGCCCCGCCTCCATTCAGGCTTAAATTCCACTTATGCCCCATCCCCTGCCACTTGCACATTTACAATGCCGAACCGGACACCGCCAGGGTACCAGGTGGGCAGTGTCAGGCTGACACTGCCTGAGGGGTACTGCCCAGCCCTGCCCCCAACCATCCGGGGTGCTTCAATGGCCTCTGGTCCCAGTGGCATGGCATTGGCATCGGGTCCCCCCTACTGCAGAGCAGTAATGATTCTCGCCAGTGTAACATCTCACCAGGAGGGTGGAAGCAACTGTGGTGGACTCAGAAATTTAGTCATTTTCATGTTAATATCAGGTCTCGCCAGTAAAACGGGCCCGGGAGGCCATCGATCTGATTCACGCACAGTGTGAATCATATTTTTGGCATCTCATGCTATGTTCCCGACTTGTCATGCTGATCAACCAATGTGATGAGTCAGAATGATTGCACCCCATATCCGCAAATAAAAAGTGTTACATTGACTTGGAGGAGGGGGCTGAAGGATGGGTCAGTAAATTTGCTGATGACACCAAGACTGGTGGAGTAGTGGATGAGGTGGAGGGCTGTTGTAGGCGGCAAAGAGACATTAATAGGATGCAGAGCTGGGCTGAAAAGTGGTAGATGGAGTTTAACCCAGTTAAGTGCGAGGTGATTCATTTGGTAGGACAAATTTGATTGCGGATTACAGGGTCAACGGCAGTGTTCTGAGGAATGTGGAGGAACAGAGAAATCTTGGGGTTCATATCCACAGAACTGAAATGGGTAGAGCGTGAAGGAAGCCTATAGTATGTTAGTGATTATTAACAAGGGTTTGAGTTTAAGAGCCGTGCGGTTATGCTGCAACTGTACAGGAACTTGGTGAGACCACATTTGGAATATTGTGCGCAGTTCTGGTCACCTCACTATAAGAAGGATGTGGAAGCATTGGAGATAGTACAGAGGAGATTTACCAGGATGCTGCCTGGTTTAGAGGGTAGGTCTTATGAGGAAAGGCTGAGGGAGCTAGGGCTTTTCTCTTAAGAGTAGAGGAGGATGAGAAGCGACTTAAGAGGTTTATAAGATGATGAGGGGGATAGATAGAGTGGACGTTCAGAGAATATTTCCTCGGGTGGATGTAGCTGTTATAGTGGGGGGCATAACTATAAGGTCAATGGTGGGAGATATAGGAGGGATGTCTGAGGTAGGTTCTTTACTCAGAGCGTGTTGGGATGTGGAATGGACTGCCTGCTGTGATAGTGGAGTCAGACACTTCAGGAACTTTCAAGCAGTTATTGGATAGGCACATGGAGCACACCAGAATGATAAGGAGTGGGTTAGCTTGATCTTGGTTCCAGATAAAGCTCGGCACAATATTGAGGGCTGAAGGGCCCGTACTGTGCTGTTATGTTCTATGTAATATATAACACAAAGCCATTATTTTTCCAGTTGTGTATTGTTGACTAGAAAAGAGGTACAGATTCCAAGCTCTGAATAAGGTTGTTCGATGTTACTGTCACAGTGTGAAGAAGGCATTGACAGTTTCTTAGGAGTTGCTCCAAGATCTCAGAGGCCACACACACAGAAATGTTGAGACTTTCTTTCTTTTGTTGCTATCAATGCTCTCATTCTACTCTATAAAATTGCTAACAAGACACACTTTCTGTCATCTATTTTTTCACGTCTCTGCAGGTGCTTGGATACACTGCTCTGTGAGTTGGATGACACTGAACGCTGATACATTGAAATATGTTGGTCAAAGTGCATCAAATCTGGGGCAGTGCAGTTTGAATTGCTGCGGCAACGACTTGGTGCAGGTTTAAAATCACATAATTGAAACTGAAAACCTATTAATGCGCCTGAGTGGAAACTAATATTCTATTGTTCAGACCTGTAAATTTTCCTTGTACACTTACGTAAGCAACTTCATGTTTAATTTGATATAACACAGGGAGCTCTCGTCTTTCATCACAGACTTCTGCTGAGTTCATCTGGCAAAGGACTAACTGAACTTCTGCACTCTTTTAAAGTTTGACTATTAGTGACACAAGTAAGCTTACATTAACACTGCAATGAAGTTACTGTGAAAATCCCCTCGTCGCCACACTCCGGTGCCTGTTTGGGTACACTGAGGGAGAATTTAGCACAGCCAATGCGCCTAACCAGTGCGTCTTTCGGACTGGGGGAGGAAACTGGAGCACTCGGAGAAAACCCACGCAGATGCGGGGAGAATGTGCAGACTCCGCACAGTGACCCAAGCTAGGAATCAAACTTGGGTCTCTGGTGCTGTGAAGCGGCAGTGCTAACCACTGTGCTACCGTGCTGCCCATAGTGCAAGTGTCCATAAGCCTACTGTGCTTTCCTGATTCAATCGTACAAAAAGAATCCACAAAGCTTGTTTTATATCTACCCCATACGTTAATGCTATTTGTCTGCGACAAATACCAAAGGGAAAACATGGCGCTCATTAAACTTTTCATTAAGAGGGCTTTTATTTAGTATTGCTTTTTTGAAGTCACAGTTTAATTGTATATACCATTGCTATTGATGTATCAAAAACAATCTCCACAGAAATAACCGATTCATTAAGTTAGCAGCTGCTGGTTACCTTACCGTTTGTGTATTGATTGGGGGTCTTTTTGTTCGTCATTACTCTTGCTGTTGCATTGTTTACCTGCGATTAAACAATGAAACACATCACATTCAGGAATTAATAGGATCCTCTCGGAGTGAGCTATAATGTGCTGCGTAACCTGCAGTCGACCACAAAAAAACCCAAGAACCTTGGAATTGTCTCTATTCAGTCATGTGAAATAATAATCCTGTATTAATTGTTTCAGAAAGGACTGTTACAGCTCGTGTGGGTCCCAGGAACTTGCTGTCGGCACTCTGTGCATTCTGTGGAACACTCAGCGCATTTCAAACTAAAATGGTGTATATTAACCATGATACATAATAGTGTAAAATAACAAGGTGTTGGAATGCATGCTATAAGCTGCAGATGACTTTTATTAAACTGTTGGGAGTGTTATCCTGTGGTTTAAGCCAGTGTTTGAGCCCATGAATTAGTTACGAGCTTCCCAGGTATCTATAATTGCCTCGCCTCCTATTTTAACAAAAGCATTTAAGTAATTGCAGTCATGCCTCTGTTAAAACAGCAGACAAAGTAGTTTCATGTTAATTCATTCATTAACAAATATTACACACTGCAATTCACTCTGTGTAATTCTGGCAGTTAGACAGATGAGAAATGATAATTTAAAGGAAGGTTTCAGTCTTTATTTTGGTCTCAGGGACAGTATTACGCTGCAGAGTAATGTGTTCCAAGAATGGGTTTGCAATATAGGCTTAGTTTCCCTTGCAATGAACTTCAATCCCACCTCAAAGGAACGTTCTCCATTGTATCTAAGTGACAATCCAAGTTCCATGATCTATTATTGGTCTCATATCTCAGACTGCTGTTTTGTGCTGAAACATCTTCCTGTGCTGTGAACTGATGGCCACTTGGAAACAAAATAGAACTGTTTTGAATTCAGATTTCACTAATGCCAAGAAGCAAGAGGCAAAAAGAAAGAGGACCTGAGAGTGATAGCAACAAACAAGCGAGCAAGTAAAACAGAAAGAGCATGAGAGAAGACTCTAATCAGTAAATCACATTGCAGGATACTATTTGAATAAAGTATTTTACACACTATTGTCATCTACTTTTCTCAGCTATCTCGTAAAGTTATTGAAAACAATTTGACATTGCCCTGATACATGGGGTGCCCAGACAGATACTTTTCACTTTTCACTATCATTGATAATCTGTAACATTTAAATGGCTTTGGTAGAAAAATTATTAAAATGACATTCCTCACAAATTAAATCTGAGTGTACATAACCTTCAAGTATTTTTACCATAAATTAATCTTACATTGTTCTATATTGTTGCAGAGACTAAAGCCTGTTAAATTGAATACAGATGAGACATTTCCTATTTTAAATATGCTGATTTATAAAAGCCACAATTTCCCGGAACGGTTCCTGTGCAAGTCTATTTTATTAAGTGCATGACAATAATGGTGATTTCTGTCTAAGTGTATAGTTTTGCAATTCATACGCATGATGCATTTAGATTCACATTTATGCAGTTTATTAATGACCTCGAGTCTCACCTTTGCAAATGGAAATCCTCAGTAACATTCATTTGGATGCAGCAACTGAACATATTGTGGTCTATTGCAATCTAGTTAAGGTCTACTCTCTCTAAATGCAATCCTTCACTATCTCTCAAAAACTTTTTCCTAACTATCAACTATTAACGCCTTTGCATAAAATCCATTAGTCTTTGAAGTTTTAATGACAACATTTCCGTTTTCTCCTCCATTTTTTCAGTTCACATTCATCCCCTCTTCTCTTTCTTGATTCATTATGCATCACTGATGTTGTGCATCAGCTCCTTGTAAAAAATAAATATTCAGTCACAAATGGGTTATGGGAGTAACCGGCTAGACTAATTTCTCTGTGATAGTCCTACATGGCATCGTTACTGCAGTTTACCTTGGACAAGTCACCTCCCCATATAGAAGCTCCTGGCACCCGTAAATAGCACTTTCCTAAGATGCATTTATTGAGAACAGACACACCCTGGACTTCTCCATTTCCTGCAGCTAAGTAAGCTTGAAGTAAAATTGTGATGGTGCTTCTAAGATCACTTGATAGCCTCCTCCTCGACTTTTCTGATGTGCTGCCAAGTAGTGGCAGATGACGCTCCACCCTTGGAGGGGATACCTGCAATCTTGGCACAGCTCAGAGCCTTGTCTTCCTGTACCATTTCATTCATGGGGGAAGGAATTGAAGTCACTGGCTTTGGCAAAGATCACTTCCATCACTGTAATGTCCTAATTATATTAGGGGTTGCGGGTTTTACACAAAAAAGAAAAAGATGTGGTTTGCACATGTAGATTCAAAGTAACAACAGATTTATTGACAGAAATGTTTTCTGCATGGAACAGAAAATGAAATGAAGGCAGAAGCCTGAGAATCACCCCGATGACCTCATAATCAAATCATGTGACCCATTCGTCAAGCAATCATCCAACCATTTAAATATATAACAGTAATCTAGCAACTGCTGACTTGACAGCTGATTGGCTGAGTTTGCAGATATCACCTATGGCAGACTGGAATGACTCCAAGGCACAGCATTTCAGGACTCAGTGACTTTGCGGGAGCAGCTGCTGTTGGTGCAGCAATGGGTAATGGAGCACAGCCATAGTCTCTGCTCCTTGGTGAACTGCAGGTGAGAGTGTCGGAGTCTGATTATTCCTGTGGGATAGGCCTCCTGTTAGCTCTGCTCCTTCTCCTCTTCACTCTGCAGCTCCTTGTGCCAGTCTCCTCCTCCTCAGTCTCTGGCACCAAATTCATTGCAACCAATGAGAAATTTGTCAGATGTTTACGTCCAAGAACCCTCTACTGACTCAGAAGACGCTTTCAGAATTAATTATTTCAGTTCAAGCGGCCAATGCTCCCAGAAAGCTCAAAAAGCAGCACAATTCTTCTCATATTATTATTGAGAAGCTAATGTCTAAAGTGCATATATGCGAGATCATGATCATCATGCAATGGTGTTTTAAAGGGAATAAACTTTCAGGGCGACAGGAACAGGGTGAGATAATTGGATTGACTGGTTTGCTTCACTTGATGGGCCAAAGAGCTTTCTGCAGTGCTGAAAATTACTCAATGGGTGAGATCTTGCCATCTGTGAGAATGCTTTCTGAGCTCAAGATGCGGTCAAATTTGAAAATTGCAGATCCTGCTGGTGAAATTACGACTTCTGGTTTTTGCCATTCCTTGCCAGCATCTGATGAACCCAACCCCTCGCCACATATTGACCTCCTACCATATATTCACACCACCCACTGATGCAGTTTACAACAGGTTTATCCAGACATAAACCTGTCCTGGGGATGCCCCTGGAGGTGTAAGAGTCAGCATAACCCCTGGGGAGAGGGACATGGCCAAGCAGGGGCCTGGTAATGCCCCCTGCCACAGGTTGACACTGTTAGTTAACACTCACATGTTGAGACTGGGATGTGGTAGTGGCCGGGAGAGGACGTGGGAGCTGGGGATGCCAGTGATGGCCATTTTGGATTGGGGGAGGTGCATGCTGATATAGACTGTGTGAGTGGGAACTGGGAGGGAGGGGTCCAGTGCTCAACTGGAAAGGGGGGGGGGAATGCCTGCTATGACTGTTGGATGGTGTGTAGGGGGAGGGTGTCTGTCATTTAGAGGTAGAATCATAGAGGTTTACAACATGGAAACAGGTCTTTTAGCCCAACTTGTCCATGCTGCCCTTTTTTTTAAAACCCCTAAACTAATCCCAATTGCCCGCATTTGGCCCATATCCCTCTATACCCATCGTACCCATGTAACTATCCAAATGCTTTTTAAAAGTTAAAATTGTATGTACCCATCTTTATTACTACCTCTGGCAGCTTGTTCCAACACACCACCCTCTGTGTGAAAAAATTGTCCCTTTGGACACTTTTATATCTCTCCCCTCTCACTTTAAACCTATGCCCCTCTACTTTTAGACTCCCCTACCTTTGGGAAAAGCTATTGACTATCTTATTTATGCCCCTCATTATTTTATAGACCTCTATAGGGTCACCCCTCAGCCCTATACATTCCAGAAAAAAAGTCCCAGTCTATCCAGCCTCTCCTTACAACTCAATCCATCAAGTCCAGGTTGCATCCTAGTAAATCTTTTCTGCACTCTTTCTAGTTTAATAATATCCTTTCTATAATAGGATGACCAGGACTGCACACATTATTCCAATTGAGGCCTTACCAATGTCTTGTACAACTTCAACAAGACGTTCCAACAAGATGTCCAATTTCTGTATTCAATTTGGTTGGGTTGGGAGGGATGCCAGCTCTGACTGCTGGGGGAGGGTGCAAAGGGAAGGTACAAACTCTGATCACGGGGTGGGGGAGTGAATGCTGTCTTTGTTCAGGGTGGGGGTTGCCCCTGAAGATCTCTGTGGTGAGCTCGGGTGGAGGGGAAGGGTCATTCATACGCTGATCATCCTTTAGACATGGTGTCCTGAGCAGGCGGGCATTGCCAGCATGTTTAGTGTTACAAGGTAACCAATGGTAACTTGCTGTGAGGGTTAGCTGACCAGCTGATATAAATGGAAAGCAGATAGGGATTGGGGAAAGCACTTGTGGCTCAGGGCATGACCCAAGTGAAAGTGTAATGAAGTTTCTTTACTGAATCTTCACTTTGATTTATTTTGTGAAGTTGTTTTGTTTCTTGCTTGCTACTGGAGTATCCTTACTGCTGGATGAACATTTAGGCCCTGTCCCCCCTGTATGATGACGTGAACTTCGCCCAGCTGGTTTTTTTTGACAGTGTGGCAAGATCTGGTGAGAAAACATGACCTATTTCTCTGGAGAAAAACACTCGGCAGAATTTTCCCATCCTGCCTGCCACAGGAATCATAGAATAGAATCCGACATTGCAGAAGGAGGCCATTCGGCCCATCGCACCAACCACATTCCCACCCAGGCCCTAGTCCCATAACCCCATGCATTTACCCTAGCTGGTTCCCCCTGACACTAAGGGGCAAGTTAGCATGGCCATTCCACCTAACCCGCACATCTTTGGATTGTAGCGGGCAAGACATGGACCTTGCAAAGGTCCACTGACCTCGAGTGGGATTTTCTGGCTTTGGGGCCTGTGTAGCCAGAAACTCCCATCTTCTGCCAAATTCTGGTAAGATCGCCCCAGTGGCTTTAATTGAATAAAATGCCGCATCAAAGATGCTCACTATTGGGGACTAATCAGCAGAGACTAGCATTTAAAAATAACTGAAAGGATGATCACCATCTTAATTCAGATGGGCTTAGTGCTCATCTAATGGAGACAAAATGGGCTTTCCTAAGTTGAAGCAATCAATACCCCCTCAGGGCATATCACTAAGTTTGTAACCTCAACATATATTTGGGTGCAAAAGTATTTAACTTATGTTAAGTCAGCACAATTACTTCAAACATTAGCCTTTCTGCAAAACAATTACAGCTAAGTGTTGTAAGTCCTTTTAAACTTTGTATTAATTAAAGTTATAAACATTAGGATGAGCAGCAAGATTTCATCACCAGCCCCGGTCCCACACAATCTTTTTCGTTCTGGACCATTGTCCCGCATGGGACCAGAGAAACTAAATAAGTAATGTTGCAAACACTTCAGCAAATTAATCTTTCATAAGCATGGAAGATTTTTAATTATTGTAAAATCTGATCTATAAGCTGCGCCAATGCAAATGTTTTCCTTTTTTATTTAAATCACATACAGAAGTCTCAAGTGTAGAAGTTATGGATTTACTCTCCCAGTGATAGCTGACAAGGCTTGTTCTGTCGCACCAAGAACAAAGAAAAGTACAGCACAGGAGCAGGCCCTTCAGCCTTCCAAGTCTGTGCCAATCATGATGCCCTAACTAAACCAATAAAAAAACCTTCTGTCCTTACTCAGTCCATATCCCTCTATTCCCTCCCTATTCATGTCCCAGATGCCTCTTAAATGTTACTATTGTGCCTGCTTCCACCACTTCCTCTTCAGCGAGGAGCAGGCACCCACCACTCGCTGCATGAAAAACTTCCCCTGCACATCTCCCTTAAAGTTTCTCCCTCTCACCTTGAACCTGTTCCCCCTTGTAATCGATATTTCCACCTTTGGAAAAAGCTTCTGGCTATCTACCCCATCTATTCTTCTCATAATTTTGTCGACTTCTATGAGGTCTCCCCTCAGCCTCTGTCTTTCCAGTGAAAGCAATCCCAGTTTATTCAACCTCTCCTCATAGCCAACACCCTCAAAACCAGGCAACTTTCTGGTGAACCTTCTTTGCACTCTGTCCAAAGCTTTCACATCTTCCTGTGGTGATGACCAGAACTGCACACAATACAAGTGCAGCCGAACCAAGGTTTTATATAGCTGCAACATGATTTCCCAACTTTTGTACTCAATGCCTTGGCTGATGAAAGCAAGCATGTCATATGCTTTCTTAATAACCTTGACCATCTGTGTTGCCACTTTTAGGGAACTGTTGACCTGCACACCTCGATCCCTCTAGATTGTGATGCAAATGATAGAATGGTAAATGGAAATAGATTCGTCATTGAAATTTTGTGCAGAATTCAATGCAGGAAATCTTGGAAGTAAACATAATGCCAGTAAGAAATTACAGGTGAAAAGTCTTGTGCACTGAAGCCCTTACACTATCTGCTTTTTTGTGAGGTTGTTATGCTTGGTTTACCTTTTGATGCACTGTCATTAGTCACTTATGTCTAAAATTCTTCTTACAAACCTTCTAGATTCAGAAAGAATGTTCCCTACGGTGGGGGAGTCTGGAACTAGAGGTCATAGTTTGAGGATAACGGGTAGACCTTTTTAGAACTGAGGTGAGGAGAAATCTCTTTACCCAGAGAGTGGTGAATGTGTGGAATTCACTATCACAGAAAGTAATTGAGGCCAAAACATGGTCTGATTTAGGAAGAAATTAGGGTTAGGGTTAGGGTTAGGTCTTGGGGATAAAGGGATCAAGACAAGTGGAGAGAAGAGGGAATAAGGATACTGAATTTGATGGTCGGCCATGATCAAAATGAATGGTGGAGCAAGCTCGAAGGGCCAAATGGTCTATTCCTGCTTCTAGTTTCTGTGAACCAAACTGTGCCTTTATCTGCCCGATATTGAAATATGAAATTATAATACCCAAGGGGCAAATATTAAACACTTCTCACTGTATTCTGGTTTGTTGTAAGACATCGCATGCAGCCACCTGTACTCATATATATATATATATATATAAATGGAAAAATCAGACGGAGGGTAAGGCTGCCAACAAACAATTTACTAAATCTAAACATATAAGTGAACAGCTCTGAGTACAGAAAGCACATTGACAAAATCTACAAGTATAATTAATCTCCTCAAAATGCAAAGAACAACCAAAGCACTTCTGTGCTAACTCTGAGTAAAGCCAACTTTTGAAATGTGATCACTTACATCTCATATGCCATCTGCTATCACTGAATATTGTGATTAGCCTGATGCCATCTGACTGAATGCTGTCTTTGAGCAATACCTCCCAAGATGTAGCTTGCTATTCTTTCCAAGATATTCCGGAACAGAAGTCTGCAATGCTATATATCTCGTTCTTATGTCTAGAATTTCAGACATTTCCAAGATTTCGAATGATGTTTTCTGGACTGCCTTGCTGCCATGAAAACATATACAATAAACATAGAATTTTCACAGTTAAATAAATACGTTGATCCAATGACCCAAAGACTTCAAACTCAAGGTCTAGAGATAATTACAGGAGAAATCCAACTGATTAGTCCACAATGACCAAAATAAGCAGACATAGATTCGATTGGAACACCAATTCTGCATATATTCAACATACCACTTCCTCATATTCTATTTTGTACATGCAAGACCACAAAGGTGGGGCCATAAGTAAGAAAATGTATTCCTACTGTGGATGCCATCTTGATCATAGAATCCCTACAATGCAGAAGGAGGCCATTCAGCCCATTGCGTTTGTACCAATTCTCGTACCAAGAATATCTTATCCAGGTCTTTATCCCCCAATCCTTTCCCTGTTACCCTATACATTCACCATGGCTAGTTTATCTAACTTACACATGTTGTGACAGTAAGGGACAATTTAGCATGGCCTGTCCACCTATAATAACTCCAAGAGTCAGTTGTGAGGGAACCGTGCTTTTATTGCACTAAATAAAAATAAACAATAACCATAACCCTGTGGTGAACACAACAGGTCCCAACTGGGACTAAAAGGTTAATGGATCCTTTTATGGTCTTGCTTTATATAGGGCTCAGTATATGAGCACCACCTGATTGGCTAATTACCAGTCCCTGGGTAGCTTGTATTCAACGAGTCCAAGTGGAATGTCAAATAGTGATTTCCCCATGCAGATCATGGGGATTTTCACACAACTTAACCTGCACATCTTTGGACAATGGGGTGAAACCACGATAGGGGAGGCAATAGCCTAATGGTAATAGGGCTAGACTGTTATCCAGAAACTCAGCTAACGTTCTGGGGACCCAGGTTCGAAACCTGCCATGGCAGATGGTGGAATTTGAATGTAATAAAACAATTTGGAATTAAAATGTACAGATGACCATGAAACCATTGCTGATTGTTGTAAAAACCCATCTGGTTCACTAATGCCCTTTAGGGAAGGAAATCTGCCGTCCTTACCTGATCTGGCTTACATGTGACTTCAAAGCCACAACAATGTGGTTTACTCTCAACTGCCCTCCAAGGGCAACTAGGGATGGGCAATAAATGCTGGCTAGCCAATGACATCCATGTCCCACAAATGAATAAAAAAAACTGGAGCAGCTGGAGGAAACCCACGCAGACACGGGGAGAATGTGCGAACTCTACACAGACAGTCACCCATGGTCAGAATTGAACCCGGATTCCCCATGTGCTGCCCAAGCCACCAACAATCTGTTTGATTGTCTGTGGTACAGAATCTTCTAGTTTATCTGCTAATTGGTTCAGTGCTTGTATTGTTTCCCTAGTGATACTGTACTTTTTGTCTGGATGTCTGAGGGAAAAGAGACTGACATTGTTCCCTGCATTTTTGACATCTCCTAGCTCAGCATCTTACTGTTTCACCAAGAGTGGGGTGACGTGCAGCAACGTAGTGAAGAATTCACGCATGTGGCTCTGCAACTCTCATATTGTCATTGCTGGTGACCTTAAAAGGAGATGCAAGAACACTAATCCAAGGAAACTCAATTATTTTCATCTGCGGACTGTGGGAGTTCCTGGATTCTCAGGACTTTCATAAACCACATATTTTATTCTCCTACTGACAGTAAACCCAGGAGGCTCATTCTGGGAGGCACTTTCAGCTCAACAATAAACTATATAGAATTTACAGAACTGAATCAGGACATTTTGCTGAACATGTCACTGCAAGAGCTTATTTTCCACATGAAACTCCTCCCACGCTACTTCATTTAACTCTATCAGCTTTTCCTTCTATTTCTTTCACCTATATGTACTTACTTAGCTTCCCCTTAATACATCTATTCTGGTCTCACCTCAACTACTTCATGAGGTACGAGTTTCCACATTCTAACTACTCTCTGGGTAAAGAGGATTCTAGTGAATGATTTAATAGATTTATTAATGAATATCATCAAACTTGTGACCCCAGGTTTTGCAGCCCCTCTCCAAGCAAAGCAGAAAAACATTCGCCATCAAACCCACACATAATTTTAATCAAGATCTCCATTAAGTCCACAGTTAGCCACAGCCTAGTCAGTCTTTCCTGATAGTTCTAACCTTTGAGTTTGAGTATCATCCCTGTAAAGATAACTCATGTGAAAAAGTGACAACAAGAAGTGATGTGTGTGACCACATTCCATTGGTTCTGTTAAGCGTTAATCCCTTTTCTTCTGGGCATCCTTCCATTTTGTGCAGTCTGGTTCCTAGGTACATTTCCAGAGGCAATTTGGCCCTGACAACAGCTGGGACAAGAGCTGCCTCCGTGTTTGTGGGATTTGACAGTGAGAGGAGAGCTGGGTACATTGTACGCCAGCATTAACATGAAGTAACTGTCCTCCATGATAACCTGGTTTATGAGAATTGTACGGAAATTCTACTCAGTAAAAGATTAACCAGACCACTAGTATTCATCTAGATATTGCCAGAACTAGATTAAACCAGTAGATTTTATTCACTTCCATAAAGCAACACATTATTGTGGAAATAGGAAAGCTAATATTATTTATTTTGATGATTTTGGTTGCAAAGTAGTTTCAAAATGAAAATTCTCTGCTATTTACTATTTCATGCCTTCCCACTTGGAGAAAAATGTTGCACACAACTCCCTTTTAATAACAAATGCGGAATTAAAAAAATGTTCTGCTCCCTTGACACATTTTAGAAAATAAAGATTTCCAGTAACAGGCAGCAGTGCAGATCTAAATGCAATCGACAAATAATTTAACTTCAAAGCACACACTGCCAACTATATTAAACTAAGTGCCTTTGCTTATAACATGCTTACCTTCAATAAGAAGCTATGAAATGATCTATATGAGTGTGGCATGAACTTCATAAATGAAAAGAAATGGAAGCAGACACAGATAAGTGACACAGAAACGATATGGGTCAGTAATGATGGACTGGGAGAACCCATGCGCAATGTTTCAGGCAGTTAGCACTGGATCAGAATCACATCCCAGTGGAGACTGTTCAAGCTTTGCAAACATTGCTGCACATTTGCTTCACAAGACCCAGTCTTGTGAAGATCATTCTAGCTGTTTCTGAGATCGTTGAGTTATACTAAACTGGACACTGTAAATATTGCAACCTAAACTATTACACCTGCTGTTACATGGGTAAGATGGGTTTGGAGGGACATGGACCAAACACGCGCAATTGGGACCAGCTTAGTGATTCAAAAAAAAGGGTGGCATGGACGAGTTGGGTTGAAGAGCCTGTTTCCATGTTGTTAACATCTATGGTTGTGCTAACCATGCTGAGCTCCTATTCATTAGTCAAGATGTTATCGTGCATTTGGATCTCAGAGACATATTGGAAAAATCTGCAATATCTTTGGAACTTCGGTTTTAAAAGGAAAACAAAAATGCAAGTTAATTAGTCACCTTTAAGTTTGTGACCATGATATACTTGAATCTCAAAGAAAATATAGATTTATGATGACATTGCTTTAGGTGTGCTGAATGCTGCAATTATTTTCTTCTTCGTATAATGTCATCAAATAGATTATTTTATGGGTTAGTTGGTAATATTGAGCAGTGCTAATATTTTTCAACTACTGAAGTCCACCCTCCAGCTCCATCGACATAAATGATGATGAAGTCAGTGGCAATATGAATAGCTACGGTATTTTTTGTGTCCTAATTTGCTTGTTCCCTCTGAGGCTTTATCTGGATTTGTCAATACCCATATGTACTAGTACAGATACCAACAGAAAGGATAGACCTGGATTCTGTGGTTGTAATGATGATAAAACTATCAATGTTTGTGATGCCATCAACCTATAAAACTGACAGAATTACTGGAGTTTACAATTAGGTAGCTAAACACAGGAATTAAAATGTGCTGTGAATGATCCCGTGCTTTTCCACACAGTGTGCTGTTGAAATCTCCGTAAGTGGCAAACTATAGAAATCACTGAGTTGAGAAGAACATGTCCAAAGATGTGCGGGTTAGGTTGATTGGCCATGCTAAGAAATTGCCCCTTAGTGTCCAGGGATGCGTAGTTTTGAAGGATTAGTGAGTATAATATGCAGGGATATGGGGGTAGAGCCTGGGTGGGATTGTGTTCGGTGCAGACTCGATGGGCCGAAGGGCCTCTTTCTGCACTGTCGGGTTCTATGATTCTACGAACGTGTCCTTTTACACTGTGATGTTGCTGTCAAACACTATGCCTCGACAATGAGGTTTAATTAGGTTTTAGACAGTGTGCTCAGTCTCAACTACTGCTGAAAAACCTCTCTAGCCTTGGAAAACTGAATTTACATTTGTGTAATGTCCACTCTGATTAAAAAAAGAAATCAATAGTCTTTTAATATATGTACCCCAAACTTTATTATGTTATCATTTCTTTTAATAAATATTACAATAAATGTATTTATTTCTTAGTTTGTTGTCAATGGGAATACTTGAATGGGATGGGTTGCCTACCCTGCTTGATGACATCACTGTCGCTGGATGCCAGGTAATCCCCTTGATGCCAGATTCAACTTAATGTCAAGGAAGATGAAATTTGCGCCACAGAGATTGTTAGATCTTTGTGGGCAGCTTTCTTCGAGGTCAGCGGAGATTGCTGTTGCTTCACAGCTGATGGCAAAACCTGGGCTATAGTAAACTGAAATGCAAGAGAGCATTTTGATTGTAATCTTCACAAAGTTCTTGTAATTAAGTGTACATTGCTTGTTATCAATACCGATTCACCAGTGATGCATGTAATACATTGCACTGGTCTCAGTTCAGCAAATGTACTAATCTATCATGAATGCCAAAAATACTGTTCTGCTGTGTTCCAGAAGTCTCCAGTGCTGTGAGGCAACAAAGGAAACAGCCTAACCTCCAAGACATTTCTATTTTTCTGCTTCCAGCTAAGCCTTGCAAATTTCAAGTTGAAAGAATTGAGCATTAGCATTATGCTGAAGCCTTATAGATTAATTCCCATGGGATTCATTTAATATCAGAGATCATTAGTGAGACTTGAGGTGAACACAAAAACTAATGGAAATGAGTAACAAAAAAAAACACATCAAAGATGGCTCAGAACAACTGCAAGAGTACTCTTTGTTCTAAAAGCTTTTAAAATATATCCACCTGGTGAGGCATGTATTCTTCTATCTCAGTGATGTTAGTGACTGGGGATGTTGCTCTTCACATTTTTTTAGGAAACAAAGCAGTGGATATATCAACTGTCCCCAGCACAGGAAGTGTTTGAACAAGATTATATGACTATTATTAGAGCAGAATATTCTGTCTAAAATAACAAAGAAAACACAAAGTAGCTGTGCCCTATTTTGACAATGTGTATTGTTTTTAATCAATGATCTTGAGATTCTATCTATTAGCATTGGCAGTAAGCAAAAGTGGAGTGAAACCCTGTCCTTGGAATCCTCAAGTGCTCATATATTTATACTGCAAATCAAGTAATTTCAATGCAGAAATCAGATGCTCTTAGAAAATAAAAACAGTTTTCCTTGGCTATCAAGTGGCTTTAATTGGCAGTTTGCATTATCAGCTAGGGTTTTCACAGAGTTTTTTTTTAAAGAAACACATTGACTGCAAGTCCTACACCAACTTTTAAACCAATGGGAAACACCAAACCAGGCACCATGATTCCCTTTGTGAAATGAAGGCACCTGCTGCAGGAAATATGTTTAGGTACGGAAGATTGGAAAGGAGGAAATGGAAAATGCACACAAACTGATCAATGGAAAAAGACGAAGTAGACATTTAAAGTAGGGAAAAGAGAAAGATTGGACCTGCACCTCTATTTTACGACCTTCTACGATTGTTCCATTTAATTTCTCCCGTGCCCTGTCCGCGTCAGCACTGGTTTCGAAAGTTACGAAACCAAATCCCTGCATGCAGGTAAGAGAAAAGGAAAAGAGAGACATGCATATGATTATACAGGGAATAAGACAGTCTTTTGATATGTTTCAGTACACCAGCTGGAACATCAAGATAGCAAAGTCATTCTACGAGGCCACAGAGCAACCGGATCCAAGAAGGTGAAATGGAAAGTATACTGAGAGGGAAAGATATAGTCGCTGCATTTGAAAACATATAGTTAGATTATTTACACATTTATTGTAGTTGCAGTTCTCCTGCAGTGAGCTTGCTAGGATCTTGTATTTGATATTTCTGCCATAGGTAAGGAAGATCAGTTTTCAATGATGGTGACTAAAAATGAGGAGGACCATTAGAAAATAAACAACTCTAACCTGGATCAGACCATTTTAATTTTCTACAGCTCAGTTTAAGCCCAAATGAAGATCCTTTGCATCACATCACTTTTTTTTTGAAAAGTAACCGGTGAGATCAATTATAAAACATATTAAAATAATTTCCAGTTTTGTTTCTTGCTTATGGGCTGACATACAATTACATTAGTTTTTGGTGTATTTGATGGAGGCAGGTCAAACCATACTGTCCTGGTTTTAAAACTGACCTTTATAGTTCACAACATTCATATCTATACAGAAAGTATATAAGATTAAACAAAAATTAGTCAAGGCTGAATGTTACTGTATCCAAATGAAATATATAATAGCACCGGCCTTTTCTTTGTAGTGCAGGTAGCAAAGGTCTTGAAAGAGAATGGTTGTATTAATTTTGGTTTTATTTTAATTGTATGCCATATCTGCAGGCATCAATCATAAACACAAATCTGTTTGGTTTTAGTTTAGTCTTGTAATGGCTGTTAAAATGGGCAAACCACTCATAGGTCCCCTTTGTTTAGTGCACATTCAGCAGGCCTAGCAAAGCAATTGATTATTAATGTTATGCATGAACTTATGTGCATAGAGGAGAACTCCAAGTAATGGTTCTGTCAGGCACATACTTCCACAAGCAGCGTGTGTGAAGCTTTGCTGTCTGTATTGTGCGTGAAGCTGTTCAGAGTGTGGAGGTGCAGCTCTTGTGATTCCTGACAAAAATACAGAGGCTTGGTTTAAACACAAACGATCATGGTGCTGCTCATGTCATAATCTTGCAGAGAACTGACAGCCGTGACAGCTTTCCACAGTTGTAAGGAGTCTGGCATTGGAGAGGATATCCTCATCAAATCCACTAGTCTGCATGGATCTAGACCCAATTTCTGTGCAGTCAGCTAAACAGATATTGGATCACTGGAGTAGATATTGGCTTTGTAGTACTCAAAGGTTGCCAACAGTGGCAAGGAGAGCCTAGTTTTCTTGAGAATTCTCACTTTTCTGCCAAGCACCCTAGCCCACTTGCTTTTCCCAGTCTAGGTCAGATGTGATTACCAAGTCAAAGTGCTGAATCATTGTAATTAGAGAGAGCTTGAACACATTAGTGTGGGGAAAGGTTGAAAACACCACAATCAATCATTTTCAACAGAGCTATTGATTGGTCCCCCCTGCTGCTGAAGGTTGCCATTTGGCCATCTTATTTTGAGTGCTGTATCAGCCTTGACTGATTTGGTTTTTGCTAGCCTTTCATGTGTATAATTAACCATTCTATGGAAGCTGGTATCATCAAGAAAGGAGATAATGCCTCCCCTAAAATATGTATTGGGTGTTAACGAAGGAGCCAAATATATTCCAGACAAAGACTCAGTGATGTTCTGACAATAAGACAAATTAAAAGAGAACTAGTGTCCAATTGGAAAATAATCTGTTCAGGACATGGCATCTCATCTTCTCATTGAAGCTTATAAGACCCTTAAAATGACATGGCTGATGTTCTTCCCTGATACTGGCAATTGGGTGAATTGATTCATTTTAGACTAGTAATTAAAATACGCACAAATTTGCTTGCTAGTCAAATGAATATCTATATAACAGATTGTTAGAGGTTAAATACTGAAACAACTTTTGCTTCTCATGGCTTTCATTAGTCTCCATTTGTTGATGGAAGGGATATTACTTGAACAACAGTCTGGTCCCTATTTCAGGGTGGGTACAGCAATTGCTGCCTTCCAAACATTTAAGGGAACTTCAACTGACAAATTCTGTTGAAAATAATAGATTGGAATCAACCAGCTTCTTGATAAGAACTCTAGTCAGACTATGGCTTAGTCACTCAGCCCAGTAACACCTTTTGGTATCTTAAAGACAATTGATTTGGGTTTTGGATGATTGCTGCACATCAATGGAACAAAGCTACAGAATGTTGAATTGAGATGACTTAGAAAATACGACAGAACACTTCAGCATTATCCACAGATTTGGGTCAAGTGACTCTGCTCTCCTGGATAAGGATTGCTCTGCTTTTTATACCGGAGGACTGAGAGTCAAGGATTGCAATTTTCTTTTTTAAAAAATAGGAGTTATTCAGCCTGCCCACTTAACAAATATAATAATCTATTAAAATGTTTTATAGTCTCATGCACATGATTACAAGCTTGCCTGGTCATTATTTTTGTTTTCCTGGCTTCCAAAGCCACAGTATCCACATCGTATAAATTTTGCATGTCAGAGTGTTCTAATGTGGTAATTATAGTAATAAGTATCCTGTACGCCATTCCTCATAGAATAAAAAGTAACTGTTTTCCACTGCACATCAGAATGGCATCCTTCATCATAGTTAGAATCCTTATGCATGCAAAAACAATTGGTCCACTGTACTTAAAATGCAGTAGCCAAATAATGACTTCTAGTAGCCAAGAGCTACAGGAAATTTTCAAATCTTGTGATTCCAGACCTTTTGTCAGACAGAGGATACACATAACATTGTATTAGACTTACCCTGCTAGACAGGAAAGAGAGAGAAAAAGACAATTAACATCTTCAATTGCCTTGTAATTAGACTGTTTGTTAATCTCTTCTTGTAATCATATTCATACCATAAACTAGAAAGTTGTATCTTACGTGCTGAAAGGGGTTTACATTCTTTTGCAAACTAAATTGCTTAAGCAAGCTTAACCCTTCAACCACCAAAGCAGCCTCCCAGCCGAATTTCAAATGCTCTTCCTTACTTTGAAAATGCATTTCATATAGATCTCATCTTTTATAAATGCCATTTATCCATTCAGCGTTAAATCTGTTTAATCTGATTATCATCTTCTGGTGGCATATCTTTCTGCCGTTTGTGCCAATAAGATAGATAAGAACCTACAAAGGACAGTGTTTCTTTTCCCGTATTTCGACTTAATATGGTTGGGTGAGAAAATAAAAAAAAATTGTGTTTCTAAGTTATTTTATGTTTATAAGACAAAATCAGGAAAAACTGATAAACTATTCCAGAGGAACTGCAGATGTTTTGAGAAATTTTTCTCAAATTAATTCTATTTGTGCAGGATAAGAAGAGGATAGTGGCAGCTCTAAGGAAATGCTAACATTTTGTTTGATGTGGAGATGCCAGCATTGGACTGGGGTAAACACAATAAGAAGTCTCACAGCACCAGGTTAAAGTCTCACAACACCAGGTTAAAGTACCAAATAAACCTGTTGGGCTTTAACCTGGTATTGTGAGACTTCTTACAGCATTTTGTTTAGCAGGGGAGTTGGGGATCTGGGATGATGGAAATGATGCATTGGATGGTGCATGCTTAAGGGTATGTCTGAAGCTGACAATCAAACAATATCAGAGACCAATTTTATTAATCGCATCTGTATTTTAAGTTCCTGTTCTCTGTCATTCTTTTAAGAGGTACAACTGCTATGTTGAATGTTCAGAACATCAGTCTTAGGCTTCAGTCTTCAAATAAACAAATAGGAAGCAATATACCAAACATGTTCTAAATCTTGCACAGTAAAGTGAAATCATTTGCACCTCGCTTAGGTGCAGATTACACATTTCTGTTTATTTTTGAAATTATTCTGAAGTAGTTGTCTTTCAACATTGGCCTTAAACTTTTTACTGGAAAGTGGCTGCTTTCAGAAATTCTCAAAGGATGTCTGCAGCGCATTTAAGCGCATCCTCTGCTCATCTAAGCTGCATTAAAGACATGTTCTGTCATTCCTTCCAAATTACTCCATGTTTAGAATAGATGTTGCTTGATTAAAACATATGGTAAGATATTTGGAACATGTGGGAAGATGTCACTCACTGAACTAAACTACAATACTTCATGAGGTAATATAATGCACCAAGATTGGTAGAAAGCATGGCAGAAATTTGCATGTTTATATTGAATCTGGAATATTTAGAAAAAATTCTGTTGTTAGTTGTGGTCAATTAACGTCAGTATAAATTGAGGGGATCTTGATTGAGACTGCCATTTATTATTGTCACTGGCTAGAGTTTTTAAAAATTAATTTATGGGACATGAGTGTCACTGGCTGGCCAGCATTTATTGCCCATTCCTAGTTGCCCTTGAGAAGGTGATGGTGAACTGCCTTCTTGAATCGCTGCAGTCCACATGCCGTGAGTTGACTGCAATGCCATTCGGGTGGGAATTCCAGGACTTTGACCCAGCGACTGCAAAGGAATAGTGATATATTTCCAAGTCAGGATAGTGAGTGGCTTGGAGGGGAACTTGTAAGTGGTGGTGTTCCCACATATCTGCTGCCCTTGACCTTCTACATGGAAGTGGTTGTGGGTTTGGAAGGTGCTGTCTCAGAATCTTTGGTGAATTTCTGCAGTGCATCTTGTCGATAGTACACACAGCTAATGCTGAATGTCGGTGGTGGAGAGTGTCGATGTTTGTGAATGTGGTGCCAATCAAGCGGGCTGCTCTGTCCTGGATGGTGTAAAGCTTTTTGGGTGTTATTGGAGCTGTACCCATCCAGGCAACTGGGGCGTATTCCATCATACTCCTGACTTGTGCCTTGTAGATGGTGGACAGGCTTTCGGGAGTTCGGTGATGAGTTGTTCAACACAGCATTCCTAGTCTTTAACCTGTTCTTGTAGCCACTGTGTTTATATGGTGAGTTGAGCATGTAAATGGCTAAAAGATGTTCAGACGCTTGGCATAAATTCTTTACTCTTGGTCACACAATGGGCCAGCTTTTCACTTTCCTCATGGTTAAAATCGGAAGTTGCACTCTCAAATACCTGGCCTCGGTTTTTGAAAACCACTGAGAAGCGCAGAGTGAAAATTAAGACCTGTCTTGCTGCTGAAAGGATTCACTGTAATGTTGTTGTGGTATTAGAAATAACAGTATTTGTAGATGTAGTAAGTAGTGGAAATAACAGTGGGAGATGTGGTAAAGTAATAATAGGGAGTTATAGCAGAGTTGCAGTTGTAGAAGCAAAGTAGGAATAGTTTTAAGATAAATAATTTAACAAAGTAGAGGTAACACCAACAGCCACTTTGTACAGCCAATGCTTCTGATATGTACACCATGAATTTCAGCTCCCTGATCCCAAAGGCAGGCTGGCTCTGACTAAGATATGGAAGTTAGATTTAGCAGTGTAAATGTTAATGGATACTGGTCTCCTGGAATCCAAAGTAAAAGCACCAATTTCAAAAAATATCTAACTTTGAACTCAAGTTTTCCTCATAACCCCACTTAACTCTCCCAAAAGCTGGTGACAATTCGGTGACAGATCAACAGCCCTCATTATCATATGATCCATTCATCCTGCCCCCCACCCACTATGGGTGCTAGCATGAGGCTGGTCTAATAATGGTGCAAACACCATGTCCAGTTACTACCAACAAGAACGTTTTGTCCTTCTAATCCTATAAACCTATTCTTTTTCACATTAACCCAATAAACCTACTGTTTCAAACACTGACCTTTTAAACCTACTGTTTCACACACTAATCTTTTAAACCTGTTGTTTTATGCATTAATCCCTTAACCCTGCTGCTTCACACATTAATCCTCTAACCCTGCTGCTTTACACATTAATCCTCTAATCCTGCTATTTCGCACATTATCCCTTTTAAACCTGCAGTTTCACCCCATAACCCTTTCAGGGCAACAGACCATTCTTCCGCCTCTGAGCAGCATTTCACTTTTTAAGATGTTGAAATCTCCAAAATCATAGTTTGCAACATCCTTAATTACAATATTCTCACACTCATTTTGTGCCGAAGAGCTGGGATACTTATCACGTGTCTGCAAGTGACACATAAAATGATATATGAGCATCGTGCCCCAAACTGCAGACTGATCCTTAGTCTAACATCCAGTACTTCCACATTCTTGCAGATTGTGAAGGACTCACATGGGCTGGCTCACTAATATTATCTGCACCCTTATTAAAGACAAATAGCAGTGAGGAGATGAATGCTATATCTGTTTTGCTGCGCTCTGGTGAAGCAGCCGTCATGCCAATATTACTGGGCCTGATGGTACAATGGAGTGGTTAGTATCAGTAAGTGTATAGCTATCAACCTAAAATGCCTCGGCAATTTTATCACTTGAGCTCCATATGCTAATTTTCATTCTCCAATTCAGTTGCTCATCCAGACCACCTTCACATCAGCACTTGTTACTAAAATATTCAGCAGACTGTTAACATGGAGCACAGAATCCGTTTTCAAATTGAAATTTGTCCGTACCTCTGTGTATTTCTAATTGAGTCCATTGGGTAATCTGTCCCATAGTGTAAGCATGCAACCCTTGGGAAATTTGTGATTATTGTTAGCAGGAAAACTACTGATGCCACATGCGCATGTACATATAAGCATTCCGATAGGCAAAGCTGTCTATAATTAAGAATGACGTGAAGATGCCAGTGTTGGTTTGGTGTGGGCACAGTAAAACATCTCATAACACCAGGAAAAAGTCCAGTAAAGTTTATTTGGAATCACAAGCTTTCGGAGCACAGCTCCTTCATCAGGTAAGTCGACTCAATAATATTTCTGTATGTCTGCAGGAAATAATGCTGATTTACTTGATGAAAGAGCAGCGCTCCGAAAGCTCGTGATTCCAAATAAACCTGCTGGACTTTAACCTGGTCTTGTGAGACTTCTTACTTTATAATTAAGAATGTGTTTCATACGATAAACTATGAGTATCCAATAGCCCTGTATGGTACACTCACATATAACATATAATACCCACTGGGTCTCTGTTAAAATCACCGAAACTACATTAGAAGATCAAACAAATAAGTTGAGAATGTCTCGCTTACCTTAGAACCCCGCTCATTAAAAATTATTTCAACGTCTAAAATTTTACCAAATTGCTGTAAAAGAAACAAGAGAGACAACCATTAGAAATATTGTACTGTGATTCACCATGAACAAACTTCAGGAGCAATCCATAATTGCCCCCTTGCAACAGTCCAGCCACTCAAGGTGCTGAAGGAGAGCGGAACGGAGAAATTATATAAGGTGTTTGAATATGGAAACATCTGTAATGGGAGTTTCCTGTTCCCAATTCAATTGCTTTACAGTATTCAGTTTTATCAAAGGGTTATCTCTGTGACAGAGGAGACAACCCCCATAATTTTCCCATTGAAGGTGTCGGGCCATTAATAAAATGGGGTGGCACAGTGGTTAGCAGGACCCAGGTTCAATTCCAGCCTCGGGTCACTGTCTGCACATTCTCCCTCTGTCTGTGTGGGTTTCCTCCCACACTCCAAAGATGTGTGGGTCAGGTTAATTGGCCATGCTAAATTGACCCTAGTGTCAGGGGGATTATCAGGATAAATGTGTGGGGTTACGGGAATAGGGTCTGGGTGGGATTATGGTCAGTACAGAATCAATGGGCCAAATGGCCTCCTTCAGTACTGTAGGGATTCTATGATTCCATGATAAATGGCATGACCAGGCATTTTCTGGTTAAAACCATTAAACCACAAGCAGATAAAAAATGTACTCTTCAACTTTGACTATTTCACATGATTTTATGCTTATGAGCTGACATCAAAATAACTGCAATGACTGCTCCATGAAATTGTTATTTGCACCAGAATTAATAGATTTCAATTAATGAGGTGAGCAAAGTTAAAATATCAACTCTAATGTTTGAAAGTGGGGAAGCACCAAAACACCCCTAAAATTACCCAGCTGAGGAAAGAAAAGTCACAAAAGTGAGCAGCATACAGATGAGCAATAATCTTCAATCCGTCGACTTTTGGCGACTAAACATTATGAGTGACAATCCATCCAGTTTAAGGAAGAAAATCGACCTAGAATGCACACATGGCAGCAACAAGTGGGTCGAGGCAGTCACATATTGGTGAGTTGAAAAGACATTAATAACGTGAGCTTGTGCTTTGCAATTAAAACTTAATCAAAACTCGCTCAGTTAGTGACTTGGTTATCCATCTCTTACCACATGGGTAAGGGCATAAGCTTCCAACAGCTATCAAGAAAGAGAGGGTAATTCTCCCATCCCACTTTGCTGCTTTTGTAGATTGGGTATATGGGGAAGTGGGGGATTGGTGAGGAGGGGCAGGAGATCAGGGCTGCGGGAAGGGTGGGCTGTTAAGACATGTTTGGGGGCCCAGCGATCAGGCTGTGTGGCCGCGGGGGGGTGGTGGGGGGGGAGGAGGGGTCACACAGCCGGTGATGTGAGGGTCGTGGGGCTGGTCAGTGATTGAGCTGGCCAACAATCGGGAGCCTGGCAGACAGGGGCCACTGCGCATGCGCCAATCTTGGCAATGACAGATCAGTGCATACACAATGGCCAGCTCAACGCTATGCTTTTGGCCTCTCCAGCGGGGATAGGCCCCGGCTCCAGCTTTTTGAACTGATTCACGCTCGTGCATTCTGCAGTGCACAGAGTGTGGGGGATTCATTTTTAAACTTCTTCTGTAAAAAAAGCAGGATTTACTCCAGATTTTGGAAATTTGACACTTGGAATTTTTACGGGCGACTCACCCCCAGACATATGGCTGCAGTGAACAGCAGATGTGTAAAATGATCCTATAAAAGCACAAGTGATTTTACATCCATATATATATGTGTGCATGAATACATACATATATATACACATCCAAAACTACCTTCCTCTGTACAGATCTGCAATTCATCACCTACTATTGTGCAAGTCATTTTTTTATTCATGGAAAAGCCTGATCTTATATTGGGAATGAAAGAAAAAATTGGGGATTGTCAGCAATAAAGAGCAACAAGTTGAATACATAACTGAAGCGATGGACTTGTGATGCAGATATGGAAATTACAGGGAAATAAGCTTCATGTATTACAGTAAACCACACTCTCCAGTAGCAATACACCGTTTTGTTTCTCTGCACGTTACAAAGGAAAATTGCAGCTTGCATCTATCATATATAAAAGAATGAGCTGCTGGGCAGAGAGTTTCATGCTTGAGTGAGCCAATCACTCCGTGGGAACTGTGGCTCAGATGTGAGGACCATAACAAAGAAATTGCAATGTTTGTGCCAATTCTGGATGCAGCCCCTCTGCATGAGGGTTTATAACCTCAAAGTTCCCCTGCTCCTCCTCAAAAGCAAACTGTGGACCCTGCCTCGGTCACATCAGGTTAACTCTAACTTTAGTAGGACAGCATGGATCAAGTCTCTATGGTCCCTAATTAACTCTTGACCTAGGGATACAAAGGTTGAGACAGTAGCACTCATTGTTTGGGCATTACACATTCCATTTGGTAGCAAAAATAGCATCCTTGGCATTCATGCACACCTTTAGAGTGACTTGTGCTGGGCACCATATTAATAAAGGCATCAATTAGAGTGCAACACTGATTTCTCACCAGCCATGCCATTTTAGAGAGCAACACTCCAGCTAACGTCATCTTTTAACATTGCATTGCTAAACATATATTCAGCAGTCAAAAAGAGCCTCTACCAGTACTGCATAAAAAGACCATCAACTACCTGCAGTTTTGTTGCAGGTTGATTTCTTCTAATTGTTGCTTCAATTCTACAACTGCTTCCTGCTTTGCATCGCTGTTTAAAGTAGTCTACGTTTACAGGGAGTGCTGTGGCAACGAGCAAGGAGGTTTTGCTGATTTCAAGGCTTCTGTACAAACCAATTGCCTTCATACATGGATGCACTAATAGCCACTCCCCTTGGATACAGCATGGCCTGGAGAATGAACAGGGACCATGCAGAACAGGACGAGGTACTGGAAGGTGGAGGAGGAGAAGGGGGAGAGGAAAGAAAGAGCAACCAATGTATTCTCTTTGTGGCCAGGGTCTTTATGATACCAGTAACTGAAACTCAAATCTCCATTCATCGACACTCCCATGGCTTCCCTTCCCTATGTCACTGACTATCACAGTGTCCTCTTGATTGTATTGCAGAAAGAAAAGCAAACATTCCAAATCAAATTTATAATTAACATCATTCCATATTGCACATAAAAAATCAGCTCATCAGGAGCGGGATTTTCCAGCCACGCTCGCCTCAAAACTGGAAAATCGTGCCCGAGGTCAATGGACCTTTGCACGGTCTGCCCCTCATCTGCTACGATTCCTGTAGTGGGTGGGATGGGAAAACTCCTCCCCCTCATGTCTCTGTGCCTTTGCCTGTCCTCATTCCCCTACGCAGTGAAACTCCATTAGCTGGTGGAAGGCTCCTGACGTTCAGTGGAGGAGTCTGCAAATGGTCTTGAAGGACAACCTTGAGTGGCTGTGGGGATAGAAAGCCCATCTATGCCTCTATCACCTTTGTATTTATTGGCAATCGACTGAGCCAGCTGGTTGACAGGCAACATTCTGGGAGTATGAGATAGAAGGATGTTTGTCACTGTGTGCCTTTGTTATGTGTTTATTTGACACGGCTGTCATAGTTCAATAATGATGTGTGTACAAACCTTGAGATTTGGTCGCAGTATACATCAAGTACGAGACCTGACTGATCGATGTTGTTCAGTGAGTGATGGTGATGGTCTGGTGAGCTGGCTGTTGTCTGAAGTTCATGGTACACTGTGATCACTGTGAAAGCACTGATCTTGTAGCATTGCATCCAAGTCTTCAGGGCTTGACTCCTGATATTTACCTTCAAGATTATCTGCTCCAATTGCCTTCTGAGCATGTGTCTGTTGGGCCTACCGGCTCCTTGTGAATCTCTTCTCCCTTGTGCCTCCTTTACCAAGGCCTCCAGTGCAGTCCAGAAAACTTAGAACTTGTACCCTCCCACATTGTGTCATTGCTCTGTCTATCCTAGGTCAGATTCAGCTCACAATGACCTCCCAGCACAAGTTCCAGTCAGGCTGGTTTTAAGTAGTCCAAAGTTAGCTTTAACTGATGTTACCCTCGCACGATATTCATCCCCTGCTCCATTGAGTGGTCAGCACTTGCTGGACACTGTGGCACCAAGTTGGTGTGCTGTCTGCATTACAGGGTGGGGGTTGATTGTGCCCTGTTTGAGTGGGTTGGGGGAAACAACTATTGGATTGACCAACTCTTGCCTTCAGATAAAGGATATCTCTGAGTCCAGCCTCTATGATCCAGCCCTCGCCAACTAATTGTGCACCCAGCCTTCTCACTTATTCCTTCCAATGGTTAAAAATTCCTGCATTCTGTTAGTTTTGAAATATCTCTGTCTATTACATTTCAGGAAAAAAAAGCTAAATACATAATAATAATCTGTGACCAAGGAGATTTCTACCATGGTTGTCTTATCCAGGTACTCTCATTAAACAAACATTATCATGGTCATACGTGAGCATGTCCATGAATATTGATTGACGGTATAATCTGTTTTGTTATATCCTTAACATTTATACCTAATGACCGAATATTTTTATCTGTAAATTAATTTTCAGCGCATGTATTTTATCCACATTTTATAGCCTCCAAAGCCGCTCCTGTGTTTTTTAAATTTAATTTCCCATTATACTGCATTAAGTTTAAGCTAAGGTAAGAGCGTTTAATATTTCAGCATTGAATAAATCATTTAGTTGAAAGTACAGCAGAAATATTTCTGCAGAAAACTGACTAACAGTCCACTTAGAATTCCTGGACGATTTTTCATTACTGAATACTTGTTTATTTAAAACTCCAAACACCTTCATCAGAATCACCGCAAATGATTTCCTGCAAATGATTAATTCTGATTAGAAAACAAATTAGAGGACTGAACAGAGCCACAGATCGTATCTGCAATTTGTAATATTCTGATAGTGAACTGAATTGTCCAATTTTCTGTTCAGGTTTTTGCCAGTGTTCAAATTTTTATTTAATGCTTATGGGATTCAATGACTATTTCTGATAAGTGAATACAATTCCGGCAGAAAAATGGTTGCACACTAAGCAGCAATAGCTTCCAGTTCCACTTTTGTACTCAATTCTATTTGCTCTTTTTATCATTTCATTTGATGGAATGCGAGATTGCTCCAAAACTGCAAATAAAGATTTCTGTGGCTGTGTTCTGAAATTGTGTGGTTGCAACTAGATGTGTCCGGTTATTGATTTATGAGGGACAGGCTGTGGGTAAAAATTGTTATGTGTTGCAATTACTAATCAGACATAAAACATGCCATTCAGTCGTGGATGCTCAATGTTCAATTTGCCAAAGCATTGGCCTCATTGCCAAGTTCAGTGGACCAGTTTTTTAGACATCCCAAGCCTAATGCCTGCTGCAGGACCCCCTCCGCAAATTGGTCATCTCACAAAGGAGGTAGGTTTAGACCATCCTCATTCGTGATATTTCAACGGCCTCTGCAGTTAGCAATCATAGAGAAGCTTTTGAATCTTTTCCCTCCTTCTTGTAGCCTATTTCAACACCCCACCCCACCCCCAACACACATTGCTACCAAGCCACTTCCCCCCCGTCCATTTGTAACAGAGCCTATGATCCGAGGGCACAGCCTCAGAGTAAAGGGACAACCCTTTAGAACCAAGATGAGGAGGGATTTCTTCAGCCAAAGGGTGGTGAATCTGTGGAATTTATTGTCACAGAAGGCTGTGGAGGCCAAGTCATTGATACTTATGGCAGGGTTAGATAGGTTCTTGATTGGTAAGGGGATCAAAGTTACAGGGACAAGGCGGTAGAACGTGCTTGAGAAACATATCAGCCATGATTGAATGGTGCAGAATGGCCTAATTCTGCTCCTATAACTTTTGTCTTATGGTCTTATTGTTGGAGGGATTAGTGGGTAGAGCCCACTAATCCCATGTAGGGATATGGGGTAGGGCCTGGGTGGAATTGTGGTCGGTGCAGACCTGATGGGCCGAATGGCCTCTTCCTGTACGTTAGGGATTCTAAGTCATGTCTTCTGATCCCTGCGGTTTACCAGACAGGCAGGTGATTACTATTTGGTTTCTTCCATTGGGAGAGCTGCCTTCAAAGGAGCCAATATTACCAGTAGTTGACCCTGAATATATGGATGAGACCCAATCTTGATCCTTGGGCCTCTGTAGTGCCAAAGTCGAGCCCAAAAATGGGAGCATATTTTGGCAGCATCATTGTTGCAGGCCACCAGTGGGGGAAAAAATGTCCTGTGTAATTAATGATATTACAGTCCATGTATTTTCAATTGTGAACAGAAAAAACATAGGCATCAGTTTTTGAAAATGCCTTTTGAGTGACCCAATTGGCTCATGAATACATGTTTTAAGCAACTATTTACATTGGTAATTCCCCTTACAAATTTTTACATAGGCAGTTTTATTTGGGGGAGAAATGATACAGGAGGTAAGATTAATGGATGGAAAATAACAATTGCGGACAAGGTGTATGAAAATACACAAGACTTTTAATACGATGTATAGATTACCCTATCAAACAATCCAAGTTAGAGTCATCCTTCAGCAATGCAGAGGAAATGGGGCTTTGCAAACAGTAGGACTAGGGGGCACAGCCTCAAGATAAAGGGGAGGCGGTTTAGAACGGAGTTGAGGAGGAACTTCTTCACTCAAAGGGTGGTGAATCTCTGGAATTCTCTGCCCGTTGAAGTGGTGGAGGCTGCCTCGCTAAATATTTTTAAGAAGCAGGTTGATGGGTTTTTGATAAGAGAGGGGATTAAGGGTTATGGGGAGAGGGCGGGAAAGTGGAACTGAGCCACGACAGATCAGCCATGATCTTATTGAATGGCGGGGCAGGCTCGAAGGGCTAGATGGCCTACTCCTGCTCCTATTTCTTATGTTCTTATGTTCTTATAAAGTGAATTGATCCAATTTGAAGGACTAGGAATTAGCAGATGAGATTTATTTTGCTAAAATGTATTTGACTTTGTTCTCTGCACTATCAATGTCTTCCCTCTCTCACCTTTTAGTGTTGTTTTTGAGGGCATTATTTCTCTCTGTTCAATTGCTGCTTTGTGTTTTAAATCTTAATGAACCCTCAGGGACAAGTTGAGATACTCATCGCAATATCTCTCCTTTTCTGACAGGATATAATAAAGGCTTTTATCATAAATGGCTAATTACTACAAAACTCTCATTTTAATTGCTGCGAAAAGTCTCAGAGTTCTATTTTCTGCTGGAGAAAAGGTGGACTCAAAGTGCTTAGCTGACACATCAGAACATCGGAGAGAGTTGACAGATGCAGAGAAATTCTCGGGGCCTCTTACTAAATGATTGCTAATGTCAAAATGTAACTTGCAGACCATTTAAGCAAGATCTGTAACATTTTAAAAAATGTGCCCAGTCAACCACAGTAACTAGGAAGGAATATTTCCTGAGCAGGAGGTGACTAGGTCATTTTATTAAAGCACAATCCTTTCAGATACATTCCAGGCCAAGTGTCCACAGATTTATCAGCACTGATTGGAAATTGGTGTCATCGTAGTTTGAGTGCTGGTTTTTAAAATGTAGCCTCAACAGAGAATCATAGAATCATGTAGCACAGAAGAGGCCCTTTGGCCCATTGAGTCTGCACCGACACATTAGAAATTATGACTAAGTCTGTTGAATCACGGGCAGTAAGTTCTCATCTGTATTGCCTCGGTGTAAAACATCACCTGTGTGGAAGGCAGAGAAAAAGATCTGGTGGACAACAGCATCACATACCCTGTGCAGAGCACAGCCAGTTTTCCTTCCATAATGGAGAGGGTCTTGCAATCCAGAGACCCAGGCTAATGCTCTGAGGACATGGGTTCAAATCCCATCACAGCAGCTGGTGGAATTTCAATTCAGTTCATAAATCTGGAATTTAAAGCTTGTTTCAGTAACAGTGACCATGAAACTATCATTGATTGTCGTAAAAATCCATCTGGTTCATCAATGTCCTTCAGGGAAGGGAATCCACCATCCTTCTCTGACCTGACCGACATTTGACTCTAGACCCTCGGCAATGTGGTTGACTCTGAGATGACTTAGCAAGGTCAGTGTAAAAGCAAATAGGGATGTGAAACAAATGCTGGTTTTGCCTACATCCCATGAAAGAATATTAAAGAAGAGATTCATAGTAACAGGGGCAGGCTCTTCAGCCCATCAAGCCCATTACATCATTTAATTAAAATCATGGCTGATTGTCTACTTCAGTGTCACTTTTCTGCACTTTCTCAATATCTGTTGACATCGTTAGTCTCCAGAAATCTATTACCATGCTCAGTAAATTCCAAAGATTCGCCACCCTCTGAGTGAAGAAATTCCTCCTCAGCTCAGTCAAAAATAGTCTACCCCTTATTCTGAGATACAATACAAACTGGTTCATTCAGGCTGTCCACACACATGGTAGCTGGAGTCTCCTGTCTGGGCATTTTCAACTTCTCCCATAAACATGTAATCGCCTGGAAGAGGTAACGAGATTGAAAAACTCTGGCCCAATAAAATAACAATGTTCTGGAAAGCTCCTCTCCAATCCTGTCAGGGAATGACACTTGTACAGGAGACCGCATGGGTCCATGTGTTGGCTGTAATGCCATTTAGCCCATGATTGTTGCCCCAGTCAAGCTTTCTCTTAAAGATGCACAAAGACTCAGCAGCCGCCACACAAAAAAAGCAGAGGTTGACAAGACCAAACGCCTAACCTTGGGTTCATGGCTGTACTTGTGAAAATCCAGGCCACTTGGCTTTCTCTGACCTTTGTCAGCTGAAGATTTCCCTGACGATTGTGGTATTAGTTTATGGTGTTATCCACACGATATTTCAATTCAGCTGCATTTGCAGTTGTAACCAAACCTCAAATTTTGCAGTGAATGTGATTTTGTAGAATAGAATCACAGAATCCCTACAGTGCAGAAGGAGGCCACATCAACAATAATCCCACCCAGGCCCTACAATTCAATTTCTGTAACCCCACATATTTACCTTGCTAATCCCTCTGACACTAAAGGGAAATTTTAGCATGGCCAATCCACCTAACCCATACATCTTTGGACTGTGGGAAGAAACCGGAGCACCCGGAGGAAATCCACACAGACACGGGAGGAACATGCAAACTCCATACAGACAGTGACCCAAGGTTGGAATTGAACCTGGGTCCCTGGTATTGTGAGGCAGCAGTGCTAACCACTGTGCTACCATGCCAATTTCAGTTCTTTAAGGATCACATGCTGATTATGAATCAAGAGTACAGCAATTCAAAAGATGACAAGAGTGAGAGTGAAGGAATTCAATTAATCTTCTGAGGCTAGGGTTTAGCTGCTGATGGTCGGTAAAGAAAGTTAATATTGCAGTAAACCCATGTTGTATGTAACAGTCATTGCTTCAAAGTATCTCTGGCTGGAAAGAATATTCTAATCCCTGACACTTACCACTGATTTTAATGAAACCATGGACACAGCATGCCATTAACATATTGGACAAATGTACACTGCCTTCATAGGAAATACTTTAAAAAATATTGATTCCTGCATACTAACAATCAAATTCCATCCATATGGCCTTCTTACAAATGTGAAAGGGCCTGGGTGGGATTGTTGTTGATATGGCCTCCTTCTGCACTGTAGGAGTTCTGTGATTCTATTCTACGATATCACATTCACTTAATTTGAATGAATCACATTCATTTAATGTTAGGTTACAACTGCAAATGTAGCTGAATTGAAATATCATGTGGATAACACCATAAACTAATATCACAATCATCAGGAAAATCTTCAGCTGACAAGGGTCAGAGAAAACCAAGTGGCCTGGATTTTCACAAGTACAGCCATGAACCCAAGGTTAGGCGATTGGTCTTGTCAACGTCTGCTTCTTTGTGTGGCGGCTGCTGAGTCTTTGTGCATCTTCAAGAAAGAGCTTGACTGGGGCAACAATCGTGGGCTAAATGGCATTACAGTCAACACATGGACCCATGCGGTCTCCTGTACAAGTGTCATTCCCTGACAGGATTGGAGAGGGACTCATCAGTGAAAAAACTCAGAACTGGCAGTCAAACAACATGCAGCAGCTGAATCTAAATTAGCTTATTGCTGTTAATTGTGTATTGTCGAGCTGGATGCATGTTTGTTTATACTTTATATATTAAAAAATATACTCTGCCACAGTCCCTTTTTTAATGAAAATTCCTACATTCATATTAAACATGTCACATTGTAATTGTCAGTTGATGCGGTACGGCATCACCACTGATGAGAGGAAGTAATTATTTGTCTACATAGGCTAGTGTTAAAGGAAAATAGAAGCAGCAGTAGGAATATTAGATCCTTATTAGTCCCTAGCCTCTTTTAGTCATCAACGAGATCATCCTTATCTGTGACTGAACTTCACACGGACACCCTTGTTTCATATCCTGTAATGGCCCACATTTTCCCGTTTCCAGATCATTGGAGACCGGAAGTATCACTTATATGCGTGTCCTGATTCTACGGAAGGCCTGTTGCGTGGATTTACATGGGAATTCACTGTTCCTTGGGACCCTCCGTGAATGTCACTGACTCTATGAGTTAGAGTCAGAAGCTTGGGCAGCTCTGATGGACTTACCTGGATTGTTAGTCAGGAAATGTTGGACAATTTACAACTTAGTCTAACCCCTGGCGAACTACAGAACTGACCTCCAAATTTCTTAGTGACCACTGCCTTGCTCTGACTATCCCTACCAACCGCCTACCTCCAGATCTGACTACCATCTCACCCACTTACCACCTCATCCATCTGATATCTCACTCACTGCCTCCCCACCCACCTGGAGCCCTACTGACCTACCACAGCATTTACTTGCCACACTACCCACCTACATTTCATCTACAAGCCATTTCATCCATCTGCCAGCCTACTCACCAGCTACACTACTTAACTGCCACTCTACGCATCTGCCACCTCACTTGTCTGCCAGAGCACTCACATCCCACCCTATCCACCTACCACTTACCCACCTCATTCATTTACCCATCTATCTCACCCAGCTACCCACCCTACCACCTGTTCATTCACCCATCCGTTCACTGACATTCAAACGGGACCTTCACCATATGGCAGCCCGTGCTGAATAAAGGGATTGGCCCTGCCTTTCTCTCCCCAACTCTACTCCATTGCAAAGGAGTTCTCCAAGGGGTGCTGCACTCTGTGTCTCTGGGGAATCCAAGCTGGGGAGGAGAAACATGAAGCAGCATTGAGTTGGGGAAATATTTGAATGGAGTGGCAATCCGATGATGATTGCTACTCCTTGGAAGATCTGGGCCAGCTAGTTAGCAGAAATTAAGCAATCTCAGATTTAAAATGGAGAATTGGTCCAGCATCCATTGTGGTTTGCAGCATTGTGATCAGTAAAAATTGCAACAACAACATTACTTTAGGCACATAGAATCCCTACAGTGCAGAAGAAGGCCATTCAGCTCATTAGGCCCTATATCCATAACCCCAGGTATTTACCTTGCAAGTCTCCCTGACACTGCTCTAATTTTAGTCAAAAATCCCTTACACATGTGAATATTTACTTAATACTTACTACCAGTCAGAAACCATGGAAGGAAAGCACTCTTAACAACAAATGCACATTCTGCTTTTCATCTAGCCACCGTACCAACAATTGCATTAAATATTAAAAGCCACATGAGATCACATGTCAAGTGATGGTGTCTATCGACCACTTGCATTTACTAATCAGAAATGTCACTGGCCACATCTGGCTTCCAACAAGCCCACTTCCATTCCAAATTTGCATAGGATTTTATAATAGGAATATGAATTAAGGGCAATATATTTGACATGGGGATTGAATTATATTTGTGCACGTTTGTTCAATTACCTCTTTCTCGAACCCCACTTCACCTGAAGATAATGTTGGGAGTGTTACACAGCTACATAACCACACATGGCCATAAATATGTATCTCCATAGTTAATATGCAGCCAGTGAGTTTGTCAAGTATTTCATCATCCAAATGGCCTTTAAATATTACCTCTTATCAAAAGTAAAAATCATTTTGATCTCCACAGGTGGCTGCATCACTTTAAATTTAATTATTATTCACTGCGGGCAGTCATTTAAGGGGTTATTTTCATGCAACTTTCTGTTTTTTTCCAACAACTTGCAGTGCCAGCACCAACATGGGCTGAAGGTTGGGGTCACATTATGTAAATACAACTGAACTCCACTTATGCAATTAAACAATTGAAAAATCTACCCCTTCATGTTGAGCCTTACACCTGAGCTGTAGTCAGGGGCAGCATGGTAACACAGTGGTTAGCACTGCTGCCTCACAGCACCAGGGACCTGGGTTCAATTCCTGACTTGGGTCACTGTCTGTGTGGAATTTGCACATTCTTCCCCCCCCCCCCCCCGTGTTTGCGTGGGTTTCCTCAGGGTGCTCCGGTTTCCTCCCACAGTCTGAAAGACATGCTGATTAGATGCATTGACCTCAACAGGCACCGGAGTGTGGCGACTAGGGGAATTTCACACTAACTTAATTGCAATGTTAATGTAAACCTTACTTGTGACTAATAAATAAATTTTAACTTTAACTATTCCAGTCACATGCACTTCACTCATTTCCTTGGAACTGAACCTCTGTGAGGAGCAGTATCTTCAGCAGAGAAAAATCTCTTGTAGGAAATTGCCAAAAGATACAGAGGCTCAAAGACAATCAGTTAGATGGAGATGAAGAGTTTATTGTGTTGCTCTGAAGAAAAATAACTTGAATTGTGATTACAAGCTGAGTAAATTTCAAGTGAAATGTTTGCAATTTATATAGAATGTTGGTGAGACCACATCTGGAGTATTGTGTCCATTTTGGTTTCCTTATTTGAGGAAGGATGTGGTGGCATTGGAGGCAGTTCATAGGAGGTTCACCAGATTGATTCCAGGGATGAAAGGGTTGATGTATGAGGAGGGATCAAACAGTTTTGTGTTTATACTCACTGGAGTTTAGAAAGATGAGAGGTGATCTGATCGAGGTATATAAAATTCTAAAAGAGATTGATAGAGTAAACTTAGACCAAATGTTGCCTGTTATGGGGCATTTGAGAACAAGAGGTCACTGGTATAGGTTGAGAAGCAGTAGACTTAAAACTGAGATGAGGAGGGACTACTTCTCGCAGAGGGTGGTGAATTTGTGGAACTCGCTGCCCCATTGCGCAGTAGAAACTGAATCATTAAATGGCTTCAAGAAGGAGATAGATATATTTCTGATTAAAAAATGAGTAAAGGGATATTGGGGAATGGCTAGGCAAGTGGATTTGAGGGCAGGGAGAAATCAGTCATGATCTAATCGATTGGCAGTGCAGGCTTGAAGGGCTGAATTTGCCTATTTCTGCTCCTAATTTCTACATTCTTTTGTAAAAGGCAATGTATGCATAATAGACTGATTTGCAGGGTTAAGAGGAAAAATCTAGGGTGTGTGTCTATGCTGAACAGTGGTTCCAAAAAGCCAGTACAGATATGACATACCGAGTGCCCTCTTCATGTGCGGTAATAGTCGACAATTTTAAGTATTGCTTTCTTCCTTTTTCCCCAGATATCACAAGATCAACGCTAAATCTGGTTGTGTGAATGACCAGATGACTTGCTCCCTGGCCTTTTGTCAGTTTTACTCTGAACCAGTTGTTAGGAGGTGGGAAAGCCAGGATGTTCTCATTGACTTTTCCCTTCCCCTTTTGTGGGTGTCAACGGCCTCCGCTCAGCATTTCGCTGCAAGTCTGGCAAATATCAAACGTTCAGCAGTGTGGGAGACCATTGGTACAAAATTCATGTCTCGTTATTTCACGGGACCACAGCTCTGCTTCACCACCATACTGTTTCACAGTCAGAGTTGTTAAATTATGGAACAGACTGCAGTCTTGTGCAGCGAAATGAGATTTCCTCGATGCTTTCAAAAGATTCCAGATTCAATAGACACTGAGGAAAAATGAGTTTGGTGAAAATGATTTTTGTTCCTCCTCTCTGACTTACACTGTTTCTGATCAAAATGGAATTCAGGAAATTGATTATACTATGACCAGTTGATCGATGTGTGGAAAAATGACTTGTTTTATGCAAACTGATATTTGCATTTGTTGCAGGATTTTAGCACCATCCCTTGATGCCACTCCTTTATATGTAACTGTTCCCCATTGATCCCCATCAGTATCAATAATCCTTTGCCCTTTTAAACTCTTTGAATACTCTTCTTAGCCTTCCCACAGCCTTCTCTGCTATAGTGGGCACAGTCCTATTTTTCAAGCCTGTCATAATTCTATTTTTTCATGCTTTGTATTGTACGTCTTTCATCTGAAACTCTAACCTGCCCATTCAGGTGGAGGTGAAATATCTCAGAGCTCTATCGCAGAAGTGCAGGGGAGTTCTCTTGGTGTCCTGGTCACGGGATCATAGTAATGCAGGAACAGGGATAGAACATTCAGCCCCTCGAGCCTGTCTGCCATTTCTTTTGTTCTTGTGAAGATGATTTGCATCATGGGTGATAGAATCATAGGAATGGTTCGAAAAGAAGGCCATGCCTCCTATTCAGTTCACATTTGCTCTCTGTAAGGGCTACTCAGCTAGTCCCACTCCCCTACCTTTCCCCCATATGCCTGCAAATGGTTACTCTTCAACTAATTATCTAATTGCCTTTTGAAAACTTTGATTGAACCTACCTCTATTACAGCCTCAGGCAGTGCATTTCAGATCCAAAAGAAGTGCTGCGTAAAAAGAAACGTTTGCCCCCAAGTTGCTTTTGGTTCCTTTGTCAAGCACCTTAATGAACCCACTGGTTCTCTATCCCTCTGCCAATGGGGACGGTTTCTCTCCATCTACTCTGTCCAGACTCTTTGTAGTTTTGGACACCTCCATCAAATCTCTCCTGCAGTTGACGCCAAACCAGTGCTTTTTGAAGGATCATCATCACTTGCTTACTTTTGTACTCTATGGGCAGGACTTTCCAGCTGCGCTAGCCCCAAGGCCAGAAATTCCTGCCTGACGTCAACAGATCTTTTCATGGTCCACCCCCGCCTGCGCTGATTCCCATGGCGGGTGGGAAGGGAAAATTCCACCCTATGCCTCTATTCACAAAACCGTGGATGCCACCTTTCTTCTTAATCACTTTCTCAACCTGCCCTGTTACCTTCAATGATTTGTGCACATATACCCTCAGCTCCCTCTGCTCTGGACCCCATTTAGAATTGTGTTCTTTATTTGATTTTGCCATTGCTAATTCTTGCTGCTAAATATATTACTTCACACTTCTCTGCATTAAATTTCATCTGCCATGTGATTGACACCACTAAAACAGATAAACAAATCATTTATCTCACTGCTATTTGTTGGTTCGTGTACAAATTAGTTGCTGCATCTGCCAACAAAATAACACTGACTGAACTTTAAAAGTAATTAATTGGCTAGAAAGTGTTTTGGAACAATCTGAGACACGAAAGGCACCATTTAGGTGCAAGTTCTTTCATTAGTAAATTTACTCGGCACCTTCTGGTAGCTCCAACATCCTCACTAAAATGAGGTGCACAGAACTGTACACAGTACACCAATTGCAGTTTGATCAATGCCTTGTACAGATTCATCATCTCTGCCTGATTGTGTTCAAGGTTGAAACCTGGAATTCTATTTTGCACACAGAAGTCCTTTAAAAGCTTTAATGAATCAATACCTATTCTCTGTTCCTCTGATCCAGAGTTTTAATGTTTCGGTTACATTTTCATCTTCTGTCCTTTTTGCAAAAATAAATGACTTCACTATGTACTCAATTTTTAATCTACCATTTTAAAAGTGAAAGAGACACAGCCAGCTGGTCAGTAAGTTGAATTGTGTTGAGGGTAGGTACCAAGACCAGGAATCCGGGATCCAGGAGTCTTTTTGGGCCGATGGTGGTTTCCCAGTCGGCTGCTGTAACTTTGAGGAGGGACTGGTGGCAAGAACCATAGAACCGTAGAATCCCTACAGTGCAGAAGGAGGCCATTGGGCCCATCAAACCTGCACTGACAACAATCCCACCCAGATCCTATCCCTGTAATCCTAAGCAATTAATGTGCTAATCTCCCTGACACTAAGGGATAATTTAACATGGCCAATCAACCTAACCCGCATCTTTGGAGTGTGGGAGGAAATCGGAGCATCCATACAGACAAGGGGAGAAAGTGCAAACTCCACACAGACAGTCACCCAAGGCTAGAATTGAACCCGGGTCCCTGGTGCTGTGAGGCAGCAGTGCTAACCACTGTGTCACTGTGCCGCAATCCAATCTCATTAGTGCATCGAACAGATGTTTCTGAGAATCATTTGCCCAAACTATTGCAACTTTGGAGAAGTGTGTAGGATATTCCTGGTACAGTTATTTAAAGGCATGGGGAGGCACAATTAAGGCAAACAGCAATTGGAGTCTGGTCGATGTCTGGTAAACAGAGCAATGAAGTTCAGTGCTTTCACAGAACTCAGAGGGTGCAACTGTCAGGGAAGACTGAACAAGCTGCGGCTCTGTTCCCCGAAAAAGAGACTGAGGGCTGGATTTAGGCGCGTATTTGAAATCAGGAATTTTTCAAACTCATTGCATCCTATGTAGTAAAAAGTGCCCCATGCCCCAATGTGCACAACTTCCAACCTGCAGTGTTGGGGGAAGTGGGGACTGGTGGGGGCGTGGTAGGTGTGGGATGGTACTGTATCTGTTCACAGAGTGTAGTCAGCCACTGGGGGGATGAAAAGCTCCTCTCGGTTCTCTATGACTTTGCTCCAGTTGTCTTGGCACCCCGATCAGCAAGTCGATTCAGCTTACCCATTCTAGCCTCCCTTCCAGCAGATACACCACAACAGCAGATGGCACAGGAGGAGGAAGATGATAAAAATAATTCAGAAAGAATGGAGAAATAACTACCCCCTTGTAGATGATAATGATGTTGGGAACAACAAGCAGGATGATGATGGAATTGGGGAGAGATGAATCAGGATTCATTTCGCTGCAGTGGGCCCTTCTCTGCGTTTCATCGAGCCAGCCTCCAGGTCTAACTCACCTCCTGTTCCACCTGCCTCTTCCCTGCCTTTGCACCGGCACAGATACTTTCATCCAAGACAATTAAATAGCGGCTGATTCACAGAGCACGAGGGGGCTGGAGGAATGGGAAGTGTCTGATGCTGCACCACTTTCCCAACAGAGGAGAGGCCTCTATCGTTCAAGACATGGGATTCAGAACTCCAATGGGAGGGATGTTTCAGGAACATCAAACCTACGTTGAGGGTCTGCAGTCAGTCTCCCAGATGCGCAACAAACTGACAGGCATGATTCTCAAGTTTAGAGCTCTCATTTGTGCCGACATTAGGGAAGATTTGTCTTTGTTGCAAGCACCAGTGGACCGTGTTCTATCTCCGCAGGATTTTAAAGGTTTGACCCTGTCAGAACTACTGAGGAAAGCAGCATGCAGGCAGAGTGGGGAAAAAAAATAACAACACTGCAAAAGAGGATTTCTGGCTGAGAAATAAGGAATGAAGTATACCACACTTTCCAGTTTGGCTTGCTTCAGATGATGTTGACACCTGCTGCACTGTATAATTCTTGGTTTAAGTTACCCCGAATGCTTTAGCTGAAAAGCAGGACACCCAGATCTGCTAATCTGGGTTACTTCAGACCCAGGAGACCAGGAATATGGGAAGAAACAAAAGCACAAGGAAATTCAACAGGGCAGGTCTCGGAGCAGAAATCTGGTGTTCATCATGACTGAATCCTTACAGAATGTGATTCTGCAAGGTGCCTGTTTCTCTGAGGTCTCTCTGTATGAGACATCTTTCACGGCTAACAAAACAATCTGGTCCTAAACCACTAAGGGTTATCACACAAGAATTTTGGCTTTGTGCAATAATGTAGAAGGGATGACAATGAATTGCTAGTCTGTTTCACACTTCCCCCCATTTTTCTTTATGAAGATGTGCGGGTTAGGTTGATTGGCCATGCTAAAATTGCCCCTTCGTGTCCTGAGATGCGTAGGTTAGAGGGATTAGCGGGTAAATATGTAGGGATATGGGGGTAGGGATTGTGGTTGGTGCAGACTCGATGGGCCAAAATGGCCTCTTTCTGCACTGTAGGGTTTCTATGATTCTATGAGACCTTGAACTCTGATTGAAAACAGTAAGTGGGGGGTCAAAACAGAATTATTATATTTTTCTGCTTTATTTGTTAATGTCACAAGTAGGCTCACATTAGCACTACAATGAAATGACTGTGAAAATCGCAAACTGATGAGGCCACTCTTTAAGTGACCACTGAGAGAAAAATAACAACAGCCTCAGGCACTACCCATCTCCTTAGTCTTGTGGAACTGTTCAGTTCTTGTCCGTAATGGGAATGATTTGGGTTATGTGGTAATGTGGACCCTTTAAGGGACAATCCTTTTCAGGCCATGTGATCAGGACAGATGCTATTGAATGGCCATGTGGGCCAATCAGAAGCGAAGGCATCCTTGGACAAGGTGGACCTTCAGTTGGAACCAGGGAGGGAGAGAGTAGATCTGTGCATGCACGCTATCAGACCCTCATCCTGAATATAGATATATTAGTTTAATAAACCCTTTATTGTTGGAGCCACATTGAGCTTTACTCCAGGTTAAAAATGGATGACCTGGAAATTATTAACCTGAATCAATGTGCTATAGTTCACATTTATGTTCTGTAGCACTATGGCTCATGGAGTTACACGACATCCCCAGTTAGCTTAATAAATGTTTTTAATATTTAATTCTTTAACTGAAACTGAAATGCATTCATTTTATGATGAGCATTTTCCAATAAATAAAACAATACCAGATATTGAAATTTTAAATCAATAACCCTTATTTATGTTTGACAAAACTGTTCTGTTTAATTATAGTGAAATTATATATTAAGCTGATGCATCAAACTGCAACACTATTTCTACAGTGTGCATTACATTCCACTGGCAAGGAAGAGATTAAAGGTGGCTCCATGAAATGAAGATGTAAGTCCTGATTTTGTAATCATTGAAAGTCTGGTTAGTGTCCATAGCCATACTATAGGTATAACTGTGCTGATGACACAAGGATTAAACCACTCACAATTCTACAATCCTAGGTCTTATTATTCATTTATCTGTGGGTGTCGGGCCTGAATGCCAACTGGCTATCAATTGCAACACTCACTCAGCCAGAAGCATTTAAAGGGATGTTGCTTGTCCTGCGAGTGTATTACAATATTTTCATTCATAAGATTTTAAACCTAAGTGTAGGTCCAGACACTTCAGCACAGGGCAGGTGTCAGTCGTGGGCTGAGGAAAGCTTAAGTTTGAAAAAAAGCTGAGAAAATACAACAGAGGTATATGCTGGAGTACTTCCTTCCTGCACAGGTGACGAGGCAAACTATCTGAAGGTGGGAGGGGTGGGTCAGATTAATGCTGTCTCCCATGTCCATCTAACCTGGATGCAAAAATGCTAAAACCTTTGGGCTTCCATTTAAGAGCCAAGGTTTCTTTTATTCATTCGTGGGACATGGATGTTGCTGGCTAGCCAGCATTTATCACCCATTCATCATTGCCCTTGAATTGAGTGGCTTGCTCAGCCATTTCAGAGGGCAGTTGAGAGTCAACCATGTTGCTGTGGGTCTGGAGTCACATACAGGCCAGACCAGGCAAGGGCGACAGATTTCCTTCCCTAAAGGACATTAGTGAACCAGATGGATTTTTCTGACAATCGACAATGGTTTCATGGTCATCAGTAAATTCTTAGTTACTAGTTTTTTAAAATTGAATTCAAATTCCACCGGCTGCAGTGGCGAGATTCAAACCCAGCTCCCAGAACATTAGCTGAGTTTCTGTGATTAATAGTCTAGCGATTATACAACCAGACCATCACCTCCCCTCCAGATAAATAGCAAGTGGCAATAGTTACTATCCTTGTGCAAGCTACCTCCTTCTCCATGCAAGAGTTGTTGCTCCCTGCTCCCCAGAATTCCAGGTGAAAGGAAGCTGTTTCTGTTTCTACACGGTGCCAATGTGCAGGACACATTTGCAATGGCTTTGGTACATCTTTCTCTTGGTACTTGCATGCACTTCTCCAGATGTGGACTAATGGCCATGGCATTGCCACAGAAAGGATCTTTGCAAATGCAGAGTATGTGGCACCTTAAAGAAAGCTCAATTGCAGAGCACGTTCTCTCCTGAATGTTCTGGAACGGAATGTGGAATCCTAAAACAGCTAGTTAATCATTGCTGGATCGGAAGGTATAATAACTCCAGGAGTAGAAATTTCCAGCTGTGTTCACCCCAACTCCATAGAATCTCACCCAAGAGCAATGGACTTTTGCATGTCCTGTCCCACCTGCTAAGATTCCCTTGGCTGGCAGGTCGAGAAAATTCCACCCCAGGAATCAGCTGTAAAAGTACTTTATTGCATAAAGTGAAGCAAAGTCACAAGCCTGTGGTGAACACAAACAGGTCCCAATTGGGACTTAGCAATGATGGACCCACTCAGGAGCTTACTTTACACAGGACTCCGTATACGAGCTCCGCCTGATGAGTTAATTACCAATCCCCAGGGAGCTCCTATCCAACAGGAGGTCAATCAGTGATTCCACCCCCCCCATGCAAGTTTTGGGGGTTATCACAGAAAGATTTTGACTTTGGGCGATAACATAAAATGCGTGACAATAAATTATTTTACACCTCTCCCCATTTTTTTTTGGAAACCTTGAACAGTGGTTGAAAAACAATAAGCGGGGATCGAAACAGAATTATTCTTGGAAGGATACAGGTGTAGGTCTATGTACCTGTGGAGGAGTAACCCCTACTCTCCTTTCAGTCAGATATTATGTGGAGATTACGGTAATAGTGAATCACGTTGCTCCGGGAAAAAAACCTTTGTGCTGCAGGGATAGATCATACTGCAAAGGCGAGTTTTATTTTATATTTAAGACATATTACTCAGGTGCTAAGGGTCTAAAAATAATAGCAAGTTTAATGATATTTGTTTTAAAGGCAGGGAAGTTTCTGGATTAATTTATTCATCATGCCAAGCTGCGGGGTCATATTGGCTGTTACTTCACTTCAATTGATATTTTATGACAAATCCTATCGTCGCTGGAAATATGTAGCAGTTGTTACTGAAATATAAAACACTGTTTATATTTCCCTGAAATAATTTTACTGCTAACTGACAGCTTCCTCTCGAGTGTTACTGCAGCAGTGAATATGATTTATCATATTCCACATATTTAATCTTATGTAGTATTTTCAGTTAATAGCACTTTCAGACAGGCTAGTGAAATATTTATTTTAAAACCAATAATTATAATACAGTGTAGAAATAAGTCAAGTATTAAAGTTACTTGAGTCAATTTTAAATCATTCTGAAGTAAATGTTTATAAAAGTTAGAAATGTGTGACAAGATTATTTGTTATTTTCAAAGTTTCTATATCCACGATATAGTGGCACAGCAGTTAGCTCTGCTGCCTCACAATGCCAGGGACCTGGGTTTAACTCCCAGCTTGGGGCACTGTCTGTGTGGAGTCTGCACATTCTCCCTGTGTCTGTGTGGGTTTCCTCCGGGTGCTCTGGTTTCCTCCCACAGTCCGAAAGATGTGCTGGTTAGGTGTACTGGCCATGAATTCTCCATCAGTGTACCCAAACAGGCGCCAGAGTGTGTTGACTAGGAGATTTTCATAGTAACTTCATTGTAGTGTTAATGTAAGCCGACTTGTAACAATACTAAATAAACCCAGTGCGTAAAAGCATCTCCAGCTGAAATTCTGTGTATTGATTTAGTCAATGAACATTATCAGTTTCTACAGACATATTCAGGGCAATTTTAACTTGAACTCACTACTGATGGGATTGGGTACAACTTGCTTGACTTTACTCCTCTTTGAAGTCTGATGACAGTGATAAGTGGATGGGATGTAAAACTAATGTTCCAAGCAATCACGTCAGTATATTAAAGGAGGAAATGTTGAGTATCCTAAATTTTATTAAGGTAGACAAGTTCCCAGGGCCGGATAGGATCTATCCCAGGTTACTGTGGGAGGCAAGGAAAGAAATAGCTAGATCTTAGCAGATATCTTCACATTCTGTTTGACCACAGGTAAGGTTTCAGAGGCCTGGAGAATAGCAAATGTTGTTCCCTTGTTTAGGAAAGGAAGCAGCGATAATCCAGGAAAGTTTAGGCCGATGAGCCTGATGTCAATGGTGGCGAGGCTTTTGGATAAGTGACAGGATATATGCATATTTTGAAGAAAATGGACGAGTTAGTGACAGTTTTTGTACAGGGAAGGTCATGTCTCACCAACTTGATTGAGTTTTGGAAGAGGTGACAAAGATAGTTGATGAGGGAAGGGCTGTGGGTGTAGTTTATATGGTCTTTAGTAAGGTGTTTGACATGGTCCCACATGGCAGACTTGTACAAAAACTAAAATCGCGTGGACTGATGAGCTGGCTAGATGGACACAGAACTGGCTTTGTTATAGACGGCAGAGAGTAGTGTTGAAGGGTGTTTTGCAGAATGTAGATCTGTAGCTAGTAGTGTTCCACAGAGATCAGTGATGGGACCTCCGTTGTTTGTAGTATATGTAAAAGATCCGGAGGAAAATGTGAGTGGACCAAAGTTTGCAGATGACACGAAGATTGGTGGAGTTGCTGATAGTGCCATGGACTTGGGCACAGAATGGCATATGGAGTTTCATCCAGACAAACATGAGCTAATGCATTTTGGAGGATCAAATTTAGGTGTGAGTTACACCGTAAATGTCAGAACCCTTCGGAACATTAACATACAAAGGGATGTGGGTATGCAGGTCACAGTTCCCTAAAAGTGGCAACACAGGTGGCCAAGGTGATTAAGAAAGCATACGGCATGCTTATCTTCATCAGCTGGGCCACTGAGTGCATGAGTTGGGAAATCACGTTGCAGGTATATAAAATCTTGTTAGGCTGCATTTGGAGTATTGTGTGCAGTTTTGATCACCACATTACCAGAAGGACGTGGACGCTTTGGAGAGAGTGCATATAAGATTCAGCAAGCTATTGCCTGGTCTCGAAGATGCTGGCTATGAGAAGAGGTTGAATAAACTGGGATTGTTTTCACTGGACTAGAAAGACAGAGGCTGAGGGGGTGACTTGATAGAGGTCTATTAAATTATAAGAACAGACAGGGTGGATAGTCAGAAGCTTTTTCCCAGGGTCAATTACAAGGCACTGCAGATTCAAGGTGAAAGGGGGAAAGTTTAAGGGAGATGTGCAGAGAAAATGTTTCATACAGAGAGTGATGGGTGGCTGGAATGCGTTGCCAGAGGAAGTGTTTGAAGCAGGCACATTAGCAACTTTTAAGAGGCCTCTGGATGTGTACATGAATAGGGATGGAATAGAGGGATATGGACTGAGTAAGGGCAGGAGGTTTTTTTTAGTTTAGTTAGAGCATCATGATCAGCACAAACTTGAAGGGCCAAAGAGTCTGTTCCTGTCTTGAGGGATTCCTGGTAGGTTAGGTTAAAATCAGTTCCAGTTTATTCAGCCCTATTACCAAGTCAATTCCGTGGACTGTGATGGTCGATGTGTTTGTCAGTTTAGCTGTGCTGAAATGCAGCCTACACTGACATAGCCAAGTTGGGATGAAAAGCTGTTTCTGTTTTGCAAGTTTTACCTTAATAACAAAATTGCACAAATGTTCCAAGAGCAAACCCGGTTCTAGCTGTTAATTTTGTTACTGTCTGTGTAAAAGTGTGTTTGACACACTTGTGGGCGGCATGGTAGCACAGTGGTTAGCACTGCTGCTTCACAGCTCCAGGGGCCTGGTTTCCATTCCCAGCTTGGGTCACTGCCTGTGTGGAGATTGCACATTCTCCTCGTGTCTGCATGAGTATCCTCCAGGTGGTCTGGCTTCATCCCACAGATATGCGGGTTAGGTTGATTAGCCATGATAAAAATTGCCCATTAGTGTCCTGAGATGCATGGGTTAGAGGGATTAGCGGGTAAAATATGTAGGGATATGGAGGTAGGGCCTGGGTTGGATTGTGGTCGGTGCAGACTCAATGGGCTGAATGGCCTCTTTCTGTGCTTATGGGTTTCTATGATTCTATGACAAACCTCTCTGAAGGATAAAATAATTTTATGGATATCACTTTCATATCCCTCAGAAGCACCTCTACATCTTTCCACATTTGGAAGCAAAGACTCCTATTAGATTGTCTGGATACCTTAACATTAAAATGAAATCTGGTACAGTATCTCTGAAGGGAGCTGCGGAATTCTCCCGTCCCACCTGCCACAGGAATCGGGCGGGACACGTACCATACGCGTTGACCTCGGGTGGGATTTTCTGACCTTGGGGCGAGTGCGGCTGGAAAATCCCGCCCGAGGTGTTTTAAGATGATTTTTAGCATTATCATAAGTAGGTGGAAAAGGGGTTTGCTTTATGAATGCACCACTCCTTTAAGTAGCAATGGCAGGTCCCTCTCTGTATTAAACCTGTCACCTAAAGCTACTTCTGCAAGTCCACAAACATGACAGGAAATCATTTTTTTTCTGTAATTGAACCACTAGGAATCTTCTTAAGTCTGAACTTGTTTTTTTATATTTAGATTGTGAGAAGAAGGTTCAGAAAAATGGTGCAGATGTTTTGCTAAACTTCAAGTTAAATTATTTCTGTTTTGTGAGGTCCGATTTGGCCAGTCACACCTGTGACAAAGACAGGCTTCTCTCAAATACAACCCCACTGGTTGCTGGGAGCAGAAAAAGACTAATGACAGTCCACTGAAGAACATACACTTTGTAATTGAAAGTACAAGAATTTGCATATATTTGAATTTTATCTTTTCCACTTGCCAATGGTAATGAATATCCATTAACCTGAAAAGGGACGGACATTTCTCTGAGAATTTCTTCTCTGAGGTTTCGCAGATTGCTCATGGATAAATAGGGAACTTTGTAGTTCTCAAATGATGTTCTTCACATGAGAATGTGTGAGCCAGCCACTCAACTATCCAAAAAATATGTTTATAACAATGTGCAGTTCCATTTTTAATTCATTCATAGGATACGTGTGTCGCTAGTTTGGCCAGCATTTATTGCTCTTTTCTAATTGCCTTTGAGAAGGTGATGGTGATCTACTTTCCCGAACCTCTGCAGTCCACATGGGGCAGGCACACACATTGTGTTTTTAGGCAGGGAGCTTCAGGATCTTAATCCAATGGCAGTAAAGGAATGACAACATAGTTCCAGGTCAGGATGCTGTGTGGCTTGGAGGGGAACTTAGAAGTGTTCTGGTCCCTTACATCTGCTTGTTTTTCTGGAGGTGGAGGTTTAGACAGTGCTGCTGAAGGAGCCTTGGCGAGTTGTTGCAGTGCATCTTGTAGATGACACACACTGCTGCCACTGTAAGTTGGTGGTGGAGGAAGCAAATGTTGATGATGATGGATGAGTGCCAAACAAGCAGGCTGCTTTGTCTTGGGTGTTGTTGAGCATCTTGAGTGTCTCATCCTGACAAGTGGAGAGTATTCCATCAAATTCCTGGCTTGTGCCTTATAGATGGTGGACAGGACTCAGGAGGTGCATTGCTCACTGACCTGTTTTTTGATCTAATCTTGTAGCCACAATGTTTTTATAATTGGTCCAGTTCAGTTTCTGGTCAATGGCAACCCCAAGAATGTTGATTGTGGGGGATTCGGTGATGGTAATGCCATGGTTTCCTGCCACTTTTCAACCTAAGCCTCACTATTGAACATAAGAACATAAGAACATAAGAAATAGGCCAGATGGCCTACTCCTGCTCCTATTTCTTATGTTCTTATGTTCTTATGTTCTTATTGTCCAGGTTTTGTTGCAGATGGTAACAGACTGTTTCTGTGTCTCTGCCCCACATGGATTGCAGAGGCTCAGGAAGGTAGCTCACCATCACCTTCTCAAAGGCAATTAGGAACAGGCAATGTCAAAGGAAGATGGTTAGATTCTCTCTTGTTGGAATGGCCATTGCCTGGCAATTGTGTGGTACCAATGTTACCTGCCACTTTTCAACCTAAACCACACTATTGTCCAGGTCTTGTTGCAGATGCTACCAGATTGCTTCTGTGTATGAGGAGTCACAAATAATCCTGAACATTGTGCACTCATCAGCAAATATTCCCACTTCTTGTCTTATGCTGGATTTAACTCTGGTTTATACATATCAGGCGGCCAGCATTGCCTGCTGATAAAACATGAAAGCAACCTTAAATCGCAACTTTAATGCAAAAAAGGACATGTTTCATTATTTCCCATATTCCTGGAATTTCAATTTACAAGTAGAGACAGCTGAAGGATCACATTTTGTAATCTTGCTTGGCTCTTTTAGTTGCCATGATGTGGAGATGCCGGCATCGGACTGGGGTAAGCACAGTAAGAAGTCTCACAACACCAGGTTATAGTCCAACAAGTTTATTTGGTAGCACGAGCCACAAGCCTTCAGAGCACTGCTCCTTCATCAGGTGAATGGAAGTTGTGCAGGTGTAGGAAACCAGCAAGGGCACCTTAATTATTTAACACTTTAATAGAGAGTTCCCAAACAGAAACAGTATTAGCATTGGGATCCCGCCTTTGTTGGCGATCTAGGTGTCCAGATTACCAACAACCTGTCCTGGTTCCTCAGTGCTGACGCTATAATTAAGAAAGTCCACCAGCACCTCTACTTCCTCAGAAGGCTAAGGAAATTTGGCATGTCAGCTATGACTTTCACCAACTTTTACAGATGCATCATAGAAAGCACTCTTTCTGGATGTATCACAGCTTGGTATGGCTCCAGCTCTGTCCAAGATTGCAAAAAACTATAAAGGATTGTGAATGAAGCCCAGTCCATCATACAAACCAGCCTTCCATCCATTCACTCTGTCTATACTTACTGCTGCCTCATAAAAGCAGCCAGCATAATTAAGGACCCCATGCATCCTGGACATTCTCTCTTCCACCTTCTTCCAATGGGAAAAAGATACAAAAATCTGAGGACATGTACCAACTGACTCAGGAATAATTTCTTCACTATTGGCATCAGACTTTTGAATGGACCTACCTCGTATTAAGTTGATTTTTCTCCACACCCTAGCCAAGACTGTAACACTACAATCTGCACTCTCTCCTTTCCTTCTCTATGCACGGTATGCTTTATCTGTATAGCGTGTAAAGAAACAATACTTTTCACTGTATACTAATAATACATGTAACAATAATAAATCAAATCAAGTCAAATCAAAAGTCTTTGCCCTGTAAACCAAGCTGACATCAGAGTTTTAAAGAGCGCAGTGTCAGAAAATGTATGAGGACAAGTCACATTTTGTGCAGAAAGTAAAATCTGGCTCAATATTTTCAATGGTAGGCAATAGGGATTTTTCTTTTCTATTGAGTCAGGTTCTTCCTGTCAAAAAATCCTTCACAACTGCAAAAATGGGTTACCAGTCGGCAATAGATCATTTTCACCTTGATAAGTGGTAATTTTTAATACCATTTTTCTTCAATTTAAACATCCACCAATCAAAATGAATTTTTTTTCATGTGGTTGATTATATGAAATCAGAATTTGATAAGGGAATGGTAGAAAACCAGCCAATCACAATGCATTATAATCCAGCTTTAATAATAACTAGTAATAAGGCTGTTTTTATACCCTTCAAGGATCTAAATTGCCACTTAACTGTGCAAGCAAGTTCAATTTTTGTAGTTATAACTCTGTATTCATTTTATAAAACCAGATTTAATGATGGCATGTGGCTGACAGTAGATGGTACAGTGCTGTTAACAGTGAGAACTTAAACAAGATGAAAAAAAACTTGGCAAATACAATATTAATACGATACATTATAACTTTAAACAAACTGTGATGAAAGTGCCTTGTGGCCTGATAAGGGTGTGATGGAACACTACTCTTCACTCAAAGGTAATTTAACTTTTTTTGATTTGCTCATGGGATGTGCACATTCCTGGCAAAAGCCAGCATTTATTGTCCATCCCCTAATTCCCTTCGGAAGGTGGTGGTGAGCTGCCTTCTTCAACCATTGCAATGGATCTGGTGAAGGCACATCCACTGCTGGGAAGGGAGATCAAGGATTTTGACCCAGAAAGGATGAATTAACAACAACTACGGGGCGGATTTTGTCACAAAAATTCTGAGCAAAATTTTCTCAGGAAAGTGTAAAATGGTGAGAAAACAATTGATCTTTTCATTGTTTTTCCAGCGAGATGAGTGGTGCTAATTTACGGCACTCTGTACAATACAGTAGCCGTAATGTGAATCTTGCCAGTGTGGTTGGTGGAGGTGGGGGGGTGGGGGGGGGGGTGCGGAGTCTTACCTTGCCAAAATCTGGCTGCTAACCATGAGGGGCACCCACGCACAGGCGCTCTGATATCCCACTATACTGTTATTCCCCCATCCCCCACAGACATAAACTCCACCCCCACATGGACATTGCCCCCCCCCCAACAACCCAGCATTGTTATTGTCACCCCCATGAACATCAACCCCCAGACTCCCCGCAGACATAACCCTCACCTCTCTCCACAGAACCTCCACCCATCGCCGCCCATGCCCCAATCACTGCTCCCCCATACTGATCACTGGATATGACCCATTACTGCCCCCCACAATCAGCCCCCATCCCGCGCCAACTCTCTCCCATCAGCCCCTTCCCCAGATCACCACCCATATCAATCAGCTGCTGCTCCCATTGCAGAGTTCCCCCCTTCCCTTCCCTCCTACACAGCCCCATCACCTTATCCCAGGTTCCGCCCCTGTCGGACCCCACCCCTCGGACCCATCCTATTCCAGCCCCGCTGCTATCAGGCCCCACCCCCTTGGCACTGCTAGGGTGCCAGGTTGGCAGTACCTGGGTGCCAGATTGACATTGCCAGGGTCCTAGGCTGGCAGTGCTCCAGGGGCACTGTTCAACTCTGCCCTTGACCATTCCGGGGCTTCAAAGGCCTGTGGTCCCACTGGTGAGGCCATCACATCTGGTCCCAGTTGGTGGGGAACATCAGTGATCCTCACCATGTCATTAATGTTTCAATCTTCCCGGGCATGAGGCTGATTCTGCTGGCAGAATGACAATATCCCAAGAGGCGAGAAATCAGGTGTAAACCCATTCTTCCGCCTCTCACTCATAATTCCCACCCCACTACGCTATTTGTCGAACAAAGCGGGATGGAAAAATCTCCAGGTAGTTTATGATACATAGATGCGCCTAGATTTTTCCCTCTTGTTGGTTTTCTCACAATCTGCTGAAAGCCCAATCTGACAGATATATCCTTAGAACATGGCCAGCTCAGTCAGTAGTGATGTTAGCCTCTCTTGCTGATTGGTATTGAAGTCCCCTCTCCAGAGCACATTCATGTCCTTCCTATCCTCAGTACTTCGTCCAAGTGGTGTTCAGCATGGAAGAGCACTGATTCATCAGCTGAGAGAGGGAAGGAGCTGGCAATCAACAGGAGCAGGGTTCCTTGCCCATGCTTGACCTTAGGCCATTAAGGACTCCCAGGGCAACTCCCCTCAGACTGTATAACAATGTACTGTGGCCATCTCTGCTGGGTCCTTCCTGATGGTGATACAGGATTGGTGATGAAAGAGTCCAGAACACAGGCTGTACAGCATGATTTGACAAGTATGACTATGTCAGTCTATTGCTTGACTACGCTGTGATTTTGGCACAAACCCCCTGATGTTTGTAAGGAGGCTTCACAGTGTTGGAAAGGCTTTGGAGAATCTGAGGTTGAATCGACCACTGCAGAATACCAAGCCTCTGGCCTGCTCTTGTAACCATAGTAAATATATTGGTGGCCCACTTGAAGTTCTGTTCAATTGTGATGCTGAGGGAATTTTGGGATAATGTAGTTGAACATCCAATGATCATTTCTTGGCAATTATCTGGAATTATGATTCTATTGATGGCCATAATCCATTCTTGATTGGTGGAAAAACCCATCTGGTTCACTAAGGTCCTTTAGGAAAGGAAATCTGTCGTCCTTATCTGGTCTAGTCTACATGTAACTCCAGAGCCACAGCAATGTGGTTGACTGTTAATTGCCCACAAGCAACTAGGGATGGGCAATAAATGCTGGCCAGCCAGCAACACCCATGTCCCATGAATGAATTTACAAAACATTATGTGATGCAAATGCAACTTACTACTCATCAGCACAAGCCTAAGTGCTGTGCAGGTTTTGCTGCTTAACATCATGGACTAGTTCATTTTCAAGGCATTGCAAATGGAACTGAACACTATACAATCATCAACCAATGCACTTGCTTTTGTCCTTATGTTAGAGGTAAAGTTATTGATAAAGCAGCCAAACATGGTTGAACTTATTTCAGGAATTTCTTCAGCAAAGTCCTGAGCTGAGATGATTAGCTTCCAGCAACCACTTGTCCAGTTAGCGAAGAACTTTACCCTGATTACCACTGACTTTAACATTACAAGGATTCCTTGATGCCACACTTGATTCCACGCTGCTCTGGTGTCCAGAATAAACAATCTCACCATGCTTCTAGGATTCAGCTCTGTTGTCCATGTTCAGCCCAGGGCTGATCTGGTGTGAACAGTCACGTGAGAACCTAAATGCATCAGAGCGCAGGTTACTGGTGAATAAGTGTCGTTTGATATCTCAGTTGAAGGCACCTTCCATCAACTTGCTGATGATTGAGTGTCGACTGATAGGATGGATTACTGGCTGATGGCTGGATTGGATTTGTGCTGCTCCCTGGCACACATAGACAATTTTCCGCTTTTTCAAGTGTTGGGGAGAAGAAATATAGCTATTTGGCTGTAATGTATTTCATTCTTGAGAAAACTATGCCTTTATTATGAACTATAGTATGGACTCACTTCAGTGTTCATAGAGAGGGGATCCTGCAGATCTGAAAGGCGACAGTGTCTGAATCGGGGTGAGTCCCATGCCTGCAGTGCTCTCTCGCACCCTGCTCCTCCCATTCTCCCACCCGCCTCCCCTGAATGTTTATCAGCAATGCCACTCTCACAGTTTATCCAATATCCTTATTCATAAACCTTATTGCTTGGACAAGGGATGGGCATGCTGTCTGTCACACAATACAACGAGGGACATCTTCAATGTAAAGATAGGACTTTATCTCCACAAGTTTGGTCATTCCTACCAATATTGTCATGGACAGATGGGTATGGCGGGTGCAGGGCTGAGGATGAGGTCAAGAAGGTTTTTCTGTTCTTATTGGTTGCTATGTCTTTCAGGATTTGACCAGTTCAGTCAGTGATAATACTTGGTGATGGATACCGAAATGCTCCACCCAGAGTACATTCTGTTAGTGAGGAGGACTTTGCAGAATTGTCTGGACTGGGCTTGCCTTTATTGTGTCCAAAAACCTAGATGAAACCTTGGTGGTGTGTCTGTGTTTTTTTAAAGTAGTGGTTTGATACAACGGAGTGAATTACTTCGTCATTTCAAGGGCCAGTTAAGAATCAGCAACATTGCTTTGGTTTGAAGACACATATGAGCCAGACTGTATACAGATGTCAGATTTCCTTCCCTCATGGATAAGAGTGAGCCAAATGTGTTCTTATGATAATGCAGTCACTATTACTGATACTAACTTTTTACTTCAGATTTTATTTTTGATTTGACCCGATTTGATTTATTTTTGTCACGTGTATTAGCATACAGTGAAAAATATTGTTTCTTGCGCTCTATACAGACGGAGCATATCATTCATAGTGAAGGAAGTGAGTGCAGAAGGTAGTGTTACAGTCATTGTAACTTAATACAAGGATCAACTTAATACAAGGTGGTCCATTCAAAAGTCTGATGGTAGCAGGGAAGAAGCTGCTCTTGAGTCGGTTGACATGTGACCTCAGACTTTTAGTAAGTGAATTAAAATTCCTCTGTTTTTTGTATGAGATTTTAGATCATCCAGGCCACTGCTACTGGAGCAAAATCCTGGAACTCCCTCCCTAACAGCACAATGCGTGTACCTCCACTACATGGACTGTAGCAGTTCAAGAAGGCACTCACTGCCACCTTCTCAAGGGCAATGAGGGATGGGCAAAAAATTCTGGCCACAGTGATGCCCACATCCCAAGAATGTATAAAAAGAAGTCCTTTGGATTACTAGCCTGGTAACATAAGTATTATGCCACCGTAGTGTACGTTACCTGCTAATTGAATTGTCTTATGAAAAAGTGTAGAATTTAGTGCATTATTTAATTCAGATTCCCTACTGGTGGCTGAGAATTAACAGCATTGGAAAATTAAAATCTGCCATAATGAACCTCTGAAGGATAACATTAAATTACTAGCATCCTTGTTGGAATTGAGGAATATCCGAATTTTAAAACCCTCCATTTACTATATGTGAATCTTTATTGTCCTTATGGTAATGGGGAAAATTGGCTCACAACTGGAGAACAAGGAGAAGCACCTTCCCAGAGATACCATTAACAACACATGAAAACAGATTTGTTCAATGAATTGAAAGATGGGATTTAAAAGGTGTTGAACGAGGAAATTGAAGAGGCGCGCAGATGACTGTATAAACCAAGTGTTAGGCACCATGTTAATCATACATTCACATGTCCCATGCACACTAGCTGTACACAATTGCTGAATAACTCAAGCCTTAACTATACAATACCCAAAGGACATATCACAAGGTAATTATGGATGAGGAAGATTATTAGTTCTTGCACCCAGATGCACCATAAAGTTTCCTCAACCTCTCCCCCCTTGCAAACTCCAATTGTTCTTCAAATGCATCCAGAATTTCTGACTTTGGAGCGAAATCTATTTCAAATGCCAATCATTCACTCTTGTCACAAAAAACTTCTTGATATGTTAAAATTATATTTGACAACTTTGAAATCTCTATCCTAATTACACAAAAGGATGGCATGGAATGGCACGGTGTCACAGTGGTTAGCACTGCTACTTCACAACACTAGGGACCCGGGTTCAATTCCTGGCTTGGGTCGCTGTCTGTGTGGAGTCTACACATTCTCCCCGTGTCTGTGTGGGTTTCCTCTGGGTCCTCCGGTTTCCTCCCACAGTCCAAAAATATCTGAGTTATGTGGATTGGCCATGTAAATTGTCCCATAGCTTCAAGGGAACTAGCTAGGGTAAATGCATGGGGTTATGGGGATAGGACCTGGGTGAGATTGTGATTGGTGCAGACTCGATGGACCAAATGATCTCTTTCTGCACTACAGAATTCTATGATTCTAAGTAACATTCAAATTCATATTTTCAAATCCCATCTGATCAACTCACTTTATAAGATCACCCCTCAGATTTACAACAACATTCATTCTTGGGACATGGGCAGCACACATCTTAGAGAGATTGGGAGTCTCCTGATCATATCAGCCCAGCATGGGGTGAATTGTGAGTGGCCAGTTGCTTCTCCTTTAAGTAGCAGGTCTAAGATAACAAGTGCTGCAACCCAAACCAGTGAATCAAACATGTCACCAGTGCAGATATAGGAGATTTCTGATACATGGTAATTTGTTTTATTAATTCTATTTTGGCAGAGTGCTCACCTACCATTTCTAAACTAATATGCCTCTGAGAGGGACACCCTGGAAAAGGATGGGAGGATGCTCATAAGAGAAAGCAGTGAAAATATAAAAGCAAATTAAATGTGCCAAGCACAAGTAAACACGCATTACAGTCCAGAAATTACTATTGTCAGAATTAACAGACACATCCTTATCCTGTTTGTAAGACATTCTCTGTACACTACAACACATATCTTTGCCTTTATTCTAGTGCACAGAACAGAAACTGTTAATAAAGAAAAACAGGCAAAAAACTACCAGTTCAGGTGTTGAAAGCCTGTCCATGGTAAGTGATAATGGCAAACGGTGGAGTTCATAGAAGAGATGGGCAATGAGAGTCACACACAGGTCTCTCAGGCTGCAATTCCTGGTTTGTTACAGATATCTGCTGTGCATCTTGTCCTTATGGTTTTCCATGGATAACTGCTGCTCCTCATTGACAGAGTGGGAAGTAATGAATGAATGACTTTTTAAAGCTTTTATATTTTACACATGCTCCTGTTATCATCGGGTTCAATGTATAGTGGGTCAATGGGCATGGAAATGCCAAAGCTTGGTACATGGGGCATGAGGGGCGGAATACCTGACTCCATGAAAATAAGGGACTACATGGCCATGCCGACCTCCACAATGGAGCTGGCCAAGTCAGGAGTGCAGGGTGCAGGTTTGTGCATCCTTAAAAGGCACGTCTGTAAATCAAAAACCTTGAGAATGGGGTCATAAAAATCTCAGAATCGGATTTTGACCACAATTTATAAAGGTCATTCTGACTCAGTGAAAATCCAGCATTCAAATGTTTCAATAAGATTGCCTCTCATTCCTCTAAACTCCAATGTTTTATGGGCCGAATCTGCTCAACCTTTCCTCACAAGGTTTCTCCTTCATCCCAGGGAGCAACTTAGGCAACCCTTTCTGAATTGCCTCCAATTCAATTACATCCCTTCTTAAAACAATGAGACAAAAACTGTATGCAGTGCTCTAGGTATGGTTTCACCTAAGTCCTGTACAGACATCCCTCCTTTTATACTCCATTCCCTTTGCCATGAAGGTCAACATTCATTTTGCCTACCTAATTACTTGCTGTACCTGCATGCTATCCGTTTGTGATTTGCACACTAGGACATCCAGATCCCTCTGTAATACAGCTTTATGTAATCACTTTCCAGTTACATGATATTTTTTGCTTTTTATTTTCCCTTCCAAAGTGATAACTTCACAGTTTCCCACATTATATTCAATCTGCCATTTTTTTGCTTACTTACTTAACCTGTATCTAACGCTTTTCAGTCACTTCGTATCCTCCTCAGAAAATCTGACTACCTGCTTTCCTTCATCCTAGTCATTAATATAAGTTAGAGGTAATTGAAGCCCCAACACTGATGCTTGTGGCACCCCACTAGTTACAGTTTGTTGGCCTGAAAATGATCCATTTATCATGACTCTATTTCCAGTTAGTTAGCCAATCCTCTATCCATGCTAATGTATCATCCTGGCAGCTTGAACTTGTATAGTAAGCTGAAATGCAGAGCCTTACTGAATGATTTTAGAAATCCAAATACACTAATCTACTGGTTCCTCTTTATCCACCCTACATGTTACATCCTCAAAAAATTCTAAGAAATTGGTCAAACTTTCACTCTGCTTGATTGCATTATGTTTTACTTTTAAACGTCCCACCTCTACATTTTTAATAATGGATTCCAGCGTTTTCCCAATGACAGATGTTAGCAAATTGACATATAGTTTCCTGCTTCCTGTTTCCATCCTTTTTTGACTGGGAGAGTTACATTTGCGGCTTTCCTATCTGCTTCCAGAATGTGGTGGGATTGTGATCAGTGAAAGCTCTATAATAAATCCACTGAGGTGAAGGTCCCATCACCAAAAGTTCCTTTATTTACAAGACATGCTATACAACGGAGTGCTCTCTCTGTGCGTTCCCTGTTTCAGCAGGCAGAGAGACTGACACACATGCTTTAAATATGGAACAAGAGGCTCCCTGATTGAGCCATTCATTAGGACTCAATCAGGGAACTGTTTTATTGAGGACTCAATCAGGGAGTTCATATTCCAGCAGGCCAACCTCATTTGCCTGACTCAAGTCATCACAGCTTGATGGGCTGAATGGCTTCCTTCTGTACTGTAGAGATTCTATGATTCTAACCTAGGTTCATAAGATCGTAACTATTGCAACCACAAGCTTTGCAACCATTCCCTTTCAGTGTTGAATCTTCAGGCCATTGGATCCTTTGTCATCTTTTGCTACCAATCATTTACCTGGAATACTAGGCTGCTGCACAGTCCTTCAGAATATTCCCAGCACAAGCCTTTAAAAAGGTTTCAGATCCCCTAACAAGAACATTAGTTTTTCATTAATTTAGTAGCATTCATTCCAGGCTATGGGCAAGACTCGAAGACATGGTGGCACAGTGGTTAGTTCTGCTGCCTCACAGCTTCAGGGACCTGGGTTTGATTCAAATTGGGTCACTGGCTGTGTGGAGTTTGCACATTCTCACCGTGTCTGTGAGAGTTTCTACCAGTGCTCTGGTTTCCTCCCACAGTCCAAAGATATGCGGGTTAGATTGAATGGCCACTCAATTGACTAGCACTGCTGGCTGTGCAGACACATGGATTTGGGCCTGTGTCTGTGGGAGTTTGTGCATTCTCCCTGTGGTTGCGTGGGTTTCCTCCGGGTGCTCCAGTTTCCTCCCACACCCCAAAGATGTGCTCTTAGGCTAATCGGTTTTTACCAAATTGACACTATTTCTTCCCTGAATCTGACTGAGTAGGGTTCCATTCGTAGACATGCAGGGTAGAATAGGTGTAGGGTGATGCGGCGGCGCGGGCTCGTTGGGCCGAAGGGCCTGTTTCCCGTGCTGGGTTGTTCTTTGTTCTTTGTTCATTGCCCCTTAGTGTCCCAGGATATGTAGGTTAGAGGGATTAGCGGATTAAATATGTGGGATTATGGGGGTTTGGGCCTTGGTGGGATTGTTGTTCGGCTGATAGGCCGAATGGCCTCCTTCTGCACTGTAAGGATTCTATGATAATAATGGGAAAGAAAGTCAGGTAACACATGCTACCAGTCGTGTTTATTATCATCCACTTCTTAAAAAATTCAAATTAAAACCCAGAGGATCTCAAAATCTCCAGATTCAACGTGATGTGTTGGTATTAGGTTCCATTGGCAACAGACAAACACTAAGCCTGGCTTTAAGTTCATAAATAATTTAGTGCAATTGGCAGCCATCTGACCTCTGGAAGAGGTAAGCTACTATGAGCAGTTCATGTGAAGAATCAAAAATGTTGTGTCCTCAGCTGAAGGTCTGCTCACTTGTAGCGAGAGAAAGTCTACAATCACACTGAATGCACTCATCATGTAAAGACATGGTCATGTGATACTGTGACCTAATTTTAATTCTCTGGAAGAATCAGTTAATTAGAGATTTAGAGCATTTAATTCAAATAAACTGTATGCCCTGTTCATTTATTTTAAAAGAAATGGTACTCATGTAAAGTCATCCTATTTGATATTGCTTGACTTTAAACACGTTATGTCATTTCTATTTTATATATAAAGGATTACATAATCAAACCCCTTCCAGAAAGAATGCATCTGTTCTCTGCTTCAATCAACTATTATCACTGTCATGAAACCAATGCCTTGTAACTAAACACTGCCTCAGAGACAGGGTCTGGGTACAAGTGAACAGGGACACACTGCTGTCCCTGTCTTAACCTCATACAGCTGAAGGAGCTCTGGTAGATAGTGGGTGTTCAAGTCTGCATCAAATTTTAAAAAAAGCCAAGTTTTTAACATGTACTAATTCAACAGATTGTTAGTAGAATTGTCAAATTGAAGAATGCAGCTTATTTGAAGTCCTTGATTGGAAATGTTGGATTTAAGTGAGGAGTCCCTAATTAAAGTCCATTTTGAAGTGTGCTGACGCTGCCACAATGAATTACTACCATCTCTCTCTCCTGTAAAATTGCAATCAATCACCCAATCTGTAAACCATTCAATCAATAAAGATTGTGCTGTCTTGTTCCAAAGCACCCGATGATAGAATGCTGAACAAGTGTGAATATACATGTCAGGATGTCTGAGGCAAGGCAGGATCCTCGCTTCGTCTATGATTAAAGGCTATGCACCTACCCCAAACATTTGTCGCAGGTCAGGGTCTCTGAATCGGAAGGGAATGTTGGAGACATGTAACCTTTTGGGCTGCTGTTTCTCTGTGGTCTCTGATGACTGTAGCGGCTGTGACGAATCTGTCTGTGCGGCTTCATCTGTCTGCTGGAGGAACAGCAAAAGGGAAAAGATAAAACAACAGGAAAGCAAAATACAAAGCATGCCAGCCATGACACAAACGTGAAGTTTAGGTCAGGTGAGGCATTCTCATTCCCAGAATAGCCATTTTCAATCCAAATTGCCTGTCAAATTGAACAAGCCACATTTGCATGCCTTCCCCATTAGTCACGGTCCCTTTCCTTCTCCTACTCTCTCTTTTGGAATACAATCTACTTAGTGTTGGAACGTGCATTGTTCTGTTCTACCCAGGGGAAAACAACAAAGGACAATTTGAGTATTGATATATCACTTGCTAACCAAACTCAGATATGAAAATAGTGTTCTTTAGGAAAGGGCCGATATGCAAACATGCAAAATTGGTCCTTTACACTCGCTGTGATTACATGAAACTAATTGCTCCGTTTTCAAATAGGTTGCAAAGCCATGTGACTTATTTTGTGATCATGGCAAACTAATTAGTGAGAGGATCTAATAAATTCTCAGTGCGGTTTGAAGATGGGTTTTCAACGATCGTCACATTTGCAATTCTAATAGGTGATATTTTCATTCGGTTCTGAGTCCATCTTTTTGGTTAAAAACATTTCCTCACAAAAGAGGAAATTGTGCAATAGCTATGTCCTCCAGAACAATGAGATGATGCTAACAAGAATGCAGTTTTGGCTGACAACCCTGTTTGGCCACTGCCAGTTTCACCATCTGACCAGGATTCACACTGCTCTTCCCCAATCTCCTTTTGGCTAAACACAAAATCAAATTAACCATTAGGAGTGGAGGAAGGTGGGGGTGGCGGGAGAGGTGATATAACACAAGAATTTCCTGCCTCCATAAACTCAAGAGAAAGTGCAACCCATCTCTGTGCAGTGGCACTTCATCTCAGCTCTAAACAAACAACAAAATGAAAACCAGCTTTTTAGCCCTCATACCTTGCCAGCCCTCCATACCCCATCCACGCCAACTCATGCCACCTCATGCCCCCCACCCCCACCTTTCTGGACCCAATGCCAAATTAGTGCTGATTCTTGCCAAGCAATGCACCCCCACCTATCACCCATCACCTTTTGCTCTTACAGTATACCAACTCATCCAAGATCCACCATGTGTAGACCTTGGGGGTCCAATGGCGAGATGAAATAAAGTTCTAAGTATCTATTGATGACTTCACTATTTCTTTGAACTCTTACTGATAAAAACCTATTCACTGATTTTAAATTCCTTCAATTTAACCCTTTATAAAACAAGCACTGTATTCATAACTCCACATCAAAGACATTAGGACAACTTGGAGTTCTCAATCAAACTATGAACTTACAATAATGTGACAATGATAGGTTTAAAATTAGCGATACAGTACAAATCATATAATGATAACCCTGAAACCTATGTCAACAGACGAAGTGAAATAGAAAGCACTGTGCTTTTTTTTAACTAGACTTCTTTTAAATTTAAAGGTCAGGAGATTTAAAGTCTTGTTAGCTTTACAGTACCAATGAATTTATTTTTTTTTTACACACATTCATGCTGACTTTTAACAGTCCCAAAGGACATTTGACCTCTCCTCAAGGCATCCCTGGACCTATCCAAAAGGATGCTGTAACACAATTTCTGAAAGATTAACGCATCTCATGAAAAGGGTAAAGCTCACAACCTGCATTTTGGACATCGCCATAATTGCACCTGTTTGAAGGCAGCTGCACTTCTACACGAACAGCTGCCTCTTTGAACCATGGATGTGCAAAATGCACCTGCCCCCTCTCCCTCCCAAAATTTCCACTATGAAAATAGGGAGTGCTGGGTTTGGGCCTCTGGTATCACATTGAATCAGATGGAGACCCCCTGCATCCCCATGAAAATTCAGGCCCTGGCATCAAAAACCTTGCACACAGCCCACATAGGATAGTAGAACTGAATTCAGTTCATTTATAAAGGGGGAGAGCAAAACTGAGGTCTTATACTCCCACCACATTCTCTGTAACATCCACACTTCAGCAGTGCCCAAGCCCGCACTGTCAGTATACTGACCATGCACAGTTGTATTAATTATTAGGTTGTCAATTTATACAAATACACTTAATTTATAGTTAATTTGGTTTTGATCAAAACTTGTGCCTTAACACCTGACCACTTTTCCTGCCAAATGACCTGTCCTGCAAGCAATGCTTCCGGCTTTATTCTCTTTTCCATTTCCTAATTCAGTAAGTCTGAAGACACACTCGGTTTGCTGTTGGATGTTTGGGCTCTTTTGAGATTTATCTCATGAAGTTATGACATGTGATGGGATGTCCAGTACCCATACTCTCCAGTGTGTTAGAAACAATAGAAAGTTTATGGTTGGGCTGAATCAGTCGGCTTGCTGGTTGCAAAAGATCAGACGAATAAGTTTTGACTCAAACATTCAAAGAAACTGAGCTCGACTGTTAACAGTGCAGTTGATGTGCTCGGGCACTGAGGATAAAATGGCTGATGAGATACTTGATCTTGTACCTTGTATTTCAGAATGCCTGCACTGTCTTCCATTATTAGTTCAACAAAGTGGAGTTTTTGTATGATTCCCAAGAACACCTTTACTTGCACTGTAAGTTTAATGAAAATAAAACTTCTAATGTTGTACTAAAGACCATTACACACAACAGCACAATTAGACCATTCAGCCCATCAAGTCTGCTCCACCATTCAATCATGGCTGATATGCTTCTCAACCCCATTCTCTAGTCTTTTCCCTGTAACATTTGATCCCCTTCTCAATCAAGAACATATCTGTCTCTGTCTTAAATACACTCAATGACTTGGCCTCCACAGCCTTCTATGACAATGAATTCCACAGATTCACCACATACTGGCTGAAGAAATTCCTGCTCATCTCAGTTCTAAAGGGTGGTCTTTTTACTCTGAGGCTGTGCCCTCAGATCCTATTTTCTACTATGTCTTCTCCATGTCCACTCTGTTCAGGCCTTTCAATATTCTGTAAATTTCAATAAGATCCCACCTCATCCTTCAAAACTCCATTGAGTATGGACCCAAATTCCTCAAACACTCCTCGTATATCAAGCCTTTCATTCCTGGGATCATTATTTGACAATGGTGTGAGGTTCGGTTGAAATTGCACACTTGCTAATTGATAAAATTTTATTTAGGCTTTTATTAAAATTTTGTTACATTGCAGTTGGTGTGTGTATGCCTGCATGTATATGTATGTGTGTCTGTCTCTGCATGTGCGTGTGTGTGTGTGTGTGTGTGTGTGTGTGTGTGTGTGTGTGTCTGCATGCGTATGTGTATCACATACAGGATGACAGTGTAAGGATATTAAGATACTGTAACATGTATAAGCCCAATATAAATCTGATCTTCCTTGTTCTGCTAATAATAGCTCTTGACAATCATAGTAATTGTGATAGATCAATAACAAAAACATTACATTCCCTGGAAAATAAGAATATTAATGAAATTGCCTTTGTCAATATAGAAGAGGAGCTCTTTAAAAAGCTTTCTTGCATTAAACAATTCTTAGCCTGTCATTGCTGTGTCAGACAGCTGTGAAATTCATAACAATTATAGGCAACAGATAACTCTCTGCAGAGGTGTCTAGCAGTGGAAGCACTCACAGCAGGTACTGATTCCCCTAGATTATTTGAGTTTAATTTATTTCCTTCACTTTTTAAATGTTCTATGTTATCAATTCTGGTACTTTGCAGACAATTGCTTGAACGCACTCTGCAAATAAAATATCCTTATTGCACTGGTCCTGACTGCCTTTGGATAGGTTACATTCCCTCACTCTATTGAAAATTTGAGTAACAAACTGCTCAAGGATTTGTGTGATTTTATTTTACCTCCACAATTGTTACACGTTTGGACCTGAGCAGGGCAATAACAGCTGAGAGAAAGTAAAACCATCCAAAGTTTCCCACCAAAATGAAGAAAATACAATGCGAGTGTTAGAAGGTAACCGATGATAACATTGGATCTGTTGTACTGTGACCAATGGTCAGAAGCTGTATGGGTCAGCTCACCCAATAAACTATGTAATCAATGACAAAATGATGTGATGATCAGCTGACCAGCTGACTCAGTACAAATAAGAACCTGCTGGGAATTGTTAGATGGCTTGGAATGGGTCAGGGTGAGGGCTCAAGTGTTGGAGTAATGATTTTTCTTTATTAGACATTTTTCTTTGATTTGTCAGTTGGAGAAAGTTTTGTTTCATTTTATTTCTCAAAACTGAAGAGTTCCTTCTGCTGGATCAACAGTGAGGTATAACATCTCTTGCAGTCACCATGGGTATGGATTCTCAGTTTACCACTGTGTTTAAATGGTGGTAATAGTTTTCTGTTGGTCGACAAAAAACAGTAGCAGAGGGGGAAGTTAATGAAAATGCAGTTGAACTATGTTCTAAATAATGATATGCTTGCACACCTGGAATTATAAGTCACACTTCTGGATGAGATGTATAGGATGCTTAAGATGCCAGATTGGGCAAAAAGGACAGCACAAACTATTCAACTCTTGTTTACTTTGAGAAGGAAAAAGACAAAAAGAAATGTTTGGTCATAGTAAGAACCATTAGGTAAAGACAATGAGTGAGATTCCCTGGCCTTCCAGCCATGTGTTTCCCATTGGAGGGAGGTGTGCATTGTTTGCGAGCAGTGGGATTCTCTGATTCTGCCATTGTCAAAGGGAGTTCCCACTGACATCACCTGACACCTGTAGGAAACCTGCAGGCAGGGGTGTGCTATTGGCAGGACCAGAGAAACCTGCTGGCATGGATGGCCAGAGAATTCCGACCAATATCTGAGACATAGCTATACTGTTACCCAAGATATTCACCATTAAACACATTGAATGGTATGAATTTTTTGTTATAACTCACTAAATTCATGAATGAAAGCTATGGCTTATCTGTTCAAGGGTAAGCAAAGTCTTAATATCACCAAGAAACATTGCTGGCACTGAAAATAAACTTTTACAAATATGTAGTCTCATTCCTTCAGATTTTAATTATTACTGCCAATTTTAAAAATGGGATTCTTTGCATTTCCTTTTTACCTTCCTTTCTTTCTTCTCCTCTATTTTGCTTTTTGTGCATGAGTTTGCATTGAATTAAATATTCTAACTTACACTTCTAGGTTTAGGCTGTGAGAGATTTAATGAGCATTCTTCAATTTGATAGGGTGAAGGGAATGTAATGATTTCAATGAGGCCATTGAGGTGAGCCTCTTGGAAAGTGAACTCCAGATTGGGCAGGCAATAATAAACTCAATCAGGGAGACATTTCTGTATATATAACTGGGAGTTTCAGGGCTCCTGGCACTCCGGATGCTGACACATAACCTGTAGCACTCTATCAATTATAATAGAGCTTGTAAATAGAAGGGAATCTGGTGAAGGGACACTGGCCTGTGTTGACTTATTTCAAGATAATCTGTTTCTTGTTCTGTTTGCAGAAGTTCCAGATCTACTTTAGAGAGTGCCACATGAAAATGGGTCTCTAATTACCATGCAATGTCATTCAAAAGCTCAGTGAATTTCTCTAGGCAGCTATAGGCATATTAAATGGTGAGTGTTGCTCACTTGCCACAGATTTCAAAATCTGGATCAACATGCATTAAAGACTTGACAGTTGCACTTGTCTGAAAGTATTGCAGGATCATGCAAGAAGTATGGATGGAAATTGTCTTAAGCTTTTATTTTTGTCGGCGATGCTTAATAATTTAGTAATGGGAATACTCTAAACACCTCAGCAGCTTTATCATTGTAATCTGGTCTTTCTTGCAATGCACGAGCTAGTGACTGCAAATAAATGGCTGGCCCAGGAAAACTTGAACTCCTTGAGAGGTTGGATCCATGGGTTAAATGCGATAGTCATTCTGTAAAATTTGCAATAATTTAGAATTAGTGTGTTCAAATCAATATGGATCCCTGTTGCTCTAACTTGAGAAAGCTTAAGATCAATTCAATTTGTAATGAAGGAAGGTCAATTTAAGTGAAAAATGATCTTGGAGTGCATGCAACATAATGAAAAATGTAAATAAATAATATGGACTCTTCTGGAAACCCTGCAGTCAGTGTTGGACAATACTTGAAATTTCAGGTGCAAGTGTGAATTTCAAGGAGAATTATCTAAGGCATTTGAAACACGTAATTAGTAGCATTGACTTAGGTTTGCAAATGTATATTTCGATAGTTTGCATTTTAACCTTCTGGCAATTGTAGCTTCATTTTGCAGTTAATTCAAGTTAAATGGAAGAATGGGTAACTAGATGTGGAAAACCATTCCAGCAAGCACTGAGTGAAAATCAACTAACCGTCTAACCCGGCACAGCAGGACAACATACAACAGATGCTGCAATTGCACAACGCTGAACAAGCTCCGACATTTCACCACTTACAAAACTTCGATAGTGCAGGCTGATCTAATTTTAACACTTCTAATTACTATTGTGGCAGTATCGTTAATCTCTGCCTATTTAGCTCTTTTTACACTTTATTGGAAACTGCTTCAACCTCTTTCAAAGTGAAAGGGTTGCAATAAATAAAGGCTATATCATTATCCTAAGCAGGCTGGACAGAAGGATAGTGCTGGAGCCCGCGGTACAGACAACAGCAGGAAAAATATAAATACCAGAAAAACAATTACATGTCAAGGGCAACGTGGTCAAAATAAATAGCCAAAATTGACTTGAAAATGTGCATAATGAGAAGGGAAAGTGGGGAATTAGTAAAGTCAGGGTCAAAGTGCTGAAACATAAATCAAAGTCTGCCTATTAGGAGGTAAGTGAATACATTGAGGTGAAAGATTATCAGGGTCAATAGTGCTGTCTCAGTGTAGTAGTGCAGCTCTTTCAGTGCTATGAGCTGACATAATGATATAATACACCTGGAGTTCTTTTACGTGATATTACAATGCCAGGGTAGCTGAGGAACAAGGGACACATTCAAGCACTGGAATACTTCATGTGCATGATCTCTGGGATAAGAAAACCTTTAACTGTGTTGAAATACAGAAGAAACGTGGGTTTTTCAGGCTGCAGAGATATCCCTTGCCTCAGGTGGGTCTTGAAATTTCATGGGTTTTATGGTGGTTCCATTGGGACCTTGGTGCCCTCCAGTGCTGACTGCACTGAGGGTATCAAGGCAAGCATGCCATTTTGATATATATTATTATACATTTATTAACCTGTCTGCAAACCAGAATGACATTGTCCACATTTCCTAGGGTTCCCAGTGAGAAGACCAACTACAAAATGATATATTTCCTGGTCATCAGTGGTTCAAGCTGCTTGCTTGACTTAGGCCTGAATGGTGAGGTCTACTTTGCCCTCATAAAAGATGACTTATCTCAATGCCTTTGCTGTCCCAGCCTGTTTGAGGATGAGGGGTGAACATTTTAGGGCTGAGGTGAGGAGAAGTTTCTTCACCCAGAGAATGGTGAATATGGTGGAATTCACTACCTGAGAATATAGTTGAGGCCAAAACATTATGTGATTTCAAGAAGAAATCAGATATAGCTCTTGGGACTAAAGGGATCAAGGGATATGGAGGCAGGGCAGGATCAGGATATTGAATTTGATGATCAGCCATGATCACAATGAATGGCAGAGCAGGCTTGAAAGTTGAATGGCCCATCCAGCTTCTATTTTCTATATTTCTATGGCTCTTCTAAAACATTACTGGACACTGAACAGTCAAAAAATTCAATGCAGGAACATCCCCACCCTGTTCTAGTCACATTCTGCCATGCAAGGAGTGAACTCCTTTCAAGGCAAGCAGGCAACTAAATAGCGGGAGTTTGGCACAAGCCCCAGTCTATTTTGTAATCGTATAAATGTGTGCAAGATAGTCGTAGCTGTAGAAAAGGTGAAACCAAAAACTGCAAGGCAATGACAGGGAAAACAGATACAAACTAGTGAAATGTAACGATAAGATGGAAAAAATTCTATGCGGAAGGTTCAACAAGTGAGATGGACTTGCAGATAGAGTAACAGAAAAATTCTGGAATAGCCTTCCTGATCCGTCATTAACCTGAAAAGTTTCTTTGTGCTGTTTCTTAAAGATCTGCTTTTAGAAATGGGAAGTAATGGATGCAAGGTGATGAAGCAAAATGGCTTCACTGCAGGTGAAGCTTCGGAGAACCTGTCAAGAAAAACGTCCTCTCTTTCAGCTGCTTGCAATTGCTCATGAAGAACAGCAAGTTAGCTGAACGGAAGCCACATGTGTGCCAATCCTTTGAGTAAGTAAGCAAAGAATGTTGCTGGTTTCTTAAGTTGACAAGGTAACTGACTCACATTTTGCTATTTATCTGATCATGCTTAAGAATTGCATTATTGTAGGCTTGGTATCTCATCACAGGGAGAGAATCTGATAAGTACAACTCATCTACATTGTAAATGGCCAGCAATGTCCATGTTTGAGCAATTCCCAAAGTGTTTTCATTTTGAATGATTCTTTTTGAAGATTAATAATCAGACACATTCTTCCATCTAAATTGTAAATGTGGTGCTTAAAAATGAGGGTTCCGCATGGGTAGAGTGTTCTTTTCGAATGCTTCCCAGAAAGCAGGTAATTCATGCTACTCTCAGCATTCCTCCATTCACTCTCTCCTGCTAGTTGGGTTGTCTAGCATCTGCTTCTGACTCATATCTTCACCAGGAATCCACAGATCACAATTTGAGAACTACTGTTGTAGCAGACACTCTATATTGCTGATCTGACAATACATTTGTCTTATATATAAAATGGCTGCAAGTCTGATTACTTGGGTGAGGTACATGTCTTATATTCCCTTAGCCAGGGAGGTTTTGCCTGATCCCTGCAACACTTGAGTTCAGACCAAGAAAGCTCTGGCGCTTTTGGGAGTATTTCTGGAGGAAGAAATTGGAGATTTTCCCCAAACTCATCTCAATAATATAAGCCTTCTTTCTTGGTTTAACCCTTTACTCCTAAGCTATACAAATGCAGTGAATGATCAACAAGAGAATCTAGCTTAAACCCCCATCATCAACATCCTGGGGTTTACCATCAACCAGAAAGTTAACTGAGCCAACTATATAAATACTGTGGCTACATGGGCAGGCCAGAGGCTCAGAATTTTGTGGTAACTCACCACCAACCCTCCGCACTCGCCCACGTCCTACCACCACAGCCTTTACTCAAAACCTATACACCATTGACAAGGTACAAGTTAGGAGTGTGATGGCATTCTCTCTACTTGCCTGGGTTTGTGCAACTCCAACAATACTCAACGCCATCCAAGACAAAGCAGCCCGTTTGACTGGCACCCTATCCATCACCTTAAACATTCACACCCTACAACACTGACATACAGTTGCAACAGTGTATACCATCTGCAAGATGCACCATAGCAAGCTTCCCTGTACATCATCTTCTGAACCAGCAACCTCTACCACCAAGAACAGCAGCAGCATGGGAATGCCATCACCTGAAAGTTCCTCAAAAAGCCACGTGCCACCCTAACTGAGAACTATATTGCTGTTCCTTCACTATCATGGGGTTAAAATCCTGGCATCTCTTCCCAATCAGCACTGACAACAATGCTTCAAGAAGTCACCTCTTAAGGACACTTATAAATGGGCAACTAATGCTGGCCTTGCCAATGACACTTAGATTCCATGAACGAATAAAAACAAACATTTATGTAGAATAATGGATCTGGCATATATGCTCTGTTTAGAGGGGTGTGGCTACATTCTAAATATTATTCTTATCCTGCCCAGGAGTGCACAACAAAGAGGCGACAAAGTAAAGTCCATTCTCAACAAAGCATCTCACAGAACCCACAAAGGTCACATCACATGATAACAGGCAGAATAGGATTCTTGAACTAGGCAGGGGGTTGCAGTTTTCGTAAACAGATTTTATATGTGCCAGAGAGATGCATTATGGGATTTTCACTTCCATCCCCTCCCACTGGAAGCAAACTACCCAGAGTGCACCATGACAATCCACATTCGAAGGCCATGATGTAGAAAGATCACCAACAATGAGCGATGCCATTGAAGATTAGACAGCAGCTAAAACTTTCCACCTGTGAGGACTACAAATCCTCGATGGGATGTGGGGCAGAAAAAAAATTGTCTTCCAAAATTTGAATGATTAAGAAGAATGGGTTTGGGGACAAAGGGAAAAGTAAGTGATGTGGTTACATCTTAATCAAACACACCAAATCCACTCTGGGAGGTAGGACAAAATATATATTTTAGAATGTAAATTACTAACAAAAAGAGGGCAAATTCTACAAGCCGGCAGTCCCATTGGGGAGCTCCACATGAAGGGAACATGAATCAAACATAGAGTTGCAACACTGGATTTCTGATTCTCAGATTTCTGTGTTCAGCTTCCTGCTATGAAGCAATTGTTAAATTTATCTGAACGACTATTGGTGGAAAAATGGAAAATATACCATTTTTATGAAGCGATAGAACATTGGAATATAAGTTACACATCTGTAAGACTTGGGCCACAATTCTCTTAGCGCAGTGGGCCGGGGGAATCCCGCGGCAGCTGATTCACAGGGTTTGCATGAGTATTCGCGCTCCCCTTGCATCTCCCAAATCAGTGGGGAGATGCACAGACTATTTAAATGATCATTTCAATATTATCTGAATGTGATTATTGGGCCCAGGACTGGTCTCTGGACCTGCTAGTGCCTCCCACCCTACCAGAGTATTTCACTCCAGTGGGTATTACACTAGCTCCAGTTTGAGAGAAAGTAGCTCAATTTCACGGGAATAAAGGGGGTACAGTCAGGCCCCCCCCCCCCCCCCCCACCCACCCCCCAGGGGGCTGGATAGAAGGTGGGGAATGGTGCCCTCAAGCATTGGCACCCTGGCACTGCCCAAGGGGCAAAGTGCCAATGTCCAGGGGGCACCCTGGCACTGCTAATCGGCTATAGGGTGGGACCTATTGGGGGTGACGGGGCGATGGGAAGCGGGCCTAATGAATGATTGGTGGGGGTGAGGGGATCCCACTGCCACTCTGCAGTCAGGACTGGTGGGGGAAGGAGAGATGCCAGTAATTGGGGTGGGCTGGGGGGGTTCAGCCGGAGGGAGGATGGGGGCCCGAGAATGATTGAGCTGGCCAGCAATCGGAAGGCCATCAGTGTGGGTCCAGAGTGCATGTGCTGATTTCAGCACTGATAGGCACATGCCCTGTGGCCCGCTTAGCGTGCTGATTACAACCTCTCCAGCGGGAATAGGCTCCACCTGAAATACAATGATATTCACATTGGTGACCACTGCAATGCACAGAGTGTGGGAGATTCTTCTCTGAACTCCCACTGAAGAAAAACAGCATGAATTACTCCAGTTTTCACGCAAATTCGACACTTCGAATTTTTTTGGGAGAATTCCACCCTTGTATTTTCAGTACCGATAACGTAGATAACACTTTTGCCTCATGGCGATAATACTTGAGTATTGCTTTGGTAGATTACTATAATGCAGTGATGGGCAAATTGTTTTTGCATTTAGGCTGCTGTTGTAAGCATCAGGCACGGCACTCCAGATCTTGGCCAACCTGTGAATAATGCCTGGGGAGATCTACAAGTATTTATTGATTTCCTTAAATTGATTTAATAAGAGTAGTCAGTTGCAGTGGAGTATTATCCATCCTATGGGACCACAGAGGTGGGTAAAGAATATAGTCACCAAAGGTAAGAGAATGGATAATAATGTATGTATTCAACTCAGTGAAAACAATGCCTCGCCACTATAAATAATCATTTCAATACAAGGTTAGTTAAAGTGAACAATGCTATGTTCAATGACAGAGTGAGCTTTTGCTCTGTTTCTCCACTGATCTGTGGAGGCTCTGTTCTTTCCAGCCCAGTGGCATTCTCAGAAACACATGGCAGAACATCTGGCAGTTTCGACAAACACAAGAGCCCATATTATCTGTAGATTATCAGTTTAATTAAACAATTCGGGAATTATCTTTTGCAAAACAAGTGGAGCAGCACATAAGGTCTGCGTATTGGGTGTGCCATTGGAGACCCTGGGAAATGATGATCATCACTCAAAAACAGTCCAGTGGGAGGGACTGTCAGACCCCCCAAATAGAGCATGAGATTCTTTCAAACATGGCCCAAATAAGTGACTATCTTAAGCCATCAGTGATCATTCCTCAATTATGACTTGAGTGAGTACATTACATTTCGGAGGACAAGCCACGAGAGACCTGTGTATGGATGGGATTGCTTAGATGTATCAACACGCAATAGTTGTGGTTCAAATATATGGTTGTCGATATGCATATTTTGTATTGGCAGCAGGAGAGGCAATTCTTCTGTCAGCACTTCCTTCATAGAATTTACAGTATAGAAGCAAGCCATTTGACTAAATAAGCCAATGCCGCAGTTTATGTTTCAGATAAGCCTCCTCCCACATTAATTAATCTCACCCAATCAAAAAACCTTTCTTTCTTCCTCATGCGTCAATCTAGCTTCCCCTTAAATAATCTTCACTAATTGCTTCAACAACTCCTTGTGGTAGCAGATTCCACATCACTTATGTTGGGATTTATCCCATATTTTAGAACTTACTTCGGTGTGACTGCTTACAACCAGAACTATCCTGTTTTTCCACCCAAAATCCAGATGTTTTGAACAGATGGATTATGATCGCAATGAATGATTCACATCTCAAAATCTGGGTGGGGGAGAAATTGATTCTTGGGAGTAGGCGTATTCTAGGCATGATCTCTGGCTCCAATTTCTTCTCCCACTCACAAAAACACCTGGGGACTGAAACAGGCATTATTTGGGCTTTTGAATATACTCACCAGGAACCTAAAGGCTCTTTTAGGACAAGGTGTCAACATCTGCAAAAACTTTAAGGGGCCTACACCAAGGTCATGAGGTTCCAGCAGAGAACTGATATTTTTTATTGCTTCTGTTTCTTCATTTAAACCGGAGGCAGATGGAGCAGAAGTGCAGCTTTCTGGTATTTTGTAGATGAACCTTTGGCCTCTGCATTCAGCCACACCTTGCATGCAACTGCCTACTTTGCACCCGTTCTCAATGGAATTCCTATTTCGCAGGCCTCTTTCTTTCTGCCAAGATTACCATTGTGGAAATCCTGAGTCACTTGCTAAAGAAATAGCCATGTTGGAAGCACCAAAAAATATCCAACACATTGGAAGGTTAAATATCAGCGAGTGTGTAAACATGGTTAAATAAATGTTGCTCTTTTTTACATTTAATATGCCCTACAGAGAGTTACCTCTTATTCCTGCTGAATTTAATTTGCATGTTAATGAGAATGTGTAGCCTGGAATTGACACAATAATTGTGTGCCTGTTGGTGAGCTGGTCATCCATATACTGGATTCAGGATTTGTTCTTTGGAATGTCAGACACACATTTGTCTTTGTACCGTGGAGACAAGAAGTTGAACCATGGAGAAAAAAAAACAAGCAGTGAGGCATTGGTGTGTGCGTGGCAGGTCCCAACGTATTTTTTAACGACAGGAGTTGAAATCGACAGAACTCTGACATTGGTAATTTCAAAGAGAAGTTTATTCAATGATCTTTGTGATTCTATATGAACAAGGTGTTGCCTTGAGTTGAACAGATGCTTGTGCTTGTTTGAGCCATTCAGTGCACCACATTTCTGATTGGAGACTCCATTCCAAAGTCTCTGACAGCACTATTCTTGAAACAGCCACTAAAGGCAAACAAGGATAACTCACCACCTGCTCGTCTCTTTATGAAGGGGTTAATTTGGCTTCAGCTTAATATCGGGACTTGGTGGCATGAAGGAAATCATGAACTTGCCATGCGGAGAAATGATTATGTGCCTTCCTTGCACTACCTTCTCTTCAAGTTAAGACAGATAAGTGCCACAATGTTAAAAGATATTCATCTAAATTTTCACCGGTCATCAGAAACAAGTTCCTGACTTACATCCCTGATGTTGTTTATTAAGATAAAATTCAAAGCTAGACAATCCTTTAGCATTGGGATCTAATTGTATGTCAATAGCTGAAGGTTTTGCTTTGCACTAATTATCACGGCACCTGTGGCTAAGCCATTTACTCTCTAACAGAGTCAGTACATAAGACTATTTTCCAAATGCGTCTGTGGAAAATGACAGCAACCTTAAGTGTGGCCAAGGCAATTACAGACTTGGACTGGGGAGAAGACTTTAAAGTTAGACAGTTCAGAGTAATTCCAAGTGGTTGGTAAACCGAGATAAGATAAATGCCTTTAGCTTGTCTCCTTAGCATAACTGAGTCCTGCACCTACAGCATTCTTTTTAGTGAAGAGGATTAATTTTCAACTTCCATCTATGCATTTTTTCTTTTGGTCATCCTACCAGTTTCTCTTTATTTTCCCCTCATGGCCCTGATGGGGTACAGTTCCATAAATGACACTCATCTGTTAGCACCTCATCCATGGCTATATTTTGAGTGAGCATTGGCTGTAACTGTTTCAATATTATGGCTCAGCAATAATCTGGGAGAGGGAGCAGAAAGATTGAGGTAGATTGTCCTGCTCCTTAAGTAGAGACAGTGCTGGCCTTGTCAATCACCACACAAAATGTGGGTGGGCGTTGGCACGCTGATTGAAGAGGTGGATCCATGAGGATGTAAATGTGACTGGAAGATTCACCACATTTGGTCAGAAGGAAGAATCTCAAACTCTTTCCTCATCACGGCAATCGTTTTGGGGTTTAGAAATTATCATTGGAAAAGGAAAAAGTACGCAAGCAATTGGGAACTGAGAATAGCTTTGGACTGGTTCACGGTGAATTAATTCTGCACTTAAGGAAGAGCATAAAATATAACTATTGTGGGAGAGTTTTGGTCGTTTTAGTAGTTAAATGGGGAAATTTTTCTGTAGTTTAAAGTATAAGTTACCTGAATAGTGATTAATTGATTAAATTTTTAGTTTGTTTCATTGAAGTCTTAAAACTTGAAATCTGGTCATGTGATCTTTTGAGTAGAACACTGGAAATTCAGATTTTTTAAAAAAGTTGTCAATCTCTACAGGGATTATAACACTGGTGAATAGATCGAGGGCTCTATATTGTCTTGGATGCCTAGGAACCTCATTTTCTTCTAATTGTGAGCTTTTACATACAGCTGAATCACCAGAACAGGGCTGTAACTGGTATTGCAGTTGAAGGAAGCCACCTTTGACAAAGCAGCACTCCCACGGTATTATATTGTAGGGAGTGTCAGCCTAGGTTACATGTTCAAATTGTGATTCAAGCGCACAATATTCTTAGTGAAAAGAATGCTACCCACTGATTTGTTTTTTTAATCATCATATTGCTGCAGTATTGGCATTGTTCGTTTAATTAAAAAAAAAGCACCAAACAACCAGAACATTCAACTCAGATCATGAGGTCATAAGATATAGGAGAATTAGACCATTTGACCCATCAAATCCGCTCTGCCATTCAGTCATGGCTGATATGTTTTTCAACCCCATTCTCCTGCCTTTTTCCCCTAACCTTTGATCCCCTTACCAATTAAGAACCTTTCTATCTCTGTCTTAATACACTCAATACACACAGAGACACAGACAGCCTCCACAGACTTCTGTGGCAGTGAATTCCACAGATTCACCAGCCTCTGGCTGAAGAAATGCCTCCTCATCTCGGTTCTTATATGATTTACAGGTCATGATTGTCCTCCATTTCTTTTTAAACACAGGTGAGCTGTTGGCTGAGCAACCACAGAAGTACAGACTCCCACCCTGCCAGTCCTCATCACTTCGGCTGGGATGGAGTAGCAGACAATCTGGCAAGCTAGGGTGAGAGGTCACAGTTTTAGGGAGCAAATTGAAAACAGAGTTGAGGAGAAACTACTTCTCCCAAAGGGTTGTGAATCTGTGGAATTCGCTGCCCCAAAGTGCGGTGGATGCTGGGACAGTGAGTAAATGTAAAGAGGAGTTAGACAGATTTTTAATTGGTTGAAGGATTATGGGGAGAAGACACAAAAATAGAGATGAGGAGCATATCAGCCAGAATTGAATGGTGCAGCAGACTTGATGGGCTGAATGGCCTAATTCTGCTCCTCTATCTTAACTTATAAACTTGTTTACTCCATCATTCTATGGGTTAGACAGGAAACAAACATAAGGCAGAAACACACAGTGGTTGGCTATTTGAAATGTCAGCTCCATTAGGAAACTTCTACTCCACCTCAAACTATCGAAACTTTTTTTAAATGATAGTGTGTCTTTTTTTGTTTGCTAGTTAATTCCCAGAGGAACTTGGGTTTCAGTGACTCTGGCGACAACGTTGCCAATTAGATATCACAGGTGGTTTGAAAACCTCCTTCATAGCTGCCTTTCAAATCGTTCCTCTCCTCCTCAGTGTCCTGGACTGGTGCTAATGCTTTGTGACAGCCTAAAGGGACCTGGTAGAAGAGTGGAGAGAAGGAATTATGCAAAGAGAGCGGCTGCACTCCTATTTGCATATTGTTTTAAATGGTTGAGCTGGCCAGCTGCTACAGATGTGAAGGCGGATCGTGATGTTAGGTCTGCATCACTTCTGGTTTGCTTTGGGTGGGATTCTGTAAGGTTAATGTTGCCTTAAACGCTTTGGGATTCAATGTGGCACTTTAAAAAAGAAGAAACGATCAAAAATAATATATTTAGTGCACCTTGGAGGTGCGAATGAATATTTAGTTTTGTTTTAGATTTTTAAACACCAGTCTGCAAACGTAAATATTTTTCTGTTAAGACCAATACTGGGTACTCATTCCAGGAGGTTGAGTTAGTCAAAGTGAGGTGACCTGAGCCACAAAACCTTCCTCATTTCTCCCTAATGCAATTTGTCCTTATGAATCCTTTAGCTCTGATGATATAATTGTAGCCAAAGGTTTTTGTGATGAGCTCTTCCCACACCGAGAACAGACATCTCAAACTATAATAGATGACAAACATTTTATGGTTTAAACAGATTGACTGAAATGTTATTGAACGATCAATAATTCATTTAGAAGCCAGGAATTCCAGCAAACCATTTTACCAGCTCCATTCCACTTATATTTAATTGAATCTCGTTCAACTTATTCATTCCCTCGGTGTAGCCAGCGGAGCTGGTTGAAAGGGTTAACATCTGCACCCGAAACAGCTGACCAATGGTTTCCCATGAAGTGTTAAACTCAAAGCAAAGGGCCAACATTACCAAGAGCGTGCTGACCATCAGACAATCATTAATACAGAAGCAGTCGATGAGAGAAAGAAAGTTGTGAAAGCCTTTCCGAAAAGAATTTGCCTGCAATGCTACAGTGATAGAACACCCTGAGGCTCAGGTCACCTCACTTTGACTGACTCCTGGAATCAGTACCCAGTGTCGGTCTTAACAGAAAAATACTTATGGTTACAGGCTGGTGTTTAAAAACCTAAAACTAAACTAAATATTAATTCTTACCTCCGAGGTACATTAAATATATTATTTATTAGTATTATTTTAGATCATTTCTTTTTTTTTTAAAGTGCTACATAGAATCCCAAAGCGTTTTAAGGCAACATTAACCTTACAAGAATCCCACCCAAAGCAAACCAGAAATGATGCATAATGCATACTAACTACATTGTGACCGGCAAAAGAATATTTGCTGGAGAATTTCTTCTAGAGGTTGACTTCATAAAGGAGGAGCAGTTAAAGGTCCACAACTTCTAAAGGAGGTGTTTGACAGCTTTCGAAATTTCCTGTTATGTGACTGGTTCTTGTTATATTTGTTAGCTTATACACACATTTTTATATACACACACACACACACACATATATATATATAAGGCGGGAATGAATTACTGCTATTATAAATGGACTTCCCACGTGATTGGATCTTCATAATTTAACTCCAATACAGAAGAAGAGTACTGTTTAGGCTCGTAACTCATAGGAAGACTGCTGTAAGGTGGTAATGAAATGTATATTTAGCACATTTCCAATGGAAATGTTTTTGCACCAACTGTTCTGCTTAATTTTTCCTGATTCTGAAGTTTTTGTTGCCTTAAAACCATGTATGTTGTATAAGGCAATTAACAACAAACCAGCAATGTATTCTGAAAAAAAGAGAGAATTGCTGGGAACAACTTCTCTAGTGCGCAGAAGGTAAAGAGAAAATGTAGGCAATGAGCTGAATCACTTCAATTTAGAACTGTCTGTGGGTGGATGTAACTGGGAAGAGACTTTTGAAAGAGTCAGTGCTGTATACATCGGAATAATCTATCTGGTAGTTCACTAAATGCCGAGAAGTACAAGGAAGGGTCGATCTTTCCGTTTTTTGCTATAGGACTAAACAATATGAGATAGGGGATGGTGGAAGATTTACATGTGAATATTACTCGTCCAAAATAAGCTGTGCCAGGCCAACTGTGCCCACCGTTGGTTAGACTTGCTGTTTTCTGCTTAATGTTAATATCTTGCCCAACAAACTGCTGGAAATGTGAATCGGAAATGGACACCTGGGTGAACAGAGCAAGCAAATGTATTTCCTTAAGCAATCAGGTTGAAGAATTGTGTACTGAAATTGCAAAGACCACAAAGGAAGTGCAGTTAGAATTGGGTGAATTCAATGTCAAATCAAGTGCAGAAAGAGAAATAAAAGAGTAAAGAAAGTTAAAAGGTTTAAAGTTTATTTATTCATGTCACAAGTAAGCTTACATTAACACTGCAATGAAGTTACTGTGAAAATCCCTGAGTCACCACACTCCAGCTCCTGTTCAGGTAAACTGAGGGAGAATTTGGCATGGCCAACGCACCTAACCAGCACGTCTTTTAGACTGTGAAACCAGAGCACCCAGAGTAAACCCATGCAAACATGGGGAGAACATGCAGACTCCACATAGACAGTGACCCTAGCCAGGAGTCAAACCCAGCGCCCTGGCACTGTGAGGCAGCAGTTCTAACCACTGTGCCGCAAAAGATAAAAAGTGAAAAAAGCTCAGTGTTAAGCAACATATGTAATATTTAAACAATTAAAGCCTGAATAATTAACACTCCACACCAGGTGGCATGGTGGTTAACACTGCTACCTCAGTGTTAGGGGATCCAGGTTCAATTCTGGCCTTGGGTTACTGTGTAGATTTTGCGTGGTCTCCCTGTGTCTGTGTGCTCCGATTTCTTCCCACAGTCCAAAGATGTGCAGGTTAGGTGGATTGGCCATGCTATGTTGCCCTTTAGTGTCCCAAGATGTGTATGTTAGCAGAGTTACGTGGATAGGGTCTGAGAAAGTTACTCTTTCAGAGCGTCAGTGCAGACTCACTGGGTCGAATGGTCTGCTTCTGCACTGTAGGGATTCTATGATTATAATCGTTTATATAATACCTATATTACAATGATTATAATGGGGCAGCAGAGTGGCTCAGTAGTTAGCACTGCTGATTCGCAGTGCCAGGGACCCGTGTTCAATTCCCAGCTTGGGTCACTGTCTGCGTGGATTTTGCACATTCTCCTCATGTATGGGTGAGTTTCCTCCCACAGTTCAAAGATGTGCAGGTAAGGTGGATTGGCCATGCTAAATGTATTGGGTCATGGGGATAGGGAAGGGGGGTAAGACTGGGTAAGACGCTCTGCTGGGGAGTCGGTGCAGATTCAATGGGCCGAATGGCCTCTTCTGCACTGAAGGGATTCTACGAATAGTTAATTTTCAGGGCAAGTACGGTTGACTAGCAGTAGTTAGCACTTACGACATTTCTTCGATATTACTCAGATTGAAGTGACATGACTTGTTCTAACTCTCTGTGGCTTACAGTGCATGTACAGGAACTTCACAATGTTCAATGCGTTGGAACGGGGAGGTGCTGGACATTTTCACAACCTCCAAAGTGGGCCGTCCTCAAAAGTAGCGTTGGGTTTTCTGCATTTAATTGCACATCTGTCTTCGACTGCAGCTACTGTGGCAGTTGTGTGTAAATAACCACGAACTGTCGTTCTGATCTTCTGATTTGTGGTTCGTCAAATTCCACTCGCAATTCGCCTCAAAATGAAGTATCGTTATCTTTGGCTGGCTACGTCTGGGAGTCTGCTTTAAATGGAAAGTTGCATTTTCCCTCAACCACCCGGTGGTGTGACGGCGAGATTTAATGGATGATTCTCATGATCGTAATGCCTGCCTCAGCTTATCCTGACATTTTGGTTGTCAATACATTTGAAATTTACAGACTCATGTCTAAATCCGGCTGCTCATTATCCATCTGCTGCGTCGTTGCCTTCCAACATTTCAGAAATCCCACCGTCTTGATTTTATTTTTAGGAAACGCAACTTTGGAGAATTGGCAAGGGTTTATTTGCAGGTTGTTCAGACATTATATAGGGATGGAGGGAGTAAAAACGTAGAAATCAAATGAAAACATTAATTGTTGCTGCACTCTACACTACGCTAGCCTTTGGGAAACTGGAGCTGGTGTGTGGCTACTTTAAGCCCATGGGAAGGCAGAGCATTTATTGGATGTTATTCATCATAGACTGTCATGTTATCAGTGCCAGTGGACCTTAATCCAGAAGGCTGCCTCTCTCTCCCCTGCACTAGGGACTAACATGCCCCGTTGTTCCTGATAGCATCGCAACAATCCTTTAATCGCATTAGCTGCTCGGATGATATGGAACCTGCCCGATCTATGTGCTGGAGAGGCACTAATACAGCACTCCCTGCCTTTATCGGGAAATTGCTCTGAAGTGCTATCCTCTGCAGATTTCCCCCTCTGGAATGCTGGTAGCTGCAACTCAGCACATAATTGAAGCCATCAGCATGGCCATCAGCCAAGCTGATTCATTGCAGCTGATTAAAGTGAGTGGCTCTTAACCTGAAATGATTTGAAAAAAAAACCCTGGGAAAGAAAACCTCTTGCAAAAAAAAAGGCAGTCGCCTCCTCAGCCACCACAGCTTCTCCAAGCTATTAAAATAAAACTCTTCTCGGTCTTGGGGAAAAAAAATCCTCCTTGTGTATTTTTCTTTTCCAAACAAGAAATGATAGAAGATTTTTTTAAAAAAATGAGAAGTAACTGTGCTGACAGGATGTAATTAGCTCCTGCTCAGATAAAATGATGAACAAATGGTTAATGTTCACATTTTTCAGTGACTGGACAAATTTCTTCAACATAACAAATTGTAAATGCCACAACTTTGTGGAAGAGAAATCTTTTGGCCAGTTATTTATTATACATTTTTACAGGTGATGTTTAGGAGAACGAAATGGTGCCAAGTGCCTTTCTCTCAAGCCTCCTTTTGAGTGACAGGGATTCACAGCTTAATCTTCACTGGCATCCACCCTCTTCATTTTCAATCGAGTTCCATTGTGTCCACCCACTGCGCCTCCGATCTGAACTACCTGCCTCCATGCTGCAAATTGGTGGGTGGAGTATTAATTTGAGGGGAGGAGGTGTTGAATCCTGGCTTGGCCGAGCTTATCCTTCCATAGAATCAGAGAATCCATACAGTGCAGAAGGAGGCCATTTGGCCCATCGATTCTGCACCGATCACAATCCCACTTAGACCCTATTCCTGTAACACCACATATTTATCCTGCTAATCCCCCTGATACTGGGGTCAATTAAGCATGTCCAATCAACCCAACTCCCTGCATATCTTTGGACTGTGGGAGGAAACCCTCACAGACATGGGGAGAAAGTGCAAACTACATACATAGAGCATAGAACATTACAGCGCAGAACAGGCCCTTTGGCCCACGATGTTGCGCCGACCAGCTTTTTAAAAAAAAACAACACTAACCCACTAATCTAAACCAATCCCATTTCGTCCATAAACCTATCCACAGATCTCTTAAACGCCCCCAAACTAGGCACATTTACAACTGCAGCTGGCAGGGCATTCCAGTCCCTCACCACCCTCTGGGTAAAGAACCTACCCCTGACATCAGTCCTATAACTACCCCCCCTTAATTTAAAGTCGTGCCCCCTCGTGCTAGCTTTCTCCATCCTAGGAAAAAGGCTATCACTATCTACCCTGTCTAAACCTCTAATCATCTTATATGTTTCAATAAGGTCCCCTCTTAGCCGCCTTCTTTCCAGCGAAAACAACCCCAAATCTCTCAGTCTCTCCTCATAGGATCTCCCCTCCATACCAGGCAACATCCTGGTAAACCTCCTCTGCACCCTCTCCAAAGCCTCTACATCCTTCCTGTAATGTGGGGACCAGAACTGCACACAATACTCCAAGTGCGGCCGCACCAGAGTTGTGTACAGTTGCATCATGACGCTGCGACTCCTAAATTCAATCCCCCTACCAATAAATGCCAAGACACCGTATGCCTTCTTAACAACCTTATCTACTTGATTCCCAACTTTCAGGGATCTATGTACACATACACCTAGATCCCTCTGCTCCTCCACACTATTCAAAGTCCTCCCGTTAGCCCTATACTCAACACATCTGTTATTCCTACCGAAATGAATTACCTCACACTTCTCCACATTAAACTCCATCCTCCACCTCGCGGCCCAGCTCTGCAACCTTTCTAAGTCACCCTGCAAACTATGACACCCTTCCTCACAATCTACCACACCTCCGACTTTGGTGTCATCAGCAAACTTACTAATCCACCCAACTATACCCTCATCCAGATCATTAATAAAAATTACAAACAGCAGTGGCCCCAAAACAGATCCCTGAGGCACACCACTCGTAACCGAACTCCGTGACGAATATTTACCATCAACCACCACTCTCTGTCTCCTATCTGCTAGCCAATTCCTGATCCAATTACCTAGATCACCCCCAATCCCATACATCTGCATTTTCTGCAGAAGCCTACCATGGTGAACCTTATCAAATGCCTTACTAAAATCCATATACACCACGTCAACTGCCTTACCCCTATCCACCTCTTTGGTCACTTTCTCAAAGAACTCGATAAGGTTAGTAAGGCACGACCTACCCGCTACAAAACCATGCTGACTGTCTCTAATCAATTCATTACTCTCCAAATAACTATAAATCCTGTCTCTAATAATCCTTTCCAAAACCTTACCCACCACAGAAGTAAGACTCACCGGTCTATAATTCCCAGGGAAGTCTCTTCTCCCCTTCTTAAACAATGGGACAACATTTGCTCTCCTCCAATCTTCCGGTACTATACCAGAGACCAACGACGACCAGAAGATCAGAGCCAGAGGCTCCGCAATCACCTCTCTTGCCTCCCAGAGAATCCTAGGGTAAATCCCATCCGGACCAGGGGACTTATCTATTTTCAAACCCTCTAAAATATCCAGCACATCCCCGGTATCAACTGCAATACTATCTATTTTACACCCCTGCACCCCAGTGTCCTCCTCAGCTACATTCATGTCCCCTTGCGTGAACACCGAAGAGAAATATTGGTTCAACGCCTCTCCAATCTCCTCCGGTTCCACACACAACTTCCCTCTACTGTCTGTAACTGGCCCTAATCTTGCCCTAACCAACCTTCTGTTCTTGACATACCTGTAAAACGCCTTAGGGTTCTCCTTAATCCTATCAGCCAAAGTCATCTCATGTCCTCTTTTAGCCCTTCTTAACTCCCTCTTCAACTCCCTCCTAGCCAATCTAAAACTTTCTAATGCACTACCTGAGCCCTCAAGCCTCATCCGAACATAAGCCTCCTTTTTCTTCCTAACCAACGAATCAACTTTTTTAGTGCACCATGGTTCCCTGGGCCTACCAAATCGTCCTTGCCTGACAGGGATATACCTATCACAGACAGTGACCTGAGGCCAGAATTGAACTAGGACCCTGGCGCTGTGAGGCAGCAGTACTATCAACAGTGCCACCCCTTCCATTCACTTCTAGTTTTTAATCATGTCTTTAAGAGTTTAAAAAGAACTGAAAATGAGGAGCAATGCTCTCAAAGGTCACAAACTAGCCTTGAGTGACTCTCTGTGCGGAGTTTGCACATTCCCCCCCACGTCTGCATGGGTTTCCTCCGGGTGCTCCAGTTTCTTCCCACAGTCCAAAGATTAGGTTAGGTGAATTGGCCATGCTAAATTGCCCCTTAGTGTCCCAAGGTCAGATGGATTAGCCATGGTGAATATGAGAAGTTTCAGGGATAGGGTGGAGGAGATGCTCTGTCAGAGAGGCAGCGCAGACTCAAATGGGTTAAATGGCTTCTTCTGAACTATAGCAATCCAATGAAACTTTGTTAAATCTTCTAATTAAACATCACACAGACTATACTATTTGGGATTAAGATTGAGCATAACCTGACGGAGAACTTTCAGATTTTGCTTTGCTTTACACTCAAGTTTGTATAAATGTAGCAAGTTAATACGCTCAACAGGCTACTTAAAGCTTTGCTAAATTATAGTGCTTTTTGGCTACTGTTCCCATTACACCTGCACCAATATTCCCTCCAAGATGGGTGCATGACTACACAGCAATCTGGAATGTAGTGCACATTGAAATAAACAGGTCACCCACAGCTTCCTCAATCTTTGGGAGAAATTGTAAATCGTGACCTTCAAAACGTAAGCTGTCCAAGTCCAAATAATGTAGTGCTCAGATGAGTTGGTAGCCCACCCAGTACAAAGAAAATCTGAAGGGAACATTGAGCTGCACTGAACCACCAGAAGATATGGGCCATCTTTCATTGTGGTTTTAGATTGTTTTTTCACATTAAATAGTAACTTGTTACGAATATTGAGGGAAAAACTAAAAAGGAAAGAAATTAAAATAAATATTGCAGCATTTTCTTCAAGAGTAAAATTGATTTTCGGCTTGCCAATTTCTAGATGATCCAATATTGGATATTCTGAGTAGCTTTAGATTTACAATTTAACAGCGATTTTCACTTCCCCATAATTACTTAAAAGTTTACTTCTTGTTGTTACAAGTAGGCTTACATTAACACTGCATTGAAGTTACTGTGAAAATCCACTAGCCGCTAGACTCTGGCACCTGTTCAGATACACTGATGGAGAATTTAGCATGGACAATGTATCCAACGAGCACCTCTTTCAGGAGGAAACTGGAGCATCTGGAGGAAACCCACACAGACACGGGCTGTCTCTGCACAATCACCCAAGCTGGGAATTGAACCCAGGTCCCTAGTGCTGTGAGACAGCAATGTTAACCACTGTGCCAGACACAGATTCTGAGGAGCTGCAACCAGAAACATATCTGAGATGGATGGTGGATGATTGCAGATCAATGTAGTCATCTGACCCTCACTTAAAAAAAAACTATTTAACTAACCATCCCCAGAATACTTTGAGGCTTTGGTGTTAGGGGTAGCATTTAATATCCTGCCTAAATTACTACAGGTGGGGATGGTGGGGATGGTTGGGGGGGGGAGGTGGGGACAGCTCTGCAGCGGGGTCCCTGCACCCTAATTCTCTGGATGCTAATTGAAAATCGAGGCCTTTAAATGGCCCAATTAAGGGCCTCATCTCACCATTGCTAGAATGCAACTAGCTGTGCGCAGGGGAGTTGTCATGTGAGGATCCTGTACAGTGCTAAAGACATGGAGAGATTTCTGTTCTCGAGTCGTTAATATCAGGAATGACCTGCTGCAATCTCAGCAGTGCACGTATTATTGTCTCCTGAGCATTCCGTATATTAATCATTCCATCATTCAGGGGTATGACTTCAGCTGCCTAGCCCCCAAGCTCTGGAATTCCCATCCTACAATGCTCTGTTTATTCCTCTCTTCCATCTTGTAAGTTGCTTTTTAAATCCTATCTCTTGGACCAAGTCTTTAGTCGCTGGCCTAATATCTGTATATGTGGCTCAGAGTTCAAGTTTGTTCCACAAAGCTGCAGTGGAATGACTTGGGACAATTTATTAAATTAAAGGTGCTATCTATATCAAAATAGTCTTTGCTTACAACGTTGATGATAGATAGCCTTATTTCCTAAGCTGAGACACATAGAAGCTACATCCAGGTGAGGACTTGGCAGATCCAGGAGTGAACAGTTTCATACCTACCTTCTGCATCCAACATGCCTGCCTGATGAACCCCGATGAGCACACTCTCATTGACATTGAGGCTTTTAATCCCAGCCCCCAACTGGCCTTCCATATCCTGCCACAACCAGGCCTCATCAGGACTCCAATTCTTCACTGGGCATCAAACATTGCTGTCCCACTCCTAGCTTCCATATCCTTCATCTCCTCCAGGCTTTCAAGTTCCTCCCCTGATGGCCTTTCACCCTGGGCCCCAGGGGTTGGCAGCCTACCCGTATGACTTAACTTTTCCTCTTCCTCATTGACTCTTGTGTAAGATCAAACTCCCCCACTCTCCTCCTTGCTTGGTCCTTCCCCCACCAGCCAGCCAGCCACCCACCACCACCACCAAATCCCCCACCCCATCCCCAGGGCTTCTTCCCTTCTGACTAAAAACCGCATCTGTCAATCAGGCAGGCATCAAGAGGGAGAAATTAGTGATAGAATCATAGAATCCCTACAGTGCAAGAGGAGGCCATATGGCCCATCATGTTTGCACCCACCACAATCCCACCCAGGCCCTATCCCCTTAATCCCATCTATTTATCCTGCTAAGGGGCAATTTAGCATGGCCAATCAACCTAACCCGCACCTCTTTGGAGACCATGGAGACACTGTAGAGTTAAAATCTACAGCATGTGGGGGAATCCAGGCATCTCCCCCTCCACCTCCCCCAGGAAAAAAAACTCCTGATGGGGGTCAGGCGCATAAAAATTCAGCACTTAGTGCTTTGTCTGTCTGCGTCTGGCGTACTGGCTGTTCCTTTTAAATTCAGTCATCGTACACAAGGAATTATAAAAACATCTAGTGACAGCTCACACCGTGGCCCAAGTTCAAATTAAATCAAATGCTTCAAGTTTAGTCATTCTCTGGCTTGAGACAGGAATAACTCAAGAACAATTTTGTGTGATTGGTTCAGCTTGTATTTGATTGAAGGTGCATTTAGAAAAAAATGTTCCTGATCAATTATTCAAACTCCAGGAAGCCCCAGCAACTCTTTCCCTAAGATCTAATGAAAGTTTGAACCTGGGAATCAAGTTGAAAATCAGAGAAGGAGTCGGTCAATTGAAACTCCTGAGGGAGTTGGTTAAGATTAATAAAAGCTTCTATAGCGGTAAGACATTGAAGTAAAGAAACACGGCATAACTAAAATTACTTTTACAAATGATGAGATTAGTGGTCAGAGTTGAGATCTTATTATTGCTTTGTCATTCCAGGAATGATGTGGAAGGAATTCTACTCGACCTATATTATGTGCTTGTTTGTCTTTGGTTAGTTAAATTTACTTAATGGTTTTAAACATAAAATACAATCTCATAGAATCCCTTCTGCGCAGAAGGAGGCTGTTTGGCCCATCGAGTCTGCACCGACAACAATCCCACCTATCCACAGAATCCCACATATTTACCCTGCTGATCCCCCTGATATTAGTGGGCAATTTAGCATGACCGATCAATCAAACCAGCACATCTTTGGAGTATGAGAAGAAACTGGAGCACCTGAAGGAAACCCACACAGACATAGGGAGAATGTGCAGACTCCACATAGTCACCCAAGCCAGAATTGAACCTGCTCCCTGACGCTGTGAGGCAGCAGTGCTAACCATTGTACTCTGTTTGCTCATTAAATACGAGAGAATTTCAAAGAAGGTACAAGATTTAGTTTTGAGATAAAACAAAAATGAACAAATTGGATTTTCTCCTTTGTTTTCCTGTGTGTGTTTCTGGAGGCTATCTAGGTTGTGTGACTGGGATGGCCACTCCCGAAGGTTTAGGTATTTGTGACTTGCCCGCAGAAGTGATCTGAAAGGCATTTAGAGAGGTGGGGACTGATGAGGGATAGTTAGCATGGCTTTGTGGAAACTCATTTCTCACAAATTCGATTGAGTTTTTTTTAAAGGGATAACCAAGAAAGTAGATGAGACCAGTGCAGTTGATACTGTCTACATGGATAGCAAAGCCTTTGACAAGGTACCACATGGTAGTTGTGCATAGGGTTAAATCTCACAGGATCGAAGGTAAGGTAGCTAAATGGATACAAAATTGGCTTGATGACAGAAGCTAGAGGATGGTTGTAGAGAGTTGTTTTTCAAACTGGAAGCCTGTGACCAATAATGTGCCTCAGAGATCGACGCTGGGTCCACAGTTATTTGTCATTTACATTAATGATTTGGATGAGAATATAGGAGGCATGGTTAGTAAATTTGCAGATGACACCAAGATTGGTGGCATAATGGACAGTGAAGAAGGTTATCTTGGATTGCAACAGGATCTTGATCAATTGGGCCAGACGAATGGCAGATGGAGTTTAATTTAGATATATGCGAGGTGATGCATTTTGGTAGATTGAACCAGGGCAGGACTTACTCAGTTAATGGTAGGGTGTTGGGGAGAGTTACAGAACAAAGAGATCTAGGGGTATAGGTTCATAGCTCCTTGAAAGAGGAGTCACAGGTGGACAGAGTGGTGAAGAAGGCATTCAGCAGTTTGCTTTCATTGGTCAGAACATTGAATGCAAGAGTTGGGATGTCTTGTTGAAGCTGTACAAGACATTGATAAGGCCACACTTGGCATACAGTTCTGTGTACAGTTCTGGTCACCCCATTATGGAAAGGATATTATTAAGCTAGAAAGAGTGCAGAAGAGATTTACTAGGATGCTACCGGGACTTGGTGGTTTGAGTTATAAGGAGAGGCTGTCTAGACTGGGACTTTTTTCTCTGGAGCGTAGGAGGCTTAGGGGTGATCCTATTGAGGTCTATAAAATAATGAGGGGCATAGATCAGCCAGACAGTGAATATCTTCTCCCAAAGGTAGGGGAGCCTAAAACTAGAAGGCATAGGTTTAAGGTGAGAGGGGAGAGATACAAAAGAGTCCGGAGGACCAATTTTTTCACATAGAGGGTGGTGAGTGTCTGGAACAAGTGCCAGAGATAGTAGTAGGGGCGGGTACAATTTTGTCTTTTAAAAAGTGTTTAGACAGTTACATGGGTAAGATGGGTATAGAGGGACATGTGCCAAATGTGTGCAATTGAGACTTGCTTAGGGGTTTAAAAAAAAAGGGGTGGCATGGATAAGTTGGGCCGAAGGGACTGTTTCCATGCTGTAAACCCCTATGACTCTATGAAACTGAAATAATCCAGGGAGGCAAGGGGAGAAAAGACCCCCCAAAAATACAGCAAGTTTACTTACTGTGTTGCTGAAGAAGATGGAGGGCATTGCAACCATAACCTACCTTGGGCCCTGAAGGCTCAGTTTACTGGTTGTTAGTGGGATGGAGGTTGAGAGAAACCTCCTGAGCAATACAGGTATCACTTCTCTTATGTAGTGTAGGCTGCTGTTCGGATGTTGACTGCAATGTATGAATTGGCCCTTTTGGGGTTTCCTTGTGCATTCTTACAGAGTGTGGTTGATATTCTGTACTGGCAAAATTTTAACCCATCCTCTTCCGTTGGGCTAACAGTGAAGTTCTGCATTCAAAGATTCAGACATAGCTAGCCGCAATCATAAGGGCCAAAGGGAGAATTAAAGTTATGAACAGTTGATGTTTAATAATACAGTCAGATTGAGCGTTCTGTTTTAGTAAAAATGCAACACTACACGAGATTTTAAGTGCTCTTTAACTTTTAAAATATTCAGGCATTAAAATGAGCTTGTCTCTGTCATAACGTGTTACGTCGGGCTGGACTTTTTTTTCTGAAAGTAACAGTGAGGCTAACAATGCTCTCCATCATTGTGCAAGTTGGACAGCAACTTCAGGCCAGGGCAGATGCTTGGTCAAATGCAAAAATTCAGGAGCCGCTGACTGAGATGTCACTGACAGCATGAAAATGGCAAGTTGCCATTTGGTTCTCCATTCAAATGTACAACATGAAGTTACTGTGCAGACATTCTCGGCACAGATTAAATCTATCGTGAAAATTTAGGATTTCTCCATTGCGCTCTAAGTATCTTTTTAATAACATGAAAAATCTAATTACTTCCAAACAACCTCTCTGGCGCTGAAAATTAATTTTTTGAAGTGTGAAGCCTCATTCCTTCAGTTTTTAATTATTATTGGTGATTTAACTTTTCTTTCCTCTTTCTCACTCATTTATCTCTATCTCTTATTAACCCTCTCTGTATTTGGCTTTCTGTGTCCATTTGATGTTGAATTTAATACAAATTAACTTCTTTGTCTAGACTTCACGTTACGCATGAATCAGTGATTTCCAAACTTTTTCCCACTGTTACCCCACTTTAAAATATGAAAATTTCCATGACCCTGGACTGAGAGTGGGGGATGAGTTGGCTAGAGCTTTGGGGAAGTGGGGGGCGGGGGGGGGTGAGGGATGGGATTGTAAGAGTTGGGGGTGAGGGAGCTGTGAGAGAATGAGGGGGGTTAAAGCAGTGAGGAGTTGGGGGGGGAGGAAGATGAATGAGAGAGAGTAAAGTAGTGCAATGAGGGAAAGGGTGAGGGGGTTGAGCTTTGCGAGTAGGGGATGAGGGTTGAAGAACAGGCAGCAATGTTTTTCTCATCTACCATTTTGTAGATTCTTTTGGAGTCAGTGACTGGGCCTCAGAGTTGATTTCATCAGGCCACACCCACCAGACCAAAGCAAGAGAAGGATTGTATGCACACACTCCAAGGGAGCAGGGACTCAATTTCCACTGTCCTTTATGTCTCCACTTGACTTGTCATTACACAGGGACAGGGAGCTCCCAGCCCCAGTTGCCCATGCTGTGATCCCACTGGGCGGGGTCACGACCCATAGTTTGGGAACATCTATCATAATGGGTTCTTCAATCTGATTGCTTAGGAAGATACAGTTTCTTGCCCTGTTTACATTGATCCCAAATTTCCTGTAGAGGGCACTGCACCCTTTTGGATGTCCTGCTGACTTACTAGCTCTGAGAAACCAGATCAAAAGTCTCGGAGCAAAATTCATATCTATCAACTGGACTGTGCCATCACAGGCCAATCTGGCCCACTTTGCCACATTACACGAACCTTCTATTTTGCATCACCAGATTATTCTCAATAGAAAGCTTACCAGAATCAAAGCAGCAAGTAAATGTGGCATCCATTGCTTTTACAAAATTGAAAATTCATTAAAATTTCTGTTCCAAGGCAGTACTTTTTCCAAATCTTTCTTGTAGACCACATTCAATCTTGCCAGACTTTTAGGACACGGGAGGTCTCGGTTCCCTGCTTTGTCAGTAGTTGGTGACATTTCATTTTTTAATCAAATTTGAACTAATTTATTTTTGTTGTTCTGAGTTTGTAAAGTTTGTATTCTATCTAAATTGTTCTCTGCATTTTGAACAAGCTGCTAAGAAGCCACTTCTCAGTGAAAGGACTACAGCACAGATTTGTGGGTTGAGACATTTCCTACACTTTGTTGCTAATGTCCCTTAAGTCACCAAACTATAATGAAAGTTAGGTGCTTTGCCAACAATTTTAATGAACTAAATTACTTCAATATATCATGTGTGGTTTAATGTGCAACTGTTGGTAAAGTTTATTTCTAAATAATTTATTTCAAAGCAGGCTTACATTAACACTGCAATGAAGTTACTGTGAAAATCCCCTGGTTGACACATTCCAGCACCTGTTCAGGTACACTGAGGGAGAACTTAGCATGGCCAGTGCACCTAACCAGCACATCTTTTGGATTGTGGGAGGAAACCCATGCAGATACAGGGAGAATGTGTAGTCTTTGCACAGTGACTGAAGCCAGGAATTGAACCTGGGTTTCCGGCACTGTGAGGCAGCTGTGCTAACCACTGTGCCGCCAGCACATGCCAGTATGAACAATTCCACTTTCTAGCTTCTTTTCTGATGAATGTACTGGTTGAAGGAAGAGTGAGACTGGGAGGCACTGATTGGAGTATTATTAACAAACAATTGCCATCTTAAAAGGAAGTTTGACAGTTAGGTCAATCTTAATTTAATAGTATTGACAATAGAGACTGGTATAATACCTTCATCTATCCATTTTAAAGTTCCACTACACATCATATTGACATATACCAATTTCCAGTTGTAGCACATTCTGTTTTCTGTCAAGAATTTAAAACGATTAGTGTTACCTCCTTTCAATTCTCCATCCCAAGCAAGCAAAGATCTTTGTCCATACCCAGCCTGAAACTAGCTTGCAGAAGATACAAGAGTGGTCAGAGTTGGCTTATTAATCCATCTGTTAACATCATCGATCATCCTCTCAGCTCTCAACCCCACTGCTGGCAATTGGGAATTTATGGGGTGGTGAACCATGACTGCTCCAAGTCCTGGGCTGCACTGTATTTAATATAACTCACCGATTCTTGTCTCGGATCATTGTACTCGGGTTTAACATTCCAAAACAGGTTTCCTTGGAACCTGAGGAAAGCTGGCAGCTGCAGTAAGGGCAAGAAGAGACCCGGACAGAAGGCCACTGTCTTCTCAGCACTCCACATGGGCCAGGAGGAGCAAGGGTACTTCTTTTCGGATCTGAAGCTCCTTCACCATCAGACTACACACTCTCCCTGCCTCCCCCCTACTGCCTCAGATCAGACTCCTCGGTATTGGGACCCACCCCCCCCCCACAACAACTGCCTTCCCCAACCCAGGGGATTGGACCAACCCCCCTGGCATCAGGGGTCCGTAGTTCAATGGCCTTCTTTGCAGTGCTTCTAGCCTGATGGGAAGCCTGTCCATCAGGCTGACTTTCTGTGGGGAATATACAGAGTCAAATGTCACATGCTGTGAAGTTCAGAGGAAACATCAGATTCCCACACACTACAAGTCCCTCCCCCCACCTTCCCAGATAACCCCCAAGATGTTACCAGTACACTGGAATTAGTAAGTGCAAGAGTTTAAGAATATGGAATGCATTAACTCAAGTTATGACAGAAGCTGAATCAATCACTACATTTTAGGGGGAATTATTTAAACATCAAGAGAAAAGAGTTCCAATAGGATAGCAAAGCAATTTATAGAATGCCTACAGAGCAGAAGGAGGCAATTCAGCTCACTGAGCCTGTACTGACAACAATCCGACCCAGGCCCTATCCCTGTAATCCCACATATTTACTCTCCTAATCTCCCAGAAACTAAGGTACAATTTAGCATGGCCACTCAATCTAATCTACACATCTTTGGACAATAAGGGGTAATTTAGCATGACCAATCCACTTAATCTGGACATCTTTGCACTGTGGGAGGAAACTGGAGCTCTCAGAGAAAACCTACACTGATACAGGGAAAACATGTAAACTCCACACAGTCACCCAAGGTCAGAATCGAACGCGGGTCCCTAGTGCTGCGAGGCAGCAGTGCTAACCACTGTGCCACCGTGACACCCATTCAAGTCAATAAATCTAAAGCTAGCACTGACAGAGGTCCGATGGCCAAATGGCTTTCTTGAACACTGAACTTTCTACGATTCAATCTTTTGTTCCATCATAAGCATGTACTGAACACTTGCTGCTGATAGACAATAAGGTACATTGCCTATAATTGAAATTATTTGCAGCAAGTCACATTTTCAGAAATGCCCTCACAGCACTGCAGGAGTTGTTTTGGAGTCAGATCTAGTCAATTTGTGATGAATTAATTGGCACACGTTCAGGATTTTTTAATGCAATGAAAGTATCAAGTTAAATTCATTCTGAAAATCTGCCCAAGTTTATTTCTGTCAAACTGTTCTTTATCTGACCTATTAAATGTTATGACTACTTTAGGAACAACTCCGTCTTATGTGCAACATAGTTAAGAATGTGGCAACTAAATCGGCTATCCTTTGAGATTCCTCCTCAATGGAAATAGATTCTTGCTACCCAAGAAATATAAATCATTCTTACTATTTCATTGCAAAATAGATGAACTTACTGAGCAGACAAATGCTAATAAATAAATATCAGCTGCTGACTAAATTCTAAACTCCTATTAGTTGTAAACAGAGACACTGGGAAAAAGAACAGGCTAATAATTATTTATTGTCTTCATTCTTATTTATCTCATCAGTGCTATACTTAAAAATGATCAGTCAAGAGTGAAATACAACTGTGTTTATTGTCCATCCCTAATTGCCTTTGAGGGGGGGGTGGCATTTAAGAGTGAACCACATTGCTGTGGATCTGGAGTCAGATGTAGGCCAGACCAGGTAAAGTTGGCAGATTTCCTTCCCTAACGGACAGCAGATTTCCTTCCTTAAAGGACATTAGTGAACCAGATGAGGTTTTACAACAATTGATAATGAATTCATGGTTATCATTAGACTTTTGATTCAAATTGCCCTGGGTGAAATTTGAACCTGAGTTCCCAGAGAATTATCCTGCATCTATTGAGTGCTTGTCCAGTGACAATACCATTATGCCATCACTTCCCCACTAGTTGTGGTACAGCATCCTATAAGCAGTACATATTGTATCAGATAAAGAACAATTTGTTGAATTGTGCTATCTGCAGAGCCCTGTGAATTTATATTTATGGTAATTTTTGAGGCAACATTATTACCTATACAATCCCCACTGGGTAAATGGTGGTGTATTGGTAATGCCAAAGGGAATAGTAATCTAGAGATCCCCAAGTGTCATGGTGGCAAAGTGGTTAGTTGCCAGGGACCCGCGTTCAATACTGGCCTTGGGTGACTGACTGTGTGGTGTTTGCACATTCTCCCCATATCTGTGTTGGTTTCCTCCGGGTGATCCGGTTTCCTCCCACAGTCCAAAGATGCAGAGGCTAGGTGGATTGGCCAAAGTAAAATTGCCCCTTAATGTCCCAAGATGTATAGGTTAGATGGATTAACCATGATAAATGCGCGGGGCTACGGGAAGAGGACCTGGCAAGATAATTTGTCAGATAGTCAGTGCGGACTCGATGAGCTGAATGGCCGCCTTCTGCACTGTAGGGATTCTATGATTCTAAGTTAATTCTCTGGGGCCAGGAGTTCAAATCCCACAGCAGCTGTTGGAATTTAAATTCAATAAATCTGGAAATATAAAACTTGTCTCAGGAATGATGAACACAACAACTATCATCTATCGTTCCAAGGAACACATTTGGTTCAGTAATAGCCTTAAGGAAAGGAAATCTGTCATCCTTACTTACATATGACTCCAGATCCACAGCAATGTGGTTGACTCTGAAATAGCCACTCAGTTCAAGGGGCAATTAGGGATGGGCAACAAACGTTGGCCCAGCCATCCAGATCCCAAGAAAAAAAAATAAAATTGCAATTAAGTTAATTCATTGGATAGGGGTCAACATTTACTGACCATCCCTAACTGCCCTTGAGAAAGTGATGGTGGTGACCGTCTTGAACACAACTCAGTAATTTGGCTATACAAGAGGCTTGGAGGTCTGGAGTTACATGTAAATCATGAAGAACATTTGTGAAGCAAATGAGTTCTTATAATAAATCAATAGTTTCATGGTCACCATTGCTCATCCCAACTTTTTATTCCAAATTTATCTTAATCATTGAATTTGAATTCCTTAGCTGTTGTGGTGAGATTTGAACTCATGGTTTCAGATCTTGCTTTTCAGTGCTATGCTGCACCAGCGACTTTATAGTGCACATTTCTGTATCAGTGCCAAAGATTATGGACAGGTCGGGATTATTTTTAGTGGGTGAATTCATTCAGCATGCTGGAGAATGCAGATGGTTTAACCAACTGGCATCATGAGACATCGCCAAGCACTTCTAGGGCCACAAAAGCGTAAGTTAATTCCAAGTCGGAGTTCCATTCACCCTGCCATGATACTGGGTGGGATTTATGGCCTCGCTCATCTCAAAGCCATAAAATCCTGCCCGAAGTCCAGTCCAGGACCTCTGCATGTTCCACCTCTCGCCTGCTCCGATTCCCGTGATGGGCGTGGCAGTAAAATTCCACTCATTGAAATGCAAACCCAATATGAGAGGCGCCTGTCCTATAGAATCCTAAATCTGAGTCACTATCACACGTGACTATTTGAACTTAGAATCCCTACAGTACAGAAGGAGGCCATTTGGCCCATTGAGCCTGCACCAACAACAATCCTACCCAGGCCCTAGCTCTGTAACCCCACATATTTACCTTGTTAATTCCTCTGACGTTAATGAACAATTTATCATGGCCAACCACACATATTTGGACAGTGAGAGGAAACCAGAGCAACCAGAGGAAACCCAAGCAGATATGGAGAGAATGTGCCAACTCCACACAGACAGTCAGCCAAGGCTAGCATTGAACCCAGGTCCCTGGCACTGCGAGGCAGCAGTACTAACCACTGTGCTGCCCTTTACCTTCCGATCTTTCTTGAATTTATCTCAAGGAACAGCGATGAAAATGTAGTAAGACATTGTCCTACCACTTTGCTAAGAAAGGGCAACAAATGTTGGTTTTCTTTAAAGAGGAGTTTTTGCTCCCTCCTAGTGAGCTGCTCATCAGCTAGACGCAGTGCTGTTTGTCAACTGTACACTTACCGGTACTGTGGATGTGCCCGTTAAGGACTGTGTGTTTGCATCGGTGCACGGCTGGTCGGAATGCGTCTGTGTTGGTGTGTAAATCGTCATGGCGTGCTCTGGTACCGTGGTCTGTCCAGCGTAGTCCTGAGTAGCGTGCGGGTGCGCTGGAGCGTATTCAGCTGGGATTCCGTTCTGTGGTGCAGGGTACTGGGCAGGGGGGTAAGGCTGCGCCATCGCTTCCGGAGGGGCTGTGGCTTCTTGGTTACCCTGAAACAAACGGTCACATTTGTCAGCACTGGAGTTAAATCAGGTTTGCACTTGATTTATATAATCCATGCAAGGAGATTCACAATTCATTATTTTATTTTGCTAGCGTGAACTTCAGGTAAGAATCAGATACAGTATTCCAAACTACTTAATTCCCAAGAGAGGAAAGTGAGGAATCTCACAGGGGCTGAAGTCACACAGTTCTTATTATCTCAAGCTGGTGGTGTTTAATAATTACCAAAATATGTGTAGGCATTGTTCTCAAAATGATTAAAGCATCTTATGAGCAGTCCTCTTATAAAATAATGCTGCTTTGTAAAACATACCATTACCAGACATAGCATTTCAGCAGATCGCAATAGCAGCGCTTAGGAAAACACCAAAGATCAATTAATTGATAAATGCTTGATTATAGCCTGTGATTGAGCACTGCAGTTTTGTCGGCATTTCCAGCTGTTGCGTTGATAGGTTAAATCAGAGAAGCAGCCGAATATTCTGATAACAGGCCCTCAGTTTCCCACCGACAGGGATCAGTCACTCAAGACTCTTCACATAAAGAGAACAAGAGCTCATACCATTTCAAGCAGAGCTGTTTTATCACACTGCCAATCATTCCATTCGCTTTGTCACTGCAGCCCATGCACACCAGGGTTGTCAGGAAGGCATCCCCCTCAAGTACTTCATTTGCTTTTAATGTTCTTCCACCCAATTGCTCAGAGCGGTGATTTTAAACGTAACTATTATCCTATATACAGTCAGGTATTAAACGCTGGCTGTGTTTTGATAGGGTTTCTGGCATGTGTTGAGTCACTCGAATGTAAACATAAACCGGAATATTCCAAGCTGACAGCTCTGAGGAACGTTGCAGGGATGACTGACAATAATGGTTTATTGATAAGCACTTCAGCATCTGACACGGCAGAATATACCCAAGATCTGGGGCAAGTGAAAGCCAGGCAGTGAAGCAGAGAAATAACAATACCAGTTCTAGGGATCGCCATCAAAAACAATTTGAGCTCATGCTTTCTGTTCAGAATACCCAAATGTTGAGGGCCTGAATTTATATCTGACAGTGCGAATAATCTGAATGCATCCCGTACCCTCTCACTGCTAAGAAGAGCCACATCCCACCCACAACCAATTGGGCTGCAAACAAATGTTATTTTTCCTTCTCAAGATCCTGAGTTTTAAAAAAAGTCTCAATGGATCATTAAAGAAATCGACCACATTTCACTCCCTCTACACTCTGTAAGGGAAATCTTCATATGGTCCTTCCCACTAAGCTCAGAGGGGATTAATTAGTAACACCAGAAAGTCCTAAACCAACTAAATGTGTGGGGGTTGTGGGGATAAGGTCTGGAGTGGGATTGTTGTCGGTGTAGACTCGATGGGACGAATGGCCTCCTTCCGCACTGTAGGGATTCTATGAACCACACATTGACCTTTGTAATGGCTCTCAAATTTTGAATTGGGCTCGAATTTGTATAATTTTTGAATACTTCCATTGAAAACAAAATTTTACCCCCGTAGCAACTGGATGAACAAGAACTAGTACCAGGTCCAAATCAGTACAGACATAGCACACCGATAGTGCTTCTGATAATGTATCATTTCTACAGTGCTGCCATTCAGACATTGTGCACAAGTCTCCAGAGTAGGGCTTGAACCTACAAACCCTTCATTGAGAAGCAAGTGCTGCTACTGAGCCAAGACTCCAAAATTGTGGTAAATCGCACACATGCCTGTTCTCTTCAATCTTAATTCCCAGAAATAAGCCTGGATTAATTGGGTACCATCATCTGCTATCCCTCTCATTCTCTCTCAATTTTCAGATGCATCATTTATGAAACTGGACCAATTAGTCGCTGCACTTGTCTCAAGTTTGAATGTGAGATTGACACCTTGTGCATCTTGTTTGAAGAGTTGCAGCAGCAGCAGGAACAGCAAGGCAGTTCCATCCTCAGCAGGGTAAGTTTTATAAGTCTTATCATGTCTTGTCATATCTCTATAAAACAAATAATCCTCAGAGATGTCCCGATTGACAAACTGGACATATCATCCATACAATCCTGGAAATGTCCAAGGTTCAACCTGTGTTCTGCTTTGAGTTAGCTCAACTCAATTGTCTCTCTATGATTGGCCTCAATTTTTCTGGAAAATAAATCGGCCATTCTCCTTATTCTTGGCATAAAATTGTTTCTACTGGTGGTTCAGGTACAGATTAACTGAAAAGAATGAAAGTCACCAAAGTCTCATAACCTGCTCTTACACTTAAGAGAGAGAGAGAGAGTTGACTTAACCTGAGGATCTGCACACCTCAGGTGAGGGGCAAGGTTGAGAAGGTGGGACTTTCACTCATAACTTCAGCTGGTGTGGGGACTGAACCCACACAGTTAGCATCACTCCACATCATGAACCAGCTGTCCAGTTGGGCTAACCAGCTTCCCCACATGGTAAATAACCCACAATAGTACCAAAGGAAGATCAGAGAATTTTCTGAATATCCTGGGCAACATCTTTTCCACAACCAAAATCAATTAAATGATCATTTAACTTCTCGCTACTGTTTTCAAAATGGCTGCCTGGCATATTTGCCAGCAAAATCTTTAGAAATAATGCATTTTTAAAGACATTTTTTGTGAGACACAGTAAAACTCTATTTAAATGCAAGTCTTGATCGCTTTCAAGTGATCCTTGTGCCTGCATCCGAATTGGTATAAAACAAAGGACAACCCAGCACAGGAAACAGGCCCTTCGGCCCAACGAGCCCGCGCCACCGCATCCTCCTACACCTACCCTGCCCTGCGTGTATCTGTGCAGAAGTGGACTTGGTTCAAGTCTAGTTTCCTCCATGTGCCAACATTCGCTGTTTATGCTCACACTTGAAAAATGGCTCTTTGGACAAAGAGCAGTGGAACTGATACTGTTCAGGAAACCATATTTGAGCACAAGAGGCAACGGGAAAATAAAATAAAATGGGTTCAGGTATTTCTCAAGCTGCGAACAAAAATAGCTGTCAAAGTACTGCATCGTGAATGGTTACGGCCACGTTCAAATGTTTACTCTGCTGCTGGGAAGGTAAAATTGCACAACTGTGTAACAGTGGATTTTTCAGACATTCACTGACCGATGAGAAAAGTGGATGGGCTCTGTGGTTTGTATTAAATTGCATCTGAACGCACAGCCTTATGAATACTGTGTACACAGCCTTCTTTAATTAATGTTCACAGAGTCCACGGCTGCATTAAACTTTCCTACAATTGCAATTTAGCAAATCTTGCCAACGCCAGACGTATCAGCAAACAAACCGGCCTGACTCTTCAATTAGGCAAATATTCCATTATCCAAATGAGAGTGCCCTATTCTATATTAAAATAGGTTTTTTTTTCTCATGGCGAGCAAAGTAATAGTTCTGCATGTCAGCAAGGTGTCTATGTCTCACTTCATTATGTCATTGTAAAGTACTCAGTGACTAATCGTGTCCAATAGAAGATAAGACTTAAGCCAAAGAGCCCTACTTTCAGACTGCCATGTGTAAAGGTGCTTTAAGTAGTTTTATGGCTTTAGCTGCATATATTTACTGTTGGGCCATTAGCGTGCTGCATTTCCTAATCTACTGCATCTTAACTTAATTATTCAGATTTACTGCTGTAACCAGCAGAGGTCAGGAACATGATCCATATGGCATGGAGCTTATACCAGAAAAGGACAACAAAAAGGGGTTAAAAAAGACAACATGCGTAAGAGTTTGTATCCATTGGACAACAAATCAAAATGAAGCCTGTTCTTTCTAAAACTAAACCATCCTTGTTCACAAAAGAAGCCCTTGGATAGCAGAGACTCGTTGTCCTATTTAAGGTGAACAAAGGTTTCTGAACTGACAAGAAAGGCAAATGGCTGCAGAAAAATGTCAAACAACCTAACACATTAGTTCAAAATGTTTTTAAAAAACCCACATGAACAATAAATATTCTGCAGGTGACAAACAACACTACGTTGCCCTTGAAAAGATGCTCAGTTGACCAAAGGAAAATGATGTAGTGAGAGAGCAAGTGTTTCTTTGGAGGGTTCACATGTTCATAAGTGTGAGACACAACTTTTCTTTCACTTGATAAAATAAGAAACAATAATATTCATGGTATCTTCTATAATAAAGTTTTAAAGTTTATTTATTAAAGTCACAAATAGGCTTATTTGTAATGACAAATATTAACATTGTAATGAAGTTACTGTGAAAATCCCCTAGTCACCACACTCCGGTGCCTGTTTGGATACACTGAGGGAGGATTTACTACGGCCAATGCATCTAATCAGCACGTCTTTTGGACTGTGGGGAGGAAACTGGAGCACCCGGTGGAAACCCATGCAGACACAGGAAGAACGTGTACACTCTGCACAGACAGTCAGCCAAGCATTAACAATAACAGGTTTAATAATAAGATGGTGAATGTCCTGTTTCCCTAGTTGCTTGCTTAGACTAAAGTAAAGAAATTACTGTTTTGTCATTGTTTTGAATAGATGTAACAAGAAAAGAAGTCGCTCCGGAAGTATTTTGCAAGATCTGAGCATTTTGTTTCTGTGTGCTCTCTGCTGCACCTTCTGTCAGGGAGGTGTAAATAAAATTAGTGCAGTAACAGCTGCTTGCAGCTAAGCATGTGCTGGTCTTACTCAGTCAATACCCCACAGAAAAATAGTACCAAGGCTGGAACAGAATTCCTTTTTATATTCCACTTGAGAAATTCAGGATTTAGGAGCTCTGTGAAATGATTTTCAGAATCCTCAACTTATTTTGAGCAATTTGAATGATTGCTTCATGTATACACATTGTGTTCAGATGTACAATGTGTTAGCACAGTACATAATTTTAAAAAGTGGCCCCCTATTGCATGTTTAATCCTCAGAAAGAGGGATGGTATAAGTTAAACCAAACACATTAGGTTTAAAGTGACTTAAAGAGATGAGGATACCGTACATGCTTTCCTTACCCTGATGAGGGCAAATGCTTTTTGCATGCTGAAAATCCAGTGTTGCCCACACGATCCCAGTACAAGGGAATACGCTGAAATCATTCAAATTCCAGACTCCTATTATGGCATAACTAAGAATATATAGCATGTAGAGTAGCCATACACTAATTCCTAAAGGAGTTTGCATCTCTAAGCATAAATGATAGATGTGGAAACATAGAATAGAATCTCTACAGTGCAAAAGGAGGCCATTTGGTCCATTGAGTCTGTACCAACTTTCTGACAGAGTATCTGAACCAGGACCTCTTCCCCACACTTTCTCCTTAACCTCACACATTTACCATGACAAATCCATTGAACCCACACATTTTGAGACATTAATGGGCAATTTTGCATGGTCAACCTGCACATCTTTGGATTTAGGAGGAAACTGAAATACCCAGAGGAAACCCACGCAGACACGGGGAGACCGTGCACACAGACAGTCGCCAAGGCCAGAATTGAACCCAGGTAACTGGCGCTGTGAGGCAGCAGTGCTAACCACTGTGCCACCCATGCCACCCACTGAACAGAAGTTGACGTTATTGAGAAGGAAGATTAACTTAGTTGGTTGTACTTAGTTAGACAGCAAGAAAAACAGCACATGGAAAATGATAATAATAGAGCTGAAGATATAATTCCAGAGCCCGCTGTAGAAATGGGAGTTGGAAATTCACAACTTGCTTTCAGCATTGATATATCTGCAGCCATATCTGTTATTTCAGAAAGAATACAAAGAAAGCCCTGTACCTCTTTCAGGTAAAATTGGTCTGAAATGGACTAGTTATTCCAATAACAGTATTCCAGTTAATGTTAGGGTTGAATCTGATGATATATCCCACTACTTGCCAATGGTACACACATTGGTAGTGTAGGAGGGAACAAAAATTCAAGTTTATTTGAGTTTAAGTTAAAAAACTTAAACTTACTTGCCATTCGTAGGAGAGAACAACATTTCTCAATGGGAAGAAACTGGTTTAAAAAGATATGGTTGAACTGTTGAGAAGATGTGGGCAGCACAGTGCCATAGTGGTTAGCCCTGCTGCCTCACAGTATCAGAGACCTGGGTTCAGTTCCCGGCTTGGATCACTGTCTGTGCGGAGTCTGCACGTTCTCCCTGTGTGTGCATGGGTTTCCGCAGGGTGCTCCGGTTTTGTCCTACAATCTGAAAGATATGCTGGTTGGGTGCATTGGCCATGCTAAATTCTCCCTCTATGTACCCGGACAGGTTCCAGAATGTGGCAACTAGGGGATTTTCTTGGTAATTTCATTGCAGTGTTAATGTAAGCCTACTTGTGACTACTAAATTAACTTCAACTGGGTTGAATTATTTACAGTAATGCTCATCATTATGTCTATCACTGAGGAAGTGCTTAGAGAGTGCAAATTGGTATTTGAGCAAAGGGGAATCAAATGATAAAATTAGCCATCAATGTCGTATTAAATATTGTAAGTCATATTCTTGTGAGATTTCCTGTGAACACTGATTTACTTTTAGCCACTGAGTTACCATGATTTGTTTTACATGTACAAATGTTACTCCAGTGTCTGCTAAAGATGTTAGTGAAGAAACTTGTAAGGATGCGATGCTCAGTAAAGTGTTCAATTATGTCACGAAAGGCTCGCTTAAAGAGTGTGATGATGAGAAACTGCATGAGAATTTCACACATAAAACGTCACATTCAATGAACAGAGTGCAGATCAAGGCTGTCATCAGTGAAGCTTAACAGCCATTATTCCTCCAAAGACTGGAGAGAGATTGCTTGAGGAAGTTCATCAAGAACACACAGAGATAGTCCATATGAAAACAATAGCAACAGCTGATTTTGCTTTGGTATCCACCAAAAGATATTAAAGAGTTGGTGAAAATTGTGAATTGTGTCTCAGAATTAGAAATGATCCAACTAGGGTTCCTTTCATTCCGTGGACAAACATAAGGAAACTGTGGGAATGAGCACTTGTCAATTTCTTTGAAACGAAAGCATAGGAGTATCTTGTTTGGTCAATGGTAAGAGAGGGTGGATAAATGTTGTCTATGTCCAATGCCACCAGTGCCCAAAATATTGAGATTTTAAGAAATTGGTTTGCTGACCCAATGCCTCTATTAACACATAATGGTCCACAGTTTACACCAGAGGAGTTTGAAATATATCTGAGTGAGAATGGAGTCAACACATACTCCAATGATGCTGGAGGAAGAAGTATACAGATTGTGATGAGGCCTCTACAGAAGTGTTCACAAGGTGACAAGGGTGGCATTAATTTCCATGTTCCTCTAGACAATTTTCTGTTCTCTTACAAAATAACCCAACAGTCTACAAAAGGTTGCATTAACCCTACTAAGTTAGTCTTTAAACATGACCCCATGCTTAAGCCTGACATCAAAGCAAAGTACAAGAGAAGTAAGACAAAATGGAGATGAATCTTGATACACCAGGCATGAGGTTCAGTGCTGGTCAGAAGATCATGGTTAAAAACTACTGAGGTGACAAGAGGAAGTATGTGATTGGAATTTTTCTAAAGAGTCTGGGCACATTCACATTTCTAGTGAAGATTGAAGAGCCACGCCATCAGCGTAATATCGACCATTTGCTTGAAAGAGGAAATCTGACAAAGGAAGAACAGGAGCAATGTCTTATAATCCAAATTCCCCTTACAGTTCAAAGCGAAGTCACAAAGGAACTGAAAGTTTGCCAATATTTAAGAATCCACTGGTGGAGCAAAGTGAGTCAGGGTCTTTGATTAAGACAAATCAATCAATGTCACAGTCCCAACCATTAAGTGGAATTGGTAGTCAAAGCCAAAGTTCAGATTTGATACAGTCAGAGATTTGGAGAGAGCAGAGTCAAGTTAATGGAAATGGAACGAGATACCCGGACAGAACGAGAAAGGAGCCAGATAGGTTAATTGAATGTATGCAGGAAGGAAGGAGAAAAAAAGTTGTTCTTGTCGTTTATCTTGTCAAAAGAGCGGTATGTTGCAAGATCTGAGCATTTTGTTACCTCTGCTGATCTTGCTGATAGGGATGTGTGAATAAAGTTAGTTCAATAATGGCTACCTGCGGCTGAGTATATGTTGGTCTTACTCAGTGCGGTATGTAATGAGGGCAGCACGGTGGCACAGTGACTAGCACTGCTGCCTCACAGCATCAGGGACCCGGGTTCAATTCCCGGCTTGGGTCACCGTCTCTGTGGGATCTGCACGTTCTCCCTGTGTCTGCATGGGTTTCCTCTGGTTTCCTTCCACAGTCAAAAAATGTGCTGGTTAGGTGCATTGTCTATGCTAAAAAAAATTCTCCCTCAATGAACCTGAACAAGCACCGGAGTGTGGTGACTAGAGGATTTTCACAGTAACTTAATTGCAATGTTAAGCCGACTTGTGATATTAACAAATAAACTTAAACTTAACAGCTCTTTGGCTCAATCCTGTGATTTGTGGCACTGTACAAGTTGTAACATTCATTGCTCACATGCTCTCTTCCTTTCTTTCTATTCTTCAGTAGATGGATACCTTTGTTCTGGTCAGTCAACAGCGATACCAATGTTGTTTTCTGATTCTAATAGCCTTCGCACTTTGTGGACTAGCCCAACTTTAATAGGTTTTCGGGATCTGAAGTAGGCAGGAACATTCATGGATTACGTTGAGAGATTAACATCAGACAATTGCTGCAGCTTAAGAGAACTTGTTCCCTTTTCAGCAATGAACATCCTTGTTAGTAACAATGACATACAAAATAAATTGGAGAGATTTGTTAAATAATTAGCTAAGTGATAGGGGCAGCACAGTGGCCCAGTGGTTAGTGTTGCTACCTCCCAGTTCCAGTGACCCTAGTTTGATTGTGTACTTGGGTGCCAGTCTGTGTGGAATTTGCATGTTCTCCCCATGTCTGTGTGGGTTTTCACTGGGTGCACAGGTTAGGTAGATTGGCCACAGTAAATAGCTCCTCAATTTGTCTGTGTGTGTGAGCGTGAGCATAGTGACAGCATAGTGTGCCCTGCGATGAACTCCATCTAACGCCCAAAGTCTGTTGGGATAGAGTCCGACTCCCCACCAATTTGAAGTGGAGTAAGTGGTAAAGTGAAGAAGATACCTGATAACTCACTGCTCAACTGATCAGCATGGAGCATGTGGTGTGTCCTGTGGAATTCAGAGTGAAACAGCTGATCAGCTGAAATGGAACTGCAGGCAGAATATCACCACGGTGCCTGGAAATGAATATAGCGGTGAGATTAGCTATGTTTTGAAGTACAAAGAAGATCTTTACTCAGTGCCAACTGTTCTCCTTTCAATTCCTAGCAAATTCACTGTTTATATTTCACGTGGAAATTTGAAGCTTGGCATATATTCTTAATTCCAGGTTTCTTTAATTGAATTCAAATTCCACCAGCTGCAGTGGCGGGATTTGAACCCAGGTCTCCAGGACATTAGCCCAGTTTCTGGATTAATTGCCTAGCGATAATACAATTAAGCCACCATCTTCCCCATGTTAATGTCACAATGTTAACATCACAAACTTTTCCTTTGTATCACAGGACGGTGGCACAGTATTTAGCACTGCTCCCTTACAGCGCCAGGTACTGGGGTTTGATTCCCAGCTTGAGTCACTGTCTGTGCGGGGTCTGCACATTCTCCCCATGTCTGTATGTATTTCCACTGGTTCCCTTCCACAGTCCAAAAGACGTGCTGGTTAGGTGCATTGGCTATGCTAAAAAAATCCCACCTACTTCACTAATGTCCTCTAGGGAAGGAAATCTGCCATCCTTACCGGGTCTGGCCAACATGTGACTCCAGAGCCATAGTGGTTAGCACTGCTGCCTCACAGAGCCAAGGACCCACGTTCGATTCCTGGCTTGGATCATTGTCTGTGCGGTGTCTGCATGTTCTCCCCATGTCTGCGTGGGTTTCCTCTGGGTTCTCTGTTTTTATTCCACAGTTCAAAAGACATGCTGGTTAGGTGCACTGACCATGCTAAATTCTCCTTCAATGTACCCAAAAAGGCATCGGGTACAATGGGAGAAGTTCCCCAAGTGTTTTTGGTTCCACCAGTGTGGAACAGCTCTGTAGCTCGTTTCCACATACATCAAATTTGAAATAAAGTACATTCCCATCCAAGAAATTGAGTGCAGCAGGTTGGTTCCAATGGAGCTCAAATACACCATCAGACTGTTCCAATGGAGCATGAAACTAGCATCAGACTGTTCCAATGGAGCTCAAAAACCACCACCAGACTGTTCCAATGGAGCATGAAACCACCATCAGACTGTTCCAATGGAGCTCAAAAACCATCATCAGACTGTTCCAATGGAGCTCAAAAACCACCACCAGGCTGTTCCAATGGAGCTCAAAAACCACCACCAGGCTGTTCCAATGGAGCTCAAAAACCACCATCAGACTGTTCCAATGGAGCTCGAAACCATCATCAGACTGATCCAATGGAGCTCGAAACCATCATCAGACTGATCCAATGGAGCTCGAAACCATCATCAGACTGATCCAATGAAACTAGAAAGCACAATTAGACTATTACTTTGTGTTCAGAGTGCTGTGTCTCTATTCCCTTTAATCATGCTGTGAGCCTGTCACAATGGAGTCAGCTGCCCAGGCATGGTTGAGATACACTGCAGGAGTAGGCTACATCTCAACCAGGAGGTTGTAAATCAGGTATGCCAGGTAGTCCACAAACAGCAGCAGAGACACTCAACCATCTGGAATGTACTGTCAATGATTGTAAAGGATCAGTTTTCTGAGGGCACCTTCCTCACATACAGCCTCACCTACCATAGTTATAGCAAAGGTGAATTAATTTTGCGCAATATTGGTGTGTTTTCGTCAGGCAGACTAAAGCTTGCTACTAGACTGTGCGCTGTTATCATTAGATTGGAGGATGGATAGACAGTCAAATTGTCAGTAGCATGGAGATAGAGTGGGCTCACTATTTCTATGGGCGGCATGGTGGCATAGTAGTTAGCATGCTGCCTTACAGCGCCAGAGATCCGGGTTCAATTCCAACTTCAGGTGACTGTCTGTGTGGAGTTTGCACATTCTCCCTGTGTCTGAGTGGGTTTCCTCTGGGTGCTCCAGTTTCGTCCCACAGTCCAAAGATGTGCGGGTTAGGTTGATTAGCCATGCTAAATTGCCCCTTAGTGTCAGGGAAATTAGCAAGGTACATACATGAGGCTACAGAGTTAGGACCTGAATGGGATTGTTGTCAGTGCAGGCTCGATGAGCTGAATTGCCTGATTCTGCACTGTAGAGATTCTATGATTCTGTGTGGCATTAGTCCCAGTGGAGCTGGAACTCCTGTGGGCTGAATGCCTTTGAGTTTATATGATGCCACGGAATTGTCACTGGCATGAGTGCCAGATGATTGCTCCTGTGCCACTTCATGCAGGCCAGTGTCGGCAAACACCCCCTCAGCATATCTGTTGATTTCTGTGAACTTCTATTGAACAAGATTATATAAGATTACAGAAACTCTTCTTCATTGATGAGTGTATAGCCACTCTCTAAGAAAGATGAAGCCAGTCATGGCTACATCTTGGAGTTTGGACTGCTCAGTTTATGCTGTTCTTGCTGCTATTCCTGGCCAGCATGGCCACTGAGGTCTGTACACCCACACTGCCAGCAGGAACGCACACATTCCAAACTCTCTCTCTCCAACATCTGGTCCCTTTGTGAGTAACTTGCAAGTAATTTCATTCCCTATATCATTTTTGTAAATCAGTTCCATCACTCGTGGTGGTGGCTGATTCAACATTGAGGAAGATAGATTTTGTACTTTGGCGAGTGCCACTTTGCAGTTTCATCCTGAAGATAGATGAGTGGTTCTCCTTGCTCTGTGGAGAGAGTAGATGACACATTATAAGTAAACATGAACACACATCATACGCACCTGCTACAATGCTTACATATGCTCGGATGTGTTCGGCCAGGTGTTGAAGTAACAATATCACCCGAGTTTCACAAACGCAATGCTTTTCAAGCTGTCCCCTCCCAAATAGCTCAACAATATTTTCCTTGTCAGAGCTCAGTGGCTTCTGCTGTCTGGAAGCACCACCTGCTCAACTCAGCATAAACATAATAGCAGTAGAAATTGAGATATCATCATCTGGCCTGTGAAAGTAAGTCCCTGCATCACATTTTCTCTTCCCTCATAGAGACATAGAAAATAAAAGCAGGTTTAAGCCATTCGGCCCTTCGAGCTTGCTCCACCATTCATTTTAATTGTGGCCGATTATCAAATTCAATATCCTGATTCCCCTCTTCGCCGCACTATATCCTTTGATCCCTTTAGCCCCAAGAACAATATCTAATTTGTTCTTGAAATCAGACAATGTTTTGGCCTCAACCACTTTCTGTGGTAGTGAATTCCACAGATTCGCCACTCTCTGGGTGAAGAAATTTCTGGAGTGTGCCATGTTATTTTCACAACCATACCACATCCATTGCTCTAATTCTTTATAGAAACTTAAAGGGAAGGAGCAGGAGGAGGCCATTTGGCCCTTTAAGCCTGCTCCACCATTCGTTATGATCATGGCTAATCATCCAATTCAATAGCCTAATGCTGCTTTCTCCCTATAACCTTTGATCCCGTTCATCACAGGACGTCATCCTGCTGACATTTTCTCTCTTACTTCAGTTCTGAGGAAGAGTGGCGCCTGGCTACTACTTAATAGTAATAGTAATAAAGCCTTACCTTTGTACTTAGGTCGTTGTAGGTTGTATTCACTTCTGTCTTGGTCTTTCTGATTGACGACACGTCTCGATGATGTGTTCTTGGGACACAATTGAGCCTTTGCATTTGTTGGGCGATTTTTTTCCCCACTGAAATGTGTTTCAGTAGAAAATTCAAGTGAACCTGCAAAGCTTTGTGGTTGAAATGAGATTTTCTTGATTACCGTTGAGTTGTTCTGTAGCACAATGGCGTAATCCACAGTTGGATTAGTGAATTTTGAATCTTCACACCATTTAAGATGCTTGAGAAGCTTTAAAGGTTGATCACTGTGCTGTATTGTGATCATCACTACTGAAACCATAGCACCAGGAAGCCCGTGTTTCCAGAACATTCACTCCTTTGATTTCATTCCCAGTTTGCTACTCTAGATTCTTGCACAATTTCTGGGAGATTTGAAATTTCAGTCATTTTTGGCCTCAGTTCACTATTTCCTTCACAAACTGAGTCAAAAAATAAAACAAAGCATATTAAACATTGGTTGTGATTTTGCTGAATGGTTTATGAGTTTCCGGGAATGATATCCAAAATCTGACACCCTGTGGGACTTGAGATCATCATGGATTTTGCTTGTTCTCAGATTGTGGAACTGTCCAACCTGTAATGTGCCTAACCAGTAATGCCTGGTTGCTCAAAGTGATTTATTGCTTTCCTTATGGATGGTCATGTTGAAGATAACCTAATGTATGGCCACATGTTAATTAGCTTAGAATGGATTTTTAATAATTCATTCCTGGGACATGGGCATCACTGGCTGGCCAACATTTATTGCTCGTTCCTAGTTGCCCAAGGGCAGTTGAGAGTCAACCACATTGCTGTGGCTCTGGAGTCATATGTAGACCAGACCAGGTAAGGATGGCAGATTTCCTTCCCTAAAGGATATTAGTGAATCAGATAGGTTTTTCCTGACAATTGACAGTGATTTCATGGTCATTGGTAGATTCGTAATTCCACATTTTTTTTATTGATTTCAACCTTCTCTATCGGCCATGGCAGGATTCAAACCCGGATCCCCAGAACATTAGCTGAGTTTCTGGATTAATAGTCTAGCAATAATACCACTAGGCCATTGCCTCCCCAGGTGCTCTGGTTCACATTGGGGCAAGCAATTGTCAAGCAGGTTAAAAAGCTGTGCACATGTTTAAATACCAAAATACCTTTCATTACAAAAAGGTTTTCTGTTTGAATGTTTCTCATTTTTGGACAACTGAACTTAGGGTGTTGCACCTGTAGAATGAACTTGATAACTACACACTATTTGTTTACAAAGAACAGTTTATTTAAGAAAGAGCGACCTGTCTAAGTTATTCCTGGACTGCTTTACTGCAAAATTTATTTGTTTCTTTAGCTGCCACGCTATTGAACTTTGACCCTGTGACCAATACTCTTACAAGTCACTTCACTTCATTTCGAGCAGAGGGTTTTAATGGGACAATCTCTGATCCAAGGAAAATTATAAAAAAAGATGCAGGTGAGCTTACCTCAAGATATTTCACAGGAAACTTGATGGAATTAAGCTCGTAAACATAATTTTATGTGAGCTTTCTCCAGGGTATGGTCCTTTTGTTGTTCTATGGTTTGCATTAGCTACATTTTAGTTTCTCTGGTTAACAAACTCCATTCAGTGGTCCTGCTTGGCATAATTGGCTTTCAATTGAATGACTGGGCGACAAGGTGGCACAGATAGCACTGCTGCCTCTCAGCACTAGGTACCCAGGTTCAATTCCAGCCTCCAGTGACTGTGTGGTGTTTGCATGTTCTCCCTGTGTCTGCGTGGGTTTCCTCTAGGCGCTCCGGTTTCCTCCCACAGTCCGAAGATGTGCAAATTAGGTTGATTGGCCATGCTGAATTGCCCCTTAGTGTCGGGGGACTAGCAGGGTAAATATACGGTGTGGGTGGGATTGTTGTTGGTGCAGGCTTCGTGGGCCAAATGACCTCCTTCTACACTGTAGGGGTTCTATGATTATATCAATGCATGCAGGTAGGAAAGTGCATGCAACCTTTGTCCCAAGAGATTTCAGCACAACTGTTTATTAAAAGTTCATCTGACATTACGGTGTTGACAACCTATATCAGGTATAAATAGGAAACTTCAATGCGTCTCAATGAAATTGTTGGTTCTCACCGAAAGCAGAAGAATTTTACGTGTGGAAATATACTTTTCCCATTCCAACTCTTCCTTTTTGAGGTAAAAATGGACAGTTATTCTGATTGAGTCCAATACTTCAATTCATTGAAACCCAGAAGATTGTATAGAAGCCAATAAAAACCTATTCCTGAAACAAATCAAAGCATTGATCTTTAACAGCTCAGTGTGGAAAATTTACCCTCTGCTGAATATAGATTCTTTAACCCTTCCAATTGCTGGACACCAGCATGACAAAAGATCAGTTCCTTAGTGTTAAGATGGAGGCATCTGATGCCAACCATTTTAAGAACTGACAAAATATTGTGTAACAAAAAAAGTCTAATGTTATCTTTGCTCAGTGGAAGTATACAGATGTTAGGTATTGTTACTACAGCTGTAGTTATTAAAATAATGAAAGGTAAATTCAGGGATCCCACATTGTCAGCAGGAAGTTGCTCTTAAAGGGAGAAAGGGCTGGTGGATTGTGCTTCTAATATTGAAATTCTGCATTTGACAGTATTTGCTTTGAAAGTAATTCCCTGCGGGATGTGGTGTGTGGGTAAACTGATACACCACTGAGAGGTTTGTGCAATCGCTAAAGATCAATGCTTTGATTTGTTTCAGGAACAGATTTTTATTGGCTTCTATACAATTTTCTGGGTTTCAATGAATTGAAGTGTTGGACTCAATCAGAATAAACTGTCCATTTTTACCTCAAAAAGGAAGAGTTGGAATGGCAAAGGTATATTTCCACAGGTAAAATTCTTCCGCTTTAGGTGGGAACCAACAATTTCATTGAGACGCATCGATGTTTCCTATTTAAAAAGCATTTAGATAGTTACATGGGTATGATGGGTATAGAGGGATATGGGCCAAATGCAGGCAATTGGGATTAGCTTAGGGTTTTTTTAAAAAAAGGCAGTGTGGACAAGTTGGGCCAAAAGGCCTTTTTTCATGCTGTAAATCTCTATGACTCTAAGACTCTGTTTGTACCTGATATATGTTGTCAGCACTGTAATGTCAGTACACAATGCTTGGATGAGAATTATGAGCTACCTGTGTGTGTATGTATGTCCTTGTATACACAATCCTGCGTACATTGAGTTGTATCTTTGCATGTTCAGCATGTAAATCTGTCTCAGAAAAAGAACATGTGGAAATGTGAACAGTAGGCTGGTATTCGAAGAGAAAGACAGTTCAGCATTTTACATGGAATCCTTCCTTAGGGAAATTCTCATTCAGATACTCATAGAATCCTACAGTGCAGAAAGAGGCCATTTGGCCCATCGAGTTTGTGTCAACCACAATCCTACCCAGGCCCTATCCCCATAACCCCAGTGTCCCCCAGTATTAAGGGACAAGTTAGCATGGCCAATCCATCTAATCCGGACTGTGGGAGGAAACCGGAGCACCCAGAGTAAACCCACACAGACACAGGGAGAACATGCAAACTCCACACAACGACCCAAGTTGGGAAGCAAACCTGGGTCCCTGGTGTTGTGAGGCAGCAGTGCTAATCACCATGCAGCCTTACTGCCTGAATTGTAGTAGTTCCTCATATTTTCTCCTGTTTATTTCTGATTTTCAGCATGTACTCTCTCCAACACATTCACAGACTCTACAAAAAATGCTCAGTGTGGGTTATATCTCAATGATATGAGTTCACATCTGCTTAATTTGTATCTGCACATACATAGGGTTACTCTCTGTCATCAGTGAACTGCCTTGGAAAGAACTGGAGGCTTGAACAAATTTCCAAGTCTGAGTGCAGCATTATAATCTGCCCCTCTCCCCCTTGTGAATAATTTAACTGTTTATGCTCCACAGAGATGCAACAGGTACCTGATTATATGTAGCCCTTGTTGAGGGTTTCTTCCCTTTCTTTCTAAGTTTCAAGAATGTTAACTTAATCCTCTTGAGCGCTAAAGTTCCCTGCCCCCTCCTTTGAGATTTCTACACATAATCTGAAAAGCTCGATCATCATCCACTTCCTTAATGATGTCTTCTCAGCCCCTGGCCAATTCCACCAAGTCAAAATCAAAAGAGCCCCGTGATCGCAGCGGAACCGGGCTAATTCAGGGGCAGGATTGTTACAGAGCGCATCACACCAGTAACACATCCGGAAAACAAAAGCGAATGATTGCCTACATTTTCATATCTGTAATATTGTTCCAATAAACTGCAAATGCTGCACACTTGGAGGCTGGGAGTGGGGGCAAATACAGTTATCCTAGCTATTTTCCCTATAACTTTCTTGAAACATATATTAAATTCTGTAACAAGAGGATAGCTTTCTGTCAGAAGCGGTGACTGAGAGTGCTTTGTTGTATAGAATACCAAGGGTAGGTCCAATTAAGGTTACTAATACGTTGCTATTCCTTGGAACAATGGCTCTAACCAGCTGTCAGAATGTTATTGATGGGTAAATGCCACACACAGTGAGTCCAGTGTCGGAATTATGCAGCAGAAACCCTTTGTTTCCACCAGGCACCCCCTGCGTAAAACAAATTGACATCTTAGATCTCCGAAGCTCACGTCAGTGAAATAGTTAACGATGAAATATTTCTGAACACATCCGCTGTAAGCAATGGGGAAATCATTGCCGACGGGGGTTTAATCTAGCGTGACAGCCCAGGGGAGGGGTTGAGATAGACCCACAACTTGTCGTGACAATGTGTTGTGATCCAACTTTCTATTGCGCTGGCAGTCCCTCGCCGTTCCAAATGGGCCCTGCTGGGGAGGTGAAAAGTGAAAGAGGAGGAAATATCCTGCACTGGGGACTGAACAGAAGGAATGGAGTCCTGCCTGGGATTAACTGTATTTCATACAGCTGGCAGCACAGAACCAGACCTCTCCAGGGCCAGATACTGGCAAAAAGCAAAGCAGCAAGGAGCGTTTGAGCCAAGGTTTGCGCTTCCCGGCAACCTTCGCTCATGTTTTAAATACAAAATATGTAGAAAAAAAAAGCTCAGGGGACGAACTGATGAACTGAGCAGATTGCTGAATAAAAGGCTGCGCTTTGAAGGAAAACAGCAAGAAAGGAGACAATTTAGTTAGTGCAGAAATTTAGCTTCTGTGCACCGAAGTAGCTGGAGCTTCGGCAGGTCCCCGAGGTCTGACTGTCACAGTTTGAACTGTATTAATGGATGATCCGACAGTAATTGCAGACTCAGCTCTCGGGGCTGAGGTTAAAGATCCTCAGTAGTGGATGCTGGTTAAGTTGAACAGAGGGGACTCCTTATGGTTTGTGGGGGTGGTAGTGGTGGGTCAGGACAGGAGAAGACTGTCATTTGTTGTGTTTTTTTTCCCAAAAGGACCGCTTTGTAACAATGAAAGGTTAGGCTTCGGCAATTCATTCCTGATGGCGATAACAGCATTTTTGTGTCGCCTCAGTTCTGTGTGCACTGAAAATTATTAAAATTACGGAGGAGGAATGTACGGTTTACAGGACTGGCTCAATAATAGTCTGAGAACATTGTCAATTTAAACATTTCCATGAAAGGTAAGTGAACAACTCACAAAGGCATGACACTTATTGCAAAGTGGTAAAATTACTCGTTGAGTCATAACCTCACCCTGCCTGCTTCAGAACATTGTGACATTGCTTCTCCCTTTGGCATACATTTCAACAGTAATATTATCCTCAGCCCTTGACATACACGAGTTGCATGTAGAATGGGAACAATTGGAGCTGCTTTAGAGGCAGCCCAGTTAAGCTCACATACATGGGACAGTCAACATCTGGTAGAGACAACATCTGGGAGAGTCAACATCTGGTACAGTCCCTCTGGGTGGGACTGGCTTTTTGGCTTCTGGACTCCCAAGTGACAGAGAATTCATCTGCTTCTTGTTTAAAGGAAACAATATTCTACTAAACTGTCAAATCGTTTCAAATGTTTATAGAAGGGATAATCAGTGCCCCGACAGGTGCCTCCCAGCTGCCCACTCTTTGTGAGTTTTCTGCTTTGAGATGACTGATGAGACTTCAACATGGGAGTAAATATTTGGCATTAGATATTCCCAATAGTTAAAGTCTAGGTAGGAATGGCAGGGAACTATGTTTCTTTAATGTATTATTTTGTGGGATGTATTGCTGGCAAGGCCAACATTTTGTTGCCTATCCATTGCCCTTGAACTGAGTGGTTTGCCCAGCCATTTCACAGGGCAATTAAGAGTCAACCATGTTGCTGTGGGTCTAGAGTCACATGTAGGCCAGGCCAGGTAAGGATGGCAGATTTCCTTCCCTAAAGGGCATTAGTGAATCAGATGGATTTTTCTGACAACTGAAGGTAGTTTCATGGTCACCATTGATTTTTTAATTGATTTGATTTAATCCCAACTGCTGGTGGGATTTGAACTCAATAAATATGCTTTAGCCTAGATCTCTGGGTTGCTCACCAAGTGATATTACCACTCGGTCACCATCTCCCCTCCTCTACGTAGTATCACTGGAATGGAATTGTTTGAGTACTCAAGGGCTCAGCACAGGACACCCTCTCCCCAGCAACCAACCTACAGTGTTGGCGCATCAAATGCAGCATCAGAAGGCAATTGCAGAGAGATTAACAGGTCAGTCCTTAAAAAATGTTTTCTCCTTAAATGGATGGAAAAAGGGGAGCACTTGGTTGCAATATGCCTGTTGCACTGTGATACCACTAGTTTGCAATTAACAGATTTGGGGGAATCTATGGGAAGAGTCATCTCAATTCAAGTTTGCTCTCATTAGAGACTCAGCCCCATAAAGTGATGTAAAAATCCTGTACCACCAAATACCTCCACCCTAACGAGCACTAAAAAGAAAGGAAACATCTACAGGAAAAAATGTAGGCTTAAACAAACCCTCTCGACCATTAAAATCTCATTATATCATGTTAAATTATGCAGAAATCATGAGATATTAAAACAAAATGGTGATTAGCAATATTATTATATTTGATGGAAAAGTAAATGTTCCTTAACTATCCATCACACCAGTGATGTGAAACATGGTTGATGTTTCATTTATTAATTTTTGTAAGATGAGGTACAAGCATCATCAGTGGGACGAGTGAAAAATCTGGGTGGGTTGGAGACCCAAAAGTCATCATATTTAAGCCAGAACAATAAATAGAAATCCAATTTGCTTTCTTCAGGTGAGAAATGTGGGGCTGAGCCAGTTTCTCGTTTTGCCCTGGGGTGGAAATAGCAATTTTAGTGGTTGGGTTCTCACTCTGGGCTTTGCTTTATTTGACACAAATTGAAATGACTTTAGACCCAATTCATTCATTGCTGCAAGGACAACTCACAACTGCAAGGACCGACTTCCATTTGTACCTGTAATGCGGCAGGATGAGTACACTAATGATGTTGTTAATGCAGGAAAAGCATTTTCACTTTCATGCTGTCTTTGGAAGCAGTGAAATCAGGGATGGACACCAATCATTACTACTTAATGGATAAGGTACAAATAGCAATTTACGGTGGTTTGTGCTGTCAGCTGCATTGTCTCAACCTTCTCCTGTCCCACTTTACCCTTTATCCCAACCCTCCTAATTGAATTCAACCCAATTCTACCTTATACTTTCAAAATCTTATCATTTCTTCTTGACCTTCAATATGGTTGACGTTATCATTCTTCTCTGTTATCCATTCTCTATCTGCAAGACACTATTTTCATCTGTTTCCATTTCTACCTATTCCAAATTAACTTGTTTTGAAATCAGAAAATCCCGCCCGAGGTCAACGGAACCTGTCCGCCCTTCTCTGCACCGATTCCCATGGCAGGCTTGCAATGCTTTCTCTTTCACTGTCTTAGGGGACTAATTGTACGCTCAGTTTTCCCCATTAGTGTCCTGTCTGTCTGTCAACCTTAGATTCCTCTATTCACCCTTCGCCGGCTTTCCACTAAATGTATGTTATCAATCCATGGGCAAGATTTTCCAGTCCTTTCAAAAGTCAATGGGATTTTGGTTGCCTCTGCAAATTTTTGGTTTCCGCCCGCAAAGGAAATTTAGAGCCTCTTCCCTAAGAAGTATTGACAGAAATTCTCCCGTCTCGCCTGCCACGGGAATCGTAGTGGGCGAGACAGAAACTTCCGCGGACCATTTAAAGGTCAGTTGAGTGCAGGCGGGAATTTCCTGTCTTGGGGAGACCGCGGGGCCGGAGAATCCCGCTTATCTTTCATACCCTATTTGTACATCCTGTTAGTTGGTCTAAATCGTTCTACAATCTTTCTAAAGCCCCTTACTTTATACTGAGATTTTTACGTTAGGCACCAAATCATCTACATTTTTCAAGAAGAAAAGTCCGTTGACACCTGAGGCATCCTACTGCCAAACATTCTCCAGTCTAAGCAGCAAAAATTTATTTTAAAACATTTGCTGTTTATTAACCAATTTGCTATCCATGCTGCTGCTTTTCCCTTCCCGCAGACCTGGATATTTGGAACAAGCATTTTGTGAGTCAACTTATTGAATGCCTTCAAAAAATATCACATCTACTTTTTCGATCCAACTGGTCAATTCTTTGAAAAGCCTCTATTCAATTTGTCAAATACGACATGCCTTTAACAAATCAGTGCTGTTGGCCCTTTGTTAAGCTAGCTATTTCCAAATGCTTGCTAATTTCATCTTTGCGTTATTGGTTCAGAGGACCCCGAATTCCTACGTCTCATTGGAACTGAGACAAAGAGAGATGCCGACATACTTTCATTTAATGCAGTTGAACATCGTTTCCCCACCTCCCCATAACTTTGCATTTCTTAATTTAAACAGGCTTGATTAGATATGCAGGCTGACTGTGAGGGAGCATCGGGCGGCGATGAGGAGGGTGTGATCTGGGTGGAGAAGGAAATCGGCCCCAAAAATATCTGCAGGGGAGAGTGCCAAAATGACCAATGGCAGCAGTGGAGGAGACAAGTAACTTGTACCATGAATGACAGCTAGATCAAAGAAATGGACAGCGACCAAAGAGCTGGATATACATGTAATCATAAGGGAGATATGGAACAGGAAGAATAATCTATTTGGAGTGAGGCCAGAGACCCACAAAGTATATGCTTTGTGAAAGGAGCAAAGCGTTCTGTCCCCTTGAACCTTAGTTCTCCTTTGCAGTGCAGGAAGGGACAACCTCACTGTTGCAGACAAGGTATTCCTTGCTATTATTTTCCTATCAGTGTAGTATTCTACCTGTCATTCATTCCCTTGGGCAATCCCAGCATTTCTCAGGACTCAGTATCTGTCATTATCCACTTCCTCCCTTTCCAAAGCTCCCTATTTATTGGACATTCCGCTGGCCTCTCACAACTTGAGATTGATCTCTCACGACTAAACTCAAATTTGTACAATAGGCAAACAGCCTCAGCTAATCACGCTTCTCTTAAAACCGATTATTCTGTATTACCAGCTCAAATCATCCCCGGCTAAAATACCGAGTAAACACGCACCGAGTAATGAACAGTTAAAATTAAACTCCAAGTAAAGTAAATGAATGAAAATTTCAGTACTTAGGCCCCCAACTGATTCTGACTGAGGCTAGATCGCCTTCCACAATCCACAGGTCCTTCACAGCATAACATTCAATGCATTCACATCAGTTCGTCAATTGAGTTTCCTAGAAATGGACCCTGAATCAATTTAACAGTGGCCCAAAATCACTTGTTATCAGAGCGCTGGCCTCTGCGCTGTTAAACTGATTAATGTTGTCTCTATGTTCGGCCTGTATAATGGGTGCAGCAATATTAAATTTAGGCTCCTATATGCTCACTAAGTTAATCAATCTAACGGAAGGCCTGTCGGTAACAGGGCAGAACTACTTAAACGTCATCGTTAGATTGTAGCTTGTTAACCAAAGGTGGTTTATTTTTGGTGTTGGTCCCCATTGGTGACCAACTTGCTGAGCTCTGTGAGTTTGTCACTTTTGTCACCAGAGCGACAAAGTGCGTGTTATTCTCCTGCTTCTCCCAAGACAATACGCTTGATGTAAAAGAGACGGCGCGATCATACACCACGCTTAGATCTGTCAAATACTATATCGTAGGTCTGACATCTGGGAAGATGGCAGTTCCTGTCAACGTCCCCCTTCGTTTACCACCAAGTGATTTTTTTCTCCCTCCTTTTGTTTGGCAAACTAAATATGGTGTTTGAAGAGGAAGAGCAAGAGAATCACTGAATAAACTGGAACAAAGTTAACCCTGTCATCCTTTATAAATGTAACATACCAATGTCTGCTCAAACAGCTGTAAACAGGAGCTTTGTGTAAATTAAATGCATATACTGCCACCTCTCCATATATAAATATATATAATCTATGTGTGTAATAAAGATTAGCGGAATAGTATTTACAGGAGTAATATTAATGCAGAATACCAATGTGAATGAAGTTGCCAGTGGACAATATTGTTAACATGTCCGTCCTGATTCAAGCTGGGAAATTGTGTTTATAAATTGTTCCTGTTACAATCCAAATCAAATTATCTGTGTGTGTTTGAATGGCTCTCTCCCTCTCAGCTCAGGGGCCACGGCTGCTTTACACAATTAAAGTCTGCGCGATTCCTTTGTTGTAAAATAGCATGACACAGTACAGCAATATTTCATTTTGAAAGACCGTGCCACAGGAGGACTATAAAACATTACAAAAATCACTAAAGCCTCCCAGAGTTGCTTGGTAAGGAATTTTTAACTGGCTTCCTATTGATGCCACTTCACAGACCTACCCGAGCTCCACATTGCAAGCTAATGCCTAGGGTTTTAAAGCATAAAAAATTTATAGCAATAAACATTTGAAAATCTCTGGACTGATGTATCACAATCAGTATATCATTAGTGGGATAGCATCCATTTTGTTGATGTACAGTGGCTAGTTCAGATAAGGTCTTGTTAGGAAAACCTGCTCTCTGTCTGCGCTGAAAAGCACTAACAAGTACCAGCCAAAGAGAATATGAGCTGATGATGATAGCGGCAGGGAAAGGTCGGCCAGTCCATCAAGCCTGACCCACACTTGGTGTGTGGAGCTTCACGGATAGATACTTCCTAGCCCCAGCAGTCTGTCATCTCCTGGGAGAGGCACAGGAAACGAAACTCTGTAAAACTCTCAGACTCCCTCAAGTGAACGAAACCCACCCAGGAGATAAACATGGACCATTGGTACATTCACCTCTCACATGCCCTTTAACTCCCACCTGATGAAGCAGCAGCTCTCCGAGAGCTCGTGCTACCAAATAAACCTGTTGGACTTTAACCTGGTATCGTGAGATTTCTTACTGTACCCAGCCCAGTCCAAGCCCGGCATCTCCACATCATGGCCCTTTAACTGAGCTACCATAATAATTACGAATGGTACATTATGGGATAATTGAGGATGGCGAGAGGATCCAAGATTTCATGTTCTTATGTTCATCCTCTTCGAAGCAATAAAGCACCACTTCTCTTTTGCCCCCCACCCCCCAATTTGGAATTTCAACTATTTTTTTTGATAATAGTCTGCATTGCTTTAGATTGAAAGAGAAACGCTGACCATGTGTTAACAAGCTGATGATGTGGGTATGCCGGCGTTGGACTGGCGTAAACCTGACGAAGGGACTAACCCGAAAGCTTGTGAGTCTATTAACAAATAAATCGGTTGGACTAAAACCTGGTGTTGTCAGACTTTTTATTTAAGAAGCTGAGGCAGAGCTGCATTCCTAAAATAAAGACAAATCCTGGAAGCACGCGGTAGTTCAGTTTGCGATTGGAAAGAGGGAGGTTGACATGCCAGGCGGGACTTTCATCAGAACTGGTGTAGCCAGGCCGCTGAAATCTCTCCATCGGGTTTCAGCACAAATGGGAGGACTGCGTGTCAAGAGTTCAAATATGATCATTTCATTATTGCTGAGGAATTGAATATTGATTGATATAAACGTTCTCTGATGTGAGAATGTGTGCATGGATCTGCAGAGTGCATCAGACTGTGTTGGTGATCTCTGAATGTGAGCCGACTTGTTGTGAAAGTGTAACCTGAAATTAACACCAGCATTGTTATTTCTAAGATTATATATATGGTATTATTTTGGCATTTCTTGGTAATCTAGCATTCATTTCACTTCTCCAGATAATGAATATGTAGACTAAATATCTCACAAATATATAATGCAATTTTAGGTGCAAATAAAATTAAAAACAGAAACCGAAGCTTAGAATACTTAATTGGCGAAACAGGCCAGCCTATACTTCATCCTTCTTCATCTCCAGATTCCATTCGCCCATTCAATTTCATTCTTGCCACTCTTATCAGTGTGTGCTCTCAGTAAGCCACCAGTCAGCAGATTTTCAACCGATAAGCACACTGTGCTGCCTCCTTACATCCACAATGTATTCATGCACAGCTTTAGGTTCGAATCAAAGAGATCCCACCTTGAGTTGCATTCATTTTGAAATCAAAAAATAAGTCACATTTCCGATTAATGCATTTAATGCCATCAATAAGTATAAAGATTAGCAGCATCTGACTACTCTTGCCTGCTCAAAACATTTTCCCTGATCGCCACGCTGATTGTGTTTTTTTGACAAGCACTCATGCGACAAAGAAACAGATTGGTGCCTAAAAAAAACTGTCCATAAAATAACATAAATTAGCAGGGTTGGAGAGAGGCGTGTACATTTTGGAGTTTGACAGGGAGTTAAGAAAATCTCTTTTTGAGACTTACGCGGAGTACACCCCCATATTTGCCTTCTTTTTGGGTTAAGGTATCAGTGCCAACACTGAGAAGTTGATCTCTGCACAGATGGAACCTACCTTGCCACCCCCGTACTGCTGTGTGCTGGACACATCCCTCGCACTGTAATAAAAATATCTAAAAACAGTGGGGGGACCAGAAGCTGCAGCAGGTTAGAACACAGTTCCTTCAGCATCGGAACTGGCGTTGTAAACAGTTCAAGCTGATTAGTTTTCTTTTCCAACTGGTTTCAGTAAGAGTGCTTTGCTAATTAGAATGAGGTTGCATAATTTCGACAGAATTCCCTGGAATAGAATGATCCATTATATGGCACCACATTGACACTTTCACTCAGAGACACAAACATAGCTAGCTAACATTGTTGGAATTTTCCCATAGTGTCATTGCAAGTAGGAAAACCGGATGCCAGCGTGAATCAGGTCAAAACTTTTCTACACATAAGGCAGGATTCTCCGGCTTCCCAGCCACGTGTTTCTCCGCGGCGGGAGGCTGGTGTTGGCTTCCTCTGGTCCCATTGCTGTCAATGGCATTTCCCATTGATATCACGCCACACCGCCGGGGATCCCGCTGGGGAAGGTGCGCTGCCAGCAGGAGTGGAAAATCCCGGTGTGAACGGCCAGAGAATTCCGGCTTTAGTCAGATTTTGAGAGAGGGGCGAATTTTGTACCAGCCATTTTTAAAGGGCACCTGGCTCGCAAAGTCAAATTGAAGACCACTCGCCACCCCCACCCCCACATTACGCCAACCACACCCCCACCCCATTGCAGGCATATTTCCATAGCCCATCTCCCCAATTAAATTGCAGGCATTGGGGCTCTCCTAGTTGGCCCCCAATAATGTCCCTCCCCTTTTCATGCCCTTCTTGGTGCCCCACCTCCTTCAGGCCACACTTCTTGCCACTGCCCTGGCAATGCCAAGGTGTCAGTCGGCACTGCCAGGTGGGCACTGCCCAGCCATGTCTCCAGCCACCCATGGGCCTCAACGTTTGGTCTCCACTTGTGGAGAACCAGCAGTGAATCTCGCCAGGTTCTCGCTGCGCCCAAGGGTCAGAAAATCCCGGGAGTAGGGAGAATCTGGCCTGAAACGACTCAGTGAGCATATTTAAACACTTACTTCATTATACTAACGTGGTTCTTGCCCGGTAAGGACAGGAACAGATTACTTGTGGGCACAGTGATTCGTGCCAGGGCTGAACACGCTAAAATCCTCACCCTTGATTCTCCAGCCCCGCTCCCCTCTAATGCATGGCAAGAAAATTGTGGCCATTACCACTGTTTTGAGGTCAAGTGCAAAGAGCTTTATTCAACAGCTGCGCAGTGTCTGACCTGCAAGTTGTTGCACTTGGTGCAAATGCCTCAAATTGACACTGAGGTCATGGTGCTATGAATAATTTAAATATGCCTTTTGTCTTCCCTTAGTTGAAGATTGTGTTTAACAAAAAATTACTGGTGGAAGCAAGGCTACGTGGGCCTGAGATACCTCTGATTAAAATGACGCTATAATGACAGTTTGAATTATCTTATTCTACTTCCTTTTTAATAAGAACTTAACAGAAAAATTATCTGGGGTGATGTTACCTTCTGGTCCCCATATGCAGGCAGGTCTTCAGTGAGCTCCTGTTTCTACTCGAGAAGTTTTATAATTCCTTTGTGTCTGACTGTTTTCCTCTTGACAGCAGATTTTATAACTTTTATTAATTAGGACTGTCAGCCAGCTTGTCATTAGAACTATCTTTTTATTCAGGGCCCATTAAGCTGTTCTAATTCCTGGCTGCTCACATCCCTTATACCAGATCTATAACTCTCGCTGCTCCTATATTAACATAATGATATTTGTGATCATTATTTTCCGCAAATCTGACAGGTAGAGCGAGGGGCTTCTACTCACCTGAACTGAGAAATAGCAGAGAGATGAAGAAGAACAGAATTTCCTTCACAACCTCAGCAGCCCTTTTTTGTGTCAGCTCGCTACATACCCCTGTTTCTGAAGGAGGCAACACATCCACAAGGCAATGCATTTGTATGTATGACATTCAGTGCTGGCTCTGAGATAATGGGCATTTTAATTTCTAGATCAGCAATAAATACAAGCTCTGGTATGGATGTAACTGAGTGCGGCAGAACAGGCACCATGTACTAGTTATAAGTCACAATGTACAGGTAATGAGTACTAGTTCGAGCCCTGTACTAACACAAGCACTCACCCAGTTACAGGTCCCGTGTATGTGCTGCTTCATGGAATACCATGATGTTTTAATGATGAGACCAGAGAAAAGCAACAGTTCAAATGTAAATTTAGGCTAATTGTCCTGACTATATTTCCTTCTAACCTATTTGTAGTATCATACTGGTGACTGTGGTTAAACCCTTACCCTTTCAGCTACATCCTCCTCCTGATCACTGTCATCATATAATGCAATACAACATTGCAGATTATTTATCAGGATTGATGATTTGGTTAAACTCTCATCATTTCAGCTTCATCAACCCCTGATCCTGATTAATCCAGTGTAATATAGTGCAGCAGGTTTGACACAGAACTAAATCCTCACCCTTTCAGCCTCATCACATCTGATAATTGCTATAAGCACAGGTACAAATACCCAATTACTGGATATGAACTGATCTCGAACCTCAGTGCAGTTCCCTTGCTTATTCTAATTGTCAGCGCTGCTATCAGGCTGGACAACAGGGAACCCCCGGAGGGTTCTATCAGGGAGTGCGGTTGTCCCCTTTTCCCAATGCTGTGATTTCAGACTCTGACAATTCAATAATTTCAGTGATTGTCTCTGACTCAGTACTGCAGCGTCCCCTTAATTACTTACATTTTACTCATCAGACTACACTGGGACTTTTGCACAAGACAGTCACCGAGGTCAGGCAGAAGCTCTGGGGCAGGTTCATTATGAGTATATACATTCATTCTTCCTGTCACAAGCACAAACGTTCAACTATCTCATGGAAGCAAAAAAAAATCTCGGTCCTAAAAAACCGGGCAAGGGTGGAGCAATCTGTCCCAAAATGAACAGAGATACCCGTGACCTTTGGTGTCTTCAGGAAGATTGGCCAGAACCCATTTCTACTTCACTAAGTTTCTCAGAAATCAATTATTATGCCGCAACCTATTTGTCATAAGTTAAAGGCCTAAGGGCTAATACATTATTTCTGTACAATGTGAACATTGGCTCAATGTTTCAGCTTCAGTTCACAATTTTATCAGGGTGTCCTGTACGAACTCAAACAAATGGAAGTGGATGTGATGAAAATAATAGTGTGATATTTACACTGTTGTGCTGATTTCTCCCATTTTGATACTAAGTGCAGTGGTGGGTATGGGAGTGTGGAGTGTTTCCCACTACAGAGGCTGGTGGGAAACACACCAAAACCCAGCCTCATTAATCATGCGCCTGGGAGTTTCACACTGTATAAGGCTGCACGGTGGCACACTGGTTAGCACTGCTGTCTCACAGTGCTAGTGACCTGGCAATGCAGGTGGATAAGGTGGTTAAGAAAGCATACCGCATGCTTGCCTTCATTGGTCGGAGCATTTAGTATAAAAGTTGGCAGGTTATGCTACTGCTGCACAGAACTTTAGTTAGACCTCATTTGGTCTACAATTTGTGTACAATTTTGGCGCCACACTACCAGAAGGATGTGGAGGCTTTGGAGAGGGCACAGAAGAGGTTTGTCTGGATGTTGCCTGGTATGGAGGGCATTAGCTATGAGGAGAGGTTGGATAAACTCGGTTTAGTTCTCACTGGAATGGTGGAGGTCGAGGGGTGACCTGATAGAGATTTTACAAGATGAGTGGCATGGACAGAATGGATAGTCAGATGCTCTTTCCTTGGGTGGAAAAGTCAATACTAAGGGACATAGGTTTAAGGTGCATGGGGAAAAGTTTAGACTTATGAGTTCTTTATACAGAGGGTGGTGAACGTCTGGTACGTGCTGCCCCGGGGAGGTGGTGGGAACAGGTATGATAGTGGCATTCAAGGGGCATCCAGACGAATACATGAACAGGGATGGGAATGGAAGGAAACGGACTCTTCAAGTGCATACAACTTTAGTTTAGGCAGGCATCATGATCAGCACAGAGTTGGCGGGCCAAAGGGCCTGTTCCTGTGATGTACTGTTCTCTGTTCTTTGTTCAATTCCAGCCTTGGGTGACTGTCTATGTGGAGTTTGCACGTCCTCCCCGTGTCTGTGGGTTTCCTCTGGGTGTTCTGGTTTCCTCCCACACTCCAAGGGTGTGCCGGTTAGGTGGTCTGGGCGTGCTAAATTGCGCTTTAGTATCAGGGGATGAGAAGGGTAAAGAAGTAGGTTTCTGGGGATAGGGCCCAGATGGGATGATTGTTAGTGCAAGCTTGATGGGCCTAATGGCCTCCTTTTGCACTGTTGACATTATATGATTCAGTGGCGGGGCAGACCTGGATGGTGTGCAGTCTGCCATCCTGTCCGGGTACCATGCTGTCAACCCAACATCACTGATCCACTATTGAGGAAAGTAGGTGGATCTCCTGAAAATGATAATGGATCTCTGGGATCTGAGGCTGGAAGATGGACTCCCTCCGGGAAACACAATTTGGAAGGTCTGCCTGTAGCTGCACTCCTGACCCACTGCTGTGCTGTTTTGGGATCCAGGGTTATAGGTGGCTTCCATCCCGAACTCTAAGGCATCCCCAGGCATTGTTCAGATGAATCCTGATATTTGCACCCCATGTTGTTCCAAAACATGTTTCATGCCAGTATGTTTTCCCATCAGCATCTCACTACTGGGATGCAAATGAGGTTCACACCAGCCTCAGATGGGTTTTCTGACTCATCATGGTGGATACCAAGCAGAAGATCCTGCAGTAAATTCACAACAACATGAAACTGATTTCTGAACCTCCTGCCATTTTCACCCTCCATGCTCACCATCAAACAAGCTGATGGGGGCTTGGCAGCATTCTACCCATTATGTTTTTATAATGATATAAAAACAGCAATCACTCTTAATGGATCGTGTAAACATGTGTGTTCATTTATTTAAACTAGGCACACATATACATTGATAGAAAACTTGATGACATCAGAGCTGTGCATGCTATGCTCTGCTCTTAGGTCAAAGTAAAACCAAGACTGGATCACATGACACACTTCTCTTCTAATGATGGCATGCTGCTATCCCTTAAAGACATATTACGTACACCACCCTTGAAATTTCATAGATGGAGCGCTTTTGTCTTTGATGGGCACAGTAAGCATGAGGCACTGTAACCGTGCAGATCATACAACACTAGTGCGAGGGTACTGGCAAAGGAATATGTTTCTGTAACGGTACAATACAAAACATCCTAATCCATAACTGGACTGCAAGGAAAATGTTCAAGGGCTTGCCCCTGGGAGATCAGTAAATTGACACAATTTCAGTTCAATGTTGCTTTAAATATTGCTGTTTTCTCTTGTTTTAGACTCTGTGCAAAAACATTCAATAATTATTACTGGTAGGTAAGGCTATCTCAAATTCCCCTGTGTTGTGCAGATAGCAATTTTCATACTCTGGCTTCTTGGTAACTACTTCAAATAGTTAAAATGCAGCTTCTTTTAAAAATATAATTTGGTTGGAAATTCAGTCTTCCTGTAATCCACTGCATCCTAAAGGAGGGTTTTTATTTCTCATTCACAGTTCAATACATGGCAGAAAAGAACTAATGCTGCACACAAATGAAACGCATACTTAACATTTTAATTGGATGCAGTATGCAGCAAATATTGTGCTACTAATCTAGACTGACACTTTAGTGCAGTACTGAGAGAAAGTTCCAGAGGTGCTTTCCTGAGGAATGGATATTGAACTCAGGCCTTAAAGAGCATGGGCGCGATCTTACTGCCTGTCTGCGCCATGCTCTCACTGCAGCAAGGTTGGAGAATGGCCAAACCTCCGTTCACTGCAGCAAGATGGGAAAATCCCGCTAGCGTGAACAATAGTAATATCCCGACCCATATGTTTTTTGCAGCAACACAGTGAGCTCTCCTGGTGTCCACCACAACAATTCTCTCTCTCTGACAACAGACCAAAAGAAAGGTTAATTGTTCACTCACTTGACTGTAAGATCTTGCTGTAAAATGGCCACCATGCTTGCTGAGGTAGCAACTAGGCTGAATTTCAAAGTAAATCTGGGCGACATGTTGGCACAGTGGTTAACACTGCTGCCTCACAGCACAAGGACTTGGGTTCAATTCCAGCTTCAGGTGACCATCTGTGCAGAGTCTGCATGTTCTCCCCATGTCTGTGTGGATTTTCTCCCGGTGCTCCTGTTTCCTCCCACAGTTCAAAGATGTGTGGGTTAGGTTGATTGGCCATGCCAAATTGCCCCAAACTATCAGGGGAACTAGCAGGGTAAATACATGGGTTAAGGATATAGGGCTTGGATGGGACTGTGGTCAGTGCAGACTCGATGGGTCGACTGGCCTCCTTTTGGGATTCAATAAACAATTGAGGAGTGCTTTGAGATGTGAAAGTGTACCACACTTAGAAAACCCACTGCATTAGCACTAAATTGAAGCACATACTAAGAAAAGCGGGTGTTAGGAAAAGGAGAAATCCAGCCACAGCTGTGGAATTGGCCTCCGTAGCAAGACTCCAACCTGAAAGCAGCAGTAAGATCATGTTTCACCTTCCTGCCACCCTCACCCTGCAGCCCCCCCCCCCTTATCATGTTGTCTGTTTTCCATAGGATGCAATCTTAGGAAATCCCAAGGGATAACATGGTGGACTGTGCTGCCCAGTGGACAGTGGACAGGGCATTGCTGCCTCATGGTGCCCGAGACCCGGGTTCGATTCCCAGCTTAGGTCACTGTCTTTGTGGAGTTTGCACATTCTCCCTGTGTCTGTGTGGGTTTCCTCTGGGTGCTCTGGTTTCCCCCCACAATCCAAAGATGTGTAGGTTAGGTGGATTGGCCATGATAAAATTCTCCCTTAGTGTACCCGAACAGGCACTGGAGTGTGGTGACACAGGGATTTTCACAGTAACCGCATTGCAATGTGAATATAAGCCTACTTGTGACTAATAAATAAACTTTAAAACACTTTAAGGTCCAGGTGCAAAGCTTAAGCTAGTTTTCTGTGGTATTTCTGAAAATATGTACTATCTGATCAGAAATCTTGATTCATTTTTAGTTGTGTATTCAGGGCAATGCTGGTAGGTTGGTGTGCGGAGGTTCAGATTGTGGTTATTTAAGATTAATGTGTTGCCACTGGGTGTGCTCCACAAGAATTCTCTCTCTATGGGGCAGATACGCATGCACAGACTGTAAACTCTGGGTCCAGAGCACATGACTGCTGTCCTCCATCTATGATGTGGAGATATCGGCATTGGACTGGGGTGGGCACAATAAGAAGTCTCACAACACTAGGTTAAAGCCCAACAGGTTTATTTGGAATCACGAGCTTTCAGAGCGCTGCTCCTTCATCAGGACTCATCTGAAAGCTCAGGATTCCAAATAAACCTGTTGGACTTTAACCTGGTGTTGTAAGACTACTTACTGTCCTCTATCCGGACGATGGTATTCGCCTTCCTATCCTGGATAGTTTGCCAATGCCTTTGCTTTTGCTTGTTAGCCAACCAGTTCAGCCCACAGTCAGCCAGGCCAAGATACACCCAGGCCCAAAGTCACCTGCAAATCCATATTCATTGGTGGTCAGCAGCCTTCCATTCTCCATGCTGCAGCCACTGTGTAGGAATACTAGGATTGGCCAAGGCACAGCTGGAAGACAGCTATGATATGTACAGGGTGATTATGATTTCAGTTATACATTTGGTTTGGAATATTTATTTTGGGGTGGCTTTCATCTTTGCACTTTGGCCAAAGGGAAGATGAAGAGTGTGGGACTGTTGGTGAATGGAGAATTTGGGTTGCAGTTTCTGAGATCTCACCTAAATTGGTTCTTGATGTACAGCCTAAGCAGAAGGGGCTGCCTCCTTTTCTCCCCTGCCTGCTAGGTGGTTGCGAAGGTTGTGCCCTCATGGTGGCAAGTTTATGCAGAAAGAAGCAGACCGCCACACACCAGGAGACCTGTTTTTTCAGAGTGGTCCAGGCAATGGAATCTTAACTTCATCTCGCCAACGAGGTGCAGCATTGCTCTCCTTGTGTGCATGCCGGGCATATGTATGTGGATTGCCAAATAGGAGTCAGCAGCCACATCAGCAGGAAGGAGCCAAATGCGTGCAAAATCACCAACACGGTAACCTCTAAAGTATCTGGAAATGAGGTCCTTGACCTGCTCTGAGGTTGCAGCAGTTCACAGATTTCAACAAGGACATCCTTAGTAAGACTGCAAGTGTATATAGATTTATGTATTACATATCAATACGTAGAGTGAAGTGCAGCTGTCTCACACTTGGTTGGAAATACAGGTAGGAGAATTACTTCCTGAACATCCGGGGCAGATACGCAGATCTGGCCTCCTGTTGACAGTCCTCCCCACTCTCCCCTCATCCTCCCTCTTCCAGCAGCTTATTCTGCTCTGTGTGCCCTCTTCCCATTCATGCTCTATTCAAAGAAGAAGGCACTAATTCCTGGGAGCCACTTTTTTTGTGTGGAAGCCCTGAAGCAACAAGGTAGTGCCTCAGCGCCTGTCCCAGAAGTTATTGAAACTTGACACAAAGTGGACAGCACCAAAAAAATGCAGAATTATAACAATAGCCGGAAGAAATCAATCAAAAAAGGGCCTGTGAATAGTTCATAATTCCTATAAAGAATGTTGTGGAGTGGTGCGATGGTCCTTCCTGCTGCTGAAATCATGTATAGCTGTAGCACTGATGTTGAATTGCCGTTGAATGCTGATTGATGTTGTGAAATGCCTGTTCTGCATAATTCTGGCAGATAAACATTGCCCTGCACGGTAATCATAGAATCCCTACAGTGCAGCAGGGGGCCATTCAGCCCATCGAGTGTTAACTATCTCTCCGATAAAGCATTTTACCCAGGGTCATCCCCTGCCCCATCCTCGTAACTCCATGCACTTACCATGGCTATTAGCCCTAGGTTTAGGTGGATTAGCAGGGTAAATATGTGGGGTTACATGAATAGAATGTGGGTGGGATTGTGGTGGGTTCAGACTCGATGGGCCGAATTGCCTCCTTCTGCATTGTAACGATTCTATTCCAGCTAACCTATACATCTTAGGACACTAAGGAGCAATTTAGCATGGCCAATCTACCTAACCTGTGCATCCTTGGACTGTGGGAGGAAACTGGGACACCCGGAGGAAACCCACACAGATATGGGGAAAATGTGCAAACTACACACAGACAGTGACCCAAGGCCAGAATCAAACACAGGTCCCTGGCGCTGTGAGACAGCTGCTAATTTCTCCACTGAGATGGAATCCAGTACACTAGCACAAGGGGGCACTTGTGTACGGTGCAGGTGCCATTTTGGAACTCCAAAGGCACTCCTAGTGCCCAGAAAATGGTCACCACAAGGCCCATTTTCTCACACCCAAGATGCTTGTTGCCTCTAAACAGCACAATGCTGATGTTATGACAACCAGATGGAATGAAGGGTCTCTTGCAGTTCGCTGGTATGAAAAATTGGATTGGGTGCCATGCAGAACGAGGCAGAACATTGCTTCCTTCTAATTATAATTGAACATATTGGTAATCCATGGACTAATTCAAAACAATTCAAAAAAGGCTGAAGACTTTTCATCCACTATTTGAGTTACGGAAGTACTAAGCAAAAGTATTGTTGCTGGCTTTCAGGGATGATTAATCAAAACTCCTACGTGTACATTGTACCTTTCAGAAAGAACAATTGAAATCAGCAGAAAAACACAGAATTTAATTTTAGTTGGCTGACTTCTGACCAGCATTGCTTCATAAATCAAGTGCTTCTTTATGTATTCCCTCCACCTTATTGAGTGGAAGCCTCAGCCTATCATATTTGCATAACAGATTATGTGTTTGTAATAATTTTAATGGCTTCATTATGTTTGTAACGCTAGCTAAATAACTGAACAATGAGAGAAAGAGTTGACAGTTTGCAATGGTGTTTTTGATGGCTCAAATGTTTCTGAAATGTTGACATTGGAAGGATGGTAATTTGAGCGGAAATCCACAGTGCCTTTTATAATAGTCTTGCTGGGATATGATTTAAAACAAAACTGGTAAATGAACTGCGAATATACCTCAAAAAATGGCAAAATACTGCTGGAAATCTGGAATTAAAACAGAATGTGCTAAAGAAATACTCAGCAGGTCAGGCAGCATCTGGAGATAGAAAGAGTTAATGTTCAGGTCAACAGCTTGAATTGAAGTTGGAGATGCGGAGCTACAGGGGCTTTGAAACGGCACCATCCTTGGAGAGTGGTTTACTGGCAGTAATGGGAAACAAACAGGCATTCATGATATACCTGCTGTAATGATCCTTGAATGCTTCATACATAGGATAAACACTGGAAAGTCCATTAATCTCGCAGTGGGAAATGGTTGAGTGCTAATTGCCTAACTTAATGATGAGACATGGGGGAATTTGAAAGTTCATAGGCAGGAGAGAAGCTGGGAGATGCAGTGGAAGCCAATTTTAACCTTGGTCCTCACTAATGACACCATGGTAGACAGCTGCCCGCTGTTAAAATTGGGCAACTCGGAAATTGCTAATCAGTCATAAAATAAGGACAAAGCTGGGACTGGTGGGATTGCGAGAGTGGTGAACAGATTGGAGGAAAAGGTGAGGGGTTGTGGGAGGGAAATTGAGCACGTGAGGCCTACACGCATTGTTTCTCCTGTGTCTACAGCTACCACGCAAAGCAAATAAATAAGCTTATCTCAAGGGGTTTCTCCTCCTAATGATCAGCCTCTGGTCTGCTTTGTTTTCAAAGTCTAGACAGGCTGAAAATGACAGAAGAGCCCTCATGACATCACTGGGTGCCAACATGCATAGTTAAGGAAGGACCCCATCAACTTCAGGAGGGTGACTTTGGTGCCTGCAATTTATAACCGCAGCCGTGCTTGACCCGGATCCAAGGTTTGAAGGCATTTGTTTCAGATCTCCCACTCAACAGTTGTAGTCTTATCATTATGTCACAATTTTGCAGGATTGTGATGATGTTTCCGAGTTTCTCCTGACTCGGGAATCACATCTGCAGGATCGCCATTTTTGTGGTCAAAGAGAAAAAGTTTAAATTTTGCAAATTGGAGTGTTAGAAAGTTCCAGAGTGACCATTCTGAATTTAAAAAACCGTAATCATATCATTTGAACTGTCAAGATCCTAATTGACATTGTTGCCCTCGGTGAGATTTGCCTCCCTGAGAAGGGCAGCTGAAGGAACACGCAAGTGGGTTCACCTTCAACGGGAAAGAAAAGATGGACCGCAATCCTCATGTCTACAGAGTTGGTTTTGGATCTGAAATCGTGGAATACACATCCAGAACTTCCCAGTTATATAAATGACACGTGACATTTCACCTACAGCTCAGCCATAACTAATATGCCCACATCATCAGCACAAATGCCCCAACCCTTGACTCCATTGAAAATGTTAAGGAAAAGTTCTACTCTGGCCTTTTGACCACGTCTTCATTGCCACCCCACAAATAGAAAAGGTCATTCTTCTGGGGGCCTTTCATGCAAAGTTCGACCATGACTCCTATGTCTGGGTGGAACCATTGGGAAAAATAGGATGAGAAAAGCCACTGCAAATAGTTTCCCTCTGCTGAGAAACTGTGCTCAGCGTAGCCTCATTATAATAAAAACCCACTTTTGACAGAAGGCAAATACACCACCTCATGAAGGCAACCTAAATCAAAGCAGGGAGGCAGGCAAAGACTTCAGGTATTCTCAGAAACAGCAAACCAGGGGCTTAAACGTACTTAAAATATTTCACTTTTAATTTATATCTCCTTTTTTAAAAAAACTTGTTTACCTTTAGTTTACTTTCCTCACAATCCAATCATGATCATTTATTTTCAACTAATTTAAATTTTCAGAAAAAGAGGAAAGGTGAAATATGGTTTGTTTTGTCATTCATAGTGAAATTTGACACTCTACAAATATAACATTTTCAGGATCAGTGAAAGGGGTGGTTAGCAGCAATTTTCAAGTTAATGCAATGGTTACAACTCATATAACAAAATGTACTGTTTTGTTACAACAAGACTATCAGCGTATGAACGGAAGTACTTGTCAATTCAATTGACTTCCATTGATTGCATTCAGGGATGGTTTAACTGTATACCCTTTGGTGGACCATAGAATCACTGAGAACAACCTCTGGATTTCTTAATTACTCTGCACATGTACAGACTCCATAAGCCGCTGGAAACGATTTTCCGGCCCCGTTCACTGCAAACATAAATCCTGTAATGGCCACTAATTCTCGCAAGACAGCCATAACGGGATTTGCACCAGGCAGATCTCAAAGTGAGATCTTTCCCCTCCGTCCCCAGCTGGTCATGCAATTGGGTTCATGCCCAGCAAGTGGGTGGGTGTGGAGAGGCTTTGATGCCCCGATGCTGGTGATGATGGGGTAAGGTGGTCATTACCATAAAAAGGGTGTCCCATAAGACAAAGGAGCAGAATTAGACCACTTGGCCCATCGAGTCTGCTCTGCCATTCAATCATGGCTGATTTTTTTTTTCATCCTCATTCTTCTGTCTTTTCCCCATAATCCCTCATCCCCTTATTAATCAAGAACTTGATCTCCATGGAGCCAGCCTTTGCTGGTGTCTTTAGGTCCTGCCCTTCAGTCATGATAGCACAAAACAAGACCCCGCCTCCCTGATTTTTTTTGACAGAAATGTCAGAGGATTTGGAGATAAAACCTGCCTGTTTCTCTGGGGAGAAACGTGTCGGTTTTCAATCAGATCCTGATGCATTGGCCTGAATTCTCTGGTTGTTTGCACCCCGCTACCACCGCCGGCAAGGACAGAGAATCCTTACTCAGCCAAATCTCCATTCGCTGCGTGGGATCAGAGAATCCCGCAGGCACGGATGGCAGGAGAATCCCGCCCTGTGCCAATTTTTGGGGAACTCAGCCCACTGTCAGTTTCAATCGAGCAATGGTGGTGAAGTCTGGGCCATTCACATCATCATGATCACTTTATTCAGCACTCTTCAAGGTGCTAGAAGTGTGAGGGAATTGGACTGGTGCATCAGTGTATAATCGCAGTAATTTAACATTCTGTGATCTTAAATTAATTTGCTCATCAACTCTAATCATGCACAACTGTATCACATGGTATTTAATGACAATAAAGCACCCACATGGCTAAGAATGCTCTGAAGACACCATGTGTCATCTCCTCTCCTCACAGCAGAGGAAGAACAGTTTATCAAGCCTGCTGAAATATGGCCAGCCACTTGACCACTATCTGCCATGGCTTGGAACAAACACATGCACCACTGGTAATGTTGAGGAGAAGGAGGAGGCAGAGGGTGAAGTTTATGAGAAAGGGGACAGAGTGGTTATGAGGGCTTGCAGTTGCCAAAAACCCTAACTGAGGTGTATAAGAATACATATCAACACAAATGGCAGCTGGTACCATAGCAAACATGCTGTGCAAATCCATGCAGTTTTGTACATTTCAATGGAAGTTGGTCAGTGCAGTAACTGACACAGCATTGACTGTCTGCATTAATTTGCCAGTAGGTATCTAAGTGCACAGGGGTATTTGCAGCAGAAGCATTGCTCATGGATCCTCCCCACTCCATGTTGACAGGAAGGCTGTGCAGTGTAAACTTCAAAAAGCGACCAGCAGCCCTTTCAACTCACTTGGTGAATTGTTTAAACAAACATGAATGAAAGGTTGAAAGATTTCATACAGCCACACTTCTACGCAGACACACAGATTGATGGGCAGCGTGAGGAGATGCCCTCGAGTAGTGCCATGCGTGGAGTAGATTCGGAGCAGCCGGTTGGCATACATTTCAGCCGCAGTTCTGTGCCATCACTTAGCTCTGCACAAATAACAGGTGTTGAGTTTGATAGTGTTGAGATCACAGCGAATACACCAAATGATATCCCTGGCACAGATGCAGCCTCACCAAGGCTAGTTCCAGATACAAGTAGTGGACCGTCTGTATCCCCTGCCGTTCCCCAGTTGGCGATGCAACCACCACCAGTGCTACTTCCTCAACCAGGGGAACACTTAGTATGTTCACAGGCAGCAGAGCAGAGAAGTGCATTGTTGACAAGGGGAAAGTATGAAAGGCAAACACAATCAGCATATACATGAACTGAACTCTACAATAAAATAAAATGATTCACGGTCCACATTTCTGCCCTTTTATTGTCCTTAAGCTAAACAAATAAAGTGGCTGATCCCTGTGATGTTACTTGCCGATGCCCCCTGTGTCTCTGTGGCCACTGCATCAATTGTCACGGCAGAGTCAGTTAAAGAGGCACCATATAAATCTATTCATTTTATATGGTCAGCCTCAAAGAACAGCACATACCCTGTAATATGTTAATATATTTCAATATATTAAACTATTAAAATGCAAGCTCCTGAGGCTAGCCATACGTTCCAACTGAAAAGTCACATGTGACACAGAGTAGATGACGATCCAGTGAGCTGGATCACCGCCTCGTTTCGCAGTTCTCCCACTCCCAGCCAGCACCCGATCCACTGAGGTGCTTCCAGTGACGGGGAGTCGTCCATTTGGCAGTGCAGCCGCTATCCAGAATGTGGGGGATGATTCTCCCAGCCCCGCTGCGCTGATTTTTTAACTCAACAGGATGGGAGCTTTAGGTGGTGCTGGATAAGCGCGATTTGCGCTGGAGCGTCTGGTCCCGAGCGTGTCTCCCAGTGCTGGATTTCCAGTGCCGTCAGCTCCACACTGGAAATAGGCATGGAGCATCATGAATGACTTAAATAAGAATTTTAATATAATTTAGAAACAATTAGTGGGCCCATGACTGAAATGTCCGGGCTCGTTAGCCTCTGCCCTTCTGCCAGGTGGGGATTACTCTTGCTCCCCACTTTCATGGAGCTGGCAGCCCAACCCTGCTGGAGTGAAGGGGGGGGGTTTATCGCCCCCCTCCCCCAGAGGGTCAGGCTCCGTGGGGAGGGGTGCCCCCTTGGCACTGGATCCTTGGCAGTGCCAAGCTGGCCCCCCCGGCACTGACCAAGAGGAAGAGTGCCAATGCCCAGGGTGCACCTTGGCACTGCTCATTGGGCATGGGGCAGTGCCACAGGGGTGAGGCCTAGAGGCAGGGCCTGATGGGACAATCGGTGGGGGTGGGGGTCCTCTTGCCAGGATTTGTGGGAGAGGGAGGGAGGTCAGTGATCGGGTCTGGCCATCAGGATGGAGAGGGGGGTTAGCCTGCTGAGGGAGGTCAGCATTCCGGGGGGGCGCGGCAAGTGGGGTGAGATTGGGGCGGGCTGGGGGGGTGGTCAAGGCTGGCTTGGGAATGTTCAGGAGACCACAAACAGGCGTAAGAGGGTTGGCGTTGCAGGGATTGCGGGGTTGGATGGCGATCAGGAGGCCGGCAGACAGGGGCCACTGCGCATGCACCAATCTTGGTGCTGACAGACCAGCACATGCGCAATGGCCTACTCAGTGCTATGCTGCCAGCCTTTCAGGCGGGAATAGGCCCCAAGCACAGCTTTTCAGCGTAATTCATAGTAATGCTCTCAGCAGTGCACAGAATGTGGAAGATTCATTTTCAAACTCCCAATGAAAATGCCAGCAGGATTTACTCCAGTTTTCATGTGAATTTGACCTTTCGAAATTTTTTTGGGAAAATCTCAGCTGTGATCTCTAAACATGTTGATGGAGGAGATTTGCCCAAAGATGTGCAGGTTAGGTGCACTGGCCTTGCTAAATTGCGCTTTAGTGTCCCAGGATGCTAGGTTAGAGGGATTAATGGGGCAAATATGTGGGGTAATGGGGATAGGGCCTTGGTGGGATGTTGTTGGTGCAGATTTGATGGGCTGAATGACCTCCTTCGGCACTGTAGGGATTCTATGATTCTTCTATGATTTAAATTTCAACAACTTTAATTAAGGTTTCTTTCAACCCTTTCCAGAAATCTATTTTTGGCAAGTGAATGTTTAAAATCAACAATTTAAAGATGGACACTTTTTTTGATGATTTTAAATAAAAATGGCTTTTAAATGTTTCAATGTTCAGGTGTTTTGATTAATTTTGAAAGGAGGTGAGATACAACCATGTCACTGCATCAGCAGAAGGATCACACACTAGCTAAGATGCAGTGGAGTTGTATGAAGAAGTTGTCAGGAATGGCGAATTTTAGATAGAATCATAGAATCAATGCAAAAGGAGCCCATTTGGCCCGTCGATCCTGTACTGACAATAATCTCACCCAAGCCCTATTCCTGTAACCCCTCACATAGTTACCCTTCTAATCCCTCTGACACTAAGGGGCAATTTAGCATGGCCAATCAACCTAACCTGCAAATGTTGGAGTGTGGAGGGAAAGTGGAGGACCTGGAGAAGACCCATGCAGACACGGGGAGAACATACAAAATTCTACAGAGACAATGACCTGAGGCTGGAATTGATCCTGGGTCCCTGGCTCTGTGAGGTAGCAGTGCTAACCACATTGCCACTGTGATGAATTCAGCCAGGCTAATGAGGTTGGCTTGCTGGAGTATCAACTGCCTGATGAGTCCTAACTGATGGTTAAATCAGGGAGCCTCATGCTCCCTATTTGACGTAAGTATGTCAGACTCCCAGCCTGCATTCAGCAGGAAGTAACTGGAGAGCTGGCTGTGTACAGACGGATGGTGTTAATAAAGTAACTTGATGACGGGACTTTTGACTCCATGGAGTTATCACAGCCACCATGATATGAGTTAAGATTGGATCGGTTAGGTTGGAGTTGATTTCTTTGGTAAAAAGGGAATGTTGAGGGGAGATTTAATTGAGGTGCATAAACTAATGAGGGGCTTTTAAGAATGATAATATACTTCCCTGAGCAGAGAGGTTAATAATCAGGAGGGACAGATTATTATTTGAATGGATGTAAGTAATGGGACAAGTAATCAGGAGAAGGAACAGAGGGGAGTAAAGGATAATTCTGGTGTTCTGGAGCTTATCAGCGTGGTAGAAGGCAGAAATTCTCATCACGGCTGGAATTTTACTGTCCTGGCTGCCATGGGAATAGGAGGGGGTGGACCATGGAAAGGTTCATTGACTTTAGGTGGGATTTTACAGTTTCGGGACGAGTGAGGGTGTAAAATCCCACCCCATGTATCAAAAATATTTAGACATGCATTTTGAAGTATCATGACCTATAGAGCTATGGACCAAAAGCTGGACAGTGGCATTCAGCTGAAAGGCTCACTTTCAGCCAGGTTGGATATGCTGAGAGATCATTTACTGAGTTGAGGAGAAATTATTTCACTCGGGGCTTGTTAATCTTTGAAGTTTTCTAACTCAGAGGGTTGTGGATGCCCTGTTGTTGAATATATTTATGGTTGCGATAGAGAGATTTTTGGCCTCCTGGGGTATGGGGAGGGCTGGAGAATTGAGTTGAAGCCCAAGGATCATATTGAATGGCACAGCAGGCTCGACAGGCTGTGTGGTCTACTCCTACTACATGTGTTCTTGGGTTGGATGCTTCATTCTGAACATTGGTTTTCCTACGTTTGTACAACAATCTGCATCCTTTATGAAATAAATGTTTTGCCTCATGCTTGGACATACTTTGTTGAGTATTTCACACAAATACTAGTAATATCTTTACTGAGAGTTTCACTTCTAAATAGCATTCACAGTGCCCATTCACAGGGACTTTGGATTCAGTTGCAATTGTTTGAAATTGACCTGAAATGGACAGGTTGGCATGTTAGAAGGGGAATGATTTCATTTTCATCCCTTTAATTTAATTCAAAATGCTTTTACCATTCTAGGAATTCACGTCCAAGACATAACACTGACACACAAATAAACTCCACTTCGTTATCCGCTGCTAAACACTTTTGCATCTGTCCACATCCAGGCTTCACAACTGAGTCAAGGGTGAGATTTGATTCATAACTTTAGCATTGCCAGATTCTGGATATCCTGGGCATGCAAAAACTTCTAATGAAAATTATATGGTAAAGATTTAGGATGGCTCATTGCTCCTGTTTTTGCCAATTATTGTTTAGAAAGAGAATAATTGACAACTCTTAAAGTTTATATTAACCCTACAATGAAGTTACTGTGAAAATCTCCTAGTCGCCACACTCTGGTGCCTATTCGGGTACACTGAGGGAGAATTTAGCATGGCCAATATACCTAACCGGCATGTCTTTCAGATTGTGGGAGGAAACTTGAGTACCCGGAGAACGTGCAGACTCCACACAGACATTGACCCAAGACATGAATCAAACCTGGGACCCTGGCGCTGTGAGGCAGCTGTGCCACCCGCTGTGCAACTGTGCCACCCCTAACAGGAATTGTTGAATTGGTAATCCGTGTTCCAGACAAGTGCTCTGGGGCTAAGGACACATATGTGAGCTATGGACCATCAGTAAATGCCAACTGTATATGAATTGAAATCAGAGGATGGGAGTGAGGGGGAGGTTAGAAGGCTGTCCAATGGAGCTGTAATGACTTTAAAGTGGCCCATTATGTGGACCTCTGAGGGTATGAGCTCACTGATTAAGGTAGTAGTGGGTTGGCCAATCAGGAGCCCTGCCTGTACATATAATGTGGAGTGTCAGGGCTACTAGCACTCCAGACTGATACACTACATGAGAAAGTGCCTGACGAGGTGTTGCTGACTATGTAAATAAATCTAAGTTTGGTGAAGGGACACCGCCCTCTGAGGAGTTATTACAAGAGCAATTGTTCAAATTTCAATTACATTTCTCAATGTATTCATTTACCAGGGAGTTCAACACAATTAAAATACATCACAACCACCAGTAAATTCACAACCCTGATAGTCTAATCACAAAAATACAAAAAGGTGAGAGAGGAATAGCAACAAGTGCAAAAGTAATTTGTAAGGATGATACTGCAATAGGGAGGATATAACTGTCAGTAAAGATTGGACAGACTGGAGCTATTTTCTCTCGAATAGAGAAGGCTGATGGGGTGATCTGATGGAGAACTTTCAGATAATGAAAGAATAAATGTAGTTCCACTTTGTGGGGAGTCTAAAGTAAGTGGATGTAAATGTAAGATGGACACCAATTAATCAAATAAGGAATTCAGCAGGAACATCTTGATTCACAAAGTAGTACTCATTACCACATGTTGATGCAAATATCATAGATGGATTTAACTTGAAACTAGTTCAACATCTATGGGAGAAAGGAAAAGAAGGATACATTCATAGATTAAGACGAAGAGCAGTGGCAGGAGTTGCTTGTGGAACATAAATACAAGCATGGACCTATTGGGCTGAATGGTGGACCAGAATCCCTGTGGGGTGCAAGGATCAATTTAAGATTCTTCAGCACACTCAGCTGTCCCTCTGTGCTGTTGTCCAGGGTAACACTGAGGTGAGTGATGAATCCACTTGCAAGGGACAAAGAAGTGAGTAGGTTGACAGCTCCTCAGGGAGAGGGTGACGTCTCCAAAACATAGGAGATAGAGGCAGAAACAAGGATTTCCAGCCACATCTGTATGTTTCCAAATGGTACACTGAAGCTTCCAAAGGGGGAAAGGCCCAAGTATGAATGAAAAATAGAGACAACTTACAAAAGATAAAATAACATTGTTATTCAGAAATAAAAGCTATGATCTAATTTTGAGGTTCTGATTATGATTATAAACCACTGTTTGGCTTTATGCTGGCATCTGAAGCCCCTCGATTAGATTACAGTGGAACAAATCATTCCCAGGAATCCATCACTATTGCCTGTGGAATATACAATCAACAGAATTTAATTCAATATGTGTAGATTAGAAACCACTTAATGCTGTATGTACTGAATAGAAAAGTGCTAGTTTGATGCAATCAGTAGGGGGAATATTATTTAATTTTCAGATATTGGTTTAATAATTTTTCAATTAAAATAGTTCAACAACTTTTTTTTGGAGTTGCTAACACATTCACATAACAGAGAAAATAAGTGAAGCTTGACTGGTATTATGTATATACCCTCGAGGTTCACTTTTACATCTGAAAATATTACAGCAGATTAATCTATAATCTTTACCAACTACTATTATGTACAATTGCCATTCACACCATCACCACTCCCCTCCTCACCTTACCCACAATCATCTTATTTTAAGTTGTGTGTGTGCCCAGGGATTGTAATGTGCCCAAAGACTGTGATACGCATCAGAGGGAATAATGCAAAAAGTGTATTTGACACTAGCAGTTTTCTTATGGAGCTGTCACAGAACAAGATGGACTTCGCAGGTCAGCCACATTGCCGAATGATGATGCAACCCATTCACTGTGGATAAATATGGGTTCAAGGCAAACTTAAAACAGCTTTGCACCAATCCTACAGTGATAGTGCAAAAGCACCCTTATTCTTTAACTTTCTATAGTTGAAGTTCAGTATCCACAATGTTGAACTCCCTCTTGAATGATCCCAGAGCTGTGGCCTCCACTACCTTGGGGGAAGACCTGGAACTAGCTTCTAACTTATACCCCACAGATTTAGTGCATTCATACAAAATTCCTCTTGCATTTTAACGTAAGTGTTAATCTATGCAAAATAAATAATTTACTACGTGATAAAATGCATATGAAGTAATTTGGGTTGAATGTCTAAGCATTCACACGGGAGCAGTGTCGTACAGGAAATGAAGTCTGAGAATTCCGTAAAAGTCAGGAACCTATAAACCTTTTAATGAATTATTTCATATGTGATAATACTTTCTTGTTGATATTTACGCACATGTGGATGTAGTGTTTTCAACCAAAACTGGAATAAGCCAATTCAGTTGAGTATTAAGAACCCCATGTGTATATACATGGGCTTTTGACCTGCCAAGATGAGAGTGGGGTCATAGGTTTCCCTGGCCAACTGAATTTGAGTCGAGAAGTTTCCAGCAAACCAAGGGGGAAACTACTTTCTTTTGCAGAGGAATAGACTTAAACATCCAGTGCTACAAAAAGAATCTGTTTGTACACATGGGTAGACTGATTGGAGATTGTGGAAAGCTATCGGATTGGAACAAGGAATTAGAGAGGACACTGGAGAATTTATTGCGCCTTTGAAAAAGCTGATGATTCATTGTAATTTTGCAGAATTTCAAGTGACAGAATTGTGGGACAGATTTGTGTGCTTTTTAAAAAGTGAGCTCATTTGCAGTAAGCTCCTAACATCGCCAAAGTTAAAGGAAGTCGGAAGTTAGAGCTCAAAACTGCCAGTCGTCTGAAGAAGTAAATAAGCTGCAGCTGAGCAATGATGGTTAGTCGCAGAGGTATTACAAAATCCTGTTAATAGTGCTCAGTCAATATTGGGCAGAAAATGCGAACTCAGTTTGGTTGACTGTCCATACATTCATTATGCTGTTCAAGCACTGGAGCTCCAGAGAAAATATTGCTTGATTGACAGCTCTAGCTCTTTGATCTCTTCTGACATTAAGAGTTTCAAGTGCTTGCAATTTCAGCTATTGATACTTTAAGTTGTCTGAATGATTGCCATTCTTATTGGTCTGTACTGAAAGGTGTATTTTTTTAAGAAAGTGGAGCATTAAGAAAGAATAACTGAGTTTATTTTTTTTTACATAATATTATTACTATAGGGTTCATTGGCTCTACGTAGTTGGTGAATGGACATGCAAGTACAATAGTTTAGCATGGGGATTATCAGGGGTGCAATTGTAGTAAACATTCCCTATTCATATATGTAAATTCACTTGCTATCATCCAAGCTAATGGTTTAATAAGGGAAGGAAACAACACCCCAGCCACAACAATTGTTTATTTTTTGTGTTGTATTGTGGCCAACATACAATTTTTCTTCTTTACTGCCTGCTGTATCTGCACACTTACTTCAGTGATTAATGCATGAGGACACCAAGGTCTCTCTGAGAACCCACTTCTCTGGATTTACACCCATTCAAATAATAATCTGTCTTGTTATTTTTACTACTGAAGTGGATAACCCCACATTCATCTGCATTATACTGCATCTGCCATGCATCTGCCGAGTTACTCAGCCTATCCAAATCACACTGAAGCATCTCTGCATCTTCCTCACAGCTCATCCTTCCATTCAACTTTGTATCATCTGCAAATCTGGAGATAATATATTTAGTTTCCTCATCCAGATCATTGATATATAATGTGAAGAGTTTGTGTCCATGTAAAGATCCCTGCAGTAACCCATTAGTCATTGTCTACCAATCAGAAAAGACCCACTTATTCCAACTCTTTGCTTCCTGTCTGCTAACTAGCTTCCTATCCATCTCAAGATGCTACATGCAACCCCATGTGATTTAACCTTGCATAGTCATCTACCATGTGAGACCTTGTTAAAAGTCTTCTGAAAGTCTAAATAAACCATATTCACTGGAACTCCCTGATCTACTCTACCAGTTACATGCTCAAAGAATTCCAGTAGATGTGTCAGGCATGATTTCCCATTTGTAAATCCATGCTGACTTTGTCTGATTATATACTGCTTTCCAAATGCTGTGCTATGAAATCCTTGATAACGGACTCTAGCAACTTCCCTACTAGCAACATTAGACTCACTATTCTGTAGTTCCCTGTGTTTTCTCTACCTCCCTTTTTGAAATGCGGGCATATGTTAGTTATCCTCCAATCTGTGGTATCCATTCCAGAATGCAAGGAATTTTGTGAAATGATTACCAAACGATCTGCTATTTCTAGGGCTACTTCCTTAAGTACTCTGAGATGAAGGTTATCAGACCTTGGGAAATGTATCACATTCAACCTCATTAATTTCCCCCAAACCGTTTCTCTACTAATACTGATTTCCTTCAGCTCCTCACTAAAATTTGTATTTCTCAGAACTTCCTGTACATTATTCATATCTTCCTTTGTGAAGAAGCAAAGTATGAATTTAGTTCCTACACCATTTTCTTGTTCCCCATTATGAATTCCTCCATTTCTCACTGTAAGGGGCCTACATTTGTTTTTGCCAATTTTTTTTTCTTTACATACCAATAGAAACTTCTACAGTCAGTTTTTATGTTCCCCGCTAGCTGACTTTCATACTCTATTTTCCCCTTTTTAATCAATCTCTTGATCTGCTTTTGCTGAATTTTAAACTGCTCCCATTCCTCAGGTCTATTGCTTTATCTGACCAATTTGTATGCTCTTCTTTGAATTTAATACTATCCCTAATTTCCATTGTAAGCCATGGTTTGACCACAGTTCCTTCCACTCGTGCATCAAATAGAAACATACAATGTTTGGAGTACACCTATTGTTTCTGCCATTGCTGTCTACTGTCCTGCCTTTCAGCAATGCTTCCCAGTCCATCAGACCCAACTCATGCCTCATACCATCATCATTGTTTTTATTGAGATTCAGGACCCTGGTCTCAACTACTTCACTATCCACCTTGATCAAGACTTTGATTGTGTTATGGCCACAGTGTGTACCATCTATTAGATGCACTGCAGTAATTTGCCAAGACTTCCTCAACAGCTTTTTCCAAACTTCTGAACTCTACCACCTAGAAGAACAAGGGGCAGTGGACACATGAGAACACCACCAGCTGCAAGTTTCTCTCAGAGTCACACAGTATTGTGGCTTGTAAATATGTTGCCATTCCTTCACTGCCATTGCATCAAAATCCTGCAATTCCCTCCTGGGAACATTGTTGGAGTATCTTCACCACACGGCCTGTATCAGCTTTAGAAAATGGCTCACTACCACCTTCTCAAGACCAATGAGGAATGGGCAATGAAAACTAGCCCTGCTAATCACACCCACGTCCCATGAATGAATAATGTTAAAAAAAGCGAAATACATCCACCTCCTCTCCAGAGCTTCAAAATATACATATAATCAGGTGAACATATACACTCCACCTATGTGGATTCAGAAACAATCCCCAGATTACACCACCAGTTTACTGTCAACATACACCAGTCTGTGAAAACTCCGTCACAGCCCACTACTTTCTAATGGGAAATAACCACACCCACAAAAGGGTTATTCAACAGAGAATTTTATTTCACAGGCATGGAGATTTGAACTAGTGGGCATTTGACAAATGCTCCTGATTGACTGGTGCATGTCATTGCAGCTTTAATATTTCCCTGATTTATCGTCAGAAAGATGCCCGATCAGTAAAATTGTCAATCACATAATAGATGCCATTGGTGTATTTTGATTTATTTTGGGATGCGGTCACTAAATATGAATTTGTTACATTATATTTTCATACACAGCATTAATGGTCTGACCAGGGTCCTTTTTATACAAAGTTGGATAAAAAATAAGGGGAGGCAGTGAGTTTTATGATACTTTCCTGATCTTGATTTTTTTTCCTCTACATTTTAAAAGCCGTTTACATCTTGAAATTTTAGGTCAATAATACTGGCCAATTAAAATCTCAGCAAAATGATGTTTAGCTGTAGTAATAGCTATTTTGTTATTAATGCAGAATCTAGAATTCCATCCGGAATGGGATCTTCTGAAATTATCCAGGGAACAACCCAAACTCCTTCATCTATTTATTATATATTTCCCAGGATAATCCTTCATGTTCTCTTTTTTCCCGAACACAAAAAATAAACAATTGTTGTGGCTGGGGTGTTGTTTCCTTCCCTCATTAAACCATTAGCTTGGATAATACAGCAATTTCTTAACCAGTCGAAGGCTGAATTATATAGTTTAGTTAACATGACACAAAGCATTTATCCATATATTCAGTTTTCCCTAACAATGACAAACATAATGAAAGCCAAGTCTATTCACATGAAACACGTTTCTGGTCTATGAGGAAATTATTCATTTTTAATTTATGAATACCTGATGCAAGACTACCATCAATTAAAGTGCACAGCACAGATAAAAGATGAAAATAATGCCCTCCTCATGCAAACCTGTTTAATGTTCACATCAGTGCTCACTGCAGTGCTATCGCTGTTAGTCCTAATTTGCTGGCAAACAAAGCTATTTAACCAATTTATCACTTAATGGGCAGGCCACTGGCAAGATCTGCCTTTCCATTTACATTGCTGCTTTAATCGTGCACACAGGCACATTCCAACATGAAGTATGCATATATGCATATTAAAAATAAACAGCAATGCTTACAAGCGTGTGTTATAATAGACCTGTCATACATCTAAACACATCGACAGTAAATACCTACCAAGCAAGTGTACAGATATTCGCAGAGATATAATTCCAGTGAGAGTTTCAGATACCTGTCCACAAAACATGTTCCCCTGCACTCACATACCAAAGCATAGATTCTTATTCTTTAACACTGGACCACTCTTCATCCAAGCTCCACCGTTGTGGCTACTTATTCATCCACCAGGCTCTTGTACTTCAGAATTCCCTGCAAAGTTTCCTCTGCCTCGTTCATTCCTTTTTTGCTTTCAAAATTGCACTCACAATTGAGAATGCCTTTAATTCCTAACCATCATGTTTTGTTGTTGCTTGTTTTCCAACTGCCTACCGTCCAACATTCCCCATCCTCCTTCTCAACTTAAACCCATTCTCTGGACATTTTCAACTTGTATCATGCATTAAGACATGTTTCATGAGAGTCTACTGCTACTCACAATCAGCCCTTCTGATTATAAATACCAAATTAAAACATAGAGGATAGGAGCAGGAGGAGGCTATTTGGCCTTTTGAGCCTGGTCCATCATTCATTACAATCTTGGCTGATCGTCCAACTCAATAGCCTAATCCTGCTTCCTCCCTACAACCTTTGATCCCATTCACCCCACGCGCTATATCTAGCTGCCTCTTGAATATTGGCTCTAAAATTTATATGGCTTAGTTAACATGACACAAAGCTTTCATCCAACAAACAACCTTCCTGGGGTCGGAATGTCTGTGACTTACCATGTTTTCAGAAACTACTATTTTTGCCTCACCTTACTTGGTCCAATCTTGCATGTCCCAATTTTCTGAGCCATTGGGCGGAATTTAATGTAATTGATGTGGCTTCAGCCCAATGGTTGGAGAACTGGTGGGAAAACCATGCCACTTATGAGGGGGTAGGCCAGACCAAGTGGTCAGTGCTAGCCCTTCCCCCGGATTAAGGACCTCGCGGTTGTAAATCCTGCCCGCTGACGGCTGCCGGCCAGAGGCTGACAGCTCTCCATTATAGTTAGCATTGCCAGCGAAGAGGGCTTGGGTGCCTGTGATGCCATAAGGAGGGGCCTAGGGTTCCCAAGGGGCACAGACCACAACTGAGTGAGGGTGTAATGGGGCTCAGTGGAAAGAACATAAGAACATAAGAAATAGGAGCAGGAGTAGGCCATCTAGCCCTTCGAGCCTGCCCCACCATTCAATAAGATCATGGCTGATCCGTCGTGGCTCAGTTCCACATTCCCGCCCTCTCCCCATAACCCTTAATCCCCTCGCTTATCAAAAACCCATCAACCCGCATCTTAAAAATATTTAGCGAGGTAGCCTCTACCACTTCAACGGGCAGAGAATTCCAGAGATTCACCACCCTTTGAGTGAAGAAGTTCCTCCTCAACTCCGTTCTAAACTGCCCCCCCCTTTATCTTGAGGCTGTGCCCCCTAGTCCTACTGTCCTTTCTGAGCGGGAAGAGTCTCTCCACCTCTATCCTATCCATCCCATTCATCATCTTATAAGTCTCAATGAGATCTCCCCTCATTCTTCTAAACTCTAACGAGTACAAGCCTAGTTTATTCAGCCTCTCCTCATAGCTCAACCCCCTCAACTCCGGTATCAGCCTAGTAAACCTCCTCTGCACTCCCTCCAAGGCCAAAATATCCTTGCGTAAGTGCGGCGACCAAAACTGCACACAGTACTCCAGCTGCGGCCTCACCAATGCCCTATATAGCTGCAGCAAGACCTCCCTACTTTTATATTCAATCCCCCTCGCTATGAAGGCCAGCATCCCATTAGCCTTCCTGACCACCTGCTGCACCTGCAGGCTGGGTTTTTGCGACTCATGCACAAGGACCCCGAGGTCCCTCTGCACCGTCGCCTGCTGCAGTTTTTCGCCACGTAAGTAATAGTCCTTCCTACCATTATTCCTACCAAAGTGGACCACCTCGCACTTGCCAACATTAAATTCCATTTGCCAGTTCCTGGCCCATTCGCCCAGCCTATCTAGATCCTTCTGCAGACTCTCCACACCCTCCGCACAATTTGCCGTTCCACCAATCTTGGTGTCATCAGCAAATTTCGACACCATGCACTCGGTTCCCTCCTCCAGATCATCTATATAAATGGTAAATAGCTGAGGCCCCAGCACCGATCCCTGGGGCACTCCACTAGTCACCAACCGCCAATCCGAATAGCACCCATTAACCCCCACTCTCTGCCTCCTATTTGACAACCAATCCTCTATCCACGCTAACACCCTACCCCCAACTCCATGCCCCCTTACCTTCTGCAATAACCTCTTGTGAGGTACCTTGTCAAACGCCTTCTGAAAATCAAGAAAGACCACATCCACCGGCTCTCCTCTATCCACCGCCCTAGACACATCCTCATAGATCTCCAATAAATTCGTCAGACACGACTTCCCCTTAACGAAACCGTGCTGCGTCTGCTCTATCAAGCAATTCCCCTCAAGATGCCTCGCTATTTCTTCCTTGATGACGGATTCTAACATTTTACCTACAACAGATGTTAAACTAACCGGCCTATAATTCCCTGCCTTTTGCCTGCCACCCTTCTTAAACAACGGCGTAACATTAGCCGTTTTCCAATCTTCCGGCACTTCCCCGGAATCCAGCGATGTTTGGAAAATAACCACCAAGGCATCCACTATCACCTCCGCCATTTCTTTCAGAACCCTCGGATGCATTCCATCCGGTCCTGGGGACTTGTCCACAATCAGTCCCTCCAGTCTGTCGAGCACCGCCTCTCTAGTAACAATAATGTCATTGAAAGGGGTTGCAGGAGAGAAGGAGGGAAGGAGAGGAAGAAGGTCAGGGGCAAGGGCAGGTAGATAGGTGGCCACTCCTTTCCTGATGCACCAAATACCTTTGAAAAAGCCCCCCCCTCCTCTCCATTCAAAGGCCACAAGCAAACCTGACATAGTTAACTCACTCAATAATGAATTTAACGAACAATTGGCTAAACGTGAGCAAATTTCCCCCAAGGGCCCATTTCCACCTCCACATTAAATGTGGGCACTATTTTCCTGCCAGTAGGAGACTTTCTTGTCAGGATTAATTGGGCTTAGCCATCAATAACAGCCCTCATTAAATCTAGGTGGTCACCCTAGCTTCTGACCTCTTCTGTGGACATGCACATTGGGATCAAATTTAACTTGACCCACCCAATTTCTGTTGTCTTTTAAAAAGGCCAGTCAATATCCCACCAGGATCCTGATATCAATGAGGTTCTTCCATAAACATGCAGGTGACCTCAACAGCCGCACACTGCTATTTTAACTCTGACTTGAAGGTGGAACTCTTGCAGCCCCTCTGAAAACAACAAGGAATATTTAAGCCTCTCTTATCCCAGAGTCATGTCCTCAAGGAACCTGGTTTCCAAAGCCTGCCTCAGAGCTGGTGGGCAATCAGGAGCTGTCTGAACTTCCAAAGGCCAGCAGCCACTTCCCAGTTGGCAGGCGGCACAGCAATATAAACATATAGAAACACAGAAAATAGGAGCAAGAGGAGCCTGCTCCACCATTTACTATGATCTCGGCTGATCATCCAATTCAATGGCCTGTTCCTGCCTTCACCCCATATCCTTTGATCCCCTTTGCCTCAAGACATATATCTAACTGCTACATGAAAACATTCAATGTTTTAGCTTCAATTACTTTCTGTGATAGAGAATTCCACAGGCTAATCACTCCCTGGATGAAGGAATTTCTCCTTATCTCTGTCCTAAATGGTCTGAATTCTCAGACTGTGATCCGTGGTTCTGGACACCCCACCATCGAGAACATCTTACTTGCATGTGCCCTATCCAATCCTGCTAGAATTTTATAGCTTTCTATGTGAGTCCGCACCGCCCCCCCCCGCCACCCGTTCTTCTGAGCTCAAGTGAATGACAATCCTAACCAACTCAATCTCTCCTCAAATGTGGTTTAAATCAGCATGGTTTTATTTTGCCCTAGGTAGGAACATGCCTCAAACCCTTGGGATCCCACCAGAAACACACTGTGAGTTAATAATCTGTTCATTATCTGTATGCATAACACGCAGAGGGAATATATTAGCAAATAACTGTGCAGCAATTTATTGAATCAATCTGGCAATTCTGGTGGGGTGGGGGGTGGTGGAAGGTGTAGTTCAGGGAATCTGGACTACAGTTGCTGTGCGACAATGCTAAATATACCCTATAATGTTCAATCGACTTAGTAAACAAGACGGTATGGATAAATTCAAACAAATACCCTGCTTCATTTTCCACAATAAAAATAATCAACACAGAAAATGCTGCATGTACGCTGCATAGAATAGTCAATGCTGGAGATTGCTCAGCATCTAATAGATAAATATCAGTAAATACTTCAGGTTCAACCATTCATTCAAGGTGTTATTAATCAGGTCTGACAAAGAGTGACACAATATTTACCTTTCAGGTGTGGATCCTCCAGAAGTGCAACATTTTCTATTTTAATTCCATTCTCCTGCTCCACCTTTTTTTCATCTATTCAGTTTCTTGAAACTGATCTCATAAGTTTGAGTTAGAAACAAGGGAGATATACAAAAGGAGCAATTCCATACAAGGTCTAGTATAATTATAAAATGTGTCTGAGAAATGGCATAAAAGCAATACCAACAACAAGATCTTATACCCTAGAGTACTGTACTAACATAGACTGCAACAATATGCCTCCGGGATGACATGAGTTTGAACACCATTATTCATCAATATCTCTCACTTTTGCATGATTAGTTTAATGACATTTCCTTCTTGCACAACATTTAATATTTAATGTGCAGTTGAAGCTTACGTAGTTCAATAACCTTTCATTTTTATTGTATTTGCAGGAGTTTACATTCATGTCCACATATATTTTTCATGAAGTCATTGTACATTTTGATTGCAAGGTGCTTATGAGAAGAGTACATTGATACACACAGATTTCTGGTGCAATTTAGCTTATGCAGAAAGCAATCTGGTTGTAAAAATGAACCAGTTTGTTTGATCTTGATTCTGGAGAATTTGGGTCCCTCGGGAACATGGGCTCTGACTTGTGGTGGTCCTGTAGGTCGCAGTCTTTCCCTGTTGCTTACTTCTATCTCAGCAGCTGATGGCTTGCTTTCTCTCTCTGGGAGATGGTTTGGGTGTGTTCATAGTGGGAAAGGTTAGGTCTCTGATAGTGGATCACACACGGCTAAGTGTTCCGCTAGTTCCAGTGAAAGTCAAGTCGCACATTTTTAAAGCTTATTCATTCATGGGACATGGGCGTCGCTGGCTGGCCAGCATTTATTCAGTAAAAAGTCTGTTTACCCCAGTCCAACGCCGGCACATCCACATCAGCATTTATTGCCCATCCCTAGTTGCCTGAGAGCAGTTGAGAGTCAAACACATTTGAAAAATTTATCATTTATTGTTATTTAATTTATTTACTTGTAAGGCAGGCTTACATTAACACTGCAATGAAGTTCCTGTGAAAATTCCGGCGCCTGTTCGGATACACTGAGGGAGAATTTAGTATGGCAAATGAATCTAACTAGCACATCTTCCGGATGGTGGAAGGAAACTGGAGCACCCAGAGGGAACCCATGCAAACACAGGGAGAACTTGCAGACTCCGCACAGGCAGTAATCCCAAGTTAGGAATCGAACTTGAGTCCCTGGCACTGTGATGCAGCAGTGCTAACCACTGCGTCACCATGGCTCTGGAGTCACACGTAGGCCAGGCCCAGTAAGGATGGCAGATTTCCTTCCTTAAACAACATTAGTGAAGCAGGTGGGTTTTTCTGACAAATGACAATGATTGCATCGTCATCAGGAGATTCTTAACTCCAGATATTTTTATTGAATTCAAATTCCACCATCTGTTGTGGTGGGATTCGAACCCGGGTCCCCAGAACATTAACTGAGTTTCTGGATTAATAGTTTAGTGATAATACAATTAGGACATCGCCACTTGTATGGTGATAGGTAGTAAAAAGTGTTTCAGCGCATTTGATCAGCGTGGAGTAGAGCCCCACTTAATGACAGAGTCCAAACATATGTTTTGGCAGCTTGCTCCAACAGCAGCTGTGGCTTTTGCACAGTGGGAGTTGCTTGGTTTTCCTTAAGTAGACTGAGCAAGCATCAGCTGGGTTCTCTGAGATTTTTCCAGTTTCTCAGACTGCCACTTGCAAGAAAGGGATCCAAACACATGCCCCTGCTCAGCAGCCTACCACAGTACGCCAGTCACAAAAACAGAAAGTGCTGGAAAAGCTCAGCAGGTCTGACAGAATTTGTGGAGAGAGAATACAGCCAACATTTTGAGTCTGGACGATGAAAACGTTGGCTCTATTCTCTCTCCACCAAAGCTGTCTGACCTGCTGGGATTTTCCAGCACTTGCTGTTTTTGTTTCAGATTGCAACAGCCGCATTATTTTGCTTTTAACAATATGCAAGTCACCAGCCTCATTAGCATTATGGAGACTGCTGTCTTGGTTCTAACTTATGACTGCTGAGGGCTGATTTTAAAATGAATATGTTGGTCGGCTGGCCTTGTGAGTGGTGGCAGAGCTGGGTGGGGTTGGTGCTCGCCCCGTGTTCAGTGACCTGAGCAGCAGGTCAGAAGTTTCAATTACTGAGGTGCCAGGGGGCATGAAGGGGACAACTGCCAGAATCAATTTTCACTGGCCTCTTTCTTTTATCTTTCTCAGGCTGCCTGTGCAGGTTGCAGGTGCAATTGTGCAGGCAATGGCTGACCTCCATGTGGTGCCTGGGCCCACACATCAGTGAGGAGGGAGATCAGGAATGAGGTGGCTGTCACTTTCTATTTTAAGCATTTTGTTTCAGCTTTTCAGACACTGCTCCAGGAGTGTGTCTTTTATTTTGTTTGTTTTAGTTCTGAAAAGTCTTAAGAGTCATAGAGGTTTACAGCATGGATACTTGCCCTTTGGCCCAACTTGTCCATGCTGCCCTTCTTTTAAAACCCCTAAGCTAGTCCCAATTGCCCGCTTTTGGTCCATATCCCTCTAGACCATCTTAAAGTGTTAAATAATTTTTTAAACACCTAAAATTGGAGTCTAGAGATGAAGACCTAGATTTCGACCTGGAAGAGAGCCTGGGGTAGGGTACTTGGAGGGGGAGGTGGGGCAGAAGGTGAGTTTGTAAGGGGGGAGGTGGGTACTGCTGTGAATTAAGTAAATCCAGAAGAAGAGGCTTTCTGAATCTGCTGCAGAAATTAACTGCAGGGCTCCTTTAAGAGGGGTTCCCACTCCTGGGGCAGTCAGATGAATATGCTGGAGGCCCAAAGCTTGCCCCAAAGGATGAGAGCAGTTTTGGGGAGTGAGACAGTGGAGGGGCTGGGTGATCTTCCAATGATGATAGGCAAAGAAGAAGGGGAAAAGATGGAAGAGTGCTGGGTGGGGGCTTCATGGAGTAGCTTCTTGGATTCCTGCTCCTATTGGCCCATAAGCAGTGCTGTAAAGTTTAAATGTATTTATTAGTGTCACAAGTAGGTTTACATTAACAGTGCAATGAAGTTACTGTGAAAATCCACAAGTCACCGCGCTCCTGCGCTTGTTCGAGTGAACTGTGGGAGAATTTAGCATGGCCAATACCCCTAATGAGCACATGTATCGAACTGTGGGAGGAAACCCATGGAGGCACAGGGAGAACATGCAGACTCCACAGAGACAGTGACCCAAGCTGGGAATCGAACCCAAGTCCCTGGCACTGTGAGCAGGGACTGACTGCATGGATTCTAGTCTCTTTTAAGTTGCTGAGTTTCCCAAAGCCTGGGAAACCTTGGCTTCCTGTTTAAAATTAGAATGTGAATTCTAATTTTAGAATTCAAGTGAAAGCACGCAGCCGCTTTCCATTATTGAAATGATTAACTTGCTTCCCATGAACATGCAGTCACCTGCCCCTTGTCATATCTCCATTCAAACTGGAAGTCAGTAGGTTTGGTTCCTGTTGCAAACTTCTCAATATTTTAACCTCTGTCACGTCTCCAATAACCAGTCCAGTTGCTGGACAGGTCATGGCATCATTGGAAGTCTCAGCAACCTTCTGGAAAGTTTCTTCAAAATACCATCAGCCCTAAACAGGAATTTACCTGAAGAGATTTTGGCTTTGATGCTTCAACTACTGAAAAACACCTTCAGTTTCAACCCACCATTGCTGTGAACATTATACCAGTTTCTAATGAAGCATTCATTAATTCTGGGTGCTCTGGCAATAAATACCATAGTAAGAAGCCTCACAATACCAGGTTAAAGTCCAACAGGTTTATTTGATAGTAAACGCCACTAGCTTTCGGAGCGGTGCTCCTTCGTCAGATGAGTGGGGAGATCTAATCAACCAACACCGGCATCTCCACATCATAATAAATACCATCCCAGTAATTACCGATAGTAACCTTGTTATAATTTAGATTTTGGGACATTTCTTCTAAATTCTTCAGGATAACCAGTGTGGCCTGTGGAGGAATTGGATTGATGTGAAAACTTGCTGAAGGTTCAACAACATCTGGGAGGGAGCTTTCCTGTCCTGCCTGCCACAGGAATCGGATTGGGCGAGAGGCGGACCATGGAAAGGTCTGTTGACTTCAGGCGGGATTTTCCAGTTTTTGGGTGAGCGAGGGTGGAAAATCCCACCCCTTGTGTTTACTTAGTCCCCTTAATGTAATAAAACATCAGAACACAGAAGCATTATGAAGCAAAATTGAACAGCGAACCACACAAAGGCGTTATTTGGCTGGATAACCAAAAGAAGTTTGGTCAAAGAAATCATTTTAAGGAGTGTCTTAAAAAAGAACAGAGAGGTTTGGAGAGGGAGCTTAGGGTTTTGGCAGCTGAAGGTATGGCCACCAGTTGTGAGGTAATTAAAATCAGAGATGCCTTGGAGGATTAAGGGGTAGAGGCGATTATGGAGGTAGGGAAGGGTGAGACCCTGGCACAGGAAGACTTGAAAACAACTTTAAAATTGAGGCACTGCTTGTGTAATGGGACATATAGGTCAGTGAGCATGAGGCAAAGACGTGAACAGAATTCTTATTTTAATAGGGTTTAGATTTAAGTCAATATTCAATGGCTAGAAACTTTCACCCATTCCTGTTCATAAAACTGCAGCTGTAAGACCATGTCTAACTCTCGCTTTTAGTTTTTGCCCTGTTTGGGGTAATGTTTATTGTGCTAGCTATTGGTACAATCATCCTTTTCATCACAGAATTGCTAGTTGTAACAATATGAAACTGGGTGAGTTTGGACAATTTTGGTTTAGTCTATCCTGTGGGCACAAGTTATAGAATCATAGAATCCTACAGTGCACAAAGAGGCCACTCAGCCCATCGAGCATACACCACAACAATCTTATCCAGGTCCTATCTCTGTAACCCCACCTATTTACCCTGTAATTCCCTGACACTAAAAATAATTTAGCTGAGCCAATCAACCTGACCTGTACATCTTTGGACTGTGGGAGGAAACTGGACCACCCAGAAGAAAATCACGCAAACATGCAAACCCCACACAAACAGTCACCCAAGGCTGGAATCGAACCTGAGTCCCTGGCGCTGGAAGACAGTAGTGCTAACCACTATGCCACTGTGCTGCCCACAAAGTCCACAAGGCAAAGCTGGACATGACTTGGTGATAAATAGCTGTAAGTTTGAGACTCTCGTCAAGGAAGCCTTGAGGCTTGCCGAGGGATGCAGATGTTCTTTGGCAAGGTCAGAACACTTAACTAAATGCTGCCCATTTTTTTGTCCCTACAGCCCTCACCTTGATGAGAAAAAAATAAATCAATAATCACTCAGTTATTTATTACTGCATTGATGTTTGCTGGGAGTAACTGCAAAATAAAGGAGGAGGTGAAACATGTTTTGACGGTATTAATATTCCCATCCGTTGAATCTGGCTGTCTGATGGGTATGCAACCGTCTCTCAAACAGCCTAACGGGAGGGGTGTACACACAAGTCATCCCGGGCAGTTTAATGTAAAATGCACGTCAGCAGCCCTGACTGTTTAATGAAAGCGCTTCTATTCACGCTCTGACTGCTCAATTTGAGTTTCCAATTAAGACAATATGAATTTTTGAATGCCCCGGTTCAGGTTTCAAGTTTGAATTGATCTGAATACAGAACACTTAGGCGAAATAGGTGTTGCCTGGCATTTGAATGCTGCTATCCTCAATGGGAAAATAATGCTAGTTATTGGTGGGGATGCTAGATGGAGATGTACCGACATGAGTATTTCACCTCAGGGAACGAAAGAAGAAACTGACGAGGCCTGGAAGAATGAGCACATTTTGTGAAACATGGATTTGGATGGGTGAGATTCACAACATCTGAACAGGGCTATTGGACCAAAACACTGCTTTAAAATGAATACAATGAATAAATAAAACATCTTTTCCCTATTACTGCAGCTACTGGTGCACGAAATCCAATGTATAATGAGGGTATGCACTCGCTGAATGGATTAACAGCAAAACACTAGCAAACAGGCACAGGGGCGAGGAATATACTCATGTGAATGTGCAAAAATCCAGTGATATAATCCCTCTATGTGGGAGTAAACTTGTAACTGCATATTGATTGAATCAGCAGTCTTTCGCAGTTATCTGTTTTGCTGGCTTAGCTTCATGAATCCTTTTTGGACCAGCAGGAAGCCATCACTTGTCAGCTGGCTTCTGGAGACTACAGGCCATGGAGAAGCCCATAGTTGCATCTGAGCCCCTGTCTTCACTCCCTTAACACAGACATGAGCCCACAGGGGAAATGTGAATTCTGGAAAACAAAGGCTAGGGCCCAGATACAAATTGCTGCTGACTGCACACAGGAATGTTGATTAGTGCAACCCAAGTGCAGCTTAATATACTACTGAGGTAGTTTTTGACCAAACTGCTTCCTTCTGGCTTAAGGTACACAAATACATAGCTGTTTTTCTTCTTGCTACCAAATCAGTTAAACAAGCACATCTTTGAGAACAGTTGTCCTCAAAGCTCCACTTCTTTTCCCATAATGTAAGAATTGCACCATTCAATTGGAACATTTCTTTGCGTCCTTCAGATTTAATTGAATTAGAAAAAAATTATGGGCGAAATCTTACCAAAAAATGGTAGAGTGTTGGTTCCAGCAAGAAAAATAATGTGTGTCCCTCCAGAGAAACATGCCAGTTTTTTCTCCAGATCTTACTGTACTGTCACCAAAAACCAGGTGGGCCCGTTTCATGCCATCATGCAGAGAGGGAGGGCCTCAACATGCTAGCGAAGTTCGGTTATACTGAGATCAGGGCGCCATGTTTAAAGGGTGCCATGATCAAACCAAAAAGTAACCTCCTCCCCTCACCCCAACACAGAACATAACAACATCAAAACTAGGAGGGGAGTAGGCCATCTGGCCCCTTGAGCCTGCTCCACCTTTCAATAAGATCATGGTTGATCTTTTCGTGGACTCAGCTCCACTTACCTGCCTGCTCACCATAACTCTTAATTCCTTCACTGTTCAAAAATCTATCTATCTACCCTTGCTTTAAAAACATTCAACGAGATAGCCATAATTGCTTCACTGGACAGGGAATTCCACAGATTCACAACCCTTTGGGTGAAAAAGTTCCTCCTCAACTCAGTCCTAAATCTACTCCCCTCCACCTCCCCCTACCACAGCCTGATCAAGCCAGCATTCATCAACCCTCACTCCCAACATCAGTGCCGCCATGACACACCCTTCCCCACAAACATTCCTTCCTCCTGGCCCCTTACCCACAAAGTCAATGCCAGTATCCCACCCCTAAACAGCCACTGCCGACATTCCCCAGCTCCCACGTCCGCTTCCCCTCCACCAACACAAATAAATAAATCCCCCTCCTGCCCAATGAGGCTCTCACGGGATCTGCCCTGGCAATGCCCTCCTCACAGTTTTGGCACTACCAGGTTTGCCTCTCCCCTGGTGCCTATACTCACCTTTAAGCCCCCGGGGTGGGGGGAGGGCATCTCCTCATCAGGTTCATGTCTGGGTGAACCTCTTGTAAACCGGAAATACGCCTCGAGTTGAACGCAAGGTGGTGGTGGGAGGGGAGGGAGTTCTTTAATAATATGTTAATGTATTCAAATGTATTGAAATTAGGTTCATGTCCATTGTGGGCGTGATTATGTCACCAGCGAGGAGCGGTGGACATGGGAACTTCCGATCTCACCAGTGAGATTTGCGACTTGTGGATTTCGCCAGATCTTGAACCCCCATTGTCATTCCTGTGGATGGCGAACATGGGCTCAAGATCCCTATGTCTTCTGCTACCCAATTAGGAGGATTTTGATTTATTACTTCCTTCACATTTTCTTTCTGAAGACTATGGCCTATTTCTGCATCTGTTTCATGCGGTGTTAGTGCCCCTCTAAGCACTTTACAATGGGTAATAAGGGCACTTATTAAATATGTCAGACAAATGTAACGTGATTGGAGAGTTAGAAGGAGGAAGTTTCTCTGGTTATCAAAATCCCTACCATGTTGTACTCACTTTGGATGACATTAGGCCCAAAATGCAAGTTATCATGATTTAAAAATGCCTGTAATCGATCTGAGGGGGTTAATGGCCCTATTAACTAGAAATTGCTATTAACATGATGAGCTGTACCCATTTATCATGTCGGTGACACATTGGTTTTCAATGCGGTTTGAGCTTGTTGCAGGTTGCTATGCACCAGGGGAGAGTTTTAAATATTTGATTTTGATTTTTTTTCCCTTTCTTAACCAAAGCCATTTGGCATCAATATAATTTTGTGTCATCATTTACCATTGGAAATAATGATCAGTGATAGGACACATTTTTCTTATGTAAATTAATTTTGAAATGTATTATTCTGAAGGAGGCAATTTGATCAATTGATTTAAATGTATTAACACGTTTTTCGGATGTGTTGTCTGATTACTTTGGTAAAGCAGGGATGAACCCAGCAGGAAAGAAGCAGCAAGTTTTCTTCATCAGCCGACTGTTCACTATCCTAAGTAAATGAGTGTTGCAAAGCTCAAACAGGTCTTTGTGAACAAACGTTCGCTGAGCATGACAACCTACTTCAGAGCGACTAAAAATTTATTTGTTTCTTCCTATCGTCAGCATTGTGACACTTCTTGGGAGTTTAACTTCCAGTTTCAAGCCTTCATGTTTTACTTTGTAGCTTCTTGCAATCTCAGTAACTTTCGGAAATGGTGACCTCCAGTCTGGAATGACCCTCATGATTAGATGTGTAAAACACCCTCTTATATAGAACATCTCTCATTGCATAACACTTCCATGGCTCCCAAAGGAAGCATTATTAGGGGGATCTGCTATTATTTTGCTGCAAATTTCTGACATTCAGCCATCTTAAAATTTAAACGTAAAATTCAATTCCTTATTCGTTCATTCTTTGCAATGAAATGAGGTGAAACAAATTACTTTTCAATGGCTTTCATTTAGAATTGCTTGTTTAGGGACAACTAGAAATCAGTGACCACTGTGTGGGAACTTAAAAACATTCACCTTGTTTGAGATTCACAAATTGGTAAGAGATACTTACAAGCAACATAGCATAGTTTATAACTTAACACATATGATGGAAGAGAGGGAGCAGAGTATTATTGGAAAGATTAGATGATATGAGCTTGCAGGCATGAAGTACTGTACATGAGAGGACATTGGAGTGTGTCAAGTCTTCTGTCTCAGCGTCACACAGGTCATAGAATCGTGGAATCCTACAGTGCAGAAGGAGGCCATTTGGCCCATCAAGTCTGCACCAACCACAATCCCACTTAGACACTATCCCCATAACACTATGCATTTACCCTAGCTAGTTCCCCTTACTCTAAGGAATGAACAATCCACCTAACCTGCCGTGATGACTCCAGCCAGGCTAATGAGGTTGGCTTGCTAGAGTATGAGCTATCTGATGAATCCTTCCTAAGTTAATTTGAGCTTGTTTACTTGTTGGGTATGCAAAAGAGCTACTTGATGAGTCCTAACTGATGGTAAAATCAGGGAGCTTCATGCTCCCTATTTAAAGCAGGTGTGTCAGACTCCCAGTCTGCAATCAGCAGGGAGGAACTGGAGAGCTGGCTGTGTACAGATGTATGGCGTAAATAAAGTGACTTGATGATGGGACTTCTGCCTCCGCGAAGTTACTACATCCACACATCTTTGGACTGTGGGAGGAAACCGGAGCACCCGAAGGAATCCCATGCAGACATGGGGAGCATGTGCAAACTCCGTACAAATAGTGACCGAAGCCAGGAATCGAACCTGGGTTTCTGGTGGAGTGAGGCAGCAGTGTTAACCACAGTCCCGTCTCTAATCTTGTGGTGATCTTTTTAAATTAAAAAATATTTTTCATACAACACACTGTACCAGTGAGGGCTGCAATGGCTGGATCTTTAGTGGCCTGTATATTTGTACCTTATATACAAGGATACATGAAGTAATCTATGGAATGTGTTTGCATAGGGCAAAATCTCACTAAACTCATTGCTGCACTGATCCTGTAAGAGCTGTAAATGTGAATACATTTAGTAACAGTATGACAGCTTTCATTTCTACCCACATTAGTGCAGTGTGACTCAAGTTCAAACAATCCAAAATCTTTGGTCCTTGTTCGCAGTTGGGGTTTTCCAGTGCTGCTGAAAGTGAATGGAGTTTTGGCTGAAACGCCATATTTTCCGTTCTCGTTCGCAACAGACGAGACCAGAAAATCCTGACCAGTGTCACAATTGAACAAGGGAAGTTTGAACTTCAGACATAGCTTTACCTTTTAAATGTTGAAAATAAATATTTCTGAACGTCCTCCTAATCACATCCATATTTCGTTTCAATCAGAAGGGTAGAAAGTCTAAGCTATCAATTTCTGCAAAATATGATGAATACCAGTCTCTGGAGTTGTGTTTGGATGATGGAGTTAGGCAATTTGCTCTGTATGTAATTCAATGCACCAAACCATTTCCCACTCCTTACACATATAAGTGTTATACATCTTAGAATATTCTTCTCATTCCTGTTACATTGATGGTCTTGCTTTGACAATTAAATGAATAATTGTCCAAGTACTAAATGTTCCCCGATTGGCTGATTTTACTCAGCACAGGTCTTATTGTTCCATGGCTCAATCTCATCCAAAGATAGAAGAACGTGTTAAATGCTTTATTACAAAACCTATTTTAAATATATATTTCCAGAATATATAATTTATGACAGCAAATGGTTCTCCATTCTTTAATTTTTTATTCAGTTGTGCAAAGAATTATTAAATACAAATGAGCAATTTTTGCATGTTGAGGATTCGACTATATGAAAACTCCTGAGCCATGAAGTTCAAATGCAAGAGTACGTTTATGTTAATTATTTGAATTCTGGTTGCAGTGGTGCTAGTTTCATACCTTGCCAGAGTAACAGATTATGTACATATCATGCGCACATTCCTGGTCCCAAAAGGAATTCTTACATGAATCAATTTGATCCTGTTACATTTCTAAACAGGTTTCAATCTGTTTTTATGCCAGACAATATCAGTGGTCATTGCAAAGCAGCTCACTATCAGGGACGCCTGTGACAATGTGACAATCTACATGAGATGAGTTTATGCACAAGTATGTACCTGGTCATGTATTATCTCCAATACGGAGTTACAACTCAGGTTTGAGCAACATGTCTCTACTGGCTTGTCTTTAGGAGCCTGCTATTCTTTCCTGAAGTCAACACAGCTTTATGTCTGTGTGTCATTATAAAGAACTGAGGAAAGATTGAGAATGGACAAGGATATTCAAAATTCATATCAGTGCAAATGCATTGCCTACAATGTAAGCTAACATATGTTGACTACTGTCTCGATTAGGATCAAAACAAATGAGGAAGGAATCGGGTGTGGTTACAATGAAAATGCTTTGATATAGGACAGGGTCAATTCAAGTTTCTCTCACCTACAAATTTCAACAGATCAATTCCTGTATACATCTCTCCATCTGTCTTTGTTTTGGATGTTACCAGTGCCAAGATTACAGTATTTCCCTCTTTCTTCTTGCTCTTTAGTGAAAGAACACAAGGACAAATTCTGCATGTTGAGAAGGCGCAGTGCAGGCAATGTCAGAAATTTGGGCTGGAATTTGGATTGGCAGGCTTTCCAAGACCCTAATTCTGACTGAGGAATGAGTAATCTGCCCAACATTTTTACACTGAGGCAAGATGCTAGGCTACCCTAGGAATCTCATCCAGTTGCCTACCTGATAGCTTTAGGATCTGAAAAATAGATACCAAGAGAGGAAGGTACTGATTCTGCATTGACTAGAGAATTTGCTGGTCAGTGGGTCAGGGGTTAGTCTAACGCCAGTGCCTTGGCTGCACTGCCACAGGAACCAATCAACTATGGAACTGACCCCATCCTTTCAGTTTGAGATGGGGCCAAATCCAGGGCACAGTTGGTGGGTTGTCTCACATTCTGCTTTGTCCCATTTCCAATGGCAAAGTAGGGTTTCAGGAATTTTAGCTGCCTCGGGAAATGCATTATATTTGAAGAAGGAACTATCCTAACACTCATAACCCTTGTTAAGAGGCGCTATTGAAATGATAGATTATGTAGTATGGCATTAATTAAGCTGCAATGATATCATCCTGCATTTCGTTTAGAGTGACTGAGGAAGTAAAATACAGTGGAGGAAAATATGTAAAACACCAAAGGAGGAGACAGCTAAGGTTAAACAAATAAGAAACCAGTGAGTGAACAGAAACATCACTCAGAGACAGAAATAATTCCTGTTTTTTTCTAAACACGTGCCTGCATCTGAGAGAATTGGTTGGAGATTTGCTCCCAAGGTTGTACCAAACCTAATTTATGGTTATCAAATGGGAAATATGTATGAGGGGTCAAGGGTGACTGGCAATTTCATTTCTTTTTCTCTGGGAAATCTCCATTCAGCAACTTACTGAAATAACAGCATTAAGATTAGGTGCTAAGCAAGGGAACTCCCAATGCACCTTAATATAAAAACAGAATACAGTGGATGCTGGAATCTGAAACTAAAACAAAAATTGCTGGAAAACCTCAGCAGGTCTAACGGCATCTGTGGAGAGCGAATAGAACCAACGGTTCGAGTCTGGGTGACTCTTTGTCAGAACTTGCAACACAACACGGCTTGCCTCATGTCTATGTGGCATATCACTTTGCGAACTTCATGCGAGATAGGGGAAGGACAATGTGGATGGAATATTTTTGAGGCATTGGAGGGGTCTCACCGAGCCAGCAAGACAACTGTACTGCCTCTTTTCAGGAAGGCCCACCAAACCCAAACCAATCAGGCAAAGGCAAGGCCTTCGGTGGGCCTTTCCCTGGAATCAAGACCCCGGAGGTAGAACCCTTCTTTACTGAGAGCTGCTGGCCGATCAGAGGCCAACAGCTCTTGTGCTCAGCAGTACCACCAAAAGTAATATGGGTGGAGAGGGAAGAGGACCTCTTACTGATTGACAGTGATTTGGGGTAATTGGCAGCAAGGGCAAAGGGAGGGGCTCTCATTGCCCCCCTTTTCCCAAATCCATCCCTTCCAAAAGGGGTGGCAAACTGGTCACACAGTTTTAGCTGCTGTTCATTATACATGGCAACAATTCTGCCTACATGCAGCTGGGTTAATAGAAGCAATGGCTGAATGAGGCACTTAGGTGGTCATTAATTGGCCACTTAAGAGCATCAATAGGCAGTGGGGTGGGAAAGTTGATGGCCTCTCCAACCAGAATTTAATTCTGGCAGAGATGAAAAGGCAGCAAGGTTCCAATACCGGACCATCCTGTCTAATTATATTCTCTTCTGTCGTCCAATCTCACCACCTGAATGAGTAGAAGATTCTGCCCTATACCCAATGTGACTAATCTTATACTAAGTTTTTTAAGTGTTGCCTTGAATCTTCTGTTTTAAAACTTCCACATGTATAAGGTCATAGATCTTAATGAAATTATTATCCTGTATGAGGTAATTTCTGTGTCAGGGGAAATAGACCCCCAGAGTCAAAATGAAGCGTTTCATGGATAAACTACTGCAGCATATTACACAGACTAAAGCTATGAAAAAACTGGCAGCGAGCCACAATAGTGATCCTCAAATAGTTCTCAAACAGTTAATAAGCTACGTAACCAATAAAGATGTTGGAAAATGCATTAATCTGACCACAGAGTGGGCAGAAGATGTCCCAGAGCTAACTGAACATTTTGCTTCCGAGACGATGTGTTGCAAATCATGACACTTTTGGTCACACAAGATGGTCCCTGAATAAGGAACAGAGGTGGCAAACATGGATGCATGTCACCAGGATGGTGAATAGAGAAGTGGCTGGGTGAAGGGCCACACAGATTCTTCAATGATCACCTGAACCAGACTGCAAGAAGCAAAACACGACTTGTAAAATCTCCCTTCGCTCATCCACTGGGAGAGTAGGATGATGACAGCAGCAAAGCTTTGGGAGAAGCAACCCATCTTTTAATGTACTCAACTTCTCTACCACCGTTTTGATTCATAACTCCTCATTTCCTGAAAATAGTGATGAAAATGCAGAAATATTTGTCTCAATAAACCCAGCTTTCATCAGGACACACTTGCTAGCACTAATGCAAATGGATAAGACATGGAACAGCCACAATCTCAAAAGAGCTGCCTCATTGTAGTTGAGTTACAGTTATACTGTCTGACATGCACCTTCTTGTGACCTTTTGGAAAACAACTGTCAAATTAGTGCTAGTTCACCAGTAACCTATTTGAAGGCAGCATTATCTTGTGCCCATAGAAAACCTCACTATGTCTGCTAAAACTCATTTTTGTGTTCAACCGCATTGTGGAAATCTGAATTCTGTACTTTTGAACCTCTCTCTCTCAACCTTTTTGCACCCTGAAGTTGCATAGGTTAGTTTGTTTCTGAGGCTAATTATTCCTGAAATAGGTCACTAGTCTCTTGCCAGGGGCTGATAGCTTGAAGAGGTTCATGCCACATTGAATACTGCCACACACGTACTCACATACATACACAAGCAAACTAAGGGGCAATTTAGCATGGCCAATCTACCTAACCCGCATGTCTTTGGAGGAAACAGGAGCAGCCAGTAGACATGGAGAGAATGTGGAAACTTTGCACAGACAGATCCCAGACTGGAATCAAACCCATGGATCAGAGAGCCTGGAGCAATGAATTTCCTCCCATGGCCCAAGTTAAAATTGCAGGGGTCAGATCATGTCATTCGACCCTGACCTACAAATAAAACAGGGCGGCACAGTGATCAGCACTCTTGTTTCACAGTGCCAGGGTCCCAAGTTCAATTCTGGCCTCGGGTGATTGTGTGTAGTTTGCACATTCTTCCTGTGTCTGCATGGGTTTCCTCCAGGTGCTCCGATTTCCTCCCACACAGCAGGTTAGATGGATTGGCCATGGTAAATGTGCGGGGTTACAGGAACGGGGGACTGCTGGATAAGATGCTCTTCGGGGAGTCGGTTCAAACTCAATGGGCCGAATTGCCTCCCTCTGCTCTGTTGGGATTCTATGGTTCAACGGACACAATAGACTTTGGGCGAATGTGAAGGCTGTAGCAATATTCAAGTTGGTAAATCACCCAGAAAATTTAACTGCCTACTCTAACTGTCCATTCTGTTTCTGAAGGAGAGTCATATTTTACTCTAAATATTAACTCTGTTTCTCTCTTCACAGACTTGGTGAGTACTTCCAGTCTTTAGCTTTATTTTAGATTTCCAGCATCTGCAGCAAAGAACAAAGAAAATTACAGCACAGGAACAAGCCTTTCGGCCCTCCAAGCCTGCACCGACCATGCTGCCCACGTGAACTAAAACCTCATACCCTTCCGGAAAGAACAAAGAAAATTACTTTGCCTTTATTAAACCGCCTTGTTTCCATTGGGAAGGCAGGCTTAAAATCTGGAAAAAGCAAATTATTGTGGAAGCTGGAATATGAAACCAAAAGAGAAAACGCTGGAAAATCTTAGCATGTCTGGCAGCATCTGTAAGGAGAGAAAAGAGCTGATGTTTCGAGCCCAGATGACCCTTTGTCAAAGCTTAAAGGCTTAAAATCACCTCTTCAATGTCAATCAAGCTAAGAACCTCGAATGAGTCTGATCACCGCCACGCTGCTCATTATTAAATCTAGGATTTGAAAGCATGTCAATGCTGGTTTTGAAGTATAATGTACCACTCATTCTGAGTACCCATAGGTGAATGAACATTTGGGATGTCCCATCAGTAAACATCATTCAAAGTTCTTTCAGATGCATAAGAGGCATATAACTCCTGTAGATATCAAAGGCTGTTAACAAGCTTTTACAAGAGTGTTAGAATGTCTGCAACCCATCACTGGCTAGCTTAACTATGTATATGGCTCTCAGTTAATGAGTCATAATATGAATCCTGATACGTGGCATATTGCTGCCACTCAGCAAGTGTGTTACTACCAGCTAGCTTTCAGAAGCTGCATGACCCACAGTGGATTCATTCCGGCAGTTTTACATTGGCTGGGCAAATAGTTGTGAGTTCACAGCTGTTATTAATGGGTACAAATCTCAGCAACTTGTGGCATAGAAGGTGACATGTTGGAAGCTAAGAGTTGCACCTCGCCTTAAATTGCTGGGTGATTTCTATCTGTCCGCTATTTTTCCTGTGAAAAACTAGAGCTCGCTATTAACCACCCTACGAATTTAAACAAAATGCTGCATTTGCATCACAAGCATGAGCTGAACTTCCGCAGAAAGTTTGGGATGGTATTTTAACAAGGAAAGTGCGTCTAATGATGAGATTCATGCTCCTCCCACTCAGGCTCTGAGAAACATTTGAAATGCTTTCATTATTTTAATGCATTCATAGAATCCCCACAGTAAATAAGCATGCTGTTTAGCCCATCAAATCTGTACCAACTCACTGACAGGGCATCTTACCTAAGCCCACCCACCCTATCTCCATAACCCTACTAATCTCCCTAACCTACACATTTTTGGACCCTATGGGGCAATTTAGCATGGTCAACCCACCTAACCTGCACATCTTTGGAAACCAAAAAACCAGAGCATGCAGAGGAAACCCACACAGGCACAGGAAGAATACACAAATTCCACAACTCACCCAAGGCTGGAATAAAACCCAGGTCCCAGGCACTGTGAGACAGCAGTGTTAAACACTGTGCCATTGTACAGCCCTTGCTGATATTTATTCTTGCTGATAGTGATTTGTTCTCAGGAGATTGGTAGATTTTTCTTACTTCTTCTTTCTCTTTTCTTTCTCTCTGCAATTTCTCTTACCCTCGCTGTTTTTCCTTTCTCTCTCCCCACCCCCACCACCGAATCAGCTTTATTTCCTTCCTGTAAGATGGAGAAAGCTAGCACGAGGGGGCATGGCTTTAAATTAAGGGGGGGTAGTTATAGGACGGATGTCAGGGGCAGGTTCTTTACCCAGAGGGTGGTGAGGGACTGGAATGCCCTGCCTGCTGCAGTTGTAAATGCGCCTAGTTTGGGGGCGTTTAAGAGATTGGTGGATAGGTTTATGGACGAAAAGGGATTGGTTTAGATTAGTGGGTCAATGTTTTTTTTTAAAAATAAGACTGGTCGGCGCAACATTGTGGGCCGAAGGACCTGTTCCGCGCTGTAATGTTCTATGTTCTATGTAAGGCATAGGAGCAGAAGTAGGCCATTTGGCCCATTGAACCTGCTCCGCTATTCAATGAGATCATGACTGATCACTCGCTCTGCTTCTTTCTCTATCATTGCAATGCATTTGTTAAGGAGATGAACTATTGATTACCAGGGTCTCAGATGCCCCACTGACTTCATTATCAGTTCACACTTCCAGTAATTTGCAGCACAATGGGTACTCAGTTGAAATAGGAACAAAAATACTCAGTTCAGAAGAATGCCCCACTCCAGCAACTGCTGGTCCATTGTCTTTCAGTCTCTTTTTGCAATTCATTCCCACTATAATGTTATTTAGTTTTAGTCCACCTGGGCAACTGGAAATGTTAACTCTGTTCAACTCTCCACAGCAGAAATGTGATCTGCTGAATATTCCCAGCATCATCTTTTTTAAAATTAATCTATGGAATGTGGGCATCGCTGGCTGGCCAGCATTTATTGCCCAACCTTGTCCATGAGAAGGTGGTGATCAGCTGCCTTCTTGAACAACTGAGTGTTTTGCGGCCATTTCAGAAGGCAGTTGGGAGTCAACCACATTGCTGCGGCTCTGGAGTCACATATAGGCAAGACCAGGTAAGGACGGCAGCTTTCCTTCCCTAAAGGACATTATTTTATAGGATCCCCACAGTGCAGAAAGAGGCCATTTGACTCATTGCATCTGTACTGACCACAATCCCATCCAGGCCCTATTCCTGTAACTGCACATATTTACCCTGCTAATCCCCCTGACTCTGGGGTCAATTTGGCATGGCCAAACAACTTACCCACACATCTTTGGACTGTGGGAGGAAACCAGTGCTGCTGGAGGAAACCCATACAGACATGGGGAGAATGTGCAAACACCACAGAGACCATGGCCTGAGGCCAGAATTGAACCCAGATTCCTGGCGCTGTGTGGCAGCAATACTAACCACTGTGCCACTATGTGAACGGGCTTTTTCCAACAATCTCCAATGGTTTTATGGCCATCTGTAACTACTTTGAATTGAATTCAAATTCCACCATCTATTCTGGTGGGATTTGAATAATAATCCCCAAAAAATTAGCTGATTTTCTGCACTAATAGTCTAGCAATAAACCACTCGGCCATCACCTCCCCTTGTATTACAATAGATGAAAAAAGCACCAGTTCAGAGGTGGCCAAGACTTAATTTTATACAAGGTTCGCTGCTTCTATCCAGGAACTTTTGTTGTAGTGTATTTGTTTCTATTGTAAAACATAGATACTATTTGGGATAACATATGAATGTACAGAGAATGCAGAGAGAAATTTCATGATTTCGATGAATAGCAGAGTCCTTTTTCTTAAAATGATCTACAGTCTTCATCAGTGAGTGTTTGACTAGCATTTTGTTTGAGTCGGATGACATTTTTATGATGGTAATGACATGTGAAAATAATATAATGACCTACTTTGCCACAGTTTAGAGCATTTCTATGCATAGATGAGGAGGAAAATTCACCAAGTGGAGCTGGAAAACCTATTGACAAATGTCAAACACAATTTGCTGGATAATTTAATGGCTATTAATGACAGAAGTGGTGACACCACATAAATAGAAAATAATCCTCCTGGTGGGAAAATATTAATTGTTTTATTGGTTTATTGATGAGGGAATCTTAATGTTTAATTTGTGAGTAAACAACGTTCCACTGTCACATTTATCACCGTTTTTGAGGAATGTCTTATTTTCATTGAGATGATGGAAATAGCGCACTGTGCAACTTTTGATAACCTGTATCAGCAATTTTGATGAAGAATTGCACAAGCCAACTGTGGAATAAAACGTTTTCTTCCATGCTCCAAAGTATCCCAGCTCCAGCTTCCAACAAGCAACAAGGTAAATTTTATATTTCCCACATCATCCATCTTTACAGTTTTCCAATTTAGTGCCAATTAATAGTGAATTATGTACAGTTCTGAGCTGCAAACTTGCAGCTGGAAACTAGATTTTGCTCTCCAGAGTCATTTTACTCAAGAGGCTTGCAGCCTAGAGGGAGAGAAAATTGTCCTTTATCAGTCTAAGATAACATTTGAACACAGGAATCATAGAATCAAGAATCATAGAACCCTTACTGCGCACATGGAGGCCATTCGGCCCATCAGGTCTATACTAATTCATATATAAATTCAACACATTACAACCTGGAACGAATTTAACAGGACGACTTGGGTTATACTTGGGCAGGGATGCAATTTCCACAAAAACTGGCTGATTTCTGCCTTTTCTGGTGTTTTGCACCTCTTTTCTCAACTGCATTGTTTAAAGTTGGGATATCTTGATTGCTAAACAGGACAGGACAGAGCTCAGAGCGCTCTTCAATTAATTAATATAAGTGTTCGCAAAAAGTAATCCACTAGCCAGCGAACATTAAATTGCCAGCGACAATTGAAAATGCCTCTTATGAGTTTTCAGGAAGCCCATTGAGACTTCATTCAAGGTCAGGTCAGTATTCGCCAAATAAGTGCATTTTATACCTTGGATTCAAGAAGTGGGGTTGCAAACTGCTTTGCTACTGCAGGTTCCGAGTCGTATTATTTGCCAGCCATGCACAGGTTTTTCATTTCAATTTTTCATCTGCAGAATGTTTGTGTCAGATATTACTGGTTGGGTACAAATCCCTTGACTCACTAAACCAAACAATTCCGAAAAGGAACGTGGCGGTATCAGTTAGTCTAAAATCCAGTGCAAGCAATTGGACCGTGATCTGTACAGCCACAGTTATTGTGAGTGTGCTGTCAGTTCACAACACAAATACTAATTTCCAGACCAACTATAAATGGGGGATTTGGTCGTGCTATATATTCATGCTGAGGAATTAAGTGTTCGGTGCCGTTTAATATTCCTCCCATTTTTCATCTATCACCCTCCATATGGTTTCTTATCATTGTAAATTGTTCTAGTCCTTTGATCTCTATTTCACAATTCATCATGAATAACATCATGAATATTAATGACCCACAGGTGTTAATTTATAGGAATAAGATGGCTGAATTATTAGGTGTTAACAATAGATTAAAATGATTTCATATTCATTCCGACATCACTAAAAACCACCTCATTCCCAGTATAATTTGATATGTTAAGAATTTGGGATGCTGCTTTAATGCGGGGATCAGGGTGTTTAAAAAAGAACAGATTAAGGTTCGATAAAGAGCAAATGTAACATTAATGTTACAGTTACTTCCTTTGTTGGAGTTGTAACTGGCTTGTGTTCAAAGCAACACGAAGTTCCAGTGGGAATCCTGGCCCCTGAACTTCTTTTTGCTGCAGTGCAACATTTCTTTTGATGTTCCGATACAATCTTGCTGAAAGTGTAGTTTTAAAGTACAAAGTCAGTGGTGCTATTTCCAGCAACTTTTACTGCACGTTTAAAACAGTCCAGGGATTAATATTATTTTCCAACTTCAATATGCATGGCATGCACCCTGTTTAATGATTGCAGCACAGACAGTCCCTTTTTGTGTAATAGCGCAGTGTGCCCTGAGCAGTACAAATTGCCCTTGCATGCTAAACTGGCACCTTGCAATCTCGGCTCAACTATTAGAGACAGTAAACAGGAGTGTTTTCCGAGAGTGTAGAAGGAAAATTGGAGAGAAAGTCAACTAATGTATAAAATATATTTATTAGTGCCACATTGACACTGCAGTGAAGTTACTTGAAAATCCCCTAGTCACCACACTCCAGTGTCTATTCGAGTTCACTGAGGGAGAATTTTAGCATGGCCAATGCATCTAACCAGCAAGTTTTTTGGACTGTAGGAGGGAACTGGAGCATGTTGAGGAAACCCACAGAGACATAGGGACAATGTGCAGACTCCGTAGAGACAGTGACGCAAGCCAAGAATTGAACCCGAGTAACTGGTGCTGTGAGGCAGCAGTGCTAACAACTGTGTCACCGTGCCACTAATGTTGCCCTGACATTAGCAACTGGGGTACTTGCCAAGCTATGCCATGTTGCTTCTCAGCCGATGATCTTGATAAACTTAGAAAGGGACATGAACAGAAAAAGAATCCACAAGGTGGACAGAGATTAAGTGGTGACACGGTTATGAAGAGAACTAAGTAATAAGTTGATACAACAATGATCAGATCTCAATACAAAATGATACGTGTGTAGAGAAGAATGAAAGGTTAAAGTGTGAGGGCTTAGAATAACCATAGAACTAGGAAGGCCAGAATTTACTGTTAAACTAATAGTGAGGTGAATGGCACTGGCAGTTATTCATGTGCAAATTGAACAGCCAGTTCAGGAAATGGCAGCTATGTGGTTAAGTACACAAATCTGGAAGATGTAGTTGAAGATGCATCTGCATTCAACTGCATGGATCAATACAAAGTTCCTGTACTTGTACAGTAGATACAAACTAAACTATCAACATAAAATTGGGCTTGTCTATATCAGTCTAAGCACCATTGCTGTGTTAGTGTAAGACAGGGATCTTCTGTGGGTCTTTCTGTGGCAGATGTGGCAAACCAGCCAAAAGTTCAAAAGACTTTGGTGGGACCAGAAGATCCTGAAGTTGGGGCTGGGCCAATAAATCCTCCCTAATCTATTGCCAAACAATATCTCTGGCACTGAAAATAAACATTACAAGGAAGAAGTGTCATTCCCTCAGCTTTTAACTGGTGTAGAGATTTTTTAAATTGCTTTTTATCTCCATCTCTGTATTCTTTCTCTCAGTTATTTCTTCCCTTCTCTTTGTTTTTCTTTCTGCACTTGATTTTACATCGAATTCACTACTCTCAATCACACTTCCTGGTTCAAATTCTTAATGTCTCAATGCTTCACTCTGACTGATTGAGGGGAAACACAGTTGTGTGCCCTGATCACACGGATCCTGGATGTCCTGTCGAGAACACTGTGCCATTCAAGAATAACATCTTCCTGGCTGCCATCAAACTTTTGAATGGTCTTATATTAAGCTGATCTGTCTCTTCACCCTACCGTTTTTTTTATTCACTCATGGAACATGGGCATCACTAGTTGGCCAGCATTTATTGCCCATCCCTAGATGCCCGAGGGCAGTTGAGAGTCAACCACATTGCTGTTGGTCTGGAGCTACACATTGGCCAGACTATTTAAGGACTGCAGATTTCCTTCCCCAAAGGATATTCCAACAATCGACAATAGTTTCATGGCCATCAGTAGATTCTTAATTCCAGATATTATTGTTTCATTGAAACTGTAACAGCAACACTGTATTCTGCACTCTATCCTTTTCCCCTATGTACTCTATGAATGGTATGTTTTACCTGTATAGCACACAAGAAACAATACTTTTCACTGTATCCTAATACATGTGACAATAATAAATCAAATCAAATTTCCATCTCTCACTTACAAAAACTTGAAAGGCAAAATCTCAAGGAAATGGATGGGACAGAGGCAAGCCTAACTAGGGTGGTAAAGTCTAGTAAACCTAGGGGGCATAGGTTTAAAGTGCGAAAGGCAAGGTTTAAAGGAGATGTGCAAGGCACAAGAGGGTGGTGGGTGCCTGGAACGTGCTGCCAGGGAAGGTAGTGAAAGCAGATACAATGGTGACTTTTAGTGGGCATCTGGACAAATACATGAATAGGATGGGGATAGAGGGATATGATCCGTGGAAGGGTAGGGAGTTTTAGTTCAGACGGGCAGCATGGTTGGTGCAGGCTTGGAGGGCCGAAGGGCCTGTTACTATGCTGCAATTTTCTTTATTCTTTGTAACTGCAGGCGTTATTTGATTACAAACTACAGTAAGTTCTAGCCATATGAATGTGTGATGAGTGCTGCTACAATTTTGCATCTATTGCATGACAATATCTCTTCCAATTTTTTAAAAAATAGACCATGGCTTCATGTCTCTTCATTCTGAACACCTTATTCTGCTTGGCACTTTCCTTGAAACTGAGCCACTGTCCCAGCAGTTTATGCAGACATTTTTAAATAATCAAAAGGGTGTTCAGATCTTTTTCCATCCCTGTGTTGTTCACTGAATTGTACAGACAGACACATCACAAGCTTTTTCTCAAAAAAACAGATAAAATTCACTGAAAATCCCACAGATTGCCTTTTTTTTCTTATTTTACTCAATTTACAATATAAAACGAGGATAAAATCAGAGACTGTTTAAATTAAATGTCTTTAATTAATGAACATCCCTAATTAATGAACAGTTTTAATGCATGGCTTGTTTTAATCCTACAGCAGACTACAAGATCAGCAGAATTCACACTACATTTTCCCTTTGATAATTTGACGATTAAATCGCACTTCCTGCAAATAGCTCTGGAGGCTGATGAAACTTTATCTGCTATCATATGATAGCAAGTTCCTTACCTTTACTTTTACATTTGGTAATCATAGATAAGCAAAAGATTTGGATTTTTTTACTTCTTAAACAGGCACTTCTAAGATATGCTCACATATTACAGGACCACAACTCATCAAACCTGTCACTTTCCTGGCATGAGGTTAATGAGACTCCGAACTGGATTTTCGCAGGGTCGGGAAGTCTTTGTGCACTTTTACAATGTTGATTTGGACCAGGATGCAGAAGTGTAAAATTCTGTCCCCGTGTAATGAAGGGGCACACAGTATTATCTTAAGGCTGGCAAAGCTTCGTAAGACCAAGTCATGGTGATTGCAGCATTTTGGTAGCATCAGCTAGTGCCAACATTCTGCATTAACTCAGATTAGCATAATGCCTCAGGGGTTGATTATTAGATGTTGCATGCAAAACTATTGCCCTTCCACCTACACTTCCAACACAGGATGCAGGCACCCAATTGCTCCTTGCCCATTATCCTCACAGCAGCACATTTTTGGCCCAGATGCGAGGGCTGGAATTTTCCAGCCACTCACATTGGCAGGGTTCTCTGGTCCTACTGTGGGTGAACAGAGATTAGGCTGGGCGCCAAATTCTCCATCCTCGCTGCAGTGGCAATGAGGTGTGAACGGCTGGTAAGGTTGCACCAAAGGTCTTTCGCGCTTCGGGGCACAATCTGCTATGTTGGCATGACAAGAATATATACCAGGCCGTCCTGCATTCATTCAGCCCCAGCATTGGCAAGTGATGAATCAGAGAATTAGGTTCCTGCATGTGAGTGGACATACATAGATGGAAAGATATGAATTAAATGCAGGAATGGGTCACTTAGCCCCTCGAGTCTACTTCACCATTTGATAAAATCATGGTTGATCTGACTGTGGCCTCAACTCAATTCTTTTGTGTAACATTTCCTACATGTCCCTTGTAACCTTTGACTCCCTTTTCAACCAGGAACTGAACTCAACCTTCTAAATATTCAATGACTCAATCTCCATTACTCTGCGGAAAAGATTGCACAGATTAACGACACTGTAGTCTCCTCATCTCTGCCTTAACTGGGAGACCCCTTATTTTGATACTGTATCACTGAATTTTAGCCTCTCCCATAAGGAGAAACATCCTCTCGACACTCTGTCAAGTGCCGTTGGTCATAGGTTGTGGCTGGTGACAAATGAAGCCAGAAACCTTGTTTTTCCAGGTCCTTTTTTGCATTGTATTGCCAGAATGCTGCAGAAGAGGCTGGCTGCTGAGGGTCTGAAGGGTACAACACCCCTCTTCTTCGACAAGGTTCTGGTCAAAGAGGCACAGTGAAGGAGAGAGATCATATACCACAGAAGAAGGAGGAATGTAGCTGGTGTGATGAAAAGAAGGTGGCAGGAGATTGCATTCACCATGTGTGCAGCAGGTAAACATCAGCTCCTGGATTCAACGTCGAAGAGGTTTCGTGGCCTACTGCCCTACGGCAAGGTGAACTGTTTGACAGAAGTACATAGAGGACTCCATGATGAATGAAGTGACCTGTGATAGCAGACTTGGCACACATCCCTTCTATAGCATCTTCATTTGTATGTCCAAGACCCTCCTGTAGGTCCATGTAGCTATAGGCTGACATGTGGATAACTTCTGTGCCCACTGACCAATGTGCAATGCCATGCCATATTGAAGATCATTGGTCTTGGCAGCACAATAGAATGGGTTTACCTTGTAGTTCCAGGACAAGAGGATTCACAGTGCCAGAAAGATGGTTTGAACTGGAGATAAGTGCACAAAGCTATTGGTCATTTACATCTTCGAGGAGACAGTGATGGAAATAATGAGGGTGCCAACTCAGCTCATTATCAATGAAGGTGAATCTCCATAGCATGTGACAAGGACGGTGCTAGAGATACTTTTGAACTTGGTGGAACTGCTGATGTTAGTGCACTAAGCAGAAAGAGACTTTGGTATGAGGGGGGAATGTAAAGAGTATGTTGCATGCTCAGAGTTCTGCAAAGGTGATTGAAGGCAACAACCAACACAGATACTAACATGTGAGAAGGAGGTGTAATGTGCACACAGAGCTGGCGGCACCACACCAGAGTGCAACAGAAGATGTCATATCCATGCACAGTCTTTCTCGGAGGAAGGACAGTCACAATAGTACTGTGGAAGGTAGGGCCTCAGGAGCCACTTCACAGTGCACAGTATTCAGATTGTCAGCAGCAGATGTGCGGACATCTGGCAGAAATCCCTGATGCAATGTAAACTCACACATTTCTAGCGGAGGAATCCATTGCAGTGATGAGCTGGGTGGGGCATTACCTGCAAGGGCCTTAAATAGGGCAAGGGCAGGTTCAATCAGCCTCAGCGTTTCAACTGCAGGAACTCCAACCTTGACAGAATGGCCAATCTCATGGAGAGACACATATAGCATCATACAGAATAGATACTAGAGCATTGTGATGCCCTGTAAAGAGTTCAAGGCTCACTCTGTAGCCTAGAATATGAGTATTGATCTTCAAGGATTATGTGAGGAGCCACATGGTCATCTGGTGGCACAAACGTGGCTGGAAGGGAATAACTACTGCACTCAAGCAGCTAAAACCATTCAGCCAGCCTGAAAGCCAACCCAGGGTTGTAGAGGTAGTTGAAGGGAATTAGGGTTCTGAGAATATTCCAGCACCCTCATCGTCCCTGGCTCCTCTACCAGAGTGCTCGTCTGTGCTAATTGTGCCTGTGGCAATAGACATCCATGTGCAGAAATGCAAAGTCCGGAGTCTCAGCTGAGTCTCCAGTGGATTACTGCACAAGACTGCCAACCTTAATACCATATAGCATGAGAGGTGAGCAGCCTTCCTCCTCCTCCTCCACATGCAGGGGTGGGGGGTGGGGGTGGGGGGGGGGGGTGGGTGTCAATATGTAGAAGTAATCACCAGTGCAGGGTGCAAAATGACTCGATCACAGATGGATTCACCATTGTGCTATTTAATATCACTATTTTTGGAGTTAGTTTCATGTACTTTGCTAATACTCTTCAATGGCTACCTTCAATGGATGTGATGGCCTGTCACAGTAAATTAATAGCCTCAATTCACAGCTTAACAGAAAGCAACAGAATCTTACTAGTGGATACTGCAGCCAGAGTTCTATTTCCCAGTGATGGGCGTGTCAAGCATGTGCCTAATCATGTCAGGCAGTGGAAATCTAGGCCAACATCCAGATGTTCAGAGAAGGTAGGAGTCCACGAAGGTGCACAGATATCGCAGACCACTCCAGCATTTGTTGTCCGATCATTGGTGATTTGAGGGAAGAGTTATAATCTGACTTATTGATCAGATGTCGATCATCTGCTGTGCAGAAGATAGTCAAATGGGTATGAATGTTACACAGTAAAGCAGCATCATTGCTCTACATGTCAGGAAGCCATGTGTCTTTGAGGGAAGCTTATTTGTGGGGCTTCTTTGTGCAATTGGAGCCTTTGTGCTTCTCTGTGGTTGATGCTGAGGAGTAACGAGGAGCCTTGATGAGTTGCAGTACTGCATTTTGTGGATGTCACACACTAATGACACTATGCCCCATTGGTGCATGAATGATGTGGAATGTAGTCGACAGTGTAGTGCGCACACATGTACTGAATATGACATGTAGCTTACACCTACATGTTGTCCAGTTCTGTTGGCCCATACAATCATGTCTGCAGCTCCTGCATCTTAACTCACATTACCTATGTACACTCTTGTCGTGGTGGGCATGCTTTGACTGAGATACACCAATAGGTGGCTCCTATAGAAATCTGAGGCAGACTCCTCAAGACACTCAGCCATGCAGAAGTTGAAGTCATGGCAACCTTCGGTGCAACTGGCACTACTTGGAGTATGGCACCAGATCTTGCTCCACCATGGCACATACCATTTACTTACTGCATTACATTCCATCAACCACATAAAGCCTTATAACAATATAAGGCTTGTTGGGGTGGCACAGTAGCACAGTGGTTAGCACTGTTGCTTCACAGCCCCAAGGACCTGGGTTTGATTCCCAGCTTGGGTCACTATCTGTGTGGAGTTTGCACATTCTCCTTGCGTCTGCATGGCTTTCCTCCGGGTGCTCCAGTTTCCTCCCACAGTCCAAAGATGTGCGGGATAGGTTGATTGGCTATGCTAAACATTACCCTTAGTGTCCTGAGATGTAGAGGTTAGACGGAATAGTGGGTAAATATATAGGGATATAGGAGTAGAGCCTGGGTGGGATGGTGGTCAGTGCAGACTTGATGGGCCAAATGGCCTTTTTCTGTGCTGTAGGGTTTCTATGATTCTATGAATATATATTTCATTCAACTGCATAATTTCTTCCAACAACAAGCACTGAAATTCATAGTCTGACTTCAAAGAGTCTATGATCACTTGTAACAGTCAATCAAATTGTGAAATGGCAGGCACCCTGCTGTGATATTGGATGGTTGTGAAATCAGTGATACAGTAATCCAGTAATGAAAACTCTCAGGTTTTTGTCAATGAAGTACAATAGTTGGTAATGACATAATTTTTTAAATTTTCCAATTAATCTATTCAAAATTTATAGAGCAGGATTTTTCTGTATCTCTCTCCACTGATGCTGCCAGGCCTGCTGAATACTTCCAGCGTTTTCTAAACTTTTTTTTCCGCCTAAATCATCTCATGGAATGCACGTACCCAATACCGGCAGGGATACAGAATTTAAAATAAGATGGAAAATCATGGAAAAAGAATTGCTTCTAATTATCTTGAATTTTTGGGAAAAGGACAACTAAATTTAGGAGGAGATAGTATTCCGCAATACTTTTCAAAGAATTTCCAAAATTCAATTTTTAATAACCATGCAAATGGGTAAAATACAAATGGCCAAAATGCGTTCAGAAAGGTGGCAGAGGTGATAGGAGCAGGATAGTGGGAATAATGGAAGAGTTTATATCTCGTGGGATGAGATTACAATGGCAGACAATGGGCACCAGATCGCAGAACAGGAATATAATATGTCTCCACTATTTGCATTGTCACGCTTCAACATCTTTAAGGCATTTTTCCACAGAATTGATCTAAAAAAAAGTGTTGGGTTTTTTCACAAGTTGATAGAAAATAGCACAAAGGTGATTAATATGCTGCATGGAAATTGCTTTCAGCAAAGATTAACAATAAAAAAAAATCATTAGCTTGGCTAGGTAATTGGAAAACATCTCATACCCATTGTACTGAAAGGTCCTTTGATCCCTGTCTGGTTGTGAACTGGGAGAGATTAATAAGAGAAAGATAGGGACATGGCTTTTTGAAAGAGCAAGGCAACAAGGGAAGTTAAGTCAATTGAAGGGCAAAAAGTGAGAGTTCTTTTACTCAGGCTGAGATTGGAACCCCTGGAGCATAGTTAGAAGCCATCTTGTTTAAGTCATGTAAAATGTGTAGGTTAGAGGAATTAGTGGGAATAATATGTGAAGTTACGGAGTTAGGGCCCGGGTAAGATGCTGTATCAGAGAGTCGGTGCGGAGCCAATGGGCCGAATAGCCTCCTTCCGCAAATGTCGATTAGCATGGTATGTTTTTTATTCCACATTGCTATGCAAAAGTAAATTGTACAGATGATATAAGTTCAGTCAGAAAGGGTGTTCTGTGTTTTCACCTCACTGTGAAATATGCAGCTTACCAGTTGTACCTGGCATGTATCACCAAGCGTGGCCTTGGACCACCATCAAAGAGATTGCAGTGGTCGATGTGTGACACAAACATTCAACCCCCGGATCATACGGTGCGGAAGGAGGCTATTCGGCCCGTTGGCTCTGCACCGACTCTCTGATACAGCATCTTACCCAGGCCCTAACTCCGTAACTTCACATATTATTCCCACTAATTCCTCTAACCTACACATCTTGGGATACCAAGGGGCAACTTAGCATGACCAATCAAACTAACCTGCACATCTTTGAACTGTGGGAGCAAACCCTTGCAGAAATGGGGAGAACATGCAAATTCCATCCAGACAGTCACCCAAGGCCAGAATCAAACCCGGATCTCTGGTGTGAGGCTGCAGAGCTAACTACTGAGCAATTATGTTACTCCACAACCCTACGGTTACAGAAAGTGAGCATGTTGTACAGCAAGCAATGAGGGAGGTAAATGGTGCACGCGCCTTTATTGCAAGGGGATAGTTTTATGAATAAGAGTGTCTTGTTGCAATATCTAGGAGTTTGGTGAGATCACACCTGAGGCACTATGCACAGTTTTGGCCTCCTTACCTAAGGAAATATATACTTGCTTTGATTGGGGTGGAAAGAAGATTCACTTGACTGATTCCAGGATTGAGAGGACTATCCCTGTGAGAATAGATCAAGTAGAGAGGGCTTATATCCTTCGGAGTTTAAAAGAATGAGAGGTGATGTCATTGAAATGTATGAAATGCTTAAGCGACATTGACAGGGTAGACACTGAAAGGCTGGTTTCCCCTTGCCAGAGAGTTCAGAACTAGGGGGCCAAAGGATAAGGAATCAACTATTTCAGACTCTGAAGAGAAACATCTTCACTCAAAGGGCTGTGAATCTTTGAAATTCTGTACCAGAGACTGAGAGTGACTGATTTTTTTTAGCACAGACAATTAAGAGATATGGAGACAGGATTGGAAATTGGAGTTGATATGGAAATTCAGCCATGATTTTATTGAATGGTGCAGCAGGCTCGAGGGGCCATGTGATCTACTCTTGTTTATTATTTCTTACGTTCTTATCTGCTCATGCTACCTTACAAATTAAGATAAGGTAGTGTGAGCCATAAGTAAAATACTCACTGATGCTACTGCACCCAAAACAATGGGCAGGATTTTCCGGCCACTCACACTGGCAGAACATTTTGGTCTCGCTGCAGTGAATGGAGATTTGGCTGAGCGTCAAATTCTCCGTTTCGCTTGCAGCGGCAGCGGGGTGTGAACAGCCAGTAAGACCGTACTCACTGTGTATGGAAGACTCAGTTTGTTTAAAGGCAGACTGGTTTAAATGGGAGATTTTAACTTCCATAGAGATTGGGATCACGTTGTTGCTGGTGAATGCAAACAGAAATATTCAATACCGTTTTAGAACACTGAGTGGGTGCAAAAAGCGTTGCGTTCGGCATGATTTAGAGTCATAAAGGTTTACAGCATGGAAACAGGCCCTTTGACTCAACTTGTCCATGCTGCCCTTTTTTTTCAAAATGACAAAACTAGTCCCAATTGCTCAGTTCGCTCTATTCCCATCTTACCCATGTAACTGACTAAATGCTTTTTAAAAGCCAAAATTGTACCCATCTCTACTACTACATCTGGCAGCTTGTTCCAGACACTCACCATCCTGTGTGTGAAAAAATTGCCCCTCTGGATCCTTTTGTACCTGTCCCCTTTGATCTTAAACCTATGCACTCTAGTTTTAGACTTCCCGACCTTTGGGAAAAGATGTTGACTATCTAACTGATCTATGCCCCTCATTATTTTATAGACCTCTATATGATCACCCCTCAGCCTTCTACACGCCAGGGAACATAAGAACATAAGAAATAGGAGCAGGAGTAGGCCATCTAGCCCTTCGAGCCTGCCCCGCCATTCAATAAGATCATGGCTGATCCGTCGTGGCTCAGTTCCACATTCCCGCCCTCTCTCCATAACCCTTAATCCCCTCTCTTATCAAAAACCCATCAACCCGCGTCTTAAAAATATTTAGCGAGGCAGCCTCCACCACTTCAACGGGCAGAAAATTCCAGAGATTCATCACCCTTTGAGTGAAGAAGTTCCTCCTCAACTCCATTCTAAACCGCCCCCCCTTTATCTTGAGGCTGTGCCCCCTAGTCCTACTGTAATTTCTGAGCGGGAAGAGTCTCTCCACTTCTATCCTATCCATCCCATTCATCATCTTATATGTCTCAATGAGATCTCCCCTCATTCTTCTAAACTCTAACGAGTACAAGCCTAGTTTAAACAGCCTCTCCTCATAGCTCAACCCCCTCAACTCCGGTATCAGCCTAGTAAACCTCCTCTGCACTCCCGCCAAGGCCAAAATATCCTTGCATAAGTGCGGCGACCAAAACTGCACACAGTACTCCAGCTGCGGCCTCACCAATGCCCTATACAGCTGCAGCAAGACCTCCCTACTTTTATATTCAATCCCCCTCGCTATGAAGGCCAGCATCCCATTTGCCTTCCTGACCACCTGCTGCACCTGCAGGCTGGGTTTTAAAAAAGTCCTAGTCCATCCAGTCTCTTATAACTCAAACCATCAAGTTCTGGTAGCATCCTAGTAAGTCTTTTCTGTGCTCTTTCTTGTTTAATAATATCCTTTCTATAATAGGATGACCAGAACTGTACACAGTACTCCAAGTGTAGCCTTACCAATAACTTGTACAACTTCAACAAGACGTCCCAACTCCTTTATTCAGTATTCTGATCAATGAAACCAAGCCTGCCAAATGTCTTCTTCACCACTGTGTCCACCTGTCACTCCACTTTCAAAGGAGCTATGAATCTGTATCCCTAATCTCATTGTACTATAACTCTCCCCAACACCCTACCATTAACTGAGTAAGTCCTGCCCTGGTTCGATCTACCAAAATGCAACATCTTGCATTTATCTAAATTAAACTCCATCTGCCATTCATCAGCTCACTGGCCTAATTGATCAAGATTCCACTGGCTGGCCAATTAACAGGGAGCCAGTCACATGAAACATGCACTGGGAAAGGCTCAGCACTGCCAAGGAGGGCAGGCACTGAGATATGGGAGGGTACGGGCTGGCACTTCTATTGTGTTCCCTTAGGGAAAAAGCTACCTCTTGGAGCTGTAAACTTGCACAAAATAAATTGAGATTGAAAAACTCTGTGGTGTCCAGGCAGCACAGTGAAACACAAATCTCAGTCCCCAGATCAGATAATTTTTATTTCAGCCCAGACAGTTCATCCCGCCCTGCATCGAGGTCACAGCTAAAACGTAAAGGCCACCTGGCCAAGTCAGTCAACCCACCTGCCAACCATAAAAGCAGACAGGCCGTGAAAAATTGCCTTCAACTGGCCTGTGAATGGACAAAATATTGCACGAGTGCATGACAACATCAGGACATGCACATGATATACTTTCATACAATTTCATGCACTTCCAGGTCGAGTGCGCACCCACCTGGGTAACATTAAAATCTGGCACATATCTTAATAATAATTACGATGTCATACTCTCTAAGTTGAGGCCCCGTCTAGACTTCAATCTTTTTGTTCCTTGTACTCCATGGCAAGGATTTTCCAGTTATTCCTGCTGGCGGGATCTTCTACTCCAATCAGTGGCAGAGGATGCGAACAATGGGAAACACTTTTGACAGTGGTCGCACTGGAAGATCCCGCTGCCGGCCATTGGCAGGCAACCTCCACCACAACAAAACATGTCATATGCGGATGGAAAATCCCATCCCATGTGTTTGTATGAAGAGCACTTATTTGGGTCACACCTGTGGTGCCTAGCACACAGTTTCTGTACTCTCATTTGTATTAAAATTATTCATTATACTACCTTTTCCACCTAAGCCCTACCTCATTTACTAGTTTAATGTTCTTGTGTCCATCTTATTAATCCTTTATACTCGGGACCTGGTCCCAACAAATGTGAGGTAATGCACTGTGGAAGGTCTGATACAGAAAGGAAAGATACAGTAAATGGCAGAACTCTTAAAAGTATTGATAGGCTGAGGGATCTGGGTGTACAGATACACAGGTCACTGAAAGTGGCAACGCAGATGGAGAAGAAAGTCAGGATGCTTGCCTTCATTGGCTGGGGCATTGAGTTTAAAAATTGGCAAGTCATGTTGCAGCTTTATAGAACCTTAATTAGGCTGCACTTGGAATATAATGTTCAATTCTGGTTGCCACACTGTCAGAAAGATGTGGAGGCTTTGGAGAGGGTACAGAAAAGATTTATCAGGATGTTGCCTGGTATGGAGGACATTAGCTATGGGGAGAGGTTGGAGAAATTCAGTTTATTCTCACTGGAATGACAGACCTGATAGAATTCTATAAGATATTGAGATGTATGGACACAGTGTACAGTCAGAAGCTTTTTCCCAGGGTGGAAGAGTCAATTACTAGGGGGCATGGTTTAAGGTGTGAGGGGCAAGGTTTAAAGGAGATGTACGAGGCAATATTTTTGCACAGAGGTGGTGGGTGCCTGGAACTTGCCGCTGGAGGATGTAGTGGAAGCAGATACGATAGTGAGTTTTAAGGGGTGTCAGGACAAATACACAAATAGGATGAGAATAAGGGATATGGTCCCAGAAGGGTCAGGGGTTTTAGTTCAGTCAGACAGCATGGTCAGTGCAGGCTTGGAGGGCCGAAGGGGCCTGTTCCTGTGCTGTAATTTTCTTTGTTCTTATCCTGGCACTAGGTAGGAAACTTTGCCATGAAGAATTCTCCATTCTGCTTTTAAGGAATGCAATCTATCCCCCTGATTATTGAGCTCACTGCAACTATGATATCACATTGCCCACCCTCCTCCCTTTGTACAAACTCTTGCTCTGGGGTACCATAGTTAGCATTCTGATCGTCCTACTGATTTCTTCTCACATTGGGTCTACCGGATAGGGATCAGTCTTCATTCTCCACCTGGTTTGGGTTCCCCATGATCTGTGCACTGTTGGACACATCATCCGATCCTGCGCCTCTCTGAGTAAAATGCTCCAGACTTGTGAGAAACAGTCAAGCGGCTGTTGTTTTGGAAACCAATTGAATTTAAAATGTCACTGAAGCCATGGGACAAATACCATTCCCATTTTGAGTAGCAGCATAATTTAGTGATAAAATGTTAGTGCAAGGGATTTTATTGAAATAATTTCAAATTTGAGTTGAATGGAGAATAATATATTCTGCTGATTGCAGAGAGAGAATATGATTATTAAAAAAATCATGCACCAAATTTCTAGCCAGGTAATCATGTTCTTTAAAAAAATCTTTCTATATTTACGCAACACTGCACTACTTTCAACAATTCACCTATGTTGATGCTTGCACAGAGTTCCTCTCAGATCGAACAAGCCTATATGGTACTTTGATTTGCTCTGGTATCTAACGATTGTGCAGCCAGTATAACGGAGTTAATGACTGATTTAAATCCAAGTGTAGCCACTGATTAAGCCTGAAAGTACTTCGATTAAATCTGGTTTTCATCTTAGTGAGCATCTTTCCAGCGCTTCAATCAGCCTCTGTTCTATTACCAGGCAGACTGCGGAGACAAAAAAAAGTGACTCCTACCTCTCCAAAGGCAACAATGGCAAGGGGTGGGGGGGGGGGAAGGAGATATAATTGAGAACACCCAGGGGTACAGCCCCCTTGATTTATCAGTTCAACCTCTGCGCGATAGGCTGTTAAACCCGTGCCGTGGAAATAGAAGAGATCCAGCTAATGTGTTCACACCATTGTAACAAATTATCAAGTAACTGAGGAAAATGAAGTCCAAACACAGCCTGGCAGCCAGTCTGTAGTATCTGCACATGCTAACGGCGGAGGGAAGAGATGAAAGATGTTACTTGAGCCATATTTAAATTATCACGTCGACCCTCTGGGGAACTCCAATCATATTAGTGTAATTCCTAATTTCTTTGATTCAGTCCAATGTTAAACACATCAGCTGTTTGAGCTCATCTTTAATTGCATCAGCACCGTGAGTATATTTTAAAAAGGCCAAAACTGTTTCATTTATAAATAAAGTGGGAAAGAAATGGATACGGACACTTAAAAAGTGACAAGATGCTACCAATTGTCCAGATGTGAATCTCGCGAAATTCTGCTCATGGTTCAGAGTCATCTGGCATATCCTGGGATCAGGCCACACAAAATTCTATTTATTCTAAAGGATACAATTTCACAAATGGCATTGGACAGGAGCAGTATTGCTTTCTGTGAGAAGCAGACCGCTTGCAGCCTCGGCACCCTTTTCTAGCAGTAAATCTACCGGTATTGTATACAGGTTGGGTTGCCATTTTTATCAGAAAAGTAAGTTTAAGTTTAAAAGTTTATTTATTAGTGTCACAAGTAGGCTTACATTAACACTGAAATGAAGTTACCTAATCACCACGTTCTGGCACCCGTTTGGGTACACGGAGGGAGAATTTAGCACGGCCAATGCACCTAATCAGCATGCCGTTCAGACTGTGGGAGGAGATCGAGCACCCAAAGGAAAGCCACGCAGACACGGGCAGAATGTGCGGACTCCGCACAGATCGTGACCCAAGCCAGGAATCAAACCCAGGTCGCTGGCACTGTGAGGCAGCAGTGCGAGTCAGGAATACTGGAGAAGGTGCAAAAATGATGTACAAGGAGGGCACCAGAACTGCACTATTATAACTGTTAGAGAAGGATAAACAGCTTGGGTCCCTTTTCCCTTGAAATGAGAAAGCTGAGGGGTGGGTGGGAATGGGGGGTGCCAGGGGCGGGACACACACACACACACACACACACACACATTATGAAAGGATTTGAGGCAGTCGATCGAGACTGTTTTCCTTTGTGGGGAAGAGTGAAACCAGTGGCCATCAATGTAAAGTAGCCACCAAGAAATTAAATAGGGAATTTGGAAGAAATGTCTTTACCCAGAGGATGCTAAGAATAGGGAACTGGAGAAACATAGAAAATAGAAGCAAGAGTTGGCCATTCAGCCCTTTGAGCCTGCTCTACCATTCAGTTGGATCATGGCTGATGATCAAGTTTGAGGTAGATCAAAGTAGCGAGTAGTTGAAGTAGATTCATTTGAAGGAAGCTGGATCAGAATTCCAGGGAGAAGGGAATAGAAGGTGATGCTGAGGAAGGATTGGAGGTTCAATTGGAGCACAAACAATAGCCACGTTTAAAAAGCATTTGAATAAGTGCATGGATGGAAAAGATTGGAGTAATATAGGCCAAATGCGGGCAATTAGGACTGGCTGGAAGGGCACAACGGTTGGCATGAACTGGTTGGGCAGAAGGGCCTGTTTCCCTGCTGTATTGCTCTATGTCTCTGTGACTGTAAATGCCAGCATGGACTGCTGGGCCGAATGGCCTGTACATTCTGTGCTGTTGTATGTAATTTCTCCGATGCTATTAGGTGACATTCCTTGTTGCCAAAGTGCACGTCCTCACAGTCAGTAGAGTACAAATTGAAATGGAGTAATATTTATCGCGCGATGTATTCTAAATGTAAAACTGAACAGCTTACATATCCTGAAGAGCTGAGTGTAAATGATGCTTCAAGTTTGACCAAGTATGCACTCCTTGATTAGTATGTATTCAATCTCACCAACAGTGATTCACTGAGAATCCTGGGAATTTGAACAGACGGCTCACATTTCCTTCTAAACAGACCTTTCAAAACAGCTGCAAGTCACTTTATCAACATTGCTCTGCATACTTTAGCCATTTGAAAAAGATGATGGCAATTTTTTTTTAACTAGTTGATTTTACAAACTGTTATGATTGCTACCGCAGTGGCAAATGTATAGAAGGCAGCCAACCAGGAGAGCTCTCAGCTCTGCTTCCCCTTCTCACTAACATTTTGGCCAGGATTTTCCGACCTCGTCCTTGGCTGGGATTCTCCGGTCCCGCTTGTTGGGAATGGGGATTTGGCTGAGCACCAAATTCGCCATTCTCACTGGCAGCGACATTGCAGAATCCTGGGTCAGGGCTAAAGAAAATGGAAAGTTTTTGTTCAAAGCAGAGGGAGCGGGATTTATTTTGGACTCCTTCGTGAAAATGTCAAGCTTCTTATCAGCATGTTGAATCGGAAGTTAGGTCTCCCCTCCCGCTGGGCCAGGTAGGTGGTGCTTGACTCTGACAAACTACGCTGCAATCTGGGAACGCGGAATACAGTTGTGCCCATGGTATGATTTTTCAAAGCCGCATTGCATTTGGCATGAGGAAAACTAAGTTGAAGTTGCAAATGAGCAAAAAACAAACTCGATTCAGATTGTTTCTTCTTCGATAAAATTGCATCCTTCAAATAAAGGTGCAACCTTTAGATATACTTCCCTCTTTCAATATTTTACTGAAATAAAGTCAAGGACAGAATACTGCAGTCTCAATAGCTTTGGCTGCTGGGTAGATTCTCAAATTGTGTCTTTTTCACAAAACATACTGAAAAAATAAACCCATTTAAACCAGCTTTCTCAGAGGGCAAGGATATTAATGATGTATTGAGATTGGCTGGAATTATGTCATTCTCATGAATAAAAATGCCTGTGGCAAAATAATGTGCCTTAGCTTTTTTGTTTGCAGATCATAAAATTGGTGAAAAAAATCTAAATACTAATTGAAGCACAGAGGCTCTTAATTTCTCACACTGAATTTTTGGCAGGGAAGAACATTATTTTGAGACAAAGCGTTGGCCTGGTGCTTGCATGGTGAGTGCTTGCTCTGTAATGTTTCTTTGTAGGGACTGCTAGTTTTTAACGTAAGGTTCTTCCGATCTAACTAAATGTACTTTTGCAGATGCCTTTAGGCCCTCGCCGCTTCACATGACTTGTGTGACATTTACGTGAGCAACATAAGTCACACTTAAAAAACACATTTTAAGATTGTTTTGCTGTAGAACTGCCCATCGCAGCATGCTTTCAATTGTAAATAATAGATAGTCTCATTGAAATGCATTTCCTATTTGTGGTGGGTGGGTGGCTGGCAAGTTCTCCATGGGTGATAAATGAGGAATTTGAAGACAAGAACCGTTGGGTGCCTACACAGCTCAACAAATGATATGAGAATTCACCCTGCAGATTGCAGAAGAGTGCTAACAAGTGCAGGTCTTCAATCAGACAGCCCAACAAATGGGCCACTGAAGACTATTCTCATTGAACTGATGTTTCAGCCACATGGAAGCAAGCTTAACTCACATTCATTTTGCAAAATACTTCAATTTCCTATTCGAAGGAACGGCTGCAGTAAAGGAACATTTCACACACAACAATCCCGGCAAGTTGAGCTGCCATCAGGGGGATTGGGGGAAAATAAAACCTCATGAGTTTCACTCTGGCTCTCTTCATTCATTAGTCATGCTAATTAAATATTTTAATTTAATCATCGATCTGAGCTTGAGTTTTCCACATGTTTGTTTGGGGGGAAGTGGGGGGGCGGGGTGCGGTGGTGACACACTCTCAGCCATCCTTGTAGTGACACTGGAGCTTGTGTTTTGAGTTCCTTCGGATTCCTTTTTGATTTGAGTTATTATCGTCACATGCATTGGGATGCAGTGAAAAGTATTGTTTCTTGCACGCTATACAGACAAAGCATACCGTTCATAGAGTATATAGGGGAGAAGGAAAGGGGAGGGTGCAGAATGTAGTGTTACAGTCATAGCTTGGGTGTAGAGAAAGATTAACTTAATGTGAGGTAGGTCCATTCAAAAGTCAGATGGCAGCCAGGAAGAAGCTGTTCTTGAGTTTGTTGGTACATTGCCTATAAGACAGGAATATAGGGCGGCACAGTGGTTAGCACTGCTGCCTCACAGCACCAAGATCCCGGGTTCAATTCCCAGCTGTGTGTGGAGTTTGTACACTCTCCCCATGTCTGTGTGGGTTTCATCTGGATGCACTGTTTTCCTCCCATGGTCCAAAGATGTGCAGATAAGGTTGATTGACCATGCTAAATTGTGTATTAGTGTCAAGGGGACTAGCTAGGGTAAATGCTTGGGGTTATGGGGATAGACCCTGCGTGGGATTGTGGTCGGTGCAGACTCCATGGGCCAAATGCCCTTCTTCTGCACTTAGGATTCTAAGAGCAGTTGCAGGCCATTCACCCCTTCAATCTGTTCAATTCAATTGTGGCCGAGCTCTGTATCTCAACTGAGGAGGTTGGGCAGATGGCTTTAGGGAGAAAATTCTCAATCTGAAGCAGCTGAAGGTTGGCAACCATTGGCAAAAGGATTAAAATCAAGGATGTGGCAAGACTCCAGAATTGGAAGAGTGCAGCTATCTCACACAGTTGTGAGGCTGGAAGAGATTGCGGAGATTGGGAGGGGGGGAATCTGTAAATAAGGATGCAAATTTTAAAACTGTGCCAGACCTGGCACCAATGTTGGCAGGATAGTTGGAATATGGGCAGCATGGGTTTGGATAAAGCTCAATGTTTATGGGGGGGATGGTGGGGGAGGTGGAAAGGTGACCAGGGGAATAATAGAATAATCAAGTGTAGGGGTAACAAAGGCACTAAGTGGATTCAGGGGAGATAGTTCCAAATTTCTATTCCCATTTTTGTAAAGGAATGCTTCCTGACATCACCCTAAGTGGCCGAGCTTTAATTTTAGTATTATGCCCCTTTGTTCCAGACTCTCCAATGGAGGAATTAGCTTCCTCATCTATATTATCAACCATGTAATCATCTTAAACACCGCAATTAATTCACTCCATAATCCCCTGGACTCAAAGTATCTTTCTCATCACTTAGTGAGAATCCTCAGCTCATGGTCCAACCCTATCTTTCAAACACTGGGAGAATGTTATAGGGCTGAGGGAAGTCTGAAATCTGAATTTTATCTCATTTTTAACGCATCAGTTTCGTCGACGGATACAACTACTTAAAACACGCTTAGCATTCATCTTGTTTAAAGTTGCAAAGATTTGTACCTTTAGCAACCTGCAAAGGATGTTCAGTCTTAAAGGGTTGAGGGATTTTGATCTAAGCAACCATAAAACAATGTGCTGACATCTCTGGCAACCAGCCCTCAAACAGGCATGAGTGATGACTTCTGCCCAGTGCAGTAACCAACATCTAGTGCCTGATGAATGGTCTGTGTTACTGAGACTGGCTGAAGCACACAGTAGTGTGCATGCAGGCCTCAACTGCTGGGTAAGGCTGCCTGGATCTATTTACACAGCCCAGTCAGCATGATTTATTAACTCTACAATGGCTAAAACATTTCTTACCTGCTGGGAAGCAATTTTTCCAGAAATTAGATTCTCATAAAACATTCTGCTCTGTGTTTTGACACATAAAGGAAAATAAGCAAAACAAGGGACAGGCCTCTAATTATAGGGCACACATAAGACACATAATTCTCTGTGCACAGTATATTGGAGAAGTTGTCTGCTGCTTTCTATTCATTGTTAAATCACAATCCCTTGGATAAAGAAGGGATTTAAACATTTAGCTCCATACAGTGAAACAATCTCACCCCGCCTCCACCTCACCCTCCCACAGAATGGAACATTAGTCTCAACCTGATGCCTATTTATAAATACCCAAACGTTGATGCCAGTTTTATTGAGAAACGGTTAATGGGGACATTTGATTTTAATGGACAATTGATTTCTGATGTATAGTTTGAACAAAATCAAATAGGATTTACCAGAACTTCAACTCTATGGGTGAGGGTCCCTTATACATCAATGTGATATACGTAACGTCTTTACAAACACACATGCAACTCAAGTACTGACAGTATTAGTAAGCTATATTTTAAATGAAGATGAAAGATGGCACAAATATTTTTAACCTAGAGATTGATGTAACTGGCAGATATAAGCATTCACTATAAATTGTTACAATTACTAAATGCCCAATATTAGTTACGATCAGTTTCTGTCATCTTTAAAATGAAGCATTGCTCCTGTTGCTTCTGCATCCCCGTTTCTCAGCAACTTAGTTCATTTAACTTTGACATGGAAGCTTTGGAAGGACGTGCAAACTTTGGAGAGCGTGCGAAGAAGGTTCACCATCATGTTGTCTGGTCTTGAGGGTGTTGGCTATGAGGAGAGGTTGAATAAACTTGGATTGCTTTCACTGGAAAGACGGAGGCTGAGGGGAGACCTGATAGAGGTCTACAAAATTCTGAGAGGCATAGACAGGATGGAAAGCCAGAGGCTTTTTCCCAGGGTGGAAGTGTCAACTACAAGGGAGGAGGGGCACAGGTTCAAGGAGAGAGGGGGAAAATTTAAGGGAGATGTCCGAGGGAAGTTTTCCATGCAGTGAACAGTGGGTGTCTGGAACGTGCTACGAGAGTAGGTGGTGGAAGCAGGCAAGCATAGCAGTATTAAAGCATCTGCATGAACAGGAGGGAATAGAGGGATATGGGCAGAGTAAGATCATAAGTTTTTTTTTAGTTTAATTAGGGCATCATGAACGGCAAAGGCTTGGAGGGTCTGTTCTTGTGCTGTACTTTTCTTTGTCCTTTATTCTTTGACCTGTATGCTTTGTGCTGGTCTAATTCGATAGCCATCAACTGTCTGCAATTAAATAAGATGATGGGTTGAATGGCCTCTTTCTGGACCATAAATCTTCTTTATGTTGGAGAAAAATATTGCTGAACATTGAGGTGCAGGAAAGCCTTTGTGGGTCTTGCATGCTGATGAGGTTGGCTCCCACGGTGGACAGACCCATTTCCTGTAGTACTTCAGCAGTCATCTACCACTACATACCTGAATAAACTGCTTACACACACTTTGTCTGACACATTATGAACTGTGGGCTCACCTATGGGTTGTTTTCTTGAACAATGCCACTATTGTGAGCAGCAGAGTAGGTAGGATCCCACAGGATTAGACTAACTCAGTGAAAAATTGCAAGCTGCCTCTATGCTGGAAATGTTCTGAGCTCCAGACGTGAAGGTAGGAATAGTATGAACTGCAACAAGAGTCACCTAAACATAACTGCACCATCAGAACTTCTTTGCTACTTTATGGCCCTCTCTCCAACATGACAATGGGTAACTGTTTTAAATGCTTCTTTACTCTGCGTTTCCTGTTTTCACATTTTAAGCACATAACGGATTCAAACCCTACATGTGGATCCCATTCCACTCTATGGCTGTGGAAAGGACACTAAAAAGGAATGTTTTCTTCTGCCTTTACCATGCGTTCTTTTCCTGAAATCCATGATTCAGGAACACAATTAAATGGAGACAGTACACATTGCTGGACAGTGCCAGATCTGGAACAAGCTGCCAGAGGTAGTAGTACAGCTGTGCATAATTTTGTATTTTAAAAAGCATTTAGACAGTTACATGGGTAAGATGGTATTGAGGGATATGGGCCAAATTGCAGACAATTGGAACTAGCTTTAGGGTTTGAAAAAAAGGGTGGCATGGACAAGTTGGGCCGAAGGGCCTGTTTCCATGCTGTAAAGCTCTATGACACTAGATGTAATAAGTATCAACTTATCTTGCAGTTTTTATTCAATTCATAATATTCAGACAAGAATCCCCTCAGGTTTGTGATGAGAAACTGTCAGGATTTGAAGTTGTGACTGAAGAGCTCTCGACCATTATTTTCTGCTATTATGCTCCCAGAGTACTCTTGGAAGGAATTGCGTTATTCAGGAGTATCGATGACCCAGTTTTGAATGAACTCATTAAACAAAATGTAAATAACTCTGTCAATGGACATTCTGATTCTTTTCCCACACCGACTGGTGCACTAAGGCAGACTTTTGTCTTTTTCCATAGCTAATTATTCCTGGAACAGGTTGACAGTCTGTTGCCAGAGGCTTATTACTTGAGGGGGGGGGGGGGGGGGGGGGGTCGATTGCCTAACGGCCACTCTCCAAATTTTCCCATCCCACCCGAAATGACGGGCCGGATTCGCTGACCTCAGCTGCAGCTGGGATTCTCCAGTCCCGCTGCAGTGAATTGCCAAATTCTCTGTTCTCACTGACAGCGGCTGTGGGGGTGAATGGCCTGAGAATTCCAATGCGCACTGCTGGAGGGACTGGAAAATCCTGACCTCAGATCTTTGTCATTAAAGCTTCTATTAAATATGTCTCTTAAGTCTTTCTTCGGGATTAGTTGACTTGGATAATAAGAACATAAGAAATAACTGCAGGAGTAGGCTCATTGATCCTACAAATCTGCCCTGCCATTCAATAATCATCTTCTATCTCAAATCTACTTTCCTGTCTGTACTATCCCCATATTACTTGATTCCCCAAGTAAGCGAAAAGAGATCAATATCTGTCTTGAATATATTCAGTGACTGAGCATCATGATCCCTCTGGGGTAAAGGATTCCAAAGGTTTGCAACCTTTTGAGTGAAGAAATTTGTCTTCATCTCAGATCTAGTGGCTGACTCTTTATTCTGAGACTGTGCAGCCTGATTCCAGCCAGGAGAAACAGCCTCTCAGCATCTGCCCTGTTAAGCCCTTTAAGAATTTTATGTTCCAATGATCACCTGTCATTCTTTGAAACTCCAGGCAATACAAGTCTAGTCTGCTCAATCTCTCCCGATGGTTGAGCACCGTCATCCCTGGGAGTAGTCCAGTGAGCTCTCATTGCACTCCTCCAAGGTAACTACATCCTTCCATTGATAAGCAAAGAAAACATTTATACAATTCAATAGGTGTGGTCACATCAAGATCCTTTATAATGGCAGTAAGAGCTGAGTGGGTCTTGTGCCCTTCATTGAGGCAAAGGTCCTGCCCTTTGGAGATGATGGCTAGTCCCAAGATTATCAGGAGCGTCTCTAAGGCAGCTTCTAAGGCTGAAGCTGAAGAAAGTCCAAGGCCAAGGAGTCTTGGAGCAGGTAAGTCCAGGGTCTTGGACTGGGAGTGCTCGGGAGTATCAGGGAGAGGGCCAGTGTTGCGGGTGAAAAGGGTTGGGTTTAAAAGAGGGAGTGGGTCTAAGAAGGGGGCCACATTGAGATCGGCAGAAGACAGCTCCCAAAGAGTGAACCACTCCCCACACCCTTCCCACTCTTAAAACCATTTGAGGTTAAAAACTGGGCTTCCCGTTCCATCCCTCGACCCATGCCAAAGATATTATGGCACGGGCAACATATTACTAAAGTCAACAGGTTTAATAACAAGCCTAATGGACCCTTAAATGGTCACTTAAATATGGCAAGTGGGTTACCAATTTTGGCAGCTGCTCACCCTCCCTGTGCAATGTTGGGGTGTGTCGGAAGTTGGTGTATGGGCACCCATGCCATTTTACGTGCCCCCCGCCCCCCATAGGAAACATGCCCGCTGGAGACATATAAAATTCAGCTCTTTATATTTGATTCCCTTATTGATATAGCCTGTAAATAATGACCCTGGGTGAAGCGCAAAATATCCAAAGCTTTTGTTATTTGTTCAATCACTGGGAAATGAACGTACTTCATAGGAGAGAGCAACGTATTAGGGTGAATTATAGATTGAAGCAAGTTGACTAAAAGAATGGATCCAGGGTCCAAATTGTGCCTAATTTAATACAGCATATTTTCCTTTGTTCACTAGTATTAGCAATGAAAAGTCAGCACGGAGAGCTGGTTTCCCATTTTATACCCAGTGGGACTTCCTTTTAAACTAATATTAACAAACAGAAGAAAAAAACTCCCATCATTTGGACTGATAGAAAGACAGCAGCAAACACGAGAATTGCAATTTGAGCTCTATTCCATTCAGACTGGAGACACCTTGGTGGTGTGGGAATCCTGGTGTAATACAAGAATAATATTTATATTAGGTAAACACTCAAGGTTGGTTTGCTCTGTTCTAACAATTTCAAATAAGATTTGCCTGAGTATGGACTACTTAATAGGTGCTCAAATCACAATACGAAGAAAATATCAGAGGCTCATAAAAGATGTAGCTCTGAGATTTGAAAAAAAATATTTAATTTTAATAATGAGGCAAAGTATAATAGGGGATATTTTCTGGGTCTGCACTCAGGTGTATTAGACTCAGTAAGCAGCATGAATCTCAGAAAATTGGCCACATTCCTTCACAGGTGTATACTCTGATCTATCCAATTTTCTGATCATAGAATTCCTGCAGTGCAGAAGGAGGCCATTCAGCCCATCGCTTCTGCACCACCTCACCTAGCACTGTGGAGTAGCAGTGCAAACCACTGGGCCACCATGCCATCTGATATTTGTAGAATGCAGGTAACCCACCTAGCCTGGGCCCAGAACACCTCCCATAAAGTTTCTATGGCAACATCATGGGGGAACATTAGCAAAGCACTGTGGAAATCTGAAATTTAAAAGAAAATGCTGAACACACTCTCCACCAGCAGTGTCAGGGGAGAGAGAGACAGGGTTAACATTTCAGGTGGAGTGACCTTTCATCAGAACCCTTCGAGTGAAGAAATGTGTCCTCATCTTGGTCCTAAGTAGCTAATCCCTGAGACTGTCCTGTCTGGTTCTAGCCGGGTGGATCAGCCTCTCAGCGTCTGCCCTGTTTAGAGTATTTATTTGTTTCACCTGTCATCCTTCTAAACCCAAAGGAATGTAGGCCTAGACTACACAAGCTCTCCTGTCATCTGAGGAAAGGGGTCTTGTAAATTCTTGCTGCACTTCTCAAGGTACCAGTTCTGATGAAACTCAACCTGAAAGTTAAGTGTCTTTCTCCCCACAGAAGCTGCCTGACTTGCTGCGCTTTTCCAGCACTTCTTGTTTGAGTTTCATGGGGGGAGACCATCACCTTTAACATCTCCCCACTCCCCCCCACCGCCCAACACCCTCTCCAAATTATACTGCATCTTGATTGGTACAAATGTCTCTTCATTGAAGCTGCTCTGTCTTGTGGAATTCACCACATAACATCACTACAAGGAAGGCAGCCCAGCGCAAGTAGTGTGGAAAATGATTATGGCCTTGCCAGGGTCACCCACAACCCACAAACAGAATTGTTGGTCTGAGGCAGAATACTGTGTGGGATACCACAAAGCCTCAGGAATGCGGGATTCAATTATATTGTCTATGTTGATATAGTAGCTTGTGTTTCTATTGTACCTGCATCTCTACTTATCAAAATCTATAATCAGAGCAGGTCGCCGGTCGTATTACTGAGTGAATAAAAGGTTACGCTGCCTTATGCTGTGTAATGTAGAATAGATTATCAGGGACAGAGTGAGTGAATGTCCAATTGACTTTCTATTACGCAATATTCCATGGCTTACTTTTGTGGACATTTCAAGTTGTTGGCTTTATTTGTTTATGCTTGTGGAAGCATGAGCTCAAAAGTAACCATTAGCAACTTTTAAAGTTCAGGATATGCAGTAAGATGTTCAATGTGAGGTTGTAGGGAGCAGAGAAGTGCTGTATTCTTGAGAATATTGGACAGGGAGGATTGCATCTTGGGACTATTGAGGGGGTGCTGGGGACCAATTCGAGTGGCATCATGGGCAGAAGGGCAGAGCTAAGGGGATCATTGGGACTCAAACGGGAATAAACAGAAAGAAATCCCACAACACCAGCTTAAAGTCCAAACAGGTTTATTTGTAGCAAAAGCTGCAAGCTTTCGGGACAGCCTGTCCTGTCGTCAGGTGGCTGGGAGTTCTGACAAAGGGACAGCCTGTCCTGAAAGATGACGGCTTTTGCTACAAATAAACCTGTTTGGACTTTAAGCTGGTGTTGTGGGATTTCTTTCTGTTTTACCCCAGTCCAACGCCGGCATCTCCACATCATGACTTAGATGGGAATAGCAGGATGTGAGAGTATTGGGAATGGGATAGTTTGGCATATAATAGTGGAGTGGGGCCTTGGATTTTGGGAACCAGAGAAATGGTGCCTTGATGTTGTGGTGTGGCAGAGATATTGGAGTCTCAAAGCACTTTGAGGGGTTCTGGAATATGGATGCAATGGGTCAGAAATCATAGGATTGCTGGACTATGTAAGCCATAGGGCACTGCTTGTAGCTTGTGGAAATTGGAAAAGAGATTTTAAAGTGTGGGAGCAATGAGAATTGAAAGGAAGATTTGAAACAATGAGCAAGACAGAAGAGTCTGAAAACTTGGGGAGCTGTCAGTATGGAACCATTGAATGGGTTGTGCTGGGATTTGGGAGTGGAGAGAAGTCTCCTGAAATGCAGCAATATTGTGACCCATAATGGATGAGTGGCTATGGAGGTGTCATGGGGAAGGTATGAGGGATCACGGAGTGCTGAGGAGGGTAAATGGATGTAACCTAGCATAGAGGTGTATGAGGGGACATTAATATAGAACACAGACAGTACAGCACAGTACAGGCCCTTCAGCCCTCGATGTTGTGCCAAGCTATGTCCGAACTCATGATCAAGCTATCCCACTCCCTATCAGTCTGGTGTGTTCCATGTGCCTATCCAATAACCGCTTGAAAGTTCCTAAAGTGTCCGACCCCACTATCCCAGCAGGCAGTGCATTCCACACCCCAACCACTCTCTGAGTAAAGAATCTACCTCAGACATCCCTCCTAAATCTCCCACCATGAACATTATAGTTATTCCCCCTAGTAATGGCTACATCCACCTGAGGAAACAGTCTCTGCACATCCACTCTATCTATCCCCCTCATCATCTTATCAACCTCTATTAAGTCGCCTCTCACCCTCCTCTGCTCTAAAGAGAAAAGCCCCAGCTCCCTCAACCTTTCCTCATAAGACCTACTCTCCAAACCAGGCAGCATCCTGGTTAATCTCCTCTGCACTCTCTCCAATGCTTCCGCATCCTGAGTTGGCATGGGGAGGCAATGGAGTGTGCACACAGGTGAGGAGGGAGGGCTTGCCGGTCTAGAAGCTTCTGAAACAACTGGTATAAAGTCACAGAGAACTGAGGTGTGCATTCTAACTGGCCTGCCTCAACAATCTGTGCTCCCGTGGCCTCCTCCAGGACTTCTGGAGCGGGTAGGCCTGACTTCATCCCACACCAACCCCCCGGAATGAAAATTGGGCCATTCAGCATTTGTTTTAATGAGGTGGGTGTGGTAATCGGGCAACTTCCAGATTCAAGCTACTCCAGACTCAAAAGTGAAAATCTGGCCCACTGACAATGAAATTCCTCATAAGCTTCTATCTCACACTAGACAGGGTAGACCAGACAAGAATTATACCCTGCGTCGGTGATGGTATCAGTTGGATAGCACACTGCATCATTAAGTTTACGAGTCTCTTATTAGACAAGACTGGAAGAAGGCCATGAGATTTCTTCAGGACTCAACAGAGAAGGCTCGGTTTGGGCCCTCCCCTTTGCACTCTGGGTGACCTAGCTTTCTTTGTGGAGTTGGGAGTATTGAAGTAGATTGGCTTTAGTGGGCAGTCGAGTGACAATGAAATGTGTGTTATGTTCATGGAGAGATGGAGATAAGATCAAGCGATCGAGATTTTGAGAGAATTGTTAAACATAGCAGATTGCAAGCTCCTTATCTCTAGATCCAGGGGGTAGGAAAACAAATTACTAAATGAATCACTAAATGATGGGTTTCCTGTGGACAGGAAATCATTAAGACAGTGTTGGAAAGTGGCCTGCACGGGGCTCCCTTCTTCTGCAATAGATTACTTCAATGTTTTGATCATAGCTGGGAAATGTCTAAGCCTTGTATGCTCATGATGATCTTTAATGCAGTACATATACACATTCAATAAACCAAAGATATAGAACCAGGGGAAAAAATAAACCAAGAAAAGCATTTTAATCTTTACCATTACCTTGGAGTTTTCATTTTAGGTAGCTGCTGTTTGAGTCTAATCAAATAATAGACTCAAACCAAGGCAAGCAAACTATTTTAATCTTAGAGAAGCGAATAGATAAGCACATTTAAAGTCTTCAAAGTGCTTTCATACAATCTGGACTCTAACAGAGTTTCGTTCTTGTGAGCACTACTTGCTTAACCTGTGACATTATGAGAATGTAAGAGCATTCAAGTTGTCTTAATTTAGCAGGGCAATGTTGATGAATTGTGATTTTCATATCCTTCCCAACAGTGTTTATATCTGGGTTGCTTTCCTATCCTGAGTGGCATTTTTGGGTTAAAGATGGTCTATTGGAGGGTGCATTTCAGAAGAGATCGTGAGAAACCGGACAAAACAGAAATAATGGGCTGCATTTCTCACAGTATTTTGTGGTAGTGTGGTTGAGTGATTTAAGAAGCTGGATTCCAGGTTCCAGTTCGAATCCCACCCTTGCCCAAGGCTTGTTGGCATTTGAGACACTTCAGTAAATACCTTTGTACGGACGAGTACCAGCTTCACTTTAAAAAAATGTCTACTTGAAGTGTACCAACTCATAACAGGCCTCAACAGGGTAGATGCAGGAAGAATATTTCCCCTGGCTGGGACTTCTAGAGTCACCTGATACACTGACAGTGCTCCGAAAGCTTGTGGCTTGTGCTACCAAATAAGCCCCTTGGACTTTAACCTGGTGTTGTGAGACTTCTTCCTGGGAGTTCTAGAACCAGGGAACACAGTCTCAGAGTAAGGGGCAGGCTAAATAAAAGTGAAATGAGGAGGAATTTCTTCAGTCAGAGGGCGGTGAATCTTTGAAATTCTCTTTGGAATTAAGATAATCTCAAATATCTTAATTCTCTACCTCCAGTATTCTTTACTAACTCATCAACACATATGGTGTGCATTCAGTTTGTTTAATTTGTTCCGGGATTTTTTAATTCTCTTGTTACCAGGACATTGCTGGGTAGATGGATTGATTGTTTTACTGCAGGGAGCCAGGGTTGTGGAGATTCATATTCATTGGGCAGGATTTTATGGCCTTGCTCATCCTGAAACCTAAAATCCTGCCTAAGGTGAAAGGGACCTCTCCATGGTCTGCCCCTTGCCTGCTCCAATTCCCATGGCTAGCGGGATGATAAAATTCTGGCCATTGAAGATGTTCAATGTAGATGTCAATAGATTTTTGCATAAGGGTTAGTTTGCTTTGAGGTTGAAGTTGAGCCATGATCTCGTTCAGATGCGAATAGCCAACTAAGCTAAGTTGAGCCATGATCTAGTTCAGATGCGAATAGCCAACTAACCTCCATACTAAGGTGGCAGCATAGAAGACGAGTTTGCAGAGTTGAAAATACAAGCCAAAATGTAATATAATAAAGGTTAACCCAGGACACTGACAGATAGACCAGAATTGTTGGGTATGGACCTCACAGAAAGCATACGAATGTCAGAACAAGTGGTAGACAGTTGGTAGACAATGGAAAGAAAATACGCATTGTGGTCCTTTCAGCAGCAATAGCGTGGAGCTAGGGGAATTGTGTCTGTTGTCCCTGCACTTCTGGACAGTTGGAAAAGATCAATACAAAAGTATTTTTGCAAATGATGAAGGCTAAGGCCAAATTATTAACAACAGGGATTTTAGTTCCTCATATTAGAAAACAAAAAAAGGGGAGGGAAACCTTAAAAAAAATTCTTATTCTGAATGTGCCGCAAAGTTGTTTCTTGACTGTTTCAAACATCGACAGTCACTGACCGTCTTGGGTCTACTTTTTAGTGGTGACCTATATTACATATTAGAAGCAAAAAGCATCAAGAATCCAGTGAATCTAATGGTACGCTTGTGAGGTTATGAAACAAAAGGTCAATGCTACAAAATACATTAGGCTTTAAAAGAGTAGACTTTGAGTGAAGCAGGATTTTATAGTCGGAATTGAAACAACAATTGTTGAAAGCTTTACAGTAGATAAGTGGGAACTATTAAGGGACAAGTGACAACTATAGTTCCTTTGGACTAAATCAGAGCAGGTTATAATACAACAATGTGGTCAAGATGGTACTATTAGGAATAAACATAAAGCTTAAAGGAGCAAGGAATCTTGATAGCAGGCAAATTAAAAAATGAGAAAAACAGGACCAGACAACCATGACAAGGCAAAAGAAACTATTAAGTATTTGATTTGATTTATTATTGTCGGTCACGTATTGGGATACAGTGAAAAGTATTGTTTCTAACACACTATACAAAATTTACTGCTCACAGAGTACATAGGGGAGAAGGAAAGGATAGTGTGCAGAGTATTAAAAGGGCGTAATTAGAAAGTTTAAAAGAGTTAGAGTTCAATTTTAATGGCATAGAATGGGAGTAAAAGATGCAATTAGAAGCTATGCTGGGGACAGCTCGCAAGAAGTCACCTCACTTCAGCGCCAACTTTCTTTCTTATATTGCAGTTACTTAAATATTGCAATTCATGACAATATCTCAATACTTTTAAGTACATAAATAGTAAATAACTGCTGAGAGAATCCACTGGTTACTTTAAATAAACAGCTGGAGACTGTAATTTGGGGAAAAACTGCACTGGTTACTTCTTGACAAGAGGTCCAATGACAGCAAGGTAGAATCCCTACTTCTAGGCCAAAACCTTCATGTTTAAGACGAACGTCAGGACTTGATCACCATGGAAACTACATTTGTAATGTGGCCAAACAAGTTGACCCTCAGCCTGTAAATCCTTCCAATATGCCTGATGGCAGGCAATTTCTCAGTCAGCCACACTGCAGAAGGTAATGGCAAACCACTGCAGTACTTTGTCAAGGATAATCATGTACCAATCCAATGGAAGTCCAGAGTTACCAATGCCCTTTTCGGACCTGGTACGAGAAAGAGGAGTTATTCCATATGTGCCTTGATTGACAGAGAAAGGATAATCACTAAACAAGTAGTTATGTCCAGAAAGTGAAAGATGAGGAAAAACACTTGCATTAACGTAGCACCTTGCATAGACTTACCTGACAAATTAATTTAAAAATGTAATTATTGCTGTCACACAGGCAAATATGGCAATCAAATGGCACTCACTGGACAAACAACATAGAAAGCAAAATACTGTAAGTGCTCAAAATATTAAAAACAAAAAGAAAATGTGAGAAAAACTCAGCAGGTCAGACAGCATCTGTCAAGAAATAAGCAGTTAACATTTCAGGTCGATGACCTTTAGTCTAGAACTGGGAAAAAAAAATGGAGATGCAACAGGTTTTAAGCAAGGACAGAGCTATGAAAAGGACAAAACGGAAGATCTGCGATAAGATGGAAGGCAGGAAAAATTAAATGACAAAAGGGAAAATGAAGGCAAAAGGAGATCATAGAATCCCTTAAGCACAGAAGGAGGCCATTCTGTCCATCTAGTCTGCACCGACAATGATCAGACCCAGGCCCTATTCCTAAAACCCCACATATTGAATATTAATCTTGCTAATCCTCTGACACTAATGGACAATTTAGCATGGCCAATCTGCCTAACTTGCACATTTTTGGAGTGCGGCAAGAAACCGGAGCACCTGGGGAAACACACACAGACACGGGGAGAATGCACAAACTCCACACAGACAGTGACCCAAGCAGGGAATTGAATCTGGGTCACGGGGGCTGTGAGGCAGCAGTGCTAACCACTGTGCCACCGTGCTGCCCTCAGATGTGAAAGGGCCAAACATATCTGCAGGGAGCTCAGAGATTTGCACAGATTGGGGAGGACTTTAATTATCCTAATACCCTTTATCCATATCGATTGGGTTAAGCGGGGAGACGGAGGGGGGGGGCGATAGGAATTTCTGAACTGTAGTCAGGAGAACTTCCTTGATCAGTACGTTCTCAGTTCAAATAGAAAGAAGGCATTGTTGGATCTGAAAATGAGGTGGCCAAGTGAACCAAGTGTCTTTGTGGGGGATCATTTGAGTAAGAGTGATCATCGTATCAGAAGGTTTAGATTGTAATGGAGAAAAGCAAGGAACAATCTAATGCAGAAATTTAAAACAGAAAGAGAGGCTATTTCAATGCAGTGAGAAGGGATTTAACCAGAATAAAATGGAATCAGAGGCAGAGCTGCAGTGGAACAATGGGGATATTTAAGGAACAGGTACCTCATGGACAGGGAAGTTACATTCCAATAAGGATGAAAGCCAAGGGAGCCAAATGATGATGACAGAAATAGAGATTAAGATTAAACAAAAAAGGGGTGCCCGATTCATGTTAGTTTCATTTTCTTCAGCTGAAAAGCTGGTCAAACACAATAGGCTGAGAGGGGAAGTGAAGAGGAAAATAAGACTGGCAAAGAGAGAGTGTGAGAATAGAATTTCAGTCAACATAAAAAGCAATGTAAAACTGTTCTACAAGCATTCAGTTAGTCAACAGGTAGTAAGAGATATGGTGGAATTTTCCATTCTAGAGACGCAGGGTGGAATTCTTCTATTTTGAGATTAAGTGTGGTAGTGGATGACTCTGGCAGTGCCTTTCCCACCAACCAGAATAACAGGATCCCGGTGCCAGATTCTGTGCTTGGAACCTCATTAATTATGTACAGGTGAGATCCCCTCTGAATCTCCCGGCAAACAGATTCATTCATTCACTCTCAGTTGGCTTGTTCACTTGTTCCATATTTAAATACGAGTTCAGCACATTCATATCACTCTCTCCATTCCAGCAGTCTTCACCAAATTGTGCAGGATGCCAGCAACCCAGAGGGAAGAAGCTAGTTGCCTCAAGAAGAAGTCTGTTCCTTGATTCAACCACCCTCCCCCCTGAGCCCATCACCTGTGAGGCACTGTCATGTATCTGCCTAGTGACAGCAGTAGCCAGCATACAAAGGGTTGATGAGATGCAACATTTCCCAGTAATGAGATCAGCACACGCAATCAGGTGTAAATAGATATCATCAGGAAACAGATTATCTAGATGACTAAGAAATCAGAGGATTATACAGATGCTAATTTTGAGAGTGACAGAATATAAGAGATGCAGACAGCCCAAATACACAAAGGGGATAATCACAGAGGACCCATGGTATAATTGGCAGCACCTGCAGAACCAGGCAGGCTTAAGTTTTAAGTTTATCCAGTCATGTCACAAGTAGGCTTGCATAACACTGTAAGGAAGTTACTGTGAAAATCTCCTAGTCACTACACTCTGGCACCTGTTTGGGTACAGTAAGGGAGAATTTAACATGGCCATTGCACCTATCCAGCACATCTTTTGGACCACAGGAGTAAACCAGAGCACCCGGAGGAAACTCGTGCAGTCATGGGGAGAACGTGCAGACTCCGCGCAGACAGTGCCCAAGCCAGGAATTGAACTTGGATCCCTGGCACTGTGAGGCAGCAGTGTTAACCACTGTACCACCCCGCTTGCTTAACATCTCACAGTCGAGAGTCCAGTCTAGCATCTAACAGCCAGAAAGACACTGTAACATCTAAGAGCTGGAAAGGCCAGTTTTACAGCTCACAGTCTGAGAAGCCATTTTAACATCTCAGGAGGTTTATAGCCAGGATTGTGCAGGAACCTGCACAAAGGCAGTTTAAATATCTCTCCTGGACTAGGAAAATACATTTCCCAGACTTAATCATCCACCTTATATTGTGTGGTAACTATAAACTGGATGCAACTTGTACATTTATTTAATTTGGATATTATCTGGGAACAGAAAAGTCTGAAGGAGTTCAGAAATCACAAATGTATATATTTTGGAACAAGGCGTAATTTCTATATAAATTGTGTGTGAGATTAGGAGCTCATGTATTTAATTGTCTTAGAGTGTTATAGTCCTAGTTGTGTGTATTTGTCTTTGGTTTAATAAACAATCTTTAATAATTGCCACATGACAATTGGGCTGGTTATTCCCACTGGGGGTTTTGCGTGACTCCTCATACTATTCCAAAACCAAAATGAAATAGCACCACAAACTGTTGTTTCAAATTGGGATGCCCTCACAGATAACATTCACATTGTTCACGACAGACACCCATGCCCCACTTGGGCCTCTCACCCACCGTGTCTGGAGTCTTCATCCATCCTTTTTCAGTGGACAATGTGGTATCACCCCCTTGTTTGTGAGCTGAGGTCTAGTTTCCCTCCCCCCGGTCTTCCTCTTCCTTCCATTACTCTCAAATGCCCTCCAAAATGGAGAACAATAAGGGCCAGGCAATAAATATTGACCCCCTCCCCCGGCCCACAGCAGTGCCCTCATCCCATAAGTGAAGTAAAAAGAATTATCCAGAGGGCTTGCCTCCATGTATTTTCATAGAAATTGAAACAAGCTAATGAAACTTCAGCATTTTCTTACCTTTTCTAAACTCGAGCACAGTTCTGAGGATTGGATAATGGCTAATGGAGGGTCAAGAGACCTTCAAGATTGTTATCGATAAAACGGTTTGAAGTCAGACACAGGAACATCTTTGAAATGATTTTGGAATCTAATGGGTGAACCTTTTTGAAAGGATAGTTGGTATGGATTCAGGAAGGTAGTCATGTTTGAGTAGCCAGCTGCGAATTTTCAAGCCTGCTGCCGACATGGTGGTCAGGAGAAATGCAGCTGATAAATGTTCAAGCTTTCAGTAAGCTCTTGACAAGGTTCCACCTAAGTGATTAATGGCTAGGGAACAATCGGCCCTGCTGGTCAAAGCAAGGCAATTCATGGCAAGAATTGAGATATTTTCTTGTGAAGGGAGTTACACAAGTATAAGTATGATTGCTTATAATTTATGGTAAGAAGTCAAGGTGTAGGAAAAGAAATATGCTGTTAAATCGACATTTTGATTAAAAACCAGAGAACTGAAGCCCCCTCTAAAGGAGAACCTACAAAATATTTGGAGATTAAGATCAGGACACCCAGGTATGAAGTTTGAAGCTCTTACTATTTTCCAGGTAGATTAAAAACCTAGAAGGGTGTGTCATAGTCAAAACATACAAATTTGGAATAGATAATATTCATTAAAAAGGCTTGCAGACATTTGGGATAAAAATACATAGGTGAAAGGGGAATGAGGTAAAGGTCAGTTAGATGTCACTCCTGTTGTGCACCATGTATAATCTACCTGTGGTCAGGTGACCCATGATCTCCAGTATTATTACAAAAATATTGATATCAGCCAACTATTAAAGACCGAGGAACAGCTGGTCCCAATCTTATCGAAAGGGTATTACCAGTCTTTTTGGACAAACTGTTCAAATACGGTGATAAAGACCTACAAATCCTTGGAAGTATGTGTCCAAGTTAGATTTGAAACTGTACTTAGAGATTTAAGCCTGTTTACGGAAGAGTCCTGTGAAGAGATTGGTAAGAGTTCAATACTGGAGTCTGACAAATACTGTTTTTCCTTGGTAAGTATTCAGTAAAGTTGTATTGCACCTTCAGCTGATTCTTGACTCCTTTGTCTATCTTACTGTACAACATGCCTAAGTTAAAAAGGGTTACTGCAAACAGGTCAAGGTTAATCAGGGTACATTTACCCACCTTTCACTTTACAACATGCCCTATTGTACATCCTACCCCACTTAATTAATCACTTCAGGAGACGTTTTATAAAATTTCTCCCTCAATGATAGTTAACAGATCTTTCTAATGACGACCTCCCCATACGGCCCTATTATTCAAATTGGCCCAATCACAGAGCGACCATTAAACTTAATGTAGTATTTGATCATTGCGGTATTTACTTATCTCTATAACTTGCTTTCCGATCCAAACGGCCATTCACTGTTTTCCTCCAAAGGAAGTCGGCTTTGATATTGGGATTTTCTCCAGCTGGCAATCCTCTGGCAAACTAAACTGCCCGAGCATCCTGAGATCCCAACAACAGGGCGACATCGCTCCCAAACCTCTCAACTAACAAACTTAGTCGACCATTCCCCGTCTTTTCCTGCTCTTTCTTTGTCCCGTCAACTTTCACATTCCTCGGCTGACATGCAAATAGTTAAGTGGAGGAAGCAGAGCGACATTTTTGTTCGTACCCGCTGTCTGTAAAACTGACCTCTGCTGTGGTCACATGTATTTCTCACGCTTCGCCATCCTTCACAAAAAAGATAGATGCCGACACAAAGCTGGGAACATTGCTTTATACTAACACCTCATTATTCATTAGAATGGAAATGCTCCCCCCCCAAACCCCACTATTCCACCTCCCGTGCTTTTGAGAGTAGCAAGCATAAATAAGACTAAATAAGGCGTCTTTTTTTTTACGCAAGCACAAAGAAATTGTTTCAGCAATGAAGTGCTTTTGCTGCACCCTCTGAGGTGACCTTACCGGTGTTGCCTGGTGTCGAGCTACATGGCAATGAAAAATTTACTAAAATACCATTGGTGATACTTGCCATACTGCATTAATTGGGATTTAGCTTCTCTGCCACGCCCCCTGTAGCATTACAATCTTCCATCACTGCAAATAGTAGGGAGGAATTAATTGTTTAAAATCATGTCATTAAAATCTACTAATGTGACACATCGTAGCACTAATGCTATTTAGCAGGCCTACAAAAAGAATCAAATTCTGCCCCCTGATATCTAATTCATTTCTTTGCATGGCATTTCAGATAATATAACTATTTTTCAAAATATCACAATGACTCTCAAAACAGTAATTTCTCTTTATTAAGTTCACCTTTGCCATGCAAGGCTCCAAATTAAAGAATGTGAAAAGACAAATGTGTGTGACAAGTTTATTTTTAGATGTAAATAATTCATTAATATACAGCTTGTGTTTATATTAATATCTTGAATGGTACAGATCTTCAATTAGGCTCTGTTTGCACTGCTACACAGAACAGCACACAGCTCCAATTAAGCAATGTTAATGAACTTACCCAGAGTAAATCACTGGCTTCATTGGTATCCTGACTGAAACTGAGCTTCAATTAAGCTTTGTTCAGATTGGAGGACAGAGTCGGAAGCAGATTCAATTATGCTATGTTTACAGTGACACCCAGAACAATACAGTGCTGGTACCCAAAGCAGCATAAAGCTTCAAATGATGATATACTGCATTCCTAAAGTAATACAAATTCAGCTGGACAGTGTTGACAATGCTGCAGAGCTCAATTAAACTGTTGACTTTGGTACACAGAGGAGAACATCAACATTAAGTTCATCAGAGGGATAATAATTGGGCAATTGTACATCTTAGATGTCCAAACACAACCTTTTTTTAAAGTCTAAGTTTATTTATTCATGTCACAAGCAGGCTTGTGACACTACTAATACTGCAGTGAATTCACTGCGAAAATGCTTGTATTGCAAATAAAGAGTCGATTTTCAAATGAGACAAAAACTTGCTCTGGGCTGCAAGCAGAGAGTGGTCAAGGATGCACATAATGTTGGAGCTTAATTCTTCCTGAAATGGTGCAGCCTCTGTGTAAAATATCAGGCACATGCCAAAATTGCAATCACCCACTTACACTGAAAAAAAAATCTCACTTGCTTCTTGTGCAGTAATTCTGCAACAGCCATAGGGCGAACCATCAGAGACTCCTATTCTTTCACTCTCTCAGTGTGTTCAACAGAACACAGCTGATGAAAGGAGCAGAGTATGTGATGAGAATGCCATTTGTTACTCCTTGCAGATTTCAGTGCTTGATTGAACTACCACTTTTTTTTCCTCCAGTAATTGATGGAAATTGTCTAAAATGGGATAAGAGAAGCTGAGAGGAACTGAAACAAGCAAAGAATATTAAAAGATACATTTTAAATATTTAACTCTGTACTCCTTATTGTAACACTAAACGATACACCATGACATCAATTGCACACAACTCCTCCAGCAGAGAAACTACATTAAATGCCCTCTGTGCAAGCCAGCTCTTGCATTAATACATTTGTTGGATCTTTCTAAATATATGGCTTTCAAGAGAGTGCCTGATGTCATCAGTTGCCGTAAATCATTTACACTGCAATGTATTAAAGCCATAAAATTGTGTTTTGTTTTACTTTTAGACCATAATTGTAGGCAATGTCAAATGCTAAAAACTGCCAGCTTTTTTGATAGACCACAGAAGTAAAACTACCATTTAGAATCTGTCAGGCCAATTAGCCAAAGCCTTTACTCTATAATTTCTTGATTACAACCTATATCATTTAAAAATAGGCCAGATGTTGATGCTTTATCATCAACAACAATGGGGGTGATAGACCAACATGCAGTTTTATAGCAATAAATACTTGAAGTAACACGGTGGGGTGGGGTGGGGTGGGGAGTGGTGCTACGAATTCAATCGCTCAGCATCGTAAGAAGGGAATTTAGCAGAAACATCTTCACCCAAAGCAAGATTAGAATATGGAACCTATAGCTACATGAAGTGGTTGAGGAGAAAAGCACAGTGCGTTAAAAAGGAGGGGCATATGGAGGTTGGAGGGAGAAAGGAATAGAAAGATATTCTGCTGAAGTGGGGTGTTGAGCATAGACATCAGTGTTGACTAGGTGGACAGATGTGGACCGCACAGTGATTAGCACTGCTGCCTCCTGGTGCCAGGAACACAGATTCGTTTCCCAGCTTGGGTCACTGTCCGTGTGGAGTCTGCACGTTCTCCACATTTCTGTGTGTGTTTCCTCCTGATGCTCTGGTTTCCTTCCACAGTTTGAAAGACGTATTGGTTAGGTGCACTGGTCGTACTAAATTGTCCCTCAGGGTATCCAACTGAGTGCCCAAATGTGGCAACTAGGGGATTCTCACAATAACTTAATTTTAAGGTTAATGTAAACCTTTTTGTGACACTAATAAAAATTAGGGTGTGCACAGTAAGAAGTCTCCTGACACCAGGTTAAAGTCCAACAGGTTTATTTGGAATCACGAGCTTTCAGAGCACTGCTCCTTCATCAGGTGAGTGTGATGACTTCTTATTGTGCCCACCCCAATCCGACGCCAGCATCTCCACATCAAGAAATAGGTTGGTCCGTTTGTAAGGTTGATGCAATTTTACAAAGCATCAACGGTATATTAAGCCTACCAGTTAGTGCACAGTTTTGATTGCAATAGTTGATTCTCTAAGTAGACAAGTAATAAGATGTTTGATTCTCAATAATATGCCAGTACAAATAGGCCAGTGGAGGTGATTGAGAAAACGGACAACTACAGAAAGTGAGGAAGGTTTACAGCCCAACAAAATGGCCTTCACCATGGTGGTCAACCTATGTGGAGATTGCTCAGCAGTTGAAGGTGGTTTTAGTTAAGGGACGGTCAATGTTGTGAACCAAAGAACAAAGGAGATTGTTTTGAACCCACTAGGCCAGAGGAGGAACTGTGGGAGATCTCCAGTATATGGAATAACAGGGTTAGAAGAATGTTCACAGCTGTTTAGCCTGGATTTGTGACTAGAATGACAGCAGAATGAGTTCTATTCCTGTCTCTGGTTTTAAAAAAAATCTTTTCTGCATCTGTTTTGCCTTCAAAGAACATCGTAATCAGACTGATGGCATTTATTAATAGATTCACAGAATAATACAAACGCTTATGACATTCATTCTGTCATGTACTAACCATCTTGTCAATACCTAACATTTATGTTGCTCTTTATATTGCTGAGAAATTCTGGTGATACATTATAAATAAAAAAAAACCTTTATCTCTTCACAGATGAAGGTCCAGATATCAATAATGCCCAGCAAAAAAACAACAGACCATAACCAATCCTAATGACTGTTACTGTTCCAGGCACCTGCACAGAAACTGAAGTAGTAAGTGATATTGAGCCATTGCGACACAAACATTCACATGATGTTTCCAATGGTTGAAGGTGAATGGAAGAGGCAAATGAAATATTATAGGGATCATAGATCGAGATACCAATAGAAGAATAGATGATTATGGAGCCTGATCTTCAAAGTAAAATGGTTTGAAGTAGTAAGATACTCAAACTGCAAAGTGGATCAGAGGTTGGCAAGGTCCCTCTCTGACATATGCTACAGGTGAAACCATTGAATATCTGCACAGAAAACAATACAGAGGAGATGATATTAAATTGATGTATTGTATATCTATATTAAATGGTAAAAAATTGCAGCGTGCTGCTGTGCAGAGGGACCTGGGTGTCCTTGTGCAGGAATCTCTTGGTTTGCGGGTGCAGCAGATAATTAAGAAGGCAAATGGAATTTTGCCCTAGAGGGATGGAATTTAAAAACAGCGAGGTTATGTTGCAGCTGTATAAGGTGCTGGTGAGGCCACACCTGGAGTACTGTGTACAGCTTTGGTCTCCTTACTTGAGAAAGGACGTACTGGCACTGGAGGGGGTGCAGAGGCGATTCACTAGGTTGATTCTGGAGTTGAGAGGGTTGGCTTACGAGAGACTGAATAGCCTGGGGCTATATTCATTGGAATTCAGAAGAATGAGGGGAGATCTTCTCAAAACATGTAAGATTATGAAGAGAATAGGTAAGATAGAAGTAGGGAAGTTGTTTCCACTGGCAGGTGAAACTGGAACTAGGGGGCATAGCCTCAAAATAAGGGGAAGCAGATTTAGGACTGAGTTGAGGAGGAACTTCTTCACAGAAAGGGTTGTGAATCTGTGGCTATCCCTGTCCAGTGAAGCAGTTGAGGCTACCTCATTGAATATTTTTAAGACACGGATAAATACATTTTTGAACAGTAAAGGAATTAAGGGTTATGGTGAGTAGGTGGGTAAGTGGAGATGAGTCCACTAAAAGATCAGCCATGAGGAGCCAGATGGCCTACTCCTGCTCCTAGTTCTTATGTTCTTATATTAGGTAAGCTTTTCAAAAGCCCCCACATCCAACCATCCTCGTCCAGTGAGAATGGAACACATGGGGCTGATAAAATATCGGCAGTGTGGCACTCATGTTGTGTGGATGTCTTGCTTTTGTCAGGCACCTTTCACCCAATATATGAAATTCTCGCCTAAGATAGGTGGAGACCGTACTGACATTCAAAAGTTATCAGAGTAATTTTCCCAAAGAAAATGGCAAAGTATCAGGTTCAGACAAAGCCCTACCACCTGGCCCCGCCCTTTTGCCTGCAGTAGTGCCAACCTGGCAGTATCAACCAGGTAGCGTGCCAGGGCACTGCCCAGTCATATCCCAGATCATCTGAGGTGTTGGCGGGGTGGGGGGTGGGGAACGGTGGTTTGGGTGGCTACACTGGCCTCTGTGCCCCAGTATGGTCATCTTGACTGCTGGAGACCAGTAGTGATTCCCACTGGCGTGACATTAGACCGGCAGGGGACAGGAAGATCTTAAACTGGGATCTCCCTGCCGCAAAGCCCGTTATGGTGCTGTCATGACAGTACCTGGCCACAATGGGGTTTGCACCGGCAGTGAACAAACCCTGAAATTGCCCCCCCACCCCCGAACATTAATCAGCCTCTGACAACATTTTAATACAGTAAGAAGTCTCAAAACACCAGGTTAAAATCCAACAGGTTTATTTGGTAGTAAATGCCACTAGCTTTCAGAGCGCTGCTCCTTTGCCAGGTGGGTGGGTAGTTCTGATCTGGTGTTTTGAGACTTCTTACTGTGTTTACCCCAGTTCAATGCCGGCATCTCCACATCATGACATTTTAACCAACAACAGTGAGATCAGTGGCCCAGTGCTAGTCTTCAAAGGAAACATTGCCCTCATGATGATGAACAGGCCCAGAAATGGTGTGTTCCCTCACTCTCTACCCTCATCCACTCTGCTAGTGGGGATCGTTCCCACGGGTCCTCAACTTCCTACTTTATTCACCCAACCTCCACCCGTCTGCCTGATAGATTTGTTGCCAGGTTTGGCCCATTTAAACTGGACCTGGGAGTTAAAACGGAATGGGTCTCTCTCATCAACAAACTGGAAAGGACAGGAAGCTTGCCCCCTGGCCCATGCTCGACACTCTCACCAAGTGAAAACGAGTTCTGTGATGGGAAGTCCAAATCTGAGATGGAATTTAACGGCCCTGTCATGGCTGGAGAACGTGGCAAGTGGTTCAAAACTCCATTGACTTTGGCGGGACGGGGAAGTAGGATGGGCTGTAAAATAGAGCCCTTGGTCTTCAGGCTGGTTCTGAAATGGCATTGCTTTGGAGAGAGAATGCAGTCATCCGTTTGGTAAAACTCATAAATGTTCACTAACTTTGCCTTGGCCTGATTGCTACTGGACAGAAGAATACTATCAATAGAGGCAAATCTTTAATTATTATAAAGTTTAAAGTTTATTCATTAGTATCACAAGTAGGCTTACATTAACACTGCAACAAAGTTACTGTGATAGATTTTGTGTTCAAGAATTACAGAGGAGTGGTGTCGGGGTGCCCATTGTCATGTCGGGCCAGAGGGTGGGTTGGGAGGTGAGGGAGAATGGGTGCGAGAGGTCCCTAGGAGGAGGTGGCAGGGCTCGGTCTGGGTATTTATAATAGTTACACCCTTTTAACTATTTCATTAAATTTATTACATTTATTCATTAGTGTCACAAGTAGGCTTACATTAACACTGCAATGAAGTTACTGTGAAAATCCCCCTAGTCGCCACACTTCGGCACCTGTTCGTTGAGGGAGAATTTAGCATGGCCAATGCACCTAACCAGCATGCCTTTTGGATTGTGGGAAGAAATGGGAGCACCCGGAGGAAACTCCGCACAGACAGTGACCCAAGCCAGGAATCGAACCTGGGTCCCTGGTGCGATGAGGCAGCAGTGCTAAGAGGAATCAAAGAAGAATTGCCCAGCACATCATTAGGCTTCCTGGCAAATGCAGCCAGGGATTTATGACCCTTCATATTAATATGTGCAATATGGAATTGATTGTGGGAAACCCATTAAAGTAACTGGTTGGTGCCTAAGCATTTGAAAATGTGCCTAAGAGTCATTGAAGTAAGGTGGATAGTCAGGCAATTTTATTTCCCCTCCAGTCCAACTGAGCTTTTTTTGACTGTTTCACTGAACCATCTTCCCACCCCCTCTCCCCCCACCCTATTCTGAGCAAATATCTAGACACCGCACCCAGGATGTGGTACGTCAACTTCTCTCCCTCCTTATATATTTTCACGTCCTGAGCTTGAGCCATTTCCTGCTAATCCAGCCCATGACACGCACACAATCAGCCTGCGGATTTTCTCCTTCATTCAAATCAAAAGCCACGGTATCTGTTTCGATGCACCATTTACATCTGGTGAACGTGATGTGATAATGGGATATAAGTTGCTTGGCTCCATTCATTGTATAAATATTTCATCCAACAGGTCTTGGCTCACTTACATTTCCTTCCTCTGCAAATCAGCGAAACAGCTACGGAAGTCCAAAATCAAGTCTAATACATGATGACAACAGGAAAATAGCCATTTCAAATTGGCTTCTATTTCATGTGTATATTTATAGGACAGCCTGTGTTAATCAAGACTTGTAAACTGTAGAAAAGCTAATGCAGGGCGAAGAATTGCTCTTGTCATTATATGTAGCAACAATATAAAATGCATTCAAAAGGACCACGTTTCCAAAGTTATTTCACACAGTGACCTGGGGTATCTCCCTCCATTAGTAACATTGCTTTATTAGTGAAGAAAAATGTTTCCGACTTTTTAATCTTGGAAACAAACAAAAAGCAGAGTATACTGCTACGACTGTGGTGTGATTTTATTATTCATTCCTGGTTCATGGGCATTGCTGGCTGGCCAGCATTTGTTGCCCATCCCTAGATACCCAAGGGCAGTTGAGAGTCAACCACATCGCTGTGGCTCTGGAATCATACGTAGGCCAGCCCAGGTAAGGATGGCAGATTTCCTTCCCTAAAGGACATTTGTGAGCCAAATGGGTTTTTCCAACAATTGGCAATAATTTCATGGTCATCAGTAGATTCTTAATTCCAGACATTTTTACTGAATTTAAATTCCACCACCTGCCATGCCGGGATTTGGGTTTCCAGAACATTAGCTGAGTTTCTGGATTAATAGTCTAGCAATAATTCCACTAGGCCACTGTTCTCCCCATACACATCATAGCACTCTCATTATCATTTTATTTTGATGAGGGCACTATGTCTATTTTTCCAGCTGCTTTAACTCACATTATCATACGATCTTTCAAGATAATCCAGACAAATTAAAAGAAATACTGCACTTATAATTTTTTTTTGGTGGGGGGCTGGGAGCGGGTGACACTAATTCCGATTGATGAGTGTCTTTCTCTCAGATGCCAGTTGAAACATTGCCAGCTGCCAAGAATATTGCCCATGTTAACACTGCTGCCTTACAGCGCCAGGGACCCAGGTTCGATTCCCAGCTTGGGTCACTGTCTGAGTGGAGTTTGCACATTTTCCCCTTATCTGCGTAGATTTCCTCCCACAGTCCAAAAAAATGTGTGGGTTAAGTGGATTGGCCATGCTAAATTGCCCCTTAGTGTCAGGGGGACTAGCTAGAGTAAGTGAATAGGGGTAATGGGGATAGGGGCTGGGTGGGATTGTTGTCAGTGCAGACTCAATGGGTCGAATAGCCTCCTTTGGCACTGTAGAATTCCATTATTCCATGTGGCCCTCACACCATTGGTAGCCTGAACCAACATCCAAGCTGGTAATGTTGGATTTGAAACCCAAAGTTATTCCCCCAAGGAAGTAATTTCACAGCGTGGATCTATTGTGAACACTTTGTTGGCAGGACTACTGGAAAAGCAATAAAAGGCCACAATATGCTGGTTAGGAGAATGCTGTTTTGAAGCTGATTGTGTTGATAGTTTTGAAATACAGTCGAAGTCGACAAAAATTGGACACCACAACTTTCAAATCAGTGGAAGGTGGCACTGTAAATAAAAATACAATCTAAAAAGACTGACACTTCCATTTTTCAACCTTGCCTGGTAAAGGTTAATTATTTCTAACATGGTGAGTGATGGCAAAGGATCGCAGCCACCTTATATCAATCTGGCACAGGCTGGTACTGCTAAGAGGTTTCAGTGTAGTGCATTATGATCACAAGTCTACAGAAAAATCAATTTTTAATTGAGTGTATTATTTGAGAGGCCCAAGCTGTCCATCATATCCTGCTAATGGAATTTCCATCCGTCTTTACTGCTGACACAAGCAGGATTCCACCTCATCTACCACCCGCATTTAATCACCCAGCTCACACTTCACTGGAAAGGAAATTAACTCTTAAGGTACATTTGTATAAGAGGCAAATGTCCACTATCTGGAAAGTAAGGGAATCGGGCCATTTATGTGCTTATTCTCTGTAACAGAGTCAACCATTTTATAGCTCATCCACCTCTCCATTCCCAGTTGACGGAATATATACGAACCCAGTTTCAGTAATCAATCGCTTCTTGCTTATCACACTGAGATGCAAATGCTGCAGATTCTGTGGACGATTTTTGTGTGGCTCGGTTGCAGATTATCTGGCTTCAGTTTACTTTTTTCTTTAAAAAGCACGTCGGGTTGTCAGATATTCACTGACATTAACAAGTGGAAGGACTGAGACATGTGGATGATGCACCAGTTTGTCAACACATCCTGCACCCTTATTATCATTTTATTTTGATGAGGATGCTGGACGGGATTTTACAGCCTTGCTCATCCCGAAACCATAAAATGGACCTTCCCATTGTCTGCCCCTTGCTCTCTCTGATTCCTGTGGTGGATGGGGCAGTGGAATTCTGGCTGCTATGTCTGTTTTTCTAACTGCTTTGACTCACATTATGATATGATCTTTCAAGATAATCCAGACAAATTAATTTTTAAAAAAGCTATGGTTATAATTTCTTTTGGTGGGAGTGAGGGGGGCGGCAGGCAGTGGTGGGGAGGGTGGTGGGGGAGGTGTTGGGCTGGGGTGATACTCAGACTCCAGTTGAAACATTGCCAACTTTTTCCCCATTCATGGGATGTGGACATCGCTGGTTAGGCCAGCATTTAGTACCCATCCCTAATTGCCCTTCAGTAGGTGGTGGTGAGCTACCTTCTTAAGCCACTACAGTTCATGCGGTGCAGGGTCACCCACTGTGCCGTGAGGGAGGAAGTTCAAAGAATTTGGCCAAGTCACAGTGAAGGAATGGTGATATATTTCAGAATGGTGAGTGGTTTGGAAAAAAACTTCTAGGTGGTGGTATTCCCACCTGTCTTCTGCTCTTGTCCTTCTAGATGGTAGTGGTCATGTGTTCGGAAAATACTGTATAATGATTGGTGGTGAGTTCCTGCAGTGCATTTCGTCGATGGTACACACTGTTGTAACTGTGCACTGGTGATGGAGGGAGTGAATGTTTGTGGATGAGCTGTCAATCAAGTGGGCTGCATTGTCCTAGATGGTATCAAGCTTCTTGTGTGTTGTTGGGGTGCATTCATCCCAGCAAATGAACAACATTCCATCACAGCCCTGACTTGTACCTTGTAGATGGTGGGCAGGCTTTGAAAAGTCAAGAGCTAAGTTACTGTCCACAGGATTCCTAGTTTTTGACTTGTTCCTGCAGCCACAGTATTTATATGGCTAGCGAGTTCAGTTTCTGGTCGATGGTAACCCACAGGATGTTAAGAATGGGGGATTCAGTGACGCTATTGAATGTCAAGGGGCAATGGTTGGGTTCTCTCTTTGTGGAGTTGGTCAACGCCTGGCATTTGCGTGGAACAAATGTTTCCTGTCATTCATCTGCCCAAACCTAGATATTGTCCAGATCTTGCTGCATTTGGACATGGATTGCTGCAGTCTGTGAGTAGTCAAGATTAATGCTGAACATTGTGCAATCATCAGTATACATCCCCATTTCTGATCTTATGTTAGAAGGAAGATCACAGATGAAGCAGCTGAAAGTGGCTGGTCCAAGGACATCACCTGAGGAACTTCTACAGTGATGTTCTGGAGCTGAGATTTTTGATCTCCAACAGCTACAAACATCTTCCTTTATGCCAGGTATGACTCAAACCAGCAGTGCACTTTTCCCAATTCCCACTGACTCCAGTTTTGCTCGAATTCCCTGATGTCACACTTGGTCAAATGCCATGTTAATTCAAGGGCTGTGACTCTCCCCTTCGACTGAAAGATGACTCACCAGAGGGAGACATGGAGGAGACTGAGAACTCCTCATGCAATGAAGATCTGAAAGGACAGGAAGCTGAAGAGGGTGATGATGAGGAGCTTCATCCGCAGCATATTAGGGTCCTGTCATTGGTTCATTCGTTAGATTAATCCACCAATAGAGTTAACTGGGTTCCAATCTCCTGATGGATCTCTCATAGAATCATAGAATCCCTACAGTGCAGAAGGAGACCATTCAGCCCATCGAGCCTGCACCCACCCAGGCCCAATCCCCGCAACCCCACACATTTACCCTGCTTTTTCTCCAGACACTAAGGAACAATTTAGCATGGCCAATCAACCTAACCCACATATTCAACTGAAGAAGACTTAACCCAAAGGAAATTTATTGAAATCTTGTCCTGGCTGCCATGAAGGAGGGTTACTATTTGGGTACTTGGTTCAGCCTTCTCTAAGGAATGGATAGGCATACTTCTCCTGAACAGCATGGTGAGCAGTTTAACCCACCATAAAATGTGACTCTAGTCTCAGCTAATTCCTGACAATAGTATGTCACTCACCATAGCTGAAAGTTTGTTCCAAAAAACCATGGGCAGCCAACAATGGTGTCAAGCTTCTTGAGTGTTGTTGAGGCTGCATTCATGGTTCACGAACAATCTCTCTCTTGTAGAATTCATTACCACAGGAAGTAGTTGATGCCAAAACATTAAATGTATTCTAGAGGTGGCTGGATATAGCACTTGGGGCAAATGGGACCAAAGGCTATGGGGAGAAAGCAATATGAGGCTATTGAGTTGGACGATCAGCCATGATTATGATAAATGGTGGAGTAGGCTCGAAAGGCCAAATGACCTCCTCCTGCTCCAATCTTCTATATTTCTTTAAACTAAGGCAACAGCAAAGCCTGGCTGTTCAATATCTGCTCTACTCTTTACTGTAGATAGGTAACTTAAAAATAATCAGTTGATCCAACAAATACTAAAAATACATGACCAGCAGTTTTACAACTGAACAGCATCACAATATTACAAGAAATTGCTCATTTCAGTCAAGCATTTTACATACACTGTCCATTTCATTCTGGTGCCATCTATAGGAGATCTCTGGTGTCCAGAAACATTGATGTCATCAAGCAAGCTGAGCAGTCAATCAGAGTGAACAATTGTACCAAAACGTAAGCCAGGAAGGAAAACATTATCATTCACATTTTAATCGTAGAAGTTTATTTATTTGTCATAAGTAAGCTTACTTAACACTCCACTGATGTTACTGTGAAAATCCCCTAGTCGCCACAATCCGGCACCTCTTCGAGTACACAGAGGGAGAAATTAGTATGGTCGATGCACCTAACCAGCACGTCTTTCAGACTGTGGGAGGAAACTGGAACATCCAGAGGAAGTCCATGCAGATGTGGGGAAATCATGCAGACTCCGCATAGACAGTGACTTGAGCCAGGAATCGAACCCAGGTCGCTCGCATTGTGAAGCAAGCAGTGCTAACCACTGTGCTACTGTGCCACCCGAAGTGAAACATTGATAGATGTGGTACTAAGATGGGAGCTGGAATATCATAAACGAGGTTTAATTTTTAAATTATTATTTAAAACATCTGTGGAATTTGTGTCATGGAAGGAAACTTTCACTCTGAACTTCTAAAATAGCTTTTCAGGGTCAGGGAGATTGTTCAGCAGTGATTATGACTTAGTTTGCCATTATAAATTCAGTTACACTTCAATCACCAAGGCTTAACCTTTCCAATGATTTTTACTGTGAATAGTATGTAAAACATTGAAGTGTGCACATCAAATTGCTGATCCTACTTTGGCTGCATCCGTACCTTCTGTGAAGTAACAGTATAACCAACAGCAATTTCCAGATTTGTCTTCAACTGCACATGTTCAGATGCTAGAAATTGCTCTCGGTTTTACACACAGTAATGGCAACAAAAGGGCGGCACGATGGCACTGTGGTTAGCACTGCTGCCTCACAGCTCCAGGGATGCAGGTTCAATTCCAGCTTCAGTCATTGTCTGCGTGGAGTTTGCACTTTCTCCCCGTGTCTGCGTGGGCTTCCTCCGGCTGCTCCAGTTTCTTCCAACAGTCCATAGATGTGCGGGTTAGGTTGACTGGCCCTGCTAAATTGACCCTAGTGTCTAAGGGATTAGCAGGGTAAATGTGTGGGGTTACAGGAATAGGGTCAAGGTGGGAAGGTAGTCAGTACAGACTTGGTGGGCCAAATGGCCTCCTTCTGTGCTGTAGGGATTCTATTTAAAAAAAACATGATAGTTTAGCAATCAATACAACTGCAAATTCTGGGTTAGTGTATGAATATTTGTAGAATGGACTCCGGGACTGCGTTAGCAATCCAATAAGAAAAAAAGTGTGAAAACCACTATTTTCAGAGACAGACAGCGAAGGACAACTTAGGACACAATTGTATTGTGATCTTTCTACAGTGCACTACTGATTTTATTTACTGGTTTAGTTTTGCATCATTATTCAGAAATAAAGTGTTGCCATGGTCAAAAGGGAGGCAGTGGTGTATTTGTATTGTCACTGGACTAGTAACCAGGGACTCCAGGCCATGTGCTGGGGATCCAAGTTTGAATCTCACCATGGCAGATGGTGAAATTTGAATTCAATCAAATCTAATGATGACCATGAAACCATTGTCAATTGTTGTAAAAACCCATCTGGTTCACTAATATCTTTTTGGGAAGGAAATCGATCTTACCTGGTCTGGCCTGCATGTGACTCCAAACCCACAGCAATGATCTCAGGGATGGGCAATAAATATTGGCCCAGCCAACAATGCCTACAGCTCATGAACAATTTTTAAAAAATGCTCAATATAAAGTTTCTGCAAATATCATTGCTGGGCAATAGAGAGCACTGAACAAAAGCAACAGCAGTCAATTTACAACAAGGAAGATTCTATCTTAAAGTTTAGAATACTATCTTGTAGTCACTAGCTCACTAACAATTCTTACCACATCCAGGTCATTGCACAGTAAATTGTAAGAATCTTGTGGCCTCTCTGACCACACCATTGTTATTTGATAAGTGTGGGAATTCAGACTAGGTCAGAATAACTTCAAGCAGAATTCAATTACAGCAATTCCTTTACTCCCAGTTTAACAGGATAGCACTTTAAATAAGCCAAAGTAATAAAGAATTGGCAGTGTGCTATCTATAGCATAACTTCATTTCAACTCTTTGAGACAATGGGAAAAACATAATGAATGAAAATGCACCTCGCCAGGCAGACTTTTGTCTATTTCCAAAGCTAGTAATTCCTGGAACAGCTCACTAGTCTGTCATCAGGGGCGTAAAGCTTGATGGCCACCACTCCATGTCAAATGTGGCTGACGAGGAATCTTTCTCATTCTTACCAACAGCCACTGGCATATTTAAAAGAATTTGCAGGTTGACATTCAACCTATTTGACCGCATTATGAACACACCTTCCTTGGCCATCAAGTTCTGGGGTGGGACTCGAACCCAAAGCTTCCGGCTTAGAGGCAGAGACACTCCCACTGTTCGACAAGACCTATATGAAAAAGATATTCCCCTCAAATTCGTTATTTTGGCCAGATTCCGTTGGAAGCATTAGACTCATGGACTGTTCCTAATAAAATAGTATATATGGGAGACTCAGGCAGAGGCTACTTTGTGAGCGCCCCGCTAGGCGCCAAAGCCTACACAAGTTTTTGGTAGCTGGATTTCTGACGCTGTGCGCCCCCCGCCAGGAATTGGTGTGGAACTGCATAAATTATTCAAATCCTACTTTAATTATCTTTCACATATAATTAGTGGGTCTGGGATGGAAGTCTCCGGGCCCGCTACCCTCGCCTGCCAGGTGTATTTCACTCCAACAGAATTTACAATAGTTCCTCACCAGCGGGGAGCTGGCAGCCCAATCCCACTGGAGTGAAGAGAGGCCATGGGACCTCTCCAGTCAGGGTTGAGGGGGGGTACCCCTGGGCATTGCCAGTTTGGCAGCGCCAGCCTGACCCTCCTGGCACTGCCCAAGGGGCAATGGCCAGGGGGAACCTTGGCACTGCCCACCGGGCATTGGACGGTGTCAAGGGGGTGAGAGGGTTGCATGGCCAGTGATGTAGGGTCAGGGGGCTGGCCAATGATCAGAAGGATAGCAGTGAGGGGCTACTGCGCAACACTGATCTCAGCGTCGACAGATCAGCGCATATGCAATGGCCTGCTCAGTGCTATGCTGCCGGGTCTCCACTGGGAATAAGCCCCACATACTGAACTGTACATAAATCACACTAGTACACTTTGCAGTGCCCAGAGTGTGGGAGATTCATTTTGAAACTCTTGCTGAAAAAAATAGCATGATTTACTCCTATCTTTATGAGAATTCGACACTTAGAATTTTTTGGGTGAATTCGCCCCCGTGCTCTGAAGATATATAGCTGAGTGAGTGGAGTATGGGATGGGGTGGTCCCTGATACTGCCTTGAAGCCAACTGAAATAAGTTGGTTCAGGAAGGCTACATTTTAAAATTCTGAGCACGGTGGCACAGTGGTTAGCACTGCTGCCTCACAGCGCCAGGGACCCAGGTTCGATTCCTGGCTTGGGTCACTGTCTGTGTGGAGTCTGCCCATTCTCCCTGTGTCTGCATTGGTTTCGTCTGGGTGCTCTGATTTCCTCCCAGTCCAAAAGACATGCTGGTTAGGTGCATTTTCCATCCTAAATTCTCCCTCAGGCACTGGAGTTTGGTGACTAGGGGATTTTCACAGTAACTTCATTGCAGTGTTAATGTAAGCCTACTTGTGACACTTATAAATAAACTTCACTTTATTTGAACCAAGACCATTGCATCTTATTTTGTAACTTTAAATTTAATGAAATCGTCAAACAGCAGAAATGACATTGAAGTGACCAATCTACCATTAAACTGTGGAATGACTTCCAAGCACAAGTGACCAATAGTGTCATCTCATCACTCATTTAGGAATGACAGTTTATTGAAGGAATTGTGTCATTCCAGAGGCTTTTGGTAACAATTACCCAGCTTGCTCTGTACTGCAAACAAGCTGGCTCTTAAAATGAGTTGTGTTGTGCATTGAAGTATCTTATGGATGTTCGTGCCTCGAGAGCAGCAGGAGGTGGTTCACGTTGCAATGCTGTCACATCTCACGCAAAGACCAGACAGCACTTTAGCAGACCACCTCCCTTATTGTTAAATCAGCCACTTGCCAACTTCCCACAACATTTTGAAAGACATTGGGGCTTTTTAATTGTTGGATATAATGGGGCGGCACAGTGGTACTGCGGTTAGCACTGCTGCCTCTCGGCGCCAAGGACCCAGGATTGATTCCCGGCTTGAGTAACTGTCTGTGTGGAGTCTGCACATTCTCCCCGTGTCTGCGTGGGTTTCCTCTGGGTGCCCCGGTTTCCTCCCACAGTCCAAAGATGTGCAGGATAGATTGACTCGCCACAATAAATTGCTCCTTAGTGTCCTGGGATGCGTAGGTTAGAGGGATTAGTGGGATTGATAGGTGGGGTTACAGGGATAGGGCCTGGGTGGGATTGTTGTCAGTGCAGAGTGGATGGGCCGAATGGCCTTATTCTGCATTGTAGGGATTCTATGATAGAGTGAGACATACTCTGAATGAATTCATGGTGTGCAAAATATGAATCTTTTGTAATTCTTCCATATCAGTGACTACTAGGCATTCTAAAGAAATCTGCAGAGGAGAAGTCAGTCACCCGAAACAGGTGCAGTCAAAGTGTTGGCTTGTTAATGGAAACTCCCTGCATGGAAAAAAAATCTTTATCCAATCATTTCTGTTAAGAAAATAACACTGCAAACCAACATAATGGGACACTTTTAAAATAAATGTGAACAGATTCCAACTGGCAATAAGGTGTTCTGTTAAATGGCCAAGAATTGTGGTCATTACAGTCTGGCTGGGTAATAGAAGCAGGATTAAAAATGATAGCACAACCTTTGGTGTCTGGCAGACTCTTATGTGCGGGGAGAATCACATAGAGCAGGACAATACTTCCCTTTCCAGATTTTTCTGGTGAATGGAAATCTAATTATGCACAAGGGCAGAGTTCAGATTTCTGGAATATTCTGAATGCCATAAAGCACAACGATTGAGCTTTTACGCCAGAAATGCTTGACTGATGTTGACTAACATTTGGTGTGCTTAAAGCAAACACTTAAGTACTCTTACTGAGACAACAGGTGGAAGGAAAAGACAGGCTTGGTTTATCGAATAGGAATGGCATGGGCTTTCGGACATTTTACCTGCTCCTAATGACTTCTGAAAAACGTAATCAAGCTGTCAGACTGGTTACACACTTGTTTAACTCTTAAGTGTGATATGAATGAATGGGAAACAAACCAACACTGAGCAAACATTTACTAAATAAAAAATTACGATCAATGAATCACAGCCGACTGATTTGCCGTCGAACACTGTGGCTTTTCCAATTATATCAGCAGAGGCTATTTCAGGAATCTACTATATTTTGAGGCTATAATGTCATATTTAGTTCAATACTGACTGTAGAAACAACACATCACTCAACGGATTGACTTTGAGTGATTGAGACAGAGATAAATAAAGAAATGGACCTAAGTAAAGAATCCTACAGATAGATTTAAATGGGTGAAAAGCAAGGCAGGCAAATGGAATAGCTTGTACACCAGACAATTATTTATTAGTCATATAATAGGGGCGACACGGCTCGCAGTATCAGGGACCTGGGTTCGATTCCCGGCTTGAGTCACTGTGTGGAGTTTGCACATTCTCCCTGTGTCTGCTTGGGTTTCTTCTGGGTGCTCCGGTTTCCTCCCACAGTCCAAAGATGTGCGGGTTAGGTGGATTGATCATGCTAAATTGCCCCTTAGTGTCAGGGGGATTAGCTAGAGTAACTGCATGGGGTTATGGGGATAGGGTCTGGGTGGGACTGTGGTCAGTGTGGACTCGATGGGCTGAATGGCCTCCTTCTGCACTGTAGGGATTCTATGATTCTATTCTGATTGTTAGTCCTATTTTTTAAGGCCTAAAATTGGACTCTGATGTCCTAAATACAGTTATTTTTGAACGGAAATTATATGACACAAAGTTCCAGAGGAACAGACTTTCTCTCATACTGGATTGCAGTCAGGACTCTAGAAGATTAGATATGTCTTCCATATCTGACAGGTCTTTTTTGTTGTTGGGAATCAGAATGTGGGTTGCTTTACTGAACAAATTATAATCCTTTCCTGTGGTCAGCCTCTGGGGCTGATTTTAGGCTGAAATAAATAATTGACCCGATTTCACCTGCACTAACCAGTAATTCAGTGGATCGCAAGTATTGAGTATTTTGCAAAAGGATAAAAGAATCAGTTGAAATAAATGCAACTGAATGCTCACCACTGTTCCGTATAAGAATACAATATCGAATTTGAGTTCAATAAAAAAATACCTAGAATTAAGAACCTACTGATGACCATGAAACTGTTGTCGATTGTCAGAAAAACCCATCTGGTTCACTAATGTCCTTCAGAGAAAGAAATCTGCCGTCCTTATGTGAGCTGGCCTACATATTACTCCAGAGCCACAGCAATGTGGTCAACTCTCAACTGACCTATGAAATGGCCTAGCCAAGGGCAATTAGGATGGGCAATAAATGCTGGCCAGCCAGCGATGCTCATGTCCCATGAATGAATTAAAAAAAACACCATTGCTTTCAATTTGAAGACCAGTAGGTCTAATCAAGATTAGTTGACTGTTTAAGCTGGAGTCCAGCTTTTAGGGATGTTGGATATTGCCATTAGCGCCTGTAAAATTATTCTTGCTCATCACCCTTTCTTATGGGTTGGTTGCAATCCAACTTGATGGTTCCTGAACTGCTTTCTTGATTTCCTTGCTCTTCTCGAATTATACTGTCAACTATGCTCTCCATCTATACAAATATTCCACATTCTGTGGTGTCCATTTTTGTTGTTCGTACTTATTATTGACACCAAGGCAGTGGGCAATTTTTGGAAACACAAGCAGTTCGTACAAGAACAACAAACTGCAAGGTTAGTAAAGGTCACATTGAAAGGGAACATAATAGTGTAAAAAAAGACTTTCACACGTGCTTACATTCTGTGTTGGACCTGCATTTAATGCAGAACAGTGAAAATGGGGTGGATATGGTGTCGCGATAAGTGTTTTAAAACACAGTACCGTGACCCAATACTTTCTCAGCTCATGAACATGCTGAAAAATTAGTTTTTAGGTTTCATTCCTCTTGTATACCACTGCATACTCAACTCCAGCCCTGATTCAGGATTCAATTGTTGTGTACCACAGTTCTATACTACAAACAAATGCTGAGATGAATGTGAATCGCTTGACAGCATAGCAGTTTGTATCAGGAATGAAATGTAACACTCCAGTAACCAGTCACTTATGGAAGGGACTCAGATTTATTTTCTTCAAAATGGAGTTTTGTTTCTCTGCTTTACACCATAAAGAAAAAGGCTGTTTAAAACGGCAATGATTCAAGCTAAGACAATAAGTCCAAGGAAAGACCAACAAAGCACCAGCAAAACTGGAGTCAATGGGAATCAGGTGGAAACTCTCCTGGGTTTGCCATCATACTCGGCCCAAAGTAAAATGTTTGTTGGAGGTCAATCCTCTTAGGTTTGGGACATCACTGCAGAACTTCTTTGGGGGTGGTATCCTAGGCCCAATCATCTTCAACTGCTTCACCAGTGACCATCTCTCCATCACAGGGTCAGGAATTGGCATGTTTACTGATGGTAGAACAATGTTCAGCACCACTTGCAACTCCTCAGACACTGAAGCAGTCTATATCTATATGCAGCAAGACCACCGCAATGTTCAGGTTTGGGCTGATAAGTGACAAATAACATTTGCACCATACAAGTGGCAGCAATGACCATCTCCAACAAAAGTGACTCTAACCATCTCCCCTTGACATTCAGCGACATTACAATGCCTGAATCCCCCACTATCAACATCCTAGGGTTGTCATTAATCAGAAACTGAACTGGACAAGCCATATAAATACTGTGGCTACCAGAGTATGCCAAAGGCTAGGAATCCTGTGGCAATTAACTCACCTGCCGACTCCCCAAAGGCTGTCCACCATTTACAAGACTCAAGTCAGGAGTGTGATGGAATACTCTCCACTTGCCTGAATGAATGCAGCTCCAACAATATTCAAGAAGCTTGACACTATCCAGGATGCAGCAGCCTGCTTGACCAGCACCCCCTTCACCACTTTAAACATTCACTACCTCCACCACAAATGCACAGAGGCAGTGTGTACCATCTACAAGATACACAGCAGGGACTCTCCAGCACTCCTTAGAGAGCATCTTCTAAACCCACAACTGTTACGATCTAGAAGGACAAAAGCAGCAGACACATGGGAACACCACTTCCTGAAGTTTCTCTCCAAACCACACACCATCCTGACTTGGAAATATATTGGCCTCCCTTCCCTGTTGCTGGATGGAAATCTTGGAACTCCCTCCCAAACAGCACAGTAGGTGTACCTACATCACATGGATTGCAGTAGTTCATGCTCACCATCAGCTTCTCAAGGGCACTTAGAGATGGACAAAAAATGCTAGTTTAGCCAGTGATGCCCACATCTCAAAATTATTATTTTTTAATTTCATTCATGGGACATGGGTGTCACTGGCAGGCCAGCATTAATTGCCCATCCCTAGTTGCCCTTCTTTAGGGGGCAGTTGGGAGTCAATCACATTGCTGTTTCCATTGGTCAGGCCTGGCTTAAGAAATGTAAATGGTTGACCAACGGAGACAGCCAGTCTGTTCGTACAAAGCAGCCTGAAGCCCCTGTTAAAAGTCCTAATGATTGAAACATTAACAATATCCCGACTAAGGAAAATACATGCTTTGTCAAGGCCAAAGTGGAGAGATAGGAGTTAACTGACCCATTCAACAAGGGAGCTTGTAACTCCCTTCCTGCATTTTCTGTATGGAAAATAAACTAGCTCACTAAGTTTATCCTATCTCATGTTTGAACAGTAAATATAGGCATTAACGTGCTAATAAGGGTAATATTAGATATGACCACTAGGTGAAACAAAGAGTGAGAGTGTTTTTGTATTAATAACTGCTGTTCAATAAAGTTGTTTGAAGTGGAAGACATGATTGAAGAACCCTAAAACAGATTGAATATTCTTTAAGTACACTCTTGCCTCATAATCACACACACAGTGCAGGGCACAAGAATGGACAATTTATAAAAGTATAACGATAATTTACTTTAAAAAAAATCCGACACTTAAGAAGTAAATAGATCCTTCCATTTCAGAAATTACGGCATTTCTTCTTTGAGAAATAGAAAATAAATACAGTCATATCTGTAAAGATCTACAGTGGTGTTGAAGCAGATGGACATTCTAATGCTTTGCCCCTCAGGAAGTACAGGCACTTTTCTCGCAGTTCCTGTACCAGACCCTTGCTAGTAATCATCTCCTCTGATGTTATGCATTGTTCCAACCAATTCTAACTGAGGACAACAGCATTAAAACTCCAGTTCTGTAAATAATCATTGTATGTAAATTGGACTGGGTTTGAAATTATTTTCAGTCTTTGTGAATATTTTTTGCCTCAGATATTACAGTAACAATCACAGCTCAAGTAGCTCAGTACTTGAATACTTGATCAAGTGCTTCATTTTTCCTTTTCTTTATATTATTTTGTCACAATCAAGCATATTTTCATTTAATTTTGCTGTTATCAATCGTTGGATTGTCTATTTTTTGTTGTGGTGCTTACTTAACAAAAATATTTTCAGAGTCTTCTTGTCTTGCTAACATTTAAATCTAAAAAAAGGGACATATCCGGCGATTTTCTAGTTGCTGCTGCTCTATCCAGACACATCCTCTGTGTACTCTTTTAAAAGAAGTGGGTTAATGCCTCATTAAAATAGCACAGAGAGGAATTTTATACCAGCTAAGCATCCATGCAGGAACAACACTGGTCAGTAAACATTTTGCTCAACATTAAATAGGCAAAATAAAGTTGCAAATCTTAGTTCCAAAAAGCAGTTTTCTTGCTTAAGTATTTTTCTACGCTGCACATATATAAAAATACACTGCTGGCATACAAACATTCTCCCTGATAATAGGGCAGGATGTTAAAATTTACACTCTACAAAATGGAACCCCTGATGTAAAAACAGATTTTCACATGTTCTTAATATTCATGTTGATTTTAATTACGTGCATTAAAAGATCCAGGATAATTGGTTGCAATACTTGAAACAAACGAGCATTAGATGGCCCAAATTAATATTAGATAGGTCAGCATCTTAGAAAAACCATTATAATTAAATCTGACAAAATAACATGTCCTTTACAGTAGTCAAGGCTGGTATTAATATTCAATAAGGCTGTGTGAAATATATTTTGATAAAGCTTTCTGTGGATTCCACCTTCAGCAGAGACTGTTAAAAAAAACAGAAAGAAGCAAAGATGAAAATATGGAATCAGGGAGGATGAAAAAGGTGAACACATTTATTTTGAAATCCTTGTTAGATGCACTTTATTTTTCAAAGCATCTGTCAGAGTTTTCTAGTCATTTAGGCTGCTGTGTGTGGAGAATGCAACCTGTCTGACTGTGACAATCACAATGCGCTCACTTCGATCTCACACACTAATGAGTGTCAACTTGAAAAAGCCCATTGAAGGGGCAGAAAATTACTCTCCAAGAAGGAATTGACTGATTCACATCATTTCTTGAGGAACCAGTGACCTGTGAATATTTCATTACAGAAAATCGTGCTGTACATATGAAAACAACTGCGACTGCTGTACCACAGTACTGAGACTGCAGGTAGTAAAGCCTACACAAAGATTCGCCAGCAAATCGCCAGACGCAGATAGTAAAACATATGCACAGACTGACAGAAAAACAGCCAGGCAAAGGTTGCAGAGAATAAACTTAGCAGACGTATGTACAGATCGGTGCAGGCTGTGAACTATATTCACAGGTTGACTGGAGGACAGTCAAAATGTGGCCTGTATTACATACACACAGGTTGACAGGGTCCAGTTGTGCACAGCCTGTGACACACACACACACACACACACACACAAGTATGCAAAAAGGTTCCACACAAAAGACACCCTGGTAAATATGTCATACTGTGAACTGGTGGAAGTGTAAATTATTCATGACCAAGGACAGGAATTTTTCAGAATGTGAGTGGGGAGCAGCGGGAATTAGTGCTCAGGGACCTCAGCAGCACCACCAGGGAGATGGTCACTGCCATGGAAGGAAGGAGTATTGAAGCCTACGGGCGGTAGGCCAAAGATAATTAAAAACAATAAAATCACTGCGAATGGAGGGGAAACCCTTTGGAGTAAAACACTGGGGCCTGCAGGCCCCTGTGTGTGTCGAGAAACACTCCCCTCCTGGGCTCCATTTAACTGGCAACCTCGCCACCCCAGAAGGAAAGCAGAGTGAAAACTGGAGAGTCCTAATGGGACCCAACGGGGTCAATATGCAAATGCCAACAGCCTGGTAAAATATCCCTTCATCAAATTACATAATCAAATTGGCTCCTTGTGTTGGGGAGCCTGCCTACTCCCTCACCTATCAATTAATTTCCCCTACAGCCAGACATGGTCAGGGATTCGCTCCTCCACAGCTCTCCCCAATTTTACTAGGTTCTCCCCCTCCCACCTTGTTCCTGCACCACGTGGACCGGTATAATGTGTCAGCAATGACAGAGGGTAGTGTTGCTTGGATTCCCATGCACAGCAAAACACTGGCCACCAGGATGTGCTCATCACTAGAGAATTGACTGTAGCCATTATCTATAGGTGCCACATAAAGCCAAATCAGTAGTCTGCATTACTTAGTTGGCAAACCTAAGTTACACTGCCATCATCCATATCATTGAGCTTACTGGCAGTGGGAGTTACTGGTGCACTTCCCATGTTACAGTAGAATAGACCTGGGTCATCTATTTTCCTATAACATTAAAACAATGGTAAAAGATTTGGTAAATCTCTTGGAAGTTCCTTGTATTGGTATTATACTGCACCAGATTCAAATTGTTAGCAATAAGAGATGGTCTATGTTAGGTGCTTTTGTGCTTTGCATTGCCAAGGGACACTACAACTGTGCCCTACAATTATTGCACATCCAGTTGCTTAAGATGAATGCAGAAGTGGCAGAACCCCAAATAAAATGGTCAAATACCAAGTTTCTTCCTTTTGCAGATGGCACACTGTCTAATTTATAATGCATGTTTTTACAGAAGCAAAGAAACACTGTTCAACACAGAAATATTGCTTTGTCTCATTCCTTTTGTTTCAATGGACACTGAGGTGCTGAATTACCACTTGAGGAAAAAAGCTTTACCTCTTAGGTGCTTGACAAAAGCCGCATCCACTCACGTCTTCCCTCTGTGTTAAAATGTCACGAGGAGCTGTAAAGGAGTTTTTATTGGGTTGGATAATTGCAATCTCGTCCTACCCTGCAATATTCTCCCTGCACTGTTTCATTTAGCTAGTTCACTAAATCCCAACTGCATTGTGCAGATAACACTACAAGACTTGAATTGTGTGCCACTGAAATATAGGGTGACAAAATAACTACAACAAGTACATACACAATACAGATGATGGAGTTCCATGGTCATTTTTTACTCTGCAGAGAAGTATATGGAGATATCGAAGTGTCAATGTAGATTGTTGCAAGGGGACTGGGGCAGACAATTGGACAGCAAGTAATAAAACTGGTGAAAATTCCACCATGGATTTAGCCTTAATGTAGAATATTAATATAAATCATTGATCTGAATTCACTGGACACAGTCAGATATATATATGTATCGATTGTTAAGTATATTATGCACAATACACAAAGGCTTAATACAGCATTATGCTGAGCGCACAGGCAACCCGCATTATATATAGGATTAGTGGGGAATGATGCATACAAAAAATTACAGGATGCTCCGTGGGAACTCGGCATAGCCAAGAGAGCCCACAAGTTCATGGGAAAACAGGTGGGTACAGAATTAGGGCGGTATAGTGTTAAAACTGCAGGTGGTGAGATGCATGCAGAATGAAGTGAAGAGCCTTTGGCATTACACTGTAATGACAGGTTGCAAGTTATACACAGATCTATGATGGAGCAGCTTGACTCAGCAGTGATGGACATATCACTGGCCCACGTAGACATAATTAACCCATATGGATCAGAGCGAAGGATTGTAAATGTGTGCTACAGGAAGCCCAGATTTCATATGTACCATTTAGAGAAAATAATCCTTTTGCTACTGTTGAACAAACTTACGTGTACTCTTGATCGAGTGCCTTTAGCCAACCTTTCGGGATAACAGTCAGGCAGCCGAGATCCCTTGAATTAAAACCAGTTGTAAGGATCACTGTCTAATGCTGACATGCTCATTAAGCGATTGTAGCCTGTTATTACCGTTTCTTGGTCAGTACAATGCTATTACAACACTGAGTTGTGAGACAAATATCAAGGCTGCCCTAATCAGAAAACACGCAGTTACACTGTAATGATCGTATTGTCAGGACTCAGAGTTAGATGTTTCGCCGTGTTGCTAATGATCATTAAAAGTGAAATGGATTATGTTTAGGGCTGCATTGGGATTGAGTCGCCTTTCACGTCAGTTGAGCTACTCCAATTTGGGTTCACGTGATAGCCACTTGTTTTTGCCTCATATAAAGTGTCCTGGGGCAGGGATGGCATCATCATTAGCTGATTGCTCCCAGCACTATTTCTCAGTTGGAGAAGTGCGCTAACGCAGCTCGAACCTGACTCCAGTCAGCCATTATTAGCCAGTGAGATGACTCCCAACTCCTGTATTTTGGATAAATGGTAGCTTTAACTGTTTAGAACAAAGAGCAGCATAGCACAGGGACAGGCCCTTCGGCCCACCAAGCCTACACCGATGCATGAAGATCTGGCCAAAGTCCTCAGAGTATTGGCATACTGCAGGTCACCTTGAAGACTTGGAAATGAGGAGTTCACTAATATCAGGAAAGTAGGATAAATCCTCATTCTAACCAAAATACATGAAAAAAAATGTTTTTTTTAAGGAAAACCCAAATTCCACCTGACCTGAAGGTTATTAGAGATCTCTCCCTAGAAACAGAGAAACAGAAGCAGATGTAAACCATTTGGCTCTTTGAATCTGCTCTGCCATTCATTTTGATCACAGCTGATCATCAAAATCAATATCCTGATCGCCTCTTCCCCCAAATCCCTTGATCCATTTAGCCACAAGAACTATATCCAAAAATGTTTTGCAAGGATATGCAAAAATGTTATTATACAAGCACAATAAGGCCATGTCACTGACTGGGAGGCCATTTACTCCAAGATACTTTTAACTTTGGTGCCAATCTCCAAAGGAACTTCACTGCAAAGCTCTCAACTGCAACCGATTCAGCAATTGCCAAAGTGGGAATCTCCACCTCTGGTCTAATTGAAGCCCTTACAAACTTTGACAGTGGTTTCCCCCTACCTGCATCACAACATGTGACTTAACCTGTCCAATAAACTCTTTAATATGGCAACCATATCCTGCTAATGAATGATTTTCCTGTGTTTGAGATTAGCAGCATTTTAAGATCCTCACTATTGCTGGGAGCCCAGCAGTGCAGAGATGAGTCCTGTAGTCAGTTAAAGTGCTCCGTATTTACTTTTATTGCACGATCGAAGCTTGACCCTGCTTTTACGAGACATTCTATCTTTAAATGTTTTATTGAGGATCCAGTGTTTATGCCTATCATAGCCTGGAGGCTCTGCTCCATAGAACCCTGCCAATGCAGCTCAGCTTCTCAACCCAAGACAATGTGGCAAAAGGTCAAAAGATTGTAAAGTTGCAGATACAGGTGTAGGAGTCATAAGAACATAAGAACATAAGAAATAGGAGCAGGAGTAGGCCATCTAGCCCTTCGAGCCTGCCCCGCCATTCAATAAGATCATGGCTGATCTGTCGCTGCTCAGTTCCACTTTCCCGCCCTCTCCCCATAACCCTCAATCCCTTCTCTTATCAAAAACCCATCAACCCGCTTCTTAAAAATATTTAGCGAGGCAGCCTCCACCACTTCAACGGGCAGAGAATTCCAGAGATTCACCACCCTTTGAGTGAAGAAGTTCCTCCTCAACTCCGTTCTAAACCGCCTCCCCTTTATCTTGAGGCTGTGCCCCCTAGTCCTACTGTCTTTTTTGAGCGGGAAGAGTCTCTCCACCTCTATCCTATCCATCCCATTCATCATCTTATACGTCTCAATGAGATCTCCCCTCATTCTTCTAAACTCTAACGAGTACAAGCCTAGTTTATTCAGCCTCTCCTCATAGCTCAATCCCCTCAACTCCGGTATCAGCCTAGTAAACCTCCTCTGCACTCCCTCCAGGGCCAAAATATCCTTGCGCAGGTGCGGCGCCCAAAACTGCACACAGTCGGCTGTTAAGTGATTCACTGTGTAAAGTCTGTGCAAGAATATTCATCCCCGACACACTTCATACAGTACAGCAGGGACAAGATTTGGCGGCTGGGTACCTGGACCAAGTAGATGGCCACGCTATTGTTCACTGCTCTGGTAACCTCACACAGAGTTTGTTAGAAACCACAGACATATTTATGGAGCTGGCTCAAACTAGAGGCAGTTTTATGGCCTCGCTTGTCACAAAACTGTAAAGTCCCAGCAGAGGTTAAAGGACCTTTCCATTCTCCGCTCCTCTCCTGCTACAATTCCCATGGTGGGTGGGGCGGTAAAATTCCAGCCTAGATCTGCACAATATGAGTTCAAGAATTGCAACAATAATGTGAGATTTAAGTTTCAGTGTCACAAGTAGGCTTACATGAATACTGCAATGAAGTTACTGTGAAGATTCCCTCGTCACCACACTCCGGCACCTGTTCGGATACACTGAGGGAGAATTTAGCATGGCCAAAGCACCTAACCAGCGTGTCTTTCGGACTGTGGGAGGAGCACCCAGAGGAAATCTATGCTGTTTAGAGGAGAACGTGCAGACTCTGCATAGACGGTGACCCAAGCTGGGAATTGAACCCGGGTCCCTGGCACTGTGAGACAGCAATGCTAACCACTGTGCCACCGTGCCGTCCGATATTAGTACTTTGCGAGTTATCACAAGACAGGGTATTACACCAATAATGAGTGTAAAAGAACACAAGTCAAAATTATATGAGTGCCCTGTTAGATTAATGAAAAACAATGATCTGGTAATCTTCTATCTATTCTAACACTCTTTCAGTGTATTCTAGAAAGAAATGTGCACCATTGTCGGATGAGTAACTGTGGTTGGGTATTTCTGCGGCAGTTGATTATCATGTTCTAAGTCCATGGAATGATTGGTAACAGCCGAGAATAAACTACAGTAAATGAAACCTATGATTATCGTATTCTTTCTCCCCCTTCACTGTGATAATTGTACAGCACAGAAAATGGGTGAAGACCACAATCAAGTCTTTGTACATAGACAAAGAAAGTGACACTTGAAAGGAAAATTATAGGATCAATAACATTCAGCAATATCCTGATTGTCAGCATATTGTGATGGTTTATGAATTGATAAGTATGTCTGCGCATAAAAGCACTGGTTTCTTCATATCTGTGGAACGCCACTGAAGTCACATATAAATAACCCAAGAAAGAACAAATCTCTTGTGTCCCATAGTATAAAATTCCATGTTGTCCTCATGAAACACCGGTCTGACAGAGTTTCTGTTTAAAAGGGATGAAGAATCCAATGTTGTAAGGCTTGTATTTTAAAAGCTTAACTGCACAGAAATGTGCTGCTTGCTTAAGCAATGAGAAGCTAGTCGGCTCTTTGGGCTGGCAACCTGACAGAATGGAGATGCACAGTCAGCTGGTGCCATGGGTATACTGAGTGCTGGCTCAGATCCTACCAGCGCCCTCGCTCTGTGGCACTGCAGCATTTATTTCTCCTTTCGATACAGTTGCCCGCCTGCCATGGAATCAGAGTGCGCAAGGGGCGGACAACAGAAATGTCCACTGACCTCGGGTGGGAATTTCCTGTCTCGCTTGAGTGAGGATGTAAAATCTCTCCCTATTATAAGCTTTCGACAAATTCTCTGACCGTCGACGCTGCTGGTAACACAACGCACGTGCCTGCTGCGAGAATTAACTGAGGAGAAATTCTAAGTTAACAAGTTGACTGTTGTCATTGTCAAATGTCCAAACTCCTTAAATGATCCATTTTGTCCAAAGGCGGCAAAACCTGATTCTGAGGTAATTGAGGAAACTTGAAAGTGTTCACGTCTAACCGTAAACATGGGGGCGGTGTATGGGAGAAAGCACGGAACCCACTTGCCCTCACTTTCATTATATAGAGGCAAAGAATCTATACATCTTCACTTTATAAATAAACTAGCAGCAGCAAAAGTATTTTAAAAAAGCAAATCAAAGATGCTTTAAATTAACTGCCTGCATGTAAAGTGATCCCTACAGTGAGGTACAGTGTACTTGTGCAGTCAGTGTTTAGATGATGTCATGAAATAGGAGAACTTAGCTCAATTTTAGTCTTCAACTTTCTTTCCAAAATCTGTTATTTAATATCACATTGCTAACTGCTTTTTTTATTTTATCCTTGCAGGAATTTATCAGTACACAGAAGAGTTCGCTGCAAGGTTTAGATGGCGAATTAAAGGGCTTGTTATTAACTATTAACGATAATACAGCAGCATCTGCAGCATTACTATCGTTTTCAGCAGTTTATAAACTACAATCACAAATTATTGATAGAGAAATTGTTAACACTGATGCTGTAATGCCGCCACCAAGCACAAATAATTCCAGCTAACCTCAATAATCAATGCCATCTGCATTTTTGTAGGGTCAGGATCTGCAGTCAGCACAAAGCCAAATGCAATGTTAAGTGAATGAATTAATCGACAAGCATCATGCCTGAGATTCACCTCCTAACAGCTCAGCATTAGTTGAAGAGTTGTGTTGTTTTATGTTCTGGAGTTTGGAGGCTTGCTGCTGTACCAACGATAATCAGAGGAAGGCCTGAGAGATAACCTTTCAGAAATAAACCCCTTAGAATCATAGAAATCCTGCAGTGCAGAAGGAGGGCATTCGGCCCATCAAGTCTACACCAACAAACAGGCCCACCACAGGCTCTATCCCCGCAACCCCAAACATTTACCCCACTAATCTCTCCAACCTATACATCCAGGGACACTGTGGCCAATTTAGCATGGCCAGTCAACCTAACCCATACATCTTTGGACGACGGGAGGAAACCAGCACACCTGGAAGAAACCCACACAGACATGGGGAGAATGTGCAAACTCCACATAAACAATGACCCAAAGCCAGATTTGAACCTGGGTCCCTGGAGCTGTGAGGCAACAGTGCTAACCACTGTGCCACTGTGCTGCCCTTCAATGGTTAAAATATGTTTAGAAAGAGCACCTCACCATAAAAATATTTCCCACCATTTTCCATAAGGAAACTTTTGCTTACTTTTACAAACATTGGCCTTTTGTTTTGAACTTGGATAGAATTACTGTATTTCAAATATCTTTAATCAACATAAGCAGCCCAAATTACTGGACTGATTAGTCCAGACAATAAATAATACAACTTAGCTCGAGAAGCATTGACTTCTGTTGAAACAATTCTTACATCAATTCCTAATGAGATCATAGTGTAGAATTACAGAAATTTAAGAATATTTTTGAAATAAATTTGAATTTAAATTAAATTTTGCTGCTCAAATATTATTAACAATTCCCTTTGAGATGTGAAATCATTGCCAGAAGTGATAGTTGAATATCACTGTGGATACAAATACCAGATAATTATAGGTAAGAATGACCATTTCCCCATTTCAATCCATCTATAATTGCTGAATCCTCCAGTAACAGCATCCTGTGGGTTACCATTGACCAGAAACTTAACCAGACCAGTCATCTAAATGTTGTGACTATAAAAACAGGTCAGAATTTTGTGATGAATAACTCACCTCCTGACTCCCCAAGTTCTGTTCACCATCTACAAGGCACAAGCCAGAATGTGATGGATTATTCATTGATTTATGAAATGCGTTTCCCAGTGTCTTGGGATGGCTCCAATTGAAATTCCCATTGACAGTGGCGGGATCAGAAGGTCCAATTCTCTAGTGGCCCAATTGAATGATCAAACTACGAGCCATGTGGAAAACACAAATAAGCTCGAGAAATGGGCATTCTGCGGAGAGGCAGAAAGTGTCCGGTGTTCGGGGGGGTGCTGTGGAGGACATAGCAATGGACAAACCCAAAGAGAGCACGCAAGCGTTGAACAAGTTAGCAATTCAGGCAAATTATCTGATAAATATAAGAAGAAGGAAGAAAGAATTGATGAATGTAGAAGTAGAATTTGTTGCAACCACAGCAAAGGGAATATGTCAGTTCTCTGGTGGCATGAGAAGGAAGAGATTGGCATCAAAATGAAGGGACTTTGGAAGAAGCCCAGAAATGGAAAAACTGAAAAGATTGCAAAAGCAGATGCATGGAATAAAGAACAGCTCGTTTCCAAGCAGAAGACTGGTTGACACAGAAGAGGAAAGTAAGAGATTGGAAAATAAAGCCACTTAGCTGAAGGAGATGTGCCAGAGGGAACTTGACAAAGCAACAATTCAGGAAGAGAAGGAACCTGGGAGTACAAGCCAGAACAAGATTGCTGAATTTGCCACATGAACAGAAATGCACAAAAGCAAATAGGATAAAATGGCCAATGGCAAAAATGTGCAGAATAGAAATTCTAGGAAGTGGTGCAACTTTATCACACGACCTAAGTACCGGAAATAGAGTACCAGGACCATTTTCTTCACAAGTGACAAACTGAGATTGTGCAAGAATAGTCAAGAAGTAAGACTAGACGGAATCTTAATGGTTTGTCCTGCCCATCGATGGGCAGCGGGCGGACTGAGCCGATAAAATCACACAAGAGCCGAGAAATCCGGATCGCACCGAAACTGGATTTCTGGCAAGGCCAGCCACTTGTCCATTTCCAGCAAGAGGCTAAATAAATGATTTAAATTTATGGAAATTATCATTACTGTGTGATTAGCGATCCCAGTGCTGAATCGTCAGAGCTCACTGGGCTTCGTGGCCTCATTGGGAAAGGTTCTCTCCAGTGAGGAAAATACCTGCTCCCTATGAACGGGGAACAGTCGTGTTGGTAGAATCAGAGACCATTCAGCCCCATCCCACTCTGGGTGGCAGTGTCAGCCTGGTACCTTGGCAATGTCCACTGAACAAAATGGCACTGTACACCGGGATGGGGTCTGAAGGCCAGTGCTTATGGGGCAGGGCCTGGAGAGGCAGGGCACAGAGGGGGAGAGAAGGGGATGCTCACTCTGCCTACTGTCAGTGGAGTGACGGAGGGGTTCACGATGCCAGTCTGCCTACAATTGGTAGGGTGAGGGAGGAGAATCTGCTGTCGCTCTGCATCAGATTGGTGGGGGAAGGGGGCACAATTGGTCTGGGTGGCGGGAAGTTGTCGGGGCTACATTTCTGGGCAGTATACGGCTCGCAATTGGCTGCAGGCTCCTATGACATAAGAACATAACATAAGAACATAAGAAATAGGAGCAGGAGTAGGCCATCTAGCCCCTCGAGCCTACCCCGCCATTCAATAAGATCATGGCTGATCTGTCGTGGCTCAGTTCCACATTCCCGCCCTCTCCCCATAACCCTTAATCCCCTTGCCTATCAAGCAGAAGGGGAGGCTGTGTTCAGGCTGACTCCAACAGCAGAGGCCTGACAGCTCTCTCTCTCTGTCAGGCCTCTGCTCTTGGTGTCGCTATTGTGCAGCATCAGAGGTCTGCACATGCGCAATAGCTCCCTCTGCTGCTGGCTGGAAAATTAAGCCCCGCGCACTGTCTATTCCAACTAGAAACAATCTAGTCCATTTTTTTCAAGCATTATGTGCACAATACTGAGCGTAAAAACTCACCTAAAAGATGGATCTGCAAATCTCCCATTTTTACACTAGCTGGACATTTAGAATGAAAATGGTAAGTGCCAGCCAGACTTGAAACTGGGAGTATTTCAGATCTGACTTTTCGACCCATTCTCAGGTGCCCCCATACGCACTCTGCCTGAAAAAATATCAGCAATTCTGAATTGCGCTGCATAAGCCTATGAGCAGGGTTTAATGTGCCCATATCCCTGCAACTTCGGTCGGTGTCTCCAACTGTGCGTACACAGAAAAAAAAGGATAGAATGAAGCTCCCCTGCCACATCATTCCCAGACTGTATAATGCCTCCCCCTGGCCCCCAACAAATATTGCCTTAAAGCCACAACATTACTGACCCCCTTATCCCCCCATCCCCTCCACCACCCAGACCATTCACAGGCCTCTCCCCCCTTCCCCACCACTGATCACAGGCAGAGTGGCAGCTCCACCCCCCTCTCCTCTGCGACCGATCTCAAGCAGAAAGCCATCGGACATTTGGCACTTACCTCTTCACTAGCTGGAGCACCTGAATCAGACTTTTGTGGAGCATTTTTGTTTTGCGCTGAATCTGGATGGGCGAATGCAATGGTAAAGGGGCAGGTGCCGGTAAAGTTTGGTGTGCAGCCAATTAAGTCAAAATGCATACAAATGCATTTAAATGGCCATTGTGCCCATTTCAGGTGTGGAACCGATCGTGGCAATTTTCAGGCCTTGGTAAAAGGGGAATCGGCGTGGAGGCGGGTGCAGGTTGCACTAGTTAGCTCATGCCCAACTTTACCAAGTTTTCGCACCCAAAAACGGGCGCAACTTGATGGTAAAAGCGGGACCTCAGAATCATTCACATAAAATTCCACCCTTTGAGTTGTATTGCAAAGATGGTACCTGCATGCATTAAAGAGTAAATTGCTTGACAGAGGAAAGAACAACAGTGGATTGGAAAGCGATATTGTCCCCAGAGTAAAGTATGCAGTCCCTGGTCAGTGTACAGTCTACAACAGAACATGGAAAGCAGCAAGCCTGTATGGAAGAATCCCATGCAAAGTATATTTGGAATAGTGCACAGCTGAAGTCTCTAGAAGTGTTACGTTAAATGAAAGCTTCAAGATCCCTCCACTGAACACAGGCTATATTAATTTACAAATGTCTAACCTGTGTGTTAAACGTTTATTTAGAATGTGGGTTGAGTAAATTTATTTTGAAGAATGTATAAGCAAGTTAAAAGGGGAGGGATGACGTGTGTGTGGTGTCTGTCTCTTTAAGACAGCACAGCAGAAGAGAGTCACCTGACTTGAGGAATCAATGGGGATGAGAGTGAGTGATCACTCCAGAGGGTGGAGTCCTCTCTCGGCAGAGAATTATGGAGCAGCCATGGAGTTAACATCATAAAAACTGGAACTCTGCTCCAACGCAGCTCAGAGCTGCAAGCCTCCTGTACCGAAGTTTCTCTTATCAACAAATACTGTTTGTTCCGAACAAAATTTTAAATCTCCTGACAACGCCGTAAGAGTAACAATATCATACTACATGAATATATGAGGTTAGTAACAGCCACATCAATATTCCTTCTTCTCAGGAAAAGCATCCTCACACATGGGGACTGACTATGCTTGCGGTGAGGGAGGAGTTAACTAGATCACAGCCAGAATCAAAAATATCCTGAGTTTGCCCACACAATGGAGAGAAAGACCATCCAGAGACCAAGAACATCACAAGACAAGAGACAGGGGAAACAAGGAGAGGGAGGGAGAGTGGTTTGAAGCTGAGAGGGAAATTATTTGTACATTCTGTCATCTTGATCTTGATATGGGAGCTTATTTCGCACACTTGGGGTGTGCTTGTACAAGGATTACAGAATATAGCATGCAGGCACAACAAGCAATTAGGAAAGCAAAATGGCACTTTGGCCTTTATTGCAAAGGGATTGCAATATAAATGTAAAGAAGTCTTGCTGCAGTCACACATTGCTTTCGTGAAATCACACCTGGAATACCATGTGCAGTTTTGGTCTCCATATCTAAGGAAAGCTATACTTGCATTGGAGGAGAGACAGCAAAAGATTGGTCGTGGGATGAGGAAATTGTTGTCTGATGAGAAGTTCAGTAAGTTATGCTTATGTTTTCTGGAGTTCAGAAGAATGAGAGACAATCTCATTGAAACCTAGAAAATTCTGAAGGGGCTTGAGAGGTTTGATGCTGTGAGATGGTTTCCACTGGTTGAGGAGTCTGAACATGGAGGCACAGTCTCAGGATGAGGGGCTCAACATTTAGGAAAAAGATAGGAGAAATGACTTCACTCAGTGGTTGTGAATCTTTGGAGTTCGCTACCCGAGAGAGTTGTGGATGCTCCATGGTTGAATACATTTAAGGTTGGGATAGACTGATTTTTGGTCTCTCATGGAATCAAGGGTTATGGGGAATGAATATGAAAACCGAGTTTAAGCCCACAATTAGACATGATGGCACTGAATGGCAGAACAGGTCCAACAGGCCATATGGCCTCCCCCCACTCCTATTTATTATATTCTTGTTAAATTATAAATCACCATCCAAGATTGTTTAGACAGTTCATCTGAGAACTTACTAAACTTCTCCTGACTTTGCCTCAGTTATGTCACAACAAAGATCTGCTGCCAAGTCTGTTCCTGCCTTAAAATGTGCAAAGATCCCCAAAACCTTATAGTTCATCATGAATACTTTATCTTTGTCCTCCCAAATCAGAGGAACAATGCAGACGCAAGAGCCAGGATTTTACCAACTCGCCTGCCCATTAATGGACGGAGTGAGCCGGCAAAATTGCACGAGAGCTGAGAAATCAGGATCATGCCCGGTTTCTCAGCTCTCACCATCTTAAGAGAGTGGATCCTTGGCGAGGTCAGCCGGAGGAAGTGGGCAAGAAGCTGGATAAATTTTCAGATTTATTATAATATGAATTTCAATGTGATTAGTGAGCCCAGCACTCAATCGTCCACGCTCAGCAGAGAGAACCTCTTCTGGTGAGGAAAACATCTGCTCTCCATGAATAGAACATTACAGCGCGGAACAGGCCCTTCGGCCCACAATGGGGAACAGTTGTGTTGGCCTTGCTGGTGGAATTGGAGGCCATTCAGGCTCCCTGGTGAGCTCGAGGGCAAGGGGGATGCCCTTTGCGCAGTGCCAGCCTGGCACCTCAGTAATGCTCATCAGAGATGGGGGTGGGACTTATAGAGGGTGGGGCTTATAAGGGTTTGGCCTTATGGGCCTTTGGGGAGCAGGGTCTGAAGGGATAGTCCAATTGGGTGGGTGCTGTGTACTTTGCCTGTGATCACATGGGGGGGGGGGGGTGGGGGGGGGGGGATGGGGAGGGGGGCCCACTCTGCATCATGATTGTTAATGGGGGGGGGGGGGGTCAATCAGTCTGCCTGGTGGTAGGGGTGCTCATGATCACTGCAGGTCCCCATGATTTTGGAGGGGTGGGGGATGTTTGTTCAGGCTGCCTACAGCAACAGGGGCCTGACAGTTCTCTCTCTGTCTGTCAGGCCTCTGCAGCTGCTATTGCGCATGTGCAGACTCAGAGTTCTCTGCATGCGCAATAACTCCTCTGCAGGTTGTCTAGTGAATTAAGCTGAACCCACTGCCTGCAGCAGCTAAAAACAGTCCAGACCTCTTTTTCACACACTATGTGCACAAGATTGGGCTTGAAAACTCACCAAAAAAAAATGCCATTTTTGCACTAGCTGGATACTTAGAATCATTCTTGTAAAATTTCAGTCAAGGTGCTGGAACGTGAAATATTGGATGTGATAAACTTAGTGACGTAGCAAAGATTTAGGGGTTTAGCATCTTTGAAAGTAGGTAAATTGTTGGTCCAGGCTGAAATGTAGCCCAGGTTTTTAAGAGAAATTGGGAAGCAAGTAATGGACGCTCTGACCATCATTTTTCCAATGCTCTTTGGCTTGTTGCTGGAGGACCAGCGTGCTGCTATCATTGTACCATGGTTTAAAAAGAGAGAAAGCAGAAGATGGAAATTGCCAATCAGTCTGACCTCCATAGTGGTTGAAGCATTGAAAGAAAATTCTGGGGGACAATATTAATTGTTATTCGGGAAGTTCCAAGTTAAAGAGAAACTGCTTGTGTGGATTTGGCAAGGGAAGCTGGAATCTGACTAATTTGATTGACAGAGAGGTAACAAGGATGGTTGATGAGGGTAGCCTTTGATGTCGTCTGCATAGATTTCAACAAGTCTTTTGACATGATCCCACATGACAGACTGGTCAGAAAATGGAATCCCATGTCATCCAAGGAGGGGGGTGTCAAATCAGATCCAAAATTCAGTAGTGGGAAGCAACGTCTAATGGTCAATAGGTGTTTTTCCTGACTGGAAGGCTAATATATTGGGATTTTGCATAGCTCAAAATTAGGTTCCTTGCTGATTCTGATATCTATCAATGACTGATTTAAATAAATGAAGGGACGTGATTAAGGAATTTGTAAATGATACAAAAGTTGGCCATCTGGTTGATAGTGAGGAAGGATGTTGTCGACTGCAGGAATGTATCAGTGGACTGATCAGGTGGGCAAAGAAGTGGCAAATGGAATTCGATCCAGAGAATTCTGAGATATTGCTTTGTGGAAGAAAAGCAAGGTAAAGGAATGCACAATAAATTAGAGTATTCAGAGAAGTGTAACTAATAGAGGGACCTTGTAATGCAAGCCCACAGGTTCCTGAAAGTAGCAGGACAGGTTGATGCATACTTTCCTTCCTAAGCTAAGGAATGTGATATAAGAATAGGGAGGTTCTGCCAGAAGTGTATAAAACATTGCCAGGACCATGTCTAGAGAATTACATACAGTTCCAGTCATCGTAGCACACAAATATGTGATTGTATCAGAGAAGGTACAGTGAGGGTACAGACAGAGGATAGAGAGGGTACAGACAAGATACAGAGAAGGTACAGAAGGGATTACCAAGACTGGAGAATTTTAGCCATGAGAAAAGATTGCACAGGCTGGGATTGGTTTACTTTGGAACAGAGGAGGTTGAGGTAAAATTTAATTAAGGTATACAAAATTATGAGGAGTTGAGATAGGATTGATAGGAAAGGCTTATTTCCCTTACTAGAAAGACCAGAACTAGGGTCAGAGATTTAAAGTAATTGGTGGAAGGGTTAACAATTTCAATATCATTCGTGTTGTTAAGGTTGAACGTGAGAAAATACTGCCCATGAGAGACAGAAGTCTTGGGTTTAACAGAGATGGGAGAGGATGACTTGTCCTTCTGTGCTACAGTATAAAAGAGTCACCATCTCGCTCAACTGCATTCAAACATTCATAGCTTGCAGCAGTACCAAACTATTTGCGTAAATCTTTAAACATAAACCAAAGTCTGATCATGCAGCGGTTTGATTATTCGATCATGCAAACATTTGTTAGATGCTAATAAAAACAGAGTGACTGATCAAATTGCCCTTGTGCTTGTAATCCCAGTACCATTAAATCTGTTATCTGTGCTGCATCAGCACTCAAAAGATTTAAAGAAGTGAAACCTTCTGGAGATGTAATTCTGCAAATGTTAATTGATTAACTAAACATATTGGCATTGCTCTTATCTGAATGTTGGTTAAGTAGGCTTTTTTTTCACATTTGTAGTTTATGTATATGTGTGATATATATGTATATTAATGCATAGAGAATATGCACAGAAGGAAATGTATGACTAAATTGCAAATAAGTTGGTTAAACTAATGAAATGCTCAGATTTACAGAAAATGTTTCAACATTTACAACTCTCTTAAGGCAACAGCAACCTAAATTACATCTTATTGTTTTTTAAAATTTTGATACTGAAAACAAAACTACAGTCCTCAAAGGGGCAAAGGACAATTTCAAAAGCAATCTACAATTTACACAAGGTTACAATGTTCTAATATTGAAGAATGATACGAGTGAATTACGTTAACCTCACGGTAATTTCCTATTAAAGTTCACGAATACATAGTTATTCACAAATTAATTTTAAGACAGAATCTCAATAGTGATGAATTATTTGCGCAGTAAAGTTCTCACTGTTGCTAATTCGTTTCTAACAGGTAAAATCAGATACTTCCTTTCAAAGATATGAACAATCATCTTAACCCCTCTTGCATTGAGGTTTCAGCAAAGTATGGCTCTCATTTATCATCTTCATGACTTTTGATAGCTTCAGGAATGTATTAGCCCGATAGTAACTTGTTACTGGGGATCAGCCCCTTGAACTTTTGTTTTTGTTTGGAGTTAATTTACATTTGGTGAAAAACCCTTGTGTTTGTTTAAGTTTTAAGTTTATTTATTAGTGTCACAAGTAAGCTTACATTAACACTGCAATGAAGTTAATGTGAAAATTCCATAGTTGCAACATTCCGGTGCCTGTTAGGGTACACCGAGAGAGAATTTAGCATGGCCAATGTATCTAACCAGCACGTCTTTTGGACTGTGGGAGGAAACTGGAGCGCCAGGAGGAAACCCACGCAGAAAAAGGAAGAATATGCAGACTCCACACAGACAGTAACCTAAGCTGGGAATTGAACCCAGCTTCCCTGACACTGTGAGACACAGTGATAACCACTGTGCCAGATTGTACTATTAAACATGACCATTCAGTCAACAGAATTGGGCAGTTGTTCTGCAGTTATAGTCCTAACTTTACTCTCAAGTTATACTGTTGGATTCATATCAACGTGCTATTAGAAATTGGCCTGGATCTTAAGCAGAGTGGCAATGACCATCAGATTGCAGCTCTCCATGTACTTTTCTGTCCCCTGATAATACTCCGCATTTGTGGATGGGTCTTCCGAATATGGCTACTTCAGTAATGCTGAGTGCACAGCCTCACTAATGCTGGATTGTCAGCATGGTGTGGGGTTTGGAGACAAGACAGACCTCTTCGAGTTAAATTTTAAGTTTTTAAGTTTAAGTTTGTTTCTTAGTGTCACATTGTTACATTAACACTGCAATGAAGTTACTGTGAAAATCCCCGAATCCGATACCTGTTTGGGTACACAGAGAGAATTTTAGCATGGCCAATGCACCTAACCAGCACGTCTTTTGGACTGGAGAAAACCCACGCAGACACGGGGAGAATGTATAGACTCTGCACAGACAGTGACCCAAGCCAGAAATTGAAGCCAGCTCCCTGGCTGTGAGGTAGCACTATTAACTACTTTAGGTAAGTCCTTTAGGTAAGTTGAGTCCAGTGGGAATGTTATTGAATTGTTGAATGAGTGAATGGGCAGCGAGGATGCATGAGGTGAGTGGATAGGTGGGTAGAGTGGGCACAAGAAGTAGGTAGGGTGGCAGGATGGACAGATGACCAATGGGAAGAGTGCAACAGGGTAGAGTGGCCACTGGGTAACACAGAACCATGAGTGGGCAGGTGGATGAGTGTGTCAAAGGATGAGTGTTTAGATGGGTTGGGTTAGGTGGGTGGGGAGAGGTAATCAGGGGTATGGGACAGGATGGATGGTGAGGACTGGGTAGGGTACTCAGGGAGTTGGGGCTTAGCAGAGTAGTCAGGGGTTAGCATGGTCAGTAGGGGTAGTCAGGTTTGTAGAGCATATCGGGAGGGAGCCAGTGGGAGTAAATTGGGGGGGGGGTCAGTGTTAATGATGGGGGCGTGTGTCAATGTTAGTGATTAGGGGGGATCAGTGTTATTGATTTGGCAGCCATGATGAGTTCTTTAGCAGGTCCCAACTAGTGGTGTCCCTTATTGAGGAATTGGCATTCTACGTGGACTATGGAAAGCCATGCAATCACGAACATAAATCCTCAGGCAGCATTACACCAAATGACAGGTGCTTTTTAAAGTAGGTCTATCAGAATAAGTGTCAAGTGGAGATTCTTGGGCTTATTGCTGGGACCCTTATCCTTTCTTGCTTGATTCAGAAGCTCAAAACAAACTGGTCAAACTTACAAATGACAGGGAATTTGCTCCAGCTGTTGAGTCTGAGGAAGTAGATTCTATAAATAGGAGAATGACACAAGTTTGACAAAATATACATAAGCAGGAACATCAAGGGCCAGTGAGATTTAATGTGAATAAGTACAGCATACTGCAGGCAAGAGAGAAAACTACATTACGTTTTATGAACAATGCAATATAACTAAGCATGAAGTTAAAAGGGATCTGGAGTTGTGCTGGACACAAACAGATTGGCCAGCAATTTCACTCCATTTTCCCTGCTGGAATGGAGGTGGGACAACTAAAAAAATGGCTGCCAATTGGCGCTGGTGGGAGTCCGGTCTCCATTTCCACTGAGGGCCATTTTGTAGGGTGTGGGAAAGGGAACAGGGCAGGAAGGCTAGCTACCCCTATCCAAAGGACCATGGTCAGACCCATCTCAGGGTTTCAACTGGGCCGGATGGGGTTCGGAAATCCTCCACCATCCCACTGAATGAGAAGTGATGGGAACATACCATGGAGATGGGACAGAAGGTCAGGAACCTTCTTAAAAAGTAAGTTCAATTACTTTTAGGGGCAAGAAAGTTGGAATTATTGAAGATGCAATTTGATTCTGTGATACAGGCAGAGGGATGCAGTGGGGAGTAATTGCTGAAAAATCCATTGTCTGTTTGGTCAGATGAGTTCTGAAGGATTGAATGGCCTCCTCTTCTGTATCCATTTTGTAATCTTCTATGTCTTTAATCAATTATGATAAGGCTAATCATTCAGATTTATTTCAAGAAGTGCTTTCAAAAAGCTTATCTCTGTATTGTCTAAAACTGGGCCAATTAATGTTGACATTTCAATTTATCGATATTGTAGTTAGCTTTGTTGCTACTAAATATCTTCTTTAGGTAGTCTGCAACTAACGTTCCCTGCAAAGTATAATCCTTTCAACGATAAAAATACACGCCTTCCAACTATATGTGACTTTCTGGTTATTAAGATGACATAAATATATGAAGGCCTGGATTATGTATTGGTATTGACAACGAAACTGATAGCATTCACCATGGTTACTGAACCAAAATAGACAGCAACTTGTGGAGTCAGCACATTTGGAGAATAATGCAAAAATTCAGAGTTGCTGTCAGTGATTGTATGTTTCTCCAGAAGGGACACTTTTGAATTGACAAAAATTTCCTTACTTACACTGTTAGTGTCAGAGCACAAACCTTTCAAAAAGCTATACCTTGTCAAATGAGGTGTAGCTGTTTTTTTTTAAGGTGTACTAACTTCATAATTACTGCTAAATATCTTGGCTGGCCCTGGAAATCTAATTTCTGGAAGAACAGATATTTCCATAATAATAAATAAAATTCCACATCTGTTTAGTTTGGCTTCCATCTTACCCCAATCATAATCATTTATTTTGCTATCTAAAATTTTAATACAAAGGTGAAGGATAATGTGCTCTTAGCTTCCTGTTTTCCTATTTGTGAGGATGCATAAATGTGGCTCGTTGTTGACATTACAGATACTACGTGCCTGAAGATCTTGATTTGGTGCTAGACTTAAACTGCCACCAGGAACTGGGAATTCCAGGCCACAGATCACTACGTTATGAGGTTGCATATATAAAGTTAAAAATGTGGTGTTTGACAAATGTAAGTATTGAAAAGGAATGCTGAAACCAAAGGAATAAATCATATAGCATTGCCTCTTTAAAAAGCAGATATCTTTCTGTGGTTTTTAAACTGCAGTAGCAGGTTTGCAACATTTGTATCCAAGGCAGAAGGCAGTGTTTTAACATAGAAAAACAGGCTTTTGAATTGAACCAATGAGTTTAAAGCAAGCATGATGTGGAGATGCCAGCGTTGGGCTAGGATAAACACAGTAAGAAGTCTCACAACACCAGGTAAAGTCCAACAGGTTTATTTGATTGTAAACACCACAAGCTTTCGGATCGCTGTTCCTTCGTCAGGTGAGTGGAAAGTTCTGATCAGAAACAGGGCATATAAAGGCCCACACAGTATTCTGTAATACTGATATACTGTATACAGAATACTGATTAGAATGCGAGTCTTTACTGCTAATCTGCTTTTCAAGTCTTAAAGGTGCAGACAATGTGAGTGGAGATAGCATTAAGCATAGGTTAAAGAGATGTTGCAAGTTCAGGCAAGTCATGGGGGTTAGAGATAGAGTGACATGAACCCAAGATCCCGGTTGAGGCTGTCCTCATTTGTGTGGAACTTGGCTATCAGTCTCTGCTCAGTGACTCTGCGCTGTTGTGTGTTGTGAAGGCTGCCTTGGAGAACGTTTACTCAAGGATCAGAGGCGGAATGCCCGTGATGGGCATTACCTGCGACGGTCACGGGTGTTCGGCCTCTGATCTTCGGGTAAACGTTCTCCAACGTGGCCTTCACGACACACGATAACGCAGACATCTCACATACTGTCCTGTCTGGAGACAATACACATCACTTAACCTATGCTTAATGCTATCTCCACTCACATTGTCTGCATCTTTAAGACTTGAAAAGCAGATTAGCTGTAAAGGTTTGCATTCTAATCTGTATTCTGTAAACTATGTGTGCCTTTATATGCCTTGTTTCTGATCAGAACTTTCCATTCACCTGACGAAGGAACAGTGTTCCAAAAGCTTGTGGCGTTTATTATCAAATAAACTTTAACCTGGTGTTGTGAGACTTTTTACTATGTTTAAAGCAATCACACAGAGACACAGAACCAATGGAATTCAAATGTGAGGTTTGTTGACAGCCTCAAGCCACTCAGATCGCAGGAATATTAGGTACATAAACCTGGACAACAGGTACAGTAAGCTTGCCACTTCTTTAGTCAGAAGGAGGGGAAGTGAGGCTCTCAAATAGAATCCTCCAGTAATGTATATATCTTCAGAAAATCACCATCTAAATTGAAGGAGATACCAGCTCAGAAATTATTCCAGATGAGAGCATCACTGAAGAAAGCTCATGCTTCCAAAAGACGCTTGGTTGTATATTCTTTGAGAGTGGCTGTATTCTATAACGATTTATTTCTTGATTCCTGAATAAGAATTGTAATATTTGGACAGCATTCTATTGGGATTTTATTTAGTTTTTTTTAATTGTCTAACAAGGCTGTCACCAGTTTTAAAAATAAAGACCTCTTCACAATACAGAGTGGCAGACCCTGCTTTAATTTACGAAAACCAGTAGCTTCCAATGACCTCACACACATTTGTATAAGATTACGAGGCGAGGTATATCCTTTTGGGTGATTCCAAATTCATGCAGAGAGAAACATCACCTCCACGTCGTAACAACATTTTTGTGAGCAGCTCTCTTCATGGGCAGCAGTGAGCGTCAGACGATTCTACTTAGTTTTTTTTTATTCTTTTGCTAAAATGTTATTCTTTCTTTGCATGAACAAATACTTATTGATAAGAATGTAATTTAAAACATTTCGAAAGTTTTCTTTGATATGCTGAATAAAGAGCATTACAATTTAGGCAAGATTTTAACCTGACAGATTTATTTTTGGATCTATATCTTGTGAAAAATAGAACATTCTTAAAGTCTGGTTTCATTTCCCGGTAGAGATATCTTTTGGAAGTGTGCAGCTTGTTAATAGATTTATCCTCATGGGTTATCTTTCCATAAACAAGGCTGCTAAACTGTGTATTTAGCCTTAAACATTACCTTGCAAACTTACGACCGCTACCATTTAGAAGGGCAAGGGTGGCAGACACACTGGAACACCACAGCCTGGAAGTTCCCCTTCAAGCCACTCGCCATTCTGACTAGGAAACATATCATCATTCCTTCACTGTCAAAGGGTCAAAATCCTGGAACTGTCTCCCTAACAGCACTCTGCCTATACCTACACCACATGGGCCACGGCGGTTCAAGAAGACAGCCCGCCATCACCTTCTCAAGAGCAGTTAGGGATGGGCAATAAAGGCTGGCTCAGCCGATGATGCCCCCAGCCCATGAACAAATTGGATCTATCTACCTGAGCCAATTCTGGTACTTTCAGGTGACCAGCAGTAGATCACTGGTCATTTCTGATTTTGTAACAGTCATTGTTCAAACTAAAATGCTATATTCAGAGACCGTTACCAATGGTAATTTAGAATCCTGTCAAATTTTGGGGCAGTATTTTCTGGCCATGCTCATCTCAAAACCGGAAAATCCAGCCTGAGGTCAACAGACATTTGCGTGGTCCGTGCTCCCAACCCCCAGCCCCCGCTCCTCCCCACCCCCCACTCCCACCCAGTACAATTTCCGTGGCGGGCGGAACAGGAAAATTCCGATGTAAACAATGATATTAGCATGTGGAATACAACAATCTTGAGACACTTTTTTTTTCAAAGGCATTCATTATCCTTTATTATTTATGGTGTGACTCCTAATCTCATTCCATTCTCTGAGGTCAAACTTGGCCTCATTGCTCCGCCCAGCTCACTTAATTTTGATGTAAGATCTTAGTATCACAAGACGGTTGTAATCTGTTCATAATGTAGGCAAATAACCACTTCCTGCCTTTTTCATTAGATTAACAAAACCCATTAGCTGTTCCCGCAGCATCTCACTGATGCTGAATGGGAATTTTCTGGACATTAGCTAACAGCTAAGGAGGTTCAGCACTGAATAATATATCGAACTGTGGCATTTTTAAATTGGATGATTTCTGCTCTCACTAAATTTACAAGGAAAATGAAGTTATTTTAACACCCTTATGGGGGAAAAAATGCTAAGCGCTGTCCTAATCATGTAATTTCATCTCCCACCAATTCTTATGCTTCCACCTGCATCGGAAAAATACAAGAAGTAGTATTCAACCTGGAGTATTACTGATTACCTATAAAATGGGATCTTTTAACTTGCAGTACATTTCAAATTAACTTTAAAGAACCAACTTTACCAGCCAAGTATATCACAGTACACTGACGACCTTACACTATGTATTTGATGATCTTAGACCTTATGAACATTAAGTAAAAATGAAATAGCCTGTTGGATTCAATTACCTTATTCCCTGTTTTATATGGATGCGCACAACACATCATTCATTTTCATACTGTTGTTTTACATACTTGAAAAGCTTACAAAGCTTCAGGGGGAGCTGGTGGCACCACGGCAATATCACTAGACTAGTAATCCAGAGGCTCAGGTTAATATTCTTGGACATGGGTTCAAATCCCACCATGGCAGATGGTGACGTTAAACTTCAGAAACTAACAGTGACTGTCATAAAGACCCAGCTGCTTCACTAATGTCCTTTGGAGAAGGAAATCTGTTACCCATACCCTGTCTGGCCTACATGTGAAGTCTGATCCACAGTAATGTGGTTGACTCTTAGATGTCTGCTGAAATGTTCTCTTCAAGGGTGATTTGGGATGGGCAACAAATGTTGGTTCTACCACTGATGTCCACAGTCCATAAAAGAATAAAGAAAGAAAATGATATTTCTGCTTCTGTTTCTCCTCCATCCATGGATCTGATCATCAGAAATCATCATCTCACCTGTCATTTTAATTCTCCATTTTGCTCTCACACTGATCACTCTGTCCTCAGATTTCTGCAATGTTCCAATGAAACACAACATAAGTTCAAGGCACATATCTTTTAATTAGCCTTTCTAACTCAACACTGAATTAAAAATTTCAGACTGTGTGCAGATCCACAATTCCCTGAAGGTGGCAACTCAGGTGGACAAGATGGTCAAGAAGGCATGTGGCAAGCTGGCCTTCATCAGTCAGGGTATTGAGTATAAGAATCGGAAAATCATGTTGCAGCTATACAAAACTTTGGTTAGGCCACATCTGGAGTATTGTGTACAATTCTGGTCCCCACACTATTGCAAGGACGTTGATGCATTGAAAAGGGTGCAGAAGAGATTTACCAGGATGTTGCCTGGTTTGGAGATATGGACTATGAAAAAAGGTTGAACAGACTTGGATTATTTTCATTGGAGCATTGGAGGATGAAGGGGAATTTGATAGGGGTTTACAAGATTATGATAGGCTTGGATAGAATGGATAGTCAGAGTCTTTTTCCCAGGGTCGAAGAATCAATTACTCAGGGGCATAAGTTGAAAGTGAGAGGGGGAAAGTTTAAAAGAGATCTAAGGGGCATGTTTTTCATGCACAGGGTGATGAATGCCTGGAAAGCGCTGCTAGAGGAGGTGGTCGAAGAAGACTTCGTAACAACATTCAAAAGGCATCTGGATTGATACATGAATAGACAGGGAATAAAGGGATATGTACCATGTAGAGGCAAGAAACTATTAGATTAGACAGGCATCTGCGTTGGCATTGACTTGGTGGGCTGAAGGGCCTGTTCCTGTGCTGTACTGTTTTTTTGTTCCATGTCACATGACTATATTGGCTTGGGCACGTTGAACGAAGGCCAGTAAACGCCAAAGGAGTCAATTATCTACTTTTAATAAGAGTGGTCAATTTAGTTAATGTAATGACTTATGGAAGAGTGATTGCCATTGGCAAAATATGGGAGAGTTACGTGGTTTTGTCCAATTCACACATTACTCACAGACCTTTCCTTCAATGGGACAGCTGAGCTGACACTGCAGTGCAAAAGGTGTGCAGCTGCAAGATTATAAGCAAATAAAGTCAAGCATTTAATTCAAGTTGATGAGTGCAAGAAACACAAGACTTAATAAACCCCCAGATTAGTTCTTACGCATACAGCAGTTTGGTGTAAAAATTAATTGTGGCAAATATTGCTTTCACCAGTCATTATTGTAAAGGCAGAGGCAGTAATATGTTTATTGAAGAAATTTCCTTGAAAGTATTCTCCTCTACATAAATCATAGAGGCATAATCCTAAAGATTATAGTTTTTCAGCACTGAAGATTGTTCACCATATTTCAAATTCTCACTGCAGTTTTCTGTGATATAATCATTTGCTTTCAATGCTTAGCGGGGTGGCAGGGTGGGTGGAGAAGAGTGTTGGAATGCCTTGATCTCTTACCTACAGTCTCTAGTTTGAGCTTGAAGAAACGTTCCCATTGCTGTTTGCTATCTGACAATGTGTCCTGCTTGAAAATCCATGCACATAGATGTTGAGTAAGGGCAAGCCTCAGATGTGGTTCTGCTACAGGTGAATAGTCTGTCAACACTTCTTATCAAGACTTTTTCCCCCCAAGCTAAAACTTTCATTTGGAATGAAACTCACCCATGTGCATTTTTTTAAAAAAATCTCACTCATTTGATATGAAAATAAATGGACAGCCTTTCACTTAACTGATCTGCAGACTTGTCTCATGAATTCCCACAACCAATCACAGTGCAACTATTTGTTTATAAATCTGTTTGACATAAGGAAAATGGATAAAGATATAGGAGGGCTTTATCTATATCTATAGGAGGGCTGGAGCCACCAGTGAATCCTGGCCTTCAATCATTTTTTTTATCAAGCAACATTCATGAATGTAGTGATGCAGAATATTATAGAATGAACACACTGTCCAGGCATCAGCTACATCTCTCTGCATATAGTATAAACCACTTTGAAGCAAATCAAAAACTCAAACTCTATTATTTTTGGACGTGCAAAGTGAAAAGATGAAGCAAAATCCCACAAGAGGTCAGTTTTCATTCAATGCGAATACCTATCACATACTGTGTTGATTGCTGCTTCTAATGCTGAGGACAGTTAATATGACTGTGTGGCAGGGACTGTGTACAGCCTCCTGCTTTATTCCCACATCCTTGCGATGGTACATTACAATGGCATTTTGTTCAAGAAACACATTTGCAGACAAAAATCGAACAGCGGTGTAACTTGGATGAAAAGTGTCACCATTGACTTTCTGAGATTCTGTGGCACTCTGCAGGTGATGGGCACAAATTGGCAAGTTGGGAGTGCTCTTGACTCGTCACCTTTGCTTGCCCCTTGTTACAGGCAAACATCTTTCTCAGGAGGGTTACCACACTGTTTCAAGCCAGCAGCTTCCCTCCATGTGGCTCCTCCTCCTTTGGCGCACCACCTCCACATTTTGCCCTCCAAAGAAAACAGCATGTTTGTATTGGTGTCCTAGGGAAAGATTAAATCACTTTTCTCTGCCTTCACCTGAATACTTGCCCTTATAAAAACGAGCTGCAGTTTGTTCGGAGTGATTGCTACATTGGACTTTGTATCTCCCCTGAGCCCTCTGAGCATACTTTTCATTCAGCACCATCCTTTCCAATGTAGGGACTGAAAGCCCCAGTGGAACATTGATCATTACCTCCTAACCCACCCTTTGCACACACAATTACAAAGTGGGGGACAAACGGCTGAATAGTGGGAGTCAGCTTGAAAGACTTCCCTCCTGACTGGAAAGGAAGGCAGGACAACTCGCTATAAAATACAGTAGATGCCAGTTATCTGAAATACAGAAAGTGCTGGAAATCCTACATTGTCCCAAGCCTCAGAGGTTCATCCATTATTTGCGTCCTCCAATGTAATGGAAGGACGATATGTTTAGTGATTCAACTGTTAGGTCACAAATCTCCCTTGCATCTTGGCAGTGGATTTTGTACTTCAGGCGGATCAAAGGCCAAATGAAAATTGCTGGGACTCAAATCCAGGACTTTTTGACTCTGAGTTCAATACTGTACCACCCAATAGTCATGGGTTTTTAAAAATTTATTCATAGGATGTGGACATCACTGGTTCGGCCGCCATTCATTGCCTCCATCGTTTATTGCTCTGAACTGAATGCTCGACCATTTCAGAGGGCATTTAAGTCTCATATATTGCCATGGATCATTTGGCCAGACCAGGTAAGGATGTCAGATTTTCTTCCCCAAAGGACATTAGTGAAGCAGATAGGCTTTTACAACAACTGACAATGGTTATACAGTTATCATTAGAGGTTTAACTCGAGTTGTGGGGGGGGGTGTATCTTATTGGCTTGTTACATAGAACAGAGAGGTCTGCGTATGCACAATAGCACCCTCCAGCTGTGAGCAACTGGCTTTCCGGTGAGAATAGACCCCATCCACTCCCCCAACTGGCGTGAATTACACTTTGCCTCTCTTTTTGCACTAAGTGGCATAAGATCGTGTCTGAAAGCTTGCTGAAAAAATGGGTGCGATTTTCTCTTGTTTTCACACTCATTCAGCACTTTGCATGTTTTTGGCAAGATTGCCCCCTGGATTTTTATTTAAGTCCAATTTCATTATCTGCTGTGGTAGGATTCAAAGTAAGAAGTCTGACAACACCAGGTTTAAGTCCAACCGATTTATTTGATAGTAAACTCACAAGCTTTCGAGGCTTCCCTCTTCGTCAGATGAAGGATTCACCTGACGAACAGGGAAACCTCGAAAGCTTGTGAGTTTACTATCAAATAAATCGGTTGGACTTAAACCTGGTGTTGTCAGACTTCTTACTGTGTCCAACGCCGGCATCTCCACATCATGACAGTAGTATTCAAACCCAGGTGCCCAGTGCATTAGCCTGGATCTCTGGATTAGTAATCCAGTGACAATACGTCACTGCCTCCCTGGCAATGAAAATCAAAAAACATTAACATAGAAAGCAGGAGTTGTAATTGCTACACACGTGTGTACAAACAAGACTGACGTTCTCCTTCTATTAAGAGCCTTTGCCTATTTCATTGTTAAAGCTGTGCAGCCTCTAAGCTTTTCAAATGAAATGACAGCAATGATTGAACAAAATCAAACTTTTCCACAGTAGTATCTGCAAGTGCCCATTATAAGCTCATATTTCTGTGAGTCAGACGTCCAACTCATTTTCACAGCAATGCTGGAGTCTGAAAGAATTATGATGATAATTTCCGGAAAAAGCAGTAATATATACAACCTCACTAAAACAAAGTGGTCTGCACTGGTGCACATAGACTTTCAAGCCCACACCAGTCTATGGAAAGTAAATCCTTTGAAGCCTTTCAATAGACAACATGGGAGTTGGATCAATATATTTACCATCTACTCATAAAACCTGCTCTTACTGCCTACACTGAATAATGTACTTCCAAATCTTGGCTTATATCTCTCGAATTGACAACTTAATATTCAAGTACATTTTATTTGCCTATGTATTACACAGTGCATATTCAGAGAACTTGATATTTTCTTTCCTGTGCTGTTCACATGCTCCCGATGAGGTTGGTATGTTATAATGACTTCCAAAGATGAAAATTTAGAAAATTTTGATTTGATCTGCACTTCCACTTGTTTGTTTCTGCACTTTTGAATCCGCAAACTGTTAGAATACAACAAAATATTAATCTATTTTGTAACAATGGCAGTGTAATTCCATAGTCAGACACCAAGCTGATTGCAAAGTATGGAAGTCAGAGACCTGACATGTTAGTGTACCTCTAAGAGATGTTTTTTTAAAATCATGTCCTTTGCAGCACTCACAGTCCCAGCTCTCACTGTTGCCGGGCTGTCGGTAGACGTCCTTTTATTCCTACTTCAGTGGTATGAATGGGGTTTTGTTTATTTTTACTCTGGGATATTTTATGAACCTGCGTTGTTAGGAGGAAGACTGGTTGGTGGGTTATGTATTTTGTACAGTTTTTTTCCTTCCTAGTGAATTTATGGTTTCATTTTCTGTTTGGCTAGCTGCAGTTTTTAGTTTTAGAAGGGCCATCAAGCTGAAAAGAAGTATTTTTCTCTCTCCCTGGTTTTGGAAATTCTATTGGTTAGCTGAAAGCAAGGCTTCTTGCCTTCCTGAAGTAGAAAATCTACTGTTGATGGCTTGACCAGAGAATCTTCGTGGTGTTCTGGGAAGCTGTTCTGGCTTCAAACTGTTCTGGGTATATCCAGACAGCTGCTAGAAGTTACAAGGCTGAGAAGTCAGTGTTGCAATTCTCCAACCAAAGCACCCAGCTCAGTATCCATGTTAAACCTTTGGAAAGGGTTTTGTCTACAGGAAATTTGGTTTGATTGGAACATTTTAGACAGATTTGTTAAGGGTTATACATTATCATGGTTGTTTTGTTCTTTGTAATTGATAAAAGTTGTTGCTTATTTTCTTTCTATACATTTTAACTATAGTCTTAAATAAAGTTTGTTTGATAAAAGCTCCCCAATGGGTCGTTGGAATCATACCTGAAGTGAAACATATCATGCTTATCCTAGCCAAATTCAAGATGTGCAATTTAAGATCGAGGCATCCTTCATCCTTGGTGGCACGGTATCACAGTGGTGAGCACTGCTGCTTCACAGCTTCAGGGACCTGTGTTCAATTCCTGGCTTTGTGGAGTTTGCACATTTTCCTCGTGTCTGCGTGGGTTTCCTCCGGGTGCTCCGGTTTCCTCCCACAGTCCAAAGATGTGCAGATTAGGTTGATTGGCCACGCTAAAATTGCCCCTTAGTGTCCTGAGGTGCGTAGGTTAGAGGGATTAGTGGGTAAAATATGTAGGGATTTGGTGGTAGGGTTTGGGTGGGATTGTGATTGGTGCAGATTCAATGGGCCGAATGGCCTCTTTCTGTACTGTAGGGTTTCTATGATAAACACTTTGGAGCTTCTGACCTGAATTATAACAGAACTCAAGGAAGCTATCTCCTATCTCTTGAGTTTAATACTATGAGAAATAGTAAGATCGGTGCTATGTTAAGCTGGGATTAAACTGGCTCAGAGGGGCCAATGGACCTGTTCAGGTACTTCAAACATTGAAGCAAAACTAGACTTTAATGTTTTGAGATTTTTGTTTCAATATCACCTGTAGCTTACTTGTTCTTAAAAAATAATTTCTGCAATTTTAGTGTCGCTGGGTAGGCCAGCATTTATTGCCCATCCCTAGTTGCCCATGAGAAGGTGGTGGTGAGCTGTCTTTGTGAACCACTGCAGTTTCTGATGTGTAGATATACCCACCATGCTGTTCAGGAAGCATTCCAGGATTTTGACCCAGTAACAGTGAAGGAATGACAAGATATTTCCAAGTCAGGATGGTGAGTGAGTTGGAGGGGAACCTCCAAGTGATGGCATTCCCAGGTATCTGCTGCCCTTGGCTTTCTGCATAATAGCAGTTCATCTCTGAGTTAGAAGGTTGAGTTCAAGTTCCATTCCAGCACTTGTGCACAGATACCTAGGCTCACACTCCAGCGAGAAATGGAATGCTATAACTGTTGAAGGTTCCACCTTTCAGATAAGATGCTAAACAGAGGCTCGGCTTGCCCTTTCAGACCCCGTGACGTTATTTCAAAGAGCAGCGGGGGAGCTATCCCTGCTGTTCTGGCTAATGTTTGTGTCTCAGTAAGCTGTGAGTATGAAGTACATTAGTTCTGAGGAGAAATTGAATAAACTGGGATTGTTCTCCCTGGAAAGACAGATTGAGGGGCGATCTGATGGAAGTTTATAAAATCATGAGGCACATAGATAAGGTAAACAGTTGCAAGCTTTCTCCCAGGGCAGAAACAACCAACCCAAGTGGTACAAGTTCAAGATAAAGGGGGAAAGATTCCGAGATGTGTGGCAGACATCTTTTACACAAAGGGTGATGGGGGCCTGGAATGCACTGCCAAGTGAGGTGGTTGAGGCAGATTATGTTAGCGATATTTAAGACTTATGGATAGGCACAGGCGGGATATAGACAGGTACAGATGGTTGGTTTAGGTAGGACAATGTGATCAGTGCAGGCTTGCTGGGCCGAAGGGCCTGTTCCTGTGCCGTACTGTTCTTTGTTCTTTCGTTCTTCCTGAAAAACACTATCTGAGCCTTATCTCGTTTTTTATCTAAACCAATCATTGCAATCCTCTATTCCTTTCTCCTTCATATGCCAGCAATTTCCCCTTAAATGCATTATACTATTCCCTTCAAACAATATGTGGTTCTATATTCTCTCCACTTTCTGTGTAAAGAAGTTCCTTCAGAATTCCCCATTGGATTTCCGGATGACTGTCTTACATTGATGTGCTCTAGTTTTGTTCCTCCCTACAAGGGGAAACAATCTCTCTGCAACCATTCCACCAAAACCTTTCATAAATTTGAGGTCCCCTAGTAGGTCACCCAGAGAAAAGAGACCCCAGCCTATCAATTCTTCCCTGATATATATACATATATACCCACACATATCTCTGAGACTATCATTGTAAATCTACTCCGCACATCTCCAGATCCTTTGTATAATATGGTGACCAGAACTGCACACAGTACTCTCAGTGTGGTCTAACCCTGTTTTGATACAGGGTTAGTGTAACCTCCCTACTTTTCAATTTTGTCCCTATAGCCATAAAAACTCAAGCTTGCTTTGCTTTTTCAAAAAACTATGATTGGCATCTTTTAGTGAACAGTATATCTGTACCATGAGATCCCATTGTCCCTCTACCCAACTTAGACTTGCACTTTCCAAATAATGTGACCTCCTTATTCTTCCTACCAAAATGTGCTACTTCACATTTACCTATGTTTTGTCAATCGTCAATTAGTTGCCCATTCTGCAAGTTTGCTAATGTCCTCCTGTAGTTTGTCGCAACCTTCCTCAGTATTGAACATTTCCATCCTTGCCCACCCCCACCGCCACCGCTCCCCAACACCAATTTGGTGTGATCTGCAAATTTAGAAATTGCATTTTTGATTCCAAAGTCCAGATCATTAACATATCTGATTATTTGGGCATTATCACTTTGCCGTTTGTGGGAGTTTGCTGCGTGCAATTTGGCTTCCACATTTCCTACATTACAACAGTGGCCTCAGTTCAGAAGTACTTCATTGGCTGCACAGCACCCCCGCCACCCCCCCCCCCCCGCCCGCCCCACACTGTGAAAACATTAGACATCTGAGAATCACACCCTCACTGTTGAAACATTAGGCATTTATCCTATCACAGACCTTCCATTTTGTTCATGCTCATTTATGGGATGTGGGCATTGCTGGGTAGGCCAGCATTTATTGCCCATCCCTTGTTGCCCTCAAGAAGGTGGTGGTGAGCTACCTTCTTCAAGCTGCAGTCCATGTGGTGTAAGTACACCCATGGTGCTGTCAAGGAGGGAATCCCAAGGTTTTGACCCAGCGACTGTGAAGGAACGGCGATTTATTTCCAAGTCAGGATGGTGAGTGACTTAGAGGGGAACTTACAGATAGAGGTGTTCCCATATGTCTATTGCCCTGTCACAGATTTGGAATGTGCTGTCCAAGGAGCCTTGGTGGATTGCTGTAGTGTATCTTATAAATGGTACACACTGTACATTGGTGATGAAGCGAGTGAATGTTAAAGGTTGTGCAAATGCCACTTGATAGCACCATTGATGACTGGACGTGATGGACTTTAGCGCTCAGATCTGATCTGTTAGTTGTGGGATCATTTGGCTTTGTCAGTCATACGTTGCTTCTCATGTTTGGCATGCAAGTAGACCAATGTTGTAGCTTCATCAGGTTGACACCTCATTTTTTGATACGCCTGGGCTGTTCCTGTCTTCTGATGGTAATGGTAGAATGGGGGATATGTCGGGCTGTGCAGTTACATACAATTCTGATGCTGCTGATAGCCCTCAAAGCCTCATGGATGCCAGATCTGTTTAAAATCCATCCTACATATTACAGTGGCAGCACCACACAATATATTCTCAATATGAAGATAGGACTTTGTCTTTACAAGGACTGTATAATGATCACTCCTACTAATATTATCATGGACAGATGCACCTGCGATAGGCAGGTTGGTAAGCACAATGCCAAGTAGGTTTTTCCTCGTATTGGTTCCCTCACCATCTGTTGCAGACCCAATTTAGCAGCTGTGTCCTTTAGGACTCAGCTAGCTCAGTCTATGGTGGTGCTACTGAGCCACTCTTAGTGATGGACATTGAAATCCCCCACCCAAAGTACATTCTGTCCCTTTGCCACCCTCAGAACTCCTTCCAAGTGCTATGTAAATGGAGGAGTACTGATTCCAAACCTAGGGCCGGGACTGATGGTTCCGGAGTCCATCTTGAGGACTCCTAGCTCAACTCCAGTATATGCTGGTGTAGTTAGTGAGGCCCATGAACAAATTTTAAAAAGATACATCTCCCCGGAACTGTGTTTGTTTAAAAACTGTTACATTACTAACTTATTCCTGTCAGATGAGAGGTCGTCGATCTGAACCTTTAACTATTTCTCAGATTTTGCATGAAATGCTGAGTATTATTTTTATTTTATTATATTAGCCATTTGCTGGTTGAAGACAGGGCTCTGGGCCTATGTGGTTACCCGTGCGCACAGGAGGCTTTCTTGGTGCCTGCTATGTTGATCTGCAGCCACAAACAGGAGTAAGACTTCAGCACTGCCACGTACAAATTGCTCTCTGTAGCCACTGATTCCAGGCTGGTTGGGCTCTACAACATCTGCTTCCATCTCAAAACAATGTTCTGAAAGAAGTTTGAAGACTTTAGGCCTGGGACTTCCTGTGATTTAGAAATGCTGCTCTGAGTTCAGGACATTGGGGGAGGATTAGATTTCATAGAATTATAGAATTCCTACAGTGCAGAAGGAGGCCATTTGGCCCATCAAGTCTGCACTAACCATAATCCCACCCTATTCCCGTAACCCCACATATTTATCCTGCTAAACCACCCCCCCCGACCCCCTGATACTAGGGTCAATTTAGCATGGCCAATCATCCTAACCTGCACATCTTTGGAAGAAACCTGAGCACTTGAAGGAAATCCATGCAAATACCGAGAGAACATGCAAACTTCACACAGACAGTGACCCAAGGCCGGAGTTGAACCTGGGTCCCTGCCGCTAACTACTGTGCCACCATGCCGCCTATGGTGTATCTGAACTCCCTGATTAAATGAAGGAACTGCGATGCTCAATTACACCAGAAAACATTCATGATCTGTTCCAGTCCAGAAAGCCAAAGTGGCCAATCTTTGCCACCCAAAGTACAAGTGCAGAAATGAGGTATAAAATTGAATGTTCTTAATTTGCATCCATGTTGTACCTTCTCGCCCCAAGTCCACTCAAGCAAAACACAGATCTTCAAACTAATATAAATGGGATGTGGGTGCACATACAAACACACATACTGAGGGCCTCACTACACCTTTAGTCATTCGCTGAGATTTTCATTACTCTGGAGCTAACAATCCAGCTTTTAACAATGTTGGTGGCAGCTCACATCTGTCATTGTAAGACTAATCTCCAAAATTTGGGAATAAAAGCCCCTTTTAATCAATCGACATCTTACCGATAGGACAGGAGATTGGTAACTAGCACTCTCCTCATTCTGCATGGGGAACAAATAGATACTGCAGCTCCTTCCCCACCAGTGAGCCGGCAGTATAAATATGCAATGCTGCTCCATACATAATGATTGCATTGCACCAGTGAACATAGGTGAAAGCTGCCTTCCATTACCTTATACAATAAATGTTAATTTCATACTATCAATTCATTTTAGTTACTAGATATCCTTATTTTAGAATGATGTTCTCCTTTTATTTTGTCACAAGATGGTATCCGAGCTGGTGTAAATAGGTAGGACCTACTCCAGGCATTCCCCATATTACATCTACCTAGCAACCTTACGGTCACGAGATGAGAAGGAAATTGTTCCCTGCACAGACTGTGGGCTCTCCACCCCAAAGTTGTTCAGTCCCACATCCTCGTCCAAGATAAGATTTTCTATGACTCCAATAAATGTGGTATTAAAAACTCTGGTCTGCGCAGAGACTTACATTTGCATTTTAGTCCAGGTACTGTGGAAGGAGCAACGAGAGAGAAAGCGTCGAATGTCTGCAAGATATATGAAAATCAATGCGAAATGCCACTTCAATAATATGGTGTGGATAAAAAGAATAGACGATCACAATAGAAAAGAAAATATAGAAGGCTCTTCAGACTGTCTTTGTCCCTGCTGCTAAAACTTTTATCCATATATCTATCAACTGCAGGCACAGTTACTCCATACTCTCCTTGCTGACTTCCCAAATATCCAGCCATGTCCTCAGCAACCCTCATTGATTTCCTATTCCTTAATGCATTGAGTTCAATGTCACTATCCGTAGCTACATTTGTCCATGATTTCATCCCTTCCCACCTTTTCAACCTCCCTCATATCCTAGACTGACGTAAGTAATAATTGGGCTGTTTCAATCACAAATGTCTCATTGCATCGCATTGGTTTGTCAAGCAAGCAGCGAAGGTGAAAATTTACCTCTTAAAGTCTAACGTGCGTCTGTCACACTTCAAAGCATCTCACTTTGTTGTAGGCGCAAAGGAAAAATTAAAAACCTGGAAGTCTGTTATTTCTTTCGATTAAAGTGTCTAAAATTTTCCAAACTGCAAAGTTCCATTGTCAGACAACAATTAAACTTGATCTTTATTAAACAGCCCCATCACCTACAGTGAAGTTCAGCAGTGCCACTGGACATCTGCATCTCTGTTTCCATCAGTAGGAGAGGCTAGGATCTGAGGGCACAGCCTGAGAGTAAAAAGACAACCCTTTAGAACCAAGATGAGGAGGAATTTCTTCAGCCACAGAGTGGTGAATCTGGAATTCATTGCCACAAAAGCTCTGGAGGCCAGGGCTGGACTCCTACCGGCAAGCCCTTCAGAGGCTCGTAACACTGCGTCCAAGGCCAATGGGGATTGCTGTTCTGCAAGCCTCATCCACCCCGATTTCGGGCTGGTGTGCCGACAAAATCAGGACCCAAGTCACTGAATTTATTTAAGACAGAGACAGATAGGTTCTTGATTGGTTAGGGGATCAAAGGTTATGGGAAAGGGTGGGAGAATAGGGTTGAGAAACATATCAGCCACGATCGAATGGCAGAGCAGTCTCGATGGGCCCGAATGGCCCGGTTCTGCTCCTATATCTCACGGTGTTGTGTTACATGCAAAGATGTCCTGTGGTGACCTCTAATGTGGAAAGCACCATTTACTGATGAGGCACTTCCAGTTGCTGCAATCTTGGATTGAAAGGCTTCCCCAAGTGACTTTATCCATTTATTTTCTTTACATGTATACGGTCAAAGGTATAATTGACACTGATTGTCAGGTTTGGCCTGCTGGTCAGCTGACATGATGGTTTAGTCCACATTTACCAGGTGTGACAAGAAGTGGAGTTGTGACAGGGTGATCCCTGGAGCCCTGGTGAAAACGAAGCCACATTACATCTTCCAGTGGCCGCCACCCACACTGACTCCATTTTGTTGTCGCTCACTGCCAAATGGTTCTGGCATCAGGATCAACTTTCTGTTGGCGTCGCAAAAAGAAAGCAAAAGAAAAAGACGAACTGAAGTGGTGAGAAAAGCCGGGAGTGAAAGTGTGAGAATTGAGCCTGCCTCAGCAGTCAGTATGCAAACTGTTATTCCTGAACGATTTATCGATAGCTGCTGGAGGATTACAGGGATTTTGCTGCCTCAACTGCCTCCCTGATGAACAAATCAAAGAGTTTGAGTCCAGTGATGCAGAAAGTAAACAGTAGCCACTTGCTTTTTCTAACCAAATCCCTCAGGCTGAGATCTTGCAAAGCTGAGTGGATCTTGCCTTTTCACAGTTAAATACTGCGAGCTCGATTTGAGGAGAGAGAGTAAAAAAAAAATCGGCCGGCGAGACCCAAATGAAAAATCAGTTCTGCGAGCTGGGCTGTTCCAAATAAATGCAAAAATCTGTCATAACAATTTCTTTATTGCCATTTGACAGCTGAAGGGGTAACAGCACCTCCAGGCTGTTCAGGTGGCCTCTCATTAAAAGCATGGCAAGACAATAAAGCATTAAGAGATTTGTTCATTGTAAATCACCACATAAATCTGTCAAAGCAAGGCTGCGTTTGGATCAGGAGAGAAAATAGAAGTGATGCACACATAGCAGGATTGATACCACAACTTTGCACAAAACACGTACTTCCAGATCTAGAAGCATTCCTCCCACTGTCAACTTTTGTCTTGCCTTTTCTTCTTTCTGCTGCCGTTCCTGTTGTTTTGCAGTTATTTTCAATTAATTGCCGATGGACTGCTTGGGATGAGCCTTGTTACAAGCTATATTCGGTGGTCTGCTTTTTAATGAGGGGATCATTTCCCTTCGCCTGCTTTGCAATTCCCTGTCTCAATCCCAGGGCGCACACCAGCAGCTAACACTGTTTTATCCGACTGTCAGAAAGTATGCACAGGGGTGGGGAAGGAGGAATATCTCCTATCACTCCTCTCCGCTAAGGAGAGGTTCCAGATCCTTGCTAAGTACCTGAAAATAGGAGCACGCGGAGATCGGAAAATTAACCACATGGGGAATGAATATATTTCACTACTGCCATGGAATGTATGAATGGTATGTAAGAAAATACATCTAAAGCAAGCAGGTAGCAAACAGTCATGTCAAACCTGAATCTCCATTTTCTAATAAGTGTTCGACAAGTGTTCATAGTCCGCCAATTTTAAACAAAGAAAATTACAACACAGGAACAGGCCTTTTGGTCCTCTTAGCCTGCACCGACCATGCTGCCTCTCTGGACTAAAATCCCCTGCTTTTCTGGGGACCATACCCCTCTATTCCCATCCTATTCATGCATTTGTCAAGATGCCCCTTAATAGTCACTGTCGCATCCGCTACCATTACCTCTCCCAACAGCAAGTTCCAGGCACCCATCACCCTCTGTGTAAAAAAAATGACTCATACACCTCCTTTAAACTTTGCCCTTTGCATCTTAAACCTATGCCCCCTAGTAATTGACTTTTCCACCCTGGGAAAAAGCTTCTGACTATTCACTCTGTCCATGCCCCTCATAATCTTGTAGACTTCTATCAGGTCGCTCCTCAACCTCCGTCGGTCTAATGTGAACAAACTAAGTTTCTCCAACCTCTTCTTGTAGCTAATGCCCTCCATACCAGGCAACATCCTGGTAAATCTTTTCTGTACCCTCTCCAAAGCCTTCTGGTAGTGTGGTGACCAGAATTGTACACCATATTCCAAGTGCAGCCTAACTAAGGTTCTATAAAGCTGCAACATGACTTGGCAATTTTGAACAATGATAAAAAAATAAAATCAGGAATATCCTGCCGGAATTAGAAACAGAGTACGGGATTTTTCAGCCAGTGCCGCTTGCGGAATCATCTGCTCCCGCCAATGGCACGCTCCCCACCGCGGGTCTAGAACTAGGGGACATAGCCTCAAAATAAGGAGAAGCAGATTTAGGACTAAGTTGTGGAGGAACTTCTTCACACAAAGGGTTGTGAATCTGTGGAATTCCCTGCCCAGCGAAGCAGTTGAGGCTACCTCATTGAAGGTTTTTAAGGCGAGGATAGATACATTTTTGAACAGTAAAGAAATTAAGTGTTATAGTGAGTGGAGTAAGTGGGTAAGTGGAATAAAGATGGGTAAGTGGAGCTGAGTCCACGCAAAGGTCAGCCATGAACTTATTGAATGGCAGAGCAGGCTCGAGGGGCCAGATGGCCTACTCCTGGTGGCAGAGGATGCAAACAACGGGAAACTCTGTTGAAAGCGGTGTGACTGGAAGATTCAGCCACCAGCTACTGGCTGTCTCCACCTCTGCAAGACCTGCCGCAAGGAATGGGAGGGTGGGGGCAGAAAATCCCATCCAGAAAGCTGTTGGGAAAACTCAGCAGTTCCGGCAGCATCTGTGGAGGACAAAACAGAGTTAATGGGCTGATTTTACTGGCTTGCCATGCCCAGCTGACGCCCGGGGCAGCGATCAGGCAGGGGTGGGTGCTGTTAGTGTGGAGTTTAGGAGGGCCAGTGACAGGAGATGTCTCACTATGTGTACACAGTGTGTATACTGGGAGATCAGGGCACATGCGCAATGGTGCCCCCAGAACTCAGCAGCCGGCTTCACAGGCAAGCTGAGGCTCTGCCCCCTCCCCACCTGACGAGAATTGCATTGCAGCTTCTGTTTTGCACAGAGTGCCATAAATTCCCATTATTTATCTCGCTGAGAAAACTGGTGCGAAAACCTGCCATTTTCTCACCTGTTCGGCGCTTAGAATTTTTTGAGAAAATTCTGCCCAACATTTCAAGCCCAAAATGATTCTTTACAACTAGTGGGTATAAAATAAAGAGTATTTTTCTAATGGTGCAGCAGGAACAGAGGGACTTGGGTGTATATGTGTGTAAGTCATTGAAGAAGGCAGTACAGGTTAAGAGCATGGTTAATAAAAGATACCGTATCCTAGGCTTTATTAGTATAATATGAAAGGAAGGAAGGTATGTTAAAATTGTACGGATTGAACCTCAGCTGAAGCATTGTGTCAAGTTCCAGGCCACACACTTTAGGAAAGATATGAAGACGATAGCGAGAGTGCAATAAAAATTCAGATAAACGGTTCCAGGGATGAAGAACTTCAGTTATGTAGACAAATTGGAGAGATTGAGATTGTTTTCCTTGGCAAAGAGAAAGTTTGAGAGGAGATTTGATAGAGATGTTCAAAAATCATGAGGGGCCTGGACAGTATAGATTGGGAGAAAATATTCCCACTGGCGGAAGAATTGAGAACGAGGGGGCAGAGAATTAAGGTAAGTGGCAAAAGAAAGAATTGCGATGAGGTAAAACTTCCGCATACAGCAAGTGGTTAAGATCTGCAATGCACTGTCTGATAGTGTGGTGAAGGCAGGTTCAATCCAGGAATTTAAGAGGGAATTGGATCGTTATTTGGCATGGACAAGTATGCAGGGCTATGGAAAGAAGGTGAGGAACTGCACTGGGAAAATTGTGCCTTTGGAGAACCAGCACAGACATGATGGCTGAATGTTATTAAATGAACCTGGATTAAAAAAAACTGGAACAGTAAAGGTTGATTGCAAAAAACCCATCTGGGTTGACTGATGTCTGTTTGGGAAGGAGATCTGCCGCCCTTACCTGACCTAGCCAACATGTGACTCCAGCCCCACCACGATGTGGCTAACCCTTAACTGTCCTCTGAGATGATAAAGCAAGCCTGAGTTGAAGACTGTATTGAAGATTGTGGCTCAGCACCACCTTCTCAAGGGCAATTAGGGATGGGCAGTAAGTGGTAGCCTTGTCAGCGACGCCTACATCTCATGAATAAAACAACTTCTTCGATGATTCTCTGATACACAAGTCGTAGAATATACAATTCCACAAGATATGCATAGATTCCTCCTTCCAACCACTGTGCTCTTAAGAATATTTAAATATTAAACATCTAGGTAACCGTATTTGAAAAACACTGCAGTATTATGAGTTTTACTGGTATTCCCATAAAAGGAATCAGGTCTACAAAACATTTTTAATGATACAGAATTATGCACTGCTTGTCGCATTTAAATTGAATTTGCTTAACATACATTAAATTTTGTGTCAAGACTAATATAAGCTGTCTGTCCTTGCAGACCTTCAGCAAAAGGCTGTAGCAGCGAAACTATATTCATCCTCACTACTCATAACTAGTCCCAAAAGCTTTAAATATCACCCAGTACTTGAACATTGCAGAAACCTGGGAATATCACAAATCGCCATGCAAGAACTGTGCTTACAGTCACTGGGAATCAAGAGTATCACTGTGTGCCCGTAAGAAACCACAAACCCTTTTCTAAAACAATGTATTAAGAAGAGACCTTGACCAAACCTGACAAACGTATCAGCAGCAGTTCTAACAGCATATTAAAATCTTTACTAAAGCCACCTGAGAGTACAAAAGAGAAAAGTGACACTGGTTTGGATTTATTCCAATCAGGTTTAAGAAATAAATCTGAATATAATTTTGAAAGGTTTCCAGCATGTAAACCTCATTTATATCATTGTCTTTTGACAAATACTTTCAAAGCTCAGCCCACACTGTTTCCTGTAGCAGGAGGGCTTATGACTCAGAATCAAAAATCTTTCCTGCACCGTAGATTTGGAGTTTTCTCAAAGGTTTAATTTCAGTTGAATTGGCTTATATCAGATTTTAAAACTAGTTATAGGGCGTGCAGTGGCAGTGCTTCAATTGGATTAAAGTTACAGCTGGTAAAATTTAATTGGCATATACCAATGTCTTAGACAATTTGGAAAATGTATATTCCTTTCCTTAATTAAAGGTTGCGGAGTGTTGGATGAAGTCCTTCTCCTGTAGTGCAGGTTGGGGCGGGTGGAATATTATAAAGTTAAGAGACAATCTCCCATATGAGACTTTGGCAAAATGGTTCTGGTGGCTGGCGCCAGGTTCTGCAGTCTCATCAGGCTGCCCCCAGTGATCTCCTTGTTCTGCCTGCTGGGACTTCTCCTCATTTTACCTCCATGATGACGATGCTGCTTGCAGGGTAAATTTGTACTGCGGGCAGGATATGGCCACAATCTTTGACTCTTAACCAGACTGTGTTGCAAGACTCTGATAGATGCATCCAGGCAACTAGAGCACTGTGTCTTACTTACAGAATACTGAGAGGCCTAGATAGAGTGGACGTGGAGAGGATGCTTTCACTAGTCAGGAAGACTAAAAATCAAGGCACAACTTCAAAGTGAAGGAGACTCCTTTAAAACTGAGAGGAGGAGGAATTCTTTCAGCCAGAGCGTGGTGAATCTGTGGAACTCATTGCCACAGAAGGCTGCAGAGGCCAGGTCACTGAGTGTCTTTAAGACAGAGATAGATAGGTCCTTGATCAATAAGAGGGTCAAGGATTGTGAGGAGAAGGCAGGAGAATGAGGATGAGAATCATATCAGCCATGATTGAATGGTGGGGCAGACTCGATGGTCTGATGGAATGATCTAATTCTGCTCCTACGTCTTATGGTATCACTATATCAATGATTTACTCATTGATTACTTGGTTGGACATAGGTACTTTGCCGAATCTGTATTCAGCAGGTTTCATGGATGCCACAGAGATGTCATGATTCAAGGCTTTAGAGGACAACTGTGATTTTTCAAGAGTGGCTTTGAGGTCTTTGTGGATCAAATAATGATATGAACATGGAACGTCAAAAAATGAATCGCTTAAACTGAACACCATGTTGCATATTTCACTGCCAATGGTTTCAAAAAAACTGAACACTTAGCCAGTGAATTCCTTTCCAATTCATATCGTAGAACATGCCAGACCACACAGGTGAAATTTAGAATTCCTCTGTACCATTAGAGAAATAAGATCTTGCATTCATATAGTGCCTTTCACGTCCCAAAGCACTTTACAGAGAATCAATTAATTTTGAAGTGTTGGCAATATTACAATGTAGATCATGTTAATCTATAAAACCATACAGTCCATTCATGCTGTTGCCAATTGGTCTTTGGATGAAGATCAAGCTGGTTGCTTAAGCAACAAGCTATCTGCCACCTTTTTATTTTGACTAAGATGGCTGTATTGCCAATACTAGCTTGGAATAGTTTAGAGACATAGGCCTGGATTTTCGCAATGACAGAGAGTCTCCCATTGTTGTGAAAATGGTGGAAGAGGCTGAAATTCAGATGTTCCACCCCCAGGCATGGTATTTACCATTTTTGAGGGAACAGGAACGGGGCCAGGTCAGGATCTGTCCATACATGTTTAGTGGAGGTAGTTGTCTATATAAAATGACAACTGTCTCTAGTCGCATCTGATTTTATTAACCATGTGTGCAGATTAGACCTGGCAAGAACAGCTCTAAACTTGCAGAGTCCTTTGGGAAGTGGTGTACCCTTTAGGAGTGGAAGAATACCCCTTTGGACACGATCATGGGAGACCTTTGTGTGTGGGTGGGAGTCAGGTGTATTTTGGGAAAGGCAAAATGCCCTTTGGGATTGTGAAAAGTGAACATCACCGTGCATAAAAGTGCTTAAACTCAATGGAACTGTCAAGCCAACTGTCAAAAACAACTGTCAAAAGTATCAGAAACAAATGTCAAAAGTATCAAAAACAACCGTCAAATGAACCTGTCAATAACAACTGACAAGCGGTCAAAGCATTCGAAATTCCTGGCCTTTAAAACTTGTAAGTATCTGTGTGGAGTGTTTAAGAAAAAGCATTAATTGCATTTCACCTGTCTGTTGACATAAGCCTGAGAATTACCATTACAAGATTATTGTTACATGATTGATTTCACAACCTTCTATTATCACAGTAAGGTATCTGACAGTTCACAATTTGATTGACAGATACAATTGGCTATATGCACTTTTAAAATGGGACAATGAATTCCAATGCTGTTTTTGTAAGGGATTCAACACTTGAATGAAATGTTTGTTTTCATAAGATATTATGCTTTTGAAAGAATGTGAATGAGAAATATGTATTCACGAGAGTGTCTTTTTAAAGAAAATGCTGCAGTAAAGACTTAGAACTTTATTTTATTTAATCTCAGCATGGGGCATACTGGGTGAGTAGACATGGAGGGTGTAAGGGCACAAGGCAGTAGTTGGAGTCATGGATTTGCAAAATCAGGCTCTAAGTTTGTAAGGGGGCAATCAAGGTCCATTGAGGTAGATAGAGGGGCTGTAAAAGGTCAAAGGAGTAAAGAGGGGCATAGATTGGCATGGGCATATGGGGGTGGCTGAGGTGGAATGGGCATGGGAAGTGTGTGGATGAATGAGGTTTGAGGATTGGTTATTGTTTTTTTGAAAACTTGGGCAAAGTGCTGGTGTACCGATGTTCGGGGGCACCACCTCCTGGGTTGCGTTTGCAGAGCCCAGAACTCTGCACTCCTGACCTGGGAGCAAAAGCTCAGGCCATAGATGTTAAGGGCTGTTGTGGCCTTCATATCTAACAGCAATTCAGTTCTGGTGGACAAGTTTGGCTGTAGGTCTCTTTGTAACATGTAGCGTCAGCTGGTTCCAGTTCTTCTTGTGAAACACTCCTTGCACAAGCACTGTTTCTCCGTAAGTCTCTATCTGCAGTTAAGCATAAGAGGTACAGAGTACTGCTAGTGCCATGTGCCCCATCCTGCATCCACCTGTTGATACAGGGGGAGTCAATGAGGACCTAGACGATGGTACTGGTTGTTGGTGTTGGGGAAAGGGAATGGCTGCACCATGAAACCAAACCTCCTGACTGGCAAAAGGAAAGCAACAAAAAAAAACCCCAGACGAACCATCAAGAATTGGACTGAAAATTGTACAAAGATTCATTATGCAAGCCTGTTCTCGTACTATAGAATTGAGAGCATTAGCAAAGAGTGCCTTGAGAATACTCTGCAAAAACCCAGTTAAGGATCTCAAGTAAAATCTCTAAATTAGCCAGGATACTAATACTCTCCGGATAACAACTGACTGCGTTAAGCGATACATCTTTTGAAAGTCACCTAATATCAGAGTTTGTGCCCAACGTCTTCCGGTTTGAAATGAAAGTCAGTTTTTTGGCAAGAAGGTTGGGAATCTGAGAGAGTGTGGCTCCCGACTCTCCTTCCGCTCATATTTCTGTGGTTGATGCTGTGGAATCTGCCAGCGACCGCAACAGAAAGAGGAGAAAGCCAGCGCACAATCTCAGCTGTGACCAAGTTACAAACGGTCCAGCTCTAATCTCTGCTCACAGGAAGTATTATTACCGAATGACATTTCAATTATATGAAAATAATTATATTTCATATGCTAAACAGCAGTGGTGGACTCTACACTTCAGATCTGTGTGGTATTCCTCCTGCTGCACTTTCCATTTACACCAACCACTTCAGCTCTCAAAATAAACTTGGCCTGGACCTCAAAAATATCAACAGAGAGAGAGAGAGAGAGCAGCGAGGAGCCTCCATGCAAACACATGCTGCTCCGACTGTAACATTAACCCTTGGAGGGCAACAATTAAAGCATCGCCTCAAATTAACATGTATATCAATGAAATTGAGCACTCGGCATTCTTCTTTTAATTTGCACCAAATGTTTATCTGCGATTTAAAGAAAAGCCCTTGTAGGTCAAATATCTTTCTCATTCCACTTTAGAAGAACCTACACGAGTAATTCGCAGGATATCTTGTTTGCAAAGATGATGCCAATCATAAAATCTGTATCATGCACTTCAGCAACAGTGTGAATACAGCAAATTTCTGGCAAAGCTGTTGCTGAACATCAATTTGATTCGGACATTGGTCAGCATTTGTACGAGCACTGTTGATGTATGCAGTTCTATTTTTCCCCAATCTGCTCTTCATAACTCAATTCCACTGAACTATAAATTGGCAAAGCACACTTTGTAATCAGAAGAGAAAAAGATGTGAGGGTTGGGTTGATTGGCCATGCTAAATTGCTCCTTAGTGTCAGGAGGATTAGCAGAGTTCATAAGTGGGGTTGCAGGGATGGGGCCTGGGTGGGATTGTTGTCGGAGCAGGCCCGATGGGCCAAGCAGCCTCCTTAAGCACGGTAAGGATTCTACCATTCTATCCTATGAATAAAAGAAGTTTCAAATTGTTCTCGTCATTTTTGTGCAGAATAAGACTCGCCAACAAAATAAAATATCACAGATAGCAACTGATGATAAGACTCGAACCGAAAAGAAAAAGACTCAGGAACCGCGTTAGACATTTGCTCAGGTCAGTGCTGGTCACTTGTACGAATGCTGCCATCCTATAACTCCCGCATGTGCAGTTGGATGTGAGTTATGATGATTGCATGGCCGTGACTGGTAATTTCACTGCCCACAGGATCAATATTTCACACATGTGAAAATGAAAATGATAATTCAGACGTGTGAAATAACACAGTCAGCAGCAATGTTCGGTGTTCTAGGATTCATTTAAAGATACATTTCAGGCTTTGCCAGGGGCAGCACAGCAAGAACAGACATCATTTATTCTGTAGGCAGTCTTGGTATTCTTGCAGTCCCTGAAGGTGGAAATAAATATTATATTACATGCATGAAAATATATAACAGTTCTTTATTCTGAGACCATATTAAAGGGGCAATGGTGTCTGGTAAAGTCTCCAATACAGTAAGAAGTCTCACAACACCAGGTTAAAGTCCGACAAGTTTATGTGATAGTAAACCCACTAGCTTTTGGGGTTTGCCCCTTCATCAGATGAGTCAGGACTTACCTCCTTATAATATGAGGAGCAGAAATTACAGGTTTTCCCACCACATTGCCAAAAAAGTCACTGGGAAACTCACCGCTGCTCTGGATGTCTGTCTCACAGACTTTTATTCTGTATCCCTATCTGGAGAGGAAATCTGAGCTCTGGGAACTACTGGCCATCAGATAGGCTGGTAGCTCTTTGCTCCCAATAGGCCACTGGTAGGATGTATTCAGTCCCAGGAAACAAGGAGCCAGGAATTGGATGCAAGGTTAGCCCAGGTGTAGGGGTGTGTGTGCCTGTGCCTGTGCATGTGTGCCTGTGTGCGTATGGGGTTGATGTCAATGTGGTGGGTGATAGTTTGCAGAAACAGGGCAGAGGTGGGGAAGGGGGCCAAGGGTAGGGAGAGTGGAGGGCTGGGACTTGGAGGCAGTTCCTGAGGGGAAGCCTAAATCAGGCCCACAATGGAAGCAGCCATCCCTTTCCTGCTCAATTGGCAGCCAAGGTGGGAACTGGCCAATAATTGGCACAGCAATGAGGGCGAAGGTAGGCAGGTTACCCGAAGCCTCACTAGCGCTACCTGTCGAAACATGATGAGGTGTGAGTGGGCCCATCGGATACTGGAAAGTCACCCACAGAATCTTATGCCTCCATCATCTGCTAATTCATATGGAAGCTTCTTTAGAACATCTAACAGAACTTCATAAAGTTTCCAGCAAACCAAATAAAATATCACTCCAGTAAAAACATTTCCAAACATTGGGGATTTTGAGAGACATTTCCTGCCTATGCTGGAAATGTAGCCTGTCTGAAAACTCTTCAGAACAATAGCAATGGTTCTCTAATTATATTTTAACTTGTGAGCAGGATCTTATCTCACTCATGCTTCAGATCTTATGAATTATGAGTCTATAATATATATTGGCCATAGAATTTCCCAGTAATTAACTGCAAATTATTTCTCGATAAAGTTGCAGAAATGCGTCACAATCATTAATCTTTCAGATTAAATATCATCACGCATTAATTACACGCAGTGCACTGATAGCTCGTGGCCACAAAGACAGCTACGGCAAACACTAAAACAGGTCCAGAGCTGAATAAAATGCCCAATAAAATGAACAGTATATATAGTAGCAAATATAACAGATACCTTGGAATGATTTCAAGACAGAAATTAATTGAGGGGTTCAGACAATGTTTATAAACTTCCTGAGCTTTAATCCTGCAATTTATGATGTCACCCAAGTTCTTGAATAAATTGTTTTGTAACTATCCTAGGTATTGTACCGCCTCGGATTTACGCAGCAAGCCCACATCTCATTTATTAGTCCATCCAGGAAAATAGGTTCATATTAGCTTCACGCACCACGAAGGAAGTATATGAAAGGATGAAACTGTTCATTTTTTTTAAGCTTTCCTCAATTTAAGGAAGTGTTCCATCCTCCAGATTGAGTGGATAATAAGACAGAATAAATGGCAGAACCATCAGGAGCATAGACACACAGAGATCTGGGTGTGCAGGTCCACAGATCCTTAAAAGTGGCAGCACTGGTGGAAAAGGTTGTGAAGAAAACATGTGGTGTGCTTGCCTTCATCAGGCAGTGAATTGAGACTAGAAGTTGGCAAATTATGTTACAGTTAAATAAAACGTTGGTTAGGCCACATTTGGAATGCTGTGTCCAATTCTGGCCACCGCGATACCAAAAGGATGCAGAGGCTTTGTAGAGAGTATAGAAATAGTTTACCAGGATGTTGCCCAGTATGGAGAGTATTAGCTATGAGGTCAGATTGAATAAACTGGGATTGTTCTCCCGGGAATGACGAAGGCTGAGGGACGACCTAAGAGGTATAGATAGGGTGAACAGGCTTTTTCCCAGGCAGAAATGACAATTACAAGGGGGCACAAGTTCAAGAAAAGTGGGAGGGGGGGAAGATTCAGTGGAGGTGTGTGGAGGAAGTTTTTTACATAAAGACTGGGGGCCTAGAGTGCACTGCCAATTGAGGTGGTTGAGGCAGATACGTTAATAATATTTAAGACTTTTCTGGATAGACGTATGAACAAACAGGGATCAGAAGGATACTGATGGTTGGTCTAGGCAGGGCAATGTGATCGGCGCAGGCTTGGAGGGCCAAAGGGCCTGTTCCTGCGCTGTACTGTTTTTTGTTCATTAGAATGGTGAGCCCACTGCACTAATTGGTGGCCAACATTCTTTGGACAGAAAGGAGTCAAACTGGAGATAGGCAGGAATGCACAACTGTGGTTAGCCCAGCTTCATTACAATGTTGGCTTTGACAAGGTAGCAGGAATCCTTCCTTGCACATGTTTAAAGAAACATGAAAGGATATATCCTCAATTAGCAGAATAATGAAGGAAGGATTGAAACACTGATATTTCTGTAGCCAACACCAATACATTGCTTTTATGCTGCTAAATTTGTATTTTTAATCTGAGTTTGTAAAGCCATTATTAATTCATTTTAAAAAATGAACACAGTGCTCGAAAGGTCGAATCAAAATTCCGCACAAATGAGATTGCACTAAATCAAGTTTTGTCAATGGCAAGATAAAAACTATTTAAACCAAGGATTGAACTTAGGCTGCTGGGATTCTCGTGAGGATAATAGTTCTTTCGTAACACTTGCAACTTGCGAGAGGTTTTTTTTGTTCATAAAAATCCATTGTGAAAACAATTAATTTGCAAAACTTTTTAGCTGAACGGGTCTGCATGGCATAACTAATTATGCTACGAACAAATGAAAATTGTCAAAATCTGATTTTCTTAAAACATGGAAGAGAATGTTCGTCACTGGAGATGTGACTGAATTCTGACCTGGAGAGAAACAGAGAACTGGAGGGTCTGAAATCCCCTTGTCACAGTAATTACAAAGTATTAGAACTGTGATGTAAAGACGGCAAAGGGGTTAAAAGAACTTTGCAAGATCTGTTCCTATCAATAAAAGAGGTCATATTTCCAGGGACAATTACATGATTCTTGGTATTCTGCCATGTTATGTGACTAAACCTGGATTATGATTGTAATTTATTTTAAGATTATTGTACCATCAAGAAATTGTCAGGCCCTCCATGGCTAGAAATGAATTAATTAATGGACCTTGTCTGCATTAGATTTCTTGGTTAATCATGAGTTATAACTCAGATTTGCCTGGTGCATGTCAGCCTTGACTCTCAGCTTGGGGTTGGGGGGAAACACGGAAACAGATGGTCTGAAATCCACAGAAGTGTGAAATACGCTGCGACTCTCACCAGGGTCTAACTGCCAGCTGCAGCCAGGCTACCGCTCCATATGCAGACCATCACTGACCATCTGCAAAGGGTGAGGAGGGCAGAATAAATACCTGTTTACTTGACAGTAACACCGCTGACTGCCTCCCACACTAACTAAACCATGCGTGGAAACCTCTATCCCTGCAATTCCGCTTTGCAAAAAAAAAACGAATGTTAGTAATTAATCCAGGAGATGCAGTGAAAGGATTTTTTTTTAACCACCAAAACAAAGTGACATTGAAATTTTGATTTGATTCCAAAAAAATGCTGTCAGTGCAGAAATGATTTAGTATATTTCTCTGATAATGCAAATGGGCACTTAAATGAAGATGGATTTGAGTTTGCCTGTGCATCACGTGTGCAACGCCAGGATAGCATAAAAGGAATGAACCAATAAAAATTATTCCAGTGGTCATGAATATGAAAGGTATAAAAAATAATTGTCAGCATTGGAGCTGTCTTCCTCCAATGGCATTCTTTCACTCCCAAAATTGGCACGCTCTATTCCATTTTTTTCTTGCTTTCATGATGACAACATAACTTGAAATATCTTTCACCCATTATAGTTTTAATACAGATAATGAACCTACCTGGCATCTCACCAGAGAAGTTGTTTTGCCCTTGCAGACAAAGGATACATCTTTCTTGGCACTAAACATATTAGCCACAGTTGAATTTCACCTGATTCAAACTAAGCATGCTGTCCGTTTGGGGGTTTCTGTTCTTCCACCTGCATTTTCACCATACTCTGATAATGCCATTGCCTTACTCCAACTCATTATTTATGCACCCACATAATGAGTTTAATTATTTCCATTTTACTTTTTGGCCCACTGCAATTTAGATTTATAAGGGTAACCCTATTAGCATTCGGTTCTGTTGCTTCGGTGATCGGTACTGATATTTTGGGAATGCATCTAAATATGCCAACAAAATATCCTGTCTAGTAGACAGCTGCCATTATCACAGTTGTTTCTGAAGTATCAATACTGCATTTGCACAAGCTGATGCCTGAAGGAGCATCTGTCTCCATATTCTGCACCTCCACAATCTGTAATGAATCTAATACAACTGTAACCATCTCCAACTGTTGGCCCGACCAGATGGTCCACACTGCTACACCAGACGATGTAAATGTTGATTGAGAAGCTATAATTGTTAAATGGATTAACTTCGCCCGAGCAATATCACCTTCTTCACCAAAGCAAACTACGAACATTGCATCCTTTTCAGCCCAGAAGGTGATCCTATGACCTTTATCCAGTAAGCATATTTCTAAACATCTCATGCTTCATTGTCAAGAAATATTGGACAAGAATTACATGACCTAGTGTGCACATTGAAAAAATTAGATTTAGTTTCTCATTTGTTGGTGATAAAGGAACAATCTTTAATACATTAAAATCCTACATCTGCACATACCTCATGTCAACTTTTCCATTATAATTTTATATGTCTACATTTGTAATGATAACTGCCAATGTAAACTTGTCAAGCTGTAATTCTATCTGCCTACCAGAGGTTACATTACTTTGCATCTCAAAGCTCCTTATAACTTGCATTGGAGACAAGCATCTTACATTTTAACCAACTCTTCATCGCAGTATCTCAAATTTACTAACCTTTGCTATTTAACCACCAAATCAATAAACACAAGGAGTAAAAATTAGCATTTTAAGAAGGGTGCACAAATGTGCCTGGTGCAATTATTCCCGGCCACTAACTCCATTTCACTTCAATCAGCAACCCATTTTCCAATTCCCTTCTCTTTCCTTTTTGATTTGGAAATTCTAGTTTCAGAAAACAGGTGTTACAATGTAACCAATGGCAACATGCTGTGGTGGTCAGCAGACCTGGTAGAAATAGGAAACAGATGGGGATTGGAGAGGGAGAATTTGTGGCCGAGTGTGCAGCCCAACTGGTTGCATAATGAAGTTTCCTTATTAAATTTTTACTTTGGATCTGCTTTTGAAGTTGATCTTTTTATTTGTTAATGAAGGATTCTTAGTGCCGGGTGAACATCTGTGACGTGTCATTCTATCAGGATGACCTTTTGTGATAGAATCCATTCATTGGAAGGCAGAGGTTTCCATGTTACGCATCGCTTCTCCTCCCCAAACAGTTTGATAAAAACCTCTCCAAGATGGACCTTTCAAAGAACCTTTATGACCACTGTTTATGAACAATCTGCTGTCAGCAATCAACCTTGTGCAGAAACCTCAAGAGCTCACAAAAGGATAAGCTCCTCCAAATATCCCCCGTGGACTTTTAGCCCAGTGTGTGGACATTGTATCAACATCCTGAAAATATGCCACTTCAGCATATAAGATTCACCCCATATTTTGGTAATTGGAGCTGTATCTTTTGATTTGCCTGTGTGGCACTGCTGCCTCACAGCACCAGGGACCTGGGTTTAATTCCCAGCTTGGGTCACTGTCTGTGCAGAGTTTGCACGTTCTCTCAGTGACTATGTGGGTTTTCTCTGGGTACTCCGGTTTCCTCCCATGGGTCCAAAAAACATGTTGGTTAGGTGCATTGGTCATGCTAAATTCTCCCTTAGTGTACCCGAACAAGCGCCGGAGTGTGGCGACTAGGGGATTTTCACAGTAACTTCACTGCAGTGTTAAGGTAAGCCTACATGTGACAATAATAAATAAACTTACAACTTAAACTGATAGGCTTAGCAACTTCTACAACTGTGATAATTCCAAATTACCTTGTCAATTCTATCAAATCTGTAAATTCTGGTATTAATGTACCTAAGTTGATGTTGACTTCCAATGATCCCACCACACGCAAACCTTGTGTTGACAATGCAAGGCGTAAACACAGTAAACAAAACACAACAACACTTAGTGACTTTCACAGAAATAATATAACCTTGGGCACTGGGCTATGTATCTAAACTCATTTTGGATGGCCTATTAGGAAAAAACAAGTTATTGAATTTTATACCTGGCACGTTTCAGGAAGGTCCTTTGCTTAGGTTTCTATTTTCCAGTCTGTTTCTTTCTATTCATATTACAGGTCTGCGGAACATAACACATCATCTGAAGGGTAAGCCAGTATTAAAGTGAAAGATGTAAAATTTTAAGGTAATCTCTGTTCTTGTGCATTCCTGTAGAAAGTTCTTGCATAGTTTATTGGGATCAGTAGAAATGCTGTTCTGGGCGAGTAGTTCCTAACTTTCCAAATTTTCTGTGGGAACAGCCAAAATACCATTCTATATTATCCACTAGCCATTGTTCAGTTGGTAGCAATGAGGTAATGGCTTAGTGGTATTATCGACACACTGTTAATCCAGAAATTTAGCTAAAGTTTTGGATACAGGGGTTCGAATCCCACCACGACAGATTTGAATTCACTACAAAATATCTGGAATTAAGAATCTACTGATGATCATGAAACCATTGTCAATTGTCAGAAAAACTCATCTGGTTCACTAGTATCCCTTAGGGAAGGAAATCTGCCATGCTTACCTGGTCTGGACTACATGTGACTCCAGAACCACAGTAATGTGGGTGACATGGCCTTGGGCAACTAGAGAAGGGCAATAAATGCTGGCCCAGCCAGCGACGCCCATGTCCCACAAATGAATAAAAAAACTTTATTCACCTCCAAATCAGGAAGTCCCACTCCAGCCACCTGAGCACAGCACTGACACTGCAGTGGTGTGGCACTGTCTAAAGTGCCATCTTTAAGATGTTAAAGCAAGGCTCCAACTACCCCGTCAGCAGCCATAAAAAATTCCACGGCACTATTTCAAAGAAGAGCAGAGGAATTATCCTTAGTGTCCTGGCCAATATTTCTCTCTCAATCAATACCAAGAAAAGATTCATAGAATCTGTACAGTGCAGAAGGAGGCCATTCAGCCCAAAGAGTATGCACCGATTCATGACCAGAGTACATAACCCAGGCCCTCTCCCCCACCTAATCCCATAACCCCACGCATTTCTCATGGCAAATCCATCTAACCTACACAGTTTGGGATCTAAGGGGGCAATTTCTTTTTACCATGGCCAATCCATCTAACTTGCAAATCTTTGGACAGGTTGTTATCACACCATCGTTAGTGGAAGATCACAGTGTGCGAATTGGCTTCCATGCTTCCAACATTTACCACATTTCAGAAATACTCGGTTAACTGTCAGTCACCATCCACTGATGCGTCCTCAATGGCAATGTCTCTACCAATCACAGTATACTTGCTAAACAATCAGCACTCTCTTCTCGTACAGTGTGAAGTTGTTGTTTCACTTGACATTCGTATTTTTGTGAATGTCCTGTTGAGTGTAAGACAAAAAAGCTCGACAAAAATGTCTCCTTTTTTTCAGCGGCCCTCAAGTTCTGTACTGCCAAAAGATTATACACATCTTTCTTTTTTTTCTGTAAAACGTATATAGCTGGCACACGATGATCAGAGCACAGTAAAATAGTTGTCATAAATATTTAGAACAGGAATGATTTGAGATTGTCCTGTATATAAATATCTAAAACTGACAGTACTTAATTGTAGTTTTTTGTGAAAAAGCACCTCAGTAATTTACTTTAAACATGGCAATTATAATGAAGGAAACACATATTATAAATCTGCTGGTAAGACATTAAATACTTAATTATAAATGTTGTTTGTTTATATTTACTTTAACAATGGAGGAAAAGCTGGTACACTGCACAGGTAAAAACATCACCCTTGTATCTTGGTGTGTGGAGAATGGAGTGTGCAGTTCAGGTTCTAAGTAACTGGAGAGAACATGAGGGACAATTACCCTTTGTTTGAAAACTCTTCACCTACGTTGTTCAGACTAATAAATTTGGACCATCAAAAGAGAACTATTTCATTTTTGAATGAATTTGAATTATTTTGCTCCTTTGGGCCTTGTACTCCAGAAGATGGGCCCCACAACCTGCACATCTCCACACAAAGACAGCAGGAATTGCCCAGGAAGTTTAAACCTTGCACCAAGAACCATCTGATCGTCTGATTTCTATCTCTCGCTCTCGATTTAAACTGGAGACTTTAGATGGTGCCGACTCTCTCAGCAGAATAATTACCCAGTAAAAGTCGAAAGATTAAAACACTTCCTGGGCAACTATTCCACTGACCCCCTCTTCCCCTGACCAGGAGCCCATCCCTCTCCCACTGTTCCATCAACTGGGGCTTCCCCACTACTCTCATGACCGCTCCCCCCCTAGTCCTCTGACCACTGCGTGCACACCTTCAACCCAGACGACCTGATACCTTGCTGACTACCTCTGTCTCACCACCCTCCCAAACACCCCACCCCCCGACCCTGGCTAAACTTCAGACCATACCAAATACCCTGACCTGCCTGACTACATCCTCTACCCCAACACCACCACACCTTCAAACAATGTGCCCATTTTCTCCCCTAACCATGTCCCTGGCTACCTCCAACCCTCCCCCCAACTCCCAATTAGCCACATCCCCAGCTCCATTGACCAGTGTTGTAAGGGGGTGGGGGGAAACAAAAACAGAAAATGCTGGAAAATCTCAGCAGGTCTGACAGCATCTGTGGAGTGAGTATAGCTCTGTTCTCTCTCCACAGATGCTGTCAGACCTGCTGAGATTTTCCAGCATTTTCTGTTTTGGTTTCAGAGCCGCAGTATTTTGCTATTAACTATAAAATGGGGGTGTGGTTTCATTTCCCCTGACTGCACTGAAGAACTCCAGATGGAAGAACAGGTGAGAAATGTGCAGCTCCTGAACTGGGGGAGTGAAAATGAGCAATCCAGTGTTGGCTGTCACTCCACAGAAGTGCTGACCCAACATTTCATACAGCTTTACAATGTAAAACACCAATTCAATTTAAAATTGAACACCAATACAATCAGACCAGGGCTGTTAATATTTGGCAAGCAGGCCAGGAGGAAAAAATAGATATAGCAGCAAGTTAACCTAAAATATTTAAAAAATAAGAGTGCAGGCATGTACCATGCTGAAACAATCCCAGAGGTTTTCTCATGGGTACAGGATTACTTAGCTGACATGAGTGTGGATAAATGGATCACCTTTGGTTGGCAAGCTGTAACTAGTGCCACAGGGATCAGTGTGGGGGCCTCAACAGTTTACAGTCTATAATTAATGGCTTGGATGAAGGAGCCGGTTACATTGCTGACAAAGATAGATAGGAAAGCAAGTTGTGAAGAGGACACAGAAAGTTTGCAAAGGAACACAGATAGATGAAATGAGTTGGCAAAAGTTCATTAGATGAAACGGCATGGTGGCACAGTGAATAGCATTGCTGCCTCACATCACCAAGGACACAAAGTTCAATTCCAGCCTCGGGTCACCATCTGTGTGGACTTTGCACATTCTCCCTGTGTCTGCGTTGAGTTTCCTCCGGGTGCTCTGGTTTCCTCCCACAGTCCAAAGATGTGCAGGTTAGGTTGATTGGCCATGCTAAATTGACCCCAATGTCAGGGGATTAGCAGGGTAAATACGTGGGGTCACGGGAATGGGGCCTGAGTGGGATTATGGTCGGCGCAGGCTCAATGAGCTGAGTGGCCTCCTTCTGCACTGTAGGGATCCTATGATTCTATCAAGCATAATGCGGGCAAATGTGAACTTGTTCACTTTGACAGGCAGAATAGAACAGTAGAATATTACTCAAATGGAGACAGAGACTGCAGTAATCAGTGTGAACTGGGTATCCTGGTAAATGAATCACAAAAAGCTGGCATGCAGGTACAGCAAGTGATTGGGAAGGCAATAAATGCTGGCCTTCAATGCAAGTATAACAGCAGGTGAGTAGATTTTGTAATTCTATTCCATGGAGAGCAATGGAGGCTGGGTCACCGAACATTTTCAAGGCTGAGTTAGACTGATTATTGATTGGCAAGGGATTTTTTTTATTTGCTCATGGGACACGGACATCACTGGCTGGACCAGCATATATTGCGCATCCCTGAGGACATTTAAGTATAAACCACATTGTTGTGGATCTGGAGGCACATGTAGGCCAGATTGGGTAAGGACAGCAGATTTTCTTCCCTAAAGAACACAAGTGAACCAGGTGGGCTTTTTGAACAATCAACAAAGGTTTCATGGTCATCATTAGACTGTTAATTCCAATTTTTAAAATTTGATTTCAAATTTCGTTATCTGCCATAGTGGGATTCGAACCCGAATACCCAGAGTGGTACCCTGGTTCTCTGTATTACTAGTTCAGGCAACAATATCACAACGCTATTGCCACCCGAGTCAAGTATCACGAGAGGCAGACAGGCAAAGGGAGGTTAAGGCCTCAATCAGATTAACCATGATAGATTGGCTAGTGGAGCAGGCTCAAGGGGCTGAATGGCCTTTCCCCGGTCCTATTTCTTATCATCTTCGGCTACCTTGTGACTTTTGGGATCAGTATTATGGAAAGGTTATCAGCTCCTCTCACAGTTACGTTTTCTTTCCCTTTCAATAAATCTTTCATCCCTGGTTTAAGACAGTTCTTGTGCAAATAACTCTTCTAGCCCAAAGTCAAATAGTAAGTCTAACAGAACTAAAGTTCCATGGCAAATAACACGAAATGTTCCAACATTAAGATAGAGTGGCTGATGAATACCCAGCTTCAAGTATATAGAATTGTAACGTGTGTTTACAGTGTATGTGGTAATCATTATTTTGGCCAGAATCTATTAAAATATCTCATTAATATTACACAGGGGCTGTCAACATCCAGGTTACATTTACATATGTTTTCCTGCGGATGCTAGTACACAGAAGGCTGTTAAATGCTCCAGGAACAAGAAAGAAAAGGACATCCTGGCCATGCCACTGTTTGTATTACCAGAAGCTGAAACCATCATCAATATCACTGTCACCACCAGACTGCGCTACTCCAATTCTGTCTTGGCCAACGTCTTACCCTGCACTCTACACAAACATTATCTTATCCAAAATTCCACTGCCCATGTTCAGTTCCATTCAATGTCCTGTTCAGTCTCCTACGTCTGTGCTCACTGACCATAACCGGCTACTGGTCTGACAATATTCCTATTGTCCCATTTGAATCTCATCATCGTCCTGACCCTATGACCAGTGACCACATGCAACTCTGGGAACATCTGCTCATTTTTCTGACTCTGTGCATCCTACCTTCCTATGCCTATTAGCAGCACAGCCTTTAGCCATCTTGAATTCATGTAACCTGAATCGCTCTACCTCTCCAACTCCCTCTCCTCTTTAAGACTCTCCTTCGATCAAGTCTTTGGCCGCCTTTCCTAATGTGTACTTCTCCAACCCAGTGGCCATCTTTTTTTAATTTTGTGAAACACCTTGTGAGGTTTTTCTAGGTGTTGTTTGAGTTGCTGTGTTACCTACTTAGAGATTATTTTTACAATGTGAATCTATTCTCCCTTATGTTGTCCTTGTTGAGCAACTGCAGATTGTTGAAAGGGCCTTAGAATAGTATAAGCACCTGCCCATTTTAAATATCAATGAAGTGCATACAATAAACATACTTTGGTATAAAAACAAGTTACAAAATGCTGTTAATGTGTTTGGTCAAAAAACTACAAAGGATCATGAACGAAGCCCAGTTCATAATGCAAGCCAGCCTCCCATTTATTGATTCTGTCTACACTTCCCACTGCCTCGGTAAAGCAGCAAAATCAAGGACCTTATGTACCCTGGACATACTCCTTTTCATCTTCTTTCATCAGGAAAAGATACAGAAGTCTGAGATTACGTACCAATCGACTCAAGAACAGCTTTTTCCCTGCTGCCATCAGACTTTTGAATGGACCTACCTTTTATTAAGGTTATCTTTCTTTACACCCCAGTTATGATGGTAACACTATGTTCTGCACCCTCTCCATTCCTTTTCCCCTCTGTGTTCTATGAACAGAATGTTTTGTCTGTACAGTGCACAAGAAACAATACTTTTCACTGCACCCCTATACATGTTACAATAATAAATCAAATCAAAGTTTCCACCTGATGAAGCAAGCCTTTACTGGAAGCAACAGTGCAACGATCTTGCATCAGTCACCACACTGATGCTTCCTCTTGCTTAGATATGAGAAAACAATCTGGCAGTTTAACCAAGAGGAGATTATACCATCAGCTAAAATGCATTGTTGGGGCTGTTATAGCTATTGTCAGGGAAATATCCACAGGATAGGAGAATGCAAAACAGTTCCAATTGAATTTATTTGAAAGAATATCAGCAGGTGACGAGAACAATTGACAATGGGATTAAAAGCCTAGACTTTATTTGCATATCCCTCTTATAATTCACAATTCACTGTGAGCACACTTAGCCTGTTGGATTTGCTGGGATCACCTGAAATAAAATGTTCTTTTGAGAAAGTTTGTGTGTGGACTATGCAAATCTGGGCTGTTGCCAGTAGCATCAAATACTACAGTAGTCTGCATCATCAAAATTTGTGTTGATGTAACTTGTCTATATCACCTTAGCACCACAGAAAGACTAACCATTATCAACTCAGCAATTATCATCTCATCACCAGGCAGAAAGTCATTATTACCATCACAGCACAGACTGGATAGCAATTACGACCATGCTGGAGGAGGACAACTCTATTACACGTAGCTTCAGAGTTTGCTTATTAGAAATCAGTATGGATCAGTCCCTTCACTAAACATGGGCTGATAAAACCTGTATCAGGTCTCATCAGCCTCTGCGCTGAGTGTATACAGATAAAACCAATTTTGCTCCAAATGAACTCTCAAATCCTCAGTGTGTAAAATCTTTTAATTGAATTCCTGTGCTGTTCCTCTGCCCATTGAAATGCCAGCATAAAGATGGCTGGTTCTGGTCTGTGGGGGGTGCTACAGTCTTCAGAGGGGGAGAGATTTGAAACGCTTACAACTAATCAATACAAAAAGAATGAACCTGAACCTCTTCATTTCTAACGCTGTGGAAATATGTCAATACAGGGATTAAAGTGATCTGTCTTATTGATTCCCAAAGGACAGACCTCCCCCTGAGGTGCTATCACAACTCCAACAGCACTGCAGTAATGTGTTTGCCTTCTCAACCATAAAAACTACAAATTACTGCTCTGAGGGGAACAGACTGCCCCTGGAGCAGACAGGCAGATTACTGAGCTATTTACCTGAATCACTGCTGGTTGCAGACACCGAGAAGTAAGATGAAAAAAAACAGGCAATATCTACATTATATATATGAAAGCGAGGGAAACAAGGCAGAGATTGCTTAGGCATCAACAAATGGAACGACTAAAAATGGGACAGAGGAAGAGGAAAAATGATAAAATACGACGAGGGAGGACAATGATGGCCAGATTTACTTTCCCTATAAACTAAAATTGTCAACCATATTGGCTTTGTAAAATAATCATTTCTGAATCTCTGGAATTCTCTGCCCGTTGAAGTGGTGGAGGCTGCCTCGCTAAATATTTTTAAGAAGCGGGTTGATGGGTTCTTGATAAGAGAGGGGATTAAGGGTTATGGGGAGAGGGCGGGAAAGTGGAACTGAGCCACAACAGATCAGCCATGATCTTATTGAATGGCGGGGCAGGCTCGAAGGGCTAGATGGCCTACTCCTGCTCCTATTTCTTATGTTCCTGTAACTTCAGTTTGATGGATCCAGGAACTGGCCATGGAATTTAGATTACTCACCAACATTTCTAATTTCATTGACTTAGTGTAATTTGCCTGTGCTGTGGATGTGAGGCAAACAAATCTTCCTTAAGGAAGATGTTACCTAGCTTGCTGGATTCAGCAACGTTGCTTCCTAGGTGTGCGGAATTTTGTCCTTAAAACATGTTATTATAAATAGAATTGGAATTGCAAAGGAACAAGTGGCAGAAAAGGAATCTAATGGTTGGGGGAGGCAAAATAATTAAGCAGTTATTAAACATTACAGGTTCATTTAAAGAATTATCCAAAAATGCCAAACTCTTAGTGTATCTTGTTCCTCCAGATTGCAAGAACGTTATATCCCAGCTGTGTGACAATAAAATGATGAACTGATTAACACGGGTACCTCTCCAAAGAATCTGCACAACGATCTTGTGTCAGTTACCACACTGATGCTTACTCTCGCCTGGATACGAGGACATGGCAGCTCAACCAAGAAGCAATTATGCCATCACCTAAAATGTGTTGTTGAGACGTTTGTAGCTTTTGGCTAGGAAATGTCCACAGGAGAGGAGCATCCCAAACAGTTCCAATCAAATTTATTCCACGGAATCTCAGCAGGTGACAAGACAATGGGATTAAAAGCCTAGGCTAATTTGCAAATTCCTCTTATAATGCACAAGTTCACAACAACTTTTTGCTAGTTTTTGGGGTGGCATGGTGGCACAGTGGTTAGCATTGCTGCCTCACAGCCCCAAGTTCAATTCTGGCCTTGGATGACTATCTGATGGAGTTTGTACATTCTCTCTGTGTCCCTGTAGATTTCCTGTGACTGCTTTCCTCTCAGTCCAAAGATGTGCAGTTAGGTGGTTTGGGCATGCTAAATTGCCCCTAAGGTGTCCCAAGATGCATAGGTTACATGGATTAACCATGGAAAATGTATGGGGGGTGTGATCTTAGTGTATCTTTAACTGTGAGGTGGTCAGGTGACTAAAATTTTTCAGCTTTCAGTTTCATTTTCACTGCAGTGTAAGAGGCAGTCTTAGAAGCAAGCTGGAAAATAATTCTCTCTTGCTGTTTTGCTTTGGAAATTTTACCAGGTAGTTGAAAGAAAGGCTTGTTGCCATCTTGCAGTAATTAATTTGTGCTTTGGTGTTTTGGGGGAGCTGATACAACTGCAGGCTGCTCTGAGTTTTCAAGATCAATTGAATCCAGCATTTCAGGGAACTGGGTTCCAGTATCATGTGAGCTTTGGCCTGTGAAATGATAAATCTGTTTCAAGGGTTTTTATCAGATTTTGGTTTTGATTAGAACATCATTAGATATATTCATTAAGGGTTATACATCAGTGTGGTTGCTGTGCTTTTGTTTGTAATTGATAAAAACTCTTGCTAATTTTCTTACTATACATGTTAACTATATTCTTGAATAAACTTTCATAAAAGCTCCCCAGAGAGCCACTTGAATCATACCTGAAGTGAAACATCTCATGCTTATCCTAGCCAAATGCAAGACGCAAAACTTTTGATTGAGGAGGGCTTCGTAAAACACTTTGAAGTTTTTGACCTGAGCCATAACAGGGGGTTACAAGGATAGGGCAGGGAAGAGGGACTGGGTCGGGTCCTCTGTCGGCGAGTCAGGGCAGACTCAATGGGCTGAATGGTCTCTTCTGCACTATAGGGATTCCATGATTCTAACACATTTCTGGGCTGGATTTAGCTTCACCGTCACAGCATTGGCCATGGGCCTGGAATTGTTGAGGATCTGGCAAGACTTCATGGCAGTTGGCTGAACATAACAGCAAGACCATGAATTCATGTGGCACGGACTTGCCACTGGATCACGTGGCAGGGATCACCTCTGACATTGGGCAGTCTGCATCATTTGGCAGTGCAGGGGCTAGTACCACGTTCAAAAGGAAGCGGCCCTGTGTTGAAGTCGGGAATTGTCTTGCAGGCTTTTTGAGAAAGGTCTACAATTTAAATTTCTAACATCTCCAGAATTTCTGTTGCTCCAACGCATGCTTCATGGTCCAGGAATAAGATTCCTCTGTTGTCACCCAAGACCATCCGGTTGCATCAACAAGTTCAACTGAGGTTTTAAAGTCCAGCCGGCATTCAACAATGATGGACAGGGCAGATAATTTCCATGCTGCCAACTTCTCCCTCTCCCTGCAGGCACCCTTTTGAATGTCCTCCCCTGAGGGACTCAGATCTGTTGTGCCACTTTAAGGAATAGCCCCTTTGCATTTCAGTGTAAAATTTCAGACCCAGGAGTCTGGTGGTTCTTAATTTCTTGCCTGAGGACAAACCTCTTAAGAGTGTCAGTTTAGCAGATTTTAACACAGAGAAAATGTCTCCAAAATCAATCCAGTCTCACCAGTGAGTCAAGGAAGCCACATCAGGACCACCAGTGGGGTGGGGGGTGGTTGCAGAAGGCATGAGGGACACCCGCAAGTTTCACTAAACTGGGGAGGCAAATTTAATTACGTTGAACTGCATTTCAATTACATGCAAGTGGACAATTAAACATAGTTATGAGTTGTATCGAACTTTAGTGAGGCCACAGCTGGAATAGTGTGTGCAGTTCTGGTCACCACCTTATAGGAAGGATGTGATCGCACTGGAAGGGGTGCGGAGGAGATTCACCAGAACGTTGCCTGGGATGGAACATTTAAGTTAGGGTTGGATAGACTTGGGTTGTTTTCTCTGAAGCAGAGAAGACTGAGGGGGTGACCTGATTGAGGTGATTTTAGATTATGAGCGGCATGGACAGAGTGGATAGAGACCAGCTGTTCTCTTTTAGTAGAAGGTCAGTTACAAGGAGCCACAAGTTAAAGTGAAGGATAGGAAGTTTCGGGGGGATTTGAGGAAAAAATGTTTTACCCAGAGGGTGGTGACAGTCTGGAAGGCGCTGCCTGGGAGAATGGTGGAGGCGGGTTACCTTACATCCTTTAAAAAGTACCTGGATGAGTACTCGGCATGCCATAACATTCAAGGCTATGGGCCAAGTGCTGGCAAGTGTGATTGGGCAGGACCTTTCATGCGTTGGTGCAGATTCGATGGACCGAAGGGCCTCTTCCACACTGTAGCATTCTGTGATTCCTGCCACTCACAGGTGAGCTTCTTACTTTCTTACCTTCCCACTAACTGGCTTAATCGTCTACAGTTTCCCTATTGCCAAGAGTCTGACATGCAGCCTCCCATGCAATTCACCGTGCCCACCCGCCATCTTGCCTGTTACAGCAGGCTCCAGATAATCCAGTCTTTTGTTTCAGGCTGAAATTGCACCGAAATTTTAATCTTGTTTTTCAGCAATTCCTAATTCAGAGCAAAACTGAAGTTTCCATAAAATGACAGAAAGAAAGACATCTTTTTAAACCTATCAAGAGTTGCCTGAAGCTAATGTTCAGTGTGCACACGGCAAAAAAAAATGAGTTCTAAATAAGCAAAGGAAGAAAAATAATATTTCTCAACTGGCAAATTAAGATTTGGGAGACATATTCTGAAGAGAAACAAAAAACCCTCAAGTCTGACCTAGGTTGGTACAGTCTGTGTGACTACATAAAAGGATGAACAATTTCTGTTGTCCACTGTAATGCCTGCAGCATACAGATATAAATGCATCTTTATGTTAACTTGTCATTTTCACATTCTGGAGCCAGGACATCTAATTGAATTAAATTTGCAATTCTGCCTTCTGAGTCATATAGGAATCCCATCCACCAATCCATGAGTTCAGTGATTTTCTTTCCTATAACTCTTGCCACAAAAACACGGACACAGATCATCCATAAATTGATGAACTTAATAGCTAACAGCCAGCTGGTTTGATCCGTATTGTAATTTTCTCCCAAAACACAAGGTATAAGTTGTCCAGTTGATTAACAAAGCCTGTGGCCAGAGCAGTTACTCTATTATGACACTCTTGATCATGAGGCGACATACTAACCACAAAATCATGTGTTCAGGAGCAATCATGTACTCTATGCCCCTGCCTGCCGATCCCTCATTCTGAGCTGCGCATCGAGAGTAAGGCAGCAATCAAGTTGTCTGTCCTTAAGAGATTGTATTGGAAAGAGCCATGTGCAAAATCTCAGCTCTAAGTTCATACTCAATCAGAACACTTCAGAAGTTCAGCATCACAAAGAAAAATCTTATTAAGTCTCACTAATTCTGCAGTTGGAGAAAGAAACTGGTACTTCACAAGCCAGTTTATGCTGTTGAATCTTTGTTAATATGCAATGCTGATGGAAGCAAATTTGTAGGTGCAACCTAATTACATGGATTTAAAAATAACCCAATGGTAGTCAACGTGTTATGACTGAGGCAACCACATAACTAATTGAAATTGGAGGGGCAAATTGACAATCCAGGGTGCCACGGTGGCACAGTTGTTAGCACTGTTACCTCACAACACCAGGGACCCAGCTTCGATTCCTGGCTTGGGTCATTGTCTGTGTGGAGTCTGCACATTCTCTCTGTGTCTGTGTGGGTTTCCTCTGGGTGCTCCGATTCCTCCCACACTCCGAAAGACATGCTGATTAAGTGCATTGGCCATGCTAAATTCTCCCTCAGTGTACCTGAACAGGTGCCGGAGTGTGGCCACTAGGGGGTTTTCACAGTAACGTCATTGTGCTGTTAATGTTGCGACACTAATAAATAAACTTATACTTTAAGCAATCTACATCCTGACTCAGAGGCAAGTTATCATTCCATCCATAAAGCTTTGACTGTGCAGTGTTCTTTCTGCACTACAACATTCTGATAAACCACTAAATCCAGATTTTAACATATTGGGTCTATACAATTCCCATGTGTCAAAAGCATTTGTGGATCACTTGATTCCATTAGTTCAAGGGCTGCATCTATATTCAGAACTAGAAATAATTGGAAGCCATCAAACATCTTAATATTTTGTCACGGAGATTGTAATTTTTAATTACTTGAATTTTTGGGTTTCTAACTATGCATGTGGTAATTCACTTTACACATTTGCTAAATTTCTGATAATTACAAGCTTGTTAACAGTATAATTGAAATATTGTGACTTGGCTCTTTGATTGGGATAACCTCGAGGTCACCTTCAATGCTTACTCCTGTTTGTTCCTCAGTGCACTGTCAGAAAGTTGTGTAAATAAGGTAGAACCAGACTACAGGAGGCTGGTGGGTCCAAAGCGACCATGCTGATGCTGGTTCTTTGAAAGAGTTATTCAAAACAGTCATCCACTGTTATTCATTCCCTTGTTACTCTCCTCATAGCTTGAACATTTTAATGCTAACATTTGTTATCTACCATCTTTTATAAAGTTACCATTAATTCTGCTTCGATCCACAAAAAAACACTTCATTCTGTTAGTGACGGTCATAAATATTGACCTCTTGGTAGCGACTCACTGATCGCATTACTTAAACAAAAAAGCCTGAGAAATATTTTTGCCTTTTTGGTAGCGAGAAGCAGTTTGCTGAGCACAGCTTTTTGAAGGCATTTTACAAGAGATCAATTCGATAACGGATAAAGAAAAAAAAGAAAGCCTTCCATAATACAGTGGTAATAATGCTCCAATGTAGTTTTCAACAGTCTGTTTCACACTCCATTGCTTTAAGTAGTTAATATTTAGTTCATCCAGCTGTGGAAGTGCAGGAATAAGCAAAACCTTGTAGCAATCTTTGGCAGGCCAATTTCAAAGCCAGACTTACAGATTTAGACATGAAGGTGATAACATAGGAGATGCCCTTTTGGTGCCTCAGAGCAGTAAAAGGCTGGCAGGAGCCTGCCTACACTTTGCTGTCTCGCCCTATAGGCATTTAACAAACAGCCATTGGGCCTTTAATGGGCTTGCGGCTGAATTTCCATCCCCCTTCTGCCTCCCAAGAGCTACAGGTCAATTAAATGCCCAGCAGCTCTCTTGCTCCAGCAACATCACTGGGAGCCATGGCTGTTGCAGGCAAACCCCTTATATGCCAGGAGATAGGTAGGCGTGGGGTCTCGCCTTGGCATTCTAGCAGGGGAAGGGGGATGGGGCTGAACAGGGCAGTGGAGGAGGGGTCCTCAAAAGGATATGGTGCAGCCAAACAACAGCCCAATCCTCATCCCAACCCACAAAGGCTACAATGTCACCAGATTTTACTTCATGATACTTGGCATTGGCCTCCGCAGCCACATGTAAAATCTCAGTGGTAGCAAGAGGAGGCCCAAGGGCCTCAGTTGGCCCATGGGCAAGTGGGCTGCCCAGTGCCTCCCTTCTGCGGCTAACGGTGGATTTCAGGAAAATAAATAAAATCACAGAATATCTCCCAAAGAGCTGGTAAAAAATCTCTCAATGTCAGGTATTAAAAAGAGAATTTGACATTTTGTCATGACTGTAGAGAACTGCACCCCTTTTTTAACATCAGGAGCTTTTTGTGCAAGCATCGTCCGAATCACAGAGTAAGATCTCTAAAACAGGTAAGAATTCTCAAATCCCCATATAATCAAACTGGAATTTGACTCATTTCACTACTCTAAACCAACAGATCTGATTACAAAGTTAAAGAACTGGTTTTATTTCTACCAAGGAATTAATTAACTTCATTCTTTCCTAATATGGAAATTTTGAAGACATATGCATTATAATTGAAAAGTGATGGTTTGTACTGACACTGATAAATGTCAGAATTACAAACTACCATTTCACCCTGCCTCAATTCTCTTATTGCTCCTATTGTTAAAGGTGATTGAAGGATAAGGACTGCAACACATTGTGAGCCTCCGAGGAGAAACCAATAAGTGTATGAGAACAAACTTGTTCAGTAAATTGGAATAAAGGCGTTTAAACATTGTGAGTCTGATAAGGTTTGAGAGAGGAAGTGCCATGCAGTAAATTACTCATCTATTCTACAGTTTGCTCCAAATCTTACATCAACATGTCCAAACACACTGATTGTGCACACAAGCTTAATACTTGACAGGACAATGAAGTACCTGTGGACTTGCAAAATATCCCTTTGAGACTTTTACAGAGCACAGAAGCAATCAAGCAGCAACAGTGATCACCATGATCACTTGTGTTAAGTACCAGCACCGATGCAAACACCTCATGACCTTTAGATAGTGATGTAGGTGAAGAGGCATGAAATGAACACATGGTACCAAGCACTTCAAGGTAAAATAAAAGGGAGCTGAAAACATAAAAACAGACTTAGACAGAGATGGTGCCTTATCACATTTCCAAATATGCCTCAAAGTGCTTCACATACAATGAATTGCTTTCAGTGCAGTGACTTAAGGCAATGCATTAGACATGTTGTGCACAGCAAGCTCCCATTAATTGCTAGGAGACTAACAGCTAGTTGATTATGTCGATTGATAGAGGAATATTGGCCAGGACATTGATCGAACACCCTGTGCTTGTTTTAACATCCAACACTGCAGATTAGGGTACGCAGTCTTCAGTTTCAATTCCCTGGCTGAATGATGGCGCTCTTGGCAACACAGTGTCAGTCCCAAATGGCTGCTCAAGCTTCAAATGAGCCTTAAAACACACAACCTTCCACTTGGAAACAAGAGTGCCACTGCTGAGCCAAGCTGACAGAAGCTTAGTGCTATATAACTCTCTTCAGTTTGACTGGGATACTGACTTTCCAATATCAGATACTGCAACACTCATTTGATACCATACAGTTGGCATGCCTTTCAATGGAAGAAGGCAGGTTGACCCAGCTGTTACGTCCAGCTTCAATGCCACGAGGGAACACAAGGTTAAAAGAACTTGCATCCATTCAACAATCTACTCCCAAGAACATCCTGGGTGTCAGAGGGACAAGGCCTCTGCCAAAAGAATGCAAGGAGACAGTGGGAGCAGCTGACTAGGTTTTGCGTCAGCAGTGATTCTGAGCCATTTTGTGTGTGTGACTCTAGTTGTGGCAACTGAAAGTCCCCAGCAATTCAAAAAAAAAATGGGCACCCTGGCATGATGCATGTACGCTAGATAAAGTCACAAATACAGATATTTGGTTTGTGCTCTGTGCAATTAAAGGTACAATTAAGAGCTGACAACCTGGAACCGAGAGGTGGCACAGTGGTTAGCACTGCTGCCTCACAGTGCCAGGGACCCGCGTTCGATTTCTGACTGGGATCACTGTGTGTGGGGTTTGCATGTTCTCCCCTTGTCTGCCTGGGTTTCCTCTGGCTTCCGCCCACATTTGAAAGTTATGCTGCCTAGGTGCATTGACCCAAACAGGCGCCAGTGTGTGGCAACTAGGAGAATTTCACAATAACTTCATTGCAGTGTTAATGTAAGCTTTACTTGTGACTAACAAATAATTAAATAAATAATAAATTGTACGTTAAAAAATGAATCTCACCTTAAAAGTGGTAAAAACATGAAACAATTAAAGCACGGGTGAATAAACATCCCGTGTCCTAAAATTTCACTCATTTTCATATACTTTGAAGTCAATTTGTTTTTTCACAGAATTGAACGTGTCAATTATCCCAAGGTTAATCACGCTGAGCATATTCAGTGCTCTGTGAATATATTTACTTTGTTTGGCAAGTGGGCTGCCTTTTACACCACGTGCGACCCAAGCTTCCTTCTCCTCTCGCCCCAGTGCACTGTGATAATTGCAACCAATCTGTGGGGATGAAAGAAAATCATCTCTCATTCACATCAGTGCCAAACTGATATTTCCAAATGCCTTTGAAACTTAATGTCAACATACACAAACTCTGAAAATCGCAGACACGTTTTAATGCTCTTAATTCATGTAGGAAGCTTTAAATTTCCCATGTGAATCACAAGTGTTAAAATCTCTAAAGCAATCTGAGAGTGAATTGGGAGTATTGCAACACTGTTGCCCTGCAAGGCAGCTAACAATTGAAGATTCTCAGTCAGTCCCACAAGTTAAGATACATGTTGGCTCCTGTTCAGTATCTTGACAAATATTTTTTTGTACTAATTTACTTCTACCTAATTCGGATTATGGAAAATTTGAGACAAGCAGTGATGGCAAACCAGCTTGTTACTGCTTTCTGCTCAGCCTCCTCACCTCTTTATTGACAACTACTTTCTCAAGTGTTACCAGTCCATCAAGCCTGAACTGACAACAATCCTGCTCAGGTCCTAACCCAGAACCCCACCTATTTACCCTACTAATTCCCCTCACACTAAGGGGCAATTTAGCATGGCCAATCAATCTAACCCACATTTTTGGACTGTGGGAGAAAATCAGACACTGAGAGTAAAACGCACGCAGACATGGAGAGAATGTGGAAACTCCATGCAGACAGTCCCTAAGACCTGAGTTGAACCTGGATCCCCAGTGCTGTGAGGCAGCAATGCTAACTGCTGCGCCACCATGATGTCATTTTTCCCTACTAGCCCCATATCCCTTGACGTCATGAGTCTCCACAAACCTATCACTTTCTGTCCTCAGCATGCTTAGTGATTAGGCTTCCACAGCCCTCTGGGGTAGAGAATTCCAAAGATTCACCTCCTTCTTGAGTGAAGAAATTCCTCTTCAGTCTTCAATGGTCTGCCCCTTATCCTGAGACTGTGCCCCCTGGTTCTACAGTTGGCAGCCAGGGGGAACCTCCTATCCAAATCTACCCTGTCACACCCTGTAAGAATTTTCCAACTTTCCATGAGATCACTTCTCATTCTTGGAAGCTCTAGAGAATTCATCCCTCCGGGGTGAGCAAATGCGCGAAGCCTTTCTGCCAAGTTTCTGCATGAATGAGTTTTCCTTTCAGAAAGCATATTGTCTTTCTCCCATTTCTTCAAATGAAATTACTGCCAAATTTTGTGGAAGCTGAAGGCACAAAAATGAACACAGAGCATGAAAGTAAAGCCCTCTAATAAGTTGGTCTAAACTTAGACTGGCCCAATGACAAGATATTGCAATAGTATCTTTACACTGCTAATATATGCACTCCTGAGAATTGCTATATTATGTGTGTATATATATATATATATATATACATAGATATAGATATAGATATACACCATCCAGTTCACAGACCTGGGTAAATTTTGAACAGAAATCTTGTTTAACAGCTCTTATCACCATGCAGAAAGTAAAAGAAATGATTGAATCCCTATTCTTGTACCTAACAAAGTAGTGCTATAATTATGCCACTTTGTACATCTGGTTGGCCACAATGTTGTTCATTCTAAACTCAAAACGATTGTTGAATTGTATTTTGAAGCTGCAGTCAGATAGTTGGACGATAATACATCAAACCACTTTTAACACAGAAAACCAATTAAGAACAAATAATAAATCAAAATAAAGAACAAATTTAGTAAAGGCCAAGTGATACAGTTGAAATGTTTGCATAATTATGAATAAAGGACAGATGCATTAAAATGACATTTTACCCTTTCCAGTTAGACCAGGAAGAACTCTCTTTGCCCATTTGAGTCTGTAACGTATGCTCACAACTGGCACTGATAACCCTAGAAAGATGTAGTTTGGCAAAATGATGGACTGTCACTAAAATTAACATGATATTACCTTCCAGGCCACTGTGGGATCACCAGCAGGTGACACTTGTGTCAGGGTTTGAACCATTTGATGTCCAGTAAATGGCACTTCATTGCTAGAACTTAACAACAAATTGAGGCTAGTGACAAACTCTGGCAAACAATCCAGTTGACATCTCAGTCATGGGTCAGCATCACCCAAGGGAGAATCAACATAAAAGATGTAAAACAAGGGACACTTGGGCATTGATAGACTAAGTCAAATGTAACAAATATTCATGATGAAGTTAAAAATTCTACCCCTTAAATAAATGGCATTTTGTCCCTTGGTAGAGCCTAAGAATACATATTCAGAGTCCATATTATTAATGTATCTCAATGAACTCACAACTGTCTATGGCCGATCCAGCTGGTCTTAAGTTACTGAACAATATCTTGCTTGCTTTACTGTAATTTTTGTACAAAAATTAATGATGTCCTGCTCACTGTTTGCTCACTTGACTGTGCCATCCATAACAGGGTGATTAATCTCATGGACAGAGATGTGAAAGCGACATGTTATGGGTACAGATACAATAGAACCCCAGGGGTTAATGTAACACCATTAATCTCATTGTACAAAACTGTTTCGACCTCAATACTAACATGAAGCAAACTTAGAAATCTGTGAAAAGAATCCCTTTAACCAAGGCAAAGGAGCAATTTGTTCACTTACCTTTGGTAGAATTCTCTGAACTGCACCTTGAGTTGAAATTCTATCAATAAAATGTTCACAAATCTCTTTTCAAGAAACCAGTTGCAATATTCGAATTATGGACCAGTAAATCAGACTCACCTTTCAAGTTTGATTTCGCTCATAAACCTGTTTGCTTTCAAATCTCTCTATGGCCTCACCCCTTCCTCTCTCTGTAACCTCCTCCATCCCTGTAACACTCCATTATCTCTGCGCTCCTCCAACTCGGAATTCTCGCACATTTCTGATCTCAACTACTTCACCACTGACGGCTGCATATTCAACTGTCAGGACCCTAACTTTTGGAATTGTCTCTCCTTTCTAAAACATGACTTGGATAACTTACATCTTTGCTCAAGCTCTTGTTCACCTGTCCTAATATCTCCTTGGAAGGCAGGGGGTGGAATCATCCAGCCACGCTCCCCCTAAGGCCGGAAAATCCTGCCCAAGGTCAATAGACTTTGGCATATTCAACGTCCCACCCACTATGATTGCCGTGACGGGCAGGGTGTGGGCAGGAAAATTCCAGTGATGGTGTCAGATTTTGTTTGTTGTTGCTCCTATTGGGAATCTTACCATGTTAAGGGTGCTGTAAAAAGGCAAGTCGTGGTTGCTGTTATTGGCAGATTCTTCACATACTACCCAACACTTCCTGGCTCACTCATTGCCTTCTCTTTGGACTCGAAAATTACTTTCTGAGAAATCAGGCGGAGAAATTGGATCACACCGGCCAGTTAGAGTGAATTGGATTCAGGAGTAACGGCTGCACATCTCATTTACGTGAAACCAGTAAGCTGTAACTGCACTCTGAGCGTTTGCAGGCAGCTGACTGGCAAAGGGGGTATGGCAATTTTGGGCCGCTGTGCCCCTGGCAGCATCTCACTAGGAAGGGTGAGCAACTGTGGAAGGTTGGCAATGGTCTTCATTACTGCAATGGAGCCAGTTGCAGCAATTCTGCCAGCTCCGCATTCACAAATGCATGTCTTTTTTTAAAAACTTATCTTTCCTTGTGATGCCTATTAGAAGTAGGTGATGATTTTCCACTGACACCACTTCCGTCCGGAAGTTGTTTCGAGTGTGACAAGGTAGATGTTACCTTCTTTGCTTCTCCTTGCACTAACTGGCAGAAAGAACACCCAGGCAGCTTTTATCCAGTTCTCAGGAGATTTCAAAGCACTTTACAACCAATATTTTGCAATCGAGCCACTGTTTTCTTATAGCCGACTGCAGCAGTTAAATTTCACAAAGTAACTTAGGAGACAACAATGAGGTGTTTTCGGTAGTACTGGATCTTGGTGGAATGTTGAGTAAACCACTGATGGAACTCTCTTTGTGCCTCTTTAAATGATGCCCTCAGATCTTTTTCATTCACCCAAAGAGGGGCGTGGACAGAATGGATAGTCAGAAACTTTTTCCCAGGGTGAGAGAGTCAATTACTAGGGGGCGTAGGTTTAAGGTGCACAGGGCAGTGTTTAAAGGAGATGTACGAGTCAAGTTTTTCTTTTTACACAGAAGGCGGTGGTTGCCTGGAACTTGCTACCAGGGGAGGCAGTGGAAGCAAAGATGATTCCGAGTTTTAAGGGGCGTCTGCACAAATACATGAATAGGAAAGGAATAGAGGGATATGGTCCCTGGAAGAGTAGGGGGTTTTAGTTCAGTCGGGCACCATGGTTGGTTCAGGCTTGGAGAGCCGAAGAGCCTGTTCTTGTGCTGTAAATTTCTTTGCTCTTTGTTCTAGTTAGATGGGCTTTTGTTTCACCTGAAGAATAGCACTCCTGACAATGCAGCATTCCTTTTGAACTAAACTGGAGCACTGGGACTTAAATACAGGCTCTCTAACTTAAGAGGTGAGAGTGACTCCTTTTGAGCTGACACTAATTTTACCTGATATTATTAGGTAATCCAACCATTAGCTCACAAACAGTGAACAAACATCACTTATCAACATCCTGGGGGTTACCAGTGACCAGAAATTGAAGTGGACAAGCCATATAAATACTATGGCTATCACAGCAGGTCAACAGCTAGGAATCCTGCAGAGAGTAACTCAACTCCTGACTCCCAATGCCTGTCCATCATCTATGAGGCATAAATAAGGAATGTGATGGAATACTCTCCACTTTCTTGTTTTTCAAGTGCAGCTCCTACGACAAGAAGCTCAACATCATCCAGGACAAAGCAGCTTGCCTGATTGCTACCCCTTCCACAAATATTCAATCCCTCCACCACTGCTGAACAGATGTACTGCATGTGTTTCCTTAGGTAGCACCTTCCAAATCCATGACTATTACCATTTAGAAGGACAGGAACAGCAGATACCTGGGAAGACCACCACCTGGAGTTCCCCTCCAAGTCACTCACCATCCTAACTTGGAAAAATATCACCGTTCTTTCACTGTTATTAGGTCAAAACATTGGAATTCGCTCCCGAACAGCATTGTAGGTGTTCACATTAGAGACTGCAGCAATTCAAGACGGCAGCTCCACCACCCTCTGAAGTCCAAGTGGAATGGGCAATAAATGCTGGCCTAGCCTACAATACCCACATCCTGTAAAATGCATTTTAAAAAACTTGTATTGCTCATATTATTTTGGTCACCACTTAACTAAAATCCAACTGTTTATGTAGAGCTGGAGTCCTCATTGTAGCCATGGAGAAAATAAGTCAGGTATGCTATATACAATATTTCTACCAGTTTGAGATTGTCAGGGTTTCCTTGACAGCTACTAAATTCCAATTTATGTACTCTACTGGATTACCTTGAAGCTGATGAAATTCTACTCCACACTGTTTGTACATTTACTACAACCAGTGTGAACCTCAAATACTGGTCCCCCAAACCAATCTTAGAGCACTTACTTAAATTTGATTTAGCTCACCATTCTAGACTGACAATTGTTGTAAAACAGAAGCCATTTAACATCAATGAAAACTGTGGCAGATAACTGGCCTGCAAATGTTGCTGTCTGAACATGTTTTCTTGAATCAAGGAGTCTACAAATTGACACTATCACACCTCTGCTCGCTGAAAGAACACACAGCTCCTCACTTACCCCCCTAATCTGACTCTATACTGCCCCTTTTTTTGATTGGTACATTTTGTCACTTTATTTCTAATCAAAAAAGCCAACTCAAATTAAGTCCAATCATGGTTCCCACATAAGGTGGCGTGGAGATGCCAGCGTTGGACTGGGGTAAACACAGTAAGAAGTTTCACAACACCAGGCTAAAGTTCAACAGGTTTATTTGGTAGCAAAAGCCAGTAGCTTTCGGGCCTCTGACCCTTCGTCAGATGAGTGGAGAGTTCTGATCACAAACAGGGGATGTAAAGACACACACTCAGTTTACAGAATACTGATTAGAATGCAAGTTTTTACAGCTAATCAAGTCTTAAAGGTGCAGACAATGTGAGTGGAGATAGCATTAAGCGTAGATTAAGGAAATGTGTATTGTCTGCGAACAGTAAGTGAGATTTTGCAAGCCCAGGCAAGTCATGGGGTTACAAATAGTATGACATGAAGCCAAGATCCTGGTTGAGGCCGTCCTCATGCATACGGAACTTGGCTATCAGTTTCTGTCTAACTACTGTGGGCTGTTGTGTGTCGTGAAGGCCGCCTTGGAGAACGCTTACCCGAAGATCAGAGGCCGAATGCCCGTGACCACTGAAGTGTTTGCCAACAGGAAGAGAACACTCTTGCCTGTTGATTGTCAAGCGGTGTTCATTCATCCGTTGTCGTAGCGTCTGCATGGTCTCCCCAGTGTACCATGCCTCAGGACATCCTTTTCTGCAGCGTATCAGGTTGACAACATTGGCCGAGTTGCCAAGACAAACGAGACAGACATAAGAGACAAACCAAATCCAAGCTGCCAGGATGAGGCATCGCACCCCATTCCGGTCTTGATCTAATGCCTCATCTTAGCCAAAAGGCCGAGATGGCTTTGAAAGATTGCATTAGGTAAAGTGCTGGTTTAACATTAGCAGCTACCCTGATCCTTTACAATACACTAGTTTCGCAATTGCAGGAGTCAGCCTGACCTGATCTTAAACTGCCTCTCAGTTCGGGAAAATACATGACTGCTAATTGATTGCTAAATAGCTTGGAAGCACAATTTAGACAAATGAGATGTCCAAGACGATAGTGAGATCATTCTAAAACAAAATAAGTTTTTTTGGACTTTCAAACTAGGTCTGAAGTACTGATGAGTGACATTTTAGCACTGAAAGAATATCTAGAACAGGTATTTAGTGGCAGTGTGTCACCTACGGGGCCTCTATGGACATTCCATATTTATAAAGTAACATCATCAGAGCCAGGTTTAGATTCTTTACTTACAGAGAAAATAGACATTCTGTCCTGCAAAAATGAAAACTTTATAGATACTAGTTGCAAAACAGAAACTCTAGCTGCCTGCCTCTGACTTTATTGTTGCTACATTTGCTGGCAAGTATTGATGTATTCTCACCATCAAATCATGCAAATCAGGAACACATTTAGCAGCAATTAATTGGATAGCACCCCCCCCCCCCCGCAAACACACACACAAATATACCCTGCCAAATCTCAAGCATAATGTAATTGTATCACACTTATTAAACAGTCATCACAGTGTCTTTGGAATGACACTGGCTCGCCTTTAAGGGGCTGCCCCATTTATTTTGTCCCTTAGTTTATGTGATTTAGCTTAATTAGTTCAACTTCAAAAGAGTTGAATTGACACTAGGCATTATGATGAGGCAGCAACTTGAATCAAGCCACCATATTTGCCCTAAACTCAATGAAAGTAATTCTTTAAGGGCTTTGTCTAAGATCAAGTCTCAGATCAAGCCCAAGATGGGGAGCAATGCTTTTATCTTGTTAGCTTACATCTTGTTTATCTATCTTGTGGGGACCATGAATTGGATTCAATTGGAATTTGGATTTGGCTTGTGGAATAAGCAAGGAATAGATGTGGGTTTTCCCGCCCCATTCTGAGCATTGGCTTTGTTAGGGTAAAAAAAAGTTTTAAAAAATTTTTATAGGAAGATGCCCTTGTGTCACCAAAGTAGGGTACCAACACTATTATTCCCACAAAACTCATCTCCAAACTCCGTAGCCTGGGCCTCGGCGCCTCCCTCTGCGGCTGGATCCTGAATTTCCTAACTCACAGACCACAATCAGTAAGGACAGGCAACAACACCTCCTCCATGATCATCCTCAACACTGGTGCCCCACAAAGCTGTGTTCTCAGTCCCCTACTATGCTCCTTGCACACCTATGACTGTGCAGCTAAATTCCTCTCCAATTCGATTTTCAAGTTTGCAGACGACACCGCTGTAGTGGGTCGGATCTCAAACAATGATGAGACAGACTATAGGAATGAGATACAGAAACTGATGAACTGGAGTGGCAACAATAATCTCTCTCTCAATGTCAACAAAACGAAGGAGATTGTCATCGATTTCAGGAAGCATAAAGGAGAACATGCCCCTTTCTACATCAATGGGGACAAAGTAGAAAGGGCTAACAGCTTCAAGTTTTTAGGTGTCCAGATCACCAACAACCTGGCCTGGTCCCCCCATGCCAACACCATAGCTCAGAAAGCCCACCAACACCTCAACTTTCTCAGAAGACTAAGGAAATTTGGCATGTCAACTATGACTCTCACCAACTTTTACAGATGCACCATACAAAGCATTCTTTCTGGTTGTATCACAGCTTGGTATGGCTCAGGTTCTGCCCAAGACTGCTAGGAACTACAGAAGGTCATGAACGTAGCCCAATCCATCATGCAAACCAGCCTCCCATCCATTGACTCTGTCTACACTTCCGATGCCTCGGCAAAGCAGCCAGCATGATTAATGCCCCCATGCACCCTGGGCGTTCTCTCTTCCACCTTCTTCCTTTGGGAAAAAGATACAAAAGTCTGAGATCATGTACCAACTGACTCAAGAACAGCTTCTTCCCTGCTGCTGTCAGACTTTTGAATGGACTTACTTTGCATTAAGTTGATCTTTCTCTACACCCTAGCTATGACTGTAACGCTACATTCTGCACTCTCTTGTTTCCTTCTCTATGAACAGTATGTTTTGTCTGTATAGTGCGCAAGAAACAATACTTTTCACTGTATGTTAACACATGTGACAATAATAAATCAAATCAAAAATCTTCATTCTTATTGCTATTTCTCGGATTGCCCTGTTTGAATGTTTGATGCAAAGAAGCAAACATTTTATATAGAACTGTCTGTGAAATAAAGGCTAGTGAGTGACTAATTTTGGTTTGATTTGGTCTAAAATAATAGCAGATTTCTGAATTTAGCATGTTAAATATAACTGAATAAAATAAAATAATTTTGGATTGCTTTGAGGCTGTCGTGTCGGATTTAGGTTTTAGTAGATCTTGTACAGCATGTTTAAGGCATCAACCAACACATATTTAAAGTTTAAGAAGAATTGCAAATATAATTCTGCTTCAAAGAAAAGTAATTAATAATGACATTTTAAATACAACTTTAATTATTTAAGAAGAATGTTCATAGGCAAGAGAATTAAACAAAGGAGCAAGAATTGCCCTTTTTACATGAACTTATTATAAAGGTGAGGTAATTACCTCACTGGCATCGGATATAAAACCTTTAAACAGAGTGCCATGTGAAAGTGGTTGGATTCATTGTCACCAAATTTGAAACAGAGAGATTAACCAAATTGGTGACCTCACGGAAAAAGAGATGAAAAAAAGAGTTAATAACAAATGTAAAAGGATTGAGGTAAATTAGCGATATTACATTCGACAGTGTATCACTACTACATAACCTCTAGCGAGATGCAAACAAATGTGTCTGGAGATTTCAACTACAATCAGTGGTTTATTCAATTTTTACCCATATAATTAGGATGAAGGTTTTTTTTCCGGTTTATTACTTGAATACCTTAAATCTTAATTTCTCCTGTGTCCAAACACTCGTTCTGGGAAGCTGTACGGCTGAGCGAGATGAAACATATTAATTTCTCTCAACATAAACATGCGTAATAAAATGCAACAGGATCTCTTGTTTTCAAAGGAAAATTCAGGATTTATTTTTTTATTATTTTGAGGTAATAAGAATGCAAGAAAGTCTGCTGCAAGGAAAGCCCATCTGCACTCTCAAAACCGTTCCATCCATTGTCCAATTCATATTTCTACGGAGCAGGAGTAGGCCACTTGGCCCCTTGAGTCTGTTCCGCCATTCAATAAGATTATGACGGAGCTGATTGCAACCTCAACCCTCCCCGTTCCTGCCTACCCCAGTGGACCCATCATCCTCTTGTTAAGTATGATTATTCTTTCATGGAATTCCATCTCACCTCCACGTCAAATCAGGCTTTGTTTTACAGATCAGCTTATATGACATCAGCAATCACATATTTATCTACAAACTCAAGGCTGGATTTTCCTGCCCCAAATCAGGGTAGTACAACAACAAAGAAAGGTATGCCAGTCTTCTGCCAAATTCCTATCTCCAATGACTTTGCCTCAGACTGGGGAGAAGCTGGGTTGGGTGGGAAAGTGAATCTGCCCTTAGTGGGTGGATCCCATGTCCATAGGGTGCTCATTAAGAGCTTACCTTCAGACCTCCTGAGGGCAAGCAACAACTAAGAATTCTCTGAAGCTGACAAGTTGCAACCTGCTCCTTCACACTATAACATTTGGATTGCTTCTCTGATGCTCCAGAAGATGAACACACTGTCCAGTGTCCAATTCTGATCTGACGATCCAAGCAAACAGTCTCAAGAGCTTATTATGCTCTGCACCAACACAGTTTAGCCATGTTTGGAGTAGTGGTCATCTGCTCACATCCAGTGATCCTGGGCTGTCAACTCCCACTCCTGATCACCGCCCAGTAACTCTTGTTATGTCTGAATCTGGGCAGTTGTGGACTTGGCAAGGATTAATTAATCTACATACACCCGTAGAATGACACAGTGTGACAAACTTCTTTCAATTTTCTTCTCTTCTGGAGGTACTGACCCATTCCATGTGTAGTTCTATGGATTCCAGAAAACTTCTTGCATTTAATGCCAGTTGACATTTTTCATGTATAAGCCTATATGTTGTGTATATGTAGATTAATTAATCCCCGCTAATCCACAACCAGATTCAGACCCAGCATGAAATACTGGGTGGTGATCAGGAATGGAAGCTGACAGTCCGGGCTCACTGGGCTTAAGCAGATGACCATTACTGCAAACCTGACTGAGCTCTGTTGGTGCAGAACAGAATAAGCTCTTGAGACCTGTTGGATCACTCGATCAGAATTTGACACCGGACAGTGCACTTATCTACTAGATCATCAGAGAAACAAACTAAATGTTAGAGTCTGAAGTATTAAGTTAAAATGACATGGTGGCACAGTGGTTAGAACTGCTGCCTCGCAGCAACAGAGACCCCGGTTCAATTCTGTCTGAGGGTGACTATCTGTGTGGAGCGTGCATGTTCTCCCCATGTCTGTGTGGGTTCCCTCCGGGTACTCCAGTTTCTTCCCACAGTCGAAAGATGTGCGGGTTAGGTGAATTGGCGGCGCTCAATTTCCCCTTAGTGTCCTAAGATGTGTAGGTTAAATACATGGGGTTTTGGGGATGGAGCCTAGGTGGAATACTGCGTGGGTGCAGACTCGATGGGCCGAATGGCCTCATCTGGGCTGTAGGGATTCTATGATACTCATTCTCCATAAGTAAGAAGTAAACATCTTTGAGGAACACAGATTTCCTTCATCCATATGTTCTATTTTTGCCAGGATGAGACACTGGGTGTGCAAATGTGATATTCCCCGACCTAGTGGTTAACTATGATGCAAACTGGGGAATTCTTCTTGAATATAATAAAATTTAAAAAAAACTGTCGAGACCACAAAAACCAAGAGGTGCACATTCCATTTAATTCCTACATTGTTGGATTACTAAACCCACATGCCACCAGCCACAAAGCTGTTACATTCTTCGGCTTTGTAACCATTCAGCTTGAAGTAGCCGACTGCCACACGGGTGCCTTAAGTCAAGTTTCCGAGATGAAACTGATTGTGATATGTCCGCTCAAAACAGCTGGGTGCTAATTAGAATCAAACTGCTAGATCATAGAAGCGGTGTACTAAACTCTCTGCAAAACTGCTGAGCTCTCAGCCTGCCTTTTCTTATTATTTAGTGGAGAAGAAGGAATATAAAAAGGCTGCGGCATTTAATCCAGTGAATGCCTGTGGAAGCACGTGACTGCTTCTGGTGCACGAGTGTCGGGGCAGTGGAGTGTGTAATGTCTAAGCTGTTCATAAACTTCATAATACAGTATCAAGGTGTATCTTAGGCCATACATTATAAATGAGAAGTGAATTACTTTCTCCATTACTAATGGATGACTAGGGGATTGGCAGCTTGGTGCTGGGCTCCGCCAGCAGGGTTCTTACTGAATGATAGCCTCACTAACTCACCTTACAAATCGCTCCGCGTGACAGACACCACACATTCAGCAGCAGCACACTTATTTCTTCCTTAAATTATTGGATTTTAAAAAGGCAACGACTGCCTAAGGTGAGGAATTCAACTTTCTGCTTCCTGGCACCAGCCCCCACTAAAATTAAGTTGGCACGCGTTCAAGAAAAGAGCAGGACAGACATCCTTTTGCAGAAGCTCCGTCTTGTTTGTCACATTCACATTCTAAAACAGGGTTACGAACTGGCTACCACAATTAGAATTCTGCAATCAGAATTCTGCCTTTGAAAACGATGCTTCTAATTTCTTGTCCCTTGATTGCAAAGTCTCCATTTCACCTTCTGACTTACCTGCTATTTGTACCTACGAGAAGTTTTAATTCATTGACAGAGAAGACCAAACACCACAGGCTTTAAGTTCAAATAAAATTCATTGAACCACAAGTGCAGCCCAATTTGAATATGAAAAATTGGTCCAAATTAAAAGTCAACTTGGACAGGAACTCTCATTTAAAACAACAGACTCCATTCAAATTGCACCTGATGAATTAACTTGTAGCAATGGCAGAGTCAGCTATATACTGGGGCAATGCTACAATTTGGAAGTTAGATCTGAGCTGAAATTGGCTGAAATCTGACCTGTGAAATGCAATAGATCTCAGCAGGTTTATTCATGGTAAATCAGTGCCAGTGTAAGCGTGACCACCTCCGAGATTGATTTCAAACTGGTGCTGATTCAGATATGCATCAGTATAATCTGACTGTGAATTAGCACACCACCAGGGAACACTGCATTGAGCCAATCCTACCCCTCTCTCACTTGCTTTTTCAGCAAATAAAATGAGCAAAAGGCAAAGCCTGGGCCACTAGAACAAAAACAACGTAGTCCTCCTATACAACAGTTGTATGTAACTTAATATATACCTTCCAACAGCCATCACAATTAGAAAGAGAAAGCAGATGACTGAATTTGTCACTAATCAAAGTACAGCAGAACAAGTTATTTCTGAAAGTTGTTCTTTCTTCATCCAAACCAAACATCCCCATTATAAGAGTGCTCAGACTCCTCTGCCCAACTGAACTGGAGTTGAGGTTAGTACATATTAATGCTAATCAAGAGTTAGACTTGCACTGGAGATGAATATTTGCATTATTTTGTATACAAACACCAGGTAAGGCACAGAATGAGTTAGAATTAAGGCCAAGTTTGTTTCACAGGGTCTCAACATTGGGCACACCCCCAATCTTAGAAAAACAACTCTACTGCCACAAGGTGCCATCTTTATTTCCAGTACTAGGCATCCTATTCCACTGAATTACAGGAAGCTTTGTTTCTAGGAGTTGGGTTAAGTCTTTCATTATTTGACTTAGATTCCAGGTGCCTTTGAAAAGGGAAAATTTTACCTTTCAATTCTTGACTGAATTTAGTCTTGGATGTTGAAATTTAAAGGTGAAAGGACAGGTTCATCCAGACCAATTGAAACATTAAAAAATAAATAAATACTTCTTTGCTGCTTAGCAATTTATTTGCTCTGAATTCAAACTGGCATCAGTCTTCAAAAAGTGTCAATGTGGGGTCCTCAGTAGTCTTTATTATTCATTGAATTGCGTATATGACTTCAATGATACAAAGAAAAAGTAAAGCAAACTAATCGTGATCTGGTTAAGATTTGGTCATTTTATCTGTAAGAAAGCAGAAAATTGATGAAGACAACAAACTGGGTGAGTCTATTCACCCCAGACAGTTAAAGTTCTAAAGTTAACCACTTTCTTTCACCATACCAGCAGTGACAATGCCATTCCTAGTTGGGTGGGAAATTTACCATCTATATCTATTACTAACTTCTACTGCCTGCTCCTTTCAATGATAGTACTTTATTGATATTATTATTGCAATATCCTAAATTTATCTGACCACTTCAAAGTCTATGCGTCAGGAAGAAATTGTTTAAATCAATATGTCTTCTTTTCAAGCCTTAGTCGTGGCGCTGGTTTTCTTTTCACTCTCAGGGGCTGCTAAACAATGATGAAGAGAGCGCGTTAAATGAAAACACTAGTTTGTACTAAAAAATCTATGAAACTGTAATTTGTTCAATGAAGATTACTTTCATGAGTAGACCGAGGTCAACACACTTGCAATTTACATAATTGTTTGAATTGTCAGCTGGAGTGGAAGAGGCGGGATTGAACAGACAGTCCCCCTTGGAAGCAAAAAAAGAAGAATGAAAATTATTTCAATCTGTGATAATGAGGGTTATCATGACGGAAAACTAAAGGAAGAATCGAGTGGAAAGCGCAGCACTGGAAGATATTACAAGTTTAAAACCTACACCTTATTTTGAAAGATTCTAAAGAGATCTCTTGCAGAAAGAGCTGGAGATAAGGTCAGAACGGCAGCTTTGGCTTGAAGGTGCAGTTTGATTAAATTCAAATTGCTTAAAACCTATTGACCCAAAAACTAGATTGCAACCAAATCTCAATTATGTGCAGATCGGTAGTAGGTGGTAGAGGAAACAGCAGTGCCATGTTGGTGACCATTTTATTAACACTTGGGGCTGGGTGCTTAAGTTCAAGATTGAGTTGGATCCTCATATAGCATTTTAGTTCTCAAATTTCCAAACTGAATCATAAATCTGGCCGCTTTCAATTTTTTTCTTATATGAGCCTATTTATGTAAAACAAAATCTCCAGCTCCTGGCTGTGCATGATCTCAAACACTGAATACAGTGGAAAGTTATTTATTACTGAAAAGTCCCTTGTGTGAGTGGATGAGTTTATCCAAACAGGCCAGATCTCTTGCTCACGCCGGAATAGGTGCACCATCAGCTGTATGAGTCATTCACCTCTCTGAGCAAGGGTGAAACTTTGCTTCAAGTGTGTGATAATGTTCTTTCCACAGTTGGAGATATTTAATTCAAGTGTTTTAAGTATTTGTGAACAGTGGAATCCCCCTTGTTGGAAAAGGTCACAAGTGGCATTTACTTTTTTCTTTTACAAGCTAGAAAGTAAGATGTGGCTACTGGCTGGAACACAGGAAGGGATGTCTGACAGAGAAATAGAGTAAAAAGTCTGACAACACCAGAGGTCAGATAGAAGAAGCCAAAATCATTGTGGAATGCTTCGTAAGTGGAAGGTTTGAATCTTGGCCCACTCTGGCCATGATTCCGGCTGCATTCAAGTGACAACTAATGCTTTTAAAGCAAATTATTTAATTGGCGCAGCAATAATAGATGGCACAGTGGTTAGCACAGCTGCCTCACAGTTGCCAGAGACACAGATTACATTTCCAACTTGGGTCACTGTCTGTGCAGAATCTGCATGTTCTCCCTGTGTCTGAGTGGGTTTCATCTGGGTACTCCGGTTTTATCCCACAGTCCAAAAGACATGCTGGTTAGGTGCATCGGCCATAGTAAATTCTCCCTCTGTGTACCCAAACAGGTGCCGGAGTGTGGCCCCTAGAGGATTTTCACAGTAACTTCATTGCAGTGTTAATATAAGCCTACTTGTGACACTAATAAATAAACTAAACTTATACTTAAAAATGGTTTCTGTTTTAGAATATGTTAAATATTGCACACGGAATGCTGAATAAAGCTGCTATCCAGTATGGGTGTAACTCAGAAATAGCATTACGTGCATTTGTTGGGAGATAAGACCGTTGCTCACTGAAGCGTTTTACCCTCTTGTTGCAAACCACTATAACAAACGATTTTTTATGTCATGACTTATTTTCCATTAAAGTCAGTAAATGAACTGTAGTCTTCATAAAATGGATCCCTAGCATGTAGAACTAATTTGTTGGTCTCCTTGAATGTAATGATAGAGTCTCACTTCATTTATGCTCGGAAAAAAAATCTAAAAAGCAGCCAAGAGCACTATTGCAATGCATCTTTGGCATTTAATATTACTCGAAAAACTCATGGCAAGCTCCATTCATTATAACATTAGCCCAGATGCTCATTTTGCAAGACCTACTACTTTTATCCATCATCCTTGCATGATACTTACCACTGAATCCTCCGGTAATCTCTTCTTTTCTCATCCAGCAGTCACTGTTACATGTTGCAAGCTGCTCAAAGTTGACCTGAGAAAACATGCTGACTATTAAGCAGACAACTTCATTGATCACTCAGGGATTACTTCAACGGGCGTGCATGGTTCCAAAATAATGATTCAGCCTCTCGTCAAGGAACACTTCAGGCAGCAGATTCGATGTTCCAAGCTTCTGTAAAGATCTGCATCTCGTTCCTCGACTGATGATCCAAACACTCTTTAAAAAAAAATCTGCTGAATCGATACAAGTGGCACTTCTGAAATGCATACGCCTCCATTTGTATTTTATGGCATGTATAATGTCTGGTTATATTATTATCATCATTATATAACTGATGAATACTAAATCAAGCATGATACTTGCCACAAATGGAAAATCATCAAATTTTCCGTACTTCCATCCTCAAAGTCCAGAAATAAAGGCAAAAGTTGTGTTTCTCCTCCTTCCCATAAACGTTTGCATTCAGATGTTGCTAAAATATATTCCAACTCAGAAAAGATCTCTGTTCTGGACATGCATACAAGTACTCTTAAAAATTCCCCCTCCAATTCCAATTCCCTCCCCGCACTTAGTGGTTGCACTAAGGTAGGCTGTCATCTACTTCCATAGCTAGTAATTCCCCAAACAGATTGCTAATCTGTTGCCAGGGGCTTATGGCTTGAGGGGGACTACTCCATATAGAGTGTGGCTGACCAGGAGCCTCTTTCACTCTTGCCACCAATCATTTGGTATCCCAACTCAATCTGTTTGACCGCATTATGAATGCACCTTCTTTGGCAATCAAATCCTGGGGTGGAACTCAAACCCAAAGCTTCTGGCTCAGCAGCAGGGCCACTGCCCACTGTGCCACAAGCTCTCCTCATGGAAGAAAATAAATAATATACTGAAGATGACAACTTACAAAACCAAATTAAAAGGTGTTAATATGTATGGGTTCTCCGTCAGCAAAAAACTAGATTTAGTACCAGATCCACACAAAGGTAATGATGAAAGAGCTACACTGATAGCTTGCATCTGCTGATAGTTGCTCGTATCAGATCCACACAATGATAAGAACAGGACTACAGGAGTATTGTCAAACAGCACCATGCTATTCCTCAGCTCCAGTAACACATACAGGTAACCATTTTGAAACAATATAGATTCTGTTAGCCAGGAAGGAACTGTTCCCCAATTCAAGTCCTAGTCCCGATAAAATTTTGTCTCTGATATTCCATTAAATACGGACAATGCACATTCAGACAGTACACAGTACATCAAATAAGAATCAACATCTCCAATCTGAATATTGCGTTCTAGATGCTGCTCACTAAATTGTTCTTAAAAACACAGTTATTAAGGTTTAAGGGAATTACTGGTGCTGGCCGTGTGAAGTGCTGGCCATGGTTTAGAAGAAATCAATAGTTTCTCTGCATTAATGTAAGAGATAATGGCTCCTGTCTGATAAATCTCACTCTACGCTCATTGTGATAGCCTGATCCTAATCAGCATGAGGCTCAATTACTGACATCATTGATTTTGAGGCTCAAGTGGGATTCATATTATCATGCCAACAAAGGACAGAAAACCTAAAGCATTTCAGACATGCAATCTTTCTCTTTTAAATACATACACTAACCCCCACCACCTCCTTATTGATAGGCAATCCTCACAAAACTTAGAGAAAACAAACACAACGCAATCAGGAGGGTTAGGTTATTACTGGTCATAGACACACATTTCTACATTCTATGAATGCAGAGTTATTGTAACTTCATATTCACAGCCAGAATTCTCCAACTTTGCCCGTGGCTGAGAATCTCCAGTCCCGCCAGAGTGAGTGGAGATTTGGCTGAATATCGATTTCTCACTGGCCGGGATGGTGACATATACAACATTGGAGAATCCCAGGCATGGATACCACTAATAAAATGTGAACATTTTAAATCAGAATTTAGCTCTAATTTACCCTATGACACCAGACTAATATGTCATCAGTAGATTTGTTTCATAAGATAAAGGCCGGAATCTTATCACTGTTCACGCCAACTGGATTTTCTCATCTTGTTGCAGTGAACAGAGATTTGCCAAATTCGCCGACCTCACTGCAATGGGAGCGTGGCATGAGCAGCAGGTACGATTGCGCCCCAGGTGTTTTAATACCAGGGTCAGCACTGAACTCGACATCCCTTTCTGAATTGAATTGTTTCTAACATACACAATAAATAACCAGATATTTCCAAATAGGTATTACCATAGATAGATTCACCAAAATTAATAACTCCCTTCTTACTCTTAATCTTAGACAAGGAATGTAAAATGTAACATCCTTATCCAAGTATTCATAAAGCACATTTCTGTGTTTTCATTCCTGTGAACATGACTTTTCACCTGGCTCTACCTCGCACACTGTTATCAGGCACAGACATCACATGCTCTCTGACCCTCCTATTGTACTGGTTCCAGAATGAGTAGAATTGCTGACTTTAATAAAGCTGTCTTATCAGAATAAAATTATTATGCATAGCAATTTTGCAAGTTTGACAACAATTTCCTAGCGATGACACCATTCCGATCCTTTGTGCCATGATAAAATTTAACACCGTCCAGGAAATTTAGTTATATTTTTGAATAAACTAAGAGTTCAAACTGGCATTTGTGAAATGATTGCTAGATTATAAATGCTACTCAAATATCTCACTTGACAAAATTGTTCCTTACTGGCTTAGAAACTGAAGCTCTACGGCAACCATGTCATAATGTTCTATTAATTCTGGTCTGAAACTGTAATAAGTCCTCGGGGCGCAAGTCTCTTCACCAGGATGCCTTCATTTACAAGATCCAACTACACTATACAGGGTGTTCTCAGTTAGCAGTCTATGTCCGGAGTGACAGAGGAACTGACACTGCTGTTTAATTAAATACAGAGCATGGGGCTCCCTGATTAGGCCATCAATTTGGCCCAATCTTTTTGGCTAACCAAGTAAACTAACTCATACTAACTCAGTGACAAATGAAAAGGGAAGATCACAAAAGTTGTGGAACCACCCAAAACAAAAGACAAAGTGGAAAGGAAACTTAAAACATTGAATCAAAATGTGATTAAAGGGATCAAAAATGCACCCTAGTCCCTGTGTTGCCCGGCGGGCATGGAAGGCATTGCCCTTAATCCGGGACTTCATATTCAAGCAAGGCATCCTCAATTGCCTGATTAAAGTCATTGCAGAAACTTATTTGTAACCACCACACATGACAGGTTTGAGAGTGGGAATTTTGGGATAAAACTACATGTATTCGCAGAAATATCTAAAGAAAGTTTGACAATGAAATACTTTAAATGCATATGGGAAACGATATCTGAAGATACCAATGAGGTTCTATTGTACCACACGAATGCTCCATCGAACCAGATAGGCTGCATCCAAGACGATCCCTATATTTATGTTGATGGAATACAAATATGTTAGCCTGTGATGCTGCTGCAACTAAAGCAGAAGCAGGTAACAGTTATTAGGAGGATGTTTAACCCACAGCTCTGGGTGAGATGTCAGCTTTACAACCTGCACAATATTCCTCTCCACCAACTTCAATGGAGACTAAATTGAGGTAGATTTAAAAACCAATGCTGCATTCGATCTGGCCAACTCCCTGCTGGGTGAATTAGGTGAAAATTGGCCCATTGAGTTTGACATGATTTTTCATAGTAAGGTCATAGAGTCACATAGAGTTTTATAGCCTGGAAGGAGGCCCTTCATCCATCATGCCTGCCAGCCATCAAGCACCTATCTATTGTAATCCTACCTTCCAGCACTTGGCCCGTAGTCTTGTATGCTATGGCATTTCAAGTGCTCATCTAAACATTTCTTAAATGGTGAGAGGGTTCCTGCCTTTACCACCCTTTCAAACAGAGAGTTCCAAGTTCCCACCATCCTTTGGGTGAAAAAGATTTTCCTCACATTTCCTAGAAACCTCCTGCCCCTTAATTTAAATCTATGCTCCCTGATTAATGACCTCTCTGGTCATTAACTCAAGTTCAAATCCCACCAAGGCAGCTGATGGAAGTTAACCTCAATGAGTAAATCCGTAATTGAAAAACTAGTCTCAGTAAAAGTTACCATCGAAACGTTGTTGATTGCCGTAAGAAACCTATCAGGTTCACTGATGACCTCGAGGGAAGGAAGTCTGCAATTCTTACCTGGCCTGGCCTATATATGACTCCAGATCCACAGAAATGGGGTTGACTCTTAACTGCCTTCTGAAATAGTATGTCAAGCCACTCAGTTTAAGGGCAACTAGGGTTGGGCAGAAATAGCTGACCTTGCCAATGATGCCCATAATCCATGAAAGAATAGAGGAAAAACATGTGGCCAAGTGGATGTGTTTTTCACCCTGCAGGACGGTTACAGCCCCATTAATATCGTTTCACTTCATTTGAATAGTTTTCTCAAAGTGGCATGCGATAGCAAGTCGTTTTGTTTTGCATATATCGGATTCACTTATAAGCCACAAATATTAGCTGGAGGTTAAATAGAAGAAGGGAAAAGTTTAGTATAGTTAAAAAAAAATTAATTTCATCAATTTTAGTAGTGGAAACAATCATTACTAAATACTGAACCTATTTCAGAAAGAAAGCGACAGAAATCTTACACATAACAGGCCTGGGGGCACTCAAAATTATAGCACCAAAAGTTCAGGTAATTAGGAAGAAAATAGGGAGTGAGTTTCAGCAGATGCATCTGCAAATTTAAAAATTCAGTTTTGTTTTTCCTTCTTTCTTGAAGGGTAGTATTTGCTGTTGGGGTACAGAGAGATGGGGGGCAGGGGTGCAATCTTACTGCCCATTTATGCCATGCTCCTGCTACAGCAAAGACAGAGAATTTGGCGACTCTCTGTTCACCGCAGCGGGATGGCAAAATCCTGTTGGCGTGAACGGTTGGAATATTCATAGAATCCCTACAGTGCTTAAGGAGGCCATTCAGCCCATTAAGTCTGCACCAACCACAATCCCACCCAGACCCTTTTCCCATAATCCTACTTATTTACCCTACTAACCCCTGACACTAAGGGGCAATTAAGCATGGCAAATCAACCTAACCTGCACATCTTTGGACTGTGGGAGGAAACCAGAGCACCCGGAGGAAACCCACACAGACATGGGGAGAATGTACAAACTCCACACAAATAGTGACCTAAGCCAGGAACAAACCCGGGTCCCTGACTCTATGAGGCAGCAGTGCTAATCACTGTGCCACCGTGCCGGCTGGATGTGTTTGATGTCATGGACAAAAAGCCATATTTTCCATGAAGTCTAAATACTGAGTCGCTTATTCTTTGGGCACATCAGAACTGAGTCCAGTCTTTATCCAATGTGCATGTACTTTCCAGCAGCAGTCACTGTAAGGAGCTGTGGAAATCCTGGCTGGTTTTAATTTTCTCTAGCCCAGAGCACTGAGGCAATTGTGGTGAGATCAGCAGAATCCTCTTGCCCTTTGTCAATTGACCTACGTTAACTGGTATCAGAGGAATGGGTTAGCCTTCAGTTTAGTGAACTGATGCATCATCAGTTCTGAGTATTGAATTGATGTCTGAGAATTCTTCCACCCCCCAGTGTACAGATCGGGGATCTGAATTATCTCTGACATATATTAGTCCTTTGGTAGTACAGAACTTGAGGGGGCGATTCGGCCATTCTGACCCACTAATTTTGTGGCGGGTCAGGTCGAGAGGTGCCCATGTGCGCCTGAAACATTTCACCCTGAACTGCATTACCGGTAGACAGATACAGCAGAGCTTTGTGGAGTTCCAGGTGGAATCAGTGGATTTCTTATATGTTACACATGCACATCTCTCACTGCCGGAAATCCAGCACAGTCAGGACCAGACAGGAAACTGGCAGGAAGACCGGGTAAATAATTTTATTTATTTGAAGGTCATTATCGGGCCCAGGGCTAAATTCTCTGGGCCCGATAGCATCTCCCATCCCACCAGTACAAATTCACCCTGGCTGATCATAGACTAACTCCGCACTTTCCAGGAACTAGTGGGAGGCTGGAGTGAAGGGGGGCTGTTGGGGACCCCCGGGGGTGGTGCTCCATGGGCATGGGCACCCTGGCAGTGCCCAAGGGCAAAATGACTATGCTCAGGGGACATCTTGCCACTACTCACTGGGCGTGGGGCACTGCCAAAGGGTCAGGGGCCTAGGGAGTGGGTTTAGGGTTCAGTGACAAGGAGCAGAGCCAAAGGGTGGGGCCTGTTGGGGTCGGGGCTTCGGGGTGGGGCCAGCTAGGGGAGGGGCTTAGTGGCGATTGGTTGGGGTCCCGCTGCCACTCTGCATTGGGATTGGTTGGGACTGGAGAGAGGCCAGCAATTGAGGCTAGCTGGGGGGAGTGTCTGTTGGGGGGGGGGGATTCTGCCACCAGTGGGGGTGTCTGCTGGGATGGGGGAGGCCTGCCTGGGGAGTGTGGGAGATCATCACTGCTGGAAGGTTGGGGGGGCTGGAGATTGGGCACACTGGGATGGGAATTTCAGGGCTGGCCTGGGAATGCTTGTGGGGGCTGTGGTCGGGCCGTGGAGGGGGCAGCATTGTGGGCGTCCCAGGCTGACCAGTGATCGAGCTGGCCAGCAAACTGCATTTTTCCCGAGAATTCAGCACTCGGAATTTTTTTGGGAGAATCGCCCCGAGTCTACCAAAAAAAAGAACTACGCTGGTAAGACTTTTCATCTTGCACTCAGCAGGACAGATGCAAGAATACCAGTAGTAAAGGGAACAGCAATTTATACTGCATGAGAAGATTGCAGGATAAAATGTTGTCCCTTTTACAATTGGTATTCTTGTGCCTTACCTGATGAGTGCAAGATGAAAAGCTTTGATAGCATGTATCTTTTTTGTAGTGTGATATCTTTTACATGACAAGGGAGACAAAAGCAAAGCTGTCCTTGAATGTCAATATGTTCCCACAACAAGGGCTTCTTTATCCTCCTATTCAAAAGTATTACGGAATAAGCCTAATCTTTTTAAAGTTTTGTTAGTGAATGTGTTCTCATTATTTCAAGTCTTCCTTTCCTTTGTAATCAGGGGAACTTTTGACCCCTTTCTAGTGATATTTCATGAGGGTCAAAGGCGTTTATTAGAAAAGATTGGGCTGAAAATTAATTAAATGTGATGGAAGTACAGCTTATATCCCTTGAAATGCAGACTGAGTCTTCTGTCGCAGGCTCGGGTCATTAACTTTACTATGATGAAATCAATGCATACACTGAAAATAAACAGCCATCCCTGAATTTTAAAGGAGTGTGGAAAGAAATTCTGAGTGACTAGTTTTAACTGCACCGCATTTGCGATGAAAGAATAGCTGCACTTTGAAGCCCTCTTTACACTAGTATGTCTTGTTTTTTTTTAAAAAACTTTCCGCCTACCTTTCAATAGAGATATCGTTCATGGCAATGGAGGGGAGCGTTGAAAATATTATGGAGAAAGGAAGAATGCTGATGGGCCATTCTTTTGCTGATGGTCTCACAGTGCAGTTAGCATCCATCACTGTTTCGTGAGGTGCAGACTGAGGTCCGTGGCTGCCAACCCCTACCCGTGATCACCATCACCAGCACTTGGCTGGATTGCTCGTTCTATTGCCTTGTGAACATGCCGTCTGGCTGGTGTGACATCAACCACTGCAACTGCCAGTCTCTGGAAAGGCATCAGAGGCAGGCAGAGAAACCCGCACGGTGCCAACAAGGTCCAGGGTCTTTGGCAGAAGAGAGGAAAGCTCATTATTTAATTGCTATAATGGCAGTCAAGGTGCACATCTGTCGCCGGAAGATTACTTGCAAAGAACTACTGAAGTAATTTTATTTGAACAAAAACCAACAAGGCCAGTCAGACTGCAATTGTCCACGCTGTCATTGTCAATGAGGGAGTTGGGAGACCGGTAATTTTGCATTCATAAATTCCACAATAGTGACTATTTTATAAATGGAAGTGCTTATTTGAAAAGAAACATCCACTATCTCAGGAAATCCTCTGAAAAGACCGGGAGCTTTTGGGCTGTTCATGATTAGCATCCCTGCACTCCTTGGAAGTCTTAAAATGTCACCTAATTGGACAAACTACTGAATTGGCTCCGCTTTTTACTTGAATTTATATCTGATAATGTTGGAGTTTGTATGAAATAGAAAGAGTCAGTGATAAGATGGTTCAAGAAACCTCCAGTGTGTGATTATGTTTCGTACGGCCATGGTGTGCTTGAAACCATTGTGAAGCCTTTTTTACTATGTAAGCAGGTGTAACAATGAAACCTAAATCTAAAATAAAACTTTCAATTACCTATGCTGCCAAGGACCCAAAATGGGAACACTTATCACAGAGTCCGAGAATCCCTACAGTGCAGAAGGTGGCCATTTGGCCCATCGCACCTGCACCAACTCATACCCAGGTTTAATCCATAACCCCATGTATTTATCATGCTAATTCCCCTAACCTATATATCTTGGGACACTAAGGGGAAATTTAGCATGACCAATCAACCTAACCTGCACAGCTTTGGACTGAGAGGGGAAACCGGTGCACCCGGAAGAAACTCATGCAGACACAGGGAGAATATGCAAACTCCACACAGACAGTCACCCAAGGCAATATTGAACCCAGGTCCCCAGTGCTGTGAGTCAGCAAAGCTGACCACAGTGCCACCTACATATGGACTGAAGTACTAGATTTAATACTTACAAATGACTATGATAGAAGCATGATTGCTTAATAATATCCACCGGGTACACAGAATGATCTCGTCAGCGTAACAAGATGATTGAGTTTTCACCTGAAAGTTTCTGGCTGGAAATCGCACTGCTCTATGAGGGAAGAGGGAAGATTCTGCTTACCTCATCTCTCACTCAGGATCTGTAGCCTGGTCATCTGCTTAAGCATTCAGTTTAAATTCAACAGCTTGTTTACATTTCCATAATCTACAACTGTCATTTTACAGATCATAGTAAGCTTTCCAATTGCTAATAAAATAAATCAAAAACTGTAAGGTGATATCTTTGAAATTACAATAATTGTACCACCCACGCAATAGAGCTTTGGGAGTATAATAATTTTGTCACATCCGTCAGAAAATAGAGCCAGGTAATAATGCGAGATCAGTGCGTGCTCACAATAATTTGCATTGTTGTGTAAATTTCCTGATGGAACAAACATCTTCAAAAGCTTAAAAAGGGAAAACAGAAGACACCAATCAACAAAAAGTCAACAGTTGTGAGCAAATAAATTGTTTTAAAGATTCTTTCAATGACCGGATTGGAGGCGGTGGGAAAAATGGCTTTGGAAGATAATTTGGGAGGACAGGAAAATAAGACCAAGAAATTGATCTCAACTGATGGAGCAGAGGAAGTGTGGAAAGAAGTCGACTGAGCAAAGGGTGCAGGTAGAGAGCAATTTAGAAGATTGTTGAAATAAGGCAGAGCACAGCTCTGGAGGAATCTGTCAGTGGGTTTCAGGATCTTGAAGTTGAATTACTGGGACACAGGGAGGTAGTGCTGTTTGACAAGGACCAAAAAGATTGTGCAGGACTTAAGACTGGGAGAAGTCACAGCATGTGGGATAAACTGGAGGTTGTAAATGGTTCAAGGAGCAAGGTGATGAGGACAGCACTAGAGAAACTGAAGGTGGAATTCTCCCATCATGAGACTGAGTAGTTAATCACCTTCTTGCCCCTCTTCCTTCCAATGTGAGCTCTGTCCCTCTCCTTGCACAACCCTTCTTCAATACTGTCTCCACTTGTCTTTATCAGGCCAATGCCCTTCCCCCCAACCCTGTCCACTCCCCTCACCTCACACTTCAGCCATGGTTGAACTTTGGATCTTCGTTGCAATGTTGCACGCATCTTATAGCACAGTGCTGTCCAATTGGGACATATGTGTGGCACCAGGGGAAGTGAACCCCCTGTACACCCAACTCCAGCTGCAGTACTCAGATGATGACACAGGAGGGTCCATGAGTGCAGCAGCCCAGTGCTGTCTATTCAGCATGGAGATGGAGGGCAGGAACTGGTGTACTATGCATCAGGAACAACGCAGTGCTATGGCACAAAGCTTTGCTGCACTCACTTCAAAGTACTTGCAAACTGAGAGCATCCTGCACCATACTTTAGCAATTGGGTCTTGACTCCAATGTGATTTCCCACTGGCTTGACACACACATGGACGGCAAGTTGACACAGTGATTAGCACTACTCACAGCATCAGGAACCCTGGTTCGAATCCCTGCTTGGGTCACTGTTTGTGTGGAGTTTCCACGCTCTCCCTATGTCCGTATGGGTTTCCTCTGGGTGCTCCTGTTTCCTCCCACACTCCAAAGACGTGCGGGTTATGTTGATTGGCCATGCTAAATTGACCCTAGTTTCAGGGGGATTAGCAGAGTAAATATGTGGGGTTACAGGGGATAGGGTGAGACTGTTGTCGGTGCAGGCTCGACGGGTTGAATGACCTCCTTCTGTACTGTAGGGATTCAATGATTCTATGAAGGTTGGAAGGCTTGATGGGAAACTGGCAAATGAATGCGAATAACATTTGCACCACCTGTTAGCGGGATGACCAACCCATCACTAAACCGCCATTGGGAGAATTGGAATGTGATTTTACGCTGGCTCCTGCCAAAATCTCTGTGCGTGGCCACCACTAAAGATGCCACAGGCGGGTTGGGAGAATTCCGCCCTGAGTCAAGGGGTTCAGGGCATGAATTACATTCCAACTACATTTGAGGAAAAGCAAAACTGTGATCAGAGATGAAAGACAGCTGTTCCAGTAACTGATTGAACATAAGCAAGGGGGATCAAAGTACCAAAACTCCCTCCCTAACAGCACCAGAGATGTACCTACACTGCATGGACTGCAGCAGCTCAGGAAGGCATCTCAACACTGGCATCTCAAGGACAGTTAGGTTCAGCCAAGAAATACCAGCTTTACATTGCTTTAACATCACAAAATAAATAAAACCTAGGCACCAAAGTTGTGCACCATTACAGTTAGGCAGAAGTGGCACTCTGGAAGGTTAATGGCTGTCTGGGTTAGAGGCTTAGAGTCAGACATGAACTTTGGAAGCATAGAGGTCTTGAAGTCGATGATGGAGGTGGAGGAGTAGAATTAAAAGTTTCACTTTGTTGAGTGCAGTTTACCAGTTTGAATGACACAGGGTGGGAATGTCCTTCTTTGCGGGTTTCACTCACTGGCATGGGCTGACTTTGTATTTTGAAATCAAGTTATTCAGGGCTGTCTATTATGTAAATTATAACAATCTCATCACTGTCATCACTACAACTGTTGTATTCGCCTGGCTGTTCTTCTTTTGAGGCACTAAGCAGGAGTTTTCTTTCTGCAGGAGCCAAAAGAGGTTGCATTCTTCATTTTATAAAGGTAGAGCAGGGTGCTTCTGTATCGTTATTATGCAAAGAGGAGTTGCTACAGAGAGAACAGACTGACAGCATTGTTTATGTTCTGTGCTGCACACACTTAATGACAAAAGTTTAAGTGATTGCTGTTGGTTAGAGAGAGTGTGTGGAGCCTATGAGATCAAAAGCTGTTTCAAGGCAAAAGTTGTGTCAGCACCAATTGTTTCAGCAAGTTTTGTCATTTCTGTTGCCACATATATTGGTGAGAAGGAAATTCACCACTCAGAATCTTTGTATTTGACCTCTTCGTAACTTCAACTGCAGCCTCTCTTCTGTAGCCTGAGGTAATGAGGTCTCGTGGAACTGCTCAGACTATGCAGGGAATGGGTTGATTACAAGAAGTTTCAATGTGTCATAAGGAAGTGACTACTATTCAGTAAAAAAACAGTAAATAGATTGAGAGAGAAATTCTGTGAGGTGACCTTAGATTGTAATTCTCACTGGCTCTCCGAGTAGAACAAGAATGTTCACATGAATTGTTATTGACGCTATTCCATTTTAGCACCCCAGGGCTGCTTGGAATAATAACAATGAGGGGATGAACGTCCCCAGCACTGTTGCAATGTTCTGATAATTCTGCTGTGGATGGGGCAAAGAAGACACAGATAGACTATCCTGGATGAAATATGGTGAGCACCATAATTTTTGAAATTTCTTACATGGTCCTTATTTGTGTTACTGATCATTCCTATATTAAAAGTTTCATTTCCACTTCTTTTCTCATCAGTTTTAACCCAATCCTCTTTAATGGGCACCTTGTGGGAGTCCAGTTCCTCAGGCATTCTCTGGTATCTCTCATACAACTAACCATCATTTACATGTGCATCTCGATAATGAGTGCTTGGCAGACTATTTACCAGCAGTTTAAATCAAACTGAGTTCAGACCTGCCTCACAACAACAGCATATTTGCTTATACATAGCACCTTTAGTGTAATGAAACATTGTACGACACTTTACAGAAACATTATGAAGCAAACATTGACAGCCGAACCACCTAAGGCAATATAAAGCCAACGGCTTGGCAAAGGAGGATTTCAAGGGTCATCTAAACCCTCTTTACAAGAGGAAAGTGAATTAGAGAGTCACAGAGATTTAGGGAGGGGCTTCCAGAGCTTAGGAATTAGGCAACTGAAGGTACAATCACCAGTGAGGGGGGAATTAAAATCAAGGATGCCCAAGATGCCAGACTCAGAGGAGCGCAGGTGTCTTGGAGAGATGTAGTGCTGGAGGAGATTATGGAGATAGGAATGGGCAAGGCCATGGAGGGATTTGAAAACAGGATGAGAACTTGAAATCTGAGGCAATGCTTGACCAGGAACCAGTGTTGGGTTGTTAGCAGTTTAATAGAAATAAAGTCGAGAGAGCAGGAGGTGGGTCTCATGGAAAGATGGTCTCAGAAAGGGGGCGAAAGAAATAGGAGAGAAAGTGGAGAAGTTTAGGGCTAGGGCTGCAGAGGAAGTTTGGCCTTTGGAAGGGAGGGAAGCAGCAGAGGTAGTTGACAGAATGCTACTGGTGGCAACTAAATGCATGAGCTCCATGCATTGGTGGAGGTGAGTTTGGAGGACACAGAAGAGAGGTTTTAAAGAAGACATGGCTTCTCTTTCTCACAATAGATGATTAGTTGGTTGCTCTTGTTCTTCCTCAGTCATTAGTGCTGACATCAATTCATTGACCAGCCTAGATCTGAATCTATTTTTGTCTGGGTGGCTCAACCTGTCACCTGATAAACTCAATGAAATATTAGGGAATGTAGCCTTTGTGCAGAGGCAATTTCCGTCACATAGCCCTCTAAGCTCCATATGCAACATCAGCTTTAAGTGGAAACGAAACAGAAAATACACTGGATGCTTAATTAAAAATACAGAACCATGACTAATCAGAATGAAAAAAACAAACTGGCACAAACAAAGTCCTTCCACTGGCAATTTGTTGTAAAGCAGTTGCAGCGAAACTTCCAACGCTTCTGTTTGGTCAGAAATGCCAGGTGGAAAGTGAGGTACTCCAGCAATATTCTATCAACGATATTTCAAAACAAAGAGAGGAGAGTTCACAATTTGTTCTTCAAACTGGAAATGGTCCAATCGTTCCTCCAAATATCAATCCGAAATCGACAATATTTGCTTTAATGCAGTTCTCGAGCTTGCTAAATAAATCTTTCTAGTCGTGTGGCAAAGACAATCTCGAAGTGAAATGCTTCACTCTCTGGTGGTCCAATGATTTTTTTTTTAAGTGACTTGTTGAGCGCTGCTGAGAAAGGCAGTGATGGTGCGTTAACCCATCTGAAAATGGAAGCTATATTCAGCTCAGCATTCCTGACAGGAAGTCCACGTAGTTTGGAAACAAACACCATGAATTCAGGACGAACTCTGGTATTGGTATCACAGCTCTATAAGGGGCAGCTTTTTTTCTCTTCTCTTGTTATATAAACAAGTATTCAGGTAAATTATCTCAAATATATTTACTTTGTAGCTGTCCTGATTCTCAGCTTTGCCTCATCTAGCGGCTGAACAATCTTTTCCTTCCTTTCACATTACACAGTTCAGAAACTTTAGGAGGCTAGTCTTTTTCCTAATCCTTTTCCCCTTCATCTCATTCCAATCCTATCTTTCATTCTAACCTCACTCTTTCTAGGCTTCACCTAGCATTGACTACAACTGATCAGTTTTTATCTCCCAAACTCTCATCGCAACAAATTCTAATCACGATGAAATGCAGAGCCTTTCTGCTGCCATCCATGGCCAAGAGTTTTCCTCTTGTATGTGTTCTCCTAGATCGACCCATCAATGTCTTCCTCAATTGATTCTCTGGCCCTCTATTGATCTTTTCATCAGGAACAAGCACCATGATATCAACCATCTCAGTTTTTACATCCCTTTATTTACTCTAACTTTATATCCTTTTGAAATTGCAGCAAACTGTTCCCTCAATTCTAACGCCAAAATTATTACCATGGTGCCGAGAAAGGGCTACCAATTGCAGAGTAGCAGACAACCCCTTTCTTTGTTAAAGCTATACCTAAGCTCTCTGACAACTCTTCCTCTATGTTTCTGCTCCATGACCCCACTACTGAACAATAGACTCTTTCAACTTCAACTATCTCACCTCCTCAGGAAATCTTTCTCCAATGCCTCCAACGTCCAAACAAGAGTCACATTCGATTTGAAATGTTAGCTCTGTTATTCTCTCCAAAGTTGCTGCCGGACCCACTGTATCTTTCCAGCATTTTCCATTTCCATTCCCATCATAACAGTTTCCCAACCCTGTATCACGAGTTTCTGCCTTTTTCCCAGGACTGTCCTGCTAGACCAATTGTTTCAACTTACTTCTGAGCCACAGACTCCTCAGATGCTCACTACTATTTAAAAATGTCAGAGCCCCAATCTTTTTGATGGATAGTCAGTCTGCAACTCTCTCTTCACCAAGATTTTTTGTGAGATGTCTTCTTTTAAAAATGACTCAGCAGTCTACATTCGTCATAACAGACTCGAAACATCAACTGTTTTTCCATCTAGATGTTGCTTTGCCAGACCGTTTGACTTTATCCAGCATTTTCCCCATTCTAGTCCACCCAACTTAACATCTTTCCATTTTGAATTATCTCTTGTAACTCCATTTGTTTCTGATTAAGGAAAGCAGTTGCAGGGGTCTCAGCTCTGCCAGTATTTTCAGGATATACTGAAAACTGTTTGTCCCAGGTCTACGCCTAGACCTCTTCTGTTGCATTGACAACTGCTTTGTGCTCTTTCTCTGACACTGAGAATTTCATTAACAATACTTCTAATTGCCATACATCTCTCACCTTCACATGGCCCATTTCTGACTCCTTTCTTCCCTTTAAAGCAGCTATGTCTCCTTCCATCTATAGATATGAACTTTCTGTTGATATCCACTCACCAATTCCTCCCATGCTTTTATTCTCACACAGCTTCTTGGAAACGTTACATCCTATTCTGCCAGTTTTTCCTATTTCATTGAATACACTCCAATGATTCTGTACGAAAGTCCCTGAAATTACTTCATTTTCCCTCTGCTATGTTTCCCTTCTACTATATTCACATTAGTTCCATGTTTTTGTGCTTCTCCGTGAGTCTGCAATCTATGTATTCTTCCATGAACTCGATAAGATATACTTGTTGCTCTTGGTATGGTCTCCTATACATGCAAATTAGGTAGCTAATTTGTCACACTGTTCCATTCTGTCTACAAGTACATAGAAACATACAGAGAAACCTATATGAAAAATGGAAGTAGGAGTAGGCCATTCGGCTCTCCAAGCCTGTTCTGCCATTCATTATGATAATGGGTGACCATCAATTTCAATACCCTGATCCCATCTTCCCCCCCATACCCTTTGATCCCTTTAGCCCCAAGACCTATATCTATTTCCTTCTTGAAATTACACAACATTTAGGCCTCAACTTCTTTATGTGGTAATGAATTCCACAGATTCCTTATTCTCTGAGTGAAGAAATTTCTCCTCACCTAAGTCCTAAAAGGTTTACCCCTTACCCTCAAACTATGACCCCTAGTTCTGGACTCACCCACCAAACTATGACCCCTAGTTCTGGACTCCCTCACTATTAGGAATATTCTTTCTGAATCTACCCTGTCTAACCCTGTTAGAATTTTATAAATTTTTATGAGGTCCCCTCTCACTCTTCTAAACTCCAATGAATATAATTCTAACCAACTTATCTATCCTCATGTGACAGTCCTGCCATCCCAGAAATCAGCCTGGTAAACCTTTGCTGCAGTCGCTCTATAGCAAGGACATCCTTTCTCAGATAAGGACACCAAAACTGCACATGATACTCCAGGTGTGGCCTCACAAACGCCCTATACAATTGCAGCAAAAGATCCCTATCCCTATACGCAAATCCTCTCGCTATGAAGGCCAACATACCATCTGCCTACTTTACTGCCCACTGTACCTGTGCGCTTACTTTCAGTAGCCGATGCACAAAGAATATTCACTTCTCTCAATTTACACCCAAATAATAATGTTTTCCTATTTTTGAGACCAAAGTGAATAACCTCACATTTATCCACATTACAGTGCTTCTGCCATGCTTATGCCCACACACTCATCCTGTCCAACTCATACTGAAGCGTCTCTACATCCTCCTCATAGCTTACCTCCTACCCAAATTTGTATCATCTGCAAATTTGGAGATAATACATGTAGTTCCCCTGTCCAAATCATTAATTTATAATGCGAACAACTGGAGTACTAGTACAGATCCCTGCGTACCCCACTAGTCACTGCCTGCCAATCGAGAAAAGGCCCATTTATTCCACTCTTTGCTTCCTGACTGCTGATCAGCTTTCTATCCATCTTGAGCCATTACCTGTAATTTCATGCATTTTAACTTTATACAGTAATCTGACAAGTGAGACCTTGTCAAAAGTCTTCTGAAAATCTAAATAAACCACATCCAATAGTTCTCTCTGGTCGACTTTATGAGTTACATCCTCAAAGAATTCCAGATTTGTCAAGCTTGATTCCCTTTTGTAAATCCACGTTGACTTTGACTGAACTTACTACTGCTTTCCAAATTCTGTGCCAAGAAATCCTTGACAATGGACTTGAGTAACTTACCTCCTACCTATGTTAGGCTCACTGGTCTATAGCTTCCTGTTTTCTCTCTACCTCCCTTTTCAAATAGCGGGTTTACATTAACTACCCTCCAAGCTAGGTAAGAACCGGAGCAGAATCTAATAACTTTAGAAAGTGACCACCAACGGATCTACTTTTTCTAGGACCATTTTCTTAAGTTATCTGGGATAAGGTTTACCCAGGCCGTGGAGATTTATCCACATTCAATCCCATTAATTTCCCCAAAACCATTTCTCTACTAATACTGATTTCCTTCAGCTCCTCAGAAAAACTTGTGTTTCTCAGAACCTCCAGTACATTATTAACGTCTTCCTTCGTGAAGACAGAAGCAAAGTACAAATTTAGTTTCTCAGCCATTTCTTTAATCCTTGTTATAAATTCCCCCCTTTCTGGCTGTAAGGGACCTACGTTCATTTTTGTCAATCTTACTCTCTTTACGTACCTATGGAGACTTTTATGTTCTGTTAGCTTATTTTCATACTCTTATTCCCCCCTCCTTAATCAATCCCTTTGTCTGCCTTTGCTGAATTTTAAACTGCTCCTAATCCTCAGCTCTACTGCTTTTGCCTGCTAACATATATGCTTCTTCTCTGAACCTAATACTACCTCTAATTTCTCTTAGAGGTAATATTAAATTCACAGAAGGTGCAAATAGATTCAGAGAACCTGTTTAATTCCATACCTGATTCCCTGGTTTTCCATCTTTCCTATTTTCCACATCCTGAACAATGACCATAGCTTTAATGCTCTGTCCACAGACATACCAAAATGATTTGTAAAATTACTCCATTCAAGTTTCCTCTGCATATATATTTGTGTTTTCTCCTCCCTTCTTATTATTCCATTAATTTGCCAGTCCACCTTTTGTTTCTCAAAACTGAAGAAGAGTCCATTTTTGCAATGAAAACTTGGCTGTTTTCACCACAAATGCTGACTGGCCCAGAAAGTCTTTTCTCCCCTCCAACTCCCCCCCCCACCACCCCTCAGCATTTGCTGCTTTAGGTGGACTTTTGTTTTGCAACTTTCACAAGCTCATCATGGATGTTGTGAAATCCCAGCTGTACTTGGGCATATTTATACAACAGTATGAAAGCACTTTGCACAACGTCAGGATCTTCCAAAAGGCTTCATGCCAATGTAATCACTGGAGTAAAGTGAGAAAAACAATTGCCAGTTTTTGCACAAGCTCCTATATGCAGCACTGAGATCAATTGCCTGGTAATAGGTCATAGAGGTGTTTGCCAAGGAATAAATATTGCCAGGTCACCATAGTAAATTTCCTGCTCTCAACAGTGCCATAAAATATTTGATGTCCACCTGAGAAGGCAAGTGGGACCTGGGTTTAATATTGCTTCTTCTATGGGGAACTGTTCCCCACTTATACACCAAAATGCTGGAATAAATGATATGGTTTTAGGTGGCATAAAGATAAGATAGCCAAATGTGCTAATTATTTGCACCTTCTTTCATCTTTAACACTACCATTAACACTCCCTTTGTCTTGTGTCCGTGATATCTTTGTCAACCTCTCCTTAGCTCTCCTTAAGTCACCTAGAAAGTCACCTAGCCCTGACTTTCTACTCTGCCCTTCCTTCTTCACCCCAACTCCAATTATATAATCCAAGATATTTCTCCCCCTCTTCAGCTCCGAAGAAGAATCTTACAGAATCAAAACATTAGCTCTGTTTCTCTCTCTGCAGATGCTTCTCAACCTGCTGAGTTTATCAGGCATTTTCGGTTTTTGTTTCCAGCATCTGCAGTATTTTGCTTTTATTGAAGGACTGCACTGCTTGTCCTCTTAACGGGAACAGTATAATGCTGCCACGAGAGGACGGAGAAAATCTGTTTGAAAAAGGCACACACAAAAAATAATCTCTGGCTCAAAATCTGAATAATGACAATAACTTGCATTTATAGAGGGTTTTTAACGTAGCAAAGATGTTCCACGGTGCTCCACAAGAGCATTATTAGACAAAATCTGACACTGAACAACAGAAAGAGATATTAGGAAAAGCGGCTAAAACTTTGGTCAAAGATCACTTTTATGAAGTGACTTTAAGGAGGATAGTGAGATCAGGAATTGGAGAGGTCTAGGGAGTGAATTGTAAAATTTAGGGCCTAGGCAGCTGAAGGCACAGCTGCCAATGATAGAGTGATGAAAATTGGGGATAAGCATGGAGTTAAAATTGGAGGGGCAATGCAATCTCAAAGTTTTAAGTTTATTTATTAGTGCCACAAGTAGTCTTACATTAACATTGCAATGAAGTTACTGTGTAAATCTCCTAGTCGCCACGCTCCAGCTCCTGTTTGGGTACACTGAGAAAGAATTTAGCATGGCCTACGCACCAAATTAGCATGTCTTTCTGACTGTGGGAGGAAACCAGAACACCCAAAGGAAACCCACAGAGACACGGGGAGAATGTGCAGACTCCGCACAGTCGGTGACCCAAGCCGGGAATTAAGCTCAGGCCCCTGGCACTATGAGGCAGCAGTGCTGTCATGCTGTGCCACCATGCTGTCCAAAGGATTGTTGGATTCAAGGCTTCTAAGGGTTATAGTATTTCACAAGGTAGGCGTATTCATCTTCTGTCCAGCGCTGATATAGTGGGCTGAATTACCTCCTCCTGCTCCATAACAATTCTATGATCTATGTATTAAGAAAGTTTAATATGAGGACAACTGTGGTGTATTGTGGCTTTCAATGATTAATCAGAATTAGAAATAACATCTGCTGTTGAGTGTTGTTTAGTCATTGCTAGTCTGAAAAACCAGGCATCTGAGCTGGTTATGAGCTGAGTGTTTATTTTATATCAATGTAATTAGGTACACTGGAGGAAGTAAATGTTCCCTGTGCTCTGTGACAAAGATTGGTATCATAAACTGATAGATTTAAGTTTACATAGCAAGCTCAAAAAACTCCCTCAACTCCTGACTAATGATTCCAAGCCCATGCTTTTTGTGATTAAATTTTACTGTACTTCACATACACTTATATAAAACATTTCAAGGGTTCCAATTAATTGTGTTTAATGGAGGATTTGCAAACTTCCTCTTGACAATTGTTGAGAAGTCCTATCTGAAGTAATTGTCAGGGAGCAGCAGAAGAGAAAATTAAATCTGGAATGAATAAGAAAGCAGGTAAATGTTACTGTTCCTACCCTGTTAAATCAATGATCCAGCATCACGGCAAATGGTCCTATTGTATTCTGGAAACTGGAGGTGAGGGATGGAAGCAATCGTTTATCCACATGAAGAAATTCCAAGGAACAATGATCAAGTATGGATGATTGAGTTTAATGAAATTTAACACTCCATCTAATCAATGGGGCAGCGCAGTGGCAGAGTGGTTAGCACTGCTGCCTCACAACGCCAGGTATCTGGGTTCAATTCTGGCCTCGGGTAACTGTCTGTGTGGAGTCTACACATTCTCCCCTTGTCTGTGTGGGTTTCCTCGGGCGCTCCAGTTTCCTCCCACAGTCCAAAGATGTGTGGGCTAGGTTGATTGACCATGCTAGAGTGCCCCTTCGTGTCAGGAGGATTAGGACTATAAATGCGTGGGGCTATGGGGGTGGGACCTGGGTGGAATTGTTGTCGGTGTAGACTCAATGGGCCAAATGGCCTCTTTCTGCATTGTAGATTCTATGATTCTATAAATCATTGTTCAGTTTAATTGACTGGTCATTACTAGTTCTGTGACAGGCGATTTTAGATTATGATAAGATGTCACATTATTGGCTACTTTGGACTTCATTGTCAGCAGGAGAAGAAAACGGTTAGACCATTTTGAGGAAAAAGGTGTTGGAGTCCTACCTAAATCGCAGGACCCATGTTGGCGTATGGTAACGAGATTCTTGCCTTTTTCCTTGCAGCTATTTCAAGGACTGGACTAAAGCGACAGCAGGCAGAAGGAGAGAGCAGAATGTTTTAATTTAGTGATGGTGAGGTTCACTACAGCCACCTTAAAGCTGAAAAACAGCGTGATGTCGAACCCAAAGACACTCGTATTCTGTTCAGCACAACACCAAACAGTGGCGGGAACCACAGCAGAATTTTTTTTTCCTTCACCATGCTTGGGTTCTTAAGGATAATTGCTCATCTCATCTAACGTCAGCTGGCTTCTCGTACAGCAGGGATAAAACCTGAGCCCCACTGATCTATTTGGTTTTGCGCTGTTCAGCATAGTAAAGTTATTCACAGAGCCATTGGGGAACTAACGGTTTCAATGTCAACTAATTGGAAACTTCAATGCCCCAGTTGAAATCCTTGACCTCAGTCAATGCATCAGTTAATCCACAGCATTACCGAATATATTCTGTACAGTTGTTGGGTCCATGTTCATTGAAGTGTGCTGTTTCAGGGCACCGTTATAAAGCAGATCTGTTCAAATAGATCGAAGAGAAGTGTTTTGATATTCCATTACTTCGTATTATCAACATAGATTTTCCCTCACTGATTCTTAAAGTGGAAGTTCTTAATTATCTAAAGGAGGAGTGCAGTCAAGGTAAAACTATTCCTCAAAGGGAGGAAAATGTGTTCTTTGTGAGTGAGTGAACGGTCCATTTAGGCCCAACCAAATGGTCTCTTCAAGGGAATTGTGATTTGAATTACTAAATTAAAATCTACACCATCCAACCTTACTTACAATGTCCAAATTGAAAGGTAAGAGTGCAATTTTAACTAAAGGGAAGTGCTTGGATAAAGGTTACCAACATGAAAGGTAGATGTTACAGAGGGAATGCCTCATGAAAACCTCCTGTGCCTCACCTTATTCTTTGCAAGGTAGGTACAATTCCGAGTGAGTGTTGTGTGCTGATAAAAATACGCGTATCATAATAGCGATAAGGTTCAGATTTTCTTCATTTTGTACAGCCTAAAGATATTGTTTAATTTGCAATCAGAAGGTTAATGTGACTTGCCAATGCTACCACGTGCCTGCGCGATGAACGGCATCTAGTCTAATGGGCAATCTCCAGATGATTACATATTCAGCACTTCTGTGGAAATTAGATTTTATTAATTCAATTTTGCTGAAAAGCAGCGTGCCATAATAAAATTAAATTTGTAACTATTGCACAGTTAAATTAGCTAAATAGAGAGGAAGGAGATGGCAGAAAATTGACCCCAATCCCTTAAAGTCTAATCAGATGGCAAACTCAGCCGCTAACTAAGCTGCAGGTGAGACCAAGATCACTCGAGATGGCAGAAGGAGTGGGTCTCTTCTGGATGTGGCAGCGCCTCTTGACATCACGTAGAACCATCTAGAAAGTTTTTTGTAAATAGCCCAGGGCCCTGCACGAAACAGACAAGTTCCAAAAGAAAGCATCCCCTGTGTCTATCTGTTAACATCTTCAGTTTAAAGCTAATTCTTTGGCGTCAATTAGAGCCAAATTAATCAGCACTTTGTATGATAAACTCACGTGCTAGTTTTTAATATGCTGCTGCAGCTCTGTCTGTGCTCCAGATTGGCACAATGCTCTGAAGTTTAATAATGTTGATTGCCTTTAAAACTAAGGAAGTTGACTTATTAATTTTTCCTCCAGAACCTTCGGTTATAAAGATAGAAGTATTCATATTTCCGTGAGTTCAATTCCAATGATTAAGGAAATTAAGTCGAACTCCTACCCTCTGACCCCCAGAGCCCTGTGTTTTGATCAGCAGGGACCCAGATGCAAGGGGCTGGGATTTGTGGCTTTCAGCGAGGTGAGGGAGGTAGAATAGAGAGTGATCCACTCACTCCCACCCCCACAGTCTCAGTGCTGTCAACGAAGCAACGGTCAGCTATGGCCATCAATTTAAAAGTCCACTGGTACTTCACTCTCTCCTTATCTGTTATGGCAAGCTCAAAAGAGTAAATCAAATTAAAAAAACATACAAACGCTGCCACCTTCACTTACAGACTCTGGTGCTACATTCAGCTGCTGGCAGGCTTTTCCTTCTGCCTTTGTGCTCCGTAGATGTGGCATCAAGCATTTTCCCATCTGACGCCCGGAGTGGGCAATGAAAAATTGCGAACAATCGACTCTTTAAACATACTCAATAGCTTGGCAATTGGTTATTTCAAAATGTTGGGTGGGTTTCTTATTTCCATGCTGCTCGCGTTCCATAATGTGCGAGATCATGGAATCAGGGAATGCCTACAGAGCAGAAGTCGGTCCATCAAGCCTGTACCGACAACAATCCTATCCAGACCCTATCCCCTTAACCCCACATATTTATCCTGATAATCCCCCTGACGGGCAATTTTGCATGTCCAATTAACCTATCCTGCACGTAGGATCATAGAATCCGACAGTACAGAAGGAGGCATTTGGCCCAAAGAGTCTGCACCAACCACAATCCCACCCAGGCCCTATCCCCATAACCCCATGTATTTACCCTGGTTAGTCTCCCTGACACTAAAGAGCAATTTAGCATGGCCAATCCACCTGGCCTGCATATCTTTGGACTGTGGGAGGAACCCACACAGACACAGGGAGAACGTGCAGACTCTACACAGACAGTGACCCAAGCTGGGAACTGAACCCCGGTCCCTGGCCCTGTGAGGCAGCAGTGCTAACCACTGTGCCACCGTGCCACTCTTTGGAGATGGGCGTGATGATGTTGGATTGACAAACTGCCATCATCGCATCATATTTTACACTCGTGCACAGGGGTGGCCTGCTCAGTTTGTGGTTGTGAAACCAGGCCCGAGGAGCAGAAGGTGCCAGTGAACCAGTCGTATTTTCCTAATCTAACCTCTGCTGCTAAACTGCAATCACTTCATAATAAATGGCAGTAAAAAGATTTTTTGAACAATGTTTATTGCACTTAATGTGCATAGAGATCAATAAAATTCTTGGAAAAAGCAGACATATAATACTCCTCCAGTAAAATGTGTGTGACAGTTTGATGAAATTCAAAGCAAAGACATCCATATTAAAATATATTTTGTGTATTTATTTATATATGTGAAATACAATATATATTTATATATGTGTGTATATACTCAGGGTGTGCAAAACCAATTTAATTTGTTCACTTTATCCCTCCATTAATATATTAAAAACAGTACATTAGCATGGTCATATATAATCCGGCAGATAAGTGTTACTGAAACAAGATAATCTTAAAGCAAAGAGCAAAGAAAAGAGAGTTACTCAAGTGTGGTTGCTTCTGATTTCGTACTTCCAAAGCAGACCAGCCTTTAAAATGAAATAGTTGAACACTGAATTTAAAGTTTATTTATTAGTGCCACAAGTAGGCTTACATTTACACAGCAATGAAATTGCTGTGAAAATCCTTTGGTCGCCACACTCCTGTTCAGGTACACTGAAGGAGAATTTAACATGGCTAATGCACCTAACTAGCACGTCTTTTGGACTGCGAGGGGAAACTGGAGCAGCCGGAGGAAACCCACACAGACATGGAGAGAATGTGTAGACTCCACACAGACATTGACCCAAGCTGGGAATCGAACCCAGGTCCTTGGCGCTGCGAGGCAGCAGTGCTAACCACTGTGCCACCTTGCCGCAGTTACTAGATCTAGTTTTCTTAATAATTAGCATTTGCTACCTTAAAAAGACATGGTTCCACCTTAATTTGCATGGTATAAAACCCCCCTCCACATAAAGAGTCTTTAGCACTTGCAAGCAACTACAAATCTGATAGAAAATGCTCGATATTTTATCCAGCTTTCAGCTTTGCAGTATTTACTGCTTAGATTCGAGAAAGCCATGTCCTTCCTTGTGCATTGCATCACTGCAACATTTACTTAGCATGAATTGTTGAGTTGGCAGCACACGCCAGCCTTGATTTCCTGATGGCTGTGAGCCTGTCAGGCTGTCCATTTGCTTGGCTGCTGGGCAGGAGGTGGCCCTACCAAGATACAAATGAGACCAGGCCTCCACACTCCAGCCTTGCCAGATCATTTGCAGAAACCTGGCCTCAAAATATCAAGGCCGATATGTCTGAATTTTCTGTATCACATTCACTTGCACAGGACAGGTGAAAATGTTGTGTGCTGCTGGTAGGTACAGATCCATATTGACTTTTTTCAAGTTGACAAGTTACCTTAGAATTGCTCAAATGATGCCCTGCAGATATGGGACACTGATCAGTCGTTACTCCAAAGACTGAGCTGTATGTGGCACTTTTGAAAGCATTTTCAGTGCCTCCAACTGCAAAATATAGCCTGCCTATGTAAAGAGATAGAACAAAGTTGTTCTAGTTTATGGATAACAAAAACAAAATGTTGTAGCTGCCGAAATTCTGAAATTAAAATAATAAATGCTGAAAATATTCAGCAGATCGGGCCACATCTGTTAAACCAAGTATTCTCAGCATTTTCTATTTTATAGATAGCTTTGTAGCATATTAAGGTCCTTAGCCTTCATTATTATCTGATGGATGAGTCAGACTATGAACAATTAAACTGGCCCAGAACCTCCCATGTCACACAAGGCAATGGAAATCTAGCATGCCAGTACATTCTATCACCATCTCGCAACATGGAAATCCAGACAGAATTAAATGATCATAGAATCCCTACAGTGCAGAAGGAGGCCATTTGGCCCATCGAGCCTGCACCAACAACAATTCTACCCAGTCCCTATCCCCGTAACCTGTTAATCCCCCTGACACCAATGGGCAATTTAGCATGGCCAACCAACCTAACCTGCACGTCTTTGGAGCGGAGAGGAAACCGGAGCATCCGGAGGAAACTATATCATATACACGTGGGACAGGCTTTCTGAATGAACAAATGAATTTCAAGAGGTACATTCAAGAAACCATTTTGTTCACTGAAGCAAATGTTATTCTTCTCAGCAAAGGAGGATTGTTGGCTGGTCACCTCAAAAAGACCAAGGGCAGGATTTTCCGGCTGCGCTCACCCCAAGAACGGAAAATCCAGCCCATAGTCAAGCGACCCTTGCATGGTCCGTGTCTCGCCCACTATAGTTCCCATGGTGGGCGGGACGTGAAAACTGTGTCCCAAAATGTATTCCCTCTCTAATATTACCTTAGTGGGTTGTACTCGTTTTAGCAATTATTTTCCGTGTTGTGGTGGTAGATTTTCCATGTTGGACTCAATTGCAAATTCCAATGCAAATAACATCCATTTTGCAAAGCAGTTCCCTACCACCACCATACTCTGAGTTTCTGCCCAGACTCATTTGCATATTGCCAATCACAAGGTGTTGCATGGACCAATGCAATCGGACAATGTTTGTAGAGCACAATTTTTAATAAAATAAACATTGTTTAAAAAGTATGCCATGATACATTTAAGTGTGGTAGCTTGTTAAAGGTTAATTAGCTCAGCTAATGCATTTATCACAAAGAAAGCACTGGAACCACAGTGTCACAATCTGTCAGTAATTTGCATTTAAATTACTGAAAGTAGCTTGTAAAAATTATACTAAAGTATTCCCAGTTAGATAGGTGTACAGAAGTTAGCTCTTTAGCAAGTTAATATAAAAACCTTTTAAACTTTACCTATTCTTGTGCCCGGGAGTTCCAACTTGATTTCCAAAGACTTAGGGCCTGATTTTACCATTTGGAGTCTAAGGGCCGGATCCGGGCGTAATACAGATCCGAGCCCAGAATCCTCTTTTCTTGCTCCGGTCTGATCTGCACTGTGGGCAGGACTTAGCACTGCTAGAACGATCGGAGCTCTGAACTGCGCATGCGCAGTTAGAAAAAAATCTGAAGCAGCGCGCCCAGGCGGGAAAGGAAAAAAAAAAGCAGAGGGAGTGGCTCTCTGACAGAGATCAGCTTCTAGGGGTGGGCGGTGCAGGAGGAGGAGGTGGGTCAGAGCATCCTCTAGGATGGGGGGTGCAGGAGGAGGTGGGTCAGATGTATCTCTGGGGAGGGGGGGGGAGGGGGGGTGGCGGCGAGAGGGCTGATTGTTGTCTGGTGGTGGAGGGAGGCCCGATTGCTCACTGATGGGGGAGGGCGGATGAATCTCTGGTGAGGGTGGCGGGGGGGGCGGGGGGGGGGTGCAGGAGGGTCCACTGCCAGTCTGTGGGCGATCAGCAGAGAGGGGGGTAGCCACACGTCCACTCCAGGAGGAGGGATTCGTTCCTCCGGTGGGGATGAGGGGCCGCCCGCAGAGTGGTAGCGGAGATCCATTTGCACCCCCCCCCATCGGTGAGCAATTGGGCCTCTCCCCACCACCGCATCCCCCTCCCAAGGATTCTCTGACCCACCTCCTCACCCCCCACCCCACCCCTCCCAGAGGATGATCTGGGTCAGAGAGCTGTTGCAGGTTCTGGCGCCGCTTTGGAGGGTCCCCTGCAAAATAAAAATCGGTCTCGGATTTTTATTTTGCAGGTCACTTACAGCGTGGATCCAGAAAGGACCAGAAGATGGTAAGGTGGGATTTGATGGTAAAGTTGGGCGCTCGGTTCATTAGGTCAATTTAAATACATGCTAATACATTTAAATCGCCGGGCAGCCTGATTCAGGCATGGACCGGATCCGCGCCTCAAACTGGGTGTCGGTAAAGTCGTGATCTGCTTGGATTTGGGTTGCAGATCGCATTAAAGGCCCGAAGCCAGAATTTACCACGATTTAAATTTTTGATAAAATTGGGCCCTTAGAGTCATAGAGGTTTACTGCATGGAATCAGGGCCTTCGGCCCAACTTGTCCACACCGCCTTTTTTTTGAACCACTAAGCTGGTCCCAATTGCCCACATTTGGCCCATATCCCTCTAAACCCATCCTACCCATGTAACTGTCTAAATGCTTTATAAAAGACAAAATTGTACCTGCCTCTGCCAGTACCTCTGGCCGTTCATTCCAGACACTCATCACCCTCTGTTTGAAGAAATTGCCCCTCTGGACCCTTTTGTATCTCTTCCTTCTCACCTTAAACCTATGCCCTCTAGTTTTAGACTCCCCTACCTTCACCAAGGTCTGTACGCAAGCAAGCAAAATCAATGGAAGCTCCCATTTACCTTGGGCACATGGCTGGCTTTCAGTGTAATGTTTTTTAAAACTAATGCCAAATGGTAGAAGAATCTCAAGTTGCGCTGAATGCAGTTTGTGCTTCAAATTTTGAGATCTTTTGTGCCCGTTACACAGATGGAAAATTTGGGCCAAATGAAAAACAGCGCACTCTGGGGAGAAATTTTAACTGTACTGTTTATTTCTGGATCTGTTTTAATGTTATGTTGGTGGGTCTGCATTATTTTTGATCATGGTGCGAGATAAATTATTGCCTGGTTGCTCACTAAGAGATGCAAGGCGTTTCGTACCTGGGCAATCAGAGGTGAGAATCCAGTCCTGATAGCTTAATGCTGATATGTATGCAAGTCACTGAAGTCAATTCAAACAAATTTCCACTATGACCATGACTATGTTAGATTCCAATTTCAGATTTAGAATATCTGAGGCTGCATAACAAGTGTGGCATTAGTGTGAAAGCAGTTTCCCTTCACATTTCTGCTATTGTTAGAGTGTAAATCTAGAATCGAAGACTTACGTGACTCTGGAGTGGAATGAGGTTCCATAGAGGAGGGAACTAACCTGATATTCAGATTGCCAAAATCCCAAATATGTATTCAAAAGCCATTTGCTCAACTGCAACGTAGATAGTCATCAGTTAACAATGCTCCTCAGTGATTTGAGTAATAGAAAAGGAAAGAAAAGCTGTTTGTGGTAAATAGTTTTTATTATTAAGAGAAACCTGCAGTAGGCAGCGCATGCTTATGTTCCTTACATTAAGTATCACCCCACAACTTGAACAAGTTGCAGCATACAGCACTGTGACTTGTTCCGCACACAAACAGTTGCTCTTTGCATTGAACTCAATGAAACATAGAGACATAGAAGATAGGAGCAGGAGGAGGCCATTTGGCCCTTCGAGTCTGCTTCGCCATTCATTACCATCATGGCTAATCGTCCAACTCAAATACTACTTTTTCCCCATAACCTTTGATCCCATTCACCCCAAGTGCTATATCCAGCCACCTTTTGAATACATTCAATGTTTTGGCATCAACTGCCTCCTGTGGTAATAAATTCCAAAAGCTCAACGCTTTGTGTGAAGAAATGTCTCCTCACCTCCGTCCTAAATGGTCTACACTGAATCCACAGACTGTGACCCCTTTTTCTGGATTCCCTCACCAACGGGAACATCTTCCCTGCATCTACCCTGTCTAGTCCTGTTAGAATTTTATAAGTCTTTGTGAGATCTCCCTTCAGTGAAGTGACAGCATCAATTCTGAATAAATAAATTAAAGGTTACCACTCACTGTAAATACTCCACAGTATCATAGATCTGTGTTACTGACATCAATTGTTAATCCATAGAGCGAGTTGTATGCCATAAACAGCAGAACTTTTCAGAATTTTTGTCTCCCAAGTCAGAAACTGCTGCACTTAGGACAGCATCAACATTGTCCTGTAGGCCATCAATATTAACCATTGATAGGCTTCAGCATGAGCAGGCCAATGCAACAATAGAGCCTGTCAAGATCTTGCACGTTTAAGAGAAGTTAGTTACAGTCTCAGAAACCCAAATGTTATCTCTCAGCTGTGCAGGAACACAACAAGTGGATTACTGGAAAACCTCTCGAGTTGTTCACAGATTAATCTTTAGTTCCTGGAGATTCTGGGGCATTCCACAAGTGTTGGAAAACTATCTACAAGCTCCATACCAATGTTGCAGGTTACATCCTCCTTCCCACCAATGCCTCCAATTGAACCAGACTGTTTAAAGGCTGGCTATTTGACCGTGAACTGAGTTTTTTGACCCCTTATCCTCTTTATCAATCAAAAACTCCCAGTTCCATGTTGTAATAAAGAAAATCATAGGACTTAAGACATGGAAACTCACTATTCATCCAAACACTCCAATTCATATTTCACGTCCACCCAAGCCAATACTTCTACTTATATTTACTCATCCCATTCCCATATCTGTTTGTCCCCTTTCCAGCATCCACCTAACACCAAATGCTGATCTAATTGCTGCCTCAACCAATAACCATGCAAGTGAATCTCACAGTTTCAAAACCCTTGAGTACACAAGGTTTCTCAAGTCTTTTCTTAAAACATCTCTTGCACAAACTCTTGCCTCTTGCCTGCCCTTCTTGATACCTCTGCTCCTGAAAGAAATCTGTTTTACCCCATCCTTTTATAATTTTAAATAAGACGGTAATTGTTCCTTTACTCAATCCTTTCTTCATATTCATATTGCCTCTTACCAAGCAGCATCCTAGTGGCTCACTATTGTGCTGTCTTTAAAACCTCAATATCCTTCTTATAGTATGAAGCCCAATGCCTCACAGAACACTGACAGATCCTGTTAAAATTTTATATAAAGTCAACATAACCTGCTGGATTCAATTATTCATGTGATAAACTGAGAATTATATTAGCTTTTATTTACAGGCTTATCTACCCAGTGGTGCTGCCTTTAATGTTAGATAGGGCAGCACAGTGGTACAATGGTTAGCACTGCTGCCGCACAGCGCAAGGGACCTGGGTTCAATTCCATCACAGCCTTCAGTGTGGATTTTGCACGTTCTCCCATGTCTACATGGGTTTCCTCCAGTTTCTTTCCAAGGTCCAAAGATGTGCAGGTTAGATTGATTTGCCATGGTAAATTGTCCCTGAGCATCCCAAGATATATAGGTTAAGGGGATTAGTGGAGTAGAAACATGGGGTTACACGGTAAGCCTGGGTACAAGTCAGTAAGACTCAATGACTAAATAGCCTCCTTCTGCACTGTAAGGATTCGATACTTGAACAAAATTTCTCCGCTCTTCCACAGCATCAATCATACTTCCATTGAGAATTAATGAATGCTGTTATTTTTCACCAATATGAACCACCTGACATTTGCTGATATTGAGTTCCATCTGCCATTTTTTATCTGACTGCCCCCATCTTATCTCATTACAACTTCCTTTGGTCTTGTCAAGAATTAGCTAGAAGTCCTACTTTGGTATTCTTTTCAAATTTGGACACTACTCCTTCTAGATTATTGATACATACAGCAAATAGAAGTAGCCCCAGAACCAAACCCTGAGAGACATGATTGGTTGCTTCCAACCACTTTGAAAATCTTCTACTCCCATTCTACTCAATTTTTAAAGTAGTTTAATACCTTCCCCAATTCCATTCCTTTTCACTTTCTTTGATAATCTCCCAAGCAGTCCCTTGTCAAAGGCTTTCCTAAAGTCCATGTGCTGATCTATTTCATCCACCTGTAAGTCTAAAAGAACTAAGAACAATATAACAGACCCTTTAGCCCACCAAGCCTGTGCCGATTCCCTGTATCTATCCCCCCATTCTATCCCTCAAAAGAATCACTGCCCCTTGTCCCTTCCTCAGCTGATCTGCTGTTGAATTCCCCCATGCATGCCTTTTCCCCCTCCAAGACCTAATTACTACAATGCTAGCCAGCTTGCCTTCCAACTACCACCCCCATGAATTTCAACTTATCAAAACTTTGCAGCCTATTTCTTATGCGGGAGAAAATCCCACTCGCTCGTCTTTGTCCTTGCTGACTTACATTATTCCCTGGTCCTCAACACCTCAAGTTTATCATTTTAATTGTTGTGTTTAAATTTCACCTCTCACAGTCCCTCCCCACTACTGCCAATGGCCTTACCTCTCCATAACTCATTTGCTTTTTCACTCCTCCTGAACACTCAATTCTCCTGCCTCTAGCTACTCGTGTCCCCTCACCATTAGCGGTCATGATTTCAGCCACCTTGATCCCAAGCTTAGCTGGAGTTCCCTCCTTGAACTCCACTGCCTCTCTAACTCCCTCTCCTCCATTAAGATCCTCCTTAAAAGGAACCACTTTTCCCAAGCTTTTGACATTCACTTTTCTTTCCTTACGTATTCAAGTGCTCATCTAAATCCTCCTTGAATGTTGTGAGGGTTCCCACCTCTATCACCCTTTAAGGCAGTGACTTCCAAGAGTCCCACTACGCTCTGGGTGAAAAGGCTTTTTCCTCACATCTCCTACAAACCTCCTGTCCCTTGACTTGAATCTATGTCCCCTGGTTATTGACTCCTCTGCTAAGGGAAAAGGTTCCTTCCTGCTTGAAGGTCAGCAGGGACATGATGGGCCAAAGGGCCTCTTTCCATGCTGTAAAACTGTATGACTCTGTGGCTGGAATCTTACCACCGTTCACACTGGATGGATTTTCCCATCCTGCCGCAGTGAATGGAGATTTGGCTGACTGCCAACTGCAGGATATAATTGACAACCGACTGGAAGGTTGGTGGTCCATATCTCCTGAACCATCCTTTATACGAGCTCTGTGTGGAGGTCAGACTGTCTGTTACCATGGTGACTGCATGCCGCTGCCTGTTTTCCCGCTATACGTTATACTTCCAGGTGGGAGAACGTGATTATCGGCCTCAGAAATGGGTATCTCCTTTCCCTGACTCCTTTGCATGAGTTTCCAGTAAACACATCTTCCCTCACTTGTTAACACTTAATAACACAGCTTTTCTGTTCAGTAAATATCTGTTCTCATCTTCCCACCACTGTTGCAAGTCCTCAAACTCTGCAAATTACAGTTCACAGCTGATTGTGTTTTTCCCATCACACGCTGTGAGAAGGATGTAGCCCACATTTTTAAAGGAATAAATTGTGTAAGCCATCCTTGCAGCACATAAAAAAAGGCAAAGGTTGACCCTCGCGGTACACAAATAGCAATTTCCCAGTTCTAATGTGTATTTCGAATGTGACAAGGGAATGCCACACTCAAGAATTTAAACTTGAAAACAATAGAGCTTTCCAATCTCAATTGAGAAATTACACACATGAATTAACATTTTTAATTTATATTCCATTAATAACAATTAATGAAAATAGTCATCTGATATTATGTTTTGTTATAAGGTCTTTGATTCCCCAAAAACAAAACAAAAGTGCCAAGCAAAGTTAAAACAGCAGTCATTCATTTTTATGTCACTTTTTTTTTACTTTAAAGGCAATGCATCAATGCAAGTTATGGTTCTAATGTGGCTTTCAGCCTTTATTGAGGCGAGACATGCATATCCTTTTAATAGAAATTACTTATATAAAGTATTGGTTCATTTGTCAATCGAATTACCTCTGGTTGGTAAATCTAAGGAATCAATAATCGACACCACTGAATGTGGTCAAGGTTTTATGAACTGGTTTTATGGCGATAAAGGTTTATTAATATAGATTGTCCATCATGCAGTTTGTCAATTTGTTCCATAATTAGTATCCAAGATTTGTTGACACTATGTTGACATAAACAGTAAGCAGATCATTAAACTAGCTTGCCAATGAGACTTCATCAGCTTTGAAGTTTTTTAATCTGCTCCTGGAATGAATTGTTATTTTATTCATTTGTGGGACATGGACGTTGCTGGCTGGCCAGCATTTATTGCCCATCCCAGTTTAGGGGCAACCACATTGCTGAGGCTCTGGAGTCACATGTAGGCTTGACCAGGTAAGGATGGCAGATTTCCTTCCCTAAAGAACATTAGTGAATCTGACGGGTTCTTCCGACAATTGACAATGGTTTCATGGTCATCAGTAGATTCTTACTTTCAGATTTTGTTAATTGAATTCAAATTCCATCAGCTGCCATGACGGTTTCTGGATTAGTTCTCTGGTGATAATACCATTAGGCCATAGCCTCCCCAGGGATGCATCCTGCAGACAAAGGGTGGCATCAAATTTGTCAAGAATTGAAGTGTGATCTTAATTTGTCCAGCATCAAATATCTATGATGCATTTCGTTTAAAATGACCCTGTTTCCATCTGAAGAATATGCTTGTAGATCAATGTCTGAAAGTTTTGTTCAAAAACACTTTGCCTAATTTGTACTGTCCGAAGAAACAGTGCTGCCATGACCCTTCTTGTAATGTGGAAAGTGCACAATCTCCAGCAACCAAAAGAATATCAGCAGTAGATGCATGGGAATGTAATCACCTCCAAGTTTTCCTCTAAACTGGGCATATGTTTCACTGACATTGGATCAAAATCCTGAAACTGTCTGATTACCTGCGCTGGAGTGAGTACATTCACCGTGCAGACTGCAAGAAGGCAGCCCACCAGCTTTTCATGAGCAACTAGATTTGGGCGCTAAAATGCCAGCCTTGACAGGAATGGCAACAAGAATGAGATAAAAACATTATGATGCAGCAGGGTGAACAGAACTCCAGAAATGCTCTATCCAGCTTAATAGATTTAGCCTGAGACTGTTAAAATTACACAAAAAACAATGAAATATCAACAGACAGAAATGTGAGACAGAATACACGTTGTTAAATAGCAACAGCATTGCTTCATGAGGTAGCTATTTCCAGTTTAAGAAAAGAACACAGTTTGGGCGTTCATCCAGCTCAGATGATCTCCAAAGACTTCCACTGATTCCTCTCATTTAATTACATTACATTATCCATTATTTCATTCTAGACTTTTACAGAAACAAAACAATTACCATAAAAGTGTAAATGACAGGCCCAGCTGACTGACAGCTCACTGCTTCATTTTGAAATCTGAAAATTAAAATTCTGATCTGCAGAAATGTGAAGGATGTTGCATCATTAGAAGATGCACGAGGAATATGTATTTTGTCCCACAAGGAAAGAAGGTCTCAGAACATAACAGTTGGTTAGGAAGCTGTGCTCAGAATGCAATAAACATTGCACCCAATGTGCATTTGGTTTATCTCAATTATTTTTTGACAAGTCAACTAGAAGGACATATATTCAGAGGTTATTTCGAATAGGCGCTGAACGTGTTCTGATCTAATGAAAATATGAGCCAGGGATGCTCTTAAATAGCACTTCCTTTCTGATATTTAACAATAAAAGCAAGATGAATTGCAAACATATATTCAGCACCAAGCTTATTTTAAGTCACTGGGCACATGAGTGGTAAGCCACTTGTGTACTTACAAGGCTCAAAACTAATAATATATTTATACACATCTGTATTCATCCCCGATCTTCTATCCTTGTTCTCCTTAATTCTTAATTCTTCTTCTCTATTCTTCAAATCATCTAGCCTGCTAAAGTAAAGAGCATTTTAAATATTGTGCAAAATATTTATCTGAGGACTTTGGTTGCAACTCTTGCCTGATGTAAACAGAATAATAATGAATTAGTGCTGCAGTTGGTGGTCCAAGTAGCACTGTGGATTTCTATTGCATGCTCATTTTGTCTTTAGGATCTGATCTTACCCAAACTGTTTGTTGAATGTTTCCTTTCCCTTCCACCCTAAAGTAAAGTGAGTTTGAATTGTTCAACCAAGTGTGAGATTCCAGAACAAAAACTGTCCACAATTTGTTGCTAACTGGTAACGTCTTCCAGCAATACTACAAAAATGGTTGGTAACTTTTCTTAAGGTTGGACCAGAATATTTATTTAGCAAATGCAAAGCTCTGAAGCCAAGCGATAGCCTCCTCATTTGCTGAGTTTAAGGTGATTAGTCCACCAATTAGTCTGTAGAGAGGGCACTGCTGGGTAATGTGCAGCACTGTTTGTGTTTTTTCACTAGTGTGTAAAGGGGTTTGTACTGAGGTTCCAGAGCTGGAGGTTGGCTGCACAGGGGCCCTGGTCAGCCCTGAACCTATTTACTAGGGACCACTGTCGCCATGGCAGTTCAAAGCCTGCCATCTGACAAATGGGGGTTTGTCACAAGGAACTTGTGAGTGACTTTCCATCTTTCCAATTCTTTGATCAAAAGGATGTCTGCCAGTAGATCATGCTCTGGAAAGGGGTGCCAAGATGGAAGGTGGACAATAGGTGGGTTACACATGTCATCATGGAGGGATAAGTGACTAGAACATGATCATGATATCCCTTACCAGACCATGCTTAATGTCAAAGTTGGATCCCTAAATATTAGCTTTCTGCACAATGAGGGAGAGAGGAAAAAATTAAGTTACATCGTTTAAAACACATCCCAAAGTAATTTAAGGTATTTTGTTGCTGCTTGTCTCAAAGCTACTGTATCACATTAGTTATGTAATATTGGCACGGTTATCATTTTAAAGTTCTTCGTTTCATAAAAAAGAGCTTTGAATTGTCCACACATATTAAATGCATGTAGCACATGTTTGTTGTCTTTTCATTTTGACAGGCACATAAAGCCTGAAAAATATAAACTAAAAAAAAGCAAAAAGCTATAACACAATTGAGTTTGAATAATATAATGAGCAATTAAAGTGAAGTTGAAATGCGTTGTAAATATTACCTGCAGCCCACAATTAGATTACAGCCTTGAACCTGATTTCTAATATCTAATATTTTGCATAACGTGCACAGTTTGTGCTTTTTTTTAAATTAAGAATTACTGCTTACATTCCTCACTACTGTCTGGGAAGCTGCATGGCAACAGTGGTGTGAACTATGGTGTTTGGAAGGGAGCATTAACCTCCTTTGCAACATCATTACTGCAGTATTACCAAGACATAATTTGCAGTAGATTGTAGGGAAAGTCTCTACTCTGTGTATGTCATTACCTCTTGTCTCAGGTGAATAGTTAATTTCACTATCCGCATTATCAACACATGTGAACATCAAAGGGAACAACTTATATAAGGGACACCAAACCAACATGTAGTCACACAAATTAAAAACTCCCTTCATATTATGTTGAAACAAAATCTATATGAATAGACCAAAACTTATTTATATTGTTCAACCAAAAACTGCATTTTGACGGAACAAACAATAATGGCAGACATTTCACACGTTACGGCGATCCTGAATGTGTTAAGCCTATTTTTTAGTGTCACAAATAGGCTGACATTAACACTGCAGTGAAGTTACTGTGAAAATCCCCTGGTTGCCACACTTCAGTGCCTGTTCAGGTATACTGAGGGAGAATTTAGCATGGCCAATGGACCTAAACAGCACGTCTTTTGGACTGTGGGAGGAAACTGGGGCACCCGGAGGAAACCCACGCAGACATGGGGAGAACGTACAGACTTTGCACAGACACTGATCCAAGCCAGGAATTGAACCCAGGTCCCTGGCACTATGAGGCTGCAGCACTAACCACTGTGCCACTGTGCCGCCCGCCTAGTTAATATTCAACCAAAAACCTCATTCTGACTGAGCAAACAACGATGGCATTGGGGTGATTCTGAATGTTCCTTCATTCATGAAAGACACTTCACGTGCCTGGTGTATTATAAATACTTTTCATGAAAGAACTCTATCCTTAGGTCGATGTGCTCGCTCATACTGCATACGTAACAGTCTCTCGACTATCGGCTAGTCCAAACCCACTCTACTTATAGAATTCCAGGCAGAACCATTTCTCTGTCAGTGCGATTATGTGGAATTTCTGATTTAGATACAGCAATTTACTAAGTAATCCTGTATTAAGCTATAATGCGATCCTTACTGTTCCTGTTAATACTTGCCACTTTGAGTAATCTATGACTTAAATTCAAATGTAAAAGATTATTTTGTTAATATTTCCTCCTTACTGCAAGCGTACTATTGTGGCTCAGTTTTACTTGCAGAGTGAATGAATAAAGCAGGCTGAAATACAAATATCAGCGATTTGTCATTCTTTTTGGGTCTACAGAAATTTTGATCTAAGCATAATCCAGCTTCAAGCATGAAATTTCCAGGGAAATAAAGAATACATTTCCAGCATTCAACTGGAATGCAAAACTATCTCCAAGGATATAAATGTAGTGCATTGTTCTTCAAAAGTTTCTCTTGTAAATTCATCTCATTAACTGGCAGGAAAATCTTGCAGCACCCCAGGGGCTAGCCATCAAAAAAAATTAACCTTAAAAATACTCGGACTTTTGCATCAGCCCCAGATCATAGCAAGATGTTTTGTCTCAAGGAAAGAAAATCCTACTGCCCAGTGATGTGAATATGATTGGGAAAGAAAGCTAATCAATAGTGAATGAGGAGGTGCCATCGCCAGGGATTTTAATGTGTCAAGATTCATTTAACTATCGAGTGTTAAGGTGGCAAAATGGATCATTATTCACAGACAGCCTCGCAGCCCCCAGTTCACGTTTAACACCAGATTAGACCAATCAGCTTGGAGAACAGAGTGTTGCACAAAAGGACTCTGTATCAATTAACTGTATTTTCCGCTTTCTGTTGTGGGAACAGATAAGGAACATCTCCAAAAAGGTGCTAAATTCAATTTAAATTACTATCGATAACACTTCTTATCTTGTTAACAATGTTCATACTTCCTCTTTACATAAAATACAGTGCGCTCCCACTTATCAACATTTCTGCCCTGGCCTACTTTTAGTAAATGCAAGAAAGTGTAAAAGTTATTATTGCTAGGCATGTCTTGGAGAACCAGTGTTTTTTTTTTGGATTCCTACAGACTGTGAGCTGAGCCTGAGGGCCTCGGTTGGGCCACTAGGCACAACACAAAATGAAGCCTTGATTCACAACCAGCACGAGGGAAAACTGCACTGCTACAGAAGCAACTGTCAAGTGTAAGCAATAGCAGCACAGCAACTCCTGCAACTTTTTTTTCCCCTCTGAGGTTCAGGGTAAGAATCTGTCCTCCATCAAACAGCTTCTCACAGCAGCAAATCAGAATTCATATATGCAAAGCCATAGGTGAAAACCATGGATGATACTTCTCATTTATACATCAAATGTGGAGATTCAGTAGTGTTTCCTTCTATATCACCCAGTGTCAAAAATACATTTACAAAATATGTCATTAGTATCCAGTGCAGAATCAATGCAGTGACAGAATGACAGCAAAGGTAATTGAATAATACACAACTAAATTGAAACTTGTATTGGGCTGAGATGTAATTAAACAATGAATTGGGAATGTCATATGAGGAGGGACTAAGTCAGTTAGGATTGTATTCATTGGAGTTTAGAAGAGTGAGAGAGGATCTCATCTCATAGAACTTATAAAATTCTACCAGGGCTAGATACGATGGATTCAGAAAGAGTGCTCCCAATAGTGGGGGAGTCCAGAACTAAGGGTCTTAGTTTGAGGATAAACCTTTTAGAAATGAGGTGAGGAGAAATTTCTTCACCCAGAGAGTGGTAGATGTGTGGAATTCGCTACCACAGAAAGTAATTGAGGCCAATATGTTGTGCAATTTCAAGAAAATATTAGATATAGCTCTTGGGGCTAAGGGGATCATGGGATACGCAGGGGAAGGGGGAAATCAGGATACTGAATTTGATGATCAGCCAAGATCATAATGAATGGCAGAGCAAGTCAAAGGGCCGAATGGTCTACGCCTGCTTCTGGTTTCTATCTTTCTATAATTGGCATTTTTAGGGTTGAATACAAACACAATATAATACTGGGCATTGTGTGGGAATGTGTTATTCAGGAGATTGGGTAACAGAGCGGGGAAGTTTGGGGAAAATGACAAGATGTAAATATTGGGAGGCTGACAATTATGTGACAATGGTAAAATACTCAGAACAGAATGACATGCAGATACGACAGCAACAGTGTTACGTGTAATACAGTACGAATTCTGTTCCAGTTGTGGAAAGTCTTACGGATTGTGGTTAAGTGTTGTTTGAGTAATTTTCTATCATCGTAATTGGGGTTATATTGTTGTGTTGCTGTTGGCAGGCCTCAGTCATTACACCATTGTTAGGAGTGAGATGCACCCTGCGCAGTCTTTATCATTGCCATTCATAATGAGGGCTAATTAATTTATGCAAATGTGGGTTAATTCACTCTTATTAAGAAGTTTCAGGCAAATATTGCTATGCCAATGTCTCAATTTCATGAAATTTTGTATACAAATTAGTATCAATATTTATCTTGCTTTTTTAATTAAAGACTCATTTGCATGTTAATGAGGTCTAATTAGCACTAATTAAGAGCAGAACCTGAGAGAGAACAGACTGAGAACCAGGACATGACGCAGCATTAGTTTGTAGAATTAACACATACACTGCTTACAAAATAAAAATACTTTCCTTCCGCTTATCCATTCATATTGGGTGCATTGGAGTCGTTTGATTTTTGATCCGCATGTTCCTTCAGGGTTAATGTGCGTGCTGTCACATCTATAATGTGATGCATCTTTAGTGTTGGGTGCTTCTGCGTGTGTGTTTGTGTGTGTGGTGTCTGCCCTGGTGTGCCATGGCTCATTCAGCTGCCCAGCAGATTCAAAGTGGAAACAGTATTGGAACGTCATCTGGTTAGCACCAGGGAAGTCACATTCACAGCAGGTACAGTACACAAACATCCTAGGACATTTTTAATTACTTATATTTTCAGCCCCAAGGATAAATCTGAAGCAAAACATTAAAATGTATTTATTCTATTGCTACTGGGGGAAAAAAAATTGGCCTCCCAAGGAGGATGCAGCTGTAAAAAACCACCATTTGTTTTAAGTACAGCAGTTATTTAAAAAGGAGAGAAAGTGGATGGCTTTAAAAAGATGCAGGATTCCACAAAAAAGTAATTCTAAACCTCAGGACACAGATTCCTTATGTTGGTGGAAACTAATTTGTTGGGAACAAGAAGACACAGCCTACCATTTCCAAAAGTAACATTTTAAAATAACTCAACACTATTGATTTTGTTCTTTATTCTGAAAGTGGATTAACCCCGGTATTGTTAATTTTTGCAGCAGTACTAATCTTTCCAGCAGCATAAACTCATGCAAGATACACAAACCTCTGCCACCACCCATACAACATGAACACTATATCTTAGGCTTACAAAGGAGTTAGGTGGAGTCGCAATCAATAGTCAAACCCTTCTACTGTGTGCCGTGATGATTATTTCGAAATGAGTAAGCTTTGTACACAAGGCTGATGAAAAATATCAGACCCAGTGCATTAACTCTTATTAGTAATGCACTGTTTTTACGATGTATTCAGCTCCCTCAATCGTTGCACAGGATTTCCATGCTATAATCAAGGCAGCGGGGATTCAAGGATGGCTCGCTGCAGTAATAGAGCATTTAAAATTTGAAACAAAAAAGATTTTTCAGCATATAACCTCTGAATGTCATTAATAATGGAGTTCCGAAGTGGTGTGATTCTCAAGTGGGACTGCTGAGCTCGCCACCTCCTACTGCCAGGTTACTAACTCTTATTGAGGTCCAGTTTCACATCCCACTGCACTTCCGAAGCCTTGCTTAAATGGCCATTTTTCATGTGTAACCCTCAAGACTGAATAATGACAAACCCTCTACCATCAACAGCACCATCACCAAGGTTGACATCTACTTGTGAACCTGGCCTTGCTAGATAGCAATCAGGAAGGGACACCTAACTCATTTTCCCCAGTCTTTCCCAACATCACATGTGGTTAGCCGTAACATCACGTGTGCTACACCCAGCTGAGATCAGACTGGAATGAAACTGGAGACTCCTATGAAGGAATTACCATTTGTGGATGGAACCCCAATAATCAGTGACATGTAACATCAGGACAGGGTTTCATCCCAACCATTCCCCTCCACACATGGTGCTCCTGGGCTCATTGCCAAATGAAGGAGGCCAAGAGGAGAAGCTGGGGGAATGGAAAACTGACCAACATGTACAATGGCCTTGCACCCTGCCTCACATGCCGTTATTGAACTCTCCTTGAAGTGGTTAGGAAAAAGGTTCCACACCAACTTCCTTGAGAGGGTAACATGCCTGGAGTCTAAAAGGGGAAAGGAAATAGAGGGAAAAATTTCAATGAAAGACATTAACAGCTAAAGGTGCTAACTTTGGGTAAGTGGGTACTGGGACTGTTTCATTTCTATTGGATACTTTTTAAATTCATGGTGCTACATTTGGGAAGCAGGGTGGGGAAATGTCTCTTAAATTTCTATAGTAAACAAGGCATTTCATTTCCAACATTTTGGCATCATTGTGAAAGATATTTTATGAGTGGATGGACACTAATTCAGCACTAGGTACTGCCATATTGTACCACGAAATACAATAAATCTTTGCCATCATGTGCTACAAATTATGGTTTACAGATGCTCCAGTGCAAGCAGTCAAACGTAATCTGAACTGCGTGTTTGACAATGGCATTGTGTAAAATAGAAGATTAAAAAATTAGCCAGGTTGGGGAAGAAGGCCTTGGGTTGGGCTGTCCATAGAATCATAGAAGCCCTACAGTGCAGAAGGAGGCCATTGAGCCCATTGGGTCTGCACCAACAACAATCCCACCCAGGCTCTTATCTCCGTAATCCAGCATATCCATCCAGTTAATCCCTCTAAACTAAGCATCCCGGGACAATAAGGGGCAGTTTAGCATGGCCAATGCACCTAACCCGCACATCTTTGGATGTGAAGTAGATGGGGAAGGAAGCTGCTGAAGATAATATCTGCAGTATCTTATGCTGTTTCTGATCAGTTGATGATTATAGCTGTATTTCATCAATCTACATTTTGAGTACTTCACAACTAGCAACTGAACACAAGCTACTTAAATCAGGTCACAATTTCAAAAACATAGAGCTGACAAAAATGGATGTTAAAACAAATAACAAATGGTTTAGTGAAGGTGACCATAAAGCAGATTGCTTTGCACTGTCGCACTGCTTTTCATTTTTATGCATGTTTACTGCATAAGTACAGCACAAAATAACCCAGCAGATATTCTGAATTACTTCATAGATACAACATCAATTTAAGTTTATTTATTAGTGTCACATGTAGGCGTACGTTAACACTGTTTACACATTAACGCACAGATACTGTGAAAATCCCCCAGGTTCCGCACTCCGGCACCTGTTCGGGTACACTGAGGGAGAATTTAGCATGGCCAATTCGCCTAACCAGCACACGTCTCAGACTTTGGGAGGAAACCAAAGCACCCGGACGAAACCCACACAGACAGGGGGAGAATGTGCAGTCTCCGCACAGACAGTGACCTAAGTCAGGAATGGAACCTGGGTCCCTGGCGCTGTGAGGCAGCAGTGCTAACCACTGTACCACCATGCTGATCAAGCACTCGCATAACCTGACGGGGTTAATGTAACGTAAACTGTGCAGTATAATTTCTGAAAAACCAGAGCTGTAACACTATGAGCAAAATTTACCGTCCCTGCCAGTGGTACAAATTGTGGTGGGCGAGGTCATTAAACTTGATGTGATTGTCAAAGTCCCGCCAGGGGAAAATTAGTTTGGCATTTTGTTCTGCCGATTTTAATGCGTTAAAGGCAACTCGAGTTTCCCCATTGATCTCTGTCATGAACCACATTTGCCTCTCCTGAATGCTCATTTAAAAGCCATCATTACGTTCCCCCTTTAAATTAAGTGCCCCGCCAGCCGATATTTATATCAGCCTGTTTCCTCACATTACATAAATGGCGTGAATCTTGTGAGCTTCACTTTATCAATGGCCTACAGATGCTCAGACACTGCTTGCACTTATCTTTAAGCATGTCAGTGCGAGATTTCAAGTGCTTGTATCACAAACTGTGCCAAGGCCCGACAGGGAAAGCAGGTTTCTGGGGGGGAAGGGTGGGATGTCCGGGGAAGGGTGAAAGAGCGTCTTAGAGGATGGGATCCATGATGTTGACAGTGGGGGTCTTGGGGTAGAACTCTGAGCACTGGTGACCGGGTACAGTCAGTCAGAGGGTGGAGTGGGATGTGATAGATGTGGCAGGTCCATGGTAATAGTCTGGTAAATGATGGGTCACACAGGGGACCAGGAGACGCAGCTCAGATAATGCGAGGTGGGAGGGTCAGGGTAGATAGACATGGAGCAATAACTGGTGTTGCACTAAGGGGAGTAATGGCTTGTGGAGGTGAATCATTATAGGATCCAGAGCAACGGGGGTTAGTTCGTGTCATGATGTGGAGATGCCGGCGTTGGACTGGGGTAAACACAGTAAGAAGTCTGACAACACCAGGCTTAAGTCCAACCAATTTATTTGATATCTATCAAATAACTTCTTACCTAGTTCAAGTGTGACAGAGGAGGAGAGGAATGGTGATATTGGTCTATGGTGATGGGGTAAGTTGGTGGGTCACAGAGGGGAGGGTAGAAGATGGTGGGGCATGTCTGAAAAGTTATCTATCCCATTTTATCAAGCTACTCTTGACAACACAGTTTCATAACATTGAGGCCCCAGCAAGGTATAGAGCTGTCATTCATTCTGTGCCATTTGCCAGTGGCTGTTGCCAGAAGCTGGGATGAAGGGAGGGATGGGAGGGAGGTGGAATCTTCCAAGGAACACAGCTGGTTGAGGGCAGCCAATGCTGCCTGACCTCCATCCTTCCAGGTGAATGATCATGGCTGACAAAGGATCACGTGATTTATCTTCTGTGCTGCCAAGGCAATGGTGCCTCTGTAGAGTTTTGAGGATGGTGGAGACAAACTATATGGCTCTCGTGAGACTTCTTGCACATGGCTCTCATTACCCTGCTCAAAAAGCAATGTCTCCAAATGCATTCATGTATGAATGGGAGAAATACCAATCTGGTCTTCCAAAATGTCCTTTTACCTGGAAGGAGTGAGGTGGGGAAGCCATGTCCAGATGGAGGTCAGGCGAGGGGCTTAGCGTTTGCTTTCTGGTTTTGAGATGGAGGGAAATCTGTGAAGGAAATGCTCGTTTAATGTATCACTTCAACTCATTCACATTTTGACAGAGGCGTCGATAATGCATGCTACAGGCAGCCCTGCCTTGGTAATGGCTTTCATCCAGATGAGGAGAAGGATGGCCCATTGCAGGTTGGCACAAGGCTATGAGGAGCAAGAGACAGCTCTGTAAGGTCAAGACGCTGGTGAACACGGACCATCACTATTCACCATTGCCGATGGTGCTCTTATCTAAAAATGTGCAAATATCAGAGGTGTCCCCGTACGTCCTGGCGACACCTGATTTCTCACATTTGTGGACATCTCCAGTATGAGATGTAACCACAAGAGACACTGAAGGAATAGTGTAGAGTTTCTGGCCTTTAATGAGTGAATATCTGCATGGCAGTACCTTCAACCCCATAAGGTAAAGGCAAGGTGGGTGACATTCTCTTCACTAATGCATAATCAATGAGCTGAAACATGGAAGATTGAACATGTTATCTACCCCTTTCCCAGTAGGAATCAACCCAATTTCCCTGCCTGCCACTGCACTTAGTCTTCACAATGAAAGATCCTGCCCATGGAATATACTGGTCAAAATAACCAGTTTGTGTAACAAGTCAAAGCATAAGGTTACATCTGAATTACATACTTGGCCATTCCAAATGGGCATAAACCTATTCAAGAATTTTTGACTTGTTTATCATAGGTGATCTTTTGACGCAACAATATCTTGAATTTATATAGTGTTTTTAAAATAGTAAATCATCCCAAGCTCTTCACCTGAGCATTGTCAAGTTAGCACAGGTGACTGAAGGCTTGTTTAGAAAGGTAATTTGTAAGGAATAGGGAGAGGTGTTGTTGTTTAGGGAGAGAATTCCAGAATCTGCAACAACTTGGCAGTTTATGACCACCAATAGTGGAACAATGAAAATCAGGATTCACAACAGACCTTTGGAGGAGTGCTGAGATCTCGGAGGGTCGTAAGGCTGGAGAAAGTTAGAGATAGAAAGGAGTGAGACAGTTGAGGGATTTGACAATAAGGATGTGGTTTGAGAAGGCAGTTCACTATCACCTTCTGATGAGCAACTAGGGATGGGCAATAAATGCTGGCCTAGACATCGACGCCCACATCCCATAAATTAATCAAAATAAATTAGGATTAAAAACATTCCGGATAACATAATCTGGACGATACAGCTTGTGACGTTTTGCATTTGTTCATTGTATTAGAGAGGATTAACTTGAGTGCTGATAAGTGTGGAGGCTTTTTTTCTCTTAATTTTTCTCTTTAATTGAATGGTAGGCCCACAGTTGGCCAATTAGGTTGCTGCCTATGATAAAATTGCCGTGTGGGTCTTGCAGTAGGCAAGTGTGTCCTCAAGGTCCACTTTACACCCAACATCAGGGTTCCCACTTACTGGATAAAATTCAGCCCACTGTTTCAAACATTCCCCCCTTCAGCTTCCCACGGATAGCTTCATTGAAACATAAAGACCACCAGAGTGATTTGGGGAAGATAAAGATTAATCCAGTACAAATTACGTTCTACAGGATGACTTTGTTAATAATAACAGCACCAGGTTAAAGATAAGTGAAATATTGTGGTTTTTGGATACCACGTTTATTGAAGCATAAAAGATAGGAGCAGCAGGAGGCCATTTGGCCCTTTTGAGCCTGCTTCGCCATTCATTATGATCATGGCTGATCATCCAACTCAATAGCCTAATCCTGCTTTTTCCCCATAACCTTTGATCCCATTCATCCCAAGTGCTAGATCCAACAGCCTCTTGAATACATTCAATGTTTTGGCATCAACTACTTCCTCTGGTAATGAATTCCACAGGCTCACTACTCTTTGGATGAAGAAATGTCTCCTCACTGCCGTCTTAAATGGTCTACCCTGAATCTTCAGCCTGTGAACCCTGGTTCTGGATTCCCCAACCATCTGGAATATTCTTCCTGCATTGACCCCGTTTAGTCTGTTTGAATTTTAAGTCTTTATGAGATCTCCCCTCATTCATCTCATTATGCCAATCTTCACTCAAAAACTAATTTGTAAATGCACATCAATTATTAAGATTATCAATGAGGAAGTGTAGAACTAATTAAGCTCGTATATTTATAGCACTCTCTAATGAAAGACACTGGCTTTAAAAGGGTTTTTTTGGGGATATAACTTGGTGGCATTTTACTACTAACATTTCTTCCACTTGATGTTCCAGTATGGACCAGACAGTGAGGATGAATATCTTGGTGTTTTACAATATAATTTTATTTGTTGTTGATGTTTGATTTCAAGCCTGGCCCAGAAGGGATACAGGTCTCCATCCTTTGACAGGGATAACACAACTCATTATAGCATTGGACTTTCAAAGGCATCGAGGTTTTGTTCTGACAACTATTGAAGCTGGCATTGCGAAAGGCACTGGAATAGTCTCAGATTCAGCTCCCAGCTGATTCAAGACCACAGAACAAAACCATCTCCGCAACGTGCAAAAGGAACATTTAAAAAACAAAACTTATCAAAAAGGTTCTGCCATCCAGAAAAGATATTTGCGGACGGCATATCATTAAGGATACTGGGAAGAGATGAAATAGCTGCAAAAGTTTCAAGAAGGCATTTACAAGGATCAGTGGATTAAGTACTCCCAGCGTCTGCCTTTTCTCACATAATTGTTTAATTGACTGCTGACAGTGGTTATTGATTGATACAATGAATTATCTCTGCTTCCGCATGAGAAAGCCTTGGATTTCAGTCCCCACCACCATTCTCTGTAGAGCTGCTTAAGTAACACAGTTTGCACTGAGTGAGCAACTAAGCTCAAGTTCCCTTCAGCATACTAGGCTCAGGAATGTTTAACAGTCTCTTACTCAATTAGTTCTTTAATAATTTTGTTGGGGAAGGTCTTGATTGAGGGAAATTCTGCACAAGACAGTGCCCAACAAGAATAGTCAAATTAATCACATGTACCTTCTTAAAAACAAATACAAATATACGGACATATGACCAAGGAGTTGGAATAGGCCATTCAGCCCCTCGTGTCTGCTCTGCCAGTCAACAAGATCATGGCTGATCTGGTAGTCACCTCAAATCTGCATCCCACCTACCCACCGATAACTTATCACCCTCTTGTTTACCAAGAATATATCCAACCCTGCCTTCAAAATATTCAAACATTCTGCTTCTACTACCTTTTTAGCGAGAGAATTGCAAAGACAACAAGACCCTCCTAGGGAAATAATTTTGCTTCATCTCTGTTTTAAATGGGTGACCCCATTCTTCCACAAGGGAAAATATCCTCTCCCCATCCACCCCGTCAAGCTTCTGCAGGATCATGTATGGTTCAATCAACTCCCCTCTTACTCCTCTAAACTCTAGCAGGTGCAAGCCTAGCCTGTCCGTTCTTTCCTTATAGAACAACCCATCCATTCCAGCTACTATCCTGATAAACCTTCGCTGAACTGTCTCCAATGAATGTATATCTTTCCTTAAATAAGGTAACCAATACTGAACACAGTATTCCAGATGTGGTCGCACTATTGCCTGGACAACTGAATTTTTGTATTAAGTTCCCTTCACAATAAATCATATTGTTATAATAGTGTTCCCAATTACTTGCTGTATTTGCAGACCAGCCTTTTGTGATTCATGCATGAGGACATCCAGACCCCTTTGCATCTCCGCTTTCTCTCGTCATTTAGATAATATGCTTCTTTTTTATTCTTCTTATCAAAATGGACAATTTCACATTTTCCCACATTATACTCCATTTGCCAGATATTTGCCAAATCACTTAACTTATCTATGTCTTTCTGTAGCCTCCTTAAGTCCTTTTCACAACTTTACTCCTACCTATCTTTATGTCATCAGCAAACTTGGCAACAATCCTTTCAATGCCTTCCTCCAAGTCATTTATATAAATTGTAAGCAGTTGAGGTCTGAGCCCTGATCCCTTTGGCACACCATGCATCACACCTTGTCAACCTGAAAAATAACCATTTATGCCTATTCTCTGCTTCCTTTCAACTAGTCAATCTTCTATCCATGCTAATATGTTACCACCTATACCTTGAACTTTTATTTTCAATTACCTTTGATGTGGCACGTTATCAAATGCCTTCTGAATATCCAGGTAGAATACTTGCACTGGTTCCCTCATTATCCATTGCATGGTACATCCTCAAGGAATTCCAATAAGTTCATTAGACATGATTTCCCTTTAACAAAACCATTTTGACACTGCCTGCTTACTTTCAGCTTCTTCAAGTGCCCTGCTATAACTTCTTTAACAATAGCTTCTAACGTTTTCCCTTCAACAGATGTTAAGCTCAGTTGCCTCTAGTTTCTATCTCCCACCCTTTTTGAATAATAGAGTTACATTTTGCTATCTTCCAACCTAATGGGGCCTTCCCTGAATCTACTGAATTTCAGGAAAATTAAAATCAATGCATCAACTATCTCACTAGCCACTTCTTTAAAGATGCTAGGATGAAGTCCATCAGGTCCCGTGCTCTTGCCAGTCTGCACTTCCAACAATTTACTCAGCATCACTTCTCTAGTGATTATAATTTTCCAAATTTCCTCCCTCCCTCCCTTCCATTTCCTCGTCTATAGTTGCTTCTGGGATGTTACTTGTATCCTCTACAGTGAAGACTGATGCAAGGTACCTGCTCAATTCATTTACCTTCTCCTTGTTTTGCATTACCCAATAGCATTGTCAAACTGAGAACTGACCTCAATGGAGAAAAAAAAGTCTTTCAATGCTACCAGTGATCAGAAACCATCGTTGCATTTCTTTCTTAATTAGTACCTGGATTGTATAAAATTTGATTTTGCCAGAATATTGATTTCGTAAACATAAATATCTTCCAACCTCTTCCACATAATTAAAGAGAGCAGACAGTGCCATGAAGCCTTAACGGGAACTCCAGTGAGTTTCAATGTTACCGAGGCATGAATCACAAGTGTTACTGTTTCTAACAATTGTAGATGCAAGATATTATATGGCACTGATACAAGTTTGCTGTCACCACTAGCTAACCTGACTGCAAAGTGTCATATGTTCTGTCTTGTAAACAATTACGATATAACAAATTAGAGTTTTACCGACCTGCACATTACTTTCGCAATGAACTTCCAGACTCCTGTTAGCAGCGACGTTGAAACAACGAGTTTTTCATCCCACCTGACTTTTTTTTTGTTTTGAAGGGTTATACTTGCAAAGGCTGCTTTCTGCAGCAGCAGAGTGTGAACTGTCAACACTGCCAGCCGACTATTCCAGCCACGGTGTCATTATCAGTCAGGAGATGGTGTTTGTGCAGATTGTGTGCCCGCTTTATTCTCCAAAGCTGATTATTTTCATATCAAATTAATGCTGCTTCCACTGCGCTGCAACAAAACTGGCAGGTGATCTGGTTCACTAATATTTCAGGGAGAGGACTGGCAAAGCAAAATCCTTTATTGTTGAAAGGGTGATCTATAGGCACCATATCTTCAGGTCCATGGATATAATTAGTTGGTTTAAAAAAAACTGACTATGAAAGATGTTTCCATTACCATTTAAAATGTTATAAGCAAAACCATTAGCAAATAGGATTACATGAAAAAGCTGCAATGTGAAATACTTCCAAGGCAAAAAAAGGTCTTGTTATTTAGCGCTCAAGGAGGTGTTGCCTATCACACTGAATTCTGAACTGAGAATAGGTAGCCTTAAGGCTAAATGCATATTGAGTCTCATTTACATTTGACGGGTGAGCTGCAAACTGTTGTACATCAGCAAAGTGGACATCAATATTGGGCTGCTGTCCGATATTCCAATAAGTAATCAATTTTTTTTAACCAGACAATTACTTCTTCTCTAAACTTTGTATTCATGCACATGCAATATGCTTTTCTTAAGCCCACCAGGGAACAATTATAATGCACTATATGATAATAACTGTTTCCTCAATTGCCTTTCCTCATGCTGGGGAAGGTTCCAGGGTTGCTGTCAACTCTCTGGTGCTTAACCCAAAAGGCTATTGATCACACATGAGTCAGGGCAGTTTCACTAGGCTATTCATTCATGAGATACATTCTAGTTGAGCCAAATCCTGTCTTCATCAAGTGCCTACATGCGTCATTTTCAGGATAAATCTCTAGGTAGCAATTAGGAGAAAGTATCTTGTCAACCACTTTGTCTCTTCCCTGGTGTAGGAACACTGTAGGTAATGTTTAGGTCGACTAACTTAATACAGATGCAGGAATCACGTCCCCAGCTTTCCTGCGATAAATGCCAATTAAAAATTCCAATTATTAGTTTGATCAGAGCACCTGGGGTCTTGTACGGGTTTTTTACAGATTTCTACCAGCGTTGTAAGAAATAGCTTGGAGTCTATTTGCAGGGGAGATATTTTTCAAATAAAAAAATCTTGCTGCTTCCAGGAACAATTTGCACTCCTAAGTACATACAATACCTCCACTGATTAGACATTTATGAAAACACCTACCATAATTAATCTTGTTAGAAACAGTAACACTAATGATTCATGCGTCGGTAACATTAAAATTCACTGGGGTTCCCCTCAGGCTTCATGGCACTGTGTCAAAATGGCAGGGTGTCATAGACTTTCAGATTTTATGGAGAAAGCCATCAAGTCAGATACTTTGCAATGGAGAAGTCACTAGGGTGATCTATGAGTGCCATTCTTTAGGATCTGGAAGGTTAATTGGTTGATATGATCCATTTGATTAATGTTTAATTTTCTTATTCACTGTTTACGCTCGTTAAATCAATACTGTATATTTTAATAAAACATCTTGAAGATGAGAGAAAATTGGCAGCTAAAATATTATTGCCCATTTTCTGTCAGTTTAGAATTACTTTGTGTCAAAAATGTCAATAAAAAAAGTCAAGGAATGTTATCTTCAAATTAAATTTCAGCAGGTTCCGAACACGCCAAGGAAGCCTTGAGTACATTGCTTACCTTAAATCTCTGACAAGCATAGTAATAGTGGTGATGGTATAAAATCATGCCAGTAAAAATGTTCAGGGATTCTCTATGTTTGTCTAATATGATGGGATAATATTCATCATTAGTCCTCAAAGGTTAGATTTCCTCACAATCCCCAGCATTTTTATGGGTTCTTTTTAGGATCTATTTGAAAGCCATTTATTATAATTCCAGTACCTTCAGTGTTGCGTTTCCCCAAGTTTCTGTGTCGCTTTCCTGTACCCTAACCTGCACAAGCCTTCCAGACTGTAGGATATGCTGCTGCATGAGCTGGTGCTGACTGCAGGCTGTTTGAGTGCGTGTTGGGGAGAAAATAGTGTGAAATTTAGTAGGAAATGAGCTCAGCCTGTGAAAGGGAATGATGATTGAACTGTGGGCAGAAAGGGTCATCACAAACATGATAAAGATTCGCGGACTGAAGACTAGTCCTGACTATTTTGCTTTCATATTCGTTGACTGGATGAACAATTCTGAAAAGAAAGGTTTGCAAATAGCCACATGATGTATCAGCATCTTTAATAACCAATTGACCACCGGTTCCAGTTCTATTGCTGCTTGACAGTTGTGATCAGGTTGATCTGTTCTGCTCTAAGGTATGCCTCCCAGAAAGGGAACAAGTCATTTGAAGACTCTGCAGAATGGCAAATGGAGGGAGAATTTTTTTAAACTCAGTGCATTGGAAGCTCTCCAGAAATTTGGACCAATGCAGAGCATCACCCAGTTGACTCGCGAACCTGCTTATACTTTTTGTTTTAGTGGCCTTCCTTGATGATATGTTACATATGTCTTGTTCCACCCTCCTTGTTGAAATGTTCCACCTCAGTTATTTTCTTATTCCTAAATGTTTGCACTGATCAAGGCTGGATGAATGCTGGAAAATGGAACGCTTTCCATTTTGGAAATCAGCAAGCAGCAGGTCAGGAATAAGTAAAATTGTTTTGACAGTGCACAGACGTGATCTCAGAACAAACACCTCTCAGGGTATATATCCTACTTTCTTGTGGCCTTTCTGAGTGAGATTTTCAATTTAGTGCCAAATTTGAGATTGTTTAGATTACACTATTTCATTACATCTAAAGCTATTCCAATCAGACAAAATGCATTCTACTGTTAACACTCCCTTTGTCATGTCCATGACATCTTCGTCAACCTCTCCTCAGCTCCCACCTATCCCTGATCTTCTATTCTGCTCCACCTTCTCCAATCCCCTCTCCTATTATATAATCTATCATATTTCTATCCCACTTCAGCTCTGAAGAAGAGTTATACGGATTGAAAACATTAACCCTTTTTCTCTCTCCACAGATGCTGCCAAGCCTGCTGAGTTTATCCAGCATTTTCTGTTTTTAGATTAAATATCAAATCTTACCCACAGCAATAAAGCTGGTTTTGAAACCAGGTTCCCAAAGTTCAAAAACCAGGATTTTTTGGCTTGCTTTTGGGAGGCCAGCCTAAAGTCACTGACTTTCAGTGAACCTAGCAGTGAGCGGGGCCAGAAAATCCTGCCCCAGTGTCTACAACTGCATTACTCAGTATTCATCGTCCTAACTTATTCATTTTTGTCTACGTCATGGCAGATGATTTGCTGGATCAACTTTGTCATTCTTAAGTACCTTGAAAACCTTCAGCATCCTTTCTTTCATCTTCCTTTACTTTCTTCACAAGTTAGACACCTAATACATACGAGCATATGAACATCCCTTCGATATGATTTTAAGGGCAAAGATATCCTGAGTCTGGATGGAAAGGGCTGCTTGAAATGCCTACATTCTCAGCGTATTTTCTAGGCAGTTGCTCAACCGGTCTGCATTATCATGTGAGACCTGAAAGCGAACTGCTATATTAGTTTCAGTCAGAATATTGCAGCAGACTCTGGTATTGACACAAGTGAAAAAATCCTTCCTTTTAATAATGCAGTAATCATTATAAAGCTTGGGAATGCAGCTTAGCAACTTTTACAACATGCAATGTTTTTGGAAGACTGATTAATGAAGGAAGTGGCTCTGTACAATATGCCCTTCACTGTAACATAGTTTTCAGGTTGCTCCTAAAGGGAGTATTATGGAGAGGGGTTACACTATTGATACATGCTCTGCTGTTGCAAATCATTTGTGAAGCAATGGAACGATTACTTTCCGCATGACCAACGGCCCAAAAGCAGCCATGTGTGCTTTTCTGCGAGAAGAACTGGCTGCGTGGTGTTATTCAGGTCACAGCAAACCTAAACACCACAGTACTTAAGCAGTGCTGAAACGGTCTGTCAGCTAGGTTTTCAGAAATCACTGCATCTCAAAATTAGTTACTGGAAGGATTTAACAAAAGGCACAGAAAGTCACAAATATCTGCAGGTCTGGATTTCAAAGTTAACGATGTGGCAAAGATGAGTGAGTGAGCGTTCAAGTGTGAGCTTGGGCCAGCTTGTCCAGGCAATGCTGACTCTTTAAACTTGAACCTAAACGTGAACCACAAAAATGCACGCATGCCAATCACCTGCGTGACAGTCAACATTTTGTAGTTTGGTTCAAACATAAGTTTGATGATTAAATTATCAAAATAGATCACTGTAGGCCTGATACTTGCCTGTCGTGTACAAGGTCCAGAGTCCCTTCTGTTAATGGAAAGATGGCTCGTAACCGCATTGAGAGAAACAGCAAAGGGAAAATGGATTCAAATTAGAGGGAAAAGGGTTAAATTGATCTAAATCAGTGGGGGAAGGATGGGGGAAAGAAACACCAATGGAAGGAGGAATTAATTGCAGTGATGGTGAAAGGAAAAGGAAGGGACACGTGAAAAACAAAGATGAGGAAGGGCATTAAGGTCAATAAAAAGAAGAGGTTAATAATGGTGAAAGGGAAGGGAAGACAATGGCAGTGAAGAGGGACAAGAGAAAACTCATGGCAATGATGTACATTGGAATGAAATAAATCTGAGCAGAAGGAGCCCATTCAGCCATTTGAACCTATTCCACAGTTGTATGAGATAATGTCTGATCATCTACCTTAACTCCATTTTCCTGCAGTATTCCCAGATCCTTAGATTTTTGGATATCAAGTGATTCTATCTATCCCGGTCTTGATTAAATCCAACACCTGAGATTTCATGGCTCTCTAGGATAAAGGATTCCAAAGATTTCCAAAGCTTTGAGTGAAGATATTTCATCTTGGCCAAATTCTAAATGGCTGATTCCTTATTCTAAGATTGTGACACTAAGTTGTAGGTTCCACAGGCAGGGAAGCACCCCTCCAGCTTCTGCTCTGCTGACCCTTAAGAATGCTGTATATTTCATGAGATCAACTCTAGTTTTTCTAATCTCCAGACAGCCTAGGCCTCCCCTACCCAAACTCTCCTCATTGAGCAGCCCTTTCATCCCAGGGATCAATTCAGTGAGCCTTCAACGCATCTCCTCTAAGGCAAGCAGATTCTACCTTAGGTAAAGGGGCTGAACGTATACACGGTACAGCAGTAAAGAAGGAAAGGGAGTGGAGACTGGGATTAGTACTTTGAGAGTGCCAAGAGAAAACATTGGTGGCAAACTGGAACCACCACTGTGGATGAAAAATCAGCGACTGTATCAACTTTAGTTAACATGGAATGAAGAGAAAGAGTAGCAACAATAACTAGGGGAGAGAAAGTGAGTTTCAGCTAAAGTTAAGTGCATCTCATTGAGTACTGAACTTAGGAAAAGGGTATCACAATAATGGAATTGGCATAAGGACAGCAAGAACTGAGGAAAGAGCAATACCATAATGAAAGGGATGATGAAGTAAAAGCCAGTTGGAACTGTTGGGGGTAGTTTAAGGCTGAGGGGAGGGAAAGAGTGTCACGCAAACTGGAAATTGGAGAGGTGGGGTGGGGTTGTGGTGTTGTGAAGGAATAGCACTTGAACAAGTGTGGATAGGGGCTAGCACTGAAGGAAAAAATGCCAGCTCGAGGTAGGGAAGATCTCAGAAGACAGCAACATTTAACTGGAGTTTTGCAGGGGACAGTTGAGTTAATCCCTAAATTTTGATTTGGGGAGAAGATCATAAGCTGAAACGGGGCGGGTGAGTATGTGAGGGGTGGGTTTAAGGCTGCCGGCAAAAACTGAGGGTGAAGGAAGTAACTTCAGCTTAAAATAGGGAGGGATGATGAAGAGAACCAAGCTGAAATAAGAATTCAGATTGAGAGGGGGTTGTGGAGAAGACAGGAAAAAGTGTGAGGTGGGACAGTTGAAAGAGAAGACAGCATCCCCGTGAAAGAATGCCGGATTGAATGGGTTACAGTCTGTGTGAACTAGCTCCAGAGGGGCAGAATGGCTTCTGCAAATTGTGGTGGGAGGTGCTGGATTGGGGGAGAATAATATTGATGCAACACTTGGCATCTGATTAGTCTGTGGGAAATTCAGATGTCACACTGCTTTTTTTTTAGATTAAAAACCTATCAATTATGAAGCATTCAGTTCTTAAGATAAAGTTTAATGTGCAATCTTTAACGTTTCCTGGAAATACAGCACCAATCCTGTGCCTTCAGCGTTTGGATTGCTCTTCCCAGGAATGATTTCCCTCCAGTACAAGTGAATGAATGCAGGGGTATACCCAGAGCTAAAGTTATAAACATGTCATAGGTATATGATCAGGGATTTTTCACAGTAATAAGCTCTTGGAGCTGCTGAGTGGCTTTTGCTAGTTTTCACTGGTGATGGATGAAAATGACAAGTCAAAGTCAATTGTGTGACAGAGAGAAAGTTTGTGGTGGATTGAACCCTGATACCTTTGAATAGAGCAGTCCTGTTTTAAAAGAAATTAAATAAAAATTGTAATGATGAAATTTGAGTAGGTTGAAATGTTTGGCTTGGTATCACACTCAGCCTTATCAGATAGTACTGCTAGACACTGCATATGGCTGCCAGTCTGGACATTAGATTCTGCCAGATCTGAATCAAATTATGCTGTGGTTTTCAGCCTGCATTTTATTCTGTTAAAGTTCTCGATCTAAAGTGTTAATGCAGACTGATTGACAGATAAAACCTGCTGCAACGGGAAGTTTTTTTAAAATTCAGTTTTACTAACAGCCTGTATTAGAGTATTTCAGTTCTTCCATAATCATTCTTTCTTCCACCCTTCCAACTACACCAGGCATATTGAAACAGGCATAATGTCCAGATAAACATACATACTTCTACTGAGAGAGCCACACATCAGAAGCTGACTTTAACTCTCAATCATTTACCATACCATTCACAAAAAAGTGTAAAAATTCTTTCCAAAAATTACATCAGACCTTTCCAGTATGATTACCAACTCCAAGCAATTGACCTATTTTTGCAAAAATGTTCAAAGTTGGAATCCTGCATAAGCCTAAGTTCTGGAACCGGAAAAATAAACTCTGACAATTTATTAGAATGGTGGAGTTGCTGTAGCTCAATGTTAGTTAAACAAAGTGACTACAAAAGGGTTAACACAAGGTATATTTCCTCTTCCAGCCCTTCAACAAAGAATTCTTCTTGAGCATCAGCATTCCCAGCAACTCCTGGCTATCAAGGCATTCATCCAGTCATATTTATTCAAAGTCGTTTCTTTTTCCCCATAAATTAATTATGATCACTTTAGAAATGCAGCATGTGACATGCACAACATCACCAGCACAGTTTGGACCAAAGAGATTGTGTGACTTATACGTGGGAGTGGGGGAGTGGGGGGGTGGTGTGGTGATGCTTTGCAACCGATCATGAAACTTTTCAAATAACATTGGAGAAGCCCAGCAGGACTCATCGACTTTGTGCAGCTTGTGAAATATGAGATTGTGGAAAGCTTAATGTGCAATGCTGCATTGCAACACACACACACAACAAAGAATAGAGCTCCCTTTTTCAGCATGGTGAAGGAGGCATTTTTAATCTTCCAACTATAGAGCTGGTACAGAAATGCTCCTGCAGAGCTCTGAGAGCACCGGGTGCAGTATTATTTTCTTTCTAAACCTGTTAAAGGAAGCTACTGCAATAAAAAAAAAACCAAATCAAATCAAAAGACATTGCTTCAACTTAAATCTCCACATCACTTTCATCCAATCTTTTTTTTCTGTTGATAAAATGATGCTTTTGGCTGCAGTGACTCATTACTTGCCATAACCCTTGTGAATAAACCAGAGGGCACATTGGTGCTTGATCAGTTTCAAGTCTTGGGAGTTGATGCGAAATTGATAAGGAGATTGCTGTTGAGCTAAAAGTACAGCCTCAACAAGTCTTATGATCTGAAAACAAAGATTGATTTAAAAAACATCAAAAATCCCACGGTGGCCTGGGGCCTTCCATGCTAACGCTGTGGCATCACAAACAAAATCCCTGAGCACTTACAGTAAACCAACACTTCCAGGTAGCAACCCAGATTAAGAGTTGGGTATTACCTTCTTGTCTGAATGGAAATTCTAGCAAAATTAATGGCTTCTGCACTGTTTGCTTTGTCCTCAACACCACTCCTGTGATTGGGGATCTTTTTAGTGAAGCCACTTTTTAGCACACTTGAACACTAATATTCATTTGAAGATTTAAAAATACAGAAATACATTATTTCCTCATTTACATTTACTTCCCGAGATTTTCTGTACATTCCCAGCGTTAGGGCTTTGGGAATTGAGAAGTAACTGGAAAACACAGAATATTTAATGATTAGCATTATTTTCTGAATAAACTAATAAAGGAGCTCAAAGGATTATTTTTTTTGTGAGTAGCTATAGTAACCAAGGTTCTGCCCTAGGCTTTACTTCATCATCTACATTTTACAAAATCGTGCATGCTGGAAAAAGTGCAATGGAAAGCAATTTTTATTTTACTAACTGCAGCATTTTCCAGTAACATAGCTACAGGGTGCTCCATCGATTGACCATGAGATATGCAAACGATTCCACAAGTAACCTCGCTCAATAACCCACGAGAGCAAAAGTTCTGAGTGGACTAGTTGAGGTCAGCTCATGAGTGTAATAGCTTCCACGCCCTGTGGACGAGCATACCCTGAAACGGTTCTCAAAATCTCTTTGTTTCTCCGGAAAGACACTTTTGGGTAAAAACACTTATGCGTATTCTTTATTGGCACTTATTTTAATTAGCGAAAAGAAACATAAGAGTGCCTACATTTGGAGGCAGAACAGAATGGGGCATTATTAAGTGATGCTGTCAAACATGTTCCATTGCTATAGGGTAACATTAGGCCACTGAGTACTGATGCATGCTAGCCTATTCAGTGCATGTTATTCAGTGGTTGACAGGACATCTTTCATGGTATCACGGGCGTAGAAGTGTCAGGGAAACATCCAGTAAATGACCCAACAAAGGGGCTCTGTACCTCCCCTGTGAACGCTCTACTAATGCACTAGTAAATACAAGCATCAGAATCCAAAATCGACTCAAATTTCACGTCTATATTTGCTTCTGTGATGGGAGAACGGGGACAGCACCTGAAATTACCAAGTGGTACATTTAGAAAACAGTCTGTTACAGTCACAGGTTCTCACAACATTCGGCATATGTTATGCAACAACTGCGGAGTGGCAAATAAGGGCTCCAACGCATTATAAACAGCAGAGCTTTTTTCCACCCCCCTTTTTAAAAACAAAAATAAACACAAGGCGTTCTTGTAATTATGTCCAAGAATTGCATTTGTCAACGACTTGATACATTTCTTAAGAATTCAACAGACATCATTTCCTTTCCATCATTGTGTACCAAAATGACATGCCACATAACAGAATGTCACTGACTGCACAGCAATCGGGTAACAGCTGTGCAAACTATGGGGAGTGACATCCTGAAGGCACTTCAATTGCACTTGAATACAGGTTTGGGCAAGTAACGGTATTAAAGGCTGAAATGTTCCATGCAGCCTCCAAGTAACTTTACCTTGAAGAAAATTGATATCCTTCTGTCAGGGAGCGCTTGCCTGCCTCAGTTCCGTGCAGTGACTGCCACCTGAACTTTTCATATCGTTGTCTCTCACATCATCCTCCTCCTCCTCCCCCCCCCTCCCCCGCCGCCACCACGCTTTATCGTTTTGGCACATTATCTTTATTCTTCATATTTTCTGCCACCTTTGACACAAATTTTACATTCATTCTATCCTCATTACAAAGTGTCGTAGCGAGCCAAGAATCCTGTGTGTTATAATGAGGTGTGTGCTACATTGAATGCTCCATAACAGCAGTAAATGGAACATGAATAATATTGGGTGCCAAGGTTCGGTAGCCTTGTAACAAAAATGATGTTAAAATGGAGAGCTCGGTAACAGGAATGCCACACGCCGCACTAAAGAAACCATGCTTCTTGATACAAGTTATTCTCTTGTTTTACTGAGCGTAACTATCCCGCAAGCACCGAACATCACAAATGCATTGGTTTACTAGCTTACCATTAAAATATTTTCCCCATCGTGTTACTAGCAACATTTTAACCTAACTACTTAGTTCTGAAATATTGTGCATATGGAAAAGCTCTTTTTTTGGAAAAAAAACCTGAAGCGGGGAGACAACGTGCACAGTAACAGTTAAAACGTTCTCCATAATGTTAGGCTCGCAAATGTTGCAATCAATAATGCAATCACCATTAAATAAATATCACTGATCTCACTGAACTAATAAATTAGTGCAACATGTTTTTTTGGGGAGGGAAGGGAATAGCAGTTTTGGAAGTGTTTGTAATGATTGCAATTTTTTTCTAATGAGTCATCCTTCTTAATAGCAATAGTAATTTACAGGATTTAATTTTTGTGGGATTTAACTTAAAAACAACAGTATGTAGAAAACAGTGTTGTTGGGATTATGAAGGGTTAAGTAATGATGGAAAGATGGCTTGGTATGCCACAGAGCAAGAGAAAGATGGATGTGAGTCCTGTCTTGAAGCACTTAATTTATAGAAGAATTAAACTAGCTGAGCAGATGGAAGAAGATACATGAAGACACAAACTGCTGCAGCCTTTCCAGCCCAGCCTATAAATTAGTCTGATAAATGGGAAATTTATGACCTTAAAATATCTACCATCACCTATCATTTCCCTGGTGCTGTCACGGCAATGCTATGAAATGCAATAGGAACTGCAGAACAAGGAAGGAACTCACACTACACCAGAGATCCCTTAAGGAAAAGCCCAGGTATCTGACAGCGCAGCAGCAGATAAACAGTTGAGCTCAGGCTCAGACCTATTCACAACACCGAGACCCGCTTCCGTTTTCAAAAAAAAAATCTGGTTTATGTTAACGGCTCGCAACAAAACCAAAGCTGCCAGTTCAGCCACAAACATGATGCGAGGAGTCCTCTGTGTGCTTAATACAGGCAAATGTAAATCTCTCTTTCTTTCTCCCTCGCTCTGTCTATTCAGCACGGAACACTATGCACAGCACCTTCCAGTGCTTTCAATTGCAACAAAAGACTTGACCTCATAAAGCAAGGGCAAGGCAGAAGGAACCCCATTTCAATAAGTCACTTACCTCCTGGAGAAAGAGAAAGGCCGGAGTACAGGGGATGGTGTGAGGGAGCATAGCTGAGTTGGACAGCAGGATGCAGCCGGAGTTTGCCATTGAGCAGAGCATGTATCAGAACAGCGTGTATGTCTGTGTGTATTGTGTGTGTGTGTGTGTGTGTGTATCTCTGGAGCTCACTCGCTCTCGATCTCGCTCTCTCTCTCTCGCTCAACTACTTAAACTGCATTAATAAAGTGCTGCTGTTGTGTACTCTGTTCTGGAACTGAATGATCAATGCAGAGAATACTTATATCCTGTACCATTTAAAAAATAAGAGAGGCGGAGGCACCCTGTTTTCTAAAGCATACGATTGTGTGTGTGTGGTGTGTGTGTGTGTTAAGAGGTTTTGTACAGGGGGAAGTTCTTTGATCCTAGGGTGCTGGAGTACTCCGGTTATCCAGCTATTTTTGTGAGAATTAATCAAATATTTAATAATGCAGTCGTGTTATGTACTTCAAGGGTACTGTAAACTTTGCTTCAAGAAATGGTCTTTGCAGTGTCAGGTGCTTATAATCTTGAAGTGTTGCAAATATTTGAGATGTTGTTGTGCTATAGTTAATGTTTCTGAAGTGCAACATGATGTTGTGCTATGCTGCTTTCAGTAAATGCAAAATAGATTTGCTTTCATTTATAGTTATCAGTAATATGGCATTTCAACATATTTGCCTCAAGTGTCTTACAGGAGAATGCCTAATCATTTATTTTTTTATATATGAACCTGTTATAAATCAGCAGGAGAGGTTAAAACTAGCTGAATTCTTAAGTTCCAAAGGGCGGACTGACCCCAGGGAATTTGTAGTCAGTGGTGGGACATCTAACTAATGTGGCAAAGATGGACACCTTCCTGACACCTGCCTATCTCAAGCGTCTGAAAACTTTGGGACTCACCTAACCCTGCCCAGCCCTGCTACCAGCTTTGCTCATTCTCCCCTTAGCCTCACTCGTAAGGATGATGGAACACAACCACATCACAAAAATGTAAAAACAATCCTTTTCATTGAAAGACAAAGGCCGAAATTTTCTGACTGTTCATGCCAGCGGGATGTTCCCCTCACATCCCACTGTCGTAAACGGGGATTTGGCTTGTTGCCAAATTCATGGTCTTCACTGCATCGGGAGCGTGACATGAGCAGTTGTAAGATCACGCCATGTGCCTTGCATTTATATAGCAGTTTTCACGATCTTAGGATGTCCCAAAATGCTTTACAGTCACGGCATGGTGGCACAGTGGTTAGCGCTGCTGCCTCATAAGGTCAGGGACGCGGATTTGATTCCCGGCCTGGGTCACTGTATATACGGAGTCTGCAAGTTCTCCCTGTGTCTGCATGGGTTTCCTCCAGGTTCTCCAGTTTCGTCCCACAGTACGAAAGGTGTACTGGTTAGGTGCATTGGCCTTGTTAAATTCTTCTTCGGTGTATCTGAACAGGCTCCAGAGTGTGGCAAGTTGGAAATTTTCAGTCACATCATTGCAGTTTAATGTAAGCCTACGTGTGACACTAAAAAATAAACTGAAACTTAAGAAGTTCTTTCAAGTGCAGTCACAATGACAATCCGCAAAATACTGTATGCAAGTTTAGCATGAAGCTCATTAGTAGGGCCCACGTCCAGCCAGATAGAAGCTACAGTGCCTCACCTACCCATCCCACTGGGCAAGTGGAATTACCAGACCATGACTGAACTGGAGAAGCAGGATTTCCTGGCTTAGCATGCCTCGGCACCTGGCCATTATTTGGCTTGGAAAAGGACACGGAGGAGGCTTGAGGAAGCAACAGAAAGCCAGAGTAAGCCAGGTCCCCATGGATAACCTGATGGCTCCACCAGTCTCCTGCCGTATTTACAGCTGGAGATTGGAGGAACCCCTGAGGAATTTTGGAGCCTCGTGTATAAAAGCAGCCAAAATGCAGTAAATAAGCTTTGTATTAGTGAGATCAGTTTATGGATGGGAAAAACTTAAAAGAAAGGATATTTGTAGACAGCCACAGGAACTAGTGTCTCAAAATAATACCAATGGAGTATATTTTTTCACTTTGGCAATTTTAGTAACAAAATAGATATGAACAAAATAAAGGGCCAACAGATTGCCTGCCTGCTTGTGGTGCTGTTTCAAGGATCCTCACAAGCATTCTTGAAAAATGAGGAAGAAAAATAATGCAGGATGAAAATACTGTGCCTATTCGGAGAGACTTTCAGTGTCACTCTGGTGTGAACGGATCAAATACATGTAGGCTGCAAATTAGACTGGGCCTTAGTAATGGCAGGTACCAGCCATCCAGAGAGGTGTTGTGGACAGCCCTGTTAGATTGGGGACTTTGCCAGTCCATTTGTGTAGGAGGAGGACACAGCAGGAAATGCCTGCGAAAGTTGTTCATGACTCCCTTCCTCCTCAGAGGAACCTGGTGCAATACTTCTGATAAACCAGCTGACCAGAGGGCAGGACCCCATCACATTATGATATTTTTCCTGAACCCCCAAAGAAAATATTACTATTACTTTTGTTTGTTTGACTGCAGACTGCTGACATTTTACCTTCTTTCTACATTGGATTTCCAGTGTCTGCAACATGGCAGGTTTCAGCCCTAATGGCCCAGGCGCCTGCCAGTAACATTGTAAGGAAGAGAGACCCCACCCGCTTCTGACCCTGTGGCTCCAGATGGGAACTAACAGCAAAGGTCCAGAATCGTTGTTTCTCAACACTTATCAGCAGGATCTGTGCCAGCCCCCAATCCCACAATGTATTGCCGATCAAATGAATTAACCAAGAGTTGTGCAGCATCCCTTGGCAACATAGTTCAATCCAATAAATCTCAATTCACTCCAGATCAGATTTGATGCTGATCAACTCAGTGAAAAAGAAAACCTTGAAGTTTGACCACAGAAGTGGGCATTACAGAAAAAAATGTCCATTTGACAGCATGGACGCAATAGCCACAGTTGGGATCTTCCAATACAGCGGAAGAAGAGAGGGTGTTCCAACACGGTAGTGGTGTTGTAAGGTTCATGATGGGCAGTAGCCTGAGCAGCAGAGTTAGCAACTCAAGCACAGTATTGCAGCTGTGCACTGCATACTTATGCAGGAACAGTATGCGAGTGGTCCTTTAAATTTTAGTTGTCTCAAACCCCAATACTCCATCTAAATTATAATACTTCACATGTGAAAGTGCTGTGTGGAGCATATGTTTTAATAATGCCTTTAAGAAAGCTGGTGTTTACTTTCATGCCCTATTCTCCGTGCGCGCTCTCTCCCTTGCTGAGACAGCCAGCCCACTCTGTTGCACATGTGGGCTGCACTCCACTCTTGCTTCTCGCACTGATCTCATGGTCTGCCCAGAAAGTCACAATGGACACACGCACACACAGACACACACACATACAACCCCCTCACCCTCCAGTCTAAGAACCACTACGCTTACTGACCTGTGCTGCAGGGAGAGTGAATGTTCTGCCACGCACAGCACGTGACAGTGAGGGTCACCACTGCTCTCAACTTTTATGCCGCGTCCACTTTTTAGACACTCCTGAGACAAATTGGCTGTTTTGCTTGATTGGCCTCTGGACATCTCGAGCTAATTGCTCGACTTCTGGCGTTGTTGCCAGTAATTCCGCTAATAAGGCAAATAATTGAACGCAGCTTGAACTCTCTACTGGGCAATAATTGAACTCTCGATGCCTCAGGTCAGCAGTTAAAAACAACCACCACTGAGCGTGAGGGACTGCTAAGTGCTTTAACGGCGCTAATAATTGTGATGAAACTGGTCGTGGCCACAGAAGAAAGTATAAGAGCAGAGTAACAGGAGACATCATGGCTACTATCCATATGAGAAAATCACATTTCACTGACTGTGTGGTATTGTTGCTTATAAATGAAGTGCTGGCTCTCAAAAGGAAATATTTGGGTCAGCGAGTTATACAACTAGGGCCCATTCATCTCATGCATGGGAGGATATGACACAGTGAGTTAATGCACTGTCTGAAACTGTGAGAACCACCAAAGAAGTGTAGAACAATTCAGTGACATTGGGAAAGCCAAGGCAAATGATTGCACGAATACTGCTGAAAAGTGAGACAGGCTGCCAAATCTTTACATCTTGTTTTTAGTCAGGCACACGTCCGAATTCCAAAATTCAAATGATCGTGATGATTTGTACCGTAGGAGAAAAGGGCCCTGGCTGGCAGGCAAGTTGACTCTGATTGGCCAAGGCGTTGCTATGGAGAAAGCAAAGGGGAACCATCAGGTCTCCAAGCTCTCGGGTAATTCAAAAAAGGCTTGAACACATTCCTTTTGGCTGCAGGACGGCCCAAGTAGCTGACAGCACACAGGCACCGAAATTTAGACAAGTTCTTGTTCAATTGTGCGGGAGCAGGATATCCCTTTGGACTAACGGCAGCATCCTGTTAGTGGAAAATGCCACTCGTGTAGTCATTGTATAGTAGCAGTGTGAAATTGGCCTCTTGTCCAAATTTTTGAGACACTTAACCTTTCCAGGGTAATCTGATGTAAACCAGGCACTTTTCAAGTGAAAAAGCAATAGCCCATGGCCCTAAGTTTGTAGGAAGCAAAGTGAACAATGATCCGATCAGGATATCCATTATTCCGCAGGATAGGTTTGATGCACTCTATTTCTGCAACGAGTTTGCAAGGTAAGCAGATGCTCTGGCTGAAAAGGCCAATCTTCTAGCATGTAGAGCTTTATGAATCCTGATGTGTATATTGACCGGTGAAAGTAGGCTTGTGGTAGACAGAGCACTTGGCTGATTGAATCAAACAGCATGTCATAGAATCTCTGCAGTGCAGGAAGAGGCCATTCGGTCCATCAAGCCTGCACCAACAACAATCCCATCCAGGCCCTATCCCCACTATCCCACATAGTTACCCTGCTAGTCCCCTTGACACTAGGGGGCAAGTTAGCATGGCCAATCAACCTAACTGCACATCTTTGGAGGGTGGGAGGAAACTGGAGCACCTGAAGGAAAACCAAGCAGACACGGAGAGAAAGTGTAACCACCGTATAGAAAATGACCCAAGGCTGGAATTGAACCCGAATCCCTAGCACTGTGAGGCAGCAGGGCTAATTACTATGCCACTACTCCACCTAATTGTTCCTTCCATTGTTCAGAATAGGCAGAGTGCTGGCCATACTCAACCAGCCCACATATGCAAAACACAGAACAAGGTGTCCACTGTTAGATTGGGCAGCACTTGCTGAACAATCCTGCCTGTGTTAACAGCTACACTAACAACCAACATGAGATAATCACTGAGCTCATAATGTGGCTCATGAACACTTGCAAGTAGTGACCTAAATTCACATGCAGGGACCCATTTTCTGAAAATGAAAGGAACATGTTCAACTCTTGTGTCTTTTTTGAATTATCTGGGAGCTTGCGGGGGTGGTGGGGGGGCTATAGTTGGCTGTTGCTTTCTCCATGACAATGCCTCAGCCAAACAGAGTCAACTTGCCATCCAATCAGCACTTGTTTCTCCTGCAGTATAAATTACTGTGACTATTTGAAATCTGGCATTCTTGTGTTTGTCCTGATGAGTGCAAGGTGGAAAGCTTTGGCAACATATCTCTCTTTTCAGCAATATTCAAGCAAATGGTTGCAATAGAAACACTCTACATTACCATATTATTGTATGCATCAGCCAATAAGGCCAACGGCTTTGTTGCAACAACTACAACTGACAAATATTGTGAGTGTAAGACGGCTGTCATCTCAAAAACATAACACAAGAGAGGGATCCAACATTTATGAATGAATCAGCCAATAACCTGTGGAACATGCCATATAAATAACTGAACACTTACTGCAAGTAAAGTTAAGATCGGTGCAGACCATCTAATTTCTCCATTCTGTTCAATTTATGTACAATTACAAGTGAAAATAGAATGCTTAATCTAAGCAGCACGTGAACAAGTGTAATATTTGTGCCATAATGTGTAATCTTGCATCGCTCAACTTGTTGCACTCCAAGACTGCAAAGCATTCAAAGGGATCTGCTGGTATCTGTAATCATGTAAAACCTCAGCATCTTGGCTTTCTTCATTTAGATACACCCTCTCCTCAGGAAGAAATTGGAGTTAGATCAATTAGAAACATTCATAATAAAGAGTACATGGCACAGAGGGCCACATCACATGCAGTGTACCTAATACCTGCATTTCCTCCGCAGTCACCAAATACGATACACTAAATGATGAATGAGCAAGATAGATACAATTTGATAGTAGGATTCTAGTCTTCTGCAAGCAATCAGGAGCTAATCAAATCAGTGCCATTCTTCTACAGGAATGTTGTCATCAGATGCTGGGAATTATTTGACAGTCATCAGCTCCAGTGAGGGACCATAGCTCCCCCATAAGCTATATCAGCACATCGTGGCACGAGTAGAAAAGGTACCCACCATGGTTCTTGTGGCATTTCAATAGCAAGAGTGCCAGAGTTAAGTTGAATAATATAGCTATCTGTAGATACTGCTGTCTGGCAGTAATGTCTCATTCACCTCAGAGGTACTCTCACGTTCTCTTTCTATTGCTCCTTATTCTTCCGTGCTGATGCCAACCTTATTTCTTCTTTCACGAAGCATGTAGTGCACCATCAGTGTTTTGGAAGCTTTCCCGAGGGCATACTATGAGGTCTGCCTTCCCCAACTGATGCAGCCAATACAGTCCTGCACAATGCTGAATAAGCAAGTTTAGCTTGGCATGAGCCTCACTCTAGCATTCCTCAACTCCACTGGTTCTCCAAACAACCATCATCAAGGTCAAAGAGGATAGCTGGAATTCCGCTCCCCCCCCACCCCCGCCAGGAGCCATCATTCAGGCTGCTAATATCTTGCACCAGATCTTGAAAGTTGGCATGTTGCAGGGCATGATGATGATGAGGAAGGGTCAACACTGAAGGGCACTAGTGGGTGTGATCGTGGCATAATCAGTTTCTGCAGCGCTCATGGTGGAAAGCTCCTATAGCTGCAGCGCCACACAATGGCACAACTTAGTAATGATTTCCCTGATAACTATGGTGCTGTCATTTCCAGAATGTAACTGGTGATACCACTGGATCTGTTGTAATGTGGCCAGTGGTAACAAGCAGTAAGGGTCAGCTGACCCAGTAAACCACGTAACCAATGACAGAATGATGTGATGATCAGTTGACCAGCTGACTCAGTATAAATTAGAACATGTTAGGAATTGTGGGGAACTTGGAATGGCCCAGGGTGAGGCCTCAAGTTTGGAGTAATGAAGTTTCTTTATTAAGCCTTTTCTTTGATTTATAAGTTGAAGTAGGTTTTGTTATATTTTTATTATCTACTTTTGAAGAGATCCTTCTGGATTAACATGGCTGAGATGCCAGGCGGATTCCTTGGTTTTTTGATTGAGTGCCGTAGTCTACACTCTGGTTTAGCCTTTTGGTTTTATGTACATCTACACTAAGAACATGAAACATTGACTATGTTGCTCATTATGCAATAAAGTGTTACTTGCTGACTCTTAATGTATTTACTTCAGTTCAAAGTGAAAGTGATGATTGAAGTCTTATAGTCGAGCTCAGTATGAAACATAGCTAATGCTTCTAATTATGCAATATTCAGATCTTCATTAAGTGTGAAAGCCAGAAAGACAGAAAGAAAGGCCTGTCACGATTTTAACTTGAGATAAGCGTTGATGGTGAAATCTAAGAGGAAGGAGTGCTGCTCCCTGTCCACCTCAGTGGAAAGGGACTGAAGTTTGATAAATACAGGCCCCAGTTGCAACATTGAGATATGCACGTCTTTTTAATTGCCTGCTGAAGGCCCAAATGGCTGTCCAGCTTTGAAAACTGGGAGGTAATTATTCATTTCAAGAAAGATTCTTTGTGGGTCAGGAAAAGCAGAAGTCTTCGGCCTGACCCCATGACATTACCTTGGGTCTCCTCTGTCTGGGCTTCTCTTTGAGATCACAGAGTTTCCAATTCCATATTTATTCTGTCAGGGATGGTTTTTCTAGGTCTTCAGCAGTAGGCTGAACCTGCTTGAGCTTTGACCTTTGACCTTCACCTCCTGGTGCTTTATTCATTCCTGTTAGTGAGTGAGTGTTGCAGCATCTGAATGAAGCTGGTGGTTAACATTTCACTGGTCTCACAATCCAGGATGCTCTTGTTTCACCACCTGCTTCAGCTGCCAGACCCCTGATTTCCACCAGAGTTCAAATCAGCCTTATAATTCCCATCTGCAATGGTATTTGGCACTGTTCTGCCAATTTTTGATGTTATGTACCATGTAAAATGAAATAAGCTCATGACTGAAAGCCCAGTAGAGAAATTAACCTTCATGCTTTCTTTTGACACAATGAAAGAACACCAAATTACAGTACATATTAAAAGTAAATAAAGTTTTGCAGTATCTGTACGTGTTTGAAGCACTTTTCTCCCTTATTTTCTCCTTAGCTCTCATTAACTTCCCTGCACTGATATCATGGACCCCTCCACTATTTCCTTTAAATATTTGTTCACAGGATATGGCAGTTGCATTTGCTGTCCATTCCTAATTACCCTGGAGAAGGTGGTGGTAAGCAATCTTCTTGACCTGCTGCAGTCTATCTGGTGTAGGCTCATCCACTGTGCAGTTAGGATGGGAGTTCCAGAATGTTGATCCAGTGACAATGAAGGAAGGGTGAAAGCTTTCCAAGTCAGGATGGTGCGTGGGCTTGGAGAATGATGTGCAAGTGGTGCGCTATTCCTGGTTTCTGGTAGGGGTTGTGGGTTTGGAAGGTGCTGGCAAAGGAGTCTTGGTGAGTTGCTGCAATGCATCTTGTAGGCGGTACACACAGTAGCCACTGTGCATCGGTGGTAGAGAAAGTGAATGTTTAATGTGGCAGCAATCCATTGAATGTCATGGGGAGACAGTTATGTTCCCTCTCTTGCTGGCGATGGCCATTGCCTGACATTTGTGTGGCCTTAATATTACCTGGCATTTATCACCCCAAACCAGTTCTAACTGTATCCTCAGAAGTGGCTACATAGACAAATACAGTCTTAACTACAACCATAATTCAATATGAATTCACAGATTTTGCGTGGTTCTCACAATACATAAAATTCACCGAATTAGAAAGTCAAAAGAGTCTTTGGCTGAATTTTCAATCACCAGGTAGGTTGCGAGAGTTGGGGAAAATTCCTGTCCCACATGCCTTAGGAGGAAGTGCCTGCAGAGGTGGGAACTTCATTGCTGGGAGCCAGGTGTGAGCTGCAACCAGGCCGGCTGACCAGAGTAGAAATGCGGACGCGGCTAGAAGGTCCACTCTGGTGCTGTGGTACTCTTGCCCAGTGAAAAGAACACAAAGGATCTCCAGCCTTTGCAAGCCCTTCACCCTCCAAACACTTTCCATGCCTCATTGTTGCCAGCTCATGCTCCCACCCATCCCAATCTCTCCTAATTTCCTTTAGGCCAGGGTCTGCCTTTCCACCCATCCCACTGGTCTCTCACACACCATATATTAGGCTTTGCACTTCTACAAACCACCTCATGTCTGCTGTGGCAAACATTGCTCTTCCATCCCTACCCTATGTATCTGCAAACCACCTTTGCCAAGTTGTGTTCTTTCTCTTATACCTCCATACTTAGCTCTGCCTTCCATCCACATCCTGTGGCCCCTCATCCCCTATGCCAAGCTCTACCCTTCCACCCACAAAGCTATTGCTCCTCAAGCCCCATTTGCCTCTCGGTGACTCCCTATATTCTATCATGCTCTTTAGGCCAAGCTCCAGCACTTCCATTTCTACTGACCCACTGTATGCCTTCCAGAACCAATGTAGGATGTATAAATCGTAAAACAATTCGAATGTAAACAAACATCATGAAATAGCTTGGCTGAAAGCTCAGGCAGCTATTATAATAAAAGAACACCTGCTCCCCAGAGAATACATTTTTTCCTTTGATGGCTCAGCCTCTCTGATCTCTGCAGTCAATCTCACAACTTCTGTCAACAAAACCTAAGTGATTTCGTGTGATTGTTGTTTTTGAAACTTCAAAGATCTTGGGTGATTGACACTTTTATTGGCTTGATCCAGACTCTGCTTCAAGTATAGGAGAAATGATCAATGGATTACATTTTTCAATGCTACATTTTACATATTGAATTTTACATTGTGGTGTGCATTGACCCAATGTACACTTTCAGGAACCAATGAGCATGTAAGTGGCTTGATATAGAGGTCATGGGGGGGTGTAGGGGGTGGCCTTGTGATCTTATCTTTAAGAAGGTCCATTCATACACATTAGCATTCATAATTCCTCTGAGGGACCATGAAAAATGACTCTTTAAAAATCTGATCCGAGTCTATGAACATTACAGAGGAGTAGGAGATGCCTATCTCCACAGTGCAGCCAGATAGATTGGAAGTTCTGGATGCGGGATTCTGACGGGAAGCAGCCTGTGCCATGTAGGGGCACTCCCAAGAATCAGACAGCCTGGGAATGGGGTTGGGAATTAGCCATTTTATACCCAACTTCATGAAAATCCAAGCCTTTCTCTCTTGCTCCCATCCAGTGAATTATGCAGATGAAACAACAGCACAAAACCAATCATCTGGTTAGCTGCAAGAAACTATAGTGGATGTGCAGTAGTGGCAACGGCTTGTTTTGCTTGAGTTGCTGCGTGCTTGCTTCTAGAGATGGACCCTAAAGGAAGTCGCGTGAACCAGACAGCCTGCATCCTAGGGTCTGAATAGTGGATGCAGTGGTTGCCACTTTCCAAAAAGGTTCCGACAGATTAAGGAACCACAAACATAAACGCTATTCAAGAAAGGAGGAAGGTACAAAGCAGGAAACTATAGACTATTAACCTAATGTATGTTATGAAGAAAATACCAGAGTCCATTATTGCAGAGGCTTTAGATTATGGCATTTAGAAAATCCTAGCAGCATCAGGCAGAGTCAACATAATTTTGTGAAAGGAAAATCATGCTTGATAACGTTAATTGAGATCTTTAAGAAGAATAAATTCAGGGTTAATAAAAGGGAACCAGTAGAGGTACTGCATTTAGATTTCCAGAAGACCATCAGTAAGATGTCATATAAAGGGTTACTGCACAAGAAAAGAGCTCGTGGGGTCAGGGTTGATAATATTTACATTGGTAAAGGATTGGCTAACCAACAGGAAACAGAGTCAGAATAAACTGGTCATTTTCAAGTTGGCAAACTGCAGTTAATGGGGTGTCACAAGGCTTAGTGCTATTTGTGATCCATTTTATTGAACTGAATGAAGGGAACTATATTGCAGCCAAATTTACTGATGGTACAAAGATAGGTTAGAAAGATGGTGAAACAAAGAGTTCAAAAAGGGATATTGGGTAGTGAGTGAGCAAAAATTTGATAGATAGATTTTAATGTAGGAAAATATGAAGTTGTCCACTTTGGCAGGGAGAATAGAAAAGCTGAATATTCTTCAAATGGGGAGACTGCAGAATGCTGCAGTATAGAGGGACCCAGATGTTCCTGCACATGAACCACAAAGTTTACATTCAAATTCAGCAAAATTAGGAAGGCAAATGGAATGTTGGCTTTCATTGGAAGGGGAATGGGGTATAAAAACAGGGAAGTCATGCCACAAGTGCACAGGGCAATGGTGAGATTGTATCTGGAGTACAGTGTACATTTTTGGTTGTTTTACTTAAGGCAACATACACTTGCATTGGAAACAGTTCAGAGAAGGCTCACTAGGCTGGTTTCTGGGATGAAGGGGTTATCTTATAAAGAAAGGTTGAGCAGGTTATGATGCATATACTCAATGGATTCTGAGGGGGTTTGACAGATAGACACTGAGAGGATATTTCCCCCTGTAGGGAAATCTATAACTAGAGGGCACAGTTTGGTCTGTGGAATTCTGGAACTCGCAAGGGAGTATGTGATGACACAGAACAGTCAACATCATGCTAATGACTGTTTGTGTGCTATTTTTTGTATAGCACTGCTGATGAACGCAAACCATTGACTTAATAGAACTTAATAATGACAGGATCTCCTAAATTGAACTCCAAGGTCTCAATAGCAGGAAAGGAAACACTCTGGAGAATTCTCCAGCTCTGCCTTGGCTCTGAATAAATTAGATGGTGAACACAGATGCCACTTCTATTATGTGATCAATGGCAAACTGCAGTCAACACATCTTAGTGGTTCAACCTCCATGTACACTAAGGAGCTTGAGAGACTGTTTGACACGGATCCTTGTTCTCACTATTGGATAACAAGAATAGTAAGATTTGAATCAATTTGCAACTAAAGGGCAGTACACAGCATAGTGGATTTCCACTGGATGGCCCTTCATTAACCTGAAATACTGCTGTCCAGTCTCTCTGTACTCACTCAACATGGTGATGACCATTTCCATTGCATCTCTATTGGTGCCTCCTTTATTCCTTTAAGTAGACTTGATGACAACTGGTGTTTGGATGCATTGTGCTATTCAAATGTATACAGTAAACCACTAGGTTCCTTTTGCTGTGAATGGCGTAAATAGGATATAGGCAGCACAGTGGCAGAGCGGTTAGCACTGCTATCTTGCAGCGCCAGGGATTCGGGTTCAATTCTAGCCTTGGGTGACTGTCTGTGTAGAGATTGCACATTCTCCCTATAAGAACATAAGAAGTAGGAGCAGGAGTAGGCCATCCAGCCCCTAGAGCCTGCCCCGCCATTCAATAAGATCATGGCTGATCTGTCGTGGCTCATTCCCGCCCTCTCCCCATAACCCTTAATCCCCTTGCCTATCAAAAACCTATCAACCCGCGTCTTAAAAATATTGAGCGAGGCAGCCTCCACCACTTCAACGGGCAGAGAATTCCAGAGATTCACCACCCTTTGAGTGAAGAAGTTCCTCCTCAACTCCGTTCTAAACCGCACCCCCCTTTATCTTGAGGCTGTGCCCTCTAGTCCTACTGTCCTTTGAGCGGGAAGAGCCTCTCCACCTCTATCCTATCCATCCCATTCAACATCTTATACGTCTCAATGAGATCTCCCCTCATTCTTCTAAACTCTAACGAGTACAAGCCTAGTTTATTCAGCCTCTCCTCATAGCTCAACCCCCTCAACTCCGGAATCAGCCTAGTAAACCTCCTCTGCACTCCCTCCAAGGCCAAAGTATCCTTGCGTAAGTGCGGCGTGGGTGCGTGGGTTTCCTCTACTGTCTGAAAGACCTGCTGGCTAGGTGCATTGGCCACATTAAGTTTTCCCTCAGTGTACCCGAACAGGCGCCAGAGTGTGGTGGCCGGGGGAATTTCACAGTAACTTCATTACAGTAATGTAAGTCTACTTGTGACATTAATAAATAAACTTTAAAACTTTTGTTTCCCAAGATGTGTAGGTTAGGTGGGTTAGCCAGAGTAAATGTGTGGGATTACAGTGATAGGGCCTGGCTAAGATATTCTGTCAGAAAGTTGGTGCAGGCCCGACGGGCCGAATGGCCTCTTTCCGCACTGCAGGTATTCAGTGATTCTTTAAGTACAGCAATACATTTGTGCATTTGGTCTCAGTACTATAATCACATGCTATTATACTTGCCCAACTGCAGTGCTTGTGAATACATTGATAGAAAGTCAAGCAAATCAAAAACATTTTGATTTTATATGATTCATACCAACAGTTCTACACAGCTCTCCACTGCCTACCATCCCAACACCTTCCAGACTCTTCCTCCTGAATAACTCAGTTATCATTTTCTCAGATGTACTGTTTTGTTTGTGTTTGAATAGTCCATCACCACGCTACGCTCACCTGTTATTTTTTTTCTCAGGACTGTGGACCCCGTACTTGGGGTAACAAACTTGTATATTCATTCAGAGCAGGTGATGGTTTCTGGTATTTCAACTTTTCCAGAGAGAAAAAAAAAGTTTGGAAAAGCATCACTTCTATATATTGGCTTTTTAAACCAAAGTTTATTCAGGAAAGTTTTTACAAAAAAAAAGCACAAAGGCAAAATGAGGTTAAAATGCTAACAAGCTATGCATCAATATAATTTGCCCCAAAGACTCAAAACAATAAGTAATTAATTAGCCTGTCTCTGTAATCAATGAACACCTCAAATCTATTGTGTTGGGAGGTCTCTAGGTGTTTGGAAGGCTGTGGCTGGAACAGGTCCTTCTCTTCTTGGCTTCTGAACATGAGGTAAAAAAGAGGCATAAACACTTGACTGACTTAAAAGAAAGCAGCGTTGGCAAGGTTCAAATGCAACAAGGATAATTAGAGTTAATTTGTTTAAAACAGGTAGGATGGCCTGTGGACACCATAACATATTTGTTTTATTTATTATGACTTGTAGAGAAGTTGAGCCAATTAGTCCCAGTCATAAATGTTGCTCCTTATATTTATTTGATAAGAACAAGATATGATGATGATTTGTATTTGACCTTCCCTTACCAACTGTTTCCTCAATCCAGTCAAATTGGTTGGAAATGTGTACATGGGTACTGATACGTAAGACATAGATATGAAATTCAGAGAATGTGGGCTTTATTGAGCGTTCCAAACCCCAGTTATGATATCACATGGTTAGATTTCAGGGAATATAAGTACACCTCTAAATTTAAGAAGCTCGGGTCTCTTATGAGATTGATAGCACTGATAGAATCCTTAAGAGTATTGACAGGCAAAGAGATCTGGGTGTATAGGTACACAGGTCACTGAAAGTGGCAAGGCAGGTGGAGAAGGTAGTCAAGAAGGCATACGGCATGCTTGCCTTTATCGGTCGGAGAATTGAGTTTAAATATTGGCAAGTCATGTTGCAGCTTTATAGAACCTTAGTTCGGCCGCACTTGTAATATAGTGTTCAATTCTGGTTGCTACACACCAGAAGGATGTGGAGGCTTTGGAGATGGTACAGAAAAGATTTACCAGGATGTTGCCTTGTATGGAGGGCATTAGCTATGAGGAGACTTTGGAGAAACTTGGTTTGTTCTCACTGGAATGACGGAGGGTTGAGGGGTGACCTGGTAGAAGTCTATAAGATTATGAGAGGCATGGAGAGAGTGAATAGTCAGAAGTTTTTCCCAGGGTTGAAGAGTCAATTAAAAGGGGGGATAGGTTTAAGGTGTGAGGGGCAAGGTTTAAAGGAGATGTACGAGGCAGACTTTTTTACACAGAGAGTGGTGGGTGCTTGGAACTCGTGGCTGGGAGAGGTAGCAGAAGCAGTTAGGGTAGTGACTTTTAAGGAGTGTCTTGACAAATACATGAATCGGATAGTGTGTATGAGTGATATGGTCCCCCGAAGGGTAGGGAGTTTTAGTTAAATCGGGCATTATGGTTGGTGCAGGCTTTGAAGGCCAAAGGGCCTGCTCTATGCTGTAATTTTCTTTGCTGCTCCTAAGGAACTACCTGAGGCTTGTCTAAACATTAACCAATTTGTGAGCTGCTTTATTACAATTGCATTATGACCAGGGAGATTTTGTTGTCACTGCAAATAAAATCAGATGTCCTGTTTCAAAAATATTGCTTCCTGTTACTTTGTCAGAACATTACAAAATATAATGAGATGTGAGCACTTGTCTTACTTCTAAACAAAAGTGGACACTCTAACTGCATTTTGTTAAGTAAAAGGGAACACTCGAATTAAATATTAATAATGCACGTGGTTATTATTTTAATTAAGGTGCAACAGGCATTTTACTCCAGCTGGAATTTTACTTAAAACTGCGTAACATTATTGATTCTGCAGGAAACACGTTCTCGACTATAACAAATGTATTCTTTCATAAATTTTGCACTGTTATTGGAAGCACTAAACTCTACTTGGTGCACTACCAAGGAGGAAGGAAGATGGATGTGAATCTCGAAGCACTCAATTTACAGAAGAATTAAGCTGGCTGAGCAGAAATGGAACAAGATGTTCTGAAAATACTTAAATTAAACATTAATGGGAATTATTTCACTTTCTGAAGTAAATGTCCAAGTGATAGAACATTGTTGGAAACTAATACTGAAGAATTTTTCTTCCGCTTTTAGCCCTCATGCAGGCCACGCTAAAGCAATGGCTGGCAAGACCAACTGAGGTGACTTACACCCAGGGTTAAATGTATAAATCTATTGGCTCTGAAACTGTGCACAAGTGTTCAGGAAGATGGGGAAAGACCATAAGGCCCATCAGGCCTCTTCGATTCAGACAGACAGCAAACCAGCATCTCTTTTATTCACCCCTTAATTAAGCAACAAGTGAAAGGAAAACAACACAGGCCAAGTTAGGAGAAACTGTATGGAATTGTTTTCTGACCCCCTCAGGCAAGCAAGGCTCCATAAGGCTGTATTGCTCATCATAATCCCAGCTAATTAGCCAAGGCCTCAAGCACTCCAAAAAGCTAGGCCCTCGTCACCTGCAGCATCTTCTACGTTTCACTTCTAATTATCGGAGCTACTTGCCACCATATGTGGCATGGCCTACAGCAAATAAAAATAATTTGGTAGAATTGCATAACCTACCCATACCATTAGCCAGTCACCCGCAGCTAAAACAAAAACGAATCAGGCCGTGAACACTTCTTGTAATGGAAGCTGACACTTTAGTGCAGAACCAAGGGAATGCTACACACTCAAAGGGTTGTCCTTCAGGTGAGATGTTAAATTCGGTTTCCCGTCTGGCTCTCCAAGTGGATCGCAAAGATTCTCATGTCATGAGTTAAAGAGGAGAATTCTGCTAGTCTGCTGGCCGATGCTTAGCCCTGAACTGTTACCATTGAAAACAGGTTAACAGATTAATTTCATTGTCTGCGAGGCAACAGTCATTTCACTTCAAAGTAATGTGTCCTCTATGAAGCATCTTGACGTGTTTTCTGAGACGGATGGACCTTTGATCTTTCAGAGAATCAAGGGACCCGGGGAATGGGCTGTAAGGTGGAATTGAAGTCAAAGATTTAGCCATGATCATATTCAGGACCAGGGAGAGGAACTATGGGTCCTGGTACTTTTCCTGTTTCTGGGTCTCTTCTCTCCACATCCTGCTCCACCCCACCCACCCAGTCCCCTTTAATTTATCCCTTCATATCCATTGGGCAATCAGAATTGGAAAACATAGTAACTGTGGGGTCAAAGTGTTTCATATTCCTTTAGAAAAAAAGTCGTGGCTTTTGTACTTTATTGATAAAGCCCAGCTTTGAGTACGTTACTTTACAACCACAGCTTTGGCAGATAATTGCACACAACATGTTGGCTCAAATTATATACATCTAGTTTTGCTTCTTTGAACCTGGCCCTATGCGATATTCAGACAACGAAATCTAAAATGCTTGAACTTCACAAGCAACACAAAAAACATTCTATTGATGCATGTCAATTTCTGATGTCACTTCCACATCTAAAAATAGCAAAATCTTCCAGTAAATTGGAACCAACCAATTTACCTAAATGTGCTTTTTCTATCCACCAAAGTGAGCATTTGTTAACAGAAAAATTCCACTTTACATTGAATGATAAATATTTTCTCCTTTTAAATTGAAACAAACTACACTTACAAACGTCCAACATGGAATATATAATAGCAGACCAAAATACTACAGATGCTGGGAATCTGAAATGTAAACACACAATGCTGGAAATATTCAATTAGCCAGGTAGCATCTGTGGGGAGATAGAAAATTCAATGGGCAGGATTTTACAGTCTCGTTCGAGCAAGGTCAATGGAGATTTCTGCATTTGGACTCTTGCCCGCTCCAATTCCATGATGGGTGAGGTGGGAGAATGACGGTCATTGTTTCAGATCCACAATCTGCACTAGTTCTGACAAAGGATCACAAACCCCTGTTTCTCTCTGCAAAGAAGCTACCAGAAGTGTTGAGGAGTTCCAAGATTTCCTGTTTCTACAGAAGCAAAAAATGTCCCATTTGCCAACTCTCCAAAAAGCAATCAGACTTCTTGTGAACCTCTCATTCCTCTTCAGCGAGAAAGCCAGCAGCAGCTGTCTGAGATCTGGTTCGGCACAGTATTAAATATAAGATTCAAAAACAACAACTTGCTGAGCAAAAAAAAAATTCAATGTCAAAGCAATAAATTGATCATTTTAAAAAGAATACTGAATAAAACTGACCATTTAAAAAGTGCCAAGCAGCAGAGTTAACTAAAAACCTTTCTGGCTTTTTGCTGCAGAAGCGCTGTTAAAGAGAGACATACTAGGCCCTAAGTGGTGGTCACCAGGGAAGGGGGAAAGGATCAGGGCTAAGTTAAGGTTTTCAGTTTAACTAACATTAACCTTGCATTCAACTTTTGTAATGTACACTATGAGCTGGTCTTGGCAGAGTTCATATGAAAATAGGGATAAAAGTTGCCTTTCAGGGTTTCCCTCCTCTACTGACCTAGTGTGTGAACAGGTTTTTTGGGAGGGTATGTGTCCCCACGCAGAGCTGTGTGCGCGCGTGTGTCCAGCTCATTCCCAGCCTCAGGGTTCATACACACTCACTTTTCTCACCCTCACTCACTCAAACATACATACTCACTCACTTTGACATCCATTCTCTGTAACTCATCCACTTACTAGCAGCTGTGATTTCCCTCCCATGACTTGGTATCACCTGTCAGTTGGAAGAGTGCTCTGTGGCGATGGAAGACTTCTACTCTTGGCCTCTTCTCTAAGTCCTCAAATCCTCCTGCAGTCTAATCCCTTGATGATATTGTCCTTCTGCTTCTGCCCACATAAGAGTCCTTGGCCACAGACACCACAGTTAACAACACTGAGGGACTGGAGTGGGGGAGGACTTCAGGACTGAGAGAAGATGTTGGGAGAGAAGGGCTTTCAAGGAAGTAGGCAGGGAAAGGAAGGACTGGGGAAATCTGGCATAGTCTCCTATTGCCAATGATTGTGACTGTTCAGAATAACAGCAATTATTGGCCTAGTAGCCTGTCAAATGTCATGGTCTAAGCACTAGATTGGCTGCTTTAGATACTGGCCATCCAGAATGACAGGCTACTTAGCCAATGAGCCAGGATCTCCCTCAAGCATGGACCCCAGTGATCTGAACCCCTCTCCCCTGGGCACTAATGATACTGTGGTGATAATAGTGTAATTGATTGATATATAGATATTGTTTCACAGAAACATAGTAGTAGGCCATTCGGCCCTTCCAGCCTGCACCACCATTCAATATGATCACGGCCAATCACGCACTTTCAGTATCCCACTCGTGCTTTCTCTCCACACCCCTTGATTCCTTTAGTCACAAGGGCCACATCCAGCTTCCTCTTGAACAAATCCAATGAACTGGCCCCAACAGCTCTCTGTGGTAAAGAATTCCACAGGTTCACAACTTTGAATGAAGAAGTTCTTCTTCATCTCAGTCCTGAATGGCTCACTCCTTATTCTTAGACTGACCCCTTATTCTGCACTTCCCCAGGAACATTCTCCCTGTAGCTAGCCTGTGCAGTCTTATCAGGATTTTATGTTTCTACGAAATTCCCTCTCATTCTTCTAAATTCCACTGAGTGGAAGCCCAGTTGATCCAGTCTCTCTTCATATGTCAGTCCTGTCCTTCTGGGAATTGCTCTGGTGAACCTTCACTGGACTCCCGCAATAACATGATGATCCTCCCTCAGACTTGGAGACCAAAACTGCACACAATACTCGAGCCTCACCTGTATAACTGCAGATAGACATCCCTACTCCTATATTCAAATTCTATTGGTATGAAGGCCAGCATGCCATTAGCTTTCCTCACTGCCTGCTGTACCTGCATGCCAACCTTCAGCGACTGTTGCACCAGGATACTCGGGTCACATTGCACCTCCCCTTTTCCTAAACTGCCACCATTCAGATCATAACCTACCTTTTTGTTTTTACCATCAAAGTGGATAACCTCACATTTACCCACATTACATTGCATTTGCCCACTCAGCCAGCCTGTCCAAGTCACCCTGCAGCCTCTTAGCATCCACCTCACAGCACGCACTGCCACCCAGCTTAGCGCATCAGCAAAGTTGGAGATGTTGCTTTCAATTCCTTCATCCAAATCCAAATGTATATTGTGAATAGCTGAACCCTGCGGTACCCCACTAGTCACTGCCTTCCACTCTGAAAAGGACCTGTTTATTCCCAGTCTCTGTTTCCTGTCTGCCAACTGGTTCTTTATTCACGTCAATACATTACCCCCAAATCAATGAGCTTTAATTTTGCTCACTAATCCCTTGTTTCTTTAATGTTTCTGTAGACTGTTTAAAATTGCAGCTTCATTCTGGAAAACATTTAGCTTAAGGTTTGTAAAAGCAAGTTAATTACTCACTTCAGCTAGGAATTTGTTATTTTGATTGAGCTAATGGACTTTTGTTTACACAAAAGATTCCGTGGGAAGTTGATAGGGTCATGTGATAATGTAGTTAATGTACAGAGCCAAGTCTATCGTAGGGAATAAAGATAAGTAGTTGCAGGTCTGCTGAAGTTAGAGGCATGTGCAGGCTGTTCCTGAGAACTAACTTCCTTTGTCCACAAAACTGTCTCTGAAAGCTTCAAGACTGTTGATAGCGAGTATGCCTGGGTTTGCTAACTATATTTATTGAAAATGGGTTTCATCTATGCATGAATGTGGCTTATTTGGAACTGGAACAGTCATAATCTATAAAGTAAATTTGCATCATTTCATTTTTAATTATTATTCAATTATTATTCAAATAATGGTTAGACTGCTTCATTTGTTAGTATTGTACTTAAACTGTATTATTAAATGAAGTTTGTTTCATGACAACGTTTTCCTGCCTAGGGTGGCATGGTGGCACAATGGTTCATAGCACCAGGGACGCGGGTTCAATTCCCACCTTGGGTCACTGTCTGTGTGGAGTTCTGCATGTTCTCCCCCTGTTTGCGTGGGTTTCTTTCAGGCGCTCCAGTTTCCTCCCACAGTCTGAAAAACATGCTAGTTAGCTGCATTGGCCATGCTAAATTCTCCCTCAGTGTACTCAAACAGGCACCAGAATGTGGCAACTAGGGGATTTTCACAGTAACTTCATTGCAGTGTTAACGTAAGCCTACTTGTGACACAAATAATAAATACTTTGTCAGTGGAATTATTCCTGGAAAGAAATATCCTATCCTCACATTTCTGCCGGAAAGGAAAATGTTTGGAATCTTGTCTGGCTTCCTAATGTAACTTGTAACTTCCTAATGTAACACCAAACCTTACCAAGACTGAATGGTGGAGTAGGCTTGATGGGCTGTATGATCTACTGCTGTTTCTATTTCATACATTCCTATATGAGGTGCCCAGCTAAATACAATTCTTCATTTTACATCCACACTGCTGCACACGTACTCATTGCTTGATGCTTCTGGTAAATAGGTTTAACACAGATGCAGCTGGGATTGTACTACTGGCTCTCATTTCCTCTCACACTTGGAACACTATGTACAAGTAGGCATGAAAATGACGTGCTGCCAACACACACAGCTCAGGAGGCTGGGAGGAATAGGCAGTGTATGGCAAAGTGACCTCAGTGATGAGAGTAACTTGGATTTTCAGATCTACATTTTTTTTTTTACAGGTGATAATGAAAAAATACAGACCAGGAATCTGGATTGGGGAATCGACTGGAGTGCGAGAATGGTGGAAAAAAGCGGAAATCATCAAAAAGGAAAAATTATTAGATGAGCAAAAATGCACACAATTGAAATAGAAGAATACCACGGGAGCAGAAACAAGATAGAGAAGCTATTACACCAAATGACAGAATTGTAATTTCCCTGCATATTCCAACAAAAAGCACATAAACAGATTCAAGATGTTTAACTGCCTGCCCATGTTTACAATCATGTAGCACTTGTAGTCATAGCAGGTGTGAAACACAGAAGAAGAAGTTGTTCTACACAAGAAGCACCTGATATGGCAGCACCACAATGGAATACAACAGAATTGTCTGTTAAAGATCTGAAGCTGAATATCAATAAAGGACTTAGGGCGGTACGGTGGCACAGTGGTTAGCACTGCTGCCTCACAGCTCCACAGACCCAGGTCAATTTTAATCTCGGGTAACTGCCTGTGTGGAGTTTGCACATCCTCCCTGTGTCTGCGTGGGTTTCCTCTGGGTGCTCTGGTTTCTTCCTCCAGTCCAAAGATGTGCAGGTTAGGTGGATTGGCCATGCTAAATTTCCTCTTCAGGGTCAGGGAGATTAGTGGGGTAAATACATGGGATTACGCATTAGAACACATGGGTAGGATTATCGTTAGTGCAGTTCCAATGGGCTGAATGGTCTCTTTCTGCACTATAGGGATTCTATGACTTCCAACAAAAAATGCTGTCCCACCTTTTGCTTGCCCCTTTAAGTTCTTATTCAGGGCCAGTTTCTGGGTCTATATTTTATGTAATTCTGCGTACAAGTCAGAGAGGTTTGGTTATTTGCTGTTGTTCTCCCATCCACTGCTTCCACCAGGATAGCTACGGAAGGCAATGTTAAATAAAAGCCATAAAGCAGTGGCAGCATATTCAGTACAGGGAGATTTTGCTATAAGAACGCTTTGTCTACAACATAAAGGCCATAGTCAAGGTTCTTGCCATAAAATCAATCAAATTAAACCACTTCTTAACCACATGGATAACTCTATCCACAAGATAACATACAACTCTCCTTCCCCAGTATTACATACTTGCCTCTGGCACCAGTACCTACAGGGATAGGAAAAACCACTGCAGCTTGAGTGCAGACCTTGAATCTGTGATAGGAAATTTAAAGTGGCAAAAGTGCAAAATCTTACAAATTAATACATTTGAAATCAACTTACCCTGTCTGGTGTGAGCTGGTCTTGTATATTTTAAAATGAACACCAGTGAAATGGGGAAATAAGACTACTGGCCCAAGCAGCTCTTCCCTTTGGAGGGGTTTATTAAAGAATTTGAATCTGATGTGAAATACGGTGTGCAACATAAACCTTTTATTGTGTTTGACCAGGTTTTTACATGCAGAGTTCTGTAAGCAGTTGTCAGTCAGGGAATTAAATGTAATTATCCCATTTTTCCCCTCGGTAACCTTCACTGACTCTTGTTCTGGTCTCTTTTTACAAATTGTGAAATGGTCAGGTCTTCTGGACTAGGTTGGAGATTGGGTGTATCTTCCAAGATCCACTTCAGGATCCTACAGAGGTCCTGACATAATGGCCGGAATTTTACCGTCTCGGAATCGGAGCGGGTGAGGCTCGCAGAAGCCTCACCCTCATCCTCATCTCTGTTGGCCTCGGGAGGGATTTTACCATCTCGCCTGAGCAAGGTCATAAAATCCCACCCAATGACTCCAAGGGAATAGCTTGGGAAGTTTGAACTTCTGGTGGGCAAATTTCCTTCTTTCCTGGAGACTTTGAAAAGTTTATGTAGGAAACTTCAGACAGTTTTCACTTACTGAAACGAATAGTTACTCGGGAAGTATTAAACAGAAAAATTCTCGTCTAACCTGCCACTACCCCACCCCCACAATCACTCACACTGACCTTCCATTTATCATCCTGACTTTCCAACTCCCCCATGGTATCTCCCTCATAATTGACTTACCCTGTCTGGTGTGAGCTGGTCTTGTATACTTTAAAATGAACACCAGTAAAATGGGGAAATAAGACTACTGGTCCAAACAGTTCTTCCCTTTGGAGGAGTTTATTAAAGAATTTGAATCTGATGTGAAATACAGTGTGCAACATAAACCTTTTATTGTGTTTGACCAGGTCTTTACATGCAGAGTTCTCTAAGCAGTTGTCAGACAGGGAATTAAATGTAATTATCCCATTTTTCCCCTCGGTAACCTTCACTGACTCTTGTTCTGGTCTCTTTTTACAAATTGTGAAGGAAACTCAAGATCTTTAACAAGCCTTTAGTCACACATACTGACCTAGATGATTCATCATGGCATGGCAAGGATTTGTTGAGAATTCATCCTCCAGAAAAGATGCCGTATCAGATGCCAAATTGCTCCCCCATCTTAGCCCATTGTCCTGTTTCCTATCGCTGTCCTGGCTCCTGCGTTTTACAATGTGGCAACAAAAAAACCAACAGCAGGAATCACACATCCTGTATCTCAGCAGAAAACAAACAACACACTAAATTATACTATCGTACACAAAACCCTCGACCATTCTGAGAAGGAAACATTTAACTATTCAATTTTTTCTAGCAAAAATCCACAGGCCATTTATCAGTTGAAAATAAAACAAACACCTTAATCCTATGAGATTAAACCAACTCCTGCATGTATGTGTACACAGATCTAGTGGATCTTAGCCATTTCCTTCACAAGGGTTCACATGAGAGACTCTTCAAAAAGACTCCCATGGAGAACACTGGAATGCGACAGAAGTCAAGGATGAAAAAAGGCCATTCACCCATTGAAGTTCATTATAACAGTATGTGCACTTCAAAAATGCTTCACTATCTGTCAAACACTTTGGGATATCCTGAGGTCAGGAAAGACGTTATATAAATGCAAATCTTCCTTTCTTTGATCTCTTTATCTAACCTTCTTGTACCAACCATCCATATCTTCAAAATTACTAAAATATTTGTCTTCACAACTCAGCCTGGAAGATTGCTCCAAAAAATATTTTTCATTTTTAAAGTAAAGAAGTTCTTCTCAATCTCAGTTTGAAATTTAATTTCACAAAAATGAATGTACATCTTCTGGGGCTTATGCTGTGCTGGTTTTTTTAAAGTGTACAATATTTCTTTTTCTGACCAGCATGATTTAATATTTCATATTCAGAAGGACACCATTCAACTGGACACAAAGGTATTAGAAAAATACCCTTGCCAAAACATTGAATGTATTCAAGAGGTGGTTAGACAAAGTAATTGGGGTGAAGGGTTAAGGAGAGAAAGCAAGATTAGGCTACTGAATTGGATAATCAACCGTGATCGTAATGAATGGTAGAGCACGATCAAAGGGCAAATGGTGTCCTCCTGCTCCTACCTTCTATGTTTCTATGATAGCACTGTGGGTGTACCTACATCATAACCGCAGGGGTTCAAGAAGGCAAATCACCATCACCTTCTTAAGAGCAACTAGGAATGGGCAAGAAATGCTGGCCCACATCCCACGGCTTAAAACAAAAGCATGGCATCATCAAGGGTCTGACCATGCTTACTGCCTGTCCACTCCTGCGTTCCAGAGGCTTCTCCCATCAGCTGGGACTTAAATTTAGACAGGAGTATATTTTAAAGTCTTGGTACTTCATCTGTATCCAGCTTTCTGACTGAGGTGGTACAGAAATGGACATAATGGGCATCTGTGTATGCTCCAGTTGTTGGCGTTTTAGCTGAGCTTTTAGTCATAAGCAGTGCCGGGGAACATGGTTGAATGCATGGTGGGGTGGCATGGTGGCATAGTGGTTAGCACTGCTGCCTCACAGCACCGAGGGCCTGGGTTCGATTCCTGACTTGGGTCACTGTCTGGAGTTTGCATGTTCGTCCCACGTGCTGGTGTGGGTTGCCTCCGGGTGTTCTAGGTTCCTCCCACAGTTCAAAGATGTGCAGCTTTAGATGAATTGGCTGTGCTAAGTTCTCCCTCACTGTACCCGAACTTGCGCCGGAATGTGGCGACTAGGGGATTTTCAGAGTAACTTCATTGCAGTGTCAATGTAAACCTACTTGTAACTAATAAGTAAACTTTACTTTCTGAACACAAGAGGAGTTGCCTGGTGGTCACTTCCTTCATAACCAGGCTGGTAGAGAAGTATTGCACTGGAACCTTATAACAGCTTTCTGAGCAAAAATATTGGTGAACTAAGAGACTGACTAGCACAGTGAAGATACTCATTAGGCAAATAGCTCCCACACAACCAATGTTACTGAGTTTCCAATCCATTGAATGGATTCCCAATTGAAGTACTGTTCAGACAGTTCTGCTATTCCTTAATCATCTTCTTTCTAGACTGCAGAGCTTCAGTTCATTTAACCTTTCCTTGCACCTCATTTTTTGGATACTTTGGACACATCTTGCAGTTGTTCTGTGCACTGCTTCTAATTCATGGATATGTCTTTTGGGGTATGGTTACTGAACATAAGCACAACACTCAAAGTGGGATCTTACTGGATAATTAGAATTTCTTCCCATCATTGCCAATTACATTCTAATTGGCCCTCTGTCAATTCAATTCCATTTATTGGATTGTTGTGGTGCAATTTTTTGGCCAGTTTTTAAAAATGTAACATTTGTCAGCAGTAAATGAATTTGACATTTGAGCACTCATTTGTATAGCCCAGAGGTGTCTTACATTTGCAGCAGTGCATCAGATTTGGTGATGTTACTGACTGGGGTTCTCTGTCTGCATTTGTTTAGTGCCTTTGCAATACAGTTTGATGGAAATGTGAGACAAGCATTGCTTTGACACAATGCAGATGTTGTACAGTTAATATACACTTAACTCCTGTCTCCCCATTCATTTAAGGCTCCCCATACTCTTTCTCTGTAGTCTCCCTTTTTCTCTCTTGCCTCCTTATTTAGTGTATCTCCCGTCAGTCTCTCTCTTTTTGCCATCCCTTCAGTTGTTCAGCTTTGATTTCAGCCCATCTCTTGTACATCTTTATTCTGCTATGACCAATGTATTTTTCCCTGTTGCTCTTTAACTTGCTTTTTTTCTCTTCCCTTTTTTTTATTTTACCTTTCACTTCTCTTGGAAATCACTACTTCTGTGTTATGTCAGTGATCCAGCTGTATACAGCGGAGAGGGTGGAAATGTCCAAGAGTCACTTGGCTAGTGGTTACCTGGTGGTGTTAGGTGCCTGCTCACACCCACTTATGATAAACTGCCTTCTCTTGTTGAGCATGTTTGGGGCCAGGGAGTCTAAGCCTGTATAGATTTAGACTTTTGGGTGAGTCCACAAACTCATGTAAAACAAACAGATGTAAAACCAACAGATGGGTTTTGCCTTTGTATGTCCATTCAAGGGGATGGCCCTCACCCATGTTTATTCAATCAGGAACTTTCTGGACACCAGAGACAAAAATTGTCAAACTCAGCAGATCTCTGCAGCCATTTTAGCCACCTGTTCATACACATTTGTTTATAAAGGAAAGTTAGTTCAGCAAGATCCCAAACCAATTACATTTGGTGTTTTCACATTATGGATAGGGCATGCCTTTACTAGGCATGATAAAAGTCAACCTAAATCTTATCCAGCTGCAGAACTTCATCCCCGAGTTCCTTAGAAGTTTTCTTACAAATCTGCAATCCTCATCATTAATAGAATTGAGAAACACTGAACCTTCTGACCTCCCCTGCTTCTGACATTATACTTCTCACAAGGACACCTTCCTTTTAGCTATTCAACCAACTTAATTTAAGTTCAGATTTCTACCCTTAATTCCTATGGCTATTGGTTTAATTGAAAGTTCTTCATTTGGAACTTTGTCAAAAATTTTACGACAGTCTGAATAATTTATATCACAGATAGTTCCACTAGCAACTTCCTCTTCAAGGTTGTCAACAAAGCCCTGGCGGCTTGCCTGGCAGGTCTTTCTCCTTTCACCTCCATTGTTCCTTACTTAAGTTACCCTGTAGATTCCTTTCAGCCTAGCCCTGGAATAGTGCCTTACTAATGTTAAAAAAATGCAACTTTACCTTTCTTAAAAGGTGGTACTGCACCTTTTGCTTCATTCCTGTGAAATCTGAGCAGGGCTTCCATTAGTTCCTTCGTTAACATGGTGACTGCCCTGCAGCTTTCTTGAGAACCTTCGAATATGTATCATGTGGTCTCTTAAATAGTTTAATTGGGTTACTTCCTCCAGATTCGCTGCTTCTGTTAAATCAGAAGAGATTTAACCACCAGAAATCTACTCTGACTGGTCTACATCTACAATCCACCTCAGTATCGAGTCCATATCCCTCTCTTCCCTCCCTATTAATGTACACATTCAGATGTCTCTTAAATGTTGTGAATGTGCCTGCTTCCACCATCTCCTCTGGCAATGCGTTCCAGGCACCCACCACCACTCTCTGCATAAAAACCTTCCCCTGCACATCTGCCTTGAACTTTCCCCCACTCACCTTGAAGCTGCGCCCCCTTGTAATTGACACTTCCACTCTGGGATAATGCCTCTGACTATCCATCCTATGCATGCTCTCATATATTTGCAGACCTCTATCATGTCGCTCCTCAGCCTCCGTCTTTCCAGTGAAAACAATCCTAGTTTGTCAAACACTCCTCAGAATCAACATCCTCAAGACCAGGCAACATCCTGATGAACCTTCTTTGCACTCTCTCCAAAGCTTCCACATCCTTCTGGTAGTGGGGTGACCAGAACTGCACGCAATACTCCGAATGTGGCCTAACCAAGGTTTTATCTCGCTGCAACATGATTTCCCAACTCTTGTTCTCAATGCCCCAGCTGATGAAGGTAAGCATGCCTTGGTGTCCTCTCAAATGATAATAAGTTATTTTTCATAAAATGTGTTGCTAAAAGTTTCCTAATGATAGATTACAAGAGTTAAGACACCAGGAGTCCAGTTTTGCCACTCCTTGCCTAGGGCTTTCAGAATTACAGGAGATGTTTAGGCTTCAGATTTGGAAATTTATAAGGATGTTGCCTGGATTGGGGGGCATGCCTTATGAGGATAGGTTGAGGGAGCTTGGCCTTTTCTCCTTGGAGAGATGAAGGATGAAGGGTGACCTAATAGAGGTGTATAAGATGCTGAGCGGTATTGATCCAGTGGATAGTCAGAGGCTTTTTCCCAGGGCTGAAATGGTTACCACAAGAGGTCACAGGTTTAAGGTGCTGGGGAGTAAGTACAGAGGAGATGTCAGGGGTAGGTTTTTCACTCAGAAAGTGGTGGTGGGTGTGTGGAATGGTCTGCCGGCAACGGTGGTGGAGGCAGATTCGATAGGGTTTTTTAAGAGACTTTTCGATAAGTACGTGGAACTTAGTAAGATAGAGGGTTATAAGTAAGCCTAGTAATATCTAAGGCAGGGACATGTTCGGCACAACTTTGTGGGCCAAAGGGCCTGTATCGCGCTGTAGTTTTTCTAAGTTTAAAGCAATAATTTATAATATTCAGGTTATTTTGCTGCCATCATTGGTAAGATACCAGAAGTGTCAGTGTCTGTGGGATTCCTCTGGTGTACTCTCCAGGGGTTATCAATATGCCTCATTTATTGTGCAGTGTTACTTAGTACGTCCATCTTAAACAGTAACATAGTCTACTGGAATGTAAAATTTGTTCCTTGGTTGAACTCAAACACTTGACCTGTAAATGAGATGGAATCAAACACTAAGTGCTTCCACATGCTATTTCACTTGAGATGCTTCTGCTGTTGTGTTAGTGACTGCCTCATTTGCTCTTTTTTATTTGAGACATGCATTAAGTACACAGTCAGTACTTCTATACTTTGTGACAACAGCACTTAGATGCCTATAGCTAAAATATACCGCTTTAGCCAACCATCCCTCAGAGTAGTGATATTCGAGGTAGATTTGCACCTTTACCAAATCTGACCCAAGCTGATTGCTCGTCTTTCATTAACCGGGTTGTTTGTGACTCGATTGACTAAGCTACGAAATTGGTCACCAGAGTCTTTGGGGCAGAATTTTCCAGTTCTCCCTGCTGCACTGTGGTTTAATGGTGGATGGGGAGAAACAATGTGGTGGGAGCTGGAAAATCACTTTCCTGCTGGTGTAAAATGATAGTTCGAATGTGCGCTCCTGCTGATCATGGCGGTTTGACATTCCTGACAGAGCCTGATGTGAAACTGTTACCCAGTCACCTGTGCTGTCAGCACAATTTCACACAATCCAGAACGTGCCCAGACCAGAATGATGCGCACACATTGGGTATTACCTGAAGAAAGCTTGGAGCAGCTCAGAGAAATTAGGATGGAGACCTCCAGCGACTGTGCATCCTTGAACACCAGGTGCAGCACTGGCTGTGTGGAGAATCCACCAAGTGCATCTTTGCTCTGAAGGAACATCCAGCATGTGGATCCTCACTCACACTGCAGGAGATTCCAGCATGTGGATCCTCACACTGCAGGAGATTCCAGCATGTGGATCCTCACACTGCAGGAGATTCCAGCATGTGGATCCTCACTCACACTGCAGGAGATTCCAGCATGTGGATCCGCACACTGCAGGAGTTTCCAGCATGTGGATCCTCACTCACACTGCAGGAGATTCCAGCATGTGGATCCCCACTCACACTGCAGGAGATTCCAGCATGTGGATCCTCACTCACACTGCAGGAGATTCCAGCATGTGGATCCCCACTCACACTGCAGGAGATTCCAGCATGTGGATCCCCACTCACACTGCAGGAGATTCCAGCATGTGGATCCTCACTCACACTGCAGGAGATTCCAGCATGTGGATCCTCACTCACACTGCAGGAGATTCCAGCATGTGGATCCCCACTCACACTGCAGGAGATTCCAGCACGTGGATCCCCACACTGCAGGAGATTCCAGCATGTGGATCCCCACTCACACTGCAGGAGATTCCAGCATGTGGATCCTCACTCACACTGCAGGAGATTCCAGCATGTGGATCCTCACTCACACTGCAGGAGATTCCAGCATGTGGATCCTCACTCACACTGCAGGAGATTCCAGCATGTGGATCCTCACTCACACTGCAGGAGATTCCAGCATGTGGATCCTCACTCACACTGCAGGAGATTCCAGCATGTGGATCCCCACTCACACTGCAGGAGATTCCAGCACGTGGATCCCCACACTGCAGGAGATTCCAGCATGTGGATCCTCACTCACACTGCAGGAGATTCCAGCACGTGGATCCTCACTCACACTGCAGGAGATTCCAGCAGATGGATCCTCACTCACACTGCAGGAGATTCCAGAATGTGGATCCCCACTCACACTGCAGGAGATTCCAGAATGTGGATTCCCACTCACACTGCAGGAGATTCCAGCAGATGGATCCTCACACTGCAGGAGATTCCAGGAGGTGGATGTTAGCTCAAGATGGGTTTCCAGCATGTGGAAGGTCGCAGGAGGTATTGTTGGGCAGCAATGATTTTGTTCAGGGAACGGGGGTGGGATTAGCAGCGAGAAAAGGAATGAAGAGCTGGGGCATTGGCCAAGAGTCAGCATGGCTTCATGAAAGGCAAATCATGTCTGATTAATTTATTAGAGTTTTTTGAGGAAGTCCCCATCAGACTGGATAGAGGAGAACCAGTAGATGTGTCGTATTTGGACACTGAAGGTGCTCGACAATGTACCTCACAAAAGGTTAACTCATAAGAAAAGAACCCATGGTGTTTGAGGCAGTATATGAGCATGGTCAGAGAATTAGCTAATGGGCAGGAAACAGTGAGTGGCGATAAAGGACTCTTTTTTGGGTTGACGACCTGCAACCAGTGGGATTCCACAGTGATCAGTGCTGGGACCGCAACTTTTTACAATGTATGTGAATGACTTGGAGGAAGGAAGCGAATGTATTGTAGCCAAATTTGCAGATTACACAAAAATAGGTGGAAAGGCAAGTTGTAAGAAGGATACAAGTGTTTTATAAAGAGATATTGATGATTAACAAAGTTGGAAAATGGAGAATAATGTGGGAAATTGTGAAGTTGTTCATTTTGGAAGGGAGAACAAAAGGACAGAATTTTAATTAAATGGAGAAAAACTGCAGAAAATTGCAACACAAACAAACTTGGAAGTACTTGTCCACAAAACACAGAACGCCAGCACACGGGTGTAGCAGGTACTCAGGAAGCTTAATGGAATGTTGGTCCTTATTTCAAGAGGGATGGATTTTAAGAGTAGGGAAGTCTCGCTGCAACTGTACAAGGTACTGATGCAATCACATCTGGAGTGCTGTGAGCAGTTTTGGTCTCTTTATTTAAAGAAAAATATTATTTCATTGGAGGCAGTTCGGTTCACGAGGATAATCCCTGGTATGGAGATATCGTCTTATGAAGAAAGGTTAACAAGTTGGGATTTAAAAGAATGAGAGGTGATCTCATTGAAACATACAGGATTCTAAAGGGGCTGGACAGGTAAATGCTGAGAGAGTGTTTCCCCTTGTCTAGGACCAGAGGACATAGTCTCAGAATAAAGGGGTGTCAAGTTAAGACTAAGTTGAGGAAGAACTTCTTCTCTGAGGGTTGAGAGGGTTTGGAACTCCTTGCCACACAGCTGTGGGGGCAGAGCAATTGCATATTTTTAAGGCTGAGATGGATAGATTTTTGATCAAGAAGGGAATCAAGGGTCACAAGGAAAGGGCAGGAAAGTAGGCATGAGGAACGTCAGATCAGTCGTGATTCTACTGAATGGCAGAGCAGACTCGAGGGGCCGAATGGCTTTCTGTTCCTATTTCTTATGATCTGAGAGTTTGTGAAGTATCTTTCTATGTCTGTGAATGTAGCGAATGAGGTTTGTTAAATTGCCAGATTGGAGATTACGTATTTTAGAATATTAATAAATTGGCACCTGATAACAGACAACGAGTGTATGGAGTTTCATTGAGACATTATGTTTACAAATCACTGGGACGGCACTGCTGCCTCACAGCGCCAGGGACCTGGGATCAATTCCCTGGCTTGGGTCACTGTCTGTGTGGAGTTTGCATGTTCTCCCTGTGTCTGCGTGGGTTTCCTCCGGGTGCTCCGGTTTCCTCCCACAGTCTGAAAGACGTGCTGGTTAATTGCGTTGACCAGAACAGGTGCTGGAGTGTGGCAACTAGAGGAATTTCACAGTAAATTCATTGCAGTGTTAATGTAAGCCTTACTTATGACTAATAAATAAACTTAAAAAATTTTAACTTTCACCATTCATGTGGAGCCAGTGACCATGGTATGGTATGATTGAAGAGGGACACATGCACTGTCTAAGGACTGCAGCATGCGACCTTCCCACAGGCTTCCATCTGACGGAGGAAAATATGACAGGATGGACTCAGGGCTATGCAGACCACGTAACAGGACAGGGGTTGCAGCTTTCAGCAGGTTGTTCAATTTTACCTGTGGCAAAGCTCTTCAATGAGTGGCACAATGGCACAGCGCTTGGCGCTGCAGTCTCAATACGCCAGGCACCCGGGTTCAATTCCAGCCTGAGTGACTGTCCGTGTGGAGTTTGCACCTCCTCCCCATGTCTGCATGGGTTTCCTCTGGTTCCTCCCGCTCTCCAAAGATGTGCATGTTAGGTTGATTGGCCATGCTAAGTTGCCCCTTAGTGTCAGGAGGATTAGCAGGGTAAATATGTGGGATAATGAGGATAGGGACTGGGTGAAATTTTTGTCAATGCAGGCTTGATGGGCCAAATGGCCTTCTTCTGCGCTGCAGGCATTCTATGATTCTTCTGTGAAAACTCCTACTGCAACAGAGGGGTTAGTTACCCCACACACTTCTATCTAGCACTGAGGGAGCACCTGGAAAATGACGCACGGCTAGGGTGAAGCAGGCAACCTTCGTATCTTAGAACAAATAAGAAGCAACAAGAGAAAAGGTGCAAGATACACACAATACTTTACATTCGTATTATAGGCCCAATTTTACCAACAATTTGCGCCCGTTTGAGCACAAAATCGTAGTAAAGTCGAGTGTGAGGCCTTTATCGCGATCCGCACCCGAGTTCGCGCAGATCGCTACTTTACCGAGACCCGCGGATGGCAGGGATCCGTTCTGTGCCCAAATCGGGCGCAACAATGATTTGAATACATTTAAGTTGAATGAATCAACTGCCTGCCCAACTCTATCAGCATTTCCCCCTTTACCAGTGCGTTTACCAATCCGGAACTGCGCTTTTAGGCACCTGCTGAATAAAAGTCTGAGTTGGGTGCTCCAGCCTCTGAAGAGCGCGTTCAGTGATTCCAACGGCTCTCTGACTCACATCAGTGGTGGGCGTGGGGGTGGAGGTGGGTCAGATCATTCTCTGGTTGGGGGGGGGAGGAGGAGGAGGCCTGTCAGATGTATCTCTGGCAGGGGGGCTGGCTGTTGTCGAGTGGTGGTGGGGGGGGCTGATCATTGGGGGTGAGGGGGGAGGGGTGATCGTTGTCTGGGGGTGGGGGGGGGCTGATCATTGGGGTTGGGGGGGGAGGGGTGATCGTTGTCTGGGGGTGGGGGGGGAGGGGTGATCGTTGTCTGGGGTGGGGGGGGAGGGGTGATCGTTGCCTGGGGGTGGGGGGGAGGGGTGATCGTTGTCTGGGGGTGGGGGGGAGGGGTGATCGTTGCCTGGGGGTGGGGGGGAGGGGTGATCGTTGTCTGGGGTGGGGGGGAGGGGTGATCGTTGTCTGGGGGTGGGGGGGGGAGGGGTGATCGTTGTCTGGGGGTGGGGGGGGGAGGGGTGATCGTTGCCTGGGGGTGGGGGGGAGGGGTGATCATTGTCTGGGGGTGGGGGGGGAGGGGTGATCGTTGTCTGGGGGTGGGGGGGGAGGGGTGATCGTTGCCTGGGGGTGGGGGGGGGAGGGGTGATCGTTGTCTGGGGGTGGGGGGGGAGGGGTGATCGTTGTCTGGGGGTGGGGGGGGAGGGGTGATCGTTGTCTGGGGGTGGGGGGGGAGGGGTGATCGTTGTCTGGGGGTGGGGGGGAGGGGTGATCGTTGTCTGGGGGTGGGGGGCGAGGGGTGATCGTTGTCTGGGGGTGGGGGGGAGGGGTGATCGTTGTCTGGGGGTGGGGGGGAGGGGTGATCGTTGTCTGCGGGTGGGGGGCGAGGGGTGATCGTTGCCTGGGGGTGGGGGGGGAGGGGTGATCGTTGCCTGGGGGTGGGGGGGAGGGGTGATCGTTGCCTGGGGGTGGGGGGGAGGGGTGATCGTTGTCTGGGGGTGGGGGGGAGGGGTGATCGTTGTCTGGGGGTGGGGGGGAGGGGTGATCGTTGTCTGGGGGTGGGGGGGGAGGGGTGATCGTTGTCTGGGGGTGGGGGGGGAGGGGTGATCGTTGTCTTTTTTTTCAGATTTAGAACTAGTTTTATTGGTTCAACTTCCACCTGAATTCACATTTGAACATATTCAGAGTCAACCTAGAACAGCTGTCTACAATTAAATTATAGTTTATCATCTACACTTTGCAGCACAGTACAAACCCCTGACCTAGTCAGTGCAATTCCAAATACAGTGTATTCCAGTGGCTGAATATAAAAAAAGTACTCAAAAATTCGACACATTGTTATTCTTCAAATAAAAAGGAATGTTACTCTCTCATTTCCCCATCTTCTTTCTGTTCCTCAACTCCTCTGATGTACAGGACATTGTTACACCTTATTAGAACTTTGTCAAGGTGACCCACTAAAGCACCATCAATATATTCTTCTGTGTTCGCCAGCTGCATGTTCATATATCCATCGACTGATACCAAGTAACCCTTGTATCCCATTCCCCATTTTAACTTCACTGTCACCGGTTTGCCAGTTAAGCCATTGAGGAAAGGTTTTGGATTCAATGACAAACTCCCGCGGTGGGGGGAGGGTACAGTGAGCCCTCGGGGTCCGGCTCCTCTATATCTCCCCCCCTCCTTCACCATGCTGGGGCGGGGGGGGAGGGCTGATCATCGTCTGGTGGTGGGGGGTGGAGGAGGCGGTTCAGATGTTCTTCTGGAGGGGTGGGGGAGTGAGGCCAGGCCACTCTCTGGAAGGGGGGGGGGGGTGCCGGTGAGTGAGGCAAATTCGTTGTTGGGGGGGCGATGGGGAGAGTGAGGCCAGATAGTTGTCTTTTGGGGAGGGTGGCGGCAGGAGGGAACCAAGTCAGACGGATCTCTGGGGGGGGGCGGGGGGGGTGGGGGGAGATGGATCTCTGATGGAGGGGAGGGGGGTCTGCTGCCACTCTGTGGGCAATTGGTGGGGGGGAAGGGGGCAGGGGTGGTGATCAGTCTGGGTACTGGGAGAGTGGATAAGGGGGGGGGCAGTGTTGTATATGTGTCCCCCTTATCCACCCCCACCACTACCCATACACATCACTGCCCCCTTATCCACCACTCACTGCCCAGGCCGATTGCCTGCAGAGTGGCAGTGGACCCCCCTACCCCCCACCAGAGATCCATTTGCCCCCCCGAACAGAGATCCATCACTGCCCCCCCGCCCCCCCAGAGAAACATCTTACCTGTCCCCCGCCCCCACCCGAGGTACACCCTTGCTCCCCAGCCGCTATCTCCACTTTCTGCGGCTCAGGAGCGATCTGACAAGGCGCGCTTTCTCCAGTTTTTTTCTAACTGCATATGCGCAGTTCACAGATCCGGTGGTTTCGGCCCACAGCGCAAATTGGACTGGAGATGGCTGAGAGCGTATGGAGAGCGCCTGAAAGCGAATTTCGAAGTCAGATCTGCATTACGCCCAGATCGGTGCTTAGAATGAAAATGGTAAAATCGGGCCCTGTGTGTTATTCTTCAATTCTTTCAGAGTTGTTTTTAATGAAAAGAAAAATTGTTCCTAGGTTTGAATAAGAAATATTAATAAATGCCTTTAGACTTTACAGCTCCGAATTTAAAAGCCGTTCCCACTTTTATTGCTTGGGTGCTGAAATTGCTTTTATTCAATTGAAATTAGAGAACAGTCACTAGATTTAAATATGATGACTCAACTCATTCAGGATATTATGAAAATATTGCTTAGGTGGTTCATAAAGCAAAACATTCTCGTGAATAATAAATGCAGAAGAGAAGGATTTATTTTACTTTGGTGGTTGGTTTGCGAATCAAGATTGTATATTAATGTATAAATAATGTATTTTAAACATTTGTAAGAAATTCATCCTCAGAGACTGATGACCAAATTTTCACTTAAAATAAAAAATAATGTGATCAAGTTTTATCAGTTCATTGAGAAAAATACCACAAAGATATCTTTAAATCTTTAAAATATATCGAGGTTTACTTTAAATAATCAACATTGGAACGGCATTCCAGTAGTTGGGAAACGATAACAAATTCTATCAACTCCAGAAACACTTTGCACACGGGAAATTGCAACTTAAATCAGTAAATTCAAAGATTAGATTAAACTATTCTGAATGGGTGGTCAAAGGCTCAAACTTTCATGGCAAACAATTAAGGACAAAGTCATGCAAAGGTCACTTCAATGACAAACCCCAGGAATCCAGGGATCCCACTTTACAATGGGTGGCCCTTTTATTCAGCTTCACTTCGAGGAAGATAAGTCAAGTTACTTTTGCTAAACTCAACACATGAACATGGGAAAAGAACTGACAACAGAACCAATCTTGTACCGTATAATAGGTTCATAGAATCATCACAGAATCCCTACAGTGCAGAAAGAAGCCAATTGGCCATCAAGGCTGCACCAACAACGATCTCACTAAGACCCTATCCCTGTAACCCACGTATTTACCCTGCTAATCCTCCTGACACTAAGGGTCAATTAAACATGGTCAATCAACCTAACATGCACATCTTTGGACTCTGGGAGCACCCGGAGGAAACCCACACAGATAAGGGGAGAGTGTGCAAACTCCACACAGTCACCAAAGGCTGGAATGGAACCCGGGTCTCTGATGCTGTGAGGCAGCAGTGCTAACCACTGTGCTGCATTGAACAAGTTGATTAGAAAGCCATAGAAAAGGGTGCCAGCAGCCGAACAGAATAGTGTAGGTGTAAAAACTTATGCTCGGAAGGTAAGGATAAATAATAAAACAGTAAGAAGCAAAGTTTGAAAGCGTGTATTCTATATTAATCAACTGTAAAGATAAATTAAAGGCAAAATATTTTACAGCTTACCAAGAATAGCATTAGTTATTATATTCATCCTGTGTCAGTATAGATTCTAATTTGTATTAATCATTCCAACATTAAAATGTGGATGAGAATGGATGAGAAAAAACATTCACTTATACAGGTGCATTGTCAAGAGATTTTATGGTAAATGCAGTTTAATTTTCTTACAATTTAATAAGATTTAATGAACTCCGAGAATTTCCCTTACAGCAATCTCTGTGGTATGGATTCCCTGATCTCTGAGATCGATAGGCTCAGTGCAGTCCCAGATCATTGCCAACATGCAATCAATAGCTAATACTGTAGCAACGGGAATACGGCAAAAATGAACACCCCAGCACAAAGGGTGGTGCAGACAACATGTAACAGCAGTGGGAGATGCTGGATTACAGCCACCATCGTGAGCTGCAAGCTTCATTAGAGTAGACTTCATTGTAATCTGCCTCACCAGAGCAGAGCACAGAAGCTCCAACTGACTTTTGCTCACAATTGTGGGATCCACAGAAAACTGGGACTATTCCGATGTGCTGAGGCACTTCAGGCAATTTACTTTCAATGGATTTAAATTTCATCAATTTTACCTTGGGCACTATTTTTTTGTCACACAGCCAGCCTGAAAAAAAATCCTTCTTAACATTTGCATGTCAATAAATTGCAAAAATAAGTAGCTTGATCAAACTGTATTTGGTTTTAAATGTGAACTTCACATTTTAATAGTCGACAAATATATTTATTGCTGTACGATTTTTGAACAGGCTTTGGATTATAGATTGGAGACCAACAGTTTGCTGAAATAACCATAGCCTCTTTCACATAGGAAATGCATGAGGTAAAACAGACCTTTCCTGAGATCTTATTCTAACATCCATAGATTTACAGGTCTAATATCCATACATTTACAGAATCCTTACAGTGCAGAAGAAGGCCATTCAGCCCATTGAGTCTGAACTGACAACAATCCCACCCAGGCCCTAGCCCTGTAATCTCACGTATTTACCCTGCTAATCCTCCTCACACTAAGGGGCAATTTAGCACAGCCAATCAACGTAATCTGCACATTTTTGGAGTGCGGTAGGAAGCCTGAGCACCCGGAGGAAACCCATGCATACACAGGCAGGACATACAAACTCCAATAAGACAGTCTCCCAAAGTGGAAATTGAAACTGGGTCTCGGGCGCTGTGAGGCAGCAGTTCTAACCACTATGCCACCCACTACTCGATATTATATATGAGGTATCATGTTGTCTGACTGACTCATTTCACAACATTAGAGAAACGTGAATTCAGTCGAACAAGATTAGTTTTTCCATATGGTTTGCATTTGTTTTGAAATATGATAATAAGATTAATTGAGAGCTGCATTAGAAACACTTAAATGTTCAAGCCAGTGTCTTATGAACACATGCTTAAATGATACATCTTTGCTGAATTTTGAACTGCTGAAGAGTTGGTGATAACTCTTGAGATTTTTGGCTTCCAACTGCGTGGAGGTATAAAGGCGCAATAATCAAGGGTTGAAGTTCTGAAGAACAAAGGGACCTTAGTGTGTTTGTCCATAGATCTCTGAAGGCTGAAAGGCAGGTTAAAAGCGTGGTGAAAAAGGCATACGGCACACTTGCCTTTATCAATCGGGGTATAGATTACAAAAGCAGAGAAGTCATAATGGAGTATTGTAGAACTTTGGTGAGGCCAGCTAGAGGACTGTGCGCAATTCTGGTCGCCACATTACAGGAAAGACACGAATGCACTGGAGGGGGTGCAGAGAACATTTACCAGGATACGATCTGGGATGGAACATTTAAGTTATGAAGACAGGTTAGATAGACTTGGGTTGTTTTCATTAGAGCAGAGAAGACTGAGGGACGACCCGATTGAGGTGTTCAAGATTATGAGGGGTGTGGGCAGGGTGCATAGGGAGCAGCTGTTCCCTTTTAATTGAAGGGTCAGTTACGAGGCGACACAAATTAAAAGTGAGGGGTGGGAGGTTTAGGGAGGATTTGACTGTTTAGGGACACTTTTACTCAGAGGGTAATGATGGTTTGGGATGCACTAACTGGGAAGGTGGTGGAGGTGGGATGCCTCACATTCTTTATAAAGTACCTGGATGAGTACTTGGCATGCCATAACATTCGAGGCTATGGGACAAATACTGGCAAGTGGGATTAGGTGGGCAAGTCAGGGCATTTCATGAGTTGGTGCAGACTTGATAGGCCAAAGAGTCTGTTTTGCACTGTCGTATTCTGTGATTCAGCGCTCCTCAGGAGGAATGATGAATTAATTGTGATTGAGGAACACACCTTGTGGAAAGAAGACCAATTGATAAAGAAGCATTGTGCAGGTAATTGACCTAATGATCAACATGTGGTGATACGTCATGCAGACGGGGCACTACATGTTCAACTGACTAATGAACAATATCTGTCCCTACAGGAAGTACTCACTGATTCAAGAACACCAGGAAGAAGAGGTCATCAACCAACTACAAAATAGTCTGAGGAGACCTGATGCCTAAGCGTGGCAGGAGAAAAGAATCAATAAAACAAAACCGCATAATTCTGTGAAAGGTCTTGATCAGTGACTGATAGCAAACTCAATTTATGTCTATTTTCTTTGTAGAGCAACAATATTCCTGATTCAGAGAACAGGCTAACTGTTTTATTGTCTGCTATACTGCATTCTTAATCATGATCAAGCATATCATTCCTGTTTAAAAAGAAACAGTATCAAATCTGAAACAATGTATGTCTTGGTCAGTATTTTATGCCCAGTGTTTGTTAATGGCCATGGTGTTGGCCTTGTCCAGTGCTCCAGATGTTTTGAAATCTGCGCGGAAGATCCCTGCTGACAGTTAACTGTAATCATGTGGCACGGTGGCATAATGGTTAGCACTACTGCCTCACAGTATCGGGGATGTTCAATTCCATCCTCGGGTCACTGCCTGAATGAAGTTTACATGTTCTTCCCATGTCTGCATGGGTTTCCTCCAGGTGCTCTGGTCTCCTCCCAAAGTCAAAAGATGTGCAGGGTAGGTTGATCGGTAATGCTAAACTGCCTCTTTAGGTCAGGGAGATTAGTGGGGTAAATATGAGGAGTTATGAGGATAGGACCTGGGTGGTATTGTCATCGCTGCAGGCTCAATCAGCCAAATGGCCTCCTTCTGCACTGTATGGGGGCTTCTATGATTCAATGATCTTACCTCAGTTATAGGATCTGCTTATTTCCCCAATCCTATAAATCAAACTCTAGTGCTCCCTTCCTCGGGAATCAGTTTCTTACATTAAACTTGGCATGCTCCAAACTATGCAGAGAAGGGAAGGGTCTGGGAGGGTAACGTGGGGTTACGGGGATAGGGCCTGAGTGGAATTGTTGTCTGTGCAGACACGGTGAGCTGAATGGCATCCTTCTGCACTCTAGATTCTATGAAATTCTATCTATGTTTTCAGTCTTTGATGACAAAGAGTTCCTCTCCAAGAGCTGCTGGCCAATCAAATGGCTGACAGTTCTTCAGTCCCAACTGTGCCCAAGGGTCCATAGTCACCAGTGGGACTGCAGGAGGTTCGAGAGCAGCAGCAGAATTGGAAGCCCCTGAAGACAGCTGAGTGGGGGGCCGGCTCACCAAGGTTGGTCAGGCACGTACTGGTGATGTGGACAGGGTTGGTTTGGAGACTGGCAACTGTTTCAGTGTAAGCTGCCCTTGCTGCTGCTGGGGTCCTCTGTGGAGCACATGTGGTGCCCATTCAGGATGGCTACTATGGTAATGTGGACCATGTAATGTGGACCACCTTGCCATCTCCATTTCTGGTATTCTACCAATGGGGGCAGGATAAGTTCCTTGTGATCTTAATTGGACACTTTGTTTGGCCGGGGTGGGAAGGTTGTCCTCAAACTTCTCCGTCACTGACTTCATGAGGGAAGGGGAGGGGAAAGCAACAGGTTCAGGATAGAATGTTTATTGAAACCTATTCCCTGCCCAGCCTCCCAGGGTTTGTTGGCTTTTACCAATATGGGCAATAAATGCTGGCCTGGCCAGCGATGCCCGTATCCCGTTAATTGATTTAAAAAATGCAGAATGAGCACATTTGCAACTGGGTGAAATGTACTCCATGTATGTGACAATTCAGTTTGTTCTAAAATTAGGCGAATCATCAAACAGAACAGAAATTGTGAGTGAATTTCTGCATTGCAGAGGCAAGCAGATTATCACTAACTGCACTGCCAAATAACTTGGCCAGCACAGGCAAGGTAGCATTGTTTGATGTATCTCACTTTTCCATCCTATAATTTAGTGCAGATCCATACGCACCTGATCAATATCAAACTCAGCGTACATCCGCAGGCTTTTTGATCAATATGACACCCACAGCAATACCCAGACCACATGTGTAGGCTTGCAATCAATACCATACCCAGTGGACATATGGAAGCGTTCAATCAACAGCTCACTCAGTATACATTTGCAGACTCCATAATCACAATTACACACAATAAACATATATTTCTGTAAGCTTGTAAGCATACACTTGATGCATATTTTCAGTCTTCAGAATCAATATCAGACTGTGAAGCTGTAAACTGATACAACCGGTGGAAAGAAAATGCTGGATAAAGCATCCTTGATATTATTGTTGTGGCTGTTAGTAAATATCACCATTGCAACTATCCCTTTCCATATTTATTCATGGGGTTTTGGGCATTACCTTTCCCCAACTGCCCTTGAGAAGGTGGTGGTGAGCCAATATGACAGTGTGTCCTGTTTGCCCATTTCATTGAGCAGTTACACATCATTCATACAGCTGTGGGTCTGAAATCACACAAAGGCCAGAGCAGGTGAGGAGGGCAGATTTCTCTCCTAAAGGACATTATTAAACCACATGGTTTTTTTTATCCAATACTGTTAACGATCACCAGACTAACTTTTCATTCCAGATTTATTTGATGAATTGAATTTCAATTCCTCAGCTACTGAGCAGGATTCCTGGCTAGGATTCTTGCCTCTGAATCATTGGTCAAGGCATCTGCATTATTCATCTAGTAACATAATGTCTATTTTACCAAGTGCCTTTCCTATTAACCAATGGAAGTGGGTAACCTCAGAAAATTAATTAAGCATAATTAAGGAGACAACGTACCCTGGACATTCTCTCTTCCAGCTTCTTCTGTTGGGAAAAAGATATAAAAGTCTGAGGTCGCGTATCAACCAACTCAAGAACAGCTTCTTCCCTGCTGCCGTCAGGGTTTTGAATGGACCTACCTCGCACTAAGTTGATCTTTCTCTACACCCTAGCTATGACTAAAATACTACATTCTGCACTCTCTTCTTTCTTCTCTATGAACAGTATGCTTTGTCGGTATAGCGTGTAAGAAACAATACTTATGTTAGAATACAGTAAAAAGTGACAATAATAACTCAAATCAAATAAATTGTTGCATAAAAAGAATATGAGCAGGCCACATACATTTGAGTCTTTTTTTTGCTGATGGTGCAGACTGAAGTTTTGTTTACTCCTAACTTCCTCTCTCCTTGTAATGGTTTTCTTGGACCATAGCTCAATGTGACTACAAAGTTAATTCACCTACTCCCAAGTTTCTCCCTGTTGTTTGGACATCAGCTGCAAGAAGGTGCATGATATTTGACCACTCTTTCCGACTCCTTTGCCCTTAATGGGAAGCTGGCTGCTTGGCACTTGCACACAGTAGCGCAGAGGATATCAACAATTCAGTAGCTTGTGGGAATGAACCTAATTCTCACTTCTGTAAGGCACTGTGGCTTTTAAGTCGACCATACATGCCGCCTATCAAGACGTTAATTCTGAAACGTTGTGGCATTGAAAGCCATTCACAGAATACATTTACAAAGGTACTTAGATATTTGATTTTTGGATAAAACATTGGGAATGAAACAAAAATGATCTATCTTCAAAACTGTTGAGCTCTTCCAGCTAATTTCTGGTCTCCAACGTCAAAAGGCACTTTTCTAGGTTATCAAGCACATTTTTTTCCAAACAGCAACTTATTTTATTGCTCCCTAATGGCTGGGTCAGTGCCCCCCTCACCCCACCCCCAGGCTTAAAAAAAACTGGGAAAATGACAACACTGAAATTGCTCAAAGTCAGCAAGTTGTGACATTCGCATTGTGCCATTCACTGATATCCCTGGTGGTAAGTGGGATGAGGTGCACTTATTTGTATCTGTATCATTATTCATTCAGTTAAGTAGAATATCATTCTACAATGAAGCAACATTTCCAAGCAATTGCTGAGTGATTTGAAAATAGCTTAGGTATAGATTTGGACAAAAATACATTGCAATATGAATTTATTTTTATTACATTGTTATAATGGCATTTTGAAAGTTAAATCAAATTCCTGACAAATGCTCTTTCTAGATGAGCAAAGAACAGATATCTGACTATATCTCATCACTGAGTTACAGCGGAGCCAATTTGGAACATGAACCAAATAATCGTAGACAAGTATATGCAAATGAAACAGGCAAAGTTATTTATCTATCTAATTAATATTTTGTAGCTACTGACAGAATTTAATTCAAAAATTCAGGCGATCCATTTGAAAGTTCTGAAGAACTTCAATCTGATATAATTCTCATGCATAAGATTGTAGAATGCTAAAGAGGTAACATTTACTCATGCTTTCCCTTTTCTCCCTTTCTTTCTGAATTCCTGTCCCTCCAGTGCCTTACATTATTTCTCTCTCAAAATGTTAGAGTCTTTCTGAGTTCTCCATCAATGTCATTCTTGTGGTCAACTAACAAAGCAGGAGCACCCATTGATTTCCTCCTATATTTCAGGATGTATTAAATGGTCTCCGTTGGGTAAATGATCATGTAGAGAATTTGAGAATGAGCATATGATGTAGTACCAACCTGTTCTCCAGCCAGATTGCTCCCTCCATACATTCTGGTGTCTCACTCTCTAAGAAGTCTTCTGTTCTTCCAGAAAATATAGCTACTGCCCATTTGGTTTTCTGGGACTTAATTTGTAAGGAGTTAGCAAAATTGTTGCATTACCCATCAAAAAGGGACTATTTTTACAGGAGCAATCAGTTAAAAAGCTTTCTTAAGTTTCAACAATTAAATTTTCTGTAAACGACTTCAAATTTGTCCAGTCTTTCTCCATGTTTATTTATTCGACAGCCGGAAAATAAGGGAGTTTCCAAAATAACTTCACATTGATTTTAGCTTCAGTTGTTGAAAAATCTTATGATAGAACTGAGATCCAGTAGAATACGGGAATCTAAATCGCTGTGTCAATTTCAAATTCAGAAAAAAAAATTGAAATTCTGGACTAGGCTTCAGAATATGACTATCAGTTCTATTTATTAGTACAAATATTAGCTAATCCAGTACTAGCGATACACACACTGCAAATTGCTACATTAAAAGTTATACCTCCCCTTTATTTCCCAGAAAGGTGGAATCCTTGTTTTGCACTACACTTTCAATCACACACTGCTCAAAGAACCTGCAATGTTCAATCTGCAATAACCCCAGCAACAGTGTCCGCCACATGCATTTCTGTTCTTAAATATCTTTAAAATATGGCATACTTTGCAAATACAATTATTGCAGCCATTTAAAGATAAAATGTGGACAATGGAATTTTCCAACCTTTCCATATGCATGTATAATAGCCACGCCACAAAATGCCACATCTGCTTAAGGTTGCTGATTGTCCTAAAGCAATTGGAATTGGAACAGCAACAATATCATATTCTTAGGACATGCAGAAGTAATTAATCACCAATGATTTTTTTTCAAAATGTAGTCACTGTTGTTGTGCAGGAAAATGGAGCAACCAATGCAGTCATACGTCCAACAAACAGTAAACTCAATAAATGACCACCAAATTTACTTCTGGCTATGTTATAGCCATAGTTCCAGAAAAATGGTCTGTTCTTCAAACAATGCAATGGTGTCAGCCTGAACTTTGCTGAATGGCCCTTCTGAATCATAACACCCCAAGCAATATAACACCCAACACTATCAGCAATATAACATTCCTTCAGTACTACACTGAAGCACTAGCCTAGGGTTACATGCTGAAATCTGCATTGAGGCTTGAACCCAGTTCTGACCATAAGTTACTGGCTTAGATGAGAGTGCTATTCACTAAGGCAATAAAGAATGGACCTTAGTAGATTGTAATGTTTCTTCTGTTATTTGTACATTTACTGCATTTAAATGTATGCAAGTGGTGGGCATTAACCGAGCATTCACTTTAGGCCATGTAAATTGACACAGAGTAAGGCTGGGATTCTCCCAAAAAAATTTCAAGCCTGAAACCCTACCCAGAATGGAAATCTTTGTCAGCCTCAGGTGGGATTTTACGACCTCCTGTCCAATGTGTTGAATTCATGTGAAAACTGGAACTAATCACGCAGTTTTTTCAGTGGGAGTTTGAAAATGAATCTCTGACACTCTGTGCCCGGCAGAATGCACTCACCCGGCAGAATCCACTCGCATGAGTCGACTGAAAAGCTGGGGGGGCAAGGTCTATTCCCGCTGGAGAGGCGCCGAGCATAGCACTAAGCGGGCCACTGTGCATGTGCAGATCTGTCAGCTTTGAGATCATCACATGTACCAAAGCCCCTGTCTGCCAGCCTCCCAATTGCTGGCCAGCCCCGCAACCCCACTGGCACACAAAGACCCCCATAGCCCGATCGCTAGCCCCCTGAACATTCCCAGGTCAGCCCCGACAACTCCCCAACCCACCCGATCTCCAGCACCCTCCCCCTGATCCCCCCTCCCACTGGCAGTCCCAACCTCTCCCACTCCCCCTGCAGTGCTGACCCCGCCCTACCCTAGCAGCCACTGTAGGTCTTGGGATCCTAAGGACAAGGGGCAAGTTTGGATAGGTGAGGGCACTTTTCTTTGGAACAGAGGCGGCTCAGGGGAGATTTAATTGAGGTGTATAAAATTATGAAATGCTTGATAGGAGTGGAATTTCCCTTAGCAAAAAATACAGGGGCGTAGGCTTAATGTAAAGATCAATCCACATAATCTGCACATCTTTGAAGTGTGGGAAGAAACCAGAGCACCCAGAGGACAGGACGAGAAAGTGCAAACTCCACGCAGACAGTCACCCAAGGCCGGAATCAAACCTGAATCCCTGGAGCTGTGAGGCAACAGTGCTAACCACTGTGCCACCATGCTGCCCCCTGCCACCATGCTGTTAATGATGGAGGCAGATCCTGATAGGGCATCATGCTCAAACTCTCCTCTCAACTGGTGATCGAATTGCTTGGAAACATTGGTAAATAAATATGAACTTCTCTGAAACGATGCACAGAATACATTTCATAGAAAGCTTTTTGTGAGAGATGTTTATTCCAGTTGCAATTGTATGCATTAAAAAACACAGAGCACATGATTACACAGCAGGAAGATGATCAGCCAACAACCAAATGGTATTTATTACAATGCCTGTTTATGGGATGGAGAGTCACTTTTCGTTGCTTGTTGAGGTTTGTATTATTATATCCCTAGTTGCTCAATTGCTCAGCTTGTACAATGAAAAATTCCAACACTTTACCTGAAGTTCTGTTCATATCTTTTAATCGCCTGTTTGTGAGACAGATTTGCACCAAGTTCCTTTAGGAATGGAAGGTGCATCCCAGTAGCACAGATCCACAACCGATTTTTAAATGAGCTGTGATGACTTCCATTCAACATAAAGCCTTGTAGCATGCTGGGTGAATATATGCAGAAACAAAAATGTCCAGATTATGCTAGAATTGTATAAGACACTAGCTGGACTACAGCTAGAGTTACTGTGTACAGTCTGATCACCACATTACAGGAAAGATGTGATCCCAGCAGCGAGGGTAACAGGAGTTGCCAAGAGTGAGTAATTTTAGCTAGGAGCAAAGTTTGGATAAGCGAGGGCACTTTTCTTTGGAACAGAGGAGGCTCAGGGGAGATTTAATTGAGGTGTATAAAATTATGAAATGCTTGATAGGAGTGGAATAGAGAGACCAATTTCCTTTAGCAAAAAATACAGGGGTGCAGACTTAATGTAGTGGCTTGAAAGGGATCTGAGGAGAAACATTTTCACCCAGAGAGTGGCGGGAGTCAGGAACTTACTGCCTGTAAAGGTGGTAGTGGCATAAACCCTCATCACATTTACAAAGACTTAGATGTGCACTTGAAGTATTGTAGCCTAGAAGGTTCCACACTGAGGGATTAACTGAAATGGGAGATTCTCCGGTCTCCCAGCCATGTGTTTCTTGGCAAAAGAAGGCGGCATGCTGTTCACTGGTGGTAGGATTCTCTGCTCCTGCCGCACTCAATAGAATTTCTGATCGAAGCCATCCCATGCCACTGGGAAACCCCTGGGCAAGGCTGCGCTACCGGCAGGACTGGAGAATCCAAGCACCAGTGAATGGCCAGAGAATCCCACCCAATATCTCTTTTTTCATTAGAGGGCAATTGATTTCTGTGATTGAATCATTGGTCTGTGATAAGTCAGCTAGCTTTAGCTGGGGTAGAAGCTGAAGGGCTACAATCATCTCCAGTATCTCTGTGATAAGGAGAAGGAAATAAATCAACTGGATTGGGTGACTACACTGCCAAACATCACTGTTCTGTCTCTAAGCTTGATGCTGATCTCTCTTGTGCCTCATCACTTCAATATTCCATCCATTTCCAAATCTGTCCTTTTCACTTTTGATCTTATAAATAGTCTCAGAAAGCTTGATGCAAGATTCAGTAACAATATCTCATCCTCTCCCTGGGTTCTTTACACTCCTTTGGTTTGAACACTGACTTTAATAACTTCAGACCTTAAGTACCTTCTTACATTTTATTGCCCATTCCTATCATCCACCTTCCACTTAACTTCATTCCAATCTGGAAGAGTTTTATGTGTATCTTTCCCTTTGCCTTCTCAACATCTTACCCGACAGTTTCTTCTATTACCTTTTATTCTTTCAAATGTCTTTTCCTTGGGTCACTAAGATTGTCTTTGTACATTATCCACCAATCTTCACCTCTCTCGGCATCATCAAGAAAGCTCTTCACTGGTCATTAAACTGCCTCTCTTTGTCACAGTCATTCGCTCCCTTCATTTTTTTTTGAGTTTTCTTATCTAGTTCTGGAGAAGACACTGACACTTTCACCCGTCTTTTCTCTTTTCAGAAGTGCACGCAGCCTCTGTTTTATTTCACATTTCCAACCAGTGTTTTCACGTGGCACGAACAAGGGAAGTCCAAATGTAAGGCTTATAATTATAAGGCAATGATCACAAGCATATCAAGTAGTAATTCAGGGCAGAACACTTAGGTACCTGGAACACAGAGCTAGCTGATGCACGGAGTGTTTAAAGTTTACATTTATTTAATAGTGCCATCAGTAAACCAGAACTTATTTACTGTTCAACCAAAAACCGCATTCTGACAGAACAAACAGTAACGGCAGATATTTCACACATTAGGGCAGTTCTGAATGTTTTAAGTTTATTTATTAGTGTCACAAGCAGGCTTACATTAACACTGCAATGAAGTTACTGCAAAAATCCCCTAAACGCCACACTCTGGCACCTATTCGTGTATACTGAGGGAGAATTTAGTATAGCCACTGCACCTAACCAGCACATCTTTCAGACTGTGGGAGGAAAGTGGAGCACCCAGAGGAAACCCACACAGACATGAGGAGAACCTACAGACTCTGTACAGACAGTGACCCAAGCTGGGAATTAAACCCAGGTCCCTGGCGCTGTGATGTAGCAGTGCTTACCACTGTGCCACCCGAATGATTAGAAGGGAAAATTAAGTGAATTAAAGTTTAAGTTTATTTATTAATTACAAGTAGGCTTACATTAACACTGCAATGAAGTTAGTGTGAAAATCCCTTAGTTGCCACACTCTGGCACCCGTTCAGGTACACTGAAGAAGAATTTATTATGGCCAATTCACCTAATCTGCATAAATTTGGACTGTGGGAGGAAACTGGAGCGCCTGGAGAAGCCCATGCAGACACAGGGAGAATGTGCAAACTCCACACAGACAGTGACCCAAGCCAGGAATCGAACTGGGATCCCTGACGCTGTGAGGCATCAGCCATGATCTTATTGAATGGCGGGGCAGGCTCGAAGGGCTAGATGGCCTACTCCTGCTCCTATTTCTTATGTTCTTATGTAAATACTGTGCCACTGGAAACCACATGAAGGAGAAAAGATTAGAAGGATATACAGATGAGATTAGATGAAGTATGGTCGGCAAAGGCTCCAGTGGAGCGTAAACACTGGTTGAATTGTCTGTTTCTGTGACTGCGGTTCGAAGTAATATTTAATTTGCACTTTCTTCTCTGTTTTACACCCAGCGTGAATCTGCATTATTCAGAGAGGAGCAATAAAAACACATAATGGACTCACCATGCATTGTGAATTGTAATTGTTTCCGTTCCCTTCTCTTATCTACAACATACTTAATTCCCCACACACATTGGATATTTCTCCTTTGGCAAGCACCATACTAAAACATGCAGTCAGGCCTGCAGTTGCACCCTTTGTAACTGCAGATCCTCTATCGTAGGCCTTCCCAAATTGTAAGCTGTGACACCCCACTCAGTGGGGTCCTGCGATGAGATTTTAAGGGGGTCACAAGCTCCAAGGTAGCAACAGCTGCCATGGGGCCTGGCCTGAATGCTAACAGTTGCAAAAGCCCCTTTAAACTCTTGCGTTTCTTTCCGACGTTGGACATGGTTAAGGCCTGATTACTGCTGCTGCAAAAAAGCCTGTGAAAAGGTAGGTGTTTATTGCAGTTAAAACACTTCCTACCATGCTCAAATGATGTCCCCCTGAACCCAGTCCCCCACCCCCCTGTTTACCAACTCTCATATCCACAAAGTTTTCATTCTGGAGTCATGCAATGCCTGGGACATTACAATGGGATCAAACCAAGGAAGGTTTTAGGGCCTGCTGGCCCATTGTATCACCACTGATGCTAAGTCACGTGTTCATTTTTAAATCTGAGTTTCACAGATTTTTGTGAACCAAAGGTACTGAGGGATCTGGAGTGAAGGCAGATTTATGAGTTAGGCTCACAGATCCACTACGATCTTGCTGCTTCATGGGGATAAACAGTCCCATCCTTTTCCTGGGGTGTTTGGAGCATTGTCAACACAGCCCTGTGAATTAAGCTTTTCCAGGAACGTACATAAAGATTTGATGGGGTGGAATAAAAATCTCTGCTTATAACTTCAAAAAACAGACTGTGCGCTTGAACCTCATGTTACATTTACAGAGTAAAGTTCAATTTCCATTCTCTTGTATCTCTTTGCGTCTTCATCTACCTCTCTCTGGGCGTTCCGCTCCCATCTGGGTGGTCACTTCCCCCTCTACGTCTCCTTTTTTGACCACGCTTTCCTTCTGTACCCCTTCCTCTTTCTTACTCTCCATCAGCACATAAGAAACAGATATCGGTCGAATGGCCTGTCAGCCCACTCTCTATTATGGTTAAAAAGACAGCTGCTGAGCTACTTGTTTAGCCAACAGTCCTCCAGTCTCTGCAGCACCAGCACTGCACTGGACAGAAGTGGAAGTTCAGGAGGACTTTGAAGCCGAAGGTAAGTTCAAGGAGTCGCAGGGCAGAGAATCATAGAATCCTTACAGTACAGAAGGAGGCCATTCGGCACATCATGTCTGCACTGACCACAATTCCACCCAGGCCCCACTCCTGCAACCCCAAGCATTTACCTTGCTAATCCCCCTGACACTAGGGTCAATGTATCATGGCCAATCAACTTAACCCGCACATCTTTGGACTGTGGGAGGAAACCGGAACACCCGGAGGAAACCCATGCAGACACGGGGAGAATATGCAAACTCCACACAGATAGTGACCCGAGGCTGGAATTCAACCCGGGTCTTTAGTGCTGTGAGGCAGCAATGCTAACCACTGTATCACCGTGCCGCCCCAAGAGGGTAGGGAAGGCCGGTGGCCAGTCAAAGGGGGTAATTGGGGTCTCAGAAGAGTGGCTGGTGGACATCAGAGGGGGCTGGACACCTGGAGACTTCTTGACTGTGAGGAGAGAGCAATTTCAGATAGGGACTGCTAGTGCAGTCAATCCCCTCCATCAACCCGCTCACCCAGGATGTAATTGTGTTCTTTTCTGTCCTACCCCATGGACATTCATTCCTCCAGCCAGCCTGAAAATTGAGGCTTGGTCGGAAATTGGGTAAGGGCAGGCTTCCTGTCTGAGGCCTTGCTCGCCTCAATGTAAAATTGTTTTGTTGTTGGGGTGGGTGAAAAGCCAGAGGGAATCTCATCCCTTCAATTTCACACTTTCCCAATCCATCAGCCCCACCTCACCGAAATACCACCAGTGGGGGAAAGTAAAATTCGGACCTTGGGATCCTGGGCTTCATAAAAATAAAAAATAGGAATGTGTCATGTACCATTGTACAGCATTGGCCCACCTCATCTGGAGTATGGTGTCCTATTCTGGCAGTGCACTTTAGGAAGGATGAAAGAAGAGGAATGCAGAAAAGAGTTTAGAGAATCGTTCCAGGGATTAAAAGCCTGGATTGCCCACCTGAACAGTAAAAAATTGCAGAGCTAGAGAGAAAGGGTGGGGAGTGGGACAAGTTAAATTGCTCATGCAGGGAGCTGGCACAAGCTTGATGGTCTGAATGGCCTCCTTTGCTGTAAACATGCTATGATTCCATGCTCACCAATGTATCCTGAAGAACAGTTGCTTTGCTTTGACTTTTTGAACTAGATCTACCTTCTAACTGACGTCACAATACACACACTAATACTCTGGAAATGCTACAGGGCAAATACATCAAAATAGGAAAGCTGAAGGGTTAACTGTGGCTATTGTTCAGTAGGCCTTTGGAAAGATCCCAGATGAATCAAAAGCAGCAGCTTGACTCTGGTAGTTCTGTGGGTGCTGACATAGAATGTGTCAGCAAATGTGGTGCTGTCAAAACTGCCAAGGAAATCTTCGTTTTGCATAATGAAATTACCAGGGCAAGTCTGCAAACCATAATTTTTAAAAGCGTGTTGTGACAGAAAAAAACTCTGCAAGCTGAAAAAAAAGTAATCAAAGTATGGTACCGCTCAAAACCAGTGATCTGATATAAACAATAGAACTCCTTATTGCAGATGAAGGCATTCATCCAGAAATACCCAATCTTGGAGAACGTTATCCTAATACACATTTTGTGAGATTTGAAGGCTTAAAACTTTTACCTTTCATAGGATCTTATCTTTCCCCATCAATGTTCCACAAAATGGTACATTTATTTCACTTTGTTATTGATTCCCCTCCGTCATCCAGTTTTCTGCAGTGTGTGTTGGCAGCACAGCGGCACAGTGGTTAGCATTACAGCCTCACAGCGTCAGGGACCCAGGTTCGATTCCCGGCTTGGGTCACTGTCCGTGTGGAGTCTGTATATTGTCTGCTTGGGTTTCCTCCCACACTCCAAAGATGTGCAGATTAGGTTGATTGGCCATGCAATTTCCCCTTAAGGTCAGGGAGATTAGTAGGGTAAAAATGTGAGATTACAAGGATAGGGCCTGGGTGGGAATGTTGCAGGTGCAGGCTTGATGGGCCAAATGGCCTCCTTCTGCACTATAGGGATTCTATGATCTTCTTACTTCTCCAATTCTGCAGATCAAACTCTCGTGCTCCCTTCCTCCTTCTGGGGAATCAGTTCCTTACATTAAACTTGGCAATGCTCCAAACTACGCAGTAGAGGGAGGGCTCTGGGAGGGGAAAGTGGGGCTTCAGGGGGAAAGGAGCAGAAAGATATGGAAGATGAAAGAGCGATTTGGACGGGAATGAATGAGGTTGCAAACCCAGAAGGAAAAAGCCAATATCCTTATTTCCCCATTTTACAGGTGGTCCATTTGAAAGACTACAACGCCAGTTCAGACCAGTATTCTTATTTCCATGTTTTACTGCTTTTCCCTTCTGGGAAGTAAAAAAATCTTTGTACATGTCCGACATTTGTACGAAGATATTCTTCAGGTATGTTGAAACAGTACACTACCTCTTGTATAAATTTTTTTCAATAAGTTTGTGGATTGCAATATGAGTATCTAAAGAAGGTTGCACAGTTTAAATGATTTATCACAACTTTCAATCCCTGCCTGCCTGAATTAACAAAATAGGGCTGAATCACTGGATGGAGGAAAGATAAATAGGCGAAAGCAGACAAGTGTTTTCGCACCATGTATGTGCAAACAATCCCTAGGCAGCCAGCTTGGAACAATGTAAGGTTTTGAAGATGTCTCAGTTCTCTCTATGCCCTTCTATCTGTGAAAGGAGAGCCAGAATGTAAATTAAATGAATTTCTAGCCCAAATATTCCAAGGATTCCACACTTTGGTGATGTTGGGGCCTGGAATCCAGACATCCTGCCCATGTGGCCTGCACCCACCATTTTTGCTGGGGCGGCGAAGTTGATTACAGAAATGGGGGTGGGTATCTCCAGTTCATGGCGACAGTTGAACATTTGAAAATGCAACTGCCTTCAAATTTTGGTCACCCAAGTTTTGGAAACACAACGAGTGGACTTTAGACATTTGAAGGAAAGATCTAAACCTGCCGGTATTGTTCGGGACGTAAGATGCCCTTAGGAGATGTCAGTACACCTTTGGGATTGTTTAAAGTAGACATGAATGAGTGTAAAAAAGTGGATAAGATCTTTGGAACTGTCAAGTCATTTAAATACCCTGCCTTTTAACTTTTGAAAAATATCAGCCAGCCTGAAGTTGAAAAAGAATTGCGCTTGTAATTCCAATAGTTTCTTGTTGAGATAAGCCTGAGGCTTACCTTGAAAGGATTGATGCTCCTTGACTTCCACAACCTATCATTATCATAGTGGGGCTTGGAAGCTCACAGTTTTGATCAAAAGCTCAGAGGGATTAGCTGTCTTTAATTGGGGGGAGGGCTACTTATACAAATGTTCAATTTTAAGGAGTTAAATACTTGAAGGAAATGTTTGTTTTTATAAATGAATAAGTACTTGAAGTGACCTTAAGTATATTAATTGGACATTTATCAATGATGTTCTTTCCTGACATAGTGAAATCTCTAATAGATTTTTTTTTACTTCATCTCATCATGGCTCCTGAGGTCTGCCACTGATGGATACTGGATGACATGAATGGAATAAGGACAAATGCAAGTGAGCGGGGCATAGGTTGGCATGAGTTGGCACAAAGTTGGTAAGGGTGTATGGAGTAGAGGAGCATTGGTCAGCATAGAAGGTTTGAGGGGCCATCAGGAGTTGGCAGGGAGATGTCGGTTGGCATGGAGTGTATGAGGAATCATGGAGGGAGTGGTTGGAGGCTTGAGATAACATGAGGTGGCAATGACAGAGCATGAGGAGTGTGCGGATAATGAGAGGTTAAGGGCCTGAGATCTGATTTTGGGTTAACAGTTTTTATCACAATTGAGACAAAGGGTGAAATCTTTCCGTCCTGCCTGCCACATGAATTATAGTGGGTGGGACAGGAACATGCACAAATCCATTGACATCAGGTGGGATTTTCCAAAACATGCACAAATCCACCGACATCAGATGGGACTTTCCAGTCTTGGGGGTGAATGCGGCCAGAAAATCCCATCTAAACTTCCAGAGCACTGAGATGGGCCCTTTACCCAGCCTATCGAGGTACCTGGTAGTCCCTGTGGGTACCTCTGCAATTTCCGAGGTGGTGGGTGGAACTGTAGTTAGTATTCTGTTGTAGGAAAGTTTGTCTGCACGTTCCAAATAACTGCACTTGTTTTACTTTTCAGACACATTATTCGTCCTCACAAAAGATTAACACAAGTTCAGTTGGACCCTCCCCCCATTTTATCTGAGGTATGCTAAGCAGAAAATACATATAGAAGTAAATTTCTATTAATGTTACCGACTGGCTTTTGCTCGGAGCACGCTTGTTTTGTAAGGAGTAGTAGATTGCAGCATGGAAATAATATACGGCTATGATATTAGACTGCTGTGTTCCTTTACATTGACAAAGGCTATTTTGTACTAAGCCCATATTGGGTGAAAGCCAACACCCTCACCTGTTGACAGAGGTTGAAAATGTTTGATCCAAAGATCAGTACTGGGTACAATTTTGTTCTTTGCTTGTATATCTAAATTATTTGAATTTCGGCACAGCGAGCAGAACATCACCATTTGCCGTGGGGGTTTGATAATCAGTTTGTGAAAGGCTTCAGGAGACTTGAGCAGGTTAGCAGAAGGCAGAGGCAGCTTAATGTGCAAATGTGTGAGGCAAAGCACGTTGGGACTACACAATCAATGAGAAAATACTATAGAGCTGGAGGAGCAGAGACCTTGAAAGTGCAAATTCAAGTGGAAAAAACCATAAAAAAGGCCAGTAGCAGTCTGGGTTTGTAAATTGGTGCCTCGAGCAGAGGAACAAATAAGTTCAATGAATTTATACAAGACAAAGGCTAGGCCACAGTTAAAGTACTGTGTGCAGTGTTGGATGTCTATTATAGAAAGGATATTAAGAGTAATGCTTTACCAGATCGGTATCAGGACAAAAAAACAATAATAATTAGAAGGCACACTGGTTACACTGTTGCCTCAGAGCACCAGAGATCCAGGTTCAATTTGGTCACTATCTGTGTGGAGTTTGCACATTCCCCCTGTGACTGCATGCATTTCCTCTGGGTACTCCGGTTTCCACCCACAGTCCAAAGGTGTGTGGGTTAGGTCGTTTGGCCATGCTAAATTGCCCTTATTGTCAGAGGGATTAGCTGGGTAAATACATGGGGTTACAGGAATAGGGCGGGGTAGGATTGTTATCAATGCAGGCTCGATGGGCTGAATGGCCTCCTTCTGCACTGTAGGGATTCTATGAAAAGGGGGTTGGGCAGGGGTTTTTAACATTATGACATGTTTTGCCAGATTGAATACAGAATGATCGTTCTGGTTGGGTAGTGTCAAGTGGTCATTAATTTGAAATCATTTTTACACGAGTAATTAAAAGAGGAATTATTATAGCACGGAATGCTTTGCTCTGGTTAGGCAGAGATCATTGGAAACAATGAAAAAGATGGCACTTTTAAAATAGGGAATTTTAAAACGGAAGGAAACTCTTGGGGAAGACAATTTGGTCAGAACACAAAGAGGTGTGTTTACAGATCACAGACAATAGTTGGAATTTTCCGGCTTTTCATGCCGGCAGATCTTCTGGTCCAGCCGATTTTGGTCCTGTAGGACCAAAACATCCCGTTGCTGCTGAACAGCAGGCGCACTGCGTCTCGCAAAACACCCTCAGGGGAGGCCAGAGAATCCCCTCCCTATTTTCCAAGATAAATATTCAAATTGATTAATTAAAGTTAATGAGAGGCAAAATTGATAAATGTTTAAAGACCAGAAAACCTGCAAAGTGACCTTGGAATTCAGGGGCACGATTTCAATACATTCAAAAGCCACTCACTGTTGGGCCCAAAGTCTGCAAATATAACTGGAACAATGTTTGTCATCAATGCTGAAGTTTTCCTTAAAATGATAATGTAAGGCAAACACAACTGCATCTTTGAACAAGCAAGTTTGCCTTTTGGAAAATCAACTTCTTAGAAACATATCTAGCCATTCTTAATCAATAGACAGAAAGCCTAGCTCATGGTTTTTGAAAAAGGGTAAATTAACTTGATTTTCGCTTAAGTTTTCTGCTTTCACCTTATAAGTTGGTAAAGATCCTTTTCAAACAATGACTAACTGGCTGAGCAATTTCCCATCAGTGGAGCAAATTACAAACATGAAACAAAGTACTTCTAGATCGCCAATACAATTATTTCTCACACCAAGACAGATCACCATTCAATTCAGATGACTGTAGGCTCTAACAAACTGACTTCAAGCTCCTAATTCTTTCTCACAGAATCCAGTCTGGTCTCCTAACTCAGGTAATTAACTTTTTGCTGCCATGATTACTATAACATAAGGAATGACTGTTGTAAATACTAACACATTAACAATAGTCATAAAACTGACAGGGAGGCATTTGTTGCACTAACTCCTCTGGGTACTACTCTGTTCCAACACATTTTTTTTCACCCTGACTTCCTCCCTTTCTCTCCTGAGAGCACTGACTCATGATTGAGTGGGATATCAGGCGTGCCACTCACACTCCTCATCCAAGTGGTATTCTGCAGAGGTAAGCTTAAACAATCAGCGACAAAAGGCTAATCCTCAAGGGACCATCATCGACAAGGTCAGGCTTGGCCTTACTTCTGGGGGAGAATATTTCACCCTGCTCCTTTTTTTAAATGTAAACTTAAATAAGTTTAGAAACAACACGTTGTAGTTGAGCAGGATACACAATATGGAACAAAAAGGTTTGCTAATTGCTGTGTTCCCTTCAGTTCAGGAGGATCAAGGTCAGTGTTACTGGCAATCATTTGCAGGTATTTTTGAATGCCTACATTGACATTCTTAGCTATAGAATCAGTAAAGAGTTTTAAAATGAAGGAGAATGATTTTAAATCGATTTGCCCTGGGTAACTGGGTCCACCTAAAATGATTTGAATTTTAACTTGTTGAACTAAGAAGGCAGAGAACGTTCCTACCCAATTACCAGTGGGCGTCACAGTGACACAGTGGTTAGCACTGCTGCCTCACAAAGCCAGGGATCTGGGTTCAATTCCGGTCTTGCGTCACTGTTCATGTGGAGCCTGCACATCCTCCGCATGGGTTTCCACCAGTTTCCTCCCACAGTCCAAAGATTTGTGAGTTAGGTTGATTGGCCATGCTAAATTGACCCTTAGTGTCAGGGGGATTAGCAGAGTAAGTGAAGGTTATGGGAATAGGACCTGGGTGAGATTGTGGTCAGTGCAGAGTCGATAGGCTGAATGTACTGTATGATTCAAAAGTGATTTGCATATGCATGTTGGGACTAGACTGTAAGATTTAATTGGTAACCTGAGTGAGAAGCCACAATGAGTTTCCAGGTCAACCGAGCAGTGAAGGTGATCAGGAGCGGGGGAGCATTTTTTTTCCCTTTGGGAAAGCAGCAGGATTCATTTTTGTTCATCTGGTTGAGATGCAGCAGCCATGAAGAGCAGTTAGGTAGTTGGAATGGGCACCTCAGTCACACACGTGCCAACAGCAGAGTGGAAGGTTTGTCAAACTATTCTCATCGTGTAACAGAGGCCTGTAAAAGACTGCAAGGGTAAAGTTACCAAGTTCTGAAATGTTCCTGAAATAGCAAATCCCCTGGGGTTGATTCGTTGCTCTCACTCTTATTCTGAAGTCTTCTCATGTAACTCCCCCAGCCCTTGGCATATTACGGTGGACACAGTAAGAAGTCTGACAACACCAGGTTTAAGTCCAACCAATTGGTTGCACTTAAACCTGGTGTTGTCAGACTTCTTACTGAGTTTACCCCAGTCCAACGCCGGCACCTTCACATCATATTACGGTAGGCCAGGATATTCACCCATGCCCTCACATGCAGTCACCAACCACAACCTCTCCCACCCCCCCAACATTGGCAAATTGCCTACAAAGAAGGCACAGGGCAGAATCTAGCCACAACTTATTTTATCCCAATTTCTGGTCCCCGATTGAGTGATCTATCCAAAAACTGACTGCAACCTTGGCCCCCAAGATTTGCCATGGGGCAATTACATAATGATGATCACAACATTTTGCCACATGCTCAACAATTTGCTGTCTTCAAGTGTTCTGAAGAAACTTGCAACAGTCAATAGTTATAAATTCCCAGTGAAGCCTTTTGCAGAGGTGCCTAGGAAACTTGGTGGAAACCCAATAGTTTCCCAAAGAGCAAGGCCTGACCAGTGTGGAAATCATACTCTTTTCAGGTTCCTTCTTCGATCTAAACCCTAACTTTTTCCAAAGTTTTCAGCTGGATATCAATTTTAACAATAACCAACATCTAACTTTTACAGACGCACCACAGAAAGCATTCTTTCTGGTTGTATCACAGCTTGGTAAGGCTCCTGCTCTATCCAAGACTGCAAGAAACTACAAAGGATCATGAACGAAACCCAGTCCATTACTCAAACCAGCCTCCCACCCACTGACACTAGCTACGCTTCCCACTGCCTTGGAAAAGCAGCCAGCATAATTAAGGACTCCACACACCCCCGAACATACTCTCTTCTACCCTCTTCAAAATACGGCCAAGGTAGATGAAGGGGGCAGAGTTCTCTCCTAAAGGATATTATCAAGCCATTTGGGTTTTTATTTTTTCCAATACTGTTGACGATTACCAGACTAACTTTTCATTCCAGAGTTATTTGATGAATTGAATTTCAATTCCTGGCTAGGATTCTTGCCTCTGAATCATTAGTCAAGGGATCTGCATTGCTCATCTAGACACATAACCAAAAGTGGGTATCCTCAGAAAATTAATTAAGCATAATTAAGGACCCCACACACCCTGGACACTCTCTCTTCCACCATCTTCTGTCAGGAGAAAGATACAAAAGTCTGAGGACACATGCCAACTGACTCAAAACAGCTTCCTCCCTGCTGCCATCGGACTTTTGAATGGACCTATCTAATATTAAGTTGATCTTTCTGTACATTCTAGCTGTGACTGTAACACTACATTCTGCACTCTCTCTCCTTTCCTTCTCTATGAACTGTATTGCGCACATGAAACAATACTTTTCACTGTATACCAATACATGTGACAACAATATATCAAATCAAACATCTACTCTGAGCTAGATCAATCACATGTGAGAGGACAATTAATTGTTGTTGGAGAGAACACATTAAATACTCAAAACTAATATTATCTACTCGGTGATAAGATTAATAGGTAGCTGGCACTTACCTTCACGGTTGTATCATCTTCCTATCTGGCCTAACAAACTGCAAGGTCCAATGAAAGTTAGAAATTTTTTTTCATAATTCCAGGCCCAACCTTTCATTCACATTTGAAAATTAAAGCAATTAAACAAGGATGTTTCTATTGTAGTACAGTGATGGATTTTTTTTTGTTGCAACGGGTAATATTTCTACGATGAACCAAGTGCATTTTGCTTGCATGCTTTTGAGTGAACATGAGTTCACAGCCCCCCGTGAAACTTTGCAGACATCAGACAAATGAAAATCTTTTAATGATACGCATTTGCTTTAATTGGGTCAGCACTGCTCCAACATGCATCTGATGGCAATTGGTAGCACTACTATTTCCTGGTCTCACCTCGATTATTCACAAAGGGCTAAATGGCCTCCTCCTGCTCCTATCTTCTATGTTTCTACGTTTCTAAATCAAGATCACATTTGGATCAGAGGGTGATAACTGTGAGAAAAAATGAGCATGTCAAATTTAAAGGGAAGAGGACAAGTAGGAACATAGAAAATAGGAGTAGGACATTTGGCCCTTTAAGTCTGCTTCGCCATTCATTATAATTATAACTAATCATCCAACTCAATAACCTGTTGCTGCTTCCCCCCACCCACCTGATCCTGTAATCACCTTCGCCCCTAGTGCCATATCTAACTCCTTCTTGAAAACATCTGATGATTTGGCCTCAACTGCTTTCCGTGGTAGAAAATTCCACAGGGTGACCACCCTCTGGGTGAAGAAACTTCTCCTCATCTCAGTCCTAAACTGTTTATTCCTTATCATTATACTGCAACCCTTAGTTCTGGACGCACCTCCATCCAGAACATCCTTCCTGCATCCAGTCTGTCTATTCCTTTTATAATTTGAGAAGTTCCCACTAGATTCCCCCTCATTCTTCTGAATTCCAGCAAATGTAATCTGAACTGACTCAATCCCTCTACTTACGTCAGTCCTGCCATCCCAGGAATCAGTCTGGTAAACCTTTGCTGCACTTCCTCTCGAGAAAGAGCATCCTCTCAGATAAGAGGCCAAAACTGCTCATAATATTCCAGGTGTGGTCTCACCAAGGCCCTGTATATTTGCATCAAGACATCCCTGCTCCTGTACTCAAATCCTGTCACCATGGTGGCCAACATATCATTTGCCTTCTTTACCGCCTGCTGCACCTGCATGCTTATTTTCAGCAATTGGTCTATGAGGAAACCCAGGTCCTATTAAACATTCCCCTTTCTCAATCCTCATAGGTAATCATCTGTCTTCCTATTTTTGCTACCAGAGTGGATAACTTCATATTTATCCACATTATACTGCATCTGCTGTGCATTTACCCAGTAAGGGAGGCATCACGAGAAAGGTGGTAAAAAATCTAGAAGGATCCTGAACAGCATTAGAAGGCACTCTGCTATTATCTATATGCTATGCTATCGATGATTGGAGTGCTTTTGAAAAGCGATGCAGCTGAATGGTTAGACTATCACATCTCATGGTGATGCTACCAGGGGTGCGGCTAACACAGTTTTATTTATGAAAAGGAACCTCCATTTAAAGATCTGCCACCTCTTAGAGGCACAGGAGTTCAGCAGCTGCCAGATGAGCAGACAGCACCTCTCACGTGGCTTGACCTGCCTGGCATCTATCTAAAACTTCTCCTGACTTTCGAACTTGTCATCTTAGAAGGTTCCTATTGACAAACTGTTTGATGGCAATAAAGAGAGATTGAAGCAACAACACAAATGGTTCAGATTGAGTAATACAACAGTAGAAGGCAAATTGAAGACTTGTAACTCTTGCAAAATCTATAGGCCTCTTAAAGGTCTTCCAGCCTGCAGGACCCCATGCGGCTTCCTTTCTGCCAAGTTTCAATGGTTATAGAACATAGAAAAACTACAACACAATACGGGCCCTTCAGCCCACAAAGTTGTGCCGAACATGTCCCTACCTTATAGGCTTACCTATAACCCTCTATTTTCTTAAGTCCCATGTACTTATCTAAAAGTCTCTTAAAAGACCCTATCGAATCCACCTCCACCATGTGGGGACTTGGCATCCAGTTGTGTCTGCAGAACTGTATATGATACAGCATCTTTCCCCTTTCTTTCTTCATATTTTAATGAATTTCCTACCTTATTTGATTGAAACCTCCATTTGCCTGGGTCAAGCCAGAACTGGAAGGTTCTGCAATGCTCGATCCCACTGCAAATGCAACAGAATCAATTTTTATCTGATGTTCCTGCCTCTCGCTCCACTGTTAATGCCCCAAATATCCCTCTCAGGTCACAATGTGATTGGTGTAGGCATATATTTGGTAGATGTCTGGACTGGTGCCTACATAGATCAGAACAATGTGGGCTCACAGAATCACAGAATCTCTACTGTGCAGAAGTTGTTCATTCGGCTTGTCACACCTTCACTAACTATAATGAGCCCTATCCCTGTATTTACGCTGCTAGTCCCCCTGACTCTAAGGGGCAAGTTAGCATGGCCCATCTACCTGGGCTGCGCATCTTTGGAATGTGGGAAGAAACCAGAACACTTAGAGGAAACCCATGCAGACACAGGGAGAACATGCAAACTCCACACAGACAGTGATCCAAGTCCAGAATTGAACCTGGGTTCCTAGCACTGTGAGGCAGCATTGCTAACCACTGTACCATTGTGTTGAACCCATAATTTACTGGGACTTAATAGCGCTCCTCGCAAACTATCTGACATCATTTTCTGCTCTCACTGGTCTGCTCTTACAAGGAATAATGCAAATTGAGCCTGGAACACAGATAGCACAGTGTCCAGAATGCTGAAATATAATTTTCAATAGTTGAGCTTTCACACTGCGGCAAGGCTTACTCATTTAAGTGATATGAATATATTGAACAATCATTATACTAACACAGCAATGCTTCACTTTTAACTACCTAATCTGCCAGTTCACAAGATTAATTGCATGTCTTGAGCATGCTAGTGCTTGAGAAATTTTCAAACAGCCATTTCTTAAGACAGAATCAGAGGAATTGTAATACAGAAGGGGGCATTCACCTTATTGTGCTTATCCACCAGGTCCTACTCTTCAGCCACAGCATCCTATACAATCCCGTTGTCTGATTCTTTTCCCAAACCCTAGGATGTGGTGGAAACCGCAGCTTAAATGATTACAACACAGGGAAAGGCCAGTGGTGGCTGTTGTAAATATATATCACATCAGTACTGTCAGCCGACACTGATACATCCAGAATATGTAACACCGCTGCCATCTCTGGACCTCAGTGTATTAAATGAGGCTTACAGCTGAGGAAGGCTGTTTGACCCATCTTAATTCTTTCATCCATCTTTGCTGTTGCAGCAAATGATCTCTTTCTAGTTCCTGGGGCTTGATTTTCAGGCCCCGCTGAGTTTGGGAACAGAGGTGGATGAGGCCTGAATTATTTGCTGGTTTTCTGGTCCTATTTGCTATGATTCCCATGGCGGGCGGGATGGGAAAATTCCGCCCGTGGTGTCCATCACATGACTTCACCATGCTTATGCTTTATTATACAACTGATGTTTTGAGCCAAAGTGATTCGACTTGTAAAACCTGGTTACAGGGAGCATCCTAACTGGACAAATTTATTCTGAAATTGATATGGTCACATAAAAGTTTTGTATGGATTCCTGGTCCACTTTGGGAAGTTGGAATCATAGAATCCCCACAGTTTAAGAGGAGGCCATTCGGCCCATCGCATCTGCCCTGAAGTCAGTCCCACCCAGGCCCTATTCCCGTAACTCCATATAATTACCCTGCTAATCCTCCTGAGACTAGGGTCAATTTAGCATGGCCAATCAATGTAACCCACACATCTTTGGACTGTGGGAGAAAACTGGAACACCCACAGGTAACCCATGCAGATACGGGGGAGAATGTGCAAGCTCCACACAGACAGTGATCCAAGCCAGGAATTGAACCTGGGTCTCTGGCACTGTGAGGCAGCAGTGCTAATCACTGTAGCACCCTGAGACTTGTAAAAATTGGTTACAGGGAACTTCCTAACTGGACAAATTTACTATGAAGTTGATATGGTCATATAAAAAAATTTTGTATGGATTCCTGGTCCACTTGAGAAGTAATTCAAGGCTCCATCAACTAAGTTATGGAGGTTGTCAATGATTTCAGTCCACCCCATTCTAAACATTTTAGCACCTGTGTGACAGAAGGTGGCATAGGTGATGGCCAATGAGAAAGACCCCTGCCCAGCTAAAGGTGGATGAGTGTTGACTGCAGTGTTGGAGATTTAAGGTGCCCCTCAGGTGGTGTGCAGGAAAATGCTGCGTAGTTTATAAAAAAAACTCACTTATCAATAATTAATCTCACTTAAGAAAGGAGCCCTGATGTTCAGAAAGTTTCCCCAGCTTCCAGAACAAAAGCAACAACCAACATGAAAATTTCATGGTATTATTCATGCACTCCGCCCACCACTCACCATGCATTGCACTAATTAAACAAAAAACATAGAAAAAAAAACCTCAACTATTGCACTGACAACCAAATCTCACAGCCAGCTGTGTTTTCACTGAAATTATTCAAAAGGCCTGTGACTAAAAATTCATCGGCTCACTGTTCTCCATACGGAGGTTTTGCAACTATACTTGGACACAGATTTAGCTCAATGTGAAATTAGGGGCCGTTGTTAGCTTTATCTGAGGTAAAAAAAGAGTGATGTTCTTTTTTCCCATTGTAAATTATGACCCAGTAAAGAAAGCTGGGAATGTCGGTTGGTGACTTGTGCTCAGAAAGGATGTGTTCATGTGAACGGCAATGAGAAATAACTGTGGATCATAATGCACCTGCAAAAATGATCCTTCACCATTTTCCAGAAAACCGACAAACGATTTAACTCAATGGAGGTGTTTAACTAACTGTGGCGTGTGTGAGTTTTAGATTCAAAGAATGGATCAATACATTCTGGGTATGATCACTGTTACAACAAAGCAACTTCAGGATTGCTTTAGCACATTTCCAGCTAAGCAATTTGAGGCTATTTGCGTGACAGGAAAGGTGGAGATAATTGGCTTAAAAAATTATAACGGGAATATGAGGATAGTACAGGGCATATTCAGGCATGATGGAAAATAGGATGTATTGATCTACAAAGGGAAAATTTATACTCGCATAGATAGATGTGTTAGCATAGACAAAGAAATGTAGAAGTCAATAAGGATTATCCAAACAACAATGTACATTCTATGATGAAAGAAGGAAGGTATTTCTTTGTGGTACATCAATAACGTCACCTCTCATAGAGCATAAAACATAGAATCGTATAGTGCAGAAGGAGGCCATTTGGCCCATCGAGTCTGCACTGACCACAATCCCACCCAGGCCCTATACCATAACCTCATTCATCTATCCCAGCTGATCCCCCTGACACAAAGGGGCAATTTAGCATGACCAATCCACCTAATCCACACATCTTTGGACTGTGGGAGGAAACTGGAGCACCTGGAGGAAACCCAAGCAGACATGGGGAGAACGTACAAATTGCACACAGACGGTGACCCAAGGATGGAATTGAACCCAGTTCCCTTGCACTGTGAGACAGCAGAGCTAACCATTGTGTCACCATGCCACCCCTTTTTTTTAGAACAGATTTTTCTTTTATTTATTTAAAATCAAAAAACCAAATTGGTCCAATCAAAGTCCCTACAAGAGAGACATTGCAGATCCAAGCTGAAAAGACAGGCCCCACTTTTCCTGCCTCGGGCTTGATCAACATAACCCAAGCTGACAGGAGTGGGCATTACACCCCCTCCTGGGCTTGATCTGAGCTTCATCTTAGCCAAAAGGCCCAGATGGCGTTTTAAAAAACTGCTTCAAGTGAAGCCTCAGTGTAATCTCATTGACTTCTATCAAGTGTAGGATTAGCAAACTATACTTGGTCTTAGCCAAAAGGCCAAGAAGAGATAGCTTAATTCTTCTAAACTCCACTGGGTAATAGGCGCAACCTGTTCAACCTTTCTTCGTAAAGTAAGTCCCTTACCCCAGGAATGAGTCCTGTGAACCTTCTCTGAACTGTTCTTAATGCAATTACATAATTTTTTAAATAAGGAGATTAAATTTGTACACAGTGTTACAAACATGGCCTCACCAAGGCCCTCTACAGCTGCAGTAAAACTTCCCTACTTTTATATTCCATGCAACTTGCAATAAACGCTAATGTGGCAGCACTGGTTAGCACTATGGCTTCGAGAGCCAGGGACCTGGGTTCAATTCCTGGGTCACAGCCTGTGTGCACATTCTCCCCTAGACTGTGTGCGTTTCCCCCACGTGCTCTGGTTTCCTCCCATAGTCTGAAAGACTTGCTGGTTAGGTGCATTGGCCATGCTAATTCTCCCTCAGTGTACCCAAACAGACGCCGGAGTGTGGTGACTAGGGGATTTTCACAGTAACTTCATTGCGATTATAATATATATCCTTCTTGTGACTCTAATAAATAAACTTAAATTGTAAACTTTCCATTTGTCTCCCTAATTATTTGTTGTATCTGCATACTAACTTTTTGTGATTCATGTACCACGACATCCAGATCCCCCTGTATCACTGGGTTCCGTAACCTCTCTCCACTTAAATAGTACATAGCTTTTCTATTCTTTCTGCCAAAATGGACAAATCATTTTCCCACATTATACTCTATATGCCAAATTTTTGCCCACTCACTTAACCTGTCAGCATCCCTTTGCAGATTTTCTATTTCCTCTTGACAACTTACTTTTCTACCTATTGGTAGATTCAGAAAATCATAGATTCAACAGAGCAGAAGGGGGCAATTTGGCCCATCAAGCCTGCACCAACAATAATCTCACCCAGCTCTCATCCCCGTAACCCCATATATTTACCCATCGAACCCTCCTGACATTAAAGGGCAATTTAACATGGCCAATCCACCTAACCAGCACATATTTGGAGTATGGGAGGAAACCAGAGCACCTGGAGGAAACTCAACACAGACACAGGGAGAATGTGCAAACTCCACACAGACAGACACCCAAGGCTGGAACTGAACCTGAGACTCTGGTGCTCTGAGGCAGCAGTACTAACCGTTGTGCCACCATGCTTCTTTTGTTACAATCCACCCCAGGGAAAGTTCCCCAAAGTTGTTGATCCAGGTGAGACCCTTCAGTTTGTGACTGTCCGATGGGGAGACCCCTAGATTTTTACAATCCCAGATGAAGAGGGATGAACTGGCTCTTCTTGGCTGGAATCTGGCTGTTTCTTCCGGTCTTCTGGTCCTGCCCACTGGCGAATGGCGTGCCGCATCTGCCAGGTTAGGGAAGGCCTGCTGGTGACCTCTCCACTCCCTGATTGGCTTGTGGTTCAGTGATGAGCCTTACTGAAGTGAGGCAGCAAAGCTGGTCTCTCACTGGCTTGCCAGTCAGCAGGCAAAACCCGCGACGCACCAGCAGGGTTCTGCCTAATATCTGAGCCTGTGATTCAGAAATGGATTTCCCAATTTCCAAGTTAACACAGTATTTGCTCATTCCCACACTTGCTTTCAGCTGGTGAATTGCTATGATGTGATGGTATTGAATGCCAGCTGCAGAATTTCTTAATAATTTATTATGGGGAGGCGATTGCCTACCTATTATTCACTCCAAAATCGCCCAACAATTTTTGTAAACAACATATTTTATGCTTTTTATTCATATTCTGGAAAGCTATGTCCCTAGATACTCAGGACAAAACCACTAAACAACCTCCGCCAATATGTTACACCCAACCGTTTACACAGGAGGGCGAATTTCTCCTGTGTCCTGCAATAGGTCTGCACTCAAAGGGCATTCCAAGCTGGTGAGTGGTATAATGTTATAGCACTATTCCCAACCCATCCTTGCTTTGAGTCAACCTCTCCAACTGGGTTGCCAAAGAACTGTTGAATTAACGGATCAGTGCATGTGCTCTGCGACGTGAGTTAAAACTACATAATTTTGTTTTCTGTGGGAGTACCAGAATAATGAGTATTTCTGAATTATGAACAAAAGTTAAAGACTCAAAACTATTTTGCAGCCGTACTCAGTGCATTTAACTAAATATTTAACGGCAAGTAGTTGAATATTTTATGCCATTGTCAACTCGCATAACAAGTTACATTTTCTGTCATAAGTAAAAGCTGTCATGAGACCAAAATTGATGCCATATTGACGCTAAAGTGTGAACTGACAGGAAAAGCTCAGCCACCACAGCACACTCCGAGAAGCCTACAAAACCAAAATCACTTGCAAACTAAATACACACGTATTCACAAAAATCCATTTTTTCATAACACATAAACATTGGCCCAATATGAAATGTTATTTTATCCTTTGAACTGTGCCAGGCTGTGTTTTCCAATTATTTCCAAGTGTGGTGACTTAAACCAGCATTTGCCATCCTAGGTTCTATTCCTTGGAATTTTTGGTAAATCACCAAACTTTGCAAGTTATCAACTGGTAGCCATAGAAAAAAGTTGCAGTAGTCGGCCATTCGGTCCTTTGAACCTGCACCACTATTCAATATGAACATGGCTGAACATGCACTTTCAGTATCGCACTCCCATTTTCTCTCCATACTCCTTCATCTCTTTAGTCACAACAGCCGTGTCCAGCTCCCTCTTGAACATATCTAATGGACTGGCCTCAACAGTTGTGCTAGACAATTCCACAGGTTCACAATTCTGAGTGAAAAAGTTCTTCCTCATCTCAGTCCTGAATGGCTTACCCCTTATTCTTAGACCGTGACCCCTAGTTCTGGACTTTCCCAACATCAGGAACATTCTTCCCATATCTAGCCTGTCCAGTTCCATCAGGATTTTATATGTTTCTCTGAGATTCCCTCTCATTTTGCTAAATTCCAGTGAGTGCAAGCCCAGTCGATCCAGTCTCTCTTCATGCGTCAGTCCTGCCATTCCAGGAGTCAGTCTATTAAGTAAAAGCTAACCATTCTTTCAACAACTTCCCTGCTAATGGCCATTTGTTGAGCTTTAGTGGAACAATGTCAGCATTTGTAACAAAGCGTATTTTAGCACGATAGCGGACCCTTTGTGACTCTTTGCCTTATGTAACACCTCTTTGCATGTTTCTCTCTCTTGCACAGAAAAAAAAATCTCCCTGTGTCTCCATGGGTTTCCTTTGGGTGCTCCAGTTTCCAGGGACTTGTTGGCCTCCAACCAAAGGCCTTTAGGCAGCTTTCATTGTCTGTCTATCCGACCTCTGGGGTAGTGACCCGGGGACGAGATGGTGCTGAGAAACTGGCTGACCTGCCAGCAGAGTGGATTTTTCACAATTTTCCTGTTCACCCCAAACCTCCCCAATTGGGCCTTAAAAATTCAGCCCGTATTGTGAACAGAAATCTGTTAGAAAGCAGAGCACCAAATGCACGTTCTTGAGTATAATACAACACAAAACTATCAGAGGAGTTAAGTTTATAATTCTTGCTCAGTGAAAATGTTACCAACTCAGCTTATTACTAAGAAATAGCTAATACTCCTTGCCCAACAGTACTTTTTTAAACTGCTATTTGGATTACAGAGCTTATGAATGGAAGAATTTATTGTGGTGATCAGGTCACTCCAGTCCCTATTTTTCATAGCTTCTTTTTACACTGTAATAAATATGAATGAGTAGAGAAAAAAATGCGGTGGACAAGATTATATTGAACCCAGTTTGAAATTCAAGATACACTTAGAGAAAACAGTTTACTGTTAAATGTGTTGCTGTATTATCTAACAGTGCACCTCATAAACTTCTTGTCTGAAATAGGATAGAATTTATTTTTCACTATAGTGAATAATTTCACCGCAATTGTTGAACCTTTCTCCACAATCCTCTGAAATCTTTGACTCAACACAATGCTGGAATATAGTCTTCTGTAACATCTCTAGCCTTTTTCATCTGAACTAAGCCGCAGTTCACTTGCTGGTTCCTCTCCACAATTTGCAGTGAATATTTCAACACCAAGCCACTGTACCTGGACCAGGATTCTCCCAAAAAAAAACTTAAGTGTCGGATTTGCGTAAAAGCAGGAGTAAATCACACTATTTTTTCAGAAAATGAATCTCCCACACTCTGTCCCTGCCGATAGCATTAGCGTAGCGTGATTCATGTGCAAAATGAAGGGGCAGGGCCTATTCCCACTGGAGACACTTGTGGCATAGTGCTGTGCAGGCTGCTGCTCATGCACTGACCTGTCAGCACTGAGATTGGCACATGCACAGTGGCCCCAAACCGCTGGCTTCCTGCTTGCCGGCCAGCTCAATTGCTGGCTTGCCCCGCGATCCCACAACGCCAGTCCTCTGCCCACGGCCCGATCACTGGCCCCCAAAGCATGCCCAGGCCCAGCCTCTACCTGCCCACAGCCCTGATCTCTCAGCACCTACAATTCTCCCCCCCACTGGCAGTCCCAAACCCCTACCCCATGCAGTCAAGACTGCCCCACTGCAGTCCCAATCCCTCCCCAGCAGGTTGCCCCCCACCCCACCCCACCCCAGTGTCCAGCTCCAATCGCTGGCCTCCTTCCCTCTGCTCAATCCCAAAGTGCAGAGTGGTAGCAGGACCCTCAACACCCACCAACTGCCCCCTATTAGGCCCTCCCCATCATGCCTCACCCCTATTAGGCACCAGCCTCTTGGCACTGCCCCATGCCTGATGGGCAGTGCTAAGGTGCCCCTTGACATTGACACTTTGCCCTTTGGGTAGTACCAGAGGGTCGACATTGGCATTGCCAATGGGGCATCACCCCATTCCGTACGATCCTCTGGAGAGCCCGATTGCTCTCCCTTCATTCCAGCAGGATAGGGCCAGTAGCTCCCCCAAAGTGGGGAGCTATAGTAAACCCCACTGGAATGAACCACGCTGGCGAGCAGGAGGGGAGATACTAGCTGGCGCCCCATTCGAATCTGTTGTTTCTGGATACTGCAGAAGGTTAGCATTTTGTAACAGGGCATACACTGATTGATCTGTACAGCGAACAAAGAATCTTCGTGCTGAGTTGATGATGATGAAATTTGTGTAGAAACCGAAGCTAACAACTGGATCTTGGAATTACTTTTCAACTTTTCAACATTGAGGAATTATAAATTTGTAATACTCTGCATGCAAATCGGATTTTGAGCTGGATTCAGCTGAGCGTCCCACTAAACCGAACTGCCTCATCCCCTTGAATCCACTCATGTTAGAAGCTATTCCCAATTCCCAAAACTTCAGTAAGTCCATTTCAGCAGCCCTTGTGTTGCTAATTCAGGCAAGAGGACAACAAATGACAAAGTAAATCTAGTTGATACTTTGCTGGGAAAGGTAGCACAAGTCTTGAGGATTGGATGCTGACCTTAACATACCAGTTGGCACCCAGCTGATGTCACGTAACGCAGCAAACTTTGTTTCATTAAGTTTCTGCTGCCATGATGAAGTATGCTTTGCAACAAATATTGACGTTGTTCCATTAAATCCCAACAGTTGAGGATTCGCCAGGAAATTGTCGAAAGATGGTAGGACTTAAGGTGAGAGGGGGAAAGTTCAAAGGAGATGTGTGGGGCAAGTTTTTACACAGGGAGTGGTAGGTGTCTGGAACGCACTGCCAAGGGCGGTGGTGCAGGCAGATACAGTAGAAGCGTTTAAGGGGCTTTTAGATAAGCACATGAATAGGCAATGAATAGAGGGATATGGATCAAGGACAGGCAGAAGGGATTAGTTTAATTTGGCATCATGTTCAGCACAGCAATCGTGGGCAAAAAGGCAAGTTCCTATGCTGCAAAAGTGTATGCTATGTTCTGTGTTTACTTAGCCAGTTGCTTATCCCTCCAAAGTTATGTGATTTACCACTAGGATTCAACTAATGTTACACGACATATAGAACTTCTTTACACATGCTGCTGTGCTAAAATATGCTTTGCTACTAACACTGACATTGTTCCACTAAACTGCAACAAGTAACCATTAGCAGGGAAATTGTTAAAAGAATGGCTCGACTTTACTTAACATGAATACCAGTAGCTTACCTTCAACGCTTAGTGATTTATGGAAAATTCCCAGGTATAGAACCTAGAATGACAAACACTGGTTAAAGTGCTGAACCAGCACAAATACCGGGCCCGGGGCGGGGGTTGAATTCTCCCATCTCGCTGATTTTTTTTAGCGCAGCGGGCCAGGAGATTTCAGTGGTGCCCGATCCATGGGATTTGTGCTGGGCATCCCGCTCCGATAGCGCCTCGCAACGTCCGATTTCCAGCGGCGTCAGCTCTGTGCTGGAAGTCGGCAGAGAGGCACATAAATTATTTAAACGGGAATCTCCTTATATTTTAAATACAACTAGCAATCTCGCCACACCTGCTGCAGATCGTACGAATCCTGGAAAATTGCGCGTGAACCTAAAAACAGGTTTTGCGCCCGGCGCCAAATGGTTTTCAATCGTCCTGGTCTTTTGCTACTGGCGCAAGTCAGATCTCACCCCGAAAGGGCAAAGGCTGATTAGCAGATTTAAAGTAGCATTTAAAAATACTTAGCCCACGCAACAACAGATTTTCCCAGCTCCTGGGGACCTCTGAACCTTGGACATGGTGAGAATCACTAAATCAGGTGCGATGACCATGTCGGGTGGTCGGGAACATTGATCGGCAGTGGTGTAATCATCGAATCCTAGAATCCCTACAATACAGAAAGAGGCCATTCAGCCCATCGAAGCTGCACTGACAACAATCCCACCCAGGTCCTACCTCCATAACTCTGCATATTTATCCTGCTAATCTCCCCGACACTAAGGGGCAATTGAGCACAACCAGTCAACTTAACCTGCACATTTTTGAGCTATGGCAAGAAACCGGAGTACTCAGGAGAAGCCACACAGACAGGCAGAGAATGTGCAAACTTCAAACAGGCAGTTACCCAAGATTGGACTTGAACCTTCATCCCAGGTGCTGTGAGGCAACAATGCCATCCAATGTGCCACTGTGTCACCCTGTTGTTGTCATAAGGAATTACATACTTGAATGAAATTCTTTTTCTTCAGCACAATTTAGTTGAAGGACTAGAAATATTGTAAATTGGTTTTTAGGAATGAGGTTTTTCTTCAATATAGTGGTCTGCAATAGACATCTAGGCTCAATTTTCATCTTCAAGGCATTTAGCGGAAGTCACAAACACGCCCAGCTAAGCACACCCACCTTGGGAGGAAAGTGTCCGTAAAGGCAGGATTTTCATTGCTGGGTGATGGGTGCCGTCTAGAGTCAGGCCAGCCCATCCAGGAAAACATTGGGAGGCAGCCATAGGGGCTGGGGTGGCTGTAGAGGCTGGCAGTTTAAAGACCTGCCTCCCAATGGGAAAATGGGACCTTTTCTAGTTCAAATAAAAAGAGAAAGACCCTCTAGCCCTCACTCCCCATCCCCCTCCAAACATTCTCCATACCCCATTCATACCATCTCATGCTCCCCACCAACCCTCTATGCCCCATGTCAGGTTATGGCAATTCCATGTCCATTCACCCACTATTCACTGTCTACAACCAATGAACCCTATAGCAGGAAATATCTTTAAAATACTTTTTAACAAGTGATTCATTTACTGGTTCTCCTGTGTTGAAAAAAGTATTCACTACAAATTACTAAACTGTCAATCCTTCTCCATCAAAAGATCAGTAACAAATTCCAGAAATCCTTGAAACCACTTAACTTGTGTAAACAAACATTTTGAAATTGATAGTAGCAATCAGAAAGCTTGAGCTGTCAATCAAACAGCGTTCCTTCAGGGAGCAGCTGTTTCAACAAACTTATTGGATATCTGGGCTGTCAGCCAACCCTCATTATGCATGCTTGGTTGAGAGTCCAAACAATGACTAGAGTAATAAAAGACCTGTTTCCCTGAGGAAGTGCTAAATAAATACAGGAGATATAGACACTAATACCCACACAGAAAACACAGGCACTGACGCCAACATGCAAGAAATACCAGAAAGAAAACACCAATAATGAAACCACACAGGAAATGTCAACACATCCACACATAAATGAAACACCTACACCAGTATCCAGAGAGGGGACAACTACACTATTATCCCCACAGGAAATACCCCCACTAATACCTGTACAGGAAACACATACATTAATATCTACATAGGAAATACACACACTAATATCAACACAGGAAACACACACACTAATACCCACAAAGGAAATTACAACATTCAAACCAACACAGGAAATACCGACATTAATACTTGCATAGAAACACATACATTAATATCTCCAGATCGTAGATCCTGTTGGCACATTGGTTCGCAGTTGCTGCCTCACAGCACCAGGGTTTGATTCCCAGCTTGGGTTACTGTCTGTGGAGATTCTGCACGTTCCCCTCTGTCTGTGTGTGTTTCTTCCGGGTGCTCCGATTTCCTCCCACAGACTGAAAGACTTGCTGGTTAGGTGCATTGGCCATGCTAAATTCTCCCTCTGTGTACCTGAACAAGTGCCAGTATGTGGCAATTGGGAAATGTTCACGATGACTTCATTGCAGTGTTAATGTAATCTTACTTGGCTTGTGACTCTAATAAATAAACTTATAAACACAGAGGAAGCACAACAACAGCAAGTACCTTCGGACACAGAAACTACCTACACAAAGACCCACTTAGGCAGCATCCATATGAACGGCTAAAGCAGCAACCATATCAATGTCCACATTTAGCCCCTTGCATGCAGAACCATACTAGCTGTATTATATATAATTCAGTTCGGGCAGAATGCCTTTAGTTCCATAAATATGGTAAACATGTTTGTACGAGGAGACCACATTTGGTATTGTGCAAGGTTAGCATTTTTCATTTATTGACAAAATACCATTAACCAACCCCCACCCTCCACCTTGTGCCAGAAACACTAAAGTAATTTAGTGCCTAATCACCATATATGACAAGATTAGTAATTTAAAATATATTGACAGAGTGCCATTAACCATCAAAAGCAGAACTGGTCGCTGTAAAATGCTCTACATGATTTTGTAATCATTAGCTCTGTCCCTCCCTGTTTTATTTTAAAGTTGTATAATTAAAAGAACCAAGTCAGTTTTAGGCCGGATTTCAAGATGCCCTTTTGCAAACCTGCATATTTTGTCCTCCTCTTATCAATCTAATTTGTTTAAACTTTATGAGCAAGCCCGGTTTTTTTGCACGAAAATGCTGTCCTTTGGATCAATTCTCTGCACCATTCTTCTATATAGCAGCAAAGCTGGATCCAAGGGGCAGCATTCAAAATCAGCATCAACCTGCCGGCACAATGCATTAACTTGCAAGATGCGGTGTTGCAGCAATAAAGTGAAATAAGAAATAAATTTGTTTTACAATTTTGAACCGTTGTTTTTAAAAATAGCAGCACAAATTGAGCAAGGTAAGTGGAAAAGGTTGTCAGATGCAGTTGTGACTGATTTTTCATTTATTCCAATTGAGACAGTTTAATTGCATAACTCACTGAATTTCAGTTCTACTGTTACATACTGATGGTGCCAATAATAGTTTTGTTAATTATTTCATTCCCAAATAGCAGTGTCTTAGTCCCCAGGCCCTGCAGCAGTACGCAAAATTCTACCAATATAAATGTGTTATAGGTTTAAGGAAGCTCTGACTACATTGATTAAACTAACCTTCCAATTAAATGCACAGAAATATATGATACCACAGTACGTCTAAATTACATGTAAATACATATTTTCTACTGTTTTTCTTGATCTCCATAAAGTTTCATTAAAATGGTGCTCTTATGACTCACTTGGAAGAGAAATCCTTAAATAACAATTTCCTTTAAACTCAATTAGCTATGTAGCTTAGCACTGCATCAATGGGTCTACTTTAACAGTATAGTTTTACACCTTGCATATATTTTATGTTTAACTTGCACTGCTGTGATCTGCTTTTTTTTTCAAATCAGGCTGGCATTCCAGCAGTACAAGTTTGTAAAAAAAATCTTTAAGGGATGTGGGTATCGCTGGCAAGGCCAGTGCGTCCCCAACCCTAATTGCCCTTAAGAAAGTGATGGTGAGCCAGCCTTTGCTACCTCACAGCTCCTGGACCCAGGTTCAATTCCAGCCTTGGGTGACTGTCTGTGTGGACATGGTGTGGAGATGACAGCTGTGGACTGGGGTGGGAAGTCTCACAGCCCCAGGTTAAAGTCCAACAAGTTTATTTGGAATCATGAGCTTTTGGAACGCTGCTCCTTCCTCAGGTGACTCACCCGAGGAAGGAGCAGCGCTCCGGAAGCTCATGATTCCAAATAAACCTGTTGGGCTTTAACCTGGGGCTGTGAGACTTCTGTCAGTGTGGAGTTTGCAAGTTCTCCCCGTGTCTCAGTGGGTTTTCTCCCATAGTCCAAAGATGTGCCGATCAGGTGGACTGGCCATGCTAAATCACCCCTTAATGTCCCAGGGTGTGTAGGTTAGATGGATTAGCTATGGTAAGTGTATGGGATTACGGTGATAGGGTGGGGAAAAGGGCTTGGGTCAGAGAGAGTTGGTGCAGACTAATGGGCTGAATGGCCTCCTTCTGCATTGTAGGGATTCTATGATTCAATGATGAACCTACTTAAAATCTCAAGTTAAAATGCTGTTCGTTGCCTTTAATTTCAGATCACAGTACAGGTATCATAAACTCGGCAAAGGGGTACAACAGCAATGCACACAGATTCTGCCTGATATGAGGAAATAGAAATATAAAGGAAAATTTGGATTTTTGTCATTGAACAGTGTGGATTATGGGACAATATAATAGAAATGTTTGCTGGACAGGAGGATGGAATAGACTAGAAAGAAGCAGGCTTAAATTAAGGAAAAGGAGAAAAAGGAGTATGAGAACAATGTGGGTAAGTGTGATGAAGATGATTTACTTATAAGGAGGTTAGAGGACTGATTAGACCGAACGACCTGTTTTTTGTAACTTCTGCGTACTTCTATGTATCACCTCGTCTCATCTGTGATTTCAGGCTGAACATGAAAGCAAATATTCTGTGGATGCTTTAAGTCTGGATTAAAAACAGAAATTGCTGGAAAAGAAACTCAGCAGGTCTGGCTGGAGCTGTGGACAGAGAAACAGAGTTAATGTGTCACATTCTTCAAAAAGTGTTGTACAGACTCAAAACATTAATTCTTTATCTTTCCCTGCAGGTATTGCCAGACCATCCGAGTTTTTCCAGCATTTTCTGTTTTTATCAGATTAGGCCGAACAGTTCTATGACAAATGTTCCTTGCACTTCATTTCCCTCCATTGACATATCCTTCTCTTCCTTTCTTCATCTAATTACCTGGTTTACCTTGACTGCATCCATGGCGTTCCCTCAATCACTCCATGTGGTAGTGAGTTCCATATTCTCACCATTGTCCAAGTATCTTGGAGAGATTTTGACTAATTCATTCTCACGACCACATATCTTGAGTAATCCTAGAATTCCTTAGTGAATTTATTAAGACCATCTGACCATAAGATATAGGAGAGGAATTAATCCATTAGGCTGATTGAACCTGCTTCGCCTTTCAATAATAGCTGAAATGTTTCTCAACCCCATTTTCCCACCTTTTCCCCATTACCTTTAATCTCCCTACCAATCAAGAACCTGTCTATCTCTGCCTTAAATACACTCAATGACCTGACCTCCACAGCCTTCTGTGGCAATGAATTCCAGATTCACCACCCTCTGGCTGAAGAAATTCCTTCTCATCTCTGTTCTAAAGAGTTGCTCCTTTACTCTGAGACTGTGCCCCCAGATCCTAGTCTCTCCTACTAATGGAAACATCTTCTCTACGTCCACTCTATCCAGGCCTTTCAGTATTCTGTAAGTTTCAATGAGAACACCCTCATCCTTCTAAACTCCATTGAAACCCAGAGTCCTTAAATGCTCCTCCTCATACATCAAGCTTTTCATTCCTGGGATCATTCTCTTGAACTACCTCTGGACCGTCTCCAAGGCCAGAACAACCTTTCTTAGATACGGGACCCAAAACTGTTCACAATATTCCAAACGAAGTCCAACCAGAGCCTTATAAAGCATCAGTAATACATCCCTGCTTTTGTATTTTAATTTCCATTTTATTTTTATGGTCATTAGTTTTAGACATTCCTGCTAATGGAAAAATCTTTTACCTCCAATCAAACCCCTTTCTACGACTTCTATCAGGTGACCGACAGTCGCAGCCTGTTCAGTTTTCCCTTCACTCTTGATTCTGATATCATCCTTCTACTTTTAGCTCTTTCTCCAATGCTTCTGCATAAATATGGAGACCGGAACTGTGCCAGCACTCAAGTATAGTTGCTTTACAAATAAGACCAATGTCAAACCAACTCTTCAGATTTGAAACAGGTTGTTCTCTGCACTTTGAAGTGTGTTTTAGCAGAACACTATTTATTATTCATTAGTTTTGTTAGTACTTAGAAATAAAACTGATTTTAAGAACATAAGAAATTGGAGGAGAATGTCATACGGCCTCTTAAGTCTATTTTATATCTCTGTTGATTCTGACAGGCTCATTGCCATTTTATACCCAACTGAGTGTTGGTTTGCAGCAAGTGATACTTCCATCTGTACTTGGACTCAAGTCTTGCCTGGGAGAGCTGTTGGCCAATCTGATTGTTCTCCAGTCCCTCCACACACAGCGCTGCAGTGGCCGGAAGAGGCACTGCAGCACTATGTCTGAGTATAAGTCCTGAGACCGCACTTCAGTACCAGGGATTGTGGGGAAGGGAGGGTAAAGGATATGCTGGTGGGTTGGAAAGGGGTGGGAGGGAATGATCTCAGTGTCAAGGCGGGTGGCTGATGGGGGAGGAAGGGCGAGAGTTCCCAAGGCCCTGAAGGGAAGAAGCCTCCAGTCTGAAGGGAATCTTCTGATAGAGGCAATCCCCCCTCCCTGCCCCAGATTGAGTATGAAGACTTTTTCAGTTTCCAACCCCGGGTGCCCGCCAGCCTAAAAAATTGAGGCTGGGTGGGAAAAGACAGCGGAGTGTAACACACCTGGCAATGTTTCTTTAATCTGTGCATTTTCTGTATAGTGAATGTGCTTTTGGTAGTGAGTCATTGCTATTTAATACCAGTTATTGCACTATAAAATACACAGGACCATGAAGTTCAATGTTTAAGAGCTTGTTGGATTATCAGAATTCTTTCAGCCTTCAGCCTGTCTCTCGCATGTGATTGTTTTAGGTCAGACCATGTCAAAACATTTCTATTAAAGGGTTTTGAATAAAATATTGAAAGATTCAAACATAAAATATTCAAAAAATATGCAAATACAACTGATTTGCAAATGTAAATTTCAAGACTTCCATTAAAATTCCCAAGTTCCCCCCAAACATCTACACGAGAGCATGCGTTCCTCACCACATTCCAACCCTCTCCAAGATTGCCACAGCAAGGTCGGGCAATCTCTGCCTGGAAAGCCCAAAGACAAAACCTTGTTGTGTTTGCCTTCAGGCTCTTAGAGTTGGCAGAGTGATGAAGGTGGGTAATGGATGAGGGGGGTGAGAGTGGGCGTTGGGGGGGGTGTCAACAGAAGGGGCTCCTTCATTCAAAGGCATACAGTGCCTGATTCAAGGACCTTGCACTGTGAATGGGGATTAGGGGGATGGCACTGAGAACTACCTTCCTGTTGACTACGCTCCCCTCTGCTCCCAAGATCCCTATTTGCCCTAACTTACTGTGGCTTCGGGTCCCTTGTTGATCCTGGGCCAAAGATGGGGGCATCACCAGCTGCTACTACCACTTTCCTGGCAGCAATGATAGCAAAGGGCTGCTGCCAGCCTCTAATTGGCAAGCAGCACTTGGGGTGCAAAAGCACCTTCCAAACCATATCATCTAGAAGGACAAAGACAGCAGACACATGGAAATTACACTGCCTACAATTTTTCCTCCAAGCCACACACTGTCCTGAATTGGAACTGTGTCGCTTTTCCTTCGTTACCAGTGGGTCAAAATCCTGGAATTTCCTTCCTGACAATAATATGGGTGTACCTATATCACATGAACAGCAGTGGTTCAAGAAAACAACTCATCACTACCACCTTCTCAAGGGCAGTTAGGGATGGGCTATAAATGCTGGCCTAGCCAATGAAGCCCACTTCCCATGAATGAATACTAAAAAAAATTCCACCATCAGAATCCTTGATTGTGAGGATGGCCCATCACTGGCCAAAATGTCTGATTGGGGATGCCCGCTGCATTAACTGCCAAAGGAGGCAATGCGGGGCTCTCATTCCTCCAGCTGACAGCTGAGACCCTGGTCACCTGGATTAAACACTGCCCATAAACTGCATTGGTAAATGTCACCTGAGCCAGTACTTTATCATATCATTGGCCTTCCTCGGTCCACATGAGAACATTTTTAACGACAAACTGTCCTTTTGCTCTGACTCCTTTATCCTTCAAGATTGCCATCGTCAGATTCTTCTCAAAAAATACACTAACGATCTCTCTGTTGCCTCCAACTATTACCCTGTATGTATATCTCTCATTCTTTGAGCTTCAATATATTTTTCTAACTTACCCACAGGACTAAGGCAATCCTAGTCAAAGTCAACAATGATTCTTTGTGGACTGCCCTCTTTATCAGCTTCTCTTCTCCATGACATTGTTTCTTTTCATTCACATTGGAACTCAAGTAGCGAACATGAAGTGCTTCCATGCCAATGTCTCTGTGAGGAGACGGTGGCATGAACAGTTTGGTACAACTGAGCAGCATCTGGATGTCACCCAGTTTGGTTTGGGCTAGTGTTGGGGTATTCTTCCTTAAAGGACATTCGGGAAGGGTTTTTACAGCCAGCCAGCAGCTTTGCACTCATTTTTAATGTTCATATTTTTTAAACATAATTAGAACTGTCATGTAGGATCTGAATTGTATTTTCTGGACCAATTGTCCAGGCCTCTAGTCCAGTAACCCATTATAAAACACTATCCCTTATAGTTGATTATTTCATCTTCCTGGTAGTTCCTTCTTTGTGACATACTTCATGACACTTCTCTAGTTTGATTCTACTCATACCTTTCCCAACAAAGCACACAAATCACTTGGTTGGCTTCCCTTTCTACATACACACTTATTGTAGGTAGACACTAGAGTTTCATCCTGGGAAACCCTTCATTTCCTTGTTGGGCAATGACATAATTACTGGTTTGTGAACAGCTTTGTAAATATGCCTATCACAACATAGGATTAGGAGAAGGCTCTTTGGCCTGCTCCAACATGTAGCCAGATCATGGCTGATCTTCTACCTCAACCCCATGTTCTCACCCTATCCCTAATGTCATTGTTTTCTAGATACCTATCGATCTTTGATGTGATCATTGCCCATGACACTCCACTAAAGCATCCTCTCCTATTACTTCTGGCTGCTTGACCACCATTTGCTTTTCAACTTGCTGAGGTAGCATCACATTTTAGATGAGCGACAACTTCTTTCAAATCAACAGCAGCAAGAATGAAGTAACCCTACTCAGCTCGTGAGAGGACCAAGACCTCACACAATAGGTTTATAAAATATATATAGATATCCCCAAGGCTGTTACTAAAATTTTAAAAACTGGTTATAGGCCTTTTAAAGCAGTCAGATCTCTCTCTGTCTATGACCCCTGAACAAAAGGAGCTACCTAGCAGAATCGGAAAAACTAGCACCTCTTTATCACTGAAGAGACCAAATTCTAAAAGAACCTTACAAGGGGCCATCTACGTTTCCTAACCCAGATTAGCCAACAGGAGTCTATTTGTCTGAGAGACCAAAGGGTGCCACAACCTTCCTTTCAATTCTTAATGATCGAGACATTTAACAGTCTCAAGGACCCAGATGAGGGATTCACACCCTTTGTCAAAGACAGTGTATAGAGGTATGCATCATCAGAGGATATTATTAATGTCTTGCAGCAAAGGCTAAACATCTAAGATCCAAATACAGTTGTTCATTTTGAAAGACTTATTTATCATTGAATGTTGATTTACCAAGATCCAGAAGGCTGTGCATTGTTCAAATGGCAGATTATGATACTTAATTGCCTGTGTCCTAATTTTCACCAAGTTCCTTTCAACCATCAGCTCCTAGCTTACATGACCAGTCCAGCAATGCCTTGCATGGACTGGTAGTTTGTGGAACCAGTAATATTGTCTTGTCGCATTGGAAAGTCAGTTTGCCATTTTAACATCTGAGTAGCAGCCTCACAGAAAAGAAGCTGTTTTTGCCCTATTAATACTGCTTCTTCTGGAGCGTCTACACCATCATCTATAAGACCGATTCCTTCTCTGCACAGCTATCTCACTGTGTAAAGTCAACACCATCGGAAAAAGTGAATACAGCTTTGGTTTTTAGTTGACTGACTGCCAAATTTGAATTTGGGGTTGAGGTAGAAGATACCAGAAGTAATAGGAGAGAAAGTTTTAGAGGAGTGTCATGGGCAGTGATCACAGCAAAGGTCGATAGATGTCTAGATACCAATGACATTAGGGACATGGGGTTGAGGTAGAAGATCAGCCACAATCTGGTTATATAGTGAAACAGGCTAAAGAACCTACTCCTAATAGAGAATTTGACAGGAATCTTTATTTTCTCTGTGGTCTTTGCATGATAATTCCTTCTTTTTCCAGTCCATCTTTTACTGTATGATTGCAAAGGAGATAGCAATTGTCCAAAGATGTGCAGGTTAGGTGGATTGGCCATGGAAAATTGCCCTTTAGTGTTTTAAGATGTGTAGGTTAGGTGGATTAATCGTGGTAAAAGTGCAGGGTTATGGGGATAGGTTGGGAGAGTAAAATACTCTGTCAGAGTCAGTGTATACTCAATGGGCCAAATGGCCGCTTACTGCACTGTAGGGATTGTGACACCATCTCCTCACCTTTTGAGTATGTGCAAGTAAACTAACCTTTTGAGTTCATCCTGTTTCAAGTTTGCTGTGGTGTTATACTAAGAATTGCATCACACCAAAGCTGGAGGAATTAATCCTCTGCTCATAAGAGGAGAAGCAAATGAAAACACCTTATTGTTTGTGGAAGGCTGGCCAGAGGAGAAATTAGTGCTATTTAAATTAACCTCGTCTCTTGTCTATAACAAGTTCTTGCCTAAAACTCCACATTTCCACCCTCAATTCTACCTCACCACTCCATTCATTTCTCAAACAGGAAACAAAGTATAATCCCACTGTCACATTTGGTATTAAGCTGAATTGCATCCTAACTGCCACTAAGGCTCTTTACTTCCACCTCTGCAACATTACTTTCTTCACCTTTACATCCTCTCATTGAAACCCCTCAATTTATTTATTCCAATACTCTAATTGTTGATATCCCAAATTTTGCCCTTCATAAATTATAATCCATCAGCGCTCCTTTGCTTGCATTGTATTTTGCACTAAATCCACCTTCCCCATTACACCTACCAAGCCTACCGTCCATTTAAAAGTTATTGGCTTTTAGTGTCCCTGCTTCTGTAATATTCTTCAGTCCCAGATTCCAGTTTTCACCTGACCCCTCTTCACATTTGCATTCACATTGCAGCATTCATTTTTGCTTTGTTCTCTTTCTTTCCTGGCCCCTGTTCTGGAAAGCTCCACTTAAAATTCCTCCACCTTGCTATATACCTTTCACACTTCTTTCAAAAAAAACTTTCAATGTTGACTTCTTCAATCATACCATATCAAAATCCATAAGATATTCAACAGCACAACTGCTTCTTGCTCACCAGCCTGTCACATCAATGAGGCACTATCCTATGCTCTTTATTAACATCACCACACAAGTGCAAGGTACTGTTGGGGCTGACAGATTTAAAACTGTCCAACAAGAATTTGGATTTTCCTACCGCTTGCAGACTGAAAGTACTTTAGAATCGTAAATTCTCTACAAATTGCATGAGCCACAGGAACATCTGACACAAGGGTTTTAGTGTATGCTTGGTGATATTATTATTTGTCTTTCAATGGGAGTATATGAAAATCAATCTTTGATCGGACTGCCTGCGATAGAATATTACTACCCACAGGTAGATCTTGTAATAGGCAATTCCATTCTACAAATACATCACCATGACAGAATAGGAACATAATCGAGCTGAGGCCATCCTTTCACACAACGTGTAGCCCACGTTCACTTAGAAATGGGTGATTCGCAGGTATTGGCTGGCGTGAGCCCTTGACTGAGTATAAGCAAACACTGACCATGATAGTAAGTAGCCTTGTACTTCATCTGTGATCTCAATTAGGGTGCTTTATGTACGAAACATCAGATTGACGCATCGGTGCAAAAAGCAATTTTGCTTTGCGCAGAAGTGCTGTAATGAAGTGTGCATATTGTGAAATTATGTTTCAAAGTAATGAAAATGCTTTCACTTTTAATAACTCATGAACCATTAAGCAATCAAACTTTATTCAGTTAAGACTCTTACACTAACTCGCCAGTCAACGTATGCATGGTCTATGTCATCTCCCAGAATGTCTCTGATCGGCTAAGGGGTTTGAGAGGAATTTTCCAGCAATGCTTCTATTTTTGTTGTCTCACCTCAGGGTTGAGGTGATGGTGAAGGGCTTTGAGGTGTCCAGTCATGATGTCCCTGGCATCATGAGTGTTGGGCAGGTTGGATACATCAGCAGGCTTTTTGCTGTCCATCATTTGCAGATGTTCAGAACTTGCAGCTCAAGTCTCGCAGTTGGTAAACCCACGAATACACCGCTCCAAAGGAGCCAGGCACATTAGTTTAAAGTTCATTTATCACAAATAGGCTTACATTAACAGTGCAATGAAGTCTTGCTGCATATTCAGATGAACTGCTTCAGTATCTGAGGAGTTGCAAATGGTGCTGAACAGTGTGCAGTCATCAGCAAACATCCCTACTTCTGACCTTATAATGGAGGGTAGGTCATTGATGAAGCAGCTGAAGATTGTTGGGCCTCAGACACTACCCTGAGGAACTCCTGCAGTGATGTCATGGGATTAAGATGATTAATCTCCAACAACTGCAACCACCTTCCTTTGTGCTAGGCATGACTTCAATTGGCAGAGAGAGTTTTCTCCCTAATTCTCGTCGACTCCAGCTCTACATGGGCCCCTTGATGTCACATTCAGTCAAATGCTGACTGGATGTCAACGGCAGTGAATCTCACCATTTCTGGAGTTCAGCTCTTTTGTCCATATTTGGACTAAAGCTGTAATGAACAAAGGAGCTGTGGCCCTGGTGGAACCCAAACTGAGCTTCAGTGAGCACATTACTGCTGAGTACGTACTGCTTGAAAGCTTTTTCGACAACCCATTCCATCACTTTGCTGATGATCGGGGATAGACTGATGGGGTGGTAATTGGCTGGGTTCGATTTGTCTTGTTTTTTTGTGGACCGAAAATATCTCAGCAGTTTTTCACATTGCCAGGTAGATGTCGGACTTGTAGCTGTGTTGAAACAGCTTGGTTTAGGTGCAGCTAGTTCTGAAGCACAGGTCTTCAGTACTACTGCTGGAATGTTGTCAGCGCTCTTGGCTTTACAGTTTCAAGTGCCTTCAGCCAATATAGGTAGGTTAAACGAGTGGGAAAAAATCTAGTAGATGGAGTATAATGTGGGCGAATGTGAAATTGTCCATTTTGGCAGGTGGAATAAAAAAGCTTATTGCCTAAATGGTTGGAGATTGCAGAGCTCTTGAGATTCAGAGGAAACTGGATGTCCTTATACATGAATCACAAAAAGCTAGTATACAAGAGCAGCAAGTAATTACGAAAGCTCATAAAAGGCTACGATTTATTGTGAAGGGAATTTGATACAAAAGCAGGGAGGTAATGCTTCAGTTGTACTTAGCTTCATTGAGACCACATCTGGAGTATTGTGGGGGCGGCATGGTGGCACAGTGGTTAGCACTGCTGCTTCACAACAGCACTAGGGATCTGTGTTCGATTCCCGGCTTGGGTCACTACCTGTGTGGAGTCTGCACCTTCTCCCTGTGTCTGCATGGGTTTCCTCCAGGTGCTCTGGTTTCCTCCCACAGTTTGAAAGACGTGCTGGTTAGGTGCATTGGCCATGTTAAATTCTCCCTCAGTGTCGCCAAACAGCTGTCAGAGTGTGGTGACCAGGAGATTTTCACAATCACTTCATTGAAGTGTTAATGTAAGCCTACTTGTGACTAATAAATAAACTTCAGTATTGGTCTCCTTATTTAAAGAAACCATGATGTGGAGGTGCCAGTGTTGGACTGGGGTAGGCACAGTAAGTAGTCTCACAACACGAGATTAAAGTCTAACAGGTTTATTTGGTAGCACGAGCTTTCGGAGCATTGTCCCTTCATCAGGTGAGTGAAGAGGCGGCTAAAGGGCAGCGCTCCAAAAGCTTGTAACCAAATAAACCTCTTGGACTTTAACCTGGTGTTCTGAGACTACTTACTGTATTTAAGGCAAAATCTTACCAAAAATAGCGAGAGTGTTGTTTCCAGTGAGAAAACTGGTGCATTTCTCTCCAGAGAATTCGGTCCGTTTTCTCTCAGAGATCGAGACACCATCTTTAAAGGGAACCTCGATCAGAACCTGAGTAAACTTCACCACCCCCACCCCCAGGGTCTCAGTGGATTCCCCTCCACCACCACCCCCACCAACACCTGATCGGAGTCAGCACTTCTCTACTCCCACCCACCTCAATCATCGTTCCCTTCTCCCCACCAACCCATCCCCCTCACCCCACCCCAGACCATCAGTCTCTCCCTCCCCTGCCTTATAGTCTGAGCCGACACCTACCTCCTCCCTACCGCAACATCTATAGCCATCGCTGGCATCCCCTGCTGCTCTGCCTGCTCCCTGCCACCATCACATGCAAATGAATCCCCCACCCCTCCATGAGGATCCCACTGGGGCCAGCCCCTTGGCACAGGTTGGCACTGCCAAGCTGGCAATGCCAACCTGTGTCAAGGTGCAGTGCCAAGGAGCATTGCCGGGCCACTGCCTGGCCATGACCCTCCTCCGGGGGTTACACTTACCTTTATAATCCTGGGGAGATCCCTCAGACAGGTTCTGCCCCACTAGGTAAGACCAGTTGGGCCTGTTGTAAATAGCACTGGCATGATGGCATGTCAGTGCCCGCTGAAGATCCAGTAAGGGGTAGGGGGGTACTGGTGAGAGTGCGTGCTTATGACATGCTAATATACTAAAGAAAGCATTCTGTGGTCCCGTGGCTCATTTCACACCATTCTACCGGCGAGGGGCCAGTAAGATCGGAACTTGGAAACTTGCCAGCGCAAATCGCACTCTCTGGATTTTCAGCATGCAGGCAGAGAGTGTGGGCTCATAATCAACCCCATTAATCTGCTAGAAGCAGTTCAGATAAAGTTTGTTGGTCTACTATTTGAAATGGGTGGGTTATCTTGCGAAGAAAGGTTGGGGAGGTCAAGTTGTATTCATTAGGGTTTAGAAGAGTAGTGGCGAATTGGATCAAAATCTTTAAGATTGACAGGGTGGAGAGGATGTTTCCTCTTGTCAGAGAATCTAGGACTAGAGGTTATTGTTTAAAAATAAGGATCAGTCATTTAAGACAGAGATGAAGAGAATTTTTTTCTCTCAGTGGGTTGTGGATCTCTGGAACTTTCATTCTTAAACGCCAGTGAAAGCAAAGTCACTGAATATGTTTAAGGCTGAGCTACATACAGTCTTCATTAACAAGCGGGTGAAAGGTTATTGGCGTTAGGCAGGAATATGAGGTTAAAGTTACAAGCAGATCAGCCATGATCTTACTGAATGGCAGAGCAGGCCCGAGGGTCCAAAGAGGCCTACTCCCACTCCTGATTCACACATTTGTATGCTTCTTGATATGACGTGGAGTGAACTGAATTGGCTGAAGGCAGGCATCTTGTGATGCTGGGGCCCTCCAGCGGAAACTAAGATGAATCATCCACTTGGCACTCCCAGCTGAAGATTGCTGCAAATGCTTCAGCCTCGTCTTTTGCACTGATATGCCAGGCTCCCCGATTATTGAAAATGGGGATATTTGTGGAGCCTCCTCCTTCTCCAGTGAGTTGTTTAATTGTCCACCACCATTCATGACTGGATGTGGTAGGACTAATGACAAATAAGTGCAGTTCTGAGTAAATGCTGTAGCATTGGAAATTCCATTTTCTGGATGTGGTGTTGAGTGGAGCCTGGAATTTGCCATCTCAGATGACATAAAAGAACAACATACTGGTGAAAACCACCCTCTTGATCAACAATTATCCCAAATATTTATAGCTAAAACAGATAATCTGGTTACTGCTGCCTGTAGGCCTTGGCTGTGCATTAACTATTGCTTTTCCTACTGTTAGGGTACTGGATCAGAAACACTAAGGTATATTATGAAGCCTGACTAGACCCAACAATCTTCTTTTTTGGAATTAATTTGAGGATAAGATGCTTCATCCAAGTACAATTCTACTAACAGAAGGGAAAATGTTTATCAAAAGAAACTTCATTTAACAACACAGTTTAACTATAACAAATGAATTAGTTCATCCTTAACAATGGAACAATACTTAAACATGACAAGATACAAATCTTAATAGTAAACCTATTGCTATAATTTTCAATTCAAGCAATATTCCTCTTATGGACTTAAACCCCTGTTTAAAATTAGTTAGCAAAACACAGGCTTACTTGCTTGTCTTAGATTAATAGTATTGGAACTTTCAGAACATTTCTAAAGAGAGAGACAAACAGAGAGATACGTTTCTTCTGGCAATCTAGACAGCAACTGCTTGCATTTTAAAATGAAACTGAAACCCTTTCTTTCCTGCAAGCTTAGCTCCTCCCAATAATCACAAGCCTCTGTCTCTGTCTATCAATCTAATCAAAACTCTACTCTGAAACCCCCGGGAAACTCAACTAAACACAAATGCATTAGCTCTGCTTAAAACATACACTCCAGGTCTAAAATTAGTACTTATCTTATATACCCAGCTACCGATGTAAAGGTTTTGCTAGACAAATTGGCATCCTGCAAAGCAGGTCAGAATTCTAAACATACCCCTTACACGAAACATGATATAAATATATTTCTTAAAGGCATAATGTTATTACACTCCTTTACAATAGTTACTGCAGTTCAAAAGATATTTCATTGGCTCTATAGTAATTTTGAATGGCTCAAGTTCACAAAAGGTTCAATATAAATGCAAGTTCTTTCTTTTTGTGCACTGACCTACCAAAGTGACAAATAGGGCCGATGGGCTTTTTATTCTCCATTCTACCCTTTCATATTCATAAGTTTCAAAATCAGGAGGAACAAAGATCCTCAGATAGCATCTGTGGTGGTTTTGCCTTAAACATCCTTCCCAACTAGGGTAACATTGCTGCTTAATAATCTTTTTACTTAAAACCAAAACCTGCATTGCACCAACAGAGTTGACAGGAGACATTCTTCCCCAAAGCACCTGATCAATACTGCTGTACATTATTCTGTCAGCAGTAGGCGAATGTTAGGAGACAGATGAATGGACAGAATAACTGAAAACAATCAAACACTTCCTTAAATACATGGGGATGTATATATTTTTAAGAAACAGGTATGCCAAAATAGGTAGCACTTCAAAAATATATTAACTAATTTTCACTCCAAACAAGTTACAGTTGATGGGTCAGTATAGGTAATATTTAAATGCATAAACTCCTGACCACTTATAAAGATTAGAAACTGTATTACCTCATCCATTGATGTGTACAATGGAAGCAGCAAGAGCATGCCAGGAATGCACATCCTCCATTATTGTCCCCTTGTATTATATTCAATGCTTTCATTGTAACTTCTACATCAATGCAAGACACAAATCATTATCTTGCTTCTTCTTCCCCCAGGTCACTCAGGAGGGAAGAGCACCAGTATCTATCCCAGGAATCTTCTTGAGTCCTCTGCCTGAAGCCTGGTCCAACACACAGTGCTCTAACCTCCGCCACTAGTAGGGTAACGAGGCTAGTCCAAAAGCCAGCACAGAAATTAAACCCTGTGCTTTTAATACCAGTCTGATCCACAATGATCGTCCACACAACTGAACCAACTAGACTTCCAAAAAGTCAGATTTGCTGTGGCAGCATACTCATTTAGATGCATGTTGTAGTCTGGAACCACGGATAGTGGTGGTGGAGGCTCTAATTCTGGTCCATCACAGGAACTTCTGCCACTCTTACCATCGGCGGATGGTACGAGCTTTCAGGTGAGTGCTGAAGGAGCGGCGCTCTGAAAGCTTGTGCTATCAAATAAACCGGTTGGACTTTAACCTGTTGTTGTGAGACTTCTTACTGTGCCCACTAGTCCAATGCCAGCATCTCCACACCTTGGTGTATTATGATAGGTTACCCATTCTCAACTTTGCCCCTCATCTGAGGTGCAATGCCCTCAGGTTAAGGAGAAAGCAGCCTATGGTCATCTGGGACTGTGGCGACCAACATTTCATTTCATTTCATTTTGGATGGGTTTACAAGGTCATATCTATTTGAATGAATGCACCTTCTTCAGCCATCAAGTCCTGGAATGCAACTCGAACCTGCAGTTTTTGGCCCAGATACAGGGATGTTACTCATTGCATCAAAAGATTTAATATTGCAGGAATACAAAGCGAACGTGGAGAACACCTGCATCCAGGAAGTCCGCATAACCTCGGACAATTCTCTAACTCTAACTGCAGTGAGGAGCAGGAAACCAAAAAATTCCAACACTTCACAGCACAATGGACTGTGTTAACTAGAACTATGGGTTCTGCACACAATAAAAAGTCTGACAACACCAGGTTTTAGTCCAACCTATTTATTTGATAATATTCTCACAAATAAATAGGTTGGACTAAAACCTGGTGTTGTCAGACTTTTTACTGTGTTTACGCCAGTCCAACGCCGGCATACCCACATCATTCTGCACACAATCCATGATCATAAGTTGAAGGGTTAGCCATGGATTTAGTGCAGCATAAAGCACTTTGTTTGCCCTTCAGGGCTAATTACCATGGTCTTGCGTATTCTTTTTGTGGTGATCTTTGGGTGAGTAATGTGCCTATTTAATCACTTTCTCATGTCTGGCATTTCTCTGGCATGAATACTGACCTTAACGTCAGTCAATAGCTTTGTATTTGCACAGAGAAACTTCCCTGGAGGGGTTTTAAGACTGTTATATCCTGTAATTAATATATAAATTGGAGGCACAAAGGCTTAGTGGTCAACATCAACTCTGGAGTTAAGAGCCAAATGAGGAATTTGGTCAGTTATTAAGAACAGCATTAATAATAATAGCATTGGCAAAATGTGGAGGAAACAAAATTATCAGCAGCATTAGCATCATTTATCCCTTAATGCCATCTGCAACATCTAATGTCACATGGTTTCACTTGGTCTTGTTAGTAGGGTGTGGGTTTCAATGGTCACTGCTGGACCCACAGCTTTAAAAATGCAATGAAGGATATGACGTTACCAGCACCAAATGTGCGATGGATAGAGAGAGATTTTAAAGTTTAATGGTGTTTGCTATAATGGCTGTGTTATGATTACTGTGGTGAGCCATTTATGAAAAACAATCATCTTAAAAAAAGTACGGCAAGAGAAGCAAATTATATGCTACTAATTTCCATACCTTTTAACCTTGAGATATTCAATTCATTAAAATTTAAATTACTAACATTTATAAACACAACAAAAACGTACAAAACCCAGATAGTGTTTTCATTGGAAGCATTTAATCCGCTGTTTTACCAGTTTAATAGTGCAAATTGCCTGCCGACTGTTGCAAGCAGACTCTGGAGAACTCTCTCCCAGCTCATTACCTGAGCACTTAGATTTGTTGAGATGTACAGTGCTATTTTCTCATGGCTGGCCATCAGGTTGGCAAATTGTCCAACTGGCTCGTCTACGTCTCCGTGTGAAATGTGTAGTATTCAGTAGCGAACCAACAGAATCACTTTGGCATTTTATTGCAGCAAGTTTACAGCACAAAGCTGCGAGGTTCACTGTACTCATTCTTAGAGGGCTTTATTCTGTGTTGATGTGTAAATTTAAAGTATTCTCAGCCTGCGTGTGCCAATTTTGACTGATACAATTAATGTCTAGAAGACTGATGACAGCATTACACTGTTATTAAATTGAGCCAAATTTAAAGAAATTGCTATTTCTAATTATAATGAAGAACTTTCCTTGCACGTGCTGTGTCAATTCTCCTGACACACACATAAAAAAAAATTAAGCCATATAATAAAAGCATTTTTTTATTTTGCAAAAGCAGTTGTGCGGTTAAATATAAACTGCTGCTGTGCCCTTAGTTTAATAAAAATGGTAACTGATTACCTGTCTTGAAGGACATAAAGTTGCTGCATTTGTGTGGTAGGTAAGAATTGAACTTGATACAGAAAGTTAATTCATTTCAAATCTTGGTACCTTTTCAGCAATGTGTTAAGTGTTAATTATTGAAAATCAACCTCTCTGGCATTGAAAATTAACTATTACAAGAGTGAAGTCTCATTCCTTCAGCTATTAATTGTTGTTGAATATTTAAAACTTGTAACATTTTTAATTTAATCTGTCCATTTCCAGTCCGGACACGTCGGACAAGTCTAACTTATGGCAGATGCTGTCAGATGACCTGCTGTCAAAAATTCTAAACAAAGTTAGGTTTGCTGAACTTGATCAGCAGCAGCAGCAGCACAAATCTAAATTATTCACAGTCTATGTTCCATGTTTATAATTTTGTATTTTGTCAGTGTGATCTTGCTGGTAAATGCAAGGTGTCAAAAATTTAGTATGTAAAAGCATTCAATGGTAGAGCAGATGTGAAATAAAGGAAAAATACTGAGGATGCTGAAATCTGAAACAAAAACAAAATAAGCTGGAAAATCTCAGCGGGTCTGACAGCACAGCAGCACAATGGCACAGTGGCTAGCACTGCTGCCTTACAGGAACCTGGATTTGATTTCCAACTTGGGTCACTGTCCGTGCAGAGTCTGCATGTTCTCCCTGTGTCTGCCTGGGTTTGCTCCGGTTTCTTCCCACATTCTAAAAGATATACTGGTCAGGTGCATTGGCCATGCTAAATTCTCCCTCAGTGTACCTGAACAGCCGCCAGAGTGTGGCGACTAGGGGACTTTCACAGTAATTTCGTTGCAGTGTTGCTATAAGCCTACTTGTGACACTAATAAATAAACCTTGGCATCTGTGGAGAGAGGATACTCGAAACGTTGGTACTATTCTCTCTCCATAGATGTGCTGAGATTTTCCAACATTTTCTGTTTTGGAGCAGATATGAAATATGTGTAAGCCATATTGCACAATTTCTGCACAATAGTAATTCTATTCTGCTTGCAATTGCGCAGAATGAACAGACAGTAAGAAAGAGAATCTTATACTTATTTTTGTCCTTTTTAACCATAAAGATACAAAGACACATTTGAAAAAAAACCATTTCTTGTCTCTTTTTTTCCCATTATGTCAAACACAGAATTCATCTGTGCTACTTGTCCTTTTAAATGCATTAAATAATACTGTGCGATACTTACTGTATCAATATTGAAAATAAGTTGAAAAAGATGTGCTTAAATATCACTTTTCAATGTAAATGCAAAGAAGTGAAGCTAATTTCATTTGGTGTTGGTACAAGTTCTGGAGCAAAAAGGACCTAATTCACGAGTACGAACAGGAAGAGGGCTAATGACTTGGAAAAATATGTGCAAATAGGGAAGCTAAGAGTCATTCAAGGAAGGCAGCAAAAGAACTTGCATTTTTACAATGCCTTTCACATGATCAAAACATTCTGAAGTGCTTCACAGCCAATTAGATGCTTTCAAAGTGTTAAAAATGTTGTGCTGTAATGTAAGCAAACATAGTAGCCAATTTACACAAAACAAAATCCTACAAACTGCAAGGAGATAAAAGACAGGATAATCTGTGGTTAGTGATGTTGTTTGAGGGGATAAGTGTTAACCAGGACACTGGGGAGAGCTCTCATGTTCTTCTTTGAATAGTGCCATGGAATCTTTTACAACTACCTGAGGGAGTATGCTCAGTGTACGTTAATCTCTCATCTGAAAAACAGCGCCTCTGAAAATGCGACACTTCCTCAAATAAATGGGGAGACAGGAGCAGAGATCAACAGTGGGTGGTTCTTAAAACTTAAACTGCAAAGGTAGAGAATTAATATGAATTCTTAAAATTAGTGACTATTTCAAGTTTCAAGCACCCCAGGGATAGATAAGGATGTTAGAAACAAGCAAAAATTGAAAACAAAGGCTTGAGGCCCTTACTGGTGTTCACATTTCCATTGAGATTTCAGAGTAGGTCAGGTAAATAAACTGTCTATGATCCCATAGAGACCAATAACTTTTAAAGAGAAATCCAAACTTTCTGCTAATAGCTGAGAGAATGACACATCAAGATTGCACATTTTAAGACCTTTACTGTAACAAAAGACAAAAAAGCGCTCTTGACTAAACTCGATCTTTCTAGGCAACTTATAATTTAAATTACAAAACAAAACAATCACTTTTCTTTCAGTGCAGTCAAAAATACACTTCATAGATATAATTTACACTGTCCTTTACGTAGGCATGCAATTCTCCTGGTTGCAGTCCAAGGTGATTCATAGCTCCTAGGGGCTACTTCTGTTAGTTTCTTCTTAAACTGGGAAGTTTTAAACTCAGAACTGCCTTTACAACAGATCCCCCCTGGAGATTCTTCCACTTGTACAAGCTAGATGAATCTTCCAGTCTCATTTTAACTCCTCATGAATTTGATCTTTTCAATTCAAGCTCCCATCCACATTCCTGTGTGGTGAACCAGAATATCTTATTACCTAACGTTGCTCTCCCTCTCGTGGATCCTGGTAGACAACAGCTATCTGTGTGTTTTCAGTGTTCATTGTACCCTTCCCTCTAAATCCTAAGTTCATGGCAATGTGAATTATATGAGCCTTGTACCCAGGTAAAACTATCAGCTATCCTTGACACCACAACTCTATCTTTATCTTGGAAGTGGATAATTAAAGAACAACTGTGTACAGCCCAACATTCTGAACACTTTTCTGGGGCTTTGAAACACTCAGTCTATCCCCAAACAAACAGGCTTTGTCTCCATGTGCAAAACAACTTGCATCTTCTTCTCAACAAAACAATCTAGGCTGCCTTTAATCTCTAACAATCAAATCACCCAGGCTAGCTGTCAGATCACATGAATCCCTCATTTTACCTTAAAGATAGAGTCCCAAAACATAAACTTCTAAACCTTATAAATGTAACAGAGGTATGATAAAAAATCAAGTGCAATATGAGAATATTAAAGTTGAAAATCATGGCAAATAGATATGAAATTTTACTACGTGCAGTTTTGAGTTCCATGCTATAGGAAGGGTATTGAAGTAATAGTGACTGTGCAGATTCAATAGGTTGCTGCCTGGCATGAGGTAATGAAATTACAAAGAAATCTCTGAAAAATCAACAGTGCAATGTTTTCATTGCAACAAAGGACATTATTGAATGATTTAGTAGATGTGTTTAAAATTATGGGACATGATAGATAAAATTTTCAGTTGTTGTGTGGTTTGAAAGAAGATTAAAGATTTAAATTTTCCAATGGAAAGTCAGAAAAACTTTTTAATGCAGAGACTGATGAGGCTTCAAAAACATTACATGAGTTAACAATTGAAACAGCATTCATGCCAACTTTTAAGGAAGGTTTGCGAAGTGATTGAAGGAAGTGAGGATAATGAGAGGATATGGAAATATAGTGCGTATACAGTGAGGATAATGAGAAGATATGGAAATACGGTGAGTATATGGAATTAAAACTTTCAGTCAACAGTGTGGGCTGGTAAGTTGGAAGGGAGTGAGGCCTGTCGCCTCTGGATGCGGATCAACGGCAGGCACAAGTGCTGCCGAACGCTGAACTGAGCTGTTTAAGTGACTTGCCATGGTACTCTGGGATTTCATCCCAATTGTCAAACATTTGACCCTCTAGCCCTCCCCACATACTCCCTCACCCAGCCACTCCCCAAACCCATACGCATCAGTTCATGCTAACCCACACTGCCATCCACCCACAATGTCCCTCTCATACAGAGCACTCGCCCCTGATCCCCTACAACTGCTTATAGCCTCTATGCCAATTTCATACCCCAGCCCATGCCTCCTTACTGCCCCTATGCCGAGTTGTAACTCATGCCAACCCATGTCACCCTTTGTTCTTACACCCTCCGTTTCACCATGGAAGCCTTCTGCAGAAATTGCAGATGTATGGGATTGAGGGTGATTTAGGGAATTGGATTAGGAATTGGCTGGCGGATAGGAGACAGAGGGTAGTGGTTGATGGTAAGTATTCGACATGGAGTTCAGTTACGAGTGGTGTGCCTCAGGGATCTGTTTTGGGGCCACTGCAGTTTGTAATTTTTATAAATGATCTGGATGAGGGTATAGCTGGGCGGATTAATAAATTTGCTGATGACACCAAAGTCGGAGGTGTGGTAGATAGTGAGGAAGGGTGTCTTAGTCTACAGGGAGACTTGGTCAAGTTGCAGAGCTGGGCCGAGAGGTGGAGGATGGAGTTTAATGCGGAAAAGTGTGAGGTAATTCACTTTGGCAGGAATAATGGATGTGTAGAGTATAGGGCTAACGGTAGGACTCTGAATAGTGTGGATGAACAGAGGGATCTAGGTGTATGTGTACATAGATCCCTGAAAGTTGGGAATCAAGTAGATAGGGTTGTTAGGAAGGCATACGGTGTCTTGGCATTTAATGGTAGGGGGATTGAATTTAAGAGCCACAGCGTCATGTTGCAACTGTACAAAACTCTGGTGCGTCTGCACTTGGGAGTATTGTGTGCAGTTCTGGTCCCCACATTATAGGAAGGATGTGGAGGCTTTGGAGACGGTGCAGAGGAGGTTTACCAGGATGTTGCCTGGTATGGAGGGGAGGTCCTATGAGGAGAGACTGAGGGATTTGAGGTTGTTTTCATTAGAAAGAAGGCGGCTGCGAGGGGACCTTATTGAAACATATAAGATGATTAGACGTTTGGATAGGGTGGACAGTGATAGCCTTTTTCCTCAGATGGAGAAAGCTAGCACGAGGGGGCACAGCTTTAAATTAAGGGGTGGTGGTTATAGAATGGATGTCAGGGGTAGGTTCTTTACCCAGAGGGTGGTGAGGGATTGGAATGCCCTGCCTGCTGCAGTTGTGGATGCGCCTAGTTTGGGGGCGTTTAAGAGATCCGTGGATAGGTTTATGGATGGAAAGGGTTTGGTTTAGGTTAGAGGTTGTTTTTTAACTGGGCGGTGCAACATCGTGGGCCAAAGGGCCTGTTCTGCGCTGTAATGTTCTATGTTCTAAGTATCTACCATAGATAGGGCTCAGGAGCAATGCTGAGATGACATAAAACCATGTTCTAAATATATATCTTGGAGTTCACTATATGAAATTCATGAAAGCTGACCCAATATATTTAAATTCCCTCAATGAAGAAATCCCTCAAAATCAAACACTTGTATTTATAACCCCACATCTAATATAGTAAGTGCTTTGATAACCTCCTTGAGCTGTCAACCAAACTGCAAACTTATACCCTCCCCAATTCCCCACTGTGATAATGATAGGTTGAGGAAAACAGCCAGCCATTAATGATGCTAGAATAACAGTACTTAGAATTTTATCAACAAACATCTGTTGAATCTAGAATAGTAGATTCTACTCTCAGGCACAGGCAAACTTTTTTTTTCATTTAAACAACATGACAGCTGGACAATATTCTACATCATATCAACTTTTCAATGCCATTCACCAATCTCTAAAGGTTTGTAATTCCCATACAACGGGATAATGCCCTTTCTATAGTGTACATCAGTTCTATTTGAACCCAACAATGAGTTCAGGGTTGGAAAGATTGGTCTTGCACTACTACTGCCGGCGAGAATGGAGAATTTGGCGCTCAGCTAAATCTTTGCCCCCAGCTGCAGGATCAAAGGATCTCAGTCGTGGGGAATCTTGGCCAATTCCGGCCCAAGTATCCCTGTTGAGTTTGCGTTTCCCTTTATCCCCCATTGTCAGAAACAGGGGCGGGACATCCAGATCAGGTTTCCACTGGCCATTTCTGAAAGTCTCTGGAGCCTCCAAGACTCAGCAAAAAATCCAGCCCACAATTTTGATATAAATCTGGGTAATCTTGATAATGCTTTTCCAAACATAAAAATAATGGACCCAGCCCATTTTCCAGCCATCCCATCGGTTGGGTGGGGGTGGTGGGGGGGGGGGGGAGCAGATGTAAAAGCTCTTGAGGGATGGATAAGATATCTTCAAGTGCCATGTCTGAATTTTGCTTTTAAGTCCTCTGTTCTTTAAACATGAAAATAAACTGTCAGTGAGCATTAGAAAATGTCTGCTGGACTACTTTGATTGGCAGAATCTTCCAGTCCCACCAATGGTGATGCCCTGCAGCATATTCTCTGGCAGTGGAATGGGCAAGCCATGCAAAATATCATAGACATCGGTGAGACTAAATGGTCCTGCCAGCTGCCAATAACCTCCATTGTCAGGGCAGGGGAACCCATCCATCATATTAGTATTAGGTGGCATGCTGTTTAGAACACTTATTTGTCCAGGTAATTAAGTTATTTAAAAAAAGAGCAATGGAGACGAGTGGAGAAATGTTTTCACACAGCATGTGGTTAAGATCTGAAATGTGGTACCTGATAATGTGGTGGAGACAGGTTCAATCAAAGCAGTCAAGGGGATATTGGATTATTATCTGTAAAGGAAGAATGTGCACAGTGTAGGGGAATGACACTGGATGAATTATTCATTTGGAAAGCCACCATGGACATGACAGACCAAATGGCCCCCTTCTGTGCTATAATAACTCTTTGATTCTGTGAAACTGCTTACTAATCAGGTCCAGTGTGCTAAACATTAGTATGCACTCTTATCAGTATAGGAATTTATAAAATAAACTGCTTATTTAATTTTAAGGAACCTCTCTCGGAAATCAGACTTGCCAACTAAAATGGCACATTATATCACATCGTGCTGCTGACATTGATAGGAGGTCCAATGTCATATGAATGGCAGAGATTTATAGCCTAGGCTCTCTCCACTCCTGGTCCTGGCATTACAATAAACAAGGACAGAACATAAATGTATCGGAACATAAGGATTTGATGGAAAAATAAGTCAATCCAAACGCGTTTATGCATCTTATATCACAGCATTCCAGAGGGCTTTACCAGGTGTCAGTCCTTTGGATAAAAGTCAGTGGCTGAGGGCAACCTTAAAAAACAAATGAAAAAGATAAAGATCCAGATTTTTACTGAGTTGGAAAGACTCTATAGATCTTTAAAAATGGCAGGCAAGATCTAGATGTGGAAGTAACCCCCCTCCCCCCCAACCAACTCCATTTCCAAGGAATCCAATTTTTGCTGTCAGAGGATGGGGGCAGGTAATGATTCACACAGACAGGAACCTGAACTCAACAGGGCTAACTGAATTAGTTCTGAGCTCAAACAGATCCACTTTGGTTGGTCCATGAGCCTTATCCTATAGTGTGAGAGGCACAAAATGACAGAGCAGATGTAAAAGCTCTTGAGGGACGGATAAGATATCTTCAAGTGCCATGTCTGAATTTTGCTTTTAAGTCCTCTGTTCTTTAAACATGAAAATAAACTGTCAGTGAGCATTAGAAAATGTCTGCTGGACTACTTTGATTGACAGGCCATCTGGTTTAGGTGACAACAAATATTACGATTTGTTCATGTAGTTTCAATAGTAGTCATTGTTGACATTTCCCAAGGGTTATTATTATGTCATCATGAGTACTTTTTGAGCTTCAAAAGCTGAAATTACCTCAGCAGGTTCGCAGTTCACAATTTGATAGACAATTTAAAGAGGCTATTAAAGAATTAGCTGTCTTTGACGGAGTTTGTTTTTATCAGAGATTAATGATTTCAAGAGCTTAAAAAGTTTTGACTGGGTTTTAAGATGGCAGGTTTCTTTCCAATATCAAATTTGTATGAGTGAGAGATGTATTAAATTGTTAGAATTTATTTTCATCTGCACATGGCCCCTGTGGTCTGCAGATGGTGAGCACTGGTGAGTGGCTACAGAGGTGGCATGGGGAAAAGAGGTGTGTTCAGGGCCTGAGTTAACACACTGAATGGCACAGGGGTATTTGGGGCTATGGGTAGCAAGCAGGAGCATGAGTTAGCATGGGTGGTGAGGGTGTGCGAGTAGTAAGGGCCTAACAGCTTTTAAAACAACTGGGATGATGGGATGAAGTCCCAGAGGACTGGAGCAGGTCTTCCAACCACCCTCCTAGGCACTCACCTGTCTGTGTGGCCAACTCAAAGATCTGCTTCTGTAGGTCAATGCCATCAGCCTCTTCAGAGTGAAAATTGGGTGCACTGGTACTGTTTAAAGTGAGGTGGACCTGCTGTGTCAAAACATTCCCTGACTCAAGCTACCCAACTTGGTCGTGAAGATCAGGCCCAATGGGTGCAATGATCCAGTTTTGAGTTGGATTCAAGTATAAACCATATTAGCCAGGACATAAGATTAGGGCTGCAATATACTGTAATGTTTAAAATTCCAGACAATGAAAAAAAAATCCACTTAAACTGAAACTAGCCATTCCACAAGTAAAATATTCACTTCAGTATTCTGTCCACATTTTATTAATTTTTCTATCATATATTGCCAGATGGTCTCAAAAATAAATTAAATAAAATGTGCAAATGATCCAATGTCAGAAACAAAATTCTGGGAAGCACCACGATTCAAGTGAAACTGTTTTGATGTTTCTTTCTGTATTGGAGATGACAATGCAGGCCAATTGAATATTTTATCTTCTTTGTAGCCAGTAACAGCAACAAGCTGTATTGGAGAGCTCCTCTTGATACTACAGCCTAGAATGTCCTTGTAATTTTCTGTGCAACAGCAGCCTACGGACTACGTTTTGCTGCTTTTTTTATATAGAAATGTTGGGCCAAAGTGACTTTTCTTGTTGCTAGGACAGCCATTTGTGTGAACGTCCTTGATCCTGTGCGTTGTTCCCAAATTCCCTATGTTGAAACTCCACTAATTTTGCAAATAGAATTTCACCCACTCTCCCTTCTGGACCGACTGTGACCTGTTCATGCCTTCGAGTTCGCTTTGCTGACATTTTACCTGTGAGGATAATTACTTTGTCCTCTCCCTTTCCTTTTTTCCCACTCACCATCTAAGGCCAAGAGTTCAGATGAGTAACCTGCGTTCAAGCCTCCACTAATCGTGCTGTATTTGCTGTGACAATGAACTAGTTCAGAGGCTGGATTTTAATACCTTCCTGTTTAGGAGCAGGGCTGGGGTCAGGGGTCAGGATGTGGCAGGGTGGAGGGAAGCAGAAAGGAGCTGGGTTGCTGGCTCACAAATATTGTGCCAGTATCGACCATATCAGCCAGGAGATAAGATTAGGGCTGCAATACACAGCAATGTTAAATTTTTAGATAAAGAAAATCCACTTAAAGTCAAAACTGGCCATTCCACAAGTAAAACTGAAGCTTCTCAGCCTCCTGCATGTTCACTTACATTCCCTTTGTCCCATTCCACTATCCCTCCCAACCCTCATAGTGTAAATCTCTGCTGACTCTTTCCTCTCAGCTTTGACAAAGGATCGTCTAGATTCGAAACATTGGCTCAATTCTCTCTCCACAGATGCTGTCAGACCTGCTGAGATTTTCCAGCATTTTTCTGTTTGTAAAACAGAGCAGAAGAAGCTTGAAGGACCAGTCGTTCTTATCCTGCCTTTCTTCATTGGATGTTGGTCCATTTTGATTTTTCTGCCTCTCCCTTTTCAGAACTGGTAGCATTTTTCATCATGCATCAACGCATAGATGTGGCTGAGATCAGAAACTCAGCAAATGGTTCTTACAGGCAAGAATCTCTCTCTCTCACACACACAATGCTGGAAATAGTGCTCCAAGGTCACATGTCATGTCAGGCTGTTGATCTCTCACCTCGCTCTCCTGATCAGCTCAAACTAATCAAGACTCTTGCCTTTTATGGGTGGACAGGAAAATGTTTGTAAAAGGGCCACAAGAGTTTAAAGTGTAATGAAATATACAGGATTTCCTGAGAACATGACAGTGTGATGTTCAGAGTTGTTTCAAAAGTGACTTGCGTTGAATTTTGCGCTTGTCTGTATTTCCCCGATTGCAATTCTGTGAAACCTCCACTAAAATCCTATCCAATTGTTTATGTAGGCCATTTCTCCAATGTACCGACGACGAAGCACCACTTCAAGCTAGCCTGCACCTCCTACAGGTGATGTGCAGTCCAGCTATAGCAGGAGCTGGTGTGACAGGAATTAAAGAGGAGGAACTTCTTCTGACTTAATGCATTGCTTTACAGTGCACTGCATACATCTCTGAAGCAATGCTGGTGCAGGAGCTGGACAGGAAGAGACAGGTTCTCTTCCCTTAGAGTCAAAGGGCCCTCCAGCAGAAACTAAGAAGATAGGAAAAGGCGGTAGCCATTATGGTTAATATTTTTAATTCATTTGTGGGTCGCTGGTTGGCCAGCATTTATTACCCATTCTTAATTGCTCTTGATAAAGTGATGGTGAGCTGCCTTCTTGAACAACTCAGCGGCTTGCTGGGCCATTTCAGAGGGCATTTGAGAGTCAATGACATTGGTGTGGGTTTGGAGTCACACATAGACCAGACCAGGTAAGGATAGTAGATTTCTTTCCCTAAAGGACATTAGAGAATCAGATGAGTTTTTCCAACAATTGACATTAGTTTCATGGTCAATAGTAGATTCTTAATTCCAGATTATTTTACTGATTTCGAATTCCACCATCTCCTGGTAGCCGGATTCGAACCCAGAACCCCAGAACATTAGCTGAATTTCTGGACTAATATTCTAGCAATAATGCCACTAGGCCATCACCAATGCCAGTAGTCTCTCCCCAAGGTTCCTCCAAGTGGTTCAATAGCCTCAAGGACAGAGAATGCACTTAGCATATCCTACCCTTGCATCACCAGCCTCACACGCTACTCCTTTCACCAAAAAAACTTCTCATTCACTGGTCAACAATCTCCAGTCGTAACTCATACCTCACTTTCATAAGCCCACCTCATAAATTTTTATCATTGTTGCAAGTCTCACATCCACATCACACAGCCTGCACACACACCGCCAGCAATTCAATTGTATTAAGCACATCACTGTGAGGGCATTCTTTCTGATTCTATCACAGCTTGGTATGGCTCTTGCTCTGCCCAAGACTGCAAGAAACTACAAAACGTCATGAATGTAGCCCAATCCATCACGCAAACCAGCCTCCCAAGCATTGACTCTGTCTACATTTCCCACTGCCTCGAAGAAACAGCCAGCATAATTAAAGACCCTACACACTCTGGACATTCTCTCTTTCACCTTCCTCCTTCGGGAAAAAGATATAAAGTCTGAGGTCATGTATCAACCGACTCAAGCACAGCTTCTTCCCTGCTGCCATGAGACTTTTGAATGGACCTATCTCGCATGGTTTATCTTTCTCGACACTCTAGCCACATTCTGCACCCTCTCATTTTTCTCAATGAACGGTATGCTTTGTCCGTACAGCGCGCAAGAAACAGTACTTTTCATTGTATACCAATACATGTGACAATAATAAATCAAATCAAAGTATTACATGGACACATTGACCAGGATTTTCCATTCCCCACCATATCAGACGGGTTCCGCGCCAGGAGTTGAAAATATTACAAGCACAGCAAAGCCACATTTTACCTCGGCGTAAACACATGACACAATTGTCTCCTCCCTTTCCATCAGTGACGGGACGCATTTCCCAACATTAAACGTCGGGAATATCATTATAATAAATTACCATATCATTATCAGGCCCCTATGCCAGAATCATTCACACCCTCACCCCATCCACAGTGACATGATGGCAGAATGGCGTTCTGCATGACAGATCTCCATAAGCATGCACCTGGTGAGCTGACTCCCGAGGGAACTCATGAAAGTGCAGCATTCAGCGGGGAGAGGGACATGTCCAGGGATTGCCCAGGTTACCGGCCTTTAAGAACGGTGCCCTGCTCTTCGACTGTCTAAATTGCTGGTGGGTGGCGAATCAGAGGCTACTCACCGTGGAACCCGTGACATCAGGTTCTTTTTTTTGGTGCTGAATTATACAGCAGAGAAAGCTGCCATTGCTGTCGGTGACTTTGGCGCCATTTTTTGTGGACCAAATTCGGCCTTTGCTGAAAATCAGGGGGAAATCCTGATCACTGTACCAGACTCTCTGACACAATTCCTTCTCTCTTGCAGGAGATGGAAGAGTTCTGTGGGCACCTCCTTGGTGAAGTGCAGATGCTAAGCACACTGCTCCTGCAGCTGAAGGCAAGAAAAATGTTCCTGGAAGTCCCTTGATGGATCAGGTATCCTGCTGAGAACTCATCTACCACTCTTCACCTCTCTGCAAGCATCTTGTCTTTTTAGTCATTGCCTCTGTGCCATCTCCCTCTCATGATGTAGCCTAATGGGACTGCTACTGTGGCATCCATCACTGGGAGGCAGTGGTGCAGACAAGCTCCCTGCAGCCACAATCAACAAATTCTCTAAATTCCTCAAACCATCTAACTTTTCCACAAACTCAAAGAGGGCCAGCAGAGAGTAACAAGTAACTAAACTAGTGATAATACCTTTATTTAGCATTGGATTTTGGGGATAGTCCTTCATGCTGTTGAATACACATTGAGCTGATAAAAGAGAGGGGGGTAAGTAGTGGTGAGGTCCAAAAATGCCAAGCGAATGTCAAATCAGTGTTAGACACAGATTGATGTCATAATCTGCCGACATAGTATACTTCCAGCACATGCTTGTGATACGCATCACCTAGATAGAGCTTATTATAGGTCATGCCATATGTCAGCATAAGCAGCACAGATGCCATTTTGGATGACAATTGTACAGCGGCATGGTGGCGCACCGGTTAGCACTGTTGCCTCACAGTGCCAGGGACCCGGGTTCAATACTGGGCTTGAGTCACTGTCTGTGTGGAATTTGCACATTCACCCCATGTCACCATGCATTTCCTCTGGGTGCTCCAGTTTCCTCTCACGGTCCAAAGATGTGTGGTTAGGTTGATTGGCCAGGCAAATTGTCCCTTAGTGTCGGGGGGGGGGTGTTAACAGGGTAAATATGTGGGGTTACAGGGATAGGGCATGGGTGGGACTGTTGTTGGTGCAGACTTGATAGGCCGAATGGCCTCCTTCTGCATCAGTAATTGTGATGCTCCTGGAACTATGGAGCCTGTAAGGGCATTGTGCCTTTGCCACTAGCTTACACTTATAGCTTAAAAATGCCAAAAGGGCAGCCGGTGAAACATTGCCTCGTTCTTTGATCTATCATCCTCCTCCTGTCAACTTTTTCTCTATCTCTACTGTCCTGCATGTCTCCCGTTCACTGTGAGATTTGTAAATACTTTCTCCTTTTTGCTCTCATGGAGAATTTGTGAAAGTGAGATAACTACAGACTCAAGTTAGGCCACCACTTAAAGCAGTTAGGAAGGCCTCAGTTCAAATTAGATGGGCTTAGAGTTTTAATTGTGAAATTTCATGATTCCACCCTCCACTGTTAAATGGGCAATAACACCAGGAATGTCTGGGCTTCATTGTGGAAATTCCCATCGACTAAAATTACAGTAAAAAAAACTCAAGAGTCTAAATGTATGACAATTTTGATAATACATGCTTCACAAATTTGAAAATTAGCTTTAAAAAATATTTTAGATACAGGTTGGATATCACTAACTCCTGAACAATATATTTATTTCTTTTGTCACTTTTTTTGATTCAAGTCAGCCAGCTTAACATCAGAAGAGTAACAATTCTGGCTGCATTAAGCTCTGTAACGATTATTTATCAACTTCTGCTGCTTTTCAACGAGACTCTTTCATTGTGGTTTAAAATGTAACCTGTTTGAATGCATTGGGCTCAGAAAAGTCAACGTCAACCTTTCTTAAAAGCAGGTTTGCTGTCTGCCTCCCTTCCATGACCAGAAGCCTCATTGCTAAGAGGATTCTCAGCTCTCGGCAAGCTCTGTAACTGCAGCGACGCAGGCTTCATGGTTGCGAGCATGTAGCTCCTGATTCACGTACTTCGTTATGAATGCCATTGCAAAAGCTGCATGCATTTTCACGGAGGAATTTGAGAGTCTTTTTCCTATGATATGATCCATTTCCACACCCAGGGATCTCAGCACTGGATGCAGTCATTAAGGGTTAGCTACAGGCTTACATTTGCCGCTTCAAAACGTGCGTGCCATATAACCACAAGGATGGTTAAGTGAAATATTGTCTCATTTTTTGATCTGTATTCTGCTTCTTGTTCACTTTTTCCGTCTCCCTTTTCCTGCATTTCTATCTCTGCAGATTATTTTCTGTGGGATTTGTAAATCGAGATTTTTAAAAACATGTTTTTAATAAACACATTTCAACACAGGACTAGCCTACAAACTTCATTCAACTCTTTGTTGGTGAAAATTCATTAATGTTGTTTGCCAAATAAAGGAGTGGGCAATATTCCTGTCCAAATATTGACAGTGGATGTGCTGAGTGTGTGTGTTCGCTGCGTTGTAAATGCTGCTTTCCTTTTGAATACCCTAAAGTTAACATTAGTACAGGATTTACCAAGGCCCAAGAGTGCAGTTAGACAGGGTTTATGGAACGGAATTGGTGTTGTGTCTCTAAAAATAGGGCTTGAGTGGCGTGTGGACTGTCAAAGGCTTAATACAGCAAAAAAAACTTTCAGCTCAAATCCAAACGGCCAAACGCATTAAATCCTTGCACACAAATGCCACCTATCCCACCCGAATGACTGCAGAAGATCAAGTGTAATAGCCTGCACACACTGATTGCAGAAGATTGGATGTAATAAACCTGCAACGCAGGACTTCGGGAGATCAAATATACATGGACTCCAAGAGATTGAGTGTAGTAATCTCTGTTCATGGACTTCAGGACATAAAGTGTGATAACGCTGCGTTCATCGGAGATTGTGCATTCTGTGATATGACTCCTGCCTTAACAGGTAAAGTCGAGCTTTTGTGCTAAGTGATATTGTGGGAGTGGTATAATGAAGAACGTTTAAAGATTCATCCCATTTTACAGTTGTGACACTTTCTAATGTAGGCCTACTTATGACACTAATACATAAACTTAGTTCACTCGATATCATTGGCTGTGCTTTTTTTTGGCCATATCACTATTAGAATAGGGCTGGTATTCTATCTTCTGGTTGGGAAAAAAAATACCGAGTTTGAGTACATTAGGTTTAGTCCTCTTGTTGTACAGTAGTTCACATTCTCGGACATATGAACAGCATACTTGGAAAAACGAACCAGTACATTAAAAAAAAAGCAACCCTGCGTCCAAGCGAAAGCCTGAAATGGAACATTTTCAAACTTTCCAATTTGTACGTTTATGGGAGTTTCATTCCACGGCGGCCTCTTTGCAATTTAGTTTGTAACTAGCTAAAATCAGCAGTATTTTATGCTGCGTTTTATTTTGCTGAGCTGCTGCTGGAAGGAAGCACTTGATCCGGCTGTCAGTGCTGGAACATAAATAAGGTGGCATTGTCAGCGCAGCTTACCAAGAGGTGGTTTGCCCATTGTCACCAGAGACTGTCTAACAGCAAGCGGCAAACATCCCAATTCTCAAACCAACACCTAAATGTGGACGCAGCAAATTCCGGAGCGCCAGCACTGAAAAGACTTGCTGAGCCGCTTCGAGTGCGAAGTTCAGCAATGTATCCGCTGTCCCGTTATTTAAACCTCTGAGTTAACGTTGACAGCCCAAAACTATTTCTGTCCCATACGGAGTAAGTTTTAGCCATCTTGAATCTCATCTTGTCAAAATCCTTCAAACACTGCAACTTTTAATTTGCTGTTCTGCTTGAAGTCTCAGTCATCAGAGCCCAGGCACAATTACCCCCAACAAATCTTTTAGACTGAGATGTGTGAATGATTCGGAGATGGTTGTGTATGAGTGCAAATGAAGTAATTCCCAAGGCTGTTTCCCACCACCTTCAACAATGAAGAAGCAAAGGTTAAAGACAAACTTTTCAGTTTCATGTTGGGGAAGACCTGGTCTAGAAAGAGCAGCAAAATGTTCTCTCTGCAGTGTCAACCTAGAAAGTGTTCACTCAATGTTGTTCAGGTTCTTGTCCTATCTATACTATTGTAGACTTGTCCTATGTGACCTGGCGTATTGCATAAATTGCTTCCTAAGCTTAAATGATTGGGGTCTAGTGGGAAAGCAATTGGAAGATTCTCAAGTTTTTGCTATTTAGTCGACTCCTATAGTTAAAAGAGATGCTCATCAGGAGTTTGTGGCTTGCACGCCCCAAATATCTGCACTAAAACATAAATCACTTTTTGGGAAAATGCTGAAAATCTGAAAATGGCAGAGGAAGGAGTGAAACCACAAATCTCAAAGGTACTGAATAGTTTCCAAGACTCTCTTAAGTACACACAGCTGGTACCATCCTTCTTTTGCCTCCTTTGCCTGAACCTTTTTTCTGAAGTTAGCTGCTCATGCTGTGTCATGGTTCATTCAGCAGATCTTTGACCTTTTTTTTAATGTGGAAGTTTCAGAAGGAAGGTGTAGGAGACTACACGGATATGGATGTGATCATAGATCAGTGTGATCCTGTCCTCTATTCACATACACCAGTAGAGTTGAATATCATGAGCAAAAGTGTAAGAAAACAATTGATCCCCCCTCCACCACCCCACCGATTCGCCTGGGGTGCCAAAATTGATGAGCATATTAAGTTGATCTTTCTCTACACCCTATCTATGACAGTAACACTACATTCTGCACCCTCTCCTTTCCTTCGCTGTGTACATAATGCTTTGTCTGTATAGTGTGCAAGAAACAAAACTTCTCACTGTATACTAATACATAGAATCATACAGCACCACAGTGCAGAAAGAGGCCCTTCGGCCCATTGAGTCTGCACCAAACACAATCTCACCCCAGGCCCTACATAGGGCAACACGATGGCACAGTAGTTAACACTGCTGCCTCACAGCGCCAGGGACCTGGGTTCAATTCCCTGCTTGAGTCACTGTCTGTGTGGGCTCTGCACGTTCTTCCTGTGTCTGTGTGGGTTTCCTCCAGGTGCTCCATTTTCCTCCCACAGTCCAAAGACATGGAGGTTAGGTGGACTGGCCTTGCTAAATTGCCCCTTAGTGGCAAGAGGACTAGCTAGGTTAAATCCATTGGATTATGGGGATAGGGCCTGGGTGCGATTGTGGTCACTGCAGTCTCAATGGGCTGAAGGGCAACCTTCTGCACTGTATGATTCTACAATTCTATGCAACAATAATAAATCAAATCAAAAGAAACCTTACTGCCTCTTAGGCTAAGATTGGTAAATTAATTGCAGTCTAGGGATTTCATTTGGGGTGTTACCTGAGTTATAAGCTCAAGGGGCAACACCAAATAACCAAGATCACAGTTGATCTTGCTCATCCAAGTTTATAGTACATTTACTATTATTTCTTAACAATTCTAAATATCTAGTTTGCAATCAGAAAATCCTAATAATTCCACCTTACAAGAAATGAACTGAAGTCTTACTTGAATTAACAGCCACAAAGAAACCACACAAAAGTTCAGAATTAAACGCCAGGTAACAGACCAAGGAACCATGGATGAACAAAACCTCATCCTAGTGTCAGAACTCACTAATTAACACATTCAAACTTCCAGTAAAATCTCCCTAGCATGCCTTTTCCCCTTTGCTCTGCCGTGCTCTATCTTTGCCAAATAGTTCCTAACCGCAGTGAGTAAATATCTCATTGTGACAGTCGCTAACATGCTGAACAGTAATGGAGTCAGAACAGAAACAGCCACTTTTAATCAAACCTGTCATCATTTGTTTTTCTCAATGTGTTGAAAATGCCATCCTCTCCCACACCAGCATATTACTTACACAGTGTGGCAAGAGACTGAGAGGAAGCTCCTTTAATAAGTTGGGACCTCCTCATCTTGCTAACAAGGGACACAGAGATCGGTGTCTGGCAAACACAATGACCAAGCACTGTAACACATGTGTGCACCTGAGCATTACAAGACTGACTGGCATGGTGGTGCCAGTCAGGGGGTGTGAACGTCTAAAGCTTTTCCCCATTTAAGGAGAATGCAGAAGTGAGAGAAGGCAATAGTGAGTGGCAGGGTGGCACAGTGGTTAGCACTTCTGCTGCACAGCACCAGGAACCCGGGTTCAATTCTGACCTTGAGTGACAGTGTGGAGTTTGAACATTCTCATTCTGTCTGTGTAGGTTTCCCCCGGGTGCTTCACTTTGCTCCCACAGTCCGAAGATGTGCAAGTTATGTGGATTGGTCATGCTAAATTGTCCTTTAGTGTCCCAAGATGTGTAGGTTAGGGAGATTCTTGGGTTATGGGGATAGGGTGGGGGATGGACCTAGTAAGCTGCTCAGTGAGAGAATCAGTGCAGACTCAAAGGGCCAACTGGCCTCCTTGTGCACTGTAGGTATTCTATGAAAGATTGCAGTACAAGTACAACCCATCCTTACTATAAGGTGTTTTGTTCTTTCACAAGCCTAAAAGGCTACAGATTCTTAGGCCCCAACTTTTTCATTTGTCTGTTGTGAGACATTCACTATTACATTCTGCCGATTTAGGCTCACATATGCCAACCACAAGAGGATCCTGTTTTAGTAAGGATGACGTGCAGCTCACCAATCCTAACTGATTGAAGTGGCCGCGCTGTGACACAAGTCTTAGAACATAGAACATTACAGCGCAGTACAGGCCGTTCGGCCCTCAATGTTGCGCCGACCAGTGGAACCAATCTAATGACCCTCTAACCTAAACTATTCCAATGTTATCCATATGCCTATCCACTGACCATTTGAATGCCCTTAAAGTTGGCGAGTCCACAACTGCTGCAGGCAGGGCATTCCACGCCCTTACTATCCTCTGAGTAAAGAACCTACTTCTGACATCCGTCCTATAACTACCATCCCTTAATTTAAAGCTATGTCCCCTCGTGTTAGCCATCACCATCCGAGGAAAAAGGCTCTCACTGTCCACCCTATCCAATCCTTTGATCATCTTGTATGCCTCAATTAGGTCACCTCGTAACCTTCTCTCTAATGAAAATAACCTCAAGTCCCTCAGCCTTTCCTCCTAAGACCTTCCCACCATACCAGGCAACATCCTGGTAAACCTCCTCTGCACCCTTTCCAATGCCTCCACATCTTTCTTATAATGCGGTGACCAGACCTGTACGCAATACTCCAAGTGCGGCCGCACCAGAGTTTTGAACAGTTGTAACATGACCCCACAGCTCTGAAATTCAATCCCTCTACCAATAAAAGATAACATACCGTACACTTCTTAACAACCTTATCAACCTGGGTGCCAACTTTCAGGGAGCTATGCACATGTACCTCGAGATCTCTCTGCTCGTCAACACCACTAAGAGTCCTTCCATTAGCCCTATATTCTGTACTCCTGTTACTCTTACCAAAGTGAATCACCTCACACTTTTCCATATTAAACTCCATTTGCCACCTCTCGGCCCAGCTCTGCAGCTTATCTGTGTCCCTTTGCAAACTGTAACATCCATCCTCACTGTCTACAACTTCTCCGACTTTGGTGTCGTCAGCAAATTTACTAATCCATCCTTCTACACCCTCATCCAGGTCATTTATAAAAATGACAAACAGCAGTGGCCCCAAAACAGATCCTTGAGGTACACCACTTGTAACTGAACTCCAGGTTGAATATTTCCCATCAACCACCACCCTCTGTCTTCTATCAGCAAGCCAATTCCTGATCCAAACTGCTAAATCACCCTCAATCCCATGCATCTGTATTTTCTGCAGTAGCCTACCATGGGGAACCTTAACAAACGCTTTGCTAAAATCCATATACACCACGTCAACTGCCTTACCCTTATCCACCTCTTTGGTCACCTTTTCAAAAAACTTGATAAGGTTTGTGAGGCACGACCTACCCTTCACAAAACCGTGTTGACCATCCCTAATCAATTTATTTCCCTCTAGATGATTATAAATCCTATCCCTTGTAATTCTTTCCAAAACTTTGCCCACAACAGAAGTAAGGCTCACCGGTCTATAATTCCCAGGATGATCTGCCAGGTCTTGATCTGCCTCAGGTACCCAAAGGATGTACCCTGGCACCGAAGAAAGTGAAGTTTACAGTGCAAGTGCTATCTGGCCAATACTCTGAATTTAGTGCAGAAGGTGGTAAATTTGGAGCACTTTTCAAACTGCAGTCATATAACTTTGGTTTAGTTTGGGCTTTTTTTAAAATGAACTGGGTCTTTTGTTTTTGGTGATCTTATTTTTTAATCTTTTATTTAAATCACAAGATAACACAAAATAAATAATGGTTAAAATGAAGGCACATGATGGATGTCAACTATAAAACATGAAGTACATAACAATGCAATTAAATAATTATTTACTCATCTCTAGTGGATTCATAGGGAATCATGACTCTGTGGACCAAAGCTGTGGTCAGTATTTGAAAAATGATTCTACTGTACTACCAAACTGAGACTTCTTTATTCAGAAGAACGCTTCGAATGAATAACAAATTCAACAAGCTGAACAGAAAAATCACCGCAAAACACATCACCAAAAATCAGTGTTGGTTGCCTCAATCTATTCTCCAGCGGATGGATAAGATGATCGTGAAAAATTGCTTCAAAACTGGTTGCACTGCAAGCTATAATCGAGGAATTTGCAATTTGAAAAGATGGTGCAGGTGAACAGATGCGGCACTGGGTGGTCTTGGGGGTTTATACTTGGACGTATTGTTCTCTCACACCTTTAATTCAACTTGAGCCAAGGGTGGATGCTGCAAACTGAAAGGCATTTAATTTCCCAGCATGAGAAACCTGCGCACAGTGAAGGATAACAGTACTGGAAAAATGTAAAATAGAAAGTAAATGGACGGTTTCATCCAGCTCATTTCACATCGTACTACATGTTATCTCTTCCTTCGTCATGCAAATTAAAGGAAACATATACAGTATGTATGAAGAAATGAAATTTTCTTTGTAATTCTCGTGTTCCTGCTATTCACAGCTCTTGTTACTTGTTCACTATGTGGCACTATCTCATGTTATCATCTCTCTGCCTCAGTCCTTCTCTTGTCCCCCTGTGTCCTTAGCTCAAATTCTGCTTTCAGTAACACAGATCCTATCTGGAGGCTTTCCACAGGTCACTCTGTTATCGCTGTTAACAGGGATTACATTCTTGCTCGGAGCTCTGCTGTGATAATGTTCATTTGTACTATTAGGTTACCATTCGGAGACTCTGTGAAATTGCAGCTCACAGCAGAATGACAATTTCACACTCTAATGTCAGAAACCAGCAGATAATCGATGCTAAATGAATTATGACATGTAGTTTGATTACTTCAGGAAACTGTAAACGTTATGGCGTGATGCACTGAAATTGCTGCTCATATTATATCATGAGCCTGAACAGTAGAATTGGAAGTTTCCCACCATTTACAGTCTGCAGCCAGCGAGCTAAGCAAAACCAAGAGGTTCCTGCTTCCAGGCTGCTTTTGTGTTCTCTAGCTGATGAATTTAAGAGCAAGATTTTTATTTTCTGGTTCATTTTTGTACTCTGTCCTTCAATTTCTTCTCCTTTGTCTCACTCTCTCTCTCTTACTTTCACTCACTAACATTTTCTCTTCCTCATTCACTATGTTTGTATCCTGAGGGAATTAAATATGTCTTTACTGGTAGCAGAACCCTGAGGCATTACTTAACAGAGCGGCACAATATTGATGAAAGATTTGATCCAACGGTTGAACTAGAAGCTTGATGGATGCATTTGCAGGGTAATGGGGCAGGGATTTTGAATGGGGCACAACATTTACAGTCCAGCATCTTTAGGTCAGCAATGAGTTTGAGAAAGGACAGAAGGAGAGCTACTGGCATTTTTGACCTTTACGATATCAAACTGAAATGAGGAACATTCTGAAGGGTAACCTTGGTGCTTGAATAATATTGAAGTAGGGTGGAGGCTTTGTAATTGCTGTTTTGAATTGTCCTTTCTTAATGTTTGTCTGTAAATATCCAGTCTTATGCCAAAAATTTAAATGCACGTTGCACAGGTTAGGATTTAGTCATAGCGTGTGGATCTCTTACACACTATGGCCCGGTACGCCTTCATCATGAACAATGATTCAAGATCTCGTCTTCACTCTAAAACAGAAGGGTTTGGAGTCTGGAGCTGAACATATAGAACACGCACTTCTCAGTACTAAAAAGCATTTATGGCTTCTCTAAATTATGCAGTGTCCATTTGGTAATGGGCCATACCATATTTTAGATTCAACTGATTTTGTCTGCATTTTATTGTCTTCCTGTTCAGCAAAGAGAATGACGATATTCACAATTCTGTTCCAAATGAGAAACACAATTGCGCCATCTAATAGGACAGAACAGGCAGAGAGCTATGTCATGGTATTTTACTGATTTTGATTTTCTTCTCTAAGCCAACCGTATTTTCTAGATCATAAGTAAAAAATTCCAGTGTATATCTCTAGTCTAGGAAAATATAAAGAGGCAGAAAACAATTCACACATAAATTAACAAAGGAAGCTGCTTCATATTTTGCAAGCAAAACAGTTTCATATTGCTTCCTGAGAAACCTTGAAAACCCAACTGTAGACAGCTGTACTGGCATGCCATAGCACCTTGATAGAACAGTCACTCATGTAGACACCTATAGGAAAGCAGTTTTTCTGTAAAGACAATATAACAGTGCTAAATTACTGATAACCAGTTAGCAGAACTAGTTAGACATCTTTTAGACTATCAGTCTTGACCATATGACAACTCAGAATCTTTCATGAAGTAAATGGTTGCATATGTAAAGTGATCACATAACAATAACTATTCTAATGGAAGTATATTGCAGTGTCCAGTGAACTGATAATATGAGGGTAGGTAAAAGTTATCAATTCATTTTATTAGGTTAGACATTATGCGACCCTCACATTAATGGTTGATGAATCACCAGCACATTGCTGTACTTTGATCTCTATATATTGGACCCTGCTCTGCTGCTGTACTAACTAGATAAATAATTAGTGTTTTTATTCCTAAACTAATCAATTCACTTCCAGAAGACCCAGGTTATTAAAAAGTGAAAAAGACAAAAAAAATCTAAAATGAAGATAGGAATAAGAATGTGTTATGGATTGCAGAACGAATGAGTCTTTGAATGCCTTGAAAGTTGGTGTTGTGTTATGAAAGAATAAATCCCAAGAAGTACAACTCCCACTCTCAATACACACTCACGCACATAAAATGCAAAATCCCAGCCAAATTTGCCTGATTGTAAAATAGTCAGTTTTGTCATTATTTACTGAAGGGCAGATTAAAAGACACAAAGTTTTTTCCCATTGAGAGCACATACTTTGCGGCCAGTTTGGGACGGACAAGTAGAGAATGGGAATCCCTCATTTTTAATGTTCAGATGAGTTTGAATTTATTCTTTTTGTATTACGCTACCATCTTCTGCAATTTTATCTCCACTTTTAATTCGTACATTTTTTCCTGAAACTTTCATTTTAAATAGACTGCTCATTGATAAGCATGAGGGGCATTTAAGTCACAGTTAGAAACAAAATCTGACTGATAATGACTGAGAAAAATAGAATGTGAATAAAGGGCCACTGTGCTCACTTGTGTCTATGCAGCATCTTTAAGCACTGTATTCATCACAGAGCTACACACCCAGGGAGAGGGAATAAACAATGCAGAATTTCCACAAGTACATTTGTAATATGTGGTCACAAAGTGGGCAAGTAATATGTTCTGGACACACGTGAACATACACAATTACTGTGATGAAAATACCAATCAAAGTATTTTCATACATGCTGTAGACTCACTGCTGTCATTCTTTGCATTCCCAGCTAACTCGGGCTTCATACTCGAAAAGGCAAAAACTTCTAATGACACATTCCTTGATGCCTCTATCATATATTGCATTAATAACTAAAAAGAACCTTGTTCAGTATTTTAACTAACCCTAAAACCCGTGAAAGTGGTATACCAATATAGTGAAATGCTTCAGGAGTGATAATCTTGACAGACCTGGTGTGTACATCAGGACAGACTTGTGCTGTCATATCAGGATTACAAGCACAGATTGATTTTAAGATCATTGCTGACTTCACTGAGACACTCCAACTCCCAAACTACTTCCCAGTTTTAAAGTAGATTTTGGCAGTATGTACACAGCACATGTACTGATAACATGGGAGGTCAGACAGCAACAGACATTGTGAGGCCGCTGTAGCTATGTGTGAGATCTAACTTCCAAACTAAGAGTAGCACTTGTACTGAGCCACACTTTGCACTGATGCTCCAATTATTTCCTCAACAGTTATTTCTTTCCAGCCAGTCACACCAACAACCTTGTGAATTCTTAAAACTTCTTTGTTTTAAAACCTTAACATTTCCATACAATATTGTTTTATTACTGTACTTAGTGAGTTACTAATTCCTTCACACAGAAGAAAGAAAAATTGTTGGATCACACCAGTAACTACTGCAAAAAAATCTTTCAAATTTGTGCAAATGAAAACATACTGGACATGATCACTGAACAACTATAACATATTTTAGCAAGCATTTCCAGCAGGGTCTAAATTCATCGTTCTTTAGATTGTTGTAACAAAGCAGCGTAGGGTCACAGGTCCACTGTTAAACCACTTTTACCAACACCAGACATTTTAATTCCTCTGCTATTGCAGTTTGACAAAAGCTTTTCATGCTACCAGCAGTGAAGCATTGAATGAAAAATACTGAGTAAGATGAGTACATTTTAGGACAGGTTTAACCTTGGGAGGAAATGAGAAAAAAAGGGGGCCAAATCAACACATTTCGAAGGGCCAGACTTGTCTTGCCCTTTAAATACACCATAAATGTGAATCCAATGAATCTCTGCTTCAATGTCTGCAGAAAGCAAAAAGAGCTAATACATTTGATTACACTCTCAGAGCAGCCAACTACATTGCACTAACAGCCTAGATCCTGCAACTCAACACTTTAACAGAGTCCAGAAATTGCAGAACAAATTTCCCAGGAAGGCCCAGTGCATAGTTGCCTGTACCTCAGGAAACAATTTTTCTTCAATTAACAAATCGCAGCATTTTTTTAAAAAAGCTGCTCCCACTTAGCAATCTGATGTTGTTCAAAGCAACAGATCACTGATCAAATGCATTCAGGTTAATCGTCAAATTCCAACCGCGCAATAGTTCACTAACAACTTCCAACTGCATCTGCTTTTTGCGACACCGCATGCTCTCGACTTTCTCGCTCACAAAGTTTCATTCTTTACTTGCACGGCACCACACCTTACAATGGTGAAATACGCAGACCCACATTGTGACATCCAGGTTTCTCTTTCAAACCAAAACGTATATTCTAACGCCAATGATGAATGGGTTAAAAAAAAGAAGCAGGCAAACTATCAGCATTAACCCTTTTCCTGCAAACTGATAAACAGTGTCAAGTCATTTCAGCATCTGTAACAATTTGCCAGAGCTAACAGTGGCTTTTGAACAAAGCTGAGAGCTGCTTAATGTGGAAAAACAGTTCCAAGGTGTACCTACCCAGAAATACATCATCATTTCGAAACCCAGGATATTCAAAGTGTCTTCAATGGGAGGGAAATGCAGGGATACTGCAGCAGCCACCAGAATCTCTTTCACTGTTCTTGTGTTCCCTGGCTCTGAATGAAGGTAGGGTGTATCTCTTCTTTTTTTTCTTCTCTCTCACTCCCTCTCTTTGTCTCTCTCTTCTCTCAGCAGTATTACACTAGCTGTGATCTGCAGCAACCGTCTCCTTTCTTCTCCCCACTCACAGCTGAGCTTGTGTGGTCAGAGTCGATCGTATGGCTCTCGCTTTAATTTTTGTTGCTGTCCCTTATTGGTAGAACTAAAACATTCAGTTGAAACTGAAATCATATGACAGTTTACAGCAGTTTAAGCCATTCCGGGTTCTGTGTAGCTGTGTTTCCAAACTAACAAGAAGAGCATAAAAAAAGTGAGGCTGGAATAAAAATTTTGGAAAGGGGGGAATGTGTTGGGGGGAGGGAGGGGAAAGGGAGCGCAGGGTAACAAAATGCACACAAATGGAGGTGATAATAAAATAAAGCACTGGTTAAACTGAGAAGTACTGGAGTCGTTCTTTTTTTACTGCAGTGTTGTTCAAATGATGGGGCTGTGAGTCTCGGTCTTGCCAAGATGCCCAATCAGAATGCAGACACTGTGCTGAAGGCTCTGAGATGAGAGGCTGGTCAGCTGGGCTGGAGGAGGCAGGTTTGACCAGCTGCCTCTGCTCAGCTCCCAGGAACACTTAACCTGTGTCAGCACTTTCCGTGTCATGCCAGCACAAGGGGGGGACGGGGCCGGCCTCAGCATTTACCCACATGCCTCCTCACTTGAGAACCTTTTATCACAGGAATGCATCATGTTTTCCAAGCATGCAGAAAACAACACTTTAAATAATTCAGTGCTAAAGCAGGAGAGATTGCTCCCTGCTCAAAGGGATTAGGGCAGAAAGCAACATTCTTCATGCATCCCCCCCCCCCTCTCCCAAGCTGCAGCCTTACAGCACATAGCCGCAACTTAACGCCCCACTCACGTAAAGGGTGGGGGGGGGAATTTAAACAAAAAAGAAAAAAGTAGAAAATTCCGTTTCCAACCAATGCATTAAATCAATTCCACTCGAGAATTGTTGAAAATTGCTGATGTGACTGTATTGGCTGATGCAGCACCAGGGGTTGGGTACGTATGTGGCAAAAGAAAAAGGTTCAAGAGGTTGTTGGACACCTTTGAACACTGGACAAATCGTGCCAGTTCGCCAAGTTTGTCCTGTGGGTTGCCACAGCGATTCCCTGACACCGGGAATGTCACCACTAGCAGGCTGTTAAACGAAAGAAAAGGGATGCACAATTCACATCCGACTTTCATTCACTGACGGGCAGCGTTCCACTTATTGCTTTTGCTCCAATTTCCCAAAAACTGGAAGAAAATAATAATAAATAAAAAATGAAACCCTTTCACAGGTGGTCCTGTGTGTGTGTATGTTTTGCAGGGGCTAAGGGGAGGAGACGGGGAGTCCGTCAGGCAAAGGCAGAGGGCGGGGGGGAGTTATTGCTGTTTCTTTCCTTATGGGAATGAGCAATAATTTCACTGCCCAGGAGGGTGATAATTCACACAAGGGAAAAATAAAAACAATAATTACACGTGTGAATTAGCTCTTGACAGTTGACAGCTGCACATGACTCTCTAGAATAAATTGAAAATCTGCACCAAAAAGATTGCAAAGATCATTTCCTCTAGCAGAATAACTGCCTCATTGAAGTCAGTGTGTGTGTGCGGCACTTTTGTCAATCGTGCAAAAAAAACAATAATTTTTCATACATGTAAAGGAGCTCTGGCGACTCACCATTGCATCTTTCAACGCAGCAGTTTGAGCAACTTTAGCCAGTAGCACAAAAGAAGCATACCAAGAGGGGGAAAAAAATACATGGGCAATTTCTTTGGGCTGGTTTCAAATTTTGGATTTCGTAGAAAAAGTAACCTCTCCCAGAAATCGAACTTCTCATTGACTGATTGGTTCACTTCTACTATTGACTTGGACTGGTTTATTTCTCCCACTGATTTTGACCAAGTGCTTTCGGTACTTTTAAAGTTGTGGTTAGTTTGGCTCACTCTCGTGTTTATTGTTGGCCACCAACAATAGCATTTGGTTTCCTTCTTTATCACCCAACTTCTTGCCCTCCTCTCCTAAAGGATTAAGGTTTGCCGGTGACAGTGGTCCTCTAATTCCTATCACCCAAATGGCCATTCTTCACACGTGAAAGTAATCATTGTGTGGCAGCATTGTGTGGCCTTCTCAGCCTGGATAGTTATCATAGTTGAAGCTAAGCTAATCTAATCTTCACATCCAGGAAACCATTTTAAGCTACCCTTCCTGGCAGGAAACTAACAGGATTGGGGTTTTACACACACCCCATTATAACTCTCCATCAAAGGTAATGTAGAGTAATATTGAACAGGTTGTCAAACTGGCATCCCATCTCCCATCCTGTCAGATTCCCATCGGCCAGATTAGTTTAAAGTTAACACCCATTATGTTCTTGCATACATTTTCGATCATTTAACATAGATCAAGGATGCCAGCTAATTTTCCAACCTCACTTGAAGCCAGCAGGAACTAGTCAGAAAGTCCTCAATTGTATGCGATCATAATTTAGATGCTAGGTAGATGTTTCCCTAGTGTGGAAGTCAATGTTAGAAAGGGTCACTGTATCAGAATAAGGGCCATGATGTAGAGATGCCAGTGTTGGACTGAGTGGGCACAGTAAGAAGTCTGACCAACAGCAGGTTAAGCTCATCTGATGAAGTAGCAGTGCTTCAAAAGCTCATGATTCCAAATAAACCTGTTGGACTTTAACCTGGTGCTGTGAGACTTCTTACCCAGAATAAGGGATCAGCCATTTAGGTCTGAGATGAGAAATTCCTTCACTCAGAGGATTAAAGACCTCTCAGGATGGTGGATCGAGGAGCAGAGAATGGTGGATGTTCAGCCATTGGATCTGTTCAAGATAGAGATTGATAGATTTCTGGATTCTAAAGGAATTAAAGGATATAGGAAATAGTGCAAGGAGGTGCAATTGAGTCTAAAAATCTGCTAAGATCATACTGAATAGCTGAGCTGGCTCACAGGACAGAATGATGGTGTTTTCTATGCTCTTAAGTTGAGGTTAAAGCATTAATTATTGCAAAATATCTAAATACATAGACATTAACTAGATTAATCAATGTGTAACAGAAGTTGATGATCATTTCTGATTTATTTGTGTGGATTAAAAGCATTCAATAAATGTTTTGCCATCTGTGTCTCTTGACAGACAATTCTATAAAGGGATTTGTAAATTTTTTTTTCCCATTTTAAGGCTTAAGAATTGTTCTTATTAATGTATAAAAAATGCACACTTGCATTTCTTTTCATTCAAATAGATTGCCATGCATTCTGAATTCACTGAATATAAAATGTCCTTCGCAGCTTTCCAAATACACACCATATATTTTAAACTGGATATTATTAAGTCAAATTAGAGAAATCTGAAAAACTCTTGCTAATTTTCAAATAAACAGGAACATTCTTGTGACATTACTTTAAAAATGGTGACATCAGTTTACAGTATCCCGGAGTTGAACTTTCAACAATAGAAGAGAGTTCAATGTAACTCAGCAAAAGAAGCAGCACTTCTGCCACACTAATTTCTGTCTTAATGACAGAAATCTTCTGGTTTGAGGAATTCCTGTTTTGAACAACTAAGTTTGGCACCCCAGTGTTGGCAAAAGCCAATTCCAGATATATTTTGGCTGGAAGCAAACTGGAGTTCCCTTGACTCTCATCTGATTATTACAGCTAGCCTCGATCTCAGGAGAGAAGATTTCATTGCAGCAGTGGTCATTTTCTAGCTCCCATATCAGCCATTCCTATAAAAGCAAAATACTGCAGACACTGGAATCTGAAACAATAGCAGAAAATGCTGGAAAATCTCAGCAGGTCTGACAGCATCTCTGGAGAAAGAATAGAGCCAACATTTTGTGTCTGGGTGACCCCTCATCAGAGTTCAGACTCGAAACATTGACTGTATTCTCTCTCCACAGATTTATTTATTAGTGTCACAAGCAGGCTTACATTAACACTGCAATGGAGTTACTGTGAAAATCCACTAGTTGCCACACTCCGGCACCTGTTTAGCACGTCAGTGCACCGAACCAGCATTCTTTGGGACTGTGGGAGAAAACAGGAGCACCCGGAAAGAAACCCAAGCAGGCACGAGGAGAAAGTGCAGACTCCACACAGTGACTCAAGATGGGAAACGAACCTGGGTCCCTCGGACTGTGAGGCAGCAGTGCCCACTGTGCCCACCAGCATGGTGGGCAGCAGTGCCCACCATGCCGCCCCAGCAAACATGCTGACTTTCTCCAGCATTTTCTGTTTTTGTTTCAGCCACCCTTATGATGCCCCAAAGTAGTTCTGAAGATCCAAACTCATATTATGCAGCAGGGCCTTTTATACCTTCAGTGAGGGCCACTTTCACTGCATCAATCTGGCCTGCATTCCAAACCAGGCTTCACAGCTCAAATAGCAGTACGCCATTGCACTGCATCATCAAGCCTCCTTCCTCCAATGCTGCAATGCCTCCCTACCGCAAGACACTTTTACTCTCTGTGGTAAAGTTGGGAGTTGAACCTGTTATGTTCTGATCCAGTGCAGCTCAATGCTCATGAAATAAACTCACCGAGCAATGGGGAAGCTCACAGACAAATATTAAGAGGTTTTATTTTGACAGGCTAAGGGGTTTGAAACTTGCTAAGAGCAGGCTGTTTTCAGACTGGTGGCTGGTGTGATGCAAATGTACATTCTTGAGCCACTTTGTCTCATTTAAATATTCATCTGCCTGCCAGTTAGACTGATTTTCAAAGGCACATCGTGGAACTCAAAAGAGCAATAGCAGGAAGTCTCTGAAATCCTAACTTGGACTCGATTTGCAAAGTGATTCTTGCACTTACTGAGTTGTGCTTCAATTTTTTTGAAATAAAATTTGGCCTTCCGTGACTATGTAATTTCCTCTCTTTAGCTCCTCAGAAACATCCCTGGCATGTCAGTTTGCCATCTGCCAAAAGGTTTCCTGATGTGGGATCGGACCAGCGATAAACACAGAGCTTCCCTTTCATTCTCTCGTACATACAACATCATTTCCACAGCAGGAGCTGTGTGAGAGGATCCTACAGAATGAAACCATAAGTGCACCACACCATTAATCCTCTCTAACAGCATATATCAGTTAAGATTAATCAATAGAAAGAAAATCGGTACCGTTGGTGCTTCTGACTCTTATTGTTCATATGAAATGCAGATAGGGTAAATTTGAATTGTTCTGTGAAAAAGCTATTCAAGAATAGAGCAGAGAAGCTGAAGTAATTAAGTCTATGCAGCAGTGGACCTGTGGAAACTGATTTATGCTGTTTAATAATGCACACAAAGGCATTCCCTGGCTAATACATGCGCAGTTTACAAGCAGCCTCATAAACCATTAACTCGCTGACCAGCCAAGCACACTTCATCATCTCTCTACTGCCTGGCATCCTATGAGGCAGTCACTTACTAGGCATGTTCATTTTCCTCTCTTCCCCTTCGTAGCTGACTACTTATGGGAGCTTATAGTTTATTGTCCCTTTGTTTTTTTTTCCCCTTCCCTCTCAGCCAAATCTAGTCAGCGACAAGAATCTGCTTAGCCTTTGCTTTAATGGAGAAAGGTCAGCTCAATTTAAAGTCATGTTCCACTCTCTCAATCTCTTATTTGCAGTCTCCATTAATCTCTAGTCTCTTACTTTCTCTCTGCTCTATCTCTACACCCCTTTTGCAAATGTTCTACACCCTCTCGACTCTTTTATACTGAACTCCAATTTTTATTAAAGTAACGTTTCAATTATATCAAATGTAATACTCTCTCACATTGAAAACTCAACACGATATTAACTGTTGCCTTGCCAAAACTCTATGTACCAAACAATACGTAAGAAATTAAGGCCAGAAATGTTGACAAATATTGAACTCATTCAACAAGCTTTTGCTGCTCAGTAGCCTCATAGGTACACTTCTCCAAATTCAACTTCATTTCCCTCTGTTGATAAGATGTAACTCACAATTTGTGCAGACTTGGGCAACTATTAGCCAACAACTTGGCTGGAGCAGTTAAACCAGCCTTATGCAAGCTTTTCATTTCCTCCAAGTGCATCTAGATTCCTTCTTCTAAAGCAAGCATGCACATACATGACATTTACTTCAAACCCAATATAATGCTGGACTTTTGTGGCAATGTGACTGAATGATCAGAAGAGAAAAGCTGGGAATTTAGGTAACTGTCTGAAATCAGCTATATAAGCATGGTTCGTAAATAATTCGGGAAGAAGCACTAAGCAAATCTCTGCACTGCCTTATGGCATTTGAGGGAAATGAATGCAATCGCACAAAATATATAGGGAATTATACGCTTTCAGATACTAAAAGTATATTCAGAACGAGAAAACTGCATACTTTATATAATGGATTTAGTCATCTTCGTATTACAGTTGCGAGCGTATGGAAGTTAGAATATTAATGCTTTTTTTTTCAGACATGAATATCCCAGTTTAGCACAAGGTCAAGGGTTCAATTCTTGTTAGAGATGTTCTTCTTTTTGACAGCCACTACAAACACAGGAAAGGTGTGATGGTTTCTAACAAGAGGAACTGCTCTCTCTTGTTGCTAAAATATGTACCGGATGAATAATAAGCATCTGCCTTCATTTATGCACTAACAGTCCCCAAAGATTGACTGTTAAAGCCAATAATTATGTGCTGTTGAGATGTTTTCTTATTCTTTTGGTGTCAAGCAGTCGTTATACCCAAATTAGGGAAAGTTTAGAAATATTTGGCACAGAAAGGGCAGCCGTCGTCCGAATTAATGATGTAGAATTCTGCTGTGCATTTGAATAATTTTTCTTTAATTCCTGCGTAATTCTTATAAGATAAAGTGTGCCTTTATAAAAAGCAATTAAGCTTCACTTAAGGACCTGTGTTATCAAAAACACATATTTCTCACAAAAGAACTAAGCACAGGTAACAGGTCCTAGCACAGGAAAGCTGTTCTTGTAATTATGAGGAGACTATCCTAACAGCTGTGGGTGCTGAAGAGATTTGTGCATCTCACCCTGAATTGCAGCCACGAGACTGACAAGGATCCTTTTATCTTTAAAACTTTAAATTGGAACTATGAACAACATTCAATGTGGATTTTGTTGATGCGCCACTGGACAGGGCTAGTCCTCTCTGACAAATCCACTTTAATATTCCAATTTCCCACATTGTCGTGTCAGGATAGTGAACTTATTGTAAATGTTGCAACCGTATCATGCCATAGCATTTGCACATTTCCAACATGGATATATTGCAACGATTGTTTTGTCAAGAGTGGTACCCGGAATGCATTGGCTGACTGCCCACTACAGCTCTCAGTTCATCTCAATAACCAGGCCACAGTTGCATCCAGCCAGTGGGTTGCAGCTTGTAACTGTGTGCCTCAGGGAAGCCTGGGTGGCCAGCCTGTGGACGGGAGGAAGGCATGTTTTTTGGAGGCTCTCCAATCTGCAGGGCTGAAGTTGCATCCAGGCTGGACTGGCTGAACAACTCACCTTTCAGATGCTTTTCAGCCAAACTGCGATGTACTCAGCAAAACATCCGATCCAATTTAACTTAAGAACTGCTCCTATTGACAGTGTAAGAAGTCTCACAACACCAGGTTAAAGTCCAACCAGTCCTCCTACTGACAGCCCCAGCCCCAGAATTTTCTTTTTAAATGGGCTTACCGCCTGACTCCAGAGGTTGCACTGACAGTCTAGCCCCAATGAACATTTCTCTATTATAGATCAGCAGCAACAATGGAGTAGCAGGCTATTGCCCGCTATTTTCAGAGCATTTCCAGGCAAAAATGTACTCTATACAAGGTGCAATTCTTTCATACTGCATCACAAATACAAAGTTACACCTGCAGGCCTGATACAAATGTGGCCTAGTCATCAGGTTGAACCCAGCCTCTTGGCGGAAATAATGTGTTCAGTCTAACAATGATCATGAAAGCATTGTCGATTGTCGTAAAAACTCATTCGGTTCACTAATGTCCTTAGGGAAGGAAATCTGCCATCCATACCCAGTTTGGCTTATACCTGACTCCAAACCCACAGCAATGTGGTTGACTCTCAAATGCCCTCTGAATGGAGGGCAATTAGGGATGGGCAATAAATGCAGGGCCCAGCCTGCAATGCCTACATCCTGTAAAATGAAAAAAAATCTGACTTAAACTGTGGGGAAATGTTCACTGCAATATGCGCATGCGGCATGGAAAGACATTACAGTAGCATTCTTTAACAAGCTAATCGTCTTGATATTATTACAAAGTGGGAAATTAGAATATTAAAGTGGATTTGTCAGAGGAATATCCCTGTCTAATGACACATCAATAGATTTACATTAAAGATTTCACACATCATTTCATGTGGCTGCCACTTACATATGAGTCCTTTCTGATCTTTCCTATAGTGTTCTCGATTGCTGGTCTAGTACATGCTACTTTACAAGAAAGGTTAAACACAGAAGTGCTGAAAAAGTCAGCAGGTTTTACAGTGTCTGTAGAGAGAAGATTAATATTCCCAATCCAATATCATTCTCCTCTGAAGAGGCCGGGATTTTCACTGGGGCAGGAAGATTCAAGAGCCCTTTAAAAATGGTGGGCACATCCCAATTCTCGAGCCCACTTTCAGGTTGCCTGATTTTTGGAAGTGCCTTTAAAGGATATGTCCTGGTTCCCGTCAGAAATCTGCAACCAACACTCCTGACCTGGCTGGCTGAATTGCAGAGATAGGCATGTCCTACTCCCACAGTTTTTATGCAGCCCCAAGCTTTTAAAGAGACATGGTTCAGCACCCTCATGAGTCATGAACACTAGTTTGCATGAGGGGAACTTATTAAAAAATAAGTTCTCTTTCGGAGATTTGTACAGATTCAATGGGCTGAATGGCCTCCTTCTGCACTGTAGGGGTTCTATGGGCCTAGAGTCTCAGCCAAACATACATAATGAGGTTTGTCTAAGAGGCCAGACAACTAGTAAGTTTGTTTAAAAAAGCAGGAGAAAACACTTGATTGACAGCTCAGGTTGTCTGATTTATGCTGTCAATTTCACAATCACAATTTACACAAGTTAAGTGGTTTCAAGTGTTCATGGATTTCATACTTGAAATGGTTTGGATGATAGACACTTTTATTAGCTTGTAGTGAAATGACTGTTTTCAACATAGAAAAAGGTTGTGAATGAATTTATTTTTTTCAAAGCTTTTTCTCACACATCCTACTGTCACTATAGGATTAATTGATTCCAGATAGTATGTACTGGGTCAATGGGCATGGAAGTGCCATAGCTTGGCATGAGGAGAATTAGGGGGCCATAGAGGTTGGGTGGAAGGGCAGAACTTGGCACAGAGGGGAATGAGTGACTATGAGGAAGGTTTGGGGAAAGGACAGAGATTAGCATGGGGGCATGTGGGCTCATAGGGAGTAGGCGGGATGCATGAGGTGGGATAGATGGGGCACGGGAAGCATTTGGAAGGTGAAGGGATGGAGGGCCATTGTGTTTTCATTTTAACTGGGCCAAAGTTCCGCAGCACTGAGGCAGGCCCTTTAAATTGTTCACCTCCGCACTGGGCAGCTACAGGGTTGCTTCCAAATGTCTTCTTGGCTCTACTGACCTACACCTTCCCCCTGGTAATGAAGATCCCACCTTTGCGGACACTTTTGCCCGAGGTGGTCAGTCTGAGATTGAATTTTCCAGAGTCCTGCTACCCGCCTTAAGAGTGAAAATCCAGGCCATTATTGCTTTCTCTCTCCATCGTTACTGCATTCTTCTGCCAGATTTTGAGCATTCCCACTATTTTGCTTTTAATTCTGAAAGGTTAAAGTTCCATTCAGCTTTTTCATCCAAAGTCTGTGATTTAGAAAATGGAGGAAAATAACACAAGGGGCAAAAGATGTGGCAGAGAGGAAAAAAATTGCTTCGAATGATGTGAGGAGTGAGTTGGAATTCCTCATTGCAAAAGAAAATTGCAAGTTCACGATGCAATTCACAGAGATTGAAAGTCCACCAGGAAGAGAATTTGCAACTAAAATATGTTACAACGCAAATAATTTTAAAGTTGTTTTGCTGGAATTTAAACAAGTTGCAATTCCCAGTCAAAAAGATATGAAGTGAAAAACTAAGCAAGGGTTTCCAACTAACAACCTGGATTGAGTAGGTGAGCTTTGTCTACTGAGTCTTTGCTGCCACCTTCCCCCAGTATTATTTTCATTAGAAGACGTGCTTAAACAGTTTCACAGAAAATGGATGTCTGCAGTGATGCCATTAGATTAATAAGCAGGAATCTCTTCCCCCACTTATCGTTCTCAAACATGCCAAATGACTCATGGTTCCTTCAGTAGAATAATTAGGATTTCCTAGGCCAATTGTATAGATCTGTGGGACAGTAATTGAAACTTACCACATTGTTTGTGCAATCTCAGATGATGACAAAGTCAGAGGATTTACCCGCTCATTAGTGGGCGGACTGTTCAGGTTTACCAAATGTACAGGCCTATTAAACGTAGAATAAGAGTTTTTCTATGTTTGCTGGATAGATTTGTGGAAAGTGAAATGGCTGATTTTCCTGAGCTGGTTATATCCTTGGTGGTTCTTGATGTCAGAACCATGCAGTTGATTTTTATAGAAGGTGGAATGATTTCATTGACTAAATTGGCTGGATTGTTAGAAGGAAAAAGTGAATGAAGTTTTTTTCAGGTACAGGGATGGTGTTGTGTGATGACCATGCTCCTACCCCCATACCCCGGCCTCACTGTTCATAATGCCTGCTTATTGACAGGTGTAACCATCGATGAAGACTTGTTTAGAATGTACAGGATGGAAAATGGAGCAATTGGCCATAGAGCTCTTGAGATGTTGGATGCAGTGTTGGAGGTGTAGTGACGGAGGTGGAATGGATGAGAATTGTCACATTTCCTTAGGGACCCAGCAAGCATTCAAGGCAATTCCAGTTATTTGGGCATGGCAGGCACATCAACTAAGGACATTGCAACATACTCACTGTCATTCTTCCCTCACTCTTGCAGGACAAGGTGGCTCATAACTGCTGAAAGCAGTAGAGAACCAGTGTGAAACAGCTACGCATGGATCGCTGATCTCTCTGGGTGAGGTGGGCTCCTCATCACGGAACCGACTGTGATCAAGACGGTGGAATTCGGCATCGTTCTTGCTTTATGCTGCTTCTTAAATCCTACCTGCCCCCTGGCCTGAAGCACAAGCTGTCGATGCTGTGACTGTGGACCTCTTGTTTCCCTCCTGCTCTTCCCTCACCCAAACCTTTTCCTTCTGTGTGTCTGTCTGAAGATAAAGCAGCAACTGCCATCTCAAAATTCTGAAGGAAAAGCACCGCCATTTGATCAGCCACTGGCAGCCTCCACCTCAAAAACAACATTGTACCTGAGCAGGTAGCAGAGTCAGGATCAGAACACAGTCAGTCATTGGATATGAGTGGACACAGACCAGAGGAACAGGGTAGTTTATCTATCAGCTTACTGGAGGGCAAGGTCAAAGAAGAGTTGTGCTGCAAAGGGCACAGGTGAAGGTTTCAATGAGGCGACTCAAAGAGAAATGCTAATGAGTAGACACACTATGGTTTTTGCCACAGAGGCCACAGAGTGTCTTGTCACTGTCAAGAAACATGAAGGAGCCTGGCTGTAACTTACCACGAGGCTTTGCATAGATGTCACAGAGCTTGGAGTCCACTCTCTCCAGCATGGAGGTGATGGCCAACTCCATGCCCCCTGTGATGCCAGTCTGCTCACCAATGTCTCAGCCACAGCAGCACTGACAAAAATCACCCAGCGTCGCAGTGCTTCACAGGAAGCACAGACTGAGGTCTTGTGATCTATCTCTCCAACAGTGCAGGCTCTGACTGCTACCATCATGACTGTAGATACCAATGCCCAAAAGGGCATGCAGACTCTCTGCCTTCCAATACACTGCTAGGATTTCTGAAGGTGGTGTACCAGGAGAATGCCAGTGGCTACAGGACTCAAAACCTGCTGTACTCTCTCTCAGGATGACGACATTTGTACTTCCTATGCTGCTAGTCCACCTGAGCCTTTCAGAGTCCAGAGTGCTGCTGCCTAGGCTGAGGTGGTGCAGTTCAAAGCTGGACCTTCCTGGCACACCACTGCTCAATGCCATCCTGCAAGGAGTCTCCCACAGTGAAGCTCAGCAGCTTTCCATCAGCTAGGCCACAGCTACTGGGATAGCACTGTATGGGAGCACTAGGACAGGAACTGAGGGAATACATTAGCTTGAGTAGTCATGGTTTTTTAATGTATTATTGTAAGTGTGTTTGATAAAATTGTGATGAAATGTCTATTGATGATTTTATTTCAGGATTTAATCAAAAGGACACTGATGGGATTTTTAAATAAATCTTTCACAGGCTGGCTGGCACAGCATTTATTGCCCTGCTGAAAGTGGTGGTGAGTGGCCATCTTGAACCACTACAGTCCCTGTGGTTTAGGTCCAACCAAAGTGCTATTAGGATTGATGGATGGGGAATTGTGGAGCAACTATGATGTGGGGATGGCATCTCAGGAGAACTGAAAGTGTGAATACCTGTGTGCAGATCACCCATCTGCACTGGAGTGTGAGAATCCACACACAGATAAGGCATCTGTACTAGTGGCACAGTGCTTAGCCCTGCTCCCTCAAAGCGCCAAGGACCCGGGTTCGATTCCCGGCTTGGGTCACTGTCTGTGTGGAGTTTGCAAGTTCTCCCCGCGTCCGCGTGGATTTCCTCTGGGGGCTCCAATTTCCACCCACAGTCTGAAAGACATGCTGGTTAGGTGTATTGACCTGAACAGGTGCTGAAGTATGGTGATTAGGGAATTTCACAGTAATTTCATTGCAGTGTCAATGTAAGCCTTACTTGTGACTAATAAATACATTTTAACTTTTGGGAGTATGAGAACCCACACACACAGATAGTCCATCTGCACTGGAGTGTGAGAACCAACTCACAGATAGTCTGTCAAGACAAGAACGTGAGTACTCACTTACAGATAATCCATCTGGACCGAAGGGATCCTGGATTCTTCCTCTTGAGGTGAGACAGCACAGTGGCACAGTGGTTCACACTGCTGCTTCACAGCACCAGGGTCCCAGGTTCAATTCCCAGCTTGAGCCACTGTCTGTGTGGAGTTTGCATGTTTTCCCCATGTCTCCATGGGTTTTCTCTGAGTGCTCCAGTTTCCTCCCACACCCCAAAGATGTGCAGGATAAGTTCATTGGCCATGCTAAATTCTCCCTCAGTGAATCTGAACAGGTGTCAGAGTGTGGCAATTAGGGAATTTTCACAATAACTTCATTGCACTGTGAATGTAAGCCTACTGGTGACTAATCAATAAACTAAAATTTAACTCCAAGTGCCTAATGGAAAGACTGCACCCTCATGATGGTTTTTGAGGACACAGAAGACAACCTTAAACCTGGAAACACACTACGATAAGTATTGGACATCTACCCCCAAATGGTCCTGGCATTGGAATTGTTATGTCAGGATGCCAATGGTTTGCTCTGATATTGCTGGTGGCTGTAAGCACGGTGCCCATGTGTGGTTGAGTGGGAGAAAGGAGTAATCAGCCCATTGTCTCGTGGCTAGCCTTTGCCACCTGGCAGCCAGCCTCTGGTTCTTGACGGTGGTCCAAAGATTCTATGGCTGATAGCCATGGGATGAATATGTCATGGCTGCTTTCAAGGTAGCAAACATTGACAATCTTCTGGTCTTGGTCACACATCAACTGGATATTACTGTAATGATAGCCTTTGCAATTACAGAACATCTTCCCCATTGGCATGTGGTGCCCACAGAGCCACATCACTGCAGTCAATTGCATCTCTCACTATTGGGAATCTCATTAGCCTGGAGATTATCAGCTCTCTCTCCCTGTTTCTCCCTGGTCAGTGAGAAGACAATGCAGTCCTCTCTCCCTCTAGCACCAACTGTCTAACCACACCACTATCGCTCTGTACAGGGCCTCTGCTATCAACTGTTTAACTCTAACTATCTCCTTCTGTATACTCGCATGAACTGACATTCGGATAAGAGAGTTCCAAACCGCGACCACCCTTTGTGTTTCCTAACTTCATTCCTGAAAAACCTAACACCAATTTTTTAGCCATGTCCGTAAAACCTCAACCAGCAGAAATCGTTTTTCTCTATCCAACCTTTCACTTCTCCCCACCATCTCGAAAACCTCATTCCTGGTGCAGTTGCACATTAATGTTATAAGGCCTCAACTTCTACATTGAAGGCACCTGTCACCTGAAACAGTCAAGGACTTTAGGCACCTGATAATAGATCCATACAGCAGGCTGCATTAGCAATGTGAAGGGAGTGCATGGTCAGGGGATCAAGGGTTATGGGGAAAAGGCGGGAGAATGGGGATGAGAAAAATATCAGCCATAATTGAATGGTGGAGCAGACTTGATAGGCCGAGTGGCCTAATTCTGCTCCTATGTCTTATGGCCCAATTTTGAGGCTATTGGTGCCAATGTTAAAAACAGTTAAAACCAGGCAAAGAGAGCAAAAGCTGATCTCACTGAGTATAGATTGCCTCTTATCTACCCTCACTGTAAGGGCAATCAGATCAAGGCAGGCCAATGATTTATTTTGTGTAGGCACACAATATTAGAATTGCTGCTCGTTTTGAAGATAATAATCAAGCTGGATTAGTTGGATCAAACAGCCTGCAGATTGATAATATCTCCGGCAACAATTAAGTAAACCTACTTTACACAGAGCTACCAGTTTTCCAGTTTGGGTTCACAGACCTCCAAGTGCAGAATTGTAAAGCTTTTCACATCGATTTCAGAGACCTGTTGAGTGGAAATGATTGAATTTTTGAGAATAACATGCCCGGAACTGCAGATTAGTGAAACATTTCATATTACGGGCTTTAATAATATTGATATGTGGAGACACTTCAAGATAATTGGCTTTCCTGCCAATATTATTTCTTCCCCATAAAAGGAGAAAGCAAAGATGGAAGCAGCACATCGCTCCGGTGATTCAACGTATTGTTCTAGTCGGCAGCTGAACCATCCAGCTCAGAAAATTGCAGGTATGGACCAACTCCGTACTGAGCTAGCTGATCTCAACATAATAATTAATGATAAGTAGCGGAAGAAGAGACTCTTCAATGACTCCAGAGTTTGGAACAAACTGTTAGAAAAATTCACTCTCCAACATCTCCCAGTTGAGAATGGCTTTAACTTTTAAGCTGTGTTGATCTAAGAAGTTAAATTGGAGCTGCATCTTACCTGAGAAGAGCTCTGATCAAGTTTGATGCTCTGAAATCAAAAATGAGAAAACACTGGAAAATCTCAGCAGGTCTGACAGCATCTGTAAGGAGAGAAAAGAACTGATGTTTTGAGTCCAGATGACCCTTTGTCACAAGGGGTGATCTGGACTCAAAACATCAGTTCTTTTCTCTCCTTACAGATGCTGCCAGACCTGCTGAGACTTTCCAGCATTTTCTCTTTTGGTTTCAGATTCCAGCCTCCGCAATAATTTGCTTTTATTAAGTTTGATATTCTGTTTGGCCTGTTCCTTTGGGTGATACAACCTTCAATGTCCAGTTTTGGAATTGCCAAACGTGGATCAGAATTTAATGTAGGCAATGGGACGTCTGACCTGCCTGCTTGAGACCCAGTGAGACCCCCGAGTTGCCCCTCTTCAGGAAGGGCTGCCGCCAATCAGGCACTTAACTGGACAATATTTGGCCTTCTCCAGGTTTGAGGACCTGGCCGGTGGTAGAGTTGGGGTTGTGAAGCTCTGCCTGCCTCAATACCAGCAACTCCATTGCTCGGGAGGTGCTGGGAACGCACTTACCTGAGGATCAGGATTGCCAAGGGACCCAGGGATGGATGAGTGATGGCAGGAAGGAGCTCTGGGGTGGGGGAATGGGATGGCTTTCCCGTTCAAAGGCACTCAGTACCTGATAAAGGGACAATTCACCTCCGTCCCCCTGAAACTTTAACCCCTCCCCAGGAATCCAAAAGCAAGGGTTTGCTTTTCGGGTTTCCCACACTGTTCATCACTGGTGATTACCAGTGACAGGGGGATGCAACTTTTATTTTGGGCATTGATTCCCTACTTAAAGGCTTCAATCAGCAGCAGGAAAGTTGTACATGAGTGTTCCCACCCAAGGGACAATTCACCCCCCGTTGCCCAAAAAACTCCTGCCTGATTAACTGCCTCCCACCACCAAACTTGCGGTGAGTGAGGACATGAAATTCTATCCAGAGATGTTTGTTATTTATGTAAGATTGAAAGACTTCATTCAGCAGTTGTATTAAGGGTTACGGAATTAGGTCTAGTAAATGGGGTTAGGTTATAGGTCAGTCATGTTCTATATAAAATGCTAAAATAGGCTCGAGGGTGTCAATGGCCTACTCCTGTCCCTACGTTTCTGATTCAGTGGGTAGGATTTTCAGTCACACTCGCTCCAACACTGGAAATTCCCACCTGAGGTCAATGGGCCTTTAAATGGTCTGTCAGATTTTCCAACACCTGTCCACGATGATTCCCACGGCTGGAGGGACTGGAGAATTTACCCCAGTGATTTTGTTTCCTGTGGCTTAGGGATGTGCATGAGCCATTAAGAGAATTGAGGTTGCAGAATGATGCTGGCTACACATCCATCACCCAGTGACTGAATCTACTTACTGAAGAACAGCAATCTGCAAGAACTCGCCCTTTGAGAAGATTAGGTGCGATTCAATTGCAATGTTCAGAATTCTGAAACGAATTGGTAAGGTCGATTGAGGGAAAGTTTATACATTGGGCGCAGGAGTCTAGGTCAAGGAGAGTTAAAGCCTTAAAGTCAGAGTCTGGCTATTCAGGAGATTCGGAAATACTTTGCCACATGAAGGGTGGTATAAGCGTGGAATTTCCCCCTCCCAATACAAGCAATAGATGTGACCTCAATTTTAAAACTCAGAATAATGGCTTTTTGCAAACCAAGGGTTGTGTGAAAGCAGTGTCTGGAGTTAAGGTGCAGATCATCGATTCAAAGGTGCAACTGGCTGATGGGGGGGGGGGCGGTCAATGATTGTCCTATTTCTATATTCCTTAGATAAAGGATCACTGCTTCAAAAGAATTTTGCAGCAGCAAACACACACCTACAGCAAACTTTAATGCAAGTAGTGTCTTTATACAATAAAGAATTGCTGATGGCATAAGTGGCAGAATTTAGCCTCAAAATTGCAATGCTCATGGAAGGCTGGTAACGATGCAGACAGATAAAGATTTCAAAGTTATCATGAAGAAACCACTTCGTAACATTCCAGAAAGGCCACATAAGACGTGAGATCAAGATATATTACTTAAGATCGCCCATCAGCTAGGAAAACAGCTGTAGCTTGCTGGTACATTAGGTAGTGAATCTTTATCCTCTAGCTCCAAGGATCAGCTAATGAAATGTTAGATATGTTTAATACGGTAGAAGATTTGCAGGAGCCACAGATGCAAGATACTGAGTCGATGACTGCATGAAATGAAAGCTTTCGCATTCTGTTTGGGAGAGAATAGCAGGTCATTCAGAAGGCAATGAGAGAGAGTATGAGGTTTGGTGTCCATTCATCCTACACCAGAGTAGAAAGTTTTGTTACAGGACAAACTTGCCCCAAATACTCTCCATCCACACTCTGTGCAAACTGCTTCGTTGCAGTCAGGTTGGCATTCCATGTAAACTGAAGCTTCAGCCCACATAGACAGAGCAAATGGCTCAAGAGACTGTTGAATTAAGTGTGTTTTTTTAACGAAGATGTTTTGCCCTAGAGTCCTGGACTGTACTCCTTACTATTTACTAAGTGGAAGGCAATACAGGGACAGACATTGAGTCCCTACACTTTGCTAAGTGGAAGGGACAGACAATGTCACTTTGGCTGAAATGATAGTCAAATGTATTAGAATATGTAAGTTCACTCAGAGGTCAAATGAATACCGTAAACTGTGTTTATTTCTTGATTTGGAAATAATAAGCATGACCTTCTGAGAGAAGCACTGGCAAACTTTGAGGCATTCCCCATTGTTCCTTGTCAGGAATCAGAGGTTGTCCCGGTGCTCACACACGTGGCTCTTGCACATAACAGAGATATGCTGCCCAGCTGGATGCCTCTGACACTGATACCACCATTCCAGACTTGAGCTACATGCCTTGAAGCTGCCTGGAACTAATAAATGGAGCAGCCCAGTGACAGTGGTTAGCATTGCTGTCTCACAGTGCCAGGGACCTGGGTTTGATTGCTGACTTAGGTCACTGTCTGTGTGGAGTTTGCACATTCCCCCTATGTGTCTGCATGGGTTTTCTCCGGGTGCTCTGGTTTCCTCCCACAGTCTGAAAGATGTGCTGGTTAGGTTCATTGGCCATTCTCCCTCAGTGTGCCCAAACAGGTGCCAGAGTGTGGCGAATTGGGGACTTTCACAATAACTTCATTGCAGTGTTAATGTAAGCCTGCTTGTGATATTAAATAATAATAAACAAATAATAAAACACTGGTGAACCAGGGAGGGAAATGACTTAACAGTGAAAGCTGTGTTGGAAAGAGATTTTTCTTATACGAATTGCTTTTAAAGTAAGGGTGACATGATGACACAGTGGTTAGCACTGTTGGCACAGTAGTTAACATTACTGCCTCACAGCACCAGCAACACGGGTTTAATTCTGGCCTTGGGTGACCTTATGGAGTTTGCACGTTCTACACCGTGTCTGGGTGGGTTTCCTTGGGGTTCTTCCATTTCTTCCCACAGTCTAAAGATGTGCACATTGGATGGATTGGCCATGCTAAATTGCCCCTTAGTGTCCCAAGATGTGTAGGTTAGGTGAATTAGCAGGGTGAATGATTGGGGTTATGGGGAGGAGGCAGGGGAGTGGTGGATCTGAGTAAGATGCTCTGTCAGAGAGTCAATGCAGACTCGATGGGCCAAATGGCCTCCTTCTGCACTGTTGAGATTCTAAGCTAAGGCCAGGATCCATCCCCCCTCCTCCACGGCAGACTTTTTGGTGGCGGAGACAGTTGACTATTGGCGGGATCTTGCGAACCCACTGAAGTCAATGATCTTTTGCATGTCTCACCAGGTGCTGTTAATCTACCAGCGTGGGGGATGGGGGTCACTTTTGTGGGGGGTGGGGGCTGAAAAAATCCTGCTGCCGAGAACTGGAAAATGCCCACTTTTACATGGGAAAATGCCTGTACATCCGTGGAGATTGGTTTCACTTCTGCGGCTGCAAATTAAGTTGTTCAAAGTGAACTAAATGTCCTTACGCTGCCGTTCAGCTGAACTCTCACTCTGTGTGAATTAGAGGGGAGCTTCCTTGTGGAACCGACCGTTAATTATGAAATTATGAATTCAGAGTTGGCGGGTACGTGTATAAACAGCTCCAGCGTCATCTCAAGAGACGTTTCCCAGGTCAGACCTCAAATGCAGCCTTTCGCAATTTCTGCTGCCAAAGCGTCCCTTATGGTTTTGGCCACCACAGGCAATGAGCTCAATTTCTTTTCACATGAGCGGTCCTGGAAGCAAGCTGGCTAGAGGTACCAGCTAGACAACCTATCATCTAATTAGCTTTGTTTTTAAGCAATAACATCAACAGAGATGAATCACCTTCCCGTGGAGTGGTTATTATTCTCCAGACGATATTGCTTAACCCTCAGCCCTGAGGAAAGTACAAGAAACCATTTCTCTTGGAAGCAACTGATGAAAGCTCCATTTTAAACTTCAAATACATTGGCATAGCTGCAATTCCATCTGAAAAAAAAAATCAGTAAGATACGGTACCGATATTTGACAAGCGCGACCACTGGTGAAACAAGAGTGCTTTGGGGCTGGGTGAAAACAGGGAGTCCCAAGTGGTAAGTTTGGAAAGGATAAGTCAAAATTAAACTGAACTTCAGGGTTACTTTCAAGCTAAATTAGTTCTTCAATCTAGTGACTAAGAGCTGTTCTATTTGATTGAGTGTGATTTAGCTGCACTTGCGAAACAAGAAGTCAGTTAACTCACTCTAAACTGAAACTGGTTAGCTGAACAACTGATTTAATCTAGTTTCCGAAGCATCATTTTTGGGGCCTACAGGAACAGGAGGGGACCTCACTGCTGCTGGTTGTGATTGAAGCTTGGTGAAACGAGAGTGCTTTGGAGTTGGGTGAAAACAGGGAGAGGGTAAAGCTGAAAGAGCGAGAGTGGAGCTCAGTCTGGCAGGAGTGGAGCACAGCAGAGCTTCATAAACGGAGGGAGTGTGAGGAAGCTGACTTGGCAAGTAGTGAGGAAGGCTGATTAACTATTACTAGATTATAGCACTTCGGTTTTCGACAGAAGCGGCAGGGTAAATTGGCATCAGGGTAAACTGGCATCTGGGTAAATTGGCAGTAGTACAGTGTAGCATTCCAAGATGACATCATGGTTCAGAAAGTGTCGTGGGACTGGCGGGAGCAGCTGATTGATGAGTAAGTCCTGGGGGTATTATTAAATTATAAATTTTAAGGCATTGTTTAAGCAAGGGTAGGATTTTTTTTAATTTAAAGGATTTAATTACGGCAGGAGAGCTCAAAGTGGTAGTTTGCTCTTCCTGCTCTATGTGGGATCCCGGGTATGTTGCCACTGTGGGGAGAGAGGAAGAGCAATAGTAATAGGGAAGTCTATAATCAGGGGAAAACAGGTGCTACTGTAGCCGTTAATGTGACTCCCAAGTACCAGGATCCGGGTTGTCACTGAACGACTGCAGGGCACCTTGATGGGAGAGGGTAATGAGGCAGTGGTCATGGTATTTTAGTATCAATGACATAGGTAGAAAGAGGGATGAGGTCTTCCATCAAGAATTCAGGCAGTTTGGCTGTAGACTAAAAAGCAGGACCTCTTAGGTTATAATATCTGGTTTACACCCAGTGCAATGTATTAGCGAGCACAGGAATAGGAGAATAGCGCAGATGTGTGGCTTAAGAGTTGGTGCAGGAGAGAAGGTTTTGCATCCCTGGATCACAGGGACTTTTTCTGGGGAAGATTAGACCTGAACAAGTGTGATGGGCAACATCTCAACCACAGCAGGACTAACATCCTGGCAGGGGCTTTGTTTGTGCTTTTGGGTTGAGTTTAAATTAATTTGGCAGGGGGAGGGGCGCAGAATGGCAACACAGCATAATAATACAGTAAAACAATCAAAATCAGGAGGAGTACAGCAGTATTAAGTTTCAAGAGAATAAGACAAGGCTGGATGGACTCTACTTGAATGCCAGGTGTATTACAGGCAAAAGTGATGAGTTAAAGGATGAGGACTGACACCCAAATTGTGATATAGTAGCCCATACAGAGACTTGGTAGAAAGGGCAGGGTTGACAACTCAACATTCCAGGGTATAAAATGTTCAGGCGAGACAGGGGTAAAATAGGAGGAGGCACTGCATTATTGGTTAAGGAGTCAGTTACTGCAGTAAGCAGAGATGATGCAGGTGATTCTCCGACCTCACCGTGCCTGGCACAGAGTCTGTCGACCCCAGAGAATAGCATGCAGGTCTAAAAATCAGTTCCATCGCCGATGCCAAACAGTTTGTGATCCTCCTGACCCCTTTAAATGTCATGAACCGTAGAAAGTTGATGAGTATCTGGTCAACTGTATTATTCAAATTAATGGGATATTGATTCCATGTATTTCAACGATAAATTAGCAAAACTATAATAATACATCTCAAATGTTCACTTGCTAGGTACAGAATATTGGACAGCTCTTTCTCAGATATTCATGATGTGAAAATGCTGGCGTTGGACTGGGGTAAACACAGTAAGAAGTTTCACAACATCAGGTTATAGTCCAATAGGTTTATTTAGTAGCAAAAGCCACTAGCTTTCAGAGTGCTGGCTGCCCCTTTGTCAGGTGAATGGGAGTTCTAATCACAAACAGGGCATACAAAGACACAAACTCAATTTACAGAATAATGATGGGAATGTGATTCTTTACAGCTAATCAAGTCTTAAAGGTACAGACAATGTGAGTGGAGAGAGCATTAAGCACAGGTTAAAGAGACATGTATTGTCTCCAAACAGGAGTTAGTGAGATTTTGCAAGTCCAGACAAGTTGTGGGGGTTACAGATAGTGGGACATGAACCCAAGATCCCAGTTGAGGCTGTCCTCATGTGTATGGAACTTGGCTATCAGTCTCTGCTCAGCGTCTCTGCGCTGTCTTGTGTTGTGAAGGCCTTGATTAACTGTAAAGAATCGCATTCCAATCATTATTCTGTAAATTGACTTTGTCTCTTTATATGCCCTGTTTGTGATTAGAACTCCCACTCACCTGAGGCAGCCAGCGCTCTGGAAACTAGTGGCTTTTGCTACCAGATAAACCTGTTGGACTGGTGTTGTGAGACTTCTCACTCTCAGATATTCATCCAGAGATGAACTCAAAGAATTCAGCAAGTTTATCGGAGAGTGAAATTGCAAGTATATTGCTTTACTGCCAGAAATAAGAGAAAAATAGTCACTTTGTAGTACAGATTTTAATATTGTTGAAAAGAGAGACATGTTGCCAAAAAATTTGATCTTGCAGTCATCAGGACAAACACAAGAATGCCAAATTTTGAATGATTGTATCAATTTATACCACAAGAGAAAAGGGTGCAGATTGGCTGGCATGTCGACTCTGATTGGCTGAGATGTTGCCATGGAGAAAACAACAGGGGAACTATAGGCTCCCCAAGCACCCAGATAATTTTTTTAAAAAAGGCACATGGCTTGGACATATTCCTTTTGTTGGCAAAGAATGGATCCTTGAGTATGAGTATGCATCGCTTTTAGCTGGTGTAAGCCATGTTACAATCTCAACTAGTTATCTTAAATCTTAAAAGAGAGAGAAAGGAAGTCCAAGCAGCCAAATTGCCAAGGAAAAAGCTGACGATAGTTAGAGCAGAACCCCTGTGGAAAACTGTGGAACTACATCTATGCACACATAAAGCAGTGCAGCACAGAGGCTGATGTACAAAAGGCTATTGGTTAAACTGAACGTGATTGAAAATGGGCAAAAAAAGACTAAGCCAATTATTATAACCAGAAAATATCTTTTACTTTTGAGGGATGGAAATTTGTGAGTGTGTTGCTGGGAAAATGAGCTGAGGAAAGCAGCAGTATGAGAATAAGTGAAAAGTGCACCTGAAGACGGCATGAGAGCACTGCAAGATTTTGTTCTTACACGCATGGTTAACTTTAATTCAGCCACTTAACATCTCAAGTGACACAGCAAGATGGCAGAGAAAACACAATCTAGAAGGAACAGATTACTTGTTCAAGACTGGATGAGGTATCAGGGAGTTACAAGAGAATCTAGAAGGACCAGCTCAACTGAAAGGTTTTGCAATCTGTTCATTCAAAAGGCTGATTTATTAATTTTTGAGTTAGGAATATGTAAAACATTGCACAGGAGGTCCACAGTTCATAATGCAGAGAGATACTTGATTGTCAGTGCTGAACATTTGAGTGGAGTGTATATTAAGGATTGTAAAAAATGGAAGGATGTAGCAAAATGAAAGTATAAATTAGTTATCAGCTAACTTCGTTATAGATTCCTAGAGTGGTCATCATCTGGTGCACAAGTGGATTAATTCCTTTTACCTTTAGACTACAACAGTACTTGTCATTATTTCTGCCCTCAGTTTGCTCAGTCAGTGTGGAGGATTCCTGCTGGAATCCAACGATGTTGGGTTCCAATCTTTAACAAGATCTTTGTGTAAAAATGTCGCTAACATAGGCGGAGCTGAGGGCTTTCTGTTCTGAAGGTTTCTGCTTGTGTTTGGGGTTTGAATCACTGACTGAGATGCACCAGCTTCCAGAAGTGTGGGGGGGAGGGGGTAAGGGGAAAAGATGGTAAACCTCACCCTAATCCCATCATCTGAGCTGCACTTCTAGTGCTGGCATCCCTGGGGCTTTCCAATAGGCCAGCACAAATCTCCCTCCGGCTACCAAAGGCTTGCTCATGCAGCCTCCTCCCCGATGCTGCCTAATTCATTCAGCAGGGTTAGCAGCAGAGGTTTGTGGTTAGAGTAATTCTGGCAGAATTCCTGAATGCTGCAGTGCAGATATTCATACCCTTTATCACCTTAAACAATATGAAAACTCAGAGACACAGAGTTCAATGTCTTTGGCAGCAGAGAGGAAGACTGGCCAGCACCTTCGCCCATGATCCTTGTCCAGTGACCCCTGTTGAAATGCTTCCAAATGGAGATCAGATGAGGACAGGGCTTGACTCAACTGAGGTCAAATAATCCACTGACAATCACTGCCAAAGTTCGCACATAAATAATGGCTATTTGTGGAGCTCAAGTTTTTATTGTCAATGCTTCTGTAATATGACCTGGGGACATTTTACTGTGTTAACAGCATTGCATATAATGCCAGTTATCCTAAAGGAGTGATAATTTTCATTTTGCCTCAAACCAAGTTTAAATCATTTGGGTGAATTCCAAAATTAAGGAACCCTCATAATTAAATATTTAAAGGTACTTGGCACCTATCCTACAAAGAACTTTGAGGTTAAGTTATTCTGGTGGTACAGTACTTAGTACGTTCATGTAAGATTACAACATAGTTCTTAACATGTGGATGTTTGTTCAAATATCAGACGAAACAATTTTACTCTGACTACATTGTGTGTTATGCTAGAAAATTACCCCTTGTTGACTTCTAAAATTATTATAAAAACATTATTAATTTTCCCCTGCCAATCACAGATCTGCAGCCTCAGCCGACTGAATTTGCTTATTCATAGTTGGGGGACCTGCCAAAAGATCTCTGCTTCTTGATTTCCATCTGTACTGTAATGGGATTATGTGCAGGTGCTGCCATGACCAGGTTTCTTTGTAGGTGTTTGATGTTTGTCTACAGGTAATGTAATTGTAAAATAAGCGATGAGAGCACTGGGCTTAATCCAGGGAATACAACTGCCATTAGAACTAGATTACCATTAGGTAAACACAAACCTGGTTGAAGGATTCACAGCAGACAATTCACTAGTATATAAAAGTTTACAGTTTTGGTGCAGTGGCAGCAATTGACACTATAATATCAGAGTAGTGCAGTGATTAGTAAAATGGACTGAATGAATTTTGCTTCATCAATATCCTTTTAAATAGTTAAGGCTTAACCTGAAAATACATCCTTTAAAACTTAAATACAATGGAGAACAATTGCATAATCATTGCTTTCTAATAGCTTCACAGTAGAATCTGAATGCAGGGATCCTTGTCGGCTTCAAACAAAAGGACATTTCTAAAGGAAGAAGGATATAGTGTCTTTTACATCCTCAGTGCTCAGAAACATGTTTCAAAGTCAATGTAATTCTTTTGAAATGCAGTCACTGCTGCACTCTCGGGAAACGTAGCAGTGAATTTGCACACGGTAAGGTCCTATGCAGAATAATGAGATAAATGACTGGTAATCGGTTTTAACTGGTGTTGGGAGTGAGATATAGAGATTGCTGAAGACACAAGGAGAAAACACTCCTGTTTTTTTCCCCAAATAGTGAGTTTGTGATCTTTTGTGTCCATCTGACAGAGTAGATGGCTATCGTCAGAAATGCAGAGTACGGCAGCACAGTGGTTAGCCTCACAGCACCAGGGACCCAGGTTCGATTCCCGGCTTGGGTCAGTGTCTGTTGGAGTTTGCATGTTCTCCCCGTGTCTACATAGGTTTCCTCTGGGTGCTCTGGTTTCATCCCACAGTCCAAAGATGTGTGGGTTGGATGGATAGGCCATGCTAAAGTGCCCCATAGGAGGACTAAGTAGGGTAAATGCATGGGGTTATGGGGATAGGGCATGGGTGGATTGTGGTTGGTGCAAACTCAATGGGTCGAATGGCCTCCTTCTGCATTACAGGATTCTATGAGTATCTGCAAAAGTGCACCAGCTCCGAAGCAGCACACTGAAGTGTCAGTCTAGAATGTGTATTGAAGCCTCAACCATCTGCTTCAGAATTAAGAACTATTTATTTCTGAGTTAGGATGGTGGAGTGGGAGAAATGGTGAAACCTCTTTTTTTTAAAGCAGTCTAGAAAGCAAATAAAGGTTATTTTCTTCCTCCTCCAGACGTATGCAGTTCCAATTATGTGTTATTAACCATATGCATTAGCTTCGAGGGAGAGCAAGTAAGGTGCAGTCACCAATTAACCTGCTTTAGAATGGCTGGCATGCTCGTAAATAGTCAATTGCCCTCTGACTGTTGTGGTATATTTTGTCTTGTGTACTTTACTGAAATATCAATGAAATAATATATCTTTACTGAAAGATTCAACATCTGTTCAGATAACTGTATGCCTCATAATTTAACAAGAATTTGATTTTAATGACTCTCCTTCTTTCACCCGTTGCTCAGAGAATTTTACCATGAGTCCAATTTCTTTGTCAGACACAGCTTGAAGCAATGGTGACGTGAGCTGCAATTTCACTTTGTTATGGACAGGTATGAGAGAGAATTGAAATCCCAATTCCCTTCCCTTCTGGTCTCCAATCAGTGTGTTTTTGAAAGGGAAGATGAGTGTGTTTTTAACCCCCACGTGTGTGCTGAATTTGAATAACCAGCAGCAAGCTTTCGTGGGTTTAAATTATGGAGATTCACCCTGAGAGTCTAATGCTATGTCACTCACATGCACAGTCGAAAAAAAGTAGTTAAAGGGAACAGTTCACTTATATGGGTCAAAAATAAAATAATAGTTTGTAATTCACAGGTTTGGATTGTCATCAGAAAAAACATGCCTTGCAGGCCCAGAGAATTAGGTTTTTACACACCCGATTGGTAATCTCAGTGGGTTCAACAGCCACTGTCACATATAACAATTATTTCAGGATTCACTTGGAGAAAATGGATTTAAATTAATTACTTTTACTCTTCTTATTAGGAGGACAAGTTTCTGTACTGGTGAAGTTGAAAAGAGAAAGGGCAGGAGACTTTGTGATGTTGCAGTCTCGTGGTCTAAAGCATAGGTGGTTTACTTTTCTTGCTTCTGCTTCTTGATGCATAGTTTGCAGGCCCAACAATTTCCTTCTTGGACCTTGGGATAATAAGGTTCATTACCTGAGAACATGTTTGATCAGGTGACCACATGCGCCCTACCTCTGTTATCCACCCAAAATGGCTTGAAGCAACTGCCACAATGGGAGATAGATGATGGCCATAAGTATCGAGGTCAGAAATTGTTCGTCTAGAAGTCCGTAAATTTTGGGCCAGTCCACAAGCAATAGGAGGTGTGAATTCCATAAATGATTTTGTCTCAGTATGTCCATTCAATGGAGGCACTCCACCTGTGCTCAATCAATAAGGAATGTTCCAGAGGCTTGAAATACTTCTGCATCTATGCACAAATTGCAAAAGTCACCTGACTCTTGGCTGCCATCTTAGCAGCCTTTTAACTTAAGAAATAGCAGATCCAGAAAATTCTGCACTGAATACTTCATGCTTAAAGGTATGAATACGACACAACTTCACTGGCATGATACTTTCTATCAGTCAACAAGATTCAATACCTTCTACTCTTTCTGCCTCAATATTGGAGTTGATCTGTAAAGTTTGAAGGTACCAGCTACTACCTCATAATCTTTCACTGTGTTTGGCAAAATTGGGCATGAATTAGCTGAGTTACAAAGAAAGTCATGACAAAATGTCTCATCTACGGCCAGCAGTAATTGAAAAGTCATAGAAATATTTCCCAGTGCCAATTATGTACCGGCTAGTTATGTCCCCACCAGGACGAGATTCTGGCATCCATTTTGTAAGCTTATTTCATATTTATAAATATATGCACATAAGGTATATCAGCACTGCTTTTGTTTTTCACAGAGAGATTTTCTTACTGCACTAGTAGAATTTACAACTGTGGGTCACACACTACTATGTGAAGATGGTACCATTGGATATTAAGGATTATTTAGTGACATCAAAATATTTCAATTTCTTTGTTCAAGTGATAATAATGATTCTAAATTCATGACCGACTCCTTCAAGAGAAGCATGCCAGAAGATGCTTTATGCATTTACCAAGTAAATAAAAGAGAATGGAAATTCAAACATGTAATGCATGAGATGGTTTGATATTGTACAGCAGAAAAGAAATACAACTCCAGTGTGGAAAGCTCTAAATCTTAGATGCATCACCTGAGAATATATTTCCGAGAAAGAAAGAGGGAAAATAGTATCGGGCACTTTTCATTTGGCTGATTACTGCGAGGCATTGAGATGTTAGAAAGGAGATAACCTGCCTGACCTCCCAACCAGGGAATCATATATTGTACAGAAGTGTCAAAGGATAAAGGTCAAAAATAAAAACTGAAGCAAAGGCATTTTTAAAAAATCATTCAGTGCTTTTGAAATACTGCATCGGTGAGGCATTGGTGTTGGTCATAAAGATGTACATTAAAAATAGTTACAACACCCTTATCAGCCAGACAGTACTACCTTATTGGTTATCCAGAGAAATGATTAATAATTGTAACTCCTGCAGCAAGGTCAAAATAAAAGCAATGACCAATTTTGCACAAAGACACAAATTCATCCTCCCCCATCTCCAGAAAGCAACCAAGCATGCTTCCAGGGACCATGTGGTTGCCAATGACCCAGCAGCAGCCGAACTGAATTACTCTAGCCCCATTATATGGGATGCCAAATCCAAAAGCAGCCTTTGACAAAGCCGAACATTTTAGAAGTGTCATGTCCAGTGAAGGCAATGGACATTTGGCTGGCCCACCACACTGCCTGTGGCACCTCACCATGGCGACGCCAGAAAATCCCTGTTCCAGCAGAAGTCTCTAGAACTCTTTTTTATATTTTAAAATGGAAACTCGGAAGCCAGCTAAGATGGCTGCCAAGAGTTAAATGACCTCTGCTTATTCAACACAGAGTATCTCAAGCTTCTGGAAAGTTCTAATTAAATCATCCTGGGTGGGGGACTGCCCCCTAGAATGGACATATGCCAAAAACACCCCTTTGTGGAGTTCCCACTTGCCATTGTACAATGTTCACTCTAAACAAAATCAATTAACTTCTAGACTCTAGTGGCAGCATCTTTTTGAGGCTTCAGGGGTCTCGCCTGCTGCCTGGAGAACCAGTGAGAGACCCACATTGCCTCTGTTTGAGAAGGCCTGCCAAATCATAAGCCAATCAGGCAGTGGACAGGCCAGTGATGGGACTTCTGCTGGAATCAAGACGCAAGGGCAGATGACTTGGCTACGAAGAATAGCCAGCCTTCTTGAACCACTGTAGTCAATACGATGTAGCTATGCCCACAACACTGCTAGTGGGAGTTTCGGGATTTTGACCCAAAAACAGTGCATAAGTAGTGATGTGGTTAGGAGTCAGCATCATGTGTGGCTTGGAGGGGGGCTTGCAAGTAGTGGCATTCCCATGCATCTGCATTTATTCTATGAGATAGAGGTCATTGGTTTAGAAGTTGCCGTCAAAGGAGTACTGGTGAAACCTGATCTAGAGCAATTTAACCTCCAGATATGGAAACCACAAGTGTCTTAGCTTCATGACTGGTTGAACATTAATCTCTTCGAAGGAATCCTGCAAAAGTCTGGATGTTCGACTCCAGCTAATTGAACACCTGAGCTACAGTCCAAAACGGGAAAAGGACACCATTTTCTACCAGGTCCCCAATGACTGATCTCCGACAGTTTTAAGAATGCACAATCTTTTTTAATTGTATCTTTCTTGAGTGTCTGCTGTGTAACTGGTTTACTGCTTAGAATGGGAATGACTGTGTGAATAAATAATCTTGACTTTTTAAATCCACACAAATCTACTATTTCTTTAAATTGACCAGAAGCTAAAGGGGTTTAGAAACACACATGTCTAGCTTTCCAAAACAGCCATAGTGATTGTAGACAGCAAGGAAAGGGAATTGGGCGCTTCAATGCATATCATCTCCTCTGTCTGTCTGTCACAATGATAAAATAAATATTTCCTGACATTCAATCTATTACTATCCAGTTAACCTAAATCTACAATATCCAAAAAAATCAATCTTATTGCAAATAAAATTGCTGAATGGTTGTTTTTCAGACTGGAGGGAAGTGTGCATTAGGGCGACCCCTAGTTGTCAGTGTTGCTCCTTTTGGTATTAATGACTGGACTTGTGTTTATGGGGAACAATTTCAATGTTTGTAGGATGGCACAGTGGATAGCACTGATAACTACAGTGCCAGAGATGCAAGTTTGATTCCAGCCTTTGGTAATTGTCTATGTGGAGTTTGCACATTCTCCTAGTTTCTGCAAGAGTTTCCTCGGGTGCTCCAGTTTCCTCCCACAGTCCAAAGATGTATAGGTTAGGTGGATTGGCCATGCTAAATTGCCCATTAGTGTCCAAAAAATGTGCAGATAAGAGGGAATTGGTGAGGTAAATGCACAGTGGGATTAGCGAGGTAAATATACAGGATTAGGGGGACAGGGCAGGAGTGAGCCTGGGTAAGATGCTCTCTTGGAAAGTCAGTGCTGACTTGATGGGTTGAATGGCCTCTTCCTGCACTATAGTGATTCTATGACACAAAAAGTGTAGTGAACAAAGAGGAGGATAGTAATGATCTTCAAGAAGACAGAAACAGACTGGAACAGGCAGACATCCAGTCAATGGTAGGAAGAATAAGGGAGAGGTAATGTTAACTAATTTTAAACGAGGTGCTGGAACAGAAAGACCTGAGCGAGGCCATACATAAGTCTTTGAAGATGGCAAGACAATTTTAGAAAGCTGTCAATAAGGCATACAAGACCCTGGGCTTTATAAACAGTGATTATGACAAATGGTTGGAACTTTGCCAAAATGAAAGCAAAACACTGGATTTTCTGGATGCTTTTTTTCATCAAGTCAGATCCATCTGGGAGGTCTTCAGGCAGGAGCCCATTACAGGATTGCCACCCCCATTTCCATTTCCAGCTTGTTTTTAGTGGCATCTGATAAGGGTGCAGGAAGGCAGGTCATGCACAGCACACCAATTATCTAATTTAAATGCCTAGTGTCTTTTGAAATTAAATAAAAAACCCTTATTAGCTTTGACTGAGAGATGAAAGCCCACATCTGTTCCTGGAATACTTTGATTGACAAGCTATCTCACATAAATTAGATTTAAAAGAGACAAGTATGTGCTTTTGGTGTTATTGGACTTTCCCAGGGATAGTTTGACAACAAAGAGATCTAGGGGTACATGTTCATTGCTTCTTGAAAGTGGAGTCACAGGTGGACAGAGTGGTGAAGAAGCCATTCAACATGCTTGGTTTCATCTGTCAGAACACTGAATACAGGAGTTGGGATGTCTTGTTGAAGTTGTACAAGACATTGGTAAGGCCATACTTGGAATACCGTGTACAGTTCTGGAATGGATATTATTAAACTAGAAAGAGTGCATAAAAGATATACTAGGATGTCACTGGGACTTGATGATTTGAGTCATAAGGAGAGGCTGGATAGACAGGGACTTTTTTCCCAGAAGTGTAGGAGGCTTGTGGATGATCTTATAGAGGTCTATAAAATAATGAGGAGCATAGATCAGCTAGATAGTCATCATCTTGTCCCAAGGGTCGGGGAGTCTACATTAGGTGAGTGTCTGAAATGAGCTGCCAGAGGTAGTAGTAGAGGCGGGTACAATTTTATCTTTTAAAAAGCATTTGGACAGTTACATGGATAAATTGGGTACAGAGGGATACGGGCTAAACGTGGGCAATTGGGACTAGTTTAGTGGCAAAAAGTGGGTGGCATGGATAAGTTGGGCTGAAGGGCCTGTTTCTATGCTGTAAACCTCTATAACTAAGTCTATTCTGAATACTTGGCTGAGTTTCAAAAATAGTACTACATGCCTTAGCAGAGGGCTGTGTTCACATTTTTATTGAAAGTTTTAAGAGATGGTTATAGAATAATCTTTCTTTGGTAAGTGAATAATTGTATTTACGTTTGCTTTTAGGACAGATTCACCTCTTGAGGGAATTATGTTTTAATGTCTTTTTGGAATGAAAGGTTTTTTTAGTGTTGTGTATTTTAATGAAAGCTCTGTAAGACTGTTAGATTTTTTAAAATGTATATTTCAAAGGCAACCTGTGGTCTTCCCAAAATGGATGAGGCTGAATAGCTACGGAGGATAAAATGGAGTATGAAGAGGCATAAAAAGAGTTTGAAGATATGAGAAGGCATGAGGGCCTGTAGGTAAGTGAGGAGTGGTGAGGATTTGACAAACTGACATTCATCATTGCAACTGAACCAAAGTCCCAGTAAACAGAGGCCAGCGCTCTAGCTTGTCAGCATGGCCACCTGCCCATCTCCATTGATGCCTTGATACCAGGAATAACAGACAGAAAAGGTTATGGGGAAATCTGGTGGAAGCCCTGAAGGATATTGACGGAGTAGAGGAGGAGAAACTGTTTCCCATGACAGAAATGTTGATAGCCAGAGGACAGTTTTAAGATAATTCACTAAAGAACTAGAGTTAAAATGAGGAATGCATTTGATGCAGCAAATTGTGATGATGTGGAACATACTACATGCAAATTTAGTGGCACTTAATTCAATAAAACGTTTCACAAGGACATTGGAGGAATACCTGAAAAGGAAGATGATCCTTGAGTTACTGGGGAGGTGGGGGTGGGGGTGGGTGGGAGATGGGGAGTGTCATCAATTGGATAACATTTTCAATAAGCTGGCACACTTACTTCCTTCGGAGTTGTATAATGCTACGATTGAACGTCTTCTCTGAACCAAAGGTTCTGTAAAGTGAATAATCCTAATTTGGTAAACATTCTTCATAATTGAACAATACGTATCATCTCTGTTACCCTCCACTGTCTGTGTGCCAAACTCGCATCATCCATTACCAAATGTGGACAGAAGTCTCTTAAAGGCAGGAACAGAAGCAAGGGGGGAACACCAAAAATATCAGGGCTGGGCAATTTGTCAATTTCAAGGCAATAATGAGCTACGTTAATGGTGGTGGTGGGGAAGGAATCCATCCTCCCTCTAAGTCAGGCTAATTAAGAAGGCTAAAATTCTCTCTGAGAGCTTGTTGAGGGGGAAGAGTTGGGACACTGAAAGGGATGGATAGGATTTCAAAGCTGTCTGTTTCAGAGCAGTTGAAGGGACATGGCTACACAGTGGTGTGCCAGTCACAGCTGCCCCAGGGAATCACCCCAACTCCCCATATAAGGATTGGGGGCATGGGGAAAAGGGCACTTCATAAGGGGCAGCACTTGGCACAGCATAGAACATAGAACATAGAACATTACAGCGCAGAACAGGCCCTTCGGCCCACGATGTTGCGCCGACCAGTTACAAAAACAATGACCCACTAGCCTATACCAATCCCTTTTCGTCCATAAACCTATCCAGAGATCTCTTAAACGCCCCCAAACTAGACGCATCTACAACTGCAGCAGGCAGGGCATTCCAATCCCTCACCACCCGCTGGGTAAAGAACCTACCCCTGACATCCGTCCTGTAGCTACCCCCCCTTAATTTAAAGTCATGCCCCCTCGTGCTAGCTTTCTCCATCCGAGGAAAAAGGCTATCACTATCCACCCTATCTAAACCCCTAATCATCTTATATGTTTCAATAAGATCCCCTCTTAGCCGCCTTCTTCCCAACGAAAACAACCCTAGATCCCTCAGTCTCTCCTCATAGGACCTCCCCACCATACCAGGCAACATCCTAGTAAACCTCCTCTGCACCCTCTCCAACGCCTCCACATCCTTCTTGTAATGCGGGGACCAGAACTGCACACAGTACTCCAAGTGCGGCCGCACTAGAGTAGTGTACAGTTGCAACATTACACTGCGACTCCTAAATTCAATCCCCCTACCAATAAACGCCAAGACACCGTACGCCTTCTTGACAACCTTATCTACTTGATTCCCAACTTTCAGGGATCTATGTACACACACACCTAGATCCCTCTGTTCATCCACACTATTCAAAGTCCTCCCGTTAGCCCTATACTCGACACATCTGTTGCTCCTACCAAAGTGAATTACCTCACACTTCTCCGCATTAAATTCCATCCGCCACCTCTCGGCCCAGCTCTGCAACCTATCTAAGTCTCCCTGCAGACTATGACACCCTTCCTCACAATCTACCACACCTCCAACTTTGGTGTCATCAGCAAATTTACTAATCCACCCAACTATACCCTCATCCAGATCATTAATAAAAATTACAAACAACAGTGGCCCCAAAACAGATCCCTGAGGCACACCACTCGTAACTGCACTCCATGATGAATATTTACCATCCACCACCACCCTCTGTCTCCTATCTGATAGCCAATTCCTGATCCAACTTCCTAGATTACCCACAATCCCATACATCTGCATTTTCTGCAGAAGCCTACCATGGTGAACCTTATCGAACGCCTTACTAAAATCCATGTATACCACGTCAACTGCCTTACCCCCATCCACCTCTTTGGTCACCTTCTCAAAAAACTCAATAAGGTTAGTAAGGCACGACCTACCTGCTACAAAACCATGCTGACTATTTCTAATCAATTCATTACACTCCAAATAACTATAAATCCTATCCCTAATAATTTTTTCTAAAACCTTGCCCACAACAGAAGTAAGAAGTAAGCATAGGTAGCATGGAGAGTTGGCACCTGGGCTTTGAATGGGGTTGGCACTCCCTGGCATCACAGGCAAGGAGGGCAGGGAGCAAGGCTACCAAGGACAATTGGGTTGCCATTGACTGCAAAGGAGGGCTCCAGGTGGCAGTGGGAAGAATGACAGTCATATTCCGGGCCTCATGGTAATAAGGGCAACACTATTCACTGGAAGGAAAGAACACCTGGAATCAGGAGGGCAGGAAAGGGGGATGGAGGAAAGGCAATTGAGATAATACCCCCAACAGAGATTGCCTGCCAAAAATGCATCAGCAATTACCTGAAGATGACTGAGACCCAGTGTCGCAACAGACTGCACCTTTCCAGGCAGATCGTAACAGATATTTGTGCCCTTTTCGCCGAAGGCCTTGCACTTTGCATGACTGATCGCTGTGCCATGCCAGTAGCTGTCAAATCACTGTGACCCTGAACTTCTTCGCTGCTGGCTCCTTCCAGGTATCAGCTGTGGATCTTAGTAGCCCCTCAAAAATGGATACACAAAACTGCTTCTCAGCCAGAGCTTTCCTTTAATGACATTCCTTTAATGATATACACAGCCTCAGAGGGACAGAGAGAGTTGGCTCTTTCTTTATTGGACTCTTGCAGGTACAGGAACCGGCCAGAGGGATCCATTAACAGGAACAGCTTTTGCTCTCATAAATCTGGTCTGCAACAGAACAAGTGCTTCTTCCAGACTGACTCAGATCATCACTTTTACTGCCAATGTATGTGGAAGTGTGGGCATTGAGGATGGTGAGGCCCTGGAAGGGGACAGTTTATTGCAAGAGACAAGAGAAAGGGGAGGGAGATCTGCTGAATAGAGACGTATCCTTACTTCACAGTAAGGTGGCTGCCTCCTGCCACCTTCCTGGAAGGGGATATCCTTCTTCTCCCTAAGAGCCTCCAGCATTCCATCAGATTGGCATTGATAAAGTGAAGGTCTGACCAGCTTCATGTGCTTCCCTGTGACATCTCATTTCTTTCTGTTAAAGTGGAAGACTTTGGAACACTCAACAGATCTCCACCTCAGGACAACCAGCAGTCTCGGTAATGGGTTCCATGTTCATCTAATCCATCTCCATTCCTATCCCCATTGTTGCTAAGCGGATAGGAAACCCATCTCCATGTAAACTAAGGGCTGAACTTGGATTCCCATGGAGGCCGGCCAGCTCCTATTTTCCACCACCCTGGCAAAAATTGAGCCCAAATATTTCATGCACAGAAATACTAAAGCTCTCTATAACCAAAACATTGTGCTTTTACGTTCATCGAATAATACTTCCCGGAACCCTGTGTTTTGTCCCAAACATATGTCACATGGTTTCTGAATTTCTAACAACTGATCACTCTTCAGTGGACATCATGCATGCAACAGTCATGGTTTGCATTGCCAATATATTTGACACACTTCTCCCCATTAAATTACATCAATCACTTACAAAACAATTCACTTATCTGTGCCAGCTTGCAACAAACATTATTTTTAACATTTACACTCATTGCCATCTCATCTCTACAATTAATAATAATAATTTATCTGCACTCCTCAAGATCATTGATACATCTAAGGGGGAGTAAGTGACCCAGCACAAACTCTAGGTGAACTGTGCTTGATCGAGTACTCTAATCCAACCCTTTCCCATTATTAACAACCCCCTGCTTAATTCCAATCAACTCACATTCAGTTTGCTCTTTTTCCCAGTGATATTAAGGCATCTAGGGGCTTGTGGCTAGAGGGTTGGATGGGTGGATTAACAGTGGGTCAGATTTTCTACAAAGATATGTGATTTGCAGGGAATTCACAGCATTTCTTGGACTGTCTTTGTTTGTAATTTTTTTAATATTTGTGTTATAAGTAGGCTTATATTAACACTGCAATGAAGTTAATGTGAAAATCCCCTAGTCACCACACTCCGGCGCCTGTTTGGATACACTGAGGGAGAATTTAGCATGGCCAATGCACTTAACCAACACATCTTTCAGATTGTGGGAGGAAACCAGAACACAGTCATGGGGAGAACGTGCAGACTCTGCACAGTCACCCAAGACAAGAATTAAACCCAGGTCCTTGGCACTGTGAAGCAACAGTGCTAACCACTTGCCACCCACTCATTTCATATGTAGGGTGGGATTTCTCCGGGACACTTGTTCTTACTCTTAGATTGCAGCATGGAGGGAGACAAATATGGCTTAGCTGCAGCACTTAAAAGACTGCGAGGGCCAGAGGTCCTTGAAATGGGGAAAAACAGAGAGAAGGCAACAGTGAAAGAAACAGCAGCATTGTCAAGAGTGTCAATTGCAGCAAAAATCCTTCCCGAAGTTCTGATAAATTAGTGGGTGTGTTACAAGCCAAGATAATGGTGAAGAGGAGCAAGTATTTCGTCACCATGGATTACAACTCCCAGTGAAGAGTGAAAAGGCACACGTCAGACACACATGCATATACTCACACACACACACAAACACATATGCACATGCACATACTGCTTTATTCCATTTCCTCAGATCAAGGTTGATAAGAAAGTATTGTATAGCTGGCACCAGAAAACATGATCACCATGGCATGTCAGCAGATACCTGGTTGAAGTGAAGTGTTAAGTCAGTCAGTTGCGTTCGCACCCTCTATTCTAGCAATGGAAAAGTTGCAGAAAATCATCAAATAAGTGCCACAGGGAATTGGTGGGAAGGAGCATCACCATAATAACTTAAGCATGAATTGAACTACATAAAGTAGAGCAGATGATTACCATTGTAATGCATTGTTATTGTCCTCGCTACTGTTACGAATGTGGGGTTTTATAAGTTGATTATGTTTTTGGCTGTCTCTTTAACATAGGTGGAATGAGCCAATGAAGAGACTCACGTGTTCTCTACGAGTTCTGCCTGACAACATGCTTGGGTGGCTTGGTTGCCATTGGGAACAGGGGTCCAAATCTGATGTTATTGAAATTCATGTGCCAGTTTAATATCTGAAAATAGTAATGTCTTGGCATTGCTGTATTAGAAACATTGAACAGGAACAAGGAGAGAGGAAAAGAACAACAATGGTTGTGGTCTGCAGAGAACAAAGGCTGTTTTCTCTGTTGACTGCCAGGCAATAGTAGGGAATGCTTGTCCACTAGTTGAAGAGAGGAAACTCACAGAGATTCAAGGGCACTGGAAGATTTACACTGGCAAGGCCACAAGGAGTAATCAACACAGATGGCCTTACCAGTTGGTTTGGGAATTCACAACTGATTGAGAGAAAGGATCTTCAAAGGTCATGGGATGTAATGACTCAGTGAAATGGGAAGAAGTGAACCCATCAGAAACTGGGAATGACTGCACACCCTTTCTTAAGAAGAATGCAATCCTGTGGAGATTGTGCTGTAAAATATCCAAGTGCATCTTGGAGTTTCATTAAGTTAGAAGGTCTTGTGATGTCCTTGCCTCTGAGACAGAAGCCAGGAGTTCAAGTCCCACACCAGGACTTGATGGCCAGGAAGGTGCATTCATACTTTGGCCAAACAAGTTTACTGACAACCTGCAAAATTCCTTCCAACACATCAATGGCAGGTGATAATAGTGGGAGAGACTCCTGCTCCATCATGCTTGATGTGAAGTGCTGCCCTTTTAGCTGCAAGCTCCTGGCAACAGATGAGTGACTGATTCCAGAAATAATTAACTATAGAAGTTTGTATTAGTGCACCATTAGGTTTGGGAAGAGAATTGGAATTTCTACAGTTTGGAATATTAGTAATGTTTAGTCAATGTTGATTTTAGTTTAACAGTAAAAGTTTTAAAATGTGACTGTTTTAAATAGGGAGTTGGAGAATATGTCATAGGGTTACACAGAGGATTCCAGGAGCTGAATGGAAAAGGAGGAGCCAGTTTTTTTCACAAAGATGGTAGGGCAGAGGGCTGACAGGCCTAGAGACCCTCAGTTCAGTGGACCAGCTTTCAAGAGGAAAAGTAATCAGGGAGCATCAATCTGTTACAGGCAATGGTGACAGTTCACTGGCACACGCTACAGACATGGATAAGTTGGAGGGAACCACCACTCACACTGGCTACACTTCTAGGAAAGTTGCCAGGTAATAGCAAAGGATGTGGCAAATTTAGCTGTCCAGGATATTTCCTTGGGAACTTGACATCAGGAGGATGTTGTGAGAGAAGTCTGTGTTTCTTGGATGATCATCATAGCTGCTTCCACCGATTTCATCAAAACACCCTTAGCAATCTCACCAGGGATTCCAAGACCCATTAAGATGGGTTGGCCTATTCTCACATTGACCATTAACAAATGTCAATCCCCGGTGCAGATTAATTTGTGTGACTGAAGTGACACAATGGCATTAATGGTTAACCGTTAACTGCCGGAATTTTACCGCTTGCCCGCCATGGAATCGGAGCTGGCGAGGGGCGGACAATGGAAAGTCTGTTGACCTCAGGTGGGATTTTATGGTTTTGGGACGAGCGAGGCCATAAAATTCCACCCCTGGTGTGTAACAGCTACCAACAAGAGCATACTGGTCTCATCAATGGTCTCACTGCAATACCACTTGGATTCCTTGTGGGAGCACTGATAGACCCTGGTACCTGTGGAAGTAGCCATAGCTACCATATCACAAGTATCAACTTCTCCCTCATCCTCCTTGATGTCATGTTGCCATGGAAATATCCTGAGCTGCTGCACTTACCGGCATCTTCGGCATTATCTGGTAACAGAAACCAATCAATACAGCAGCCAAGAAGTTGGGAGCAATACTAAAGCACACCAAAAGATGGAGGAGGTCTTTGACTGGAGTTCATCATGGTAAGTGATGAGAGGAAGTATCAGTTTCTAATAGCCTTGCTGCGTCCATTTGATGCACGTGGGACTATTCTTTCTGCTATTCCAAGCCGGACACCATGAATCTGATAGTTCTAGGGAGTAATCAACATAGGGTCGGTAGGAGGGAGATATGCAAGGGTCCCACGCCTTCCCCTTTGTAGGCATCTGCCTGTAGGGGGACAGGGATGGGCTGACCAGAAGAGATTTGATTAAGAAGGAAGAGAAATAGAGCTTGGAGCAGTAAAATGAGGTATACTTCATCAATATACTTTATCCACATCTCTGCTGCAAACCTGTCTGATTTTGACAAGATTGCAACATTAAATCCAGACTATGGTATCGGGAAGAAATGAAGAACAAAAGAGGCAAATAATGCGCATTAAGTGAGGGCCCATTAAGATTTATGCAATCTTAAAAGTTATCCGGCAAGCTTTTGTAATTGGACAATTAAGTTAAGAAGATTGTTGATTTGCCCAACTGGGAACAGATATGAAAACCTGAAATTCTGGACTGCCAAACCATACACTACCAACATCTGAAAGGCTCAGTTTTTGGAAAGGTACCAATCAGGTAGCAGTTGCTGTTACACTGTAAACAAATAATATTGTTCAATTTATTTTTTCCCAAGTTGTTTTAGGCCCAACCGAACATAAATAATATAAACATAAATACATAAACATAACTAAAATGAGCATTTAAATGTATTGAAGGTATTACTGTGAATGAGTTTCAGGGCATAAAATTTTAAAATATGTTTCGAGGAATTAAACTGGCAGCCTGTTTCTGTGTTATTATTGACATTCCACAAAATACCAAGATCCCTTCCTGGATAATGTAAACAAACCACTCCCTCCCTTCATTATTTGTTACGGCTTTGCATATCTCTGACTGGCATCTTTCAGTAAACCAGTGTACTGCCTTACTCAGCACCAGTCAATCAATTAACGTCGGTCTAAAAGTATTGCTTTCATCAAGATACACACTTCATTAGGCTGGAAGTGCTGATGTCCATTAGTCCTCCGATCGTAAAACCTTCAAAGGCGAGCAAAAAAAAACAAAAATTAAAATTTAAATTTAAACGGGTAATGACCTACCAATAAGGTGCGAGCCGAAATGCCTTGAGGTTTGGATTTTTTTTAAAAATGATGCCAGAGACCCCCATGTCTATTACTGAAATAAGGACAGAGGGATGGGCGATGCGGTGAACTCTAGAATATTACCGCAGGCAGAAGAAGTGAACCTCATTAGAAAACTTTGTTTTCAATCTCATCTACTCAGGTTTGAATCCAGCCAAGATAAAAGGAACACTAAAAGGCATTTAGACAGCAGTGAAAAATCTGCTCATCTGAGGAGACTATGCCAGAAATATGAACATTTGGATCATTTTTAGGATATACTTTCTAGACGCCATTCTGAATCATAAATAAATCAAAGCTTTATGCTGCCCTCAAATTCAACACTAATTTGGTAACTGTTGTCAGACTGACTTCAACTGGGATGTGCCATGAATGGGTCTGGCAGCATCTGTCGGGAGAGAAACAGCCTCAACACTTCAGGCCAATAACTTTTCAACAGAACTGTTTCCAATGTTTTCGGTTTTTATTTCAGACATTGCAGCGTCTGCAGCACTTTATTCTGGAAGCTGAGATGGAAGTATTCATCACAGATTATGTAAACTGGTTTGAACAAGACATTCTTCCTCAGCAAAGAAATGAACAGCAGGGGAAATTACAATTCCCATGCCTTTTATTCTTCAGCTTAAAAAACGCACATGGATAAATCATACAGCAGCTACCTAATTGCACTTTAACGGTAAAATATTTTGACATTCCCAGATGAGAATAAATCCATTAAATCAAAATGTTTTAGGAATTTGTTCCAGGGTATGGTACCTTTTGGCTATGACAAATGTGAGTTCTTTAATGTATTACGATGTAAATGGCATTTCTGTTTAAGTTTATTAGTGTCTCAAGTGGGCTTACATTAACACTGCAATGAATTTATGTGAAAATCCCCTCATCGCCGCACTCTGGCACCTGTTTGGATGCACTAAAGGAGAATTTAGCATGGACAATGCACTGAACCAGCATGTTTTTTAGAGTGTGGGAGGAAACCAGAGAGTGTGATACCAAACTGTGGGAGGAAACGCACGCAGACACAGAAAGAACGTGCAGACTCCACACAGACAGTGACCCAAGGCTGGGAATCGAACCCGGCTCCCAGGCACCATGAGGCAACAGTGCAAACCATTGTGCCACCGTGTTGTGCTGTGTGTTGATGCCACTGATTTTCAAAACTTAGAATGACAAGAAAGTAAAAATTATTAATTTTATGGTACTGTAAATTTCTTTGATGTAGCTTTCATCTATGGGAAATTACAGTGGAGTTAATTGTTAACTGCAATGGTTGTAAGAAAGTTGGCGAATATTTAAAAATTTGCCAAGGATTGGTATTTGTGGTCACAACATTGCAACAAAAAGATACGCTTGCACAGTAATGTTGACAACAGTTTCAGAGTTGGGCCAAATTTTAGGTAAAAGTCAATCAGGCAGCATCCATGTGAACACCAAATACACTGAATGTACACCAGCAAAACAGCTGGTTAAGGAATGAAACACATGTAATCTAAACCTTGTGAAATATATCAGGAAAAAGCAATTTGGGACCCCCACAATGTACCGGTCCAAGGGGAAGTATTGCCTGTTTAAGCTTTAGAAGGAATCCTATTTGTGTATGAACTCACACTAAAAGCTTGAGTGTTGCCAAATCAATAATTCATTTAGTTTAATGAGATAAGTACTTTGGAAACTAATCGGCAATTGCTTCATTTACTCTAACTTGTTAGAATCTTAATGCACTGTATTTCTCCTCTGGTAAGCAATCTTTCAGCGACTGGCTTTCCTAAAAAAAACAGAAGGCTGACTTGACAGCTTTCCCCATTATCATAGAAGTCAGCCTCCAATTTTAAAAGAAATTCCAGAAGATTTGAGACAATAGGTTTACTGAGAGGAACTGTGCATGGATAATTAGCTACCAAATGCACACATCTTCCAGATATAAACATGTAGCAATGGATAGTGATGTTGATTTGGTTTTGCTTGATTGGTTAACCAGCAGTCATTGTTTAGCGATGAGCAATCATTGGTATCTTGTAAATTGGGATATCTAAACAACATTCTAGTCTTTGAAGAGTTGCTGACTCTAATCCATACACCTTTCAAAATCAAACCCTGGAAAAACAGCAATTGTTTTTTTGGGGGGAAAATGTAGGTTACCGTGTCTGTATTCTTAAGGGAAGATTTAGCAGGAGTGAGATAAAGGTATTACAAAATGAAAGATGTGCCTAAAAAGAAATGTGTAACCACCATTTTCTGTTTCTGTCTCACTATGTGATAAGGGAACCAACTTCAACAACAAAAAATTCAACAAATTGATGTAAGTCACCTTGAAATGTGAGACCAGGTTATACAAACGTAATTAAAAATGGCATTTGGCCCAACTGATCATCAACAAAGTCTATGTTTTAATCTGGATTTGGCTATCCAGCTAAATCAAGTCTTAAGTATTCACTTCTTTTAAGTGTTACACCGATATGTTGCAAAGTTACAACGAGCACACAAGTACACAAAGTGACCAAAAGAAAAACACGCTGGAAAATCTCACAGGTCTGGTAGCATCTAAAACGAGAGAAAAGAGCTGGCGTTTCAAGTCCAGATGACCCTTTGTCAAAGGGTCAGAGATGTGACTTTCATGTCACATTTACTTCCGTTACAGCTATCCTTCAAGCCTTTTGCTCTCACAATTAAGTTTTCCCATTTACTTTATTTAGTTCTAATTAAATCTGGCGTACTTGGCCATCAGAGAAGGTGGCATATTTATTTTGTAGATCTCCCGGCTCTATTTTCAAAGCTACCATGTTAAGATGTTTGCAATCCCAGCTACCTTGGCGCTGTGGAAATTGTGCCATTGGCCAGAATGTCCACCCTGTGTTGCTGACTCTCGTGCTTGCTGTCCCTGTCAACAAACCTCCCTTCCCAATTATCGACCGCAAGAAGTTTGAGTGATGAGGCCCCTCTTGAGATCCCAAAAGCTACATTCTTAATTGAAACTGTAAATTGGCTTGAACCTCCTTCACTGCCTTTTACAAAATATTGAAAACAGACTTGAGGAACTTTAAATGATTGTGTGTAGCGCTTGAGGACTGCAGATGAAAGGCTCACGACTTGAAGCTTCAGCTTGGGTAGTGCTTTTGGTTGCAGAAAGCTGAAGCAAGGAGAATGTAATTTGTATAAACCAATTTCAGAACTCTCCATTGGACTGACTCCTTTATGGTTGATGCCCTCTGCAACTATTCTGCTCTGCTGCTAAAGCCATCATTGTGGCTTTTATTAACTCTGGACTTGACCATCCCAAAGCTGTCATGACCAGTCTCCCATCTCTCCCTCTCTGTAAACTACAACTCATCCAAAACTCTGCCAACCTATATCCTAACTCATACCATGTCCCATTCACCCATTATCATTTCTGGTCCTTCCTGACCTACCTCAACTTCCAGACCAGCAATGCCTCAAATTTAAAATTCTCAATCTGTGTTCAAATCCTTCATGAGCTCTCTCCTCCCCGTCTCTGTTACCTCTTTTGACAATCTGTGAACTTGATATTGCCCCACATTCAGTCCGTCATGTATATCTAATTGTGTTATCCCATCACCGGATGCTGTGCATTCAGTTGTTTCGGCCTGAAGTTCTGGGTTTTCCTCCTTGACCCTCTTCGCCTCTCTCCTTTTTAAGAAATTCCTTAAAACCCACTACTTTGACCAAGCTAACCGTATATTGATGACTGGGACTGGCTTTATCGGCACAAGTTCAAAGTTCGCGACATGAAACTCTGAAGTAAAATAAACATCGAGAAGAATGTTTACACAGCGTGACGAAATGGGCAGACACATGGGGTAGAATTTTACCAGCCCACACAAGGTAGGAACAAGGCAGAAGGGCACCTTCTAGTGGCAGAGAAAATGCTTTGCTAAATAAAGCTGCTCCCATAGTCCCAGCACTTTCCAAAGAGTAATTCTGTCTTCATCAGCACTGGTTTTGTTGTTTTCTTCATGATGTACTTTCTGTAGCTGCAGGGCCCTGTCCTTCCTCATCTGTGGCGACCATTTCTGGTGGTACAAATGATGCCTGTGAGATTGGTCAGCTGCTGTCTGAGGCAGGACCTTCTCCTTAGTGAGGAGAGGAAATCCTATCTCTGGTCAATTAAGGCTTCACTTCAAATGGCTACGTGACTGCCAACATGGCTGCTCCATCGTTGTGGAGCAGAAAATCCTGCCATTTGAAAAATCCTATTCAGGAACATGAATACAGAAAAGTGTGAACAAAATGATACAATTTTAAAGGGGATGAGGGAACAGGGAGACTGGGATTATGTAGACAATTTTTTTAAAGAGGGCAGGATAGATGGAGAAGATGATTAATGGGTTTATTAGGAAGGGGATGCAGTACAAAGCCAAGGAAAATGCGTTAAATCTTTAAAACAGGCTTAAGCTAGAGTTCCGTGTTCAATTCTCGGCAACAAAGTTTAGGAAAGACTTAGAAAGAGAGCAAAAATAATTTAATAAAATGATACCACTACAAAGGATTTTAATTTTTAAGTTTATTTATTAGTGTCATAAGTAGATTTATATTAACACTACAATGAAGTCACTGTGAAAACCCCTAGATGCCACAGTCAGGCACCTGTTTGGGTACACTGAGGGAGAATTAAGCATGGCCAATGCACCTAACCAGCATGTCTTTTGGACTGTGGGAGGAAACACAAAAAGACACAGAGAGAACATGCAGACTGCGCACAGACACTGACCCAAGAATTGAACCCGTGCTATGAGACAATGGTGCTAACCACTGTACCACCGTACCATCTGCATTTTGGAAGACAAAAGAAATATATTCTCCTTAGATTGAAGATTAAGAGGAGATTTGATATAGGTGATCAAAATTCTGAATGGTTTTGATAGAGTAGGGAGAAATTATTTCCAATGGCAGAAGGAATGGGACACAGATTTGAGGTGATGGGCAAAAGAACTAGATATAACATGAGAAATTTACTTTAGTATGAAGAGTTGTTGAGATCCAGAATGCACAGCCCGAAAAATGGCAGCAGCAGTTTCAATAAGTAATCTTCAAAAGGGAATTGGGCAAATATTTGATGGAAAAATCTTGACAGGGATATTGGAACAGAGGCAGGAAGCGGAACTAATCAGATAGCTCTTTCCAAGAGCTGGCACCGGTATGATGGACCAAATGACTCCCGCTCCATCTCATTCGATGATTCTCAGCTTGTCACCCATCCAAAAACCTCTGTGTTGCTCCATGTTAAATTTTGTCAGCAAATCCAAATGTGAAGCAGCTTCAGACACTTCCTTATGTTAGATGTATAACATGAAAGCAAGTGTTGTTGGAACAAATTGCTCAGATTCTGGGGCGTTGAAGACATATTCTAATCCAGAGAGGTTTGCCTACAAGACCTACCTAAATCCCTTGAAAAGTTCTTGAATTAACAGCCCAAAATGGACAGCCTTGTGTTGATTCACCATACGCAACACATCAGACATACATTCCTTACATTTTTATAATTTTTCAAATCACACACACTTCTCATTTCATTCTCCTCAACCTTTATGACACTCTTTTCTTGTTATGTTGCATTACCACATTTTCTTTAATTTTGCTGCTGCTTTTCATCCAATTTCTTTCAGGTATTTCAGTTTGTTGCTTTCTTCACAAGAGACTCAGCTACTATTGTGTGATATACAAATTTATTCCACCCCAAGTAAATTTGTTCCAGCTTATTAGCTGACATGCAAATTTATTATTGGGATTCACGCACGCAATGATTTATTAGGAGGGAGTGAGTCTCATGAAGTAACGAGCTTATTTGCAGCATGGAGTAACAACTTCTGGAACAAACACCGATTCATACAGAAGGATATTTCCTCCAGTTAACAAAAAAAATCAGCCCATCCTCCCTAAAGATCAGCTATGGGAGGCACAGTAGTATAGTAAAATCACACGCTTCCAATAATGTGTTTATGTAACAATTTCTATAACACTTTGTTGGAATTCTTAATCATGGACCATTTTATCTGAGTGCACAGTGTTGTTCTTTACAACTTCTTATGTCACAACTACAGCAAAGGAACAGGCCATTTGGCCCAACTTACCTTTGCTGGCATTTATGCTCTACTCAGCCATCCTCACATTCTTCTTCATCCGAACCTATCTGCACGACTTTTTGTTCTTTTCTCCATCATCTGCTTGTCTAACTTGCCCTTAAATGTGTCTATTCCTTGTCAGAGCATCTTCGTTGAGCGAAGGACCTTCTCTTCAATTTCCCATTGCATATATTGGTGACTATTGTATATTTTTGAGCTCCTTTTTTTTTACACATGACAAAAACATAAGAAAGAAATAGAAGCAGGAGTGCTCTATAAGGCCCTCGAGTATGCTCCGCTTTTCAATACGATCATGGCCGATCTTCTAACTCAACTGCACTCTCTGTCTGCTCCTCGTATCCCTTGGTTCCCTGAGAGACCAGAAATCTGCCTCTGATTCCAGATTCTTCCTTTTGCAAATGAGTGCCTAATCACAGACAAAAATATTAAAAGATACTACAAATAATTGAATAGCTTTGAGCTTCCTTGAAGTTTAAAGAATGATTTTTACAATGAAGGTAATTAATACTTTTTACCTCCCGCCATGGTTTTGTCCTGCTTCTGACTTGTTAATTGACCCATAAACCAAACAGGCTCGGAATTCTCCTTTGCATGCTGGTCTGAACCCACTATTCATCTGATGCACTCAGAATAATTCCTCCCCCTAGCCGTTAAAGATCACAATCTTATATGTTACTTCGTATGGGATAATATTCTTACAATGTTTTTTCTTTTCTGTCTGTCTATATAAAGCAGAAATCCTATGATTTAACATGGAGCAGTGATACTAGCGTTCACCAGCGATGTTAGTGTGGGTGTTTGCACATGCAATGATCTGCCAACATCTTTGATGGGCATAAATCAAAAATGAGCACAATCGTAACTCAATAACAGTCAGGATTCATCTCCTATTTTTGCCGACTCAGGCAAATCGATCGGACCTGAGACCTCATAAATGAAACAGCCCAAAGAATTGAACTTTTTTTTTGTTGCCATTGTTATCTCAGCTGCCAAAACATCGAACATGCAAAAAATGTGTAATAAAGGACAAAAAGATTCATCCTTCTAAATAAACTTTATTATGCCTTTGTAAACAAAAAAAAAATGGCATTTTGGCCTTTTTGAGTTCCTTTATCAAGACCTTGCTTGGAAGCTTTGTGCCTTTCAAAGGCCGACAGAACCCTGCATTCACCAGCATGTATTAGAATGATCTTGTCAGCCCATAGTGTGAAGGCTCACCTCATTCACAGTAATAACAGGATCCCGGACTTCCTCAGAGTTTCTGAATTATTTGAAAATTAGTTGGAGAATGACATTCAAAATTATTAAAACTTCCCATCCAAATATTGTCAATTTCCTATATTCTCTCCTAGATAACATCTCTGTGCTGTTTGTATACATTCTTACAGACAAAGTGATTTTTTTTTAAAGCAAGAAACCCTTATTATATAATAGCATCAGGACTTGTATCTAAGGTCAATTATGTAGATATCCATAATTGACTGAAAGTCTGCCTCTTCAGATTAGGTTAGAAGCAAACCACAGAATTAATTTTGAGAATATTCTTGAAGTAAAGTTTCAGATTCAAATCATTAAATGCATATTTATTTTGTTTGGGGACGAGGTCGAGAGTTGAGTTATGGCTAGTTGTGTTTTCTAATGTTTAAGAATTCTTTTTGATGCTTTATCTTCTCAAATTCTTCCAGATATTCATCCCTTCCCAGACCTGCATCCTTCATCACTGATTTTGGTACACCATAAATTTCATTTTCATCCATAAATTGGATTTTCTTGAACTCCTACCCTAAATACAATCGAAGAATAATCATGTCTGCTGGTCATAGAGTTTTACAGCACAAAAAATGACCTTTGGCCCATCATGTCTGCACCTGTCTATTCTGATCCCATTTTCCAGCACTTGGTCCATAGCCTCGGATGCTTTGGTGTTTCAAGTGCTCATCTAAATGCTTCTCAAATATTGTGAGGGTTCCTGCCTTTACCACCCTATCAGGTAGTGAGTTACAGATTCCCACCAACCTGCAGATGAAAATATTTTTCCTTCCTTTTCACTGAAAGTGGCAAAGCAGGTGGAGAAGGTAGTCAAGAAAGCATACAGCCTGCTTGCCTTCATTGGCTGGGATATTGATTTTAAAAATTGGCAAGTAACGCTGCCGCTTTATAGAACCTTAGTTAGGTCGCACTTGGAATATACTTTTCAATTCTCGTCACCACACTACCAGAAGGATGTGGAGGCTTTGGAGAGGGTACAGAAAAGATTTACCAGGATGTTGCCTGGTATGGAGGGCATTAGCTATGAGGAGAGATTGGAGAAACTTGGTTTGTTCTCACTGGAGCGTTGGAGGTTGAGGGGAGACCTGATAGAAGTCAACAAGATTATGAGAGGCATGGAGAGAATGGATAGTCAGAAGCTTTTTCCCAGGGTGGAAGAGTCAATTACTAGGAGGCATAGGTTAAGGTGTGAGGAGCAAGTTTTAAAAGAGATGTCTGAGGCAGATTTTTTACACAGAGAGTGGTGGGTGCCTGGAACTCGTTGCCGGGGGAGGTAGTGGAAGCAGATACGGTAGTGACTTTTAAGGGGCTTCTTGACAAGTACATGAATGACATGAGAATAGAGGGATATGGACCCCGGCAGCGTAGGGGTTTTAGTTAAGTCAGGCAGCATGGTTGGTGCAGGCTTGGAGGGCCGAAGGGCCTGTTCCTGTGCTGTAATTTTCTTTGTTCTTTGTTTTTATCTATCATTGGAGAACATCTATTGAAATTCCAGGTTGATTTATTCCTCTGTTTTAACCATAGATTTCCTACAGTGCAGATGGAGGCTATTTGGCCCATCAAGTCTGCACTGACTCTCCAAAACAAACATCCAATTCAAGACCATCTCCCCCCCTCCAACCAGTCCCCATAATTGCACATATTAACCATGGCTAACCCAACTAACCTACTCATCTTTCTGACACTAAAAGGCAATATGGCATGGCCAATCCACCTAACCCGCACATTTTTGGAATCTGGGGGGAAACCAGAGCACCTGGAGGAAGTCCACACAGACATGGAGAGAATGTGCAAACTCCACACAGTCCCTCTAAGTCGGAATTGAACACGGGTCATTGGCGCTGTGAGGCAACAGTGCTAACCACTGTGCTGCCCTTGTATGTATGTTTCCCTGACTGATTGTTCGGGTTTATTTGATTTTATTAATCCTCGATCATTTCTCTTTATGGTATTCTATCAAACCAAACCAGTGAGGTCTGATTTATCATTCCCATTTTCCTTCAGTTGAGATATGTACCTCTCCCAACTTCCTTAGCTTGGTGTATACAATTGCAGCAACATGACCTCTGACTCACCAAGAGCAAAGCAACAAGAGATCTATTAGTAACATTAGAAAATTGTCTACTCCTTGACACACTTCCTGTGTCAAACGTAAATCATGCCAATTGCTGTGTCATTCTTGCATTTCATTGACCGAAACTTCATATTCATAAATCACTGACAGACCATTGCTGAATGGGTAGGCACTGCGTCAATCAGCAAATAGCAAGCAGGAATGAAAGCCATGAATCGTGGAGTTCAAATCGGATTAAAAATAAGTAGTCAGGAACAGCTGAAATAAGGAAATCACTTGGAAAATGTTGCAAGGTTGCTTTAAGCTGCCATGTTGGATTTTTCTGCCGATATATATGTAACATTTACAGCATGAAAATGAATTAACTCGGCATAAAGCGCTTATTTCCAGTTATAGAGTAGCCAGCAAGAGTGCTGTAAAGTCCCTGGAACATGTTCTCTCAAAGATGCTTAATCTTGAAATGTGAGTCCAACTCTGAACCACAGATCAACATAAACCAGGAGCACTCGCACTTAATCTGAAATAAATACAATTTGTTCAAGGCAGTCCGATATTTTGTGTTTGACAGCACAATGTTCCATTTACCTCATCTCTTCCCCTTAATCCCAGTTTCCAAAATGATAGAAAATTGCTGATTGTACAAAGGTAAGAAACCAGTTTTGTGAGTTGAAAGTAAAACTTTTATTTTGGGCAAACCTTCAAAGCAAAACAAAGCATGTTAGTTCTGTAAACTAATTTTTGAATAGGGTAAAATATGCACTAAATGTTATGTTTGCACCATTTCCACACTACCTATAGCAGCAAGATTTCTGACTCAATGTTAACAATAAGACATGAGAATATTGAAGAATGTTAAGACTAATGTAATTTTTTATCATTTGAATCCTGACTTTCTATACTTCCAGATGCAAAGTTTGAATATGTACATTAAAATATTGTTATGATCCCCACAGCTATGAACCCGGTAGCTTTTAGAAAATATTCAAATTTCCAGTCACTGAATGGAAGGATCTCAAGACAAAATTTCAAGTTTTAAGACTTTTACTAGAATAAAACTAAACTAAAAAGCAAGAGTTATTCAAGGGACAATTTGTACTCTAAAGGGCAGAAAAGATCCCCCATTTAATTTTTTAAATGACCACGATGATTATACTTTATGAGAATGAGGTGAGCCTTGTGGACTCCTCAATACCCCGAAATCAGTCCAAAACTAATATCAGCACCTAATCATTTGTTTCCTTTTTTTAATTTCCAAGTGGAGAACTTCTAATCCCCAAACTGGCTTTTATGGTGAGAAATAAATTGGAGATTCTTCCTTCTAGCCAAGCTAAATGAATCTTCCACTCTCATTGAAAGCCTCATGGTCATGGTCACTTCAATCAGACTATTTAAAGTATAACCATTTACAAAACCTACCTTTCTTAACACCTCCCTGTGGAGACTAATGACTGGATTTTTCCTACAGATGCAGATAAATTGAGGTGGAAAACCTCCAGATTTGGTAGGTCCTCAAAGAACAGTACATCACAGGTACAGGCCTTACGGCCCACCAAATCTGTGCCAACACAGATGCCTCTCTAATTTAATATTTTCTTGCTTCTACGTGGATCCATATCTATTCCCTGCCTATTCATTTATCTATCCATTTGCCTCTTGAACATTGTTATAGAAGCTCCTTCCACCACCTCCTCTGCCAGCACGTTCCATGCATTCAACCCCTCTGAGTGAAAAATTTGCCTCTTACATCTCTTTTAAACTTTCCGCCTCACTCTTAACCTATGCCTCTGAGTAATTGACTCATTGACTCTGGGAGAAAGACTCTGACTATCCACTCTATCTAAGCCTGTCATAACCTTGTAAACCTCTATTAGGTCCCCCCTCATTCTCCGACACTCCAATGACAATAAACTGCCCCTTTATGCATTAGTTTTATTCTGGGGAAGAAAAAGCACGAGAGAGTTGCCCTCCACCCCCAGGAGCAGATTGGAGATGGCCACAGTGATGACCAGGTGTGAAGGTTAAAATGCATGCCTAGCATCTTTGAGACTTCATTCCAGTCATCTGATTATACCTAGGTCCCCTTGCTCTGATTCCTCATACCCCATCAATACCCAACCCACTCCTTATATCAGATCCTCATGCCAACTCAATGCCAACTTATGGTCCCCACACCAATGACCTCTCATATCCTCAATGCCAACTCACAGCCCCTTCATTCCAACTCACATAGTGTATGCAATATATAGAAACAATTAATCCTTCATTAGGAATGCCAGGTGTGAATCTGCTCAGAAATACTCATTAAGAGTTTTTTGAAAAAAAAACTGGTGTTTCTCCAATCTTACAAATGTATCAAACAAACTATTTGAATATCAATAGCAGAAACTTCAATCACTTGACACTCTTAAAGTTGTGGAAATAACATTGAGGCATTGACAAAAGAGATCACAAAAATAACTTATTATAACTTCACAGATATGTCGACCAAACAAATTCAAAATTTCTCTGCACTTGCATAAACAAATGCATTCACATAACCCTTTTATAACAGTTGGGCTTCTTAGCCAAGCTCTTTTATGCATTGGGGCATGCACTGGCATTAAGTTGGCATGGAGGCAGAATGGGGGTATGGATAAGACTTTTTGAATCAGTAATTACAGTGGGGCGGGGGGAGGTAGGGTGGTGTAGTGGTTCTGAATTCAGAATAGGAATCCTGGAATCAGCTCCACACAACCATTATAAAATGGCTACATTGTCCTTCCGATTCATGAAATCTGGTCCTCACAATCTGCCCACCTTCTTCACAGCTACCCTGAGCATTGTTCACTGGTGTGAATAGCTTCCACCCTCTCAGTAAGACAAACTGCCTCCACCCCCCCCCCAATTCAGAATAGGTCGCAACTGTCACATGAACCCTTCCATTTTATCTTGACTGTCCCAAAACGTAACTTCATATTTGTGATAACAGTGACCACATTTCTTGGGGATGGCATGGTGGCACAACGGTTAGCCCTGCTGGCTCACAGCGCCAGGGACCCAAGTTCGATTCCGACTTTGGGTGAACATAAGAACATAAGAAATAGGAGCAGGAGTAGGCCATCCAGCCCTTCGAGCCTGCCCCGCCATTCAATAAGATCATGGCTGATCTGTCGCTGCTCAGTTCCACTTTCCTGCCCTCTCCCCATAACCCTTAATCCCCTCTCCTATCAAAAACCCATCAACCCGCGTCTTAAAAATATTTAGCGAGGTGACTGTCTGTGTGGAGTTTGCACATTCTCCCCGGGTCTGCACGGGCTCCCTCCAGGTGCCCTGGCTTCCTCCCACATTCCAAAGATGTGGATAAGCCATGGTAAGGTGGATTAGCCATGGTAAATGCATAGGGTTGTGGGGATGTTGGGAGGAGGAGAAGGGTGCTTGGTCAGAAGCTCTTTTAGAGCGTCAGTGATTACTCAATGGACTGACTGGTCATGGAGTTTCTAGAAGTGCTTCAGCTGCTGTGAAAAGCTCCGAGGTTGCGAAAGGTGCTGTATAAATTCAAGTCTTTGTATCTATCTTCATTTATAGGTGATTGCATAAAAATGACATTCTCATCTGACACTGAAAAGCCAGCTAATGTAGCAATCAGAACAGAGGAAAATCAGAATGCTAAACTATTCAGCTCACGTGAAGCAATCAATCCATAATAAGCAAATCGCAAAAGCTACCAATAAAAATAGGTTTAATGAATAAGAACGTGGAAAATAATTTCAATTTTCTAGTAATTTGAGAAGTTACCAGCCAAAAATAAAGTTTGCATAATTATGATATTAAAGTGGCAAGGAATTGGTTAATTGACCCATCAATAACATTTTCTTTGCTCACTTTGAGGGTAATTGTAATCATGAAAATGGGTAGATTTGGATTGGATGGGAAGTAAAAGTACCAAGAATTTCAAACAGAAACCCATCCTAATCAAGCCTGCCCATGTTCAACAGCAGTGGGCCACCCACCTGTTTACAGGAGGCACTCATAAAACCTTTTAAAGATACTACAACTTCTATTTTTACAGGATGCGAGGTCACACAACATCAGGTTATGGTCCAGCAGGTTAATTTGGAATCACAGTGTTTCTATTTTAGGCCGATTTCTCAGGCCTCGGAAACCAGGCGGGTAAATGAGGTGGAGGGGGTTCGGCTGCTTACGGCAATGGCCTTTACAGCACTGCATGTCTCCCCATGACTGCCACCCAATGACTGATTGGCCCTGTGGTCGCCAACACCTTCCTTCATCTTTTCACTGACTCCCTCTCCATTGGCCTACCTGACCGCCCACAATCATGCTCTACCCTATCCCCTGGCTTCACGCTCCCTTGCTGCCGCCACCACTAAAATTTACTGGCTCCTTGGCTGCAGCCTTCCGTGCAGCTTCTATCACCTTATAGGTGGCCAGGTTTATCAATCAGGGTTACTTTTCACAAACCTAGGAGGCGAGTATCTTTGGAGAAACCTTGCAGTTAGGGGATTCCCCATGCTCAAATCACACCCTGAGAAGTATCATTATTTCTCCAGCCATATCTCTCAACAAGACCCATGTCTGACTAGTCCCATTGACTTAAGTGAATTCTGGGGTCCCCATAGTTCCTCCTGGGCCTCCCGCAGTCCCGGCTGTGGCCACCGTTCTCAATGGCAGTGCTGGATCTGAAGAGTCGCCAGCCACTAAATTGGTCAGCAGCTCTTTGAGGCAGGTTCCTTGTCCTAAATGTCCCAGCAACCCTGAAAACTGGCAATCGCATGCCTGAATAAGGTTTAATTGCATTGGGGCTCTTGGAAATAGCGTCAGGGCAGTTGCCACCAGCTCTCTGACAAGTGAAGAGGACCCATGGTCTTGACTATTAAAATCAACCCAAAGTTCCAATATTTTTCCCTCCATTTCACATTTCTTGGCTCTCACTATGATTACTTGAACTAGAATCATAGAACTACAACAGTATAGAAGGAGGCCATTTGGCCATTCGAGCCTGCACCAACAACAATCCCACTCAGGCCCTATCCCAGTAACCCCATACATTTACTCTGCTAATCCCCCTGATACTAAGGGGCAGCTTAGCAAAGCCAATCAACCTAACCCACACATCTTTGGAGCATGGGAGGAAACCGGAGTACCTGGAGGAAATCCACGCAGACATGGGGAGAATGTGCAAACTCCACACAGACAGTGACCCAAGGCCAGAATTGAACCCAAGTCCCTGGCACTGTGAGGCAGCACTGCTAACCACTGTGCGGCTCTTGTGCTATAAAAACAAATCAGCTAGTTGTCTATTTGGTGATTGGTTTAGACTATTTGGTGACTTAAGGGTTTGTGTGTAATTTCTATATTAAAATGTTACTAAGAAGTTAAATTTAGCTCACAGAGTTAAGTCTCCTCAACAGCCACATGCTGATGGTTTTGATTGGTACTTGTTTGTGACACTTGAATGGAAAACTGATCTCAGAAAAAAAAATCAGTTGATTCAGCCTCATTGATAGAAACTGAGCACTTGTATTATCCACAATGTTGCTGGTATTTTTGCAGAACCTGGCCTGTGCACCATAATTGCATGAGGCAATTGTTGACTGGCTTAAAATGGCAGACCACCATGCCTAATTTTAGTTCAAAGGAATGACAACAGTAAACATATTTGGATATTCTTGCGATACCATTAGCTTCCATTAGCTTGGTTTAGAACGGAGTTGAGGAGGAACTTCTTCACTCAAAGGGTGGTGAATCTCTGGAATTCTCTGCCCGTTGAAGTGGTGGAGGCTGCCTCGCTAAATATTTTTAAGAAGCGGGTTGATGGGTTCTTGATGAGAGAGGGGATTAAGGGTTATGGGGAGAGGGCGGGAAAGTGGAACTGAGCCACGACAGATCAGCCATGATCTTATTGAATGGCGGGGCAGGCTCGAAGGGCTGGATGGCCTACTCCTGCTCCTATTTCTTATGTTCTTATGTTCCCTTGATGCGTAAGAATCACACATCACAAGCATGCCCAACAAGTGTACCTTTTCTGGAATGTAATTATATTCTGAAGACAGAAGGCATTTTGTTTGGTGGAACTGCAGAATCAGACAGCATTGTGTTCCATGAATGTGGAGAGAGCTTTTGAGATGCATGGCATTCTGAGTTTCCCAGTTCCTCAATGATCCTGTGATAATACATTCACTCTCTCCCAACTTGTCACTTCAGACACACAACAGCTTGCTAGGCTAATTGTTTGCTTCAACAATTCTTCTTCAAGGGGATTAATTTGTTCCAACATAACCAGAAAACGCAATTTCATCCTTTTGTAGGCAGCTTGTATGAGTGACAGTCAGCACAGAATAAAACCCTGCCTGATGACTCCACTTTCTCATCTCTCAATTCTTGCAGGAATTACAGGTGTATAATTCAGAAGAAGGATCAATGGAACACACTTTTGGCAATGTAAGGCTTTTTTTAAATCAATAATTTCCTCAAGACACAATCCTTGGAAAATACACAATTCTTTTCCAGCACGTTTCGTGTTGGAACATGTGACATTGACAACCAGGACAGAAGCTACCTAGACCAGCAAGCCGGCAACATACAATGAAAGCTAAAGCATCGTGACTGAACCCTCCTTCCTTCCTTCACCACACCACCTGCAGCCAAGGGGGAAAAAAAAGCCTTCACCAAAAGAAGGGAATTCCTCTTAACTCCCTTGAGCAATCAAAGCAGTCCAGGAGACCACATAGACCAAGAGCATGCCACAAAGACATTTATCTTCTATATTATACAATTGCTGCCCCAACCAAGAATTGTTTCAATTTCTCTTAAAGACCGAAAAAATATCTCAAAAGGGATGCTATTGAATCTTTTAATATTTTTTATATAGATGTTTATCAGGTCACCTTGAAGTCCACAACGTCTACGATACAGAAACCAAGGATCCTGAGCCATTTCTCTGTATCACTGTATCATTGTGTCTGCTATCTCTATCTGGTTAAATCAAAACCATGCCTGCCTTTTCAGTTAAACATATACATCTTATAGAATATTTGAAAAAGAACAGAGAGCTGTCCTAATATCCTAGCCAACAGTCTCTCCTTCACCCAATATTCATCCCTCAACCAACACTGCCAACGTTAAGTCAATTGGCCATTCTTTACTGCTTATGGTCTCTTACTGCTGCAAATTGGCTGCTGTATTTCCCAATCATGTAAATGTTGTTTGATGGTGTGTTCCAAGGATGTTATAAGACTGATTATTGCTGAAAAAAGAGATGTGCTCTCAAAGTTTTTTTTTATCTTGCACTGTTCAGGACAGTTTGCAAGGATACCAATTATAAAGAGAAAAACAATTCAAATTATGTGAGAAGAGGGTGCTGATTGGTTGGCAGGTGGATTCTAATTAGTAGAGGCATTGCCATGGAGAATGCAGCAGGGAATAGTTTGAACTTTTTATTCAGATTCATATCAGACAGGTCACCTCTGGCTGGTCAAGACATTGCCATGGTAAATGAACCAGGGAATGGCTGTCTCCCAAGCTTTTGTTTAGTTGAAAAAGGTGCAATGTATCAACATGCTCGTTCTGTTTGCAAAGGACAGGGCTCTGTGTCAATGTATGTGATATACAGCATACGTAAGTGAACCAAACTTTGTGGCTTGACTGACAAGCTTTAATTGGTTCTTAATACAACTCTTAGCCCAATCAGGATTGTTTGGCAAGTGTTGTCTGATTGTTGGACATCATATTGTGAGCTTTGCAAGCACAGGCTGGTTGGGTATGTTTTACTCTGCCTGTTGCGCTGAAGGGATCTGATGTTTAATATGATTCACCAGTTATTGGGAAATATGACCTATATACCTGGCATCAGACTGGCACTGAAATTCATATGCCACAGAACACAGATCCTTGTTGATTATACACAGAGGGAGCATGTCCACACATTGCACCTTTTTCAACTCAACAAAAGCTTGAGGGACACCCATTCCTGGTTCATTCCCCTTGGTAATACCTTGACCAATCAGAATTGACTGGCTGGTTTAAATTCGAACAACAGCTTGGTAGTTAATTGCTCCCCAGTGCATTCTCGGTAGCAATACCTCTACCAATAAAACCAACCAATCTGCACTCTCATTTCATGCGGTATGAATTATTGCTCCTTTCACCATTGGCATTCTTGCAAATCTGCCCTGATAAGTGCAAGATGAAAAGTTTCCACATCGTGTATTTTTCAGCAATGCTCCAGTTCTGTAGTACCCAATGGTTATTTATGAGATTATATCAAAATGGTCTTCTTTCATTCTGTAATACAAAATAACAAAAGGTCTGTGACATGACCATTTGAAATCAGTTTTCTGTTCATTATCTCAGTGGATTTGTAGTTCACCCTGTCATAGGTGCATGGCTGCAGCAAGAATGTTATTCGCACAGTTGCGTTGCAAACAAAGCCTTGAACTGGTTTTGGCATCATCCTTTTGAGCGTAGAATGGCAATATTAGGCTACCCGAAAGTTCAAGCTTCTATTTCCCCACACACTAAAACAGCCTCATTAATAAGAAAGGATGTTGACATGAGCACCTTGATGAAATGAAGTTATTAATTAGCTTTGCACAGTGGCAGATATTGAGAACTCCAGCCTACTTTGTGCTGGTGGTAGGTGGGATGTGATTGATTTAAAGGTGCGCTGATTCGTGAGTTCAGCCCACGTTCAGGATGCTACATCAATAACTCTGAGCTGCAGTGGGTGTTATAAATCTTACAGATCTTATAAATGATCCTTAAAATGTGGAACAATTTTTTGAGGCTATATTTTCTTTATTTCACTCTCCTTCGCACAGGATCTCTATCCCTCATTACTGTCCTACATATTACATAAATTTTGTCAATATTTGCTGCATTAACACAAATGATATAATTCAAGGCAAAATACTGAAGACGCTGGAGTCTGACACAAAAGCAGAAAATGCTGGAAAATCTCAGCAGGTCTGACAGCATCTGTGGAGAGAGAATACAGCCAACGTTTTGAGTCTCAGACAAGTCAACCAGACTGGAAACATTGGTTCTATTCTCTGTCCAGAGATGCTGTCAGAACTGCTGAGAATTTCCAGCAATTTTTACAATTAATATAAAGGCTTTTTTTAACCCAATCTAGAATACTAGGCCTGAAAAACATGGAGTGGATTTATTCATTCCCATGGAATAGGGATTGCTGCATTGGAGCTGTATAAATTATTATAATGTGCATTTACATATCATTAGCAGGCCCAAGACTGAGTCTCCTGGCCTGCTAACCTCTCCTGCTCCCAACAGGGGTGTGGAGCTGGCAGCCTGACCGTACTGGAGTGAAGGGTGCCCCCAGAGGGTCAGGGGCAAGGGCAGTGTGCCCCCTGGACATTGCTAGCTTGGCAGTTCCAGCCTGGCCCCCTGGCACTGTCCAAGGGGCAAAGTGGCAATGCCCAAAGGGCACCTTGGCATTGCCCACCAGGCATTGGACAGTGCTAACGGGGGTGAAGACAGAAGGGCGGGACCTATAGAAGGTGCGGTCATTGGGGTGGGAGATTGGTGGTGATGGTGGGGGGGGGGGGGGGGGGGCGGGGGAGGTGATGGGCGGTGTCAGGCTGCCAGTGGAAGGGGGGTTGCGGAGATCAGTACAGCCGGGGGGCTAGATATCAAGGCAGGCCCAGACCTGGGGGTTATCGGGGCTGGCCGACATCTGGCACATGGCCAGTGGTGCAGGATGTGGGATCGTGGGGCTGGCCAGCGATTGAGGTGGCCAGTACTTGGGAGGCTGGCATGCAGGGCTACTGTGCATGCACCGATCTCAGCGCTGACAGATCGGCAGATCGACACATTTGTAATGGCCTGCTCAATACTACACTGCCAGTCTCTCCAACTGGAATAGGCCCCGTCCACTGATTTTTAATGAGATTCACCCCAGGGCACTCTATGGTGCACAGAGTTTTGGAGATTCAGTTTGAAACTCTCACTGAAAAAAGTGGGATTTCCTCCAGTTTTTACACAAATTCTGCACTTAGAATTTTTTTTGGGAAAATCCCACCCAATAATCACCAAGCAAAATTAATAATGGTAAGGTTAGGTAAAATGCCACAAATAAATATGGTAGCACACTTTATGTTTAACACTAAATCAAAATACTCCAGATGCTGGAAATTTGAAATAAAAATAAATAATGCTGTAAGGACTCTCAAGCAGCATCTGTGGAGAGAAACAGAGTTAATACTTAAGTATCTGAAGGAAGAACAAACGTGAAGGTCTAGTTGGAATATGGCTTTAAGCAATAGCAGCCACAAGGGAAGTGTGTCATGTAATCCAGTCTCAGTTTCACTTTAGTCTGTGAGCAGAACACACCACACACAGCTCTGCAGCTGTATATCTTCAACCTTTCCAGCCGTCTATATATGTTCCACTGTGCCTAGTTTAAATAAATGAACCCACAACCTGTTTGCTTGTTCCTTATGAGTGACTGATGCCTTTATATCATTCCAAAAACATGACTGGTCTGTGAGTGGAGGCCAAGGATGATTAAATAACAAGAAAGTTCATGATGCAGCAGTGGAAGAGAGTCGTATGGATATAATGAAGAAACAAGGGGTTGTGTCGAAATGAGGCGTGAATTTAATTATCAAGGGGCCACACGGTGAAGCCTTCCATTGTTTGCTGGAGCTGAGAGAGAGAGAGAGCTAAGATTTTACCTGTTAAAAACCTGTTTAAAATAAGTTTAAAGCACTTTACTCTTTGTAGAACTGTTTAAAGCATTTATTTATTGTATTTACTGCTTTAAGAATTCTGAGGGTGTGGTGAAAAGGCATTTGTGGAACAGCCTGCTTTAATTATCAAGGGGCCACACGGTGAAGCCTTCCATTGTTTGCTGGAGCTGAGAGAGAGAGAGAGCTAAGATTTTACCTGTTAAAAACCTGTTTAAAATAAGTTTAAAGCACTTTACTCTTTGTAGAACTGTTTAAAGCATTTATTTATTGTATTTACTGCTTTAAGAATTCTGAGGGTGTGGTGAAAAGGCATTTGTGGAACAGCCTGCTTTAATTATCAAGGGGCCACACGGTGAAGCCTTCCATTGTTTGCTGGAGCTGAGAGAGAGAGAGAGCTAAGATTTTACCTGTTAAAAACCTGTTTAAAATAAGTTTAAAGCACTTTACTCTTTGTAGAACTGTTTAAAGCATTTATTTATTGTATTTACTGCTTTAAGAATTCTGAGGGTGTGGTGAAAAGGCATTTGTGGAACAGCCTGCTTTAAATCAGCGCCAGGTTTAAAAAGGAGGCCTGGTGTAGACAGCGGGCAGCGTCTGAGCGGGCAGCGGAGTGACGGGGAAGCAGAGTGAGTTAATAGGGCTTAATATCAAAAAGGGCTTGGAGGAAAAAAGGCCAGGTGAGTTTGTTTGAAAAAAACAAGGAAAAAAAATTTTTTTCAAAACTGCTACAGCAAAAAACAAGGAAAAAAATTTTTTTCCCCATAAAAAATTACAGTGAATAATGGAGGGGCATGTGATGTGTGGTTTCTGTATGATGTGGGAACTGGCGGACCCCAGGGTCCTTCCCAGTGACCATGTCTGCAGTAAGTGCAGGTTGCTGGAGGAGCTCCAGCTCAAGGTGGATGAGCTGGCCTCTGAGCTACAGACACTGAGGCTCATCAGGGGGAGAGAGGGTGCCCCTAGACTGGCTAAATCTAAGGGTCAGGGACAAAAGGGGGCTGCTGGGAGGAGGAGGAAGGGGGGTGAGGAGCGGAGGCCTCAGCCTCTTAATCTGCATAACAGGTTTGAGGTTCTTGCTTCCAGTCTGGAAGAGGACGAGGCAGGTGAGGTTGGTGAGCAAACTGCACACGGTACAGTGATGCAGCAGGACATAGGCAAAGAGAAGGGGAAAAGGAACGTAGTAGTGATTGGAGATAGTGGGGTGAAGAGTATTGACACTGTCCTTTGTCACAATGACAAAGTGCACAGAAGGGTGTGTTGTCTGCCTGGTGCTCGGGTACGGGATGTCGCAGCTGGGCTGCAGAGGAACCTGGAGTGGGAGGGTGAGAACCCGGTCGTTGTAGTACATGTGGGTGCCGGCGACGTAGGCAAAGTGCGGACTGAGGATCTGGGGAGGGAGTATGAGAAGCTGGGAATGGAATTAAAAAGTAGAACCGACAAGGTGGTCGTCTCTGGGCTACTGCCTGAACTGAGTGCAGACGGGCGTAGGATTGACAGGATAAAGGAAGTGAATGGGTGGCTCAGGGATTGGTGTGGGAGGAATGGGTTCGAATTTATGGGGCATTGGCACCAGTATTGGGGTAGGTGGGACTTGTTCGGGCGGGATGGGGTTGGTCTGAATCGTGCTGGGACTAGAGTGTTGGCGAATCGAGTAAAGAGGACTGTAGACAGGGCTTTAAACTAATTAGGGGGGGGAAGGGTGCGAGGGTAGGTGACGCTACGAGGTCTAAAGTTAAGGATAGGGTACAGGTAAGGGAAGAGTCTGAGGATGTCCCAATTGGTGGCGTTACGGCAAATAGGGTCCAGGTGAAGGCTGGGATGAAAGCGCTTTATCTGAATGCACGAAGCATTCGGAATAAAGTGGATGAGCTGGTGGCGCAGATCGACACAAATGGATACGATCTGGTGGCCATTACAGAGACGTGGCTGCAAGGTGACAGGGACTGGGAGATGAATGTACAGGGCTATCAAGTGTTTAGGAAGGATAGGCAGGAGGAAAGAGGGGGTGGCGTAGCTCTGCTGATTAAGGATAGTATCAAGGTGGTAGCAAGGGATGATATCGGAGCCAAAGAGCAGAACGTGGAATCGTTGTGGGTGGAGATTAGGAACAGCAAAGGGAGGAAGACGCTGGTGGGTGTCGTCTATAGGCCCCCGAATAATGATCTGGAGGTGGGGCGGGCTGTTAACACGCTAATAAGTGCGGCGTGCAGGAATGGGACGGCAGTAGTTATGGGAGATTTCAATCTGCATATTGATTGGTCGACCCATGTTGGATGAGGTAGGCTCGAGGAGGAGTTCTTGGAATGCTGCCGGGATAATTTCCTTGAACAGTGTGTGTTGGAGCCGACGAGGGAGCGAGCTATCTTGGATCTGGTGCTATGTAATGAGGCGGGTAGAATTAGGGACCTTGCGGTGAAGGATCCTCTTGGAGAGAGTGATCATTGTATGGTGGAGTTTCTGGTGCAGATGGAGGAGGAGAAAGTGGGTTCCCGGACACGCGTCCTTTGTTTGAATAGAGGGGAGTATGGTAGGATGAGAGAAGAATTGGCGAATGTGGACTGGGGGAGTGCGTTGGAAGGTAGGTCTGCTGAGGAGCAGTGGAGGATCTTTAAGGAGATCTTTCTTGGTGCTCAGCAGAAATTTATTCCGATGGTTAAAAAGGACAGTAGGAAGAGAGGTAATAAGCCGTGGATAACGAAGGAGGTGAAGGAAAGTGTTAAATTAAAAGCGGAGGAATTTAGAGTAGCTAAGAGTAGTGGGCGAGAAGAGGATTGGGAAAGGTTTAAATGTCAACAAAGATTGACAAAGAAGTTGATAAAGGAGGGTAGGAGAAGCTATGAGGCTGGGCTAGCACTTAATATAAAAAAGGATAGCAAGAGTTTTTATAAATATATAAAAAGGAAGAGGCTGGCTAGGGTGAACGTTGGTCCTTTAGAGGATGAGAAAGGGGACCTAGTGGTAGGGGATGGGGATATGGCTAAGGTCTTGAATAACTTTTTTGTTTCTGTCTTCACGGAGGAGGACGTGAATAATTTGCCGGGTGTTAGCGATGGAAAGGTGGTAGGACTGGAGGGTCTCAATGACATTACTGTTACTAGAGAGGTGGTGCTCGACAGACTGGAGGGGCTGATTGTGGACAAGTCCCCAGGACCGGATGGAATGCATCCGAGGGTTCTGAAAGAAATGGCGGAGGTGATAGTGGATGCCTTGGTGGTTATTTTCCAGACGTCGCTGGATTCCGGGGAAGTGCCGGAAGATTGGAAAACGGCTAATGTTACGCCGTTGTTTAAGAAGGGTGCCAGGCAAAAGGCGGGGAATTATAGGCCGGTTAGTTTAACGTCTGTGGTAGGTAAAATGTTAGAATCCGTCATTAAGGAGGAAATTGCGAGGCATCTTGAAGGGAATTGCTTGATAGGGCGGACGCAACACGGTTTCATTAAAGGGAAGTCGTGTCTGACAAATTTACTGGAGTTCTATGAGGATGTGTCTAGGGCAGTGGATAGAGGAGAGCCGGTGGATGTGGTCTTTCTGGATTTTCAGAAGGCGTTTGACAAGGTACCTCACAAGAGGTTATTGCAGAAGGTCAGGGGACATGGAGTTGGGGGTAGGGTGTTAGCGTGGATAGAGGATTGGTTGTCAAATAGGAGGCAGAGAGTGGGGGTCAATGGGTGCTATTCGGATTGGCGGTTGGTGACTAGTGGGGTGCCCCAGGGGTCGGTGCTGGGGCCTCAGCTATTTACCATTTATATAGATGATCTGGAGGAGGGAACCGAGTGCAGGGTGTCGAAATTTGCTGATGACACCAAGATTGGGGGAAAGGCAAATTGTGCGGAGGGTGTGGAGAGTCTGCAGAAGGATCTAGATAGGCTGGGCGAACGGGCCAGGAAATGGCAAATGGAATTTAATGTTGGCAAGTGTGAGGTGGTCCACTTTGGTAGGAAGAATGGTAGGAAGGACTATTACTTACGTGGCGAAAAACTGCAGCAGGCGACGGTGCAGAGGGACCTCGGGGTCCTTGTGCATGAGTCGCAAAAACCCAGCTTGCAGGTGCAGCAGGTGGTCAGGAAGGCAAATGGGATGCTGGCCTTCATAGCGAGGGGGATTGAATATAAAAGTAGGGAGGTCTTGCTGCAGCTGTATAGGGCATTGGTGAGGCCGCAGCTGGAGTACTGTGTGCAGTTTTGGGCGCCGCACCTGCGCAAGGATATTTTGGCACTGGAGGGAGTGCAGAGGAGGTTTACTAGGCTGATACCGGAGTTGAGGGGATTGAGCTATGAGGAGAGGCTGAATAAACTAGGCTTGTACTCGTTAGAGTTTAGAAGAATGAGGGGAGATCTCATTGAGACGTATAAGATGATGAATGGGATGGATAGGATAGAGGTGGAGAGACTCTTCCCGCTCAAAAAAGACAGTAGGACTAGGGGGCACAGCCTCAAGATAAAGGGGGGGCGGTTTAGAACGGAGTTGAGGAGGAACTTCTTCACTCAAAGGGTGGTGAATCTCTGGAATTCTCTGCCCGTTGAAGTGGTGGAGGCTGCCTCGCTAAATATTTTTAAGAAGCGGGTTGATGGGTTTTTGATAAGAGAGGGGATTAAGGGTTATGGGGAGAGGGCGGGAAAGTGGAACTGAGCCACGACAGATCAGCCATGATCTTATTGAATGGCGGGGCAGGCTCGAAGGGCTGGATGGCCTACTCCTGCTCCTATTTCTTATGTTCTTATGTTCTTATGTTAATTGCTACAAAAATACCATATGAATGCAAAATGAAAAGGTAAAGAAACAAGACGAAGACTGACCCAGAAAAGAACAAAAAGGTAGATGTAAAAGAACATATAAAACAAGATGGAGGCAGAGCTTTTGTTCTTAATCTATGTTTAATAATGAAATTAATTGAAATTTTAAGAATATTTTATATCAGAAGAAAGATAAAGATTATAATTAGCTGGATTCTACATTGTGGATATTACATCTAACTACTTAACATGTACAAAATTGGTTTTGCATATGTTAAGAATAAGTGTAGAAGGACATGCTTTATTAATAGAAGTAGCACTACTCATTAAATTTGGGAGTTTGCTATCTGTTTAAAAATGTCAGTTTAATTCTTGTGGTTCTAGTGGTGTACGTTTACTTGTGTCTCCCAGTCCTGAATGGTTTAAAATGAGCAAGCTGTTTATTTAAGGTCTTTCTCAATGCTGTAATATACGGGGACGACTAAACTAATTCAACATGGTTTTCACATTGTGTTGCACTGCTGCTGTTTATGGTAATCAAGATGAGTGCAAGTTGATCGTCAGGAGTGTTGTGCGCCACCTCAAGGTGATAATCTTTCAGTGCTGTTTTAAGATTACACTTTAAAATGTCTCCAAACAGTTCTTTAAACATTAATATTAAAGTTCCGCCAGTAAAAACATGCGGGTGAACAAAACTCTGCCCGTGTTTAGCTGTGATTTGTGTGAGCTGACAGTAACATGAATGGGATGGAATACCAATCAAGGAACAACCTCGTTCCATCAATAAAATAGTAGCCTTCTCCAAACAACTGCAGTATGGGCACTAAACACACCCATAATATCATCCGCCGTGGTAGAAATGCATCATAGTCATTTAACCTGCACAAACATATATCCTTTCATTCGGAGCTGAGGTTTCTGTTCTGCTGCGTTCCCCAGTGGGCTCTGGGTATATACAGCTTTTCTCACTGAGGTGGCAGGAGTAGACTTTCAGAATGTTCCAGCCTTGTTTTGTGTGTGACACAATTGGTGAACTACAATTTCCTGAATGCACCGGTGTCAGTGAAATATCACACTGATGGAAAACTCAGGCCAAAACACCATTCAATTTAGCAGTGGCCTGGCAGTGAGGCCAAAATTTTAAAATGGATCTGCGGTGCATCTCAGGCTGGTCCTGCTGTCCAGCACAAGAAAATATTCTGGTGCATTAAGACAACATCCTGGATTTGTGATTGGACAAGTAAGAATTTGAGTGTTGCTGAATAAAAAAGGGACATACTATTGAAGCTTTTTAGTTTGCATTCATCAGAACAGCTCGCAAGATAAAGCAACAGTAAAGGGAACAATTTATACCACATGGGAAGAGATTGCTGATTGTTGGCAAGCGAACTCTGATTTTTAAAGGTTGCCATGGAGAATACAGTATAAATTGTTGTGCAAGATGGAAAACTTCGATAGTATATCTCTTTTTTCAGCAATACTTAAATTCCCAACTACCAGATCACTATAAATTTCTGCAGATTCTGATGGAAATTTGAACCAAGAGGAAAAAAAACTTCCAGAATGGTTACCATTACAACTCCCAGACTCTTGGCCCTATTAAACAAATAGGTCCCTATGTCTCTCAGGATTCAATTGCTTCCACTTTACAAATTTCAGTTACCGACTCTCCAGGCCTTCCCTATTGCACTTAACTTCCTAAACGTCCTGATTTTCTTGATGCAGGGTGATCCCCTCCCTGTACCTCTTCATACTCTGATTCCCAACAGCTTCTAGGCTGAGAAAGTGACTGCAGTGAACAATTCAGCTGTGCGACAGACTCCAGACTACCTGTGATTAATGTCAGAGCAAAGTCGTTGTGTTTGCAAACCTCTGGGCCCGTTTCCAAACACATGGCCGCTACCATCCAGAAGGACAAGGGCAGGAGATACATGGAAGTCCCACCACCTGCAAGTTCCCCTTCAAGCTACTCGCTAGACTGACTTGGAACGATTGCGCTGTTCCCTCACTGCCACTGAATCAAAATCCTGGAACTTCCTCCCTAACAGCACTGTGCACGTACCCACACAAAATGGGCTGCAGCGGTTCAAGAAGACAGCTCAGCACCACCTTCTCAATACACGCTGGCCTGGCCTGCAGAGCCCACATCCTTTGAATGAATATTGAAAAAAAAACTTCCATACCTAAAAACAGATACAGAAACTGGGATTCAGGTGTGTGACATTTAGTAGCTGATTGATGTTCCGCCAATATAATCTCAGTTCAGCCAGAAGGTTGCTGGATTAAGTCCCTCCAAATGTTCATGATGTAAATCCACCCTGACACTTCAGTGATGCTCTGAGGGGATCACTGCATTGACAGAGGCACGGCTTTTGCAGGTGAGACATTAAACACAGCCCCAGCTGGTTACACAAGATGGTATAACACTTTCGAGAAGAAACGCAGTGAGCGCTCTCAGCGGACGGGATCTTCTGGCCACGCTTGCCCCCAAGACCGGAGTATTCTGCCCAAGGTCAATGGAACATGGCATGGTCCGCCACCGCCCACTACGATTCCTACAGCGGGCAGGATGGGAAAATTCCATCCAGGGTCTTGGCGAACATTCACCCACTCACTAAACAGATCAAATGGCAATTTATCTTGGAATCTGTCGGACTTCACTATGTATAAATGGCCTGCCATGTTTACCGAATAAAAAACACTGACTACTCTTCCAAAGTAAGTTGCTGTAGAGGTACAGGAATTATATATATTATACATATCTATATATAATATATATATATTCATTTATTGTATATATATATATATATATAAAATATATATTATGTATTTTTTGATACAAGGCCATCTGTAGTCTATGTGGCTCCAGCTCAAATGACATGGCTTGTCATCAAACAGCCACCACAGTGGCATAGGATGTTTTTGATGAAACAAAAACAGAAAATGCTAGAAAATTTCTACAGGTCTAACAGAGCCAGACGAAGGGTCATCCAGACTCAAAATGTTGCCTCTATTCTCTCTGCATGGATGCTGCCAGATCTGCTGAGATTTTCCAGCATTTTCTGTTTTTGTTTCAGTTTCCAGAATCTGCAGTATTTTGCCTTTATCTTTTTGATGACAATGTTTGTGTACAATGGAACATTGGAAAATGGAATTGTACACTCACAATGAGACATTTTCCCTTCTGCATGTATGCTTTGTCATTTATTAAATCAAGTAGTGCATCCGAGTTTGAGATATTTATATTTTCAAATAAATCACTTAATTTTGTGTTAGTAATTCATCTGGCTGTCAACTCAGTAGGGGTGGTTATTACAAATTTCAGTTCCTGATTCTTTTGTGGACAACTTATTTAGCAGTCATTTAGCTCTGAAAGGATTAAATACATTCATAAAGGAATAGATTCATAAAGGAATTGATCCTGTCACTGCTCTGGACAGTGAAGTTTCTTTCTGTCTTTCTTGAAAGATTATTGGGAGTAATTTGATCCCCAACCCCATGGTAGGTGGGAGAGGGCCAGGAAGTTCAGTGGTTAAACTGACTAACTTGCAAAATCCAGACCCAGCCTTCCATGAATGTCCTGTTTCTATATTGACCACAATTGGTCTCCAAGTAACCTGTTCAAGAAGTAGGTCTGTAATTGTAATATTCAAATAAGCTGCCATTCCTGACCTTTTCAGACTGATTTAAATGGGTTCCCCAGATTCCTGGCAGCCAAAGTTAGGCGTCAGCAGTTGGATGCAGCAGGTAAGTACTTTTTATAGCATTGCTTGTGGGCAAGGAGGAACAGGAATGTTACCCACCTTCCTCTTCTCCTGCGATCAGCTCTCTCCATCCTGATGGCCAGTCCTATTTTTCCAAACCCCACCAATCCTACAATTTTTACTGGCTCCCTCGTAAAGGTGTGTATATGTTGTATATTACCATTTCTCTCCTAGCTGCCACTCTGACTCCTTGTCACCCCTGTTTCCCGATTGTCCATCCCTCATAATTGCCACTTACTCACCAATCTCCCAATGTTTCTCAGTATCCCCTCCCTTTCATCTGCTCATTATACCTCCCCAGCACTGTAACTGACCATACAATATTTCCAAGTTCTCTCCCCGACCTCATGACAGCTTTTCTGAACCCTCCCCTGACCCCTACCAACTCCACAATGTTTTCCAGTTTCCGTCCCATTTCTAATCCAATCCTCTCCAAGCTAAGCCACAAATAGCTGCAACGTTTTCCTGTGGCTCTTGGCTGTAACCTCCCATAGCTTACTTTGTCCTCCAGTGGTTGACCAGCTGGTCAATGAGGCCTATAACCAGCTGAGAAATAAGAACATAAGAACATAAGAAATAGGAGCAGGAGTAGGCCATCTAGCCCTTCGAGCCTGCCCCGCCATTCAATAAGATCATGGCTGATCTGTCGTGGCTCAGTTCCACATTCCCGCCCTTTCCCCATAACCCTTAATCCCCTCTCTTATCAAAAACCCATCAACCCGCGTCTTAAATATATTTAGCGAGGTAGCCTCCACCACTTCAACGGGCAGAGAATTCCAGAGATTCACCACCCTTTGAGTGAAGAAGTTCCTCCTCAACTCCGTTCTAAACCGCCCCCCCCCCCTTTATCTTGAGGCTGTGCCCCCTAGTCCTACTGTCCTTTCTGAGCGGGAAGAGTCTCTCCACCTCTATCCTATCCATCCCATTCATCATCTTATATGTCTCAGTGAGATCTCCCCTCATTCTTCTAAACTCTAACGAGTACAAGCCTAGTTTATTCAGCCTCTCTTCATAGCTCAACCCCCTCAACTCCAGCATCAGCCTAGTAAACCTCCTCTGCACTCCCTCCAAGGCCAAAATATCCTTGCGTAAGTACGGCACCCAAAACTGCACATATTAATGAGATAGTGTTGTTAAATCCAGCAAGGTCTCGGCATGCCGAGGGCCGGTACACATCATTAACAACTTGTAGGCCATAACATTTCTTTTTTTCCCCAATAGTTTTTCCTTCACACTACCGCTTATCAATACTCCCTGAGAATACTAGTTGCATGACTGACAGTGTCTAGAATGCCAATTCAGTACAAGCAGTATGATTAGTGCTTTGCTTCCAAAGTGACTTGGATGTCTTTATATCTCCTGTGCTCACCTACAGCAGTGCTTCCCTTTGTAAGTCCAGCTAAATGATTACTCTCTTCCCTGAGGTGACTTAAGACCTCTTCTCAGTTTTCTTTGACAGATGTTTCTGTACCATGCTCCACAAGTCTATTTCTTCCTTTCTGACCTCTCCTAAATTGTTGCCTTTTTCTTTGCAATGTGACACCTTTACAATCTGATAAAGACCACTTTATCTCCGCCTATGACAATTGGAGGAAATAGCTACTTCAGTGAGAAGGAAAAACTCCCAAATCCTCCACAAAGACAAGCTGTGATACCAATGTAATAGAATAGTGCCGCAAGAGCTTAGGATGGAGGATTAGGATATAACCTGTCTTGCATTTAGCTTTTTAAACGTTGAGTTAAAACAAATGCAGGATATGATCCATTTACCTTAAAAAACTGAAAATTAAAATACATCCTCATGAGTGTCAATGTATATATTCTCTTTGCTGTTACCCCTTTCATTTACAATATGGTGTAGGCATAGAAACAAAACAGCCTTGCTGCTGGGTGGGTAGCCTAATATGGGCAGTAGTGATTTCACCTCAGCATAAAGGGACTGGAGGAAAAGCGTGGGCAAACTTTACAAACATGTCTCAATATTAGGCTTCCTAACAAGACATAAATGTTTCACTGCAAGTAACCAGCAGTAACTTGCCTCCAATCATATGCCTATTTATTTTCGGATATTGGACTGGCATTGGTGAATCACTCACTTTATCTGCCAACTATAAAAGATCCATAACTCACTTGCCTATGGCAATCATGAATTATGAAGGTCTTCCTCATGAATAAAATACACTGCTATGGTGAAATATTGCATTTATTCTATTGACTTTAATGTTTTAAAACGGGGGGTGAAAAAGTAGGATTGGTTAAAAAAAAATTCCTATTTTTAAATGTTTCATCTAGCTGATCCCTTTATGGGAAGAGGCCAAGCTCAGCAGTTTCACAACTATGATGTGCATAATGATGTGTACTCAGCTGGCACTGAACTGTCCCAGCTTGGATGCTTCCCATTTAGCATCTAGGACAGGGAAGGATGCTGATCTGTTGGATTGCTTCGGGAGCATCTTGCTTGCTGCTTGCACAGCAGACATTATCTGAGTGCTCTCCTGTAAAATGGGAGACCTGAAGCAGCAGGTCTCTACAGAGGCAGGGAGACATCACCATAACCACTACCGCTTTTTTCCTGTACTTCCGGTTCTCGGGGCTTGTTAGAGTGTAGTTTACTTCCGTACCGGAAGTTAGGCCAGGGGATTGTCGTTAAGGGGGAGCGGGGGGTATAAAAAAGGGGTAGCAGTATAGAGCGGGCAGCGTCGGGAGCGGGCAGCGGAGTGAGTGGGAACTGAGTGAGAAGGGCTTTGGCTTGCTGGGCTTAGGCGAGTGCAGGCTTAGAGAAGGTGAGAGTCAGATTCCTACCTTGGGCACTTACAGGAGGTTGGGACATGGCAGGGAATATAGGGAGGAATGTAAGTTGCGTCCGGTGCCACATGTGGGAGTTCCTGGTGGTGTCACGGGTCCCCAAGGTACACATCTGCAGTAAATGTTTAGAACTGCAGCGATTGAGGGCCCGGATCAGGCAACTCGAGGGGCGACTGGAAGATGCGTTTCTAGTTAGGGAGAATGAGGAGATAATGGCTGGGAAACATGAGCAGGAGGAGGTCTCAAGGGCGGAAGAGAAGGGAGGATGGACGACTGTTAGGAGGGGAAAGAGGAAGAAGAAGAGTAGTCAGGGTCCCCCGGCCTCCCCGGAGGCCCCCCAAGGTTCGTCGGCAGGGGCACAGAAAAATAGGAAGGAAGGGGAGACTGATTTAGAGGGACGGAAAGGGTCTGGTAAGGTGATAGTGGTAGGGGATGGGAGGGTCCGAGGGATTGATAGGAGGTTCTGTGGGCAAGGGCGCGACTCCAAGATGGTGGTCTGCCTCCCTGGAGCAGGGGTAAAAGATATAATGGAAAGGGTAGAGGGAATTTTGAAAGGGGAGGGGACCCAGGCAGAGGTCATAGTACATGTAGGGGAGGGGGATATAGGAAGGAGGAGTAGGGGAGAGGTCCGTAGGCAATTTAGGGAGTTGGGGGCCAAACTAAAGGGCAGGACCTCTAGGGTGGCACTGTCTGGGTTGCTGCCCAGTATGAGCAGGGCTAAGAATGACGAGATCATGCAGTTGAATGCATGGTTGAGGGACTGGTGTAGGGTAGAGGGGTTTACTTATGTAGATCATTGGGAGGTGTTTAGGAGAGAAAGGCAACTGTACAGGAGGGGTGGGGAGGATTTGAACGGGAGGGGGACTAGTGTCTTAGCAGGGAGGTTAGCTGGGGTGTTCAGGAATGATTTAAACTAATAGGGAGGGGGGGTGGGGAGGTGGCTGGGAGAGAGACGGGTGAAAGGAAAATTATAAGGGAGAAGGTGGTTCCGAGGGACATTTGTGGGTTGAACTGTGTCTGTTTCAATGCTAGGAGTGTGGCAGGGAAAACGGATGAGCTTAGGGCCTTGATGTTTGTGAGGCAGTTGGATGTGGTGGCTGTAACGGAGACGTGGTTACGGGAAGGGCAGGACTGGCAGCTGAATGTTCCTGGGTACAGGTGTTTTAGGTGTGACAGAGGAGGGTTGAAGAGAGGTGGAGGGGTGGCACTGTTAGTCAAAGAAAACATCACAGTAGTGCAGAGGGAGGGCGATATGGAAGAGATAGGGATTGAGTCGCTGTGGGTGGAGTTGAGGAATAAAAAGGGAGAGATCACACTGCTAGGGGTGTACTATAGGCCACCCAACAGCCCAAAGTCAGTGGAGGAGGGAATTTGCAGGGGCATTTTGGACAGGTGCAGAAAGAATAGAGTGGTTGTAGTGGGTGATTTTAATTTTCCCGGAGTGAATTGGAGGGGGCCTAGAGCTGGGGGTACGGAGGGAGAGGAGTTTGTGAAATGTGTTATGGAAGGGTCGCTAGAACAGTATGTAACTTGCCCGACTAGGGTAGGGGCTATACTGGATTTAGTGTTGGGAAACGAGCCAGGGCAGGTGGGTGAGGTAGAGGTAGGCGAACATGTGGCGAACAGTGACCACAAGTCCGTCTACTTTAGGATAAAAATGGAAAGGGACGAGTGCCGTCCAAGCGGGAGTGTGCTGAACTGGGGAAAGGCGAGCTATGGCAGGATTAGGAGGGAGCTGCAGCAAACTGACTGGGAGGGACTGTTAGCTGGCAAGTCCACGGTTGGCAAGTGGGAGGCTTTTAGGGACAAAATGAAATGGTTGCAGGGGAGGTTTGTTCCGGTTAAGCGAAAGGATGGGAAAGGTAGGATTAGAGAGCCGTGGATTACGGGGGATATTGAAGACTTGGTTAGGAAGAAGAGGGAGGCGTATGATAGGTCAAAACAAATGGGTACGGAGTGTGCGCTGGAGGAATATAGAGAGAGTAGGAGGGAGCTAAAAAGGGGAATTAGAAGGGCGAAGAGAGGGCATGAGATGGCTTTGGCCGGTAGGATTAAGGATAATCCTAAGGCATTTTATTCCTATATTAGAGGCAAGAGAGTAGTTAGAGGGAAAATTGGTCCTCTTAGGGACAAGAGTGGAGAGTTGTGTATTGAGTCGGAGGGAATGGGGGAGCTCCTGAATGAATACTTTGCGTCGGTATTCACGAAGGAGAGGGGTTCGGAATCGTGCGGTCTCTTGGAGGGAGCGGAGGTTCAGTTGCAGGATATAGTTATTACGAGAGAGGAAGTGCTAGGGCTTTTAGGTAGCGTAAGGACGGATAAAGCTCCGGGGCCTGATGGTATTTATCCCAGGCTGCTTAGGGAGGCGAAAGATGAAATTGCTGGGCCTCTGGCGCACATCTTTGTCTCTTCTTTGGACACAGGTGAGGTCCCAGAAGACTGGAGGGTAGCAAATGTGGTCCCGTTGTTCAAAAAAGGTAGTAGGGATAACCCTGGGAATTATAGGCCAGTGAGTTTGACGTCGGTGGTAGGGAAGTTAATGGAAAAAATACTTAGGGGTAGGATGTATGAGCATTTGGAGCGTTGCGATCTGATTAGGGATACGCAACATGGCTTTGTTAGAGGGAGGTCTTGCCTTACGAATCTGGTGGAATTCTTTGAGGAGGTGACAAAAACGGTTGACGATGGGAGAGCCGTTGATGTCATCTACATGGATTTCAGTAAGGCGTTTGACAAAGTCCCTCACGGTAGGCTGGTAGAAAAGGTTAAGGCGCATGGGATACGAGGCCAGGTAGTTAGGTGGATTGAGAACTGGTTGGGAAATAGGAGACAGAGGGTAGTTGTGGAGGGTACCTTGTCGGGCTGGAGGCCAGTGACCAGTGGTGTGCCGCAGGGCTCGGTACTGGGACCTCTCCTCTTTGTAGTCTACATAAATGACTTAGAAGAGGGAGTAGGTGGTGTGATCAGCAAGTTTGCTGATGACACCAAGATGGCAGGGTTGGCGGGTACAGAACTGGATTGTCAGGTGATACAACAGGATATAGATAGGTTGGTGCAGTGGGCAGATAGGTGGCAGATGGCATTTAATCCTGACAAATGCGAGGTGATGCATTTTGGAAGGAATAATGCAGAGAGGAGTTATGTGATAAAAGGTAGGCCGATTAGGAGTATAGATGTACAGAGAGACCTGGGAGTGCAGGTCCACAAATCCATGAAGGTTGTGTCACAAGTGGAGAACGTTGTTAGGAAGGCTTATGGGATGTTAGCCTTTATAGGAAGGGGCTTAGAGTATAAAAGCTGCCGTCTAATGCTTCAGTTATACAGAACGTTGGTTAGACCGCATTTGGAGTACTGCGTCCAGTTCTGGTCACCTTATTACCGGAAGGACGTGGAGTCTCTGGAAAGGGTGCAGAGGAGGTTTACCAGGATGTTGCCTGGCATGGGGGGACTGGGTTACGAGGAGAGACTGAAGAGACTGGGGCTATTCTCCTTGGAAAGAAGGAGATTGAGAGGGGACATGATAGAGGTATATAAGATACTGAAGGGAATAGATAGAGTTAATAGTGAGAGACTGCTCCCTAGACTGGGTACGAACACAAGAGGTCATCAATTAAGGGTGAGGGGGGGGAGGTATAATTTGGAGGTAAGAGGAAGGTTCTTTACACAGAGAGTTGTGGGGGTCTGGAATGCGCTACCGAGTAGGGTGGTGGAGGCAGGCACGTTGGACTCGTTTAAGATGCAGTTAGATAGGCATATGAGTGAAACGGGAATGGAGGGATATGGTAGGGGCTATTAAATAGGGTAAACCTCGGGAGACACCGGAAGGGCAGGCTGTATAACTAATATGTTTTGTCTTTATTCCACAGGTGGAGGTCCACCTCGTGTCAAGCGAGGGGCATGCACACGGCAGGTTGTGCGTGGGCTGCTCTTGGAAGTCCAGGAGTGGCCTAGTACTTCATGTCGGTGTGTGTGCTTGATCCTGGACCGATAGACGGGCACCGCAACAGCTCAGTGACTAGCACTGCTAGCTGTGCAGATACATGGATTTGGGCCTGTGTCTGTGGGAGTTTGCGCATTCTCCCTGTGGTTGCGTGGGTTTCCTCCGGGCGCTCCGGTTTCCTCCCACACCCCAAAGATGTGCTCTTAGGCTAATTGGTTTCCACCAAATTGACACTATTTCTTCCCTGAATCTGACTGAGTAGGGTCCCATTCGTAGACATGCAGGGTAGAATAGGTGTAGGGCGATGCGGCGGCGCGGGCTCGTTGGGCCGAAGGGCCTGTTTCCCGTGCTGGGTTGTTCTTTGTTCTTTGTTTGTACTACCTCTTTTTAATGGGGACTCTCAACCCTTCTGCTTCCAAGGCTCAGCATTGTGTTATAAAAATTCCCAGATGCCCTGCGACGCTAGTATTTTTTTGGTGTGAAGATTAGTGAAATATTGCATTTATTCTATTGACTTTTAACATGGGGGGGGGGTAAAAAAGTAAGATTAGTTTAAAAAAATTCCTATTTTTAAATGTTTCATCTAGCTGATCCCTTTATGGGAAGAGGCCAAGCTCAGCAGTTTCACAATTTAAACGTGTGCAGTTACTTTTTTTTTGTTTTACTTAATGTGACGAAAAGACTGATTGCCTAATCCTTAGTGAGGGAATGCTGCATTGAGCGAGGTTGGAAAATGGATATAAAAAAATGAATGATGAGTTTTCCTGTCGTGCCAACAAGGTAAAGGAGGCCTCAAAACAAAACTTCCTTTAATATGCACTGGTGGTATAGAACTAAGAGCTGCTCCTCATTACAGTTTGATGTATTTCAAAACAATGTGGTTCAGGGCTTGATTAGCTTAAGGTAGCTGGCAATTCAGAATGCTAATTTAAGATAATTCATTAACATTGAGGCATTCAACAAGTTCCTTTGTAAGTTTGAGAGAACCTACAATCACTGGTATGTTAAGAGTGATATTTTCAAATGAGTGTAACAGTCTCCTCATATAAATACAGTCATTGAGCCTATTTATTACACAGATGATTTGAAATCCAATCATATATTACCCACACCCTTAATCAATAACTGGAAATTAGATGCAATTTTATTTTTCCATTACTGTCATGTCAGAGACAAACTAACGCAGGATGTGACCTGAACCAGGCCCTAAGCACCATCATTACTGGCAGCTACAGGAGCAAGAGGGTATAAGAGGAAGTTCTCTTTTGGTTACACTATTATTACTGTTGATTATTTATTATACACTGCTGATCCTTACTGAATGAATTGACGAAAATCCGGCAACTTTCTGATATTGCTGTTGGTGATCTTAATGTGTTCTTGTTTGGCCCAGTCTTAGTGTCTCCCTCTTTCTCTCTGAACCTGATCCCCCGACCTGAAGCACATTGATATCCCCCTGAACCTGATCTCACGAAAGTGATTTGCTTCACAATTCTGAACTGCAGAATAAATCGAGCCACAAGATTGGCTGCATTTGACCAGGAGATGTAATCTCAGCAAGGAGAGAAGCGGACTGAGATGAAGCAAGAGGTTTCATTAGTTACTTTTGGTGCACCCCTTGAAACTTTCTTGCTGATTCCTGGACGCTTGGCTGAGAACCTGTCTTCTATACGTTCTTAACCCTTTTTTTGTATTCATTCATGAGACATGGGCATTGCTGACTGGCCAGCATTTATTGCTCATCCCTAACAACAGGTAAAGTTGCCAGAGTCCCAGATGACCACAGTTTACTTTCCCCTTTGAAGGGGAGAGCTGATGAGTGGTGATTTAAATACCACATCTCAGGCGAGGGACAAGGTTGACAAGAGATGAATAACCTCAGCTGGTACAGGAATTGAACCTGCGCTGTTGGCATTGCTCTGCATCCTTAACCAGCCGTCCATCCAACTAAGCTAAACATTGCATTAATGACAGGCCTACTTTACAGAAAATGTTGGTTCTCCTTTTTTGTCCATAAAATTAAAATAATTACAAGAACTGATGGCTTAGGGCATGAGAACATCTGCCTCATAGCCAGCCGATTCAGAATTTAAGCCTCACGGATACTAGTCACTGGAATGCTAAGTGTCCAATTTGGACGATTCTGGGATCATTTGAAAGAGCTTTGGGGTCAATTAATATTTTATTGGACAGAATGCACGTAAGGAAACCTGACAGGGAAACTCATGCACCTACAACTGAGCAAGTCTAATTTTCAATCCTTGTCTCCTTTCCTGGATTGGAACAGCTTTGTGAGAGTTGGAATGATGGTGGAATGTGCCATAAATCCAACATACTATTCCAAGCATTGCTAGGATTTCAGTTTCTCCTCAAATTTCTCATGGTGGAAGTTGACAAGCAGAAACCAGGATTTTACCACAAAGTGGCAGCTGAAGAATAACGGATAATGAAATGAAAAGGAAGGCTGGCATCTTGTGCACTTCCTCAGAACAGCTGCACCTTTGGCAAAGCTCTGAGGATAGGTTCAATAGTTGGAGTGACCTGGAAGCATTTTAAAAATGATGGGGTCAGGAATCCCAACTAACTGTCAAATTTGTGGGAACATCTTTAAAGGGAATGGGCTGGTTCCTGTCAGAGTGCTGCATTCAGCACTCCAGATCTGGCCAGTGCCATTGCAGAAATAGTCATGTTTGATTCCACTACAGTTTTCATGGAGTCAGATCAGGATTCTACAGCCATGGTTCATGGTTCACGACCCTTCAGAGAAATTGGGAATGCCAGTGTGCATAAGACGATCTTTCACAAAATGCCACTCTTGCCCCAATGTACTCCTAGATTCCCTCATACCCCCATGCCAAGCTCTGCCTTTTTACCTACCTCTATGTCCTTTCACCTATCCCTTATGTCCCCACTTCTATGCCCACAGACCCACTATACACTTTCTAGGACCAATGAACAACATAGTGTACAGATCTGGACTAAGCCAGCAGAATCATCCAGACCTTTTAAAGTCACAAAAATCACAACCTTTTAAAATCACTCTATTTGTGCCAACAAACATTGGGGAATTGACCAGAGATCAGAGAACCTGAGCTGTCAATCAAATAACATCTCCTCTGGGGAATCGGTGTTCTTGTATTGTAATAGTTGTGTGTTTGGCTGAGGGCCCTGACATATATTTAAATAGGAGGAGGTGATGGATGGATGACATTTCTTTTCCAAATCTACTCTTCTTACTCATATCACAACACGTTATGGCATTATTGGTCCTAGAAAGTGCACAGAGCTTGCTTGGCATAGGCGGAACAGGAGACATGGGGGGTGGTGGAAAGGCAGAGCATAGCATAGAGGGCATGAGAGAACACAGATGTGTGGGAGGCATGGCATGGCATGGAGGGGGCATGGGGAGTGATTGGAGGTGAAGAGGGAGTGAGACAGAAGGGCTGGAGGGTCTTTACGCTTTTTTTTCACAGGGACAAAGTCCCATGTCACTGAGATGGGCTTTTTAAACAGATAGCCTCTGCATCCAACAACCCCTGTGGCTGTCTTCGATCAACTGGTATACCTCCAGCCTGCACCCAGCTCCCAACAATGCAGATCCCATCTTTGTGAGCACTTTCAGCCAAGGCAAATGGGCCAAACCAGGACTTTTTTTCTGACTCCCGCTACCTGCCTCAAGGATGAAAGTCCAGGCCCTGGCCTTTCTATCAACTGACAGGAGAGTTAAATAAGAGTAGGCTATGTGAAAGTGAAAGGTTTAAATGAGGGATAAAATGGAAAAGGAGCCAAGAAGAAGAAGCTGAACGGTTATTGTACTGCTGACTAGAACACTTTGTGCACTGGATGAGTATTATTGCACCAAAATATGATTAGTACAATAAAAAAAATTCAGCTTTGAAAAAAACGTAATCCATTGTTGACTTTATCATATGCTTGAAAAAATAGTCTGGACTAAGCCAGTAAAAGTGTCAGTCATCCAAATCCTTTGAAGTTACAAAAGCCACAGAGAACATTGAACTAAATAGCAGACTTCTTCATCAACTGCCTAGTGTTACAAATGTCAACATAATGAGAATAGCATTTGGCTGCAATATCACTTGTTTGAGTAAGATATTGGCATCAATGTGCTGTCAGAATAATCTGACTTGAGCTGAGACACTTTGTGATTGAAAGAGATACTTTGGTGAAGGTCTTAAAAAAAAATTACCTCACACTGTCCCATCAGGACTATAATCAGGCCTATAGCAAACAACGGGTTGCCTGTGTGCTGAGTAGTTCAAAAGGCTCTCTGCAGACATGAGCTGTGCTTCGAAGGACAGAATCTAAAATTCAATTCTACTTTTACACACTGGCATCAGACCAAAAGCAAATATTTCATTCACTTTGCTACAATCTCACTGACGCTATGACAGATCAACTCTTCCTTCCTAAAAGCAGAAATTGTTCCCATTTGAAGAATTGTTTTACAGCATTAAAAGAGTCTTGGGCCGCAGCAAGTTAACTGTAAGAACGCAAGCTACTTCTTCAATAAGAGGAAGCAAAACTGCACAGCGATTCACCTGCACAAACTCCCATTCATTTTCCAGTAGCTAATTGGCGCCAGTGGTCTGGGAACAGGTTAAGAACATCCAACTCTTTTATCAGGACGTACTTGTCATGCTTGTAACAATTATACACAATATTCATCAACATTAGAAATTTAGAGAAAATCAGTTGTCATAGACTAAAAATGTGTATTTTGAAGCTGCAAAGAACATTCAGTTTCACAACACCTTGAACACAGTGCAATAGTTAGCATGAGCAGATACGAAATTCACGACAAAAAGCCATAAAATGACAGGGAAAAAATCCAACAAATTTAGAAATAATTAAAGCATTAAGCCACCTTTGTAAAATCAAATCTCATGTTTTAATTCTTATTTGAATGTGCCTTTTATTTGAATGGTGAGCAGGCGTGTAAGTGGAGCTGGGTCCACGAAAAGATCAGCCATGATCTTATAGAATGGCGGAGCGGGCTCGAGGGGTCAGATGGCCTCCTTCTGCTCCTAGTTCTTATGTTCTTGTGTTCCCCTCTTCATGTTTGCTGCTCTAGCTTTCGGCCTTGCCCATTCATGAAGCAGACTGTTTCATTTCCAGTGCGGGGAAGGAAATGGCAATGCTCCCTCATAGAAATGGATCTTCTCACAGCTAATCATAGAGCAGTTTCAGTGGCAACTGTGTAGGTGTTAGCAGCCCAGACTGTCCAGCCTTCCCTACTGTAAGTAACAAGCATGGTGCAGGTGACAGCAATAGGAAACCTAAGGTTCATTACAAATAAAAACGAAGAACTCTCCAGCTTTAATAATATTCATGTTTAAAGAGTTAAACTATCTATTTTGCTGCGCTTCTCAGTCACCCTGATATTAGTACACAGAAATAGTATGATCTTGTTCTATAGATAATGCGTTGTTTGATGAATGCTACAGGAACACTGGTATTGAGCAAATTCCAGTGCTGTCCATTAATTTATTTTCTGTTCTATTAATCCAGTGAAGCCCATCAGATGCTCGAACGCTTGGTAGAAGAATCGATTGTAACCATCTCTATTAATCTGGTGAGTGGCTGATTGATCGGGGTCTAAACTGGGTCAGTGGTATTGTCTGCTGAAAGGTCAGAACCCCTTAATCATCATTTACTTCAGATAGACTGATCAAACTATTTCCACAGAATAGGGATGTGGTATTGACTTGTTTAATGTAAGTAGTGTGATATTTCAGAGCAAAATGCTTTAAATAGGGAATGTGTGCACGGAATTTTTGTAACCTGTCAAATTTTTACCTGAACAGTCACTGGGCATTCCTTTCATGTTTTGCAACTTAAACCCATTTTGCTTTCATTTTCCTGACAATGTCAAAAGCTTTTAATTTTATACAGCTTTCCAAACAATAAGGACAAGCACTGAAACAGATTTAAGAGGAGCGCGTCTAATTGGCAAAGTTCAATCACCAGTGTGTAATACGATGTTTTTGAGCAGTCACAAACAATTTCTTTTGAAAGGATTAATACCCACATAAAACTGGTGCAAATGGGAATGCAGTCTGAATATACGAAAAATTGTACATTGCTGAAATTAAATTTTATTCAAGGATATCCAAAATGATGTGAATTTGGCCAGAGGGGCTAGAGCAATTCGGAAATGACTTTGTGAGACAACAATTAATGTTGCCCCAAATGCTTAATCCCTTCTTTATGGCTGGTTTCTCTGTTGAGAGTAACTACAAAAGAAGGGGCCTTTTCATGCGATGTTAAGTACTATTCAGATTCTGATTTTTAGTGGTCTAGTCACAGGATTTTATCAACTTTTGTGGAGCCATTTTGTGGAAATTGCCAGAGTTTTTGGGTAGACATGGTTCATGAGGCTGTGCCAGATCCAACTGGTGCTTCAGCGTCTCGTGAAGGGGAATCCATCAAAATTTCTTGTGATCTTGAAGAGGCAAGGGAATGGATGTATTTCTCAAGTCCTTTTCACTTTAGTGTCACATCATAATTAGGAGGAATCAAATTTGATTTTGTTTCATACACTAGGTGGCATAAAAATAGGAGGTTACTATAAACAACTAATAGTGAGTGGCAAAGGGAGACTCTGGAGGGTTAATGTTCTCTTCAACAAATTCTGGCTAATTCTACTCTTGGGTTTCTGGTGATGTGAAACATGCCACTGCTGGTGTTCCAGTTAGGGGTCTTGGGACTTTTGTGATTATCTTTTAAAAGCTCTCTCGGCACATAGATAATGCAGAGTTTCTGAGCTGCAGCCACGAATATCTATAGGTTAGGAAGCTCCCAGTGAAGTAGGAAGTCTGCTTATATCAGTTATGATAGAGCAAAAAAGGAAGCATGCGTCAGAAGGTGTGCTCACGATAGGTTTAGAACAGAGTTGAGGAGGAACTTCTTCCTCTGGAAGAATCTCTGGAATTCTCTGCCCGTTGAAGTGGTGGAGGCTGCCTCGCTAAATATTTTTAAGACGCAGGTTGATGGGTTTCTGATAAGAGAGGGGATTAAGGGTTATGGGGAGAGGGCGGGAATGTGGAACTGAGCCACGACAGATCAGCCATGATCTTATTGAATGGCGGGGCAGGCTCGAAGGGCTAGCTGACCTACTCCTGCTCCTATTTCTTATGTTCTTATGTTCTTATGAAGGTGAACTCATAGTGGAGTAATGTTGTGAACTGTAGTGAGAGGAATGCTCAATGTGAAGTGAGGTAGGAAGCGTACTTTCTGAATGTAAAGACAGGAATCAAATTCAGATAAAGCTCTTGCATTAAAATTGCAGGATAGACCATCCATCCTTTAGTTTGGTAAAATATATATTTTTAAACTTTTGAGTAAAATTCATTACAACGTTCAGATAGTCAAACGCAGTGAAGAGCAACTGAGTACAATGACAGACACCACAAAGTGCCATCATCCTCAATTGGTGTCAGAATGATCTGATTTGATTTATTATAGTCACATGTATTAGTGTACCGTGAAAAGTATTGTTTCTTGCGCACTGCACAGATAAAGCATACCATTCACATAGAAGGAAAGGAGAAAGTGCAGAATGTAGTGTTACAATCATAGCTAGGACGTCGAGAAAGACCAACTTAGTGAGAGGTAGGTCCATTCAAAAGTCTGATGGCGGCAGGGAAGAAGCTGGTCTTGAGTCAGTTCGTATGTGACCTCAGATTTTTGTATCTTTTTTCCAACAGAAGAAAGTGGAAGAGATTATGTCTAGAGTGCGTGGGATTATTGACTATGCTGGCTGCTTTGCTGAGGCAGCAGGAAGTGTAGAAGAGTCAATGGTTGGGAGGCTGATTGCACAATTTCCATTAGGCCTGTGCACTTTACCAGACCCTTAACCTAAATCTGAAAGCAATGAAATTTCCAATCAATAAGTAAAAATTAATAAATGTGCCTGAGGTGGAAATGACTCTTGTTCACGGGGGACATGACCATTGCATTTGGTTTTGAATGAGCAATCTGCCTGGCATGGTATGTCCTTGCAGTGAGAGCGCCTCGTGTAGAGTCAGATTAGGTTTGCTTGGGGTAGAAGGAAATGCCACTGGTGTGGCTGAATGGAAGTCTGTTGGTTGAGAGAGATCCCTGGCCCACGTGGCAAGTGTGCTCAGTGCTGGGGGTATGCCACAAGGCATGTTTACAGTGATATGAGGTGATATTGGAAATACGTTGTGAACTAAGATTTTCAATGCCTACATTAAAGAAGCTTTTTGACATGAATCATCTGAAACTAGGATGAAGGTTGTTTCACCCGTGAGTAAGAAATGAAGTGGAGTGGAATGGGACAGAACAGAAAGCCAATATGTTCCCCCATGACCTCTCAGAAGCATCAGCAGACAGACAGCTACCATTGGTTTAAGTCATCCTGTAGTTCTAAGCAACTGTAAGATCACATGCCGTCAAAAGCAGATCTAACCTAACATTCAACAATCGGAACTTTGTAATGGTGTTTCACTTAACTAAACCTTTGGTCTCTACTTCTTCACTATTTTGAAATATGGCAGTGGATTTGTCTCAGGGCGAGTGTATAAACCTCCACTGTACCCATGAAGTAGGATGAGCTGTTAGTCCTCACCAGTTACAGCAGGGCTGCATGTAATTGTGGTCATTCCTGAGATATTTCATAACTGCTTCATTGGTCTTCTATAACTCATTCAGAAACTGTCATTTGTGTGATTAAGTCGAATGGAGTTGTACCCTTGAGCTTGTTAGTCACAGGGGGCCCATCACCAGCATGGCACAGTGCCAGCCATAACTCAATTTCCATCTTCTTGGCAACCAGCTAATAGAAAACAACTCAGTTTGATTCACACTATCTTACTTAACTGAGGATCTTGTATTAGAATTACGGCAGTGACTGCTCACCCTTTGGTGAAGTAAAATGATACCCTGCAGGTTCTGAGTGAAATTAATAAAAAGAATGGATGGATATAGCTTAAATGGAGTAAAAAGTCACAAAGCACAATGATGAAGCCACCAAAAGTGACATCCATCTTCCATTTGTGTCAGACTTTCCATAGTTACTAATTCTGTTAAGTCTCATTGTGCTACCAGACCCTTAGCCACAATCTCTATAGCAACAATATTGCGAGCCAATATATAAAAAAAACTCACTTAATAAATCTATGTGATTCCTGTCAACCCGTATTACAAAATGTGAGGTCAGAACAATGAGCAAGTGTTAGTCGCACTGAAGCTATTTGCCAATTAGACAAAATTAGCACTGAAATTGGGTAAGATGTGAACAATATTCTAAGACTTCAAACCAGAGTATAAGAAGCAAGCAGGACAAGTGAAAAACAATATTACTAACCCAAAGAGAAAATGAGGTATGATTGAGTGAAAACAAGAGATGAGCAACTACTCATTGGAGGAGCCAAGCTTTTAGTCAGCTTTGCTCATATCACCCTATGCATGGTGGCACAGTGGTTAGCACCGCTGCCTTACAGTGCCAGACATCTGGGTTCAATTTCTGACTTGGGTCACTGTCTGTGCAGAGTCTGCATGTTCTTCCCGTGTCTGTGTGGGTTTCCTCTGGGTGTCCCGGTTTCCTCCCACAGTCCAAAAGATGTGCTGGTTAGGTGCACTGACCATGCTAAATTCTCCCTCAGTGTACCCGAAAAGGCGACTGGTGGATTTTCACAGTGACATCACTGCAGTGTTAGTGTAAGCCTACTTGTGACACTAATAAATAAACTTATACACCTTGGTGTCAAACTTTTATTCTGATAATGCTCCTGTAAAGCACCTTGGCATGTTGGGCTATCTTATAATAGCAATGCAAGTTATTCTTACTGATGCACATATCGCACCTATGTGATAGCGACTAATAGGCAAAGCCTGGGAGATTTGATCAGATGGGATAGATTTGTTAAGTCGATTAAACTTCCCTTGTATATTTTTCTTTTGAAATTACTGATGTTTGAAGTGTAGATTTGCTAAATTAAGCAGTAAAATGCTGTTTTCCAGCATCCTCACCATTAACAAGCAACTTCTGTCAATCACAGTGACACTACATTGTAACTTATTGTCCCAGAAGTGCATTTACCCAACAGCTGGTAAACATGTCCCGACAGCATAAGTGACAGGGTGACATTAATTTGATTGACTGATACCTTTGAGAGTGACCACACGATGATATTGATGACTACTGAAGCACTCCTGGATGTGGCAATGGAACGCTTCCAGGAGGAAGAATGGAAAAGCGCATAGGGAACTCCAATTCCTGGCTTCAGTACAACAGCTGCAAGACTGGAGCATAGTGAGCGTAGTGTTTACTGGTGTGCTGCACTGAACTTGTAGAATTGAACTTAGCCTCATTCTTTTATTCATTTGTGTAAAGTCGGCATTGCTGGCTGGCCAGCATTTATTGCCCATCCCCTGGGGGGCAGTTGAAAGTCAATCACAATGCTGTGACTCTGGAATCACGTGTAGACCAAACCAGATAAGGGTGGCATGTTTGTTTATTATTTTTATTTTGTTTATTGGGCACAAGTAATGCTGCAATGAAGCTACTATGAAAATCCCCTAGTCGTCACACTCCAGCACCTGTTCGGGTACACTGAAGGAGAATTTAGCATGGCCAATGCACCTAACCAGCACGTCTTTCGAACTGTGGGAGAAAACTGAAGCAGCCAGAGGAAATCCATGCAGACATGGGGAGAAAATACAGACTCTGCACAGACAATGGCCCAAGCTGGGAATCAAACCCATGTTCCTGGCGCTGTTAGGCAGCGGCGCTAACCACTTAGCCACCGTTTCCTTCCCTAAAGGACATTAGTGAACCAGATGGGTTTTTCCAACAATCGACTATGGTTTTATGGTCATCAGTAGATTCTTAATTCCAGATTTTTTAAATTGAATTCAAATTTCACCACTTGCTGACGCAGGATTCAAATCCGGGTCCCCAGAACATTAGCTGAGTTTCTGGATTAATATTCTAGTGATAATACCACTAAGCCACCCTCTCACTGGTTGGCTGCTAAGAATCCATCAAAGGGAAGTGAGGAGAAAGCATCCTTTCCAGATGTATCACAGCTTGGCATGGCTCTTACTCTAACTAAGACTGCAAGAAACAACTTGACTTACAAGAAAAAAACAGCCTCCCATCCATTGACTCCATCTACACTTCACGCTGCCTCGGGAAAGCAGCCAGCATAATCAAGGCTAGAACAAGGGGTCACAGCCTGAAGATTCGGGGTAGACTATTTAGGATGGAGCTGAGGAGACATTTCTTACCCAAAGAGTGGTGAACCTGTGGAATTCATTACCACAGGAAGTAGTTGATGTCAAAACATTGAATGTATTCAAGAGGTGGCGAGATATAGCACTTGAGGCAAATGGGATCAAAGGTTATGGGGAGAAAACAGGGTTAGGCTATTGAGTTGGACGATCAGCCATGATTGTAATGAATGGTGGAGCAGGCTCGAAGAGCCAAATGGTCTCCTCTAGCTCCTATCTTCTATGTTTGTAAGGACCTCATGGACAAACGTTCCCACCTTTTTCCATCAGAAAAAGATACAACAGTCTGAGATCACATACTAACAGACACAAGAATAGTTTCTTCTCAGCTGCCATCAGAGTTTTGAATGGACCTTCCACATAATAAGCTGATCTCTCTCCTCACTCTTATCAGTAACTGCAACACAATTTTCTGCACCCTATCTTTCCCTTCTCCCCTATGTACTCTATGAATGGTATGTTTCGTCTGTATAGTTCACAACAAATAATAATTTTCACTGTATCCCAATACATGTGACAATAATAAATCAATTCAACTCAAGTATATCACCAGCCCACAAATGGGCAGATATCAATATTTAAAGGGATGCAACCACCTAAATACAAATGGTGGCAGAGGATGAGCTGGAATCTGATAAAATACCTCCTTACTTTTGAAAATGCATCATTGTGGTGACAGTAGGCTGTTGCAGCTGTTCAGTGGGCAAGGCAAAGACAAGGGTTGGCCTGCCAACCTGTGCCTCTGCCATTCATTTGATGACGAGGCAAACAGCACATTACTCCCACTGGTAGATCGATATGCTTGCTCGGGCCAGTAAAGAGGCCGAACAGAGTTGGTGACCTTGACTGCCACTGACGATGCCATCCTCCTGGTGCAGGGGTGCTTACAAAGGTGGTACTCATCTGCAGCTGATTCCCAACTGATCCAGAGTCCACTGAGTCAGTTCTTTCCAGCTGCAGTGGGGTGGCCGTGCTAGGTTCGGTTTACCGGTTTAACGAGAGGTGAATGCAGTCTGGGTCGAGTATCTGCTGAATTCTCCACCATGCCCTTTGACCTCTTGTACCATTATAACCAGGGTACAAAACACCACCCAAATTATTCAGTTAAAAGTTGAAGAACACTGTGGTGTGCCCTTCGGTGTTTTATCACTCCCTGAACTGCTGCAGAAGTGGGCAGCAACAGTGGCACAGTGGTTAGCGCTGCTGCTTCACAGCGCCAGGGGCCTGTGTTCGATTCTCAGCTCGGCTCACTGTCTGTGTGGATCCTGCATGTTCTCCTTGCATCTCAATGGGTTTCCCCGGGTGCACCACAATACAAAGATGTGCAAGTTAGGTGGATTGGCCATGCTAAGTTAATTGCCCCTTAGTATCAGGAGGACTAGCTGGGGTAAATGCATGGAATTATGGGGATAGGGCCTGGATGGGATTGTGGTGCAAGCTCGATAGGCCGAATGGCCTCCTTCTGCTCTGCAGGATTCCATGATTCTATGATTTTAGATTTGTACTATAAGAGCTTTCTTTTGAAGCTTCTTCTTGTTTAAACTTTTATTGTTCTGCCAAAGTCTTGGAGATGTTTTAACATCAGCTGACTTTCCAGTTGATTAAGAGAGAATGTTCAGCTGCAAAAGGCCAGTGGAGTGTGAAAGGCTAGAATTTAAGTTTTCAGTCTTAGACAGAGTGCAGCATTGACGTGCGATCAGATGGGTCTTTTTTTTCTCTATAATTAGGACCTGTATGAAGTGAACAAATGAAGTTTGATACTTGCGAGAGTTTAATGCAACTGGGAATTCCATCTCGAACATCTATATTTCAAAGTTAGACTTGGAAGCGCAGTGAACTCTAAGAAATGTGTGAAGTGTGCTATTTGGGCTGTCAGGGATCTGGGACAGCACCATTGCACTCAATGTAGAAAACAGAATCTTTGGAGCATGTGATCTCTTGTGCTGAAGATGCAATTGGACATACTTCATAGCACAGAGAATATCAGGAGGTTCTGGATGAACTCTCCGGAATATAATCACCCAATCGGTAGTAATAAGTAGTTCAAGACGCATCTATAGTGTAGAAAGTGTAGAGTGTGTGGCCACTCACAGATCGAGCAGAGAGACGGGTTTATAGTTGCATGAAATCTGAGTTACTGCAATTGTTTAACAGATGCATTTGGTTAGAATGGTATTAACTTGGAGGAGGATGGTCTAGCCCAACAATGTGACACTATGAAGAAAGTTAGAATCATAGAATAGAATTATAGCATCCCTACAGTACAGAAGGTGGCCATTCGGCCTCTCGAGTCTGTACCAAACACAATCCCACCCAGGCCCTACTGCTGTAACCCCACACTTTTATCCTGCTAATCCCCTGACACTAGAGTCTATTTGGTATGGCCAGTCAAGCTTACCTGCGCATCTCTGGACTGTGGGAGGGAACTGGAGCACACCGAGGAAACACACGCAGATACAGGGAGAATGTGCAGACTCCACACAGACAGTCACCCAAGGCCGGAATTGAACCCGGCTCCCTGGTCCTGCAAGGCAGCAGTTTCCTCTGTGCCACCATGTCGCCCCATGACCTGAGTGAGTACATTGTTACAAAGTGTTTCCAGATATTAATTCATCCCCTATTTAATCAGGGTACAATTTAAAATGAGTAGAGAGAGGTTGACGTATTTAGATACTTAGGGGCCATTTAGTATGGTTAATCCACTGAAACTACATATTTGGACACTAAGGACAAATTAATTTTAGTGGGCTGAGGGGAGGGAAAACTACAAGAATAGGAGGACAGTAGAGCAAGAGGTTCTACAGTAAGGGATACACATATAACATTTTTCAAGTTTCGATCTGGAATTCCAAACAAAATGTTGCTTCCTTGGTATCAGGAGTAGGAGGTCTTGTGATGCTGTGAGCCTTATTCTTGCCTCTGAGACAGAAGCTCCGGGTTCGAGACCCATACCAGGAATTGATGATCATGGGAGGTGCGTTCATGACGCGGGTCAAACAGATTGAGCGTATCAATCTGCAAATCCTTCTAAACACGTCATCAGTAAGAGTGAGAGAGACTCCTGATCTGCCATGTTTGAAGTCCAGTGACGCTCCTCAAGCTATAAGCCCCTGGTGACAGACGAGCAATGTGTTCTGGGAATTACTACCTACGGAAACAGATGAAAATCTGCCTTAGTGCACCACTAGGTGCGGGAAGAGAATTGGAAATGGAATTGGTATCATGATAAAGAACACCACACAACAATTAGAAAGGGTGCTACGGCAGCTAAATGTTTTGGTTCATGTTGGAACCAATGCTGTAGATCGAGCTACATTTCAGAGGAAATTTTATGGAGTCTTTGGGGTTCTTGCCTTCTGGCGGCGGAGCCAGTGAAGGCCTGCATCTCCCAAGAAGGCCCACCATTATTAAGTGCCTCTTAGGTGACCACTTACGATCACGTGCCCTGGAGGCAGAACTCCTGTCAGAGGTTGGCAGCTCTTTTGCTCATCAAAACCATTAGGGAGATGGTCGCTGCTGAGGAATGACAGCCAACGGAGGCTCAGGATCAGGAAGTCACCCAGGTCGTAGGCAAGTCATAGGTAAGGTGGTGAAGGGGGTATCAGCAGCAAAGCATGGAGGTGGCTCTCTTTGGTCCCCACCTTCCCAATGCTGGGTCCCTCAAACAAGCACTTTATCTTCGAAGGAAGGAACCAGATGAAGGTCTGTATGCAGCCCATGCAGTTTTGTTTGTCGAGCTCCCCGTGTGATGACAGGCCCACTCGCAGTGAATGAGTACCAGTGAATTCCATACCATCAACATCCTAGGAGACTACCACGACCAGAAATTAGAGCCACACACATCCCTACAAGAGCACATCAGAGGCTGGAAATTCTGTGGAGTAACTTACTTCCCGACTGCCCAAAGCCTGTTCAGCATCCAAGAACACAAGTCAGGAGTGTGATGGAATACCCACCACTTTTCTGGATGAGTGCAGCTCCAACAACACTCAAGACCTCAACACTGTGAATTGAAATAAAAATTGCCACTCAGGAGCCCATCATATACTCTTTGACCAGGCTTCCCTCTCTACAACTGCTCTTCTGGAAATTTGAACACTTGACTGTACAGAGCAGCATGGTGGCACAGTGGTTAGCACTGCTGCCTCACAGCACCAGGGACCCGGGTTCAATTCCAGCCCCGGAACTGACTGTCTGTCTAGAGTTTATACATTCATCTGTGTCTGTATGGGTTTCCTCCCACACTCCAAAGATGTGCAGATTAGGTGGATTGGCCACGCTAAACTGCCTCTTATTGTCAGCGGGACTAGCAGGGTAAATAATGGGGATAGGGTGGGATTGTTGTCGGTGCAGACTCAGTGGGCTGAATGGCCTCCTTTTGCACTGTAGGGATTGTATGATTGTACATTATATTTATCCTTCATTCAGTTTCCAGTAATATTTTCCAAATTCTTTTGCAATTCAGGTTTCATTATATTTAGTAATAAACAGCCTGGTGTTTCTACTTTGGGTACAGTGATCCAAGTATACATTGCACACAAAATTATGCTAGTTTTGAGAATTCTGTCAAATTTCTGCCCAAAGCTGTTTGCTCATCGCTGAATGTCAAAGCAGGTAAAAACATTTGCATTAAAATTATTCATTGCTGCATTTAAGACTGGTAACCTGGTGCGGTTAACACAGCTAAAGACGGGTTTATCGAAGTAAAGAAATATTTTTGATCAGTGTCAACTCCACCATTAGGGTTACCAGATTTTAAAGCAATTGAAACTGACTTTAAAAAAGATACATATTCATTTACTAGGCAATTTGGTGTAAATGGGTGGAATTCTCCGGTCGTTTACGCCAGCGGGGATTCTCCCATCCTGCTGCAGTGAACGGAGATTTGGCAAAGCGCCAAATTCTCCTCTGTGGCAACGGCGGCAGAGTGTGAATGGCCAGACAATATCACCGACCAGTCACGCCAGCGGGATTTTCCCGTCCCATTGCAAAGAATGGAGATCTAGCTTGCAAGCAAATTCTCTGTCTTCGCTGCAGCGGGAGCGTAGCATGAACAGGCGATAAGATAGTCCCCACTGTAAATTTAAAAGATATCTATTTAAAAGCTTTCCTTAAGTGCCTATTAGCGTGCTTTGCCAGAAGCTTCTATTCCAGAGACTAAGTTCGGTGGTGGGCACAGAACTGGGAATGATTCCTCATGCCTGTATATTGTGTGTTTGTGTGTGTGTGTGTGTGTGTGGGGGGGGGGGGGGGGGGGGGTGCATTTTTTTATCCATTATTTGTGGATGGGAGGGGAGGATGCCCCCGTTTGGTGAGGACTTGGTAATGCTCTCTTGATCAGTGCGGGTGGAGGGGATGGGCACCAATTTCACTCTTTGGGGGGAGGGGGACCTATTCCTGAGTGTGGAGGCGTGGGGCACTGTTTAAAAATGGTGCCCAGTCTTGGAACACTGGGGTTAGCCGGTGGGTTAACAGAAATGACTTAATTTGCATGTTTCAGGGGGATGGGTGAAGCCTGTCTGACAGGTGCTGCCAGCACCAATGGGAAACACTCCTGTTTTCCCACCAGCATGGGCACAAAGCCTGAAAATGTGAGAATTCCGCCCTGTGTCTGCAAACTAGCTTAACTTTAAGAACTTCCTTGGAGGCCTGAAAATAGGCCCTATTAGCAGAAACTGGCAGTGACAATTAATTCCATCTGGAATCAGGACTAGTTTTGTCGCAGACCTAGATACTACCACAGTGTTTTTGTCAACTAGCATAAAACATCAGGGAAACTCATTTATATTATTTGTAATCTGTTCTTGAAATTCCTCAATCTGTTGCGTGATTTGGCTTTTTTATTCTTTCATGGGTTGTGGACATCACTGGTAAGGCCAGCATTTGTTGCTGTGGGTCTGGAGTCACATGTAGGCCAGACAAGGTAAGGATGACAGATTTCCTTCCCTGAAGGACATTATTGTACCAGATCGGTCTTTATGACACTTGACAATGGTTTCATGGTCACCATTACTCTTTTAATTCCATATTTCTTTTTAATTGAATTCAAATTTCACCATTTGCTGTGGTGGGATTCGAACCCGGGTCCCCAAAGAATTACCGAGATTCTCTGGATTACCAGTCCAGTGACAATACCACCACGTCTGTGATCTGGCTGATCTTGGTCAAGTTGCACTGTAAGTACATTGGAAATGCCTGCCTGCTGGTTTTAATCTGAGACATCTCTGGTTTGTGTACGTGACCCATTTATTGTGCAAGGTAGTACAAGGCTGCATTTGAACCAGTAAAGCAGATTATAGTAAGCTGAATTGCAAATAATTCCTTCAGATCACACAATTTTCACAGGAAGGTAAGTTGCAGCTTCTGGGTCAAAGTAAGCTTACAGAAATTTCCGTGAAATTATGGAAAAAAGATTCTTATTAAATATTCAGAATTGCTTCATGCCTCATGAACCAAATTCCACAAATAACTCATCAACTAGTCCTTGATCTACTCACTGAATGGTCCTGCAGTCAACTCCTGAGCTGTCGAATGTCAGATCATTCCATTTAGTCGGGCACACCAGCCCACCAAATAATCTGAAGTTGTAGATACATGCCAAATAACTTGTCAAATAAGGAGGAGGTGATGGACTTAGAGGAGGAGGTGATGGTTTAATGATATTGTCACTGGACTAGTAATCCAGAGACCGAGGCTAATGCCCTGAGGACCCGAGTTCAAATCTCAACATGGGGCATATGGTGAAATTTGAATGCTATTGAAAAAATCTGGAATTTTAAGGTGACATGGTTGCAGAATGGTTAGCACTGCTGCCTCACAGTGCCAGTGACCCAAATTCAATTCCCGGCTTGGGTTACTGTCTGTGTGGAGTTTGCATGTTCTCCCCTTGTCTGTGTGGGTTTCCTACGGATGCTGCTGTTTCTTCCCACAGTCCAAAGACATGTGGGTTAGGTGGACTGGCCAGGCTAAATTGCCCCTTGGTGTTGGGGGGACTAGCTAGGGTAAATGCATGGGGTTGTGGGGAGAGGACCTGGATGGGATTGTGGGTTGATGCAGACTTGATGGGCTGAATGGCCTCCTTCTGCGCTGAAGGATTCTGTGATTCTATGATGAACTTGTGAATCTTCAATAGGGATATGGATGCGAGAGCTTTTAAAAAATAAGCATTTTTAAAACATTCCCACCCAATTTGAAGCGAACATGCTGTTTGTTGAATCTCTGACCTCAGCATGACTAAAGAAAGTGGTCTGCGTCGATTTAGAAGATTGACCTTTCAGTGAATGCTATTGCTTTGGTCCTTCTCATCTCACGAATTTACCAAAACTCATATGGATCTATTCCATTATTACATCTGCTTTACAGGAAACTTTTGAGCAAAATGTGTTTCTTATAATGTGTCAATTTAAAAGCAACTTCTTTCAAAACTGCACACAAACTTCTCAGTCTCTCATTTCTATATTTATGCAGTCTCTGCAGCTTGGTGTGTTTACTGTAATGCGAGGATGAGTTGCAGGGTTACTTTTGATACCAGCAATAAGCTTGAGGCATCTAGTAGTTAATAGACTAGGCCAGTGGGAGAGGAGCAGAATGGAGAAAAAACTTTTGAAGAACACTGTAGAATGTCAAAGCTTGTTCTTTATTCAGAAGGGAGGGTTACATGTTCAATTTCATCTGGCGGAATTTTCCCCAAAAAAATTCTAAGCGTCAAATTCTCATGAGAAAAGGAGTAATTCATGGTGGTTTTCTCAGTCGGAGTTCAGAGAAGAATCTCCCACACTCTGTTCACTGCAGAGGCCACCAGCATGAATATCATTAAATTTCAGGGGGTGGGGTCTATCCCCAGTGGAGAGCACACCCAGGCCCAGCCCTGAACCCCTCCCCACCAGCCTGGCCCAATCTCCAGCGCTCCCGTTCTGATCACTTCCCCTCTGACCCCGCCTTTCTGCAGTCCTGATCCACCCCTCACTGCAGTGTCGATGCCCCCAGGAGGCTGACCACCCCCTCGCTGACCCCTACCCCTTAGCCCGCCCCAATCACTGGCCTTTCTGCTTCCCCTACCAATTCCTATGCAGAGTGACAGCAGGACCCCATACCCCCTCCTTGAATGCCCCTAGGCCACACCCTCATCGGACCCCATCTCTAGGCCCTGTCTCCATATGCCTTGGCACTGCCCCATACTTAATGGGCAGTGCCAAGGTGCCCACTGGGCATTGGCACTTTGCCAGGGGGCCCAGGCTGGCACTGCCCAGGTGCCAATGCCTAGGGGGCATGACCCCCCCCACTGCCCAACTTTCTCGGTGGGGGGGGCTCAATTGCCCTCCCTTCAGGGGCCGCAAGTTCTCTGAAAATGAGGAGCTATTCTAAACTCAGCTGGAGTGAACCACTCTTGTGGGGGGAAAGGGGGAGTGAGAGAAGGGGGGTTGCTCGTGGGCCCAGAGACTTCAGCCCCAGGCCTGCTAAGAGCATTTAAATCAGAATAAAATGAAAATTTAAATACTCACCCCACTCCCCGCCGATTCCTGGCATGGAACAGATGGTACCGGAAATTGGTCACTGGGAGACATTATTGCGGCAGGAATGCATGCGTGCATCCTGTGCATCGCTTGCCGCGAGATTCTCCCCTCCTGCAGCGCTAATTTTTTAGCACAGCAGGATGGGAGAATCGCCCCCATAGAGAGGATGAAGATTAATCATTGATTTGTTACAGTGAATCCCTGTTTTGAGTGCCCCCTCCCTTTAAAGTGGTTTTGCTTTAAAGGGCTTTCATGTCTGCGTTCCGTTTAAAGTGCTGTTTTCCCCTTTTTGAAGTGTGTGAGCAGTGTGATCTCATTGCATCTCTGGTCTAGCTTGTGATCAGCATCATTTTATACTCTGATGAAGAATCATCCAGGTTTGAAATATTAACTCCATCCTCTCTCCACAGATTATGTCAGGCCTGCTGAGATTTTTCCAACATTTTCTGCTTTTGTTTCCGATTCCAACATCTGTAACAATTTGCTTTTATCTTTTCTGAACATTGGGTTGTTTTGCTGTTCTTTCAGTCAACCCCCCGCACGATACTAAACTTTTGTTACTGAATGCTATATTAATTAAGGAACTCTGTGGACTTTGTTTCTTTTGATAGAATTTTCCTCAGTACTGCACTACAAACTTTGTTTTTCAAATTTTGTTGTTGCTGGTGTAGGACGTACCTGAAGACTGTGGACTTATGTTTATAAAAGAATTCTCTGCTGTATAGGAATACTGCTCGGTACATCACCTGTGTATGAGGAACATATTGAAGCCAGCAGTCAAGGCAGCAATTTTAAAATTATTCACTGTATTGTACAGTATTCCAGTCTGTGTGGGGTACATTATTTCCATTTTTACATTGATTTTTCCAGGCAAAAATTGTCCTCAGGAACCTAACTCTGGTTTTACATTGATTCCTGTGGGAAACTATGCTTCATTTCAAGGGGTTTCACTTAAAGTGGCGATTTTCAGAAATGCAACCATCACTTTAAATGAGGACACTATTAAATAAAAGTAAGTGAATATTCTCCAACTAACAATTCAGGCTTGCTGAAAGAAATGAGCACAGCTGTAAAGGGAAATGTGGCTGTGATTTCTTTTATATAGCGATATAATACCAAAGGATTAACACACAGGTAATGTGATTCCATTTTCTAAACAGAGGGCCAACTTGTGATCTTTGGAATTATTGGCCTATTAGTGTGACATCTATTGTAGGCAAACCATTGAAGTCTATTATAAAATAAGTAATTGAAGAGGATTTAACAAGAGGAAAAGCAATAATTCTAAACCAATGTTGGTTTATGAAAGGGTAAGTCAAGCTGAACAAATTTATTGGAATTCTTTGAGGATGTAACAGAATTGGTTGACAGTTGTGATATGACAAATGTCAGATACCTTGGCTTTCACAAGAGACTTGTGGCCAAAGTAAATAGTCTTGGGATAGGAGGAAGGATAGTGGACAATAAGAAAGAATTAAAGGATAAAGATTAATAATAGTTTGTGTTGGGCATCCGTCATTAAAAGCCCTTCTCAGGGTACAGCACTTTACTGTTCATAAATAATCCAGGGGAGAAACTAGATATTTAAAATATTTGCAAATAATATTAAATCATGCAGGAATGCATGATGTTTGGGGAAAAGATAAAATTTAGTGAGTTTGCAGAAGCCTAGATAGTAAACAGCTAAATTACACATAATGTTGGCAAGTGCTAACTGTATTGGCACTAAAATGGAAAATATAATTACAGGTGAAGCATTAAATGTGAATTAAGAAAATAAAATCTAGTTGACTAAATACTGCAAACATTGTCACAAAGAAAGAAGCAGTTATAAGTGAAATACTGAGAAGTAAAAATTGATCACAATGATGAAAACCAATGGAGTTAGACTGACACTGTATAAAACAACAGGTCTGGTATGTCAAAGTGATAATTATCTTAGGCAAAGATTCATCAGCAGCAGAAAGGTTCTTTTAAGGTAATAGAAAATACCCTGTTACATAGGATTGATAAATGGTTGAATGTGGTCCTGAAATACGATGCAAAAATAAGGTAAGCTAGGTGACATGCTCTTATCTGTTTGATTTTGTTAGGATCCATGCTTAGTATCAAGCATAGGTCTTGTGGTAGTGTCTCTGCCTCTAGGCTAGAAGCTTTGGGTTCAAGTCTCGCACTTGGACTTGATGGCCAAGGAAGGTGTGCTGATAACATGGTCAAATAGATTGATCATCAGCTTGTAAATCTTCTTAATATGCCTGGTGGCAGGATGGAAGAGATTCCTGGTCAGTGATGCTGCAGAAAGAAAGGGTCAAACACTGCAGTAATTTACCAAGGATAATTATGGAGCAATTCAGTGGAGGTCCATGACCATCAATGCTCTCTTAGGACCTGGTACGTGAAGAAGGAAGAGTGTTGAAGCACTGAATACTGAAATCTATGGGAAGTCCATTTTGGCTATGGAAATTAATGGGTTCATTTTGTACTCTAGCATATGTACAGGAATCAGTGAGACACACAGACACTGGAGAGCTATGAGATTAGTACATCCTCCAAAACAGGCTGAAATGTTTAGGCTTTGTTCTAAAGGATCAACTTACTGAGGACCTGACAAAATGACACTAGTACAACTTTCATGATTGTACATCAACTTAAAGGAATACAAGGAGAAATTGAAAATGTAGGCGCCATGTGATAGGGAAATATTGTTTTAGAATTTTTACATGCAATGAATTGTATTTGCTTCCCTCTACCCAAAATTCATCCAGTGAAATCACAAAATAGTAAAAAGATTGACAACCCCCCATTACCTCTGAGCTGCTCCATAACATGGTCAGAGTGACTATCAAAATCAACAGCCCACCTGCCACTTTTAATCAGTGGTCAACTGAGCTTGTTGCAAGGCAATTGACTGGAATAATACACTGCCCACGCCACAAAATGGCCAGACCAGGTAGGTGGGCAGGCCATATTTTAAAGGAAATTACTTAAAAGGCAGGATAGAGGGGTGGGTATGTCCTTCAGGGGGTGCCCTGTGTTTGTCATGGGCACCTCCTCCTAGATGAACCTCTGCCCCAACTTTATTCCTCTGTGCCTGGCCTCCAAAATTCACCCTCTCCTTGGATTCCCTGATCCTTCCCTACCCTCGTGTGCCTCCACCACTGAGTTCCAGAATGACCAGATTTGCCAGCCAATCAGATTGGCCCGCAACTCTCAAGGGTAGAATCCCCTCCCCCTGAAGGGTGGAAACACACTCTGCTTGTTTCACCCACCAGCAGCATGGAACAGTGAGCTCCTTCCAGGTGCATCAGTTCTCAGCCAACTTTTGCAATGGGGGGGTGGGGGTGCAAGCAATATCACCCGTTTCCACCCCCTCCCCCGCCAAGACCGACCAAGTATGGGTCAGTGCTGGTGAGATTTTGGATACCAAGTGCTCAGCTGTTGGCAAGAATCTAGAGATCCAAGAAATCCTTTTTAAAACATTGATAGGAGGAGAGAAAGAAAGGTTCTCACAAACTCGCATTGCTGTTATTTTCAACTTTCCGCCTTTAGTTATTGAGACAATTTATTTGAAAGGGAACATTTTGGACCATCAATGCACTGCCTCTAAATCAGACTGTCCATTGAATTGTGTAAGTAATAGCTATCCAGTTTCCTATTTCCACAAAGGTCTAAATTCCCATCAAAAAAGCACTGAAATCAGTCACTCAGACTTTAATTATACTACACTACAGAAGATTTGACTGCAACAGTGAACTAGATAAAAAAAATCCTGTGATAAACTGGGACTACACCTTGGATCATTTTATATTTTAAAAGTTCAGAACAATAATTGGCAGGACAATTTCAATTATTAGAAATGCTTATTGAAAATCTTTGTTCCATTCTCAAGTTCCATCTTAAAAAAAAGGTTCGGCGCCTGTAGACAATGTCATGCCAATGGGGGCACTGACTATTCAAACCTCACACCAAGTTCTCACAGTTGTCTCACTGTTTAAAATCTAACACATATGGGCTCAATGCTAGAAATAATCCTTTCGTTGCCGCAATGTGTTACACATAGTAATGAATGCATACCAGTCTGGATCAATTTCATAATTGAACCTATGCTTTTAAAATAATGGCCCATTCCTCATTGTCCAAAGAAGAAGTTGGTGCAGATCAATTGTCTGTAAAATTAATTGGCTTGCTAGACTTTTTCAGAGGGCTTTCAGAGCCAACCAGTGGATAAGAATTATGTATTGGCTGCTCTGGGTCAGGGTGAAAAGTATCTTTTCCTGAAGGACATCACCAATTTTTACAGATGTCCCATAATTTGGCATGGCTGGGACAGTGAGGGGAGGTGCATGTGGGCTCCACATGGCGCTGTGATGCAGCAATGCTAACCAAATTGTTGTGTGGGATGAAAGTGCATTCTGATTCCACTTTTAATAAGCTGCCTCTATCTTGTTCTGTATTCCCCTGCTGAAGGAAATAGACAGGTTTAGCAATGGCTCATTTGGTTGGTTGCAAAAATATCTGAAGATAACTTGATTTGATTTATTATTGTCACATGTTTTAGCGTACAGTGAAAAGTATTGTTTCTTGCACACTATCCAGACAAAGCATACCATTCATAGAGAAGGAAACATGAGAGTGCAGTTATAGCTAGGGTGTAGAGAAAGATCAACTTAATGCAAGATTATCAAAAGTCTGATAGCAGCAGAGAAGAAGCTGTTCTTAGCTCAGTTGGTACTTGGTTCTCTTGAATATCAGAATAGTAACATAACATCAAACTGGATTGCATCAGGGCCGCAGCTTTAGACTGTTAGGGTGAAATCAAAGTAAAGGACACAAAATGGTTACCTGACACACAAAATGGACTCTGGGAAGGGACATTAAGAGGCACTGACTTTGGGCACAGACATTTATACAAAGAGTTAAAACCTGTAGTGTTTAAATCTCTGCAGGAAATTGGTCAGCTCTTGAGGCAACTTAAAACTTGAGATAAGAGCAGATCCAGAACAATGAGTTTAATAATGAGATCAGCCACTGATGGGGACATAAATGCATAAATGTATATAACAAAACCAGTCATTGATTTACTGCATAAATGTATCCACTCTATGTACAATGATGTGTTAACTATCAATGTCCGTACCTATCTGCTTATAATGATGTGTTAACTGTCAATGTCTGTATCTGTCTACTCAACCTGTAACAATGTGCTAACAGCTAATGTCCGTATTGTCTGTTATCTAAAAAGTATAAAAGATGCTCAACTGTCATTGTGTAGTTGAGAAGGTGACTGCCTGTACTGTGGAGTGTCAGCACTTCTCCCAAAGCTTTATCTGAATAAAACTGTTTTGTTAAATCTCCAAGTCTGACTCCGAAGTGGTGAATTTCCCACAACAAGACTGAGTATAGGGATGGGCATTTTGAAAACTACAGGTCCACAGATCCCTGAAAGTGGCAACACAGGTAGATAAGATGGTCAAGAAGGTATACAGCATGCTTGTCTCCATTAGCCGAGGCATTGCGTCTAAAAGTTAGTAAGTTACGTTACAGCTGTATAAAACTTTAGTTAGGCTGCATTTGGAGTATTGCATGCAGTTCTGGTCGCACATGCAAAGAAGGTTTTACCAGCATGTTGTCTGGTCTGGAGGGTTTCAGGTATGAGGAGAAGTTGGATAAACTTGAATTGTTTTCACTGGAAAGACAGAGGGTGAGGGGCAACTTGATAGAGGTCTACAAAATTATGAGAGGCATAGAGAGGGTGGCTAGTCAGAGGTTTTTTCCCAGGGTGGCAGGGTCGACTACAAGATGGCACAGGTTTAAAGTGGGAAGTGGTAGGTTTGGGAGAGACACAGAGGATGGTGAGTACCTGGAAACACTGCCAGTGGAGATGGTGGAAGCAGGCATGTTAGCAACGTTTATGGTATACCTTGATAGATACATGAACGAGATACGTCGAACAAAGGGATAGAAACCACATATCGGTGCAGGCTTGGTGGGCCAAAGAGCCTGTTCCTGTGCTGCATTGATCTTTGTTCTTCGTTCAAAAGAAATCATCCTTTCTGGATGTATCACAGCTTGGTATGGCTCCTGCTCTGATCAAGACAACAAGAAACTACAAAGGGTTGTGAACACAGCCCAGACCATCACACAAACCACCCTCCCATCCATCGAATCTGTCTACACTTCCCCCTGCTTCAGAAAAGCAACCAGCATAATCAAAGACCCCAAGCAATCCGGACATACTCTCTTCCAACTTCTTCCATTGGGAAAAAGATACAAAAGTCTGAAAACACATACTACTTGAAGAACAGCTTCTTCCCTGCTGCCATCAGACATATGAATGGACCTACCATATATTAAGCTGATCTTTCGCTACACCCCATCTGTAACAATATCCTGCATCCTTTCCTTTCCTTCTACAGACCATAAGACGTCACAGCAGAATTAGGCCACTTGGTCCTGAGTCTGCTCTGCCATTCAATCATGGCTGATATTTTTCTCATCCCCATCCTCCTGCCTTTTCCTCATAACCCCGATCCTCTTTTTAATCAAGTGCCTATCTATCTCTGTCTTAACAACACTCAATGACCTGGCCTCCACAGCCTTCTGCGGCAAAGAGTTCCACAGATTTACCACTCACTGGCTAAAGAAATTCCTCCTCATCTCTATTTTAAAGGATCGTTCCTTTAGTCTGAGGTTGTGCCCTCGGGTTCTAGTTTTTCCTACTAGTGGAAACATCCTTTCCACATTCACTCGATCCAGGCCTCGCAGTATCCTATAAGTTTCAATAAGATTCCCTTTATCCTTGCATACTCCAAACAGTACAGAGTCCTCAATCATTCCTCATACAACAAACTCTTCATTCCAGTGACCATTCTTGTGAACCTCCTCTGGATCCTTTCCAAGGCCAGCACATCCTTCTTTAGATATGGGGCGCAATACTCCAAATGGAGTCTGACTGGAGCCTCAGAATACAGCTTCAGAAGTACATCCCTATTCACGAATGAATAAAAACAAAATTAACCACTACCTAGCATACCTATTGGAAGGATATTATTGCCATATTGGACGTGCAACAAAGGTCACCAGACTTGTTCCCAGGATGGTGAGGCTGTTTTATGAAGAGAGATTGGGAAAACTGGGCCTGTATTCTCTGGAGTTTCCAAGAATGAGAGGTGATCTCATTGAAACTGACAAAATACTTAAAGGGTAGATGCAGGAAAGATGCTTCCCCTGGCTGGGGAGTCTAGAACCAGAAGATACAATTTTGAAGTAACAGGGAAACTAATTAGGGCAGAGATGAGGAGAAACTTTGTTATGCAGAGATTTGTGAATCTTTGCGATTCTCTCTCCCAGATACTGAGATACCTCAGTCACTGAGTATGTTTAACCATGATGTGGAGATGCCGACGTTGGACTGGGGTGGGCACAGTAAGAAGTCTCACAACACAAGGTTGAACTCCAACAGGTTTATTTGGTTGCACGAGCTTTCAGAGCGCTGCTCCTTCATCAGGTGAGTCTGAGTACGTTTACATTAAACGTACCCAATTTAAACATAAAGTAGATTGGCAGATCTCTAATTGGCTGTGATGTTTAAGTTTATTTATTAGTGTCACAAGAAGGCTTACATTAACGCTGCAATTAAGTTACAGTGAAAATCCCCTGGTCGCCACACTCCGGCACCTGTTTGGGAACACTGAGGGAGAATTTAGCTTGACCAACGCATGTCTTTCCAAGTCTTGGAGGAAACTGGACCACGCGGAGGAAACCCACCCAGGCACGGGAAGAAGGTGCAGACTCCATATAGACAGTGACCCAAGCCAGTAATCGAATCCGGATCCCTGGCATCATGAGGTAGCAGTGCTGAGCACTGCGCCACCGTGTGGGATATGGATGTATTGTGGGGAAAAAAGCATCGAAGTGGATGATCAACCATGATCATACTGAATGGCGGTGCAGGCCCAATGAATTGAATGGCCTATTCCTGCTTCCTATGTTCCTATTGTATTACATGCTGAGCTGTCCGGGTCAGTAATTCTGTGTGAGGAGGCGATGAGTGGATCCCTTTTCCACCGGCAGAGCAAAAATTGAACGAACAATAATTTTGGATTACTCTTGCGTGCCTCGCAGTGGCTGCCCACAGAGTGATTTTTGACAGAGGTCTAGGAGCAGGTCACTTAGCAATTGTCTCAGCTGAAGGATGGCAAGGAGGCAGAGCTAAAGGCTTGGAAAAGTTTAAGTTTGACACACCAAAATATTTTTAAAAATTTCATGAGAAATAGCGGATTTATCCCATTCAAACGAATTAAAGTAGCAGGTTTGTGTCCTGTTGTCATTCAGAATATTTAAATCTTGCTCGCTTATCTGTAAACTAGCATCTCTGGCTTCTGATCCAATCATTTAGTGTGGCATTGATCTAATTTTAACACAAGATAAAAGCTAAATTTAAACAAAAAATGGTTGCAGCTCCTGTAGGTTTATATTATTGCTGAAGTAACAGTATCTTCAGCTTTCACCTGGGGAAGACTGGGAAAACATAATCAATAATTAAATTCTATTCTGTTTGATTCGGATACCAATCCTGTATTAGGCTCCAGGCCAACATCATTATGGGGACTGGGGAGAGTGGGCTCTATTATATGGAGCTTTCATTCAAAAATGAAACCTGTCAAAAGTCCTATTTATTTTGCAGCTGCATCGGTACATTTTGCAAACTAAAACTGGTGCACATTAATTGCTGAAGTGTAAATGCAGCAGTTAAGACTATTAAAAATCAAGCAATCCTTGGTCAAAGAATCAGCCTGGGGTAGCAAAGCTGGAGTCTCACTCAAAGCTGAGGCAGCACACCGGCATAGGTATTAATTCTCTAATGCACTGCATCACGGAAGAGGCTTGTGTGTCTGATCTTGGCTGCGCCATCAAGGAGAGGCTCTGAGCAAAGACTAGATAGTTCCCCGTAGGCAGGAAGCAGAATCAGAGCACGAGTCATTCGAGGCCTTTCTCGTGTAGCTGCTCCCGGTTAGGTCAAAAGCAGCAATTGCCAGGAGGCTGCAGCCTAGCCCTTCACAGCTGGATAAAGGTATGTAGAAGATGGGAGGCCGAAAATGAGAAAAGAATAGGATCGACAGAAACATTCCTGAGCTAGAAAAATATTGGTTATTGCAGCAGCACAAACTTATGCAGTGAATTGGTGACTTAATGTCATCTGGATCGTGAACAGGCTATAAAACCAAAGGAAATTAGATTCAATTCAAACCATTCTCGAAAGGATTGATTGCAATCCCTGTCAGGCCAAAAAGTATTAATGGGTTAGAGCTGAGAACAGGCAACCTCATTGAAGCTTACAAAATCCTTACAGGGTGTGTCAGGGTAGATGTGAATAGGATGTTCTCCCTGACTGGTGAGTCTAGACAGTAAGAAGTCTCACAACACCAGGTTAAAGATTTATTTGGTAGCAAACTTGCTTTTGGAGCACTGCTCCTTCATCAGGTGAGTGGGAGTTCTATTCACAAACGGGCATATAAAGACACAAACGCAATTTAAATCAAATCTTAAATCACGTCTGTACCTTTAAGACTTGATTAGCTGTAAAGACTCGCATTCCATTCATTATTCTGTAAATTGAGTTTGTGTCTTTATATGCCCTGTTAGTGAACAGAACTCCCACTCACTTGACGAAGAAGCAGCACTCCGAAAGCTAGTGGTGTCTGCAACCAAATAAACCTGTTGGACTTTAACCTGGTGTTGTGAGACTTCTTACTGTGTTTACCCCAATCCAACGCTGGCATTTCCTCATGGTGAGTCTAGAACCAGGGGACACAGTCTCAGAATAAGGCGCAGACCATCTGGGACTAAATTGAGGAGGAGGTTTTTCACTGAAAGGGTGGTGTATCTATGGAATTCTCTACCCTTCAAGGCTGCAGCAGCTCAATCACTGTTCAAGACAGAAATTCATAGATATCCAGATACGAACGACATTGAAGGAAATGGGGCATTGCACAGGAAAGTGGCATTGAGGCGGACAATCAGCCATGACCTAACTGAATGGTGGAGCAAAGATGGGTCAAATGACCAACTCCTGCTTCCCTGTTCCAAACTGCTCAAAAAGCAGAATACTACAAATATTGGAAATCCAAAGTAAAAATATAAACTGCTAGAAAGAAAACTCAACAAGTTAGGCAGTGTCTGTGTGAAGAGAGAAATACAGAGCTGAGAACAGGATGTGGTCCTGAGCTTGGCCATATTTTTTCGGCTAACAATAGTATTCCTGACGCAATTTGCACATGCAGCTGCTATGGTCATTTTAGGCTAGAAAATCTCTACACCCAAATTTCCTCAATAAATTGCATTGATTCAAGAATTAAAGTTTATTTATTAGTCACAAGTAAGGCTTACATTGACATTGCAATGAAATTATTGTGAAATTCCCCAGTTGCATCTATCAAAACACTGCTTAGTTCAGTAATCTATCACTGCCTCCCCCTCTGCCTCTTCCATGTAATTTATACCTAAATGCTTAGATGGATACAATATTTCAGGTTATCTGTACCACTTTTATTGATAGCGAAACAAACTGGTTACTATGGTGACCGAATCACCACAGATAATGAACATACTTCTATATTACTCAGCCTTCATTGTACATTTCCATTCATGCTTTCAATTGATGCAGGCAAGAGATAAATCATGGCCCCTGACTCTGTAACTAAGGACCAAAGTTTATTTTGATCAGAATTTGATTTTTGCTTTTTTTGTACTAAGCAAGTTGAGTAGATGTGTGACCTCACTGACTGGTTTACAAACCTCCTTAGCAAGAGAAAGATGCTCCCTACAACACATGCAAACCCCAACCCCCAACAATGCATATTGTTCAAAGAAAATCAAAGTTATGGGCACATCCACATTGTGTGAAGTCTATTCAAATCTTCTCCAATCTCCCTTCAAGTTATAATTAGCCAAAAATATTCACATGGGAAACCCAATGATGACCCTATCAATACATGACCATGGAAGATGGATGCACACTCTGTCAATAAGATTGCAGTTAATGGATCTCTATTCAGCCTATAATCATTGCAAAATTGGGAATAGTGAAAGAATATACGCACAATTATTTTATTACAAATTCCTTTCATTTCTACAACTCTACCCACCAGTGTGTCATCTATTCCATGCAAATTATGCTTGATTTCTTAAAGAGTCCACACAAACAGTAATGAAAATGGTGGAGATGGAGGAGTAGCCTTGGTGATTCAGAATGAAATAACTTAGAAGAGAGAATATAAGAAGGCGCAAGCAGGCTGTGAAGACTTCATGGGTAGAAACAAGAAGTAAAAACAAACTTAAGATTATAGGGGGATTGCTTACAGGTGCCAGGATAGCAGTTGTGAAGTGGTAGATTGTATAAATGCAGGGATTGGAAATACATAAAAGCAAAGGCAAAGTGATTTAATACGGGATTTAACTTCCGTATAGATTGGGATAAGCAAAGGACAATATGTCAGAAATGTAGTCAATTTCTTGAGTGCGATCAGGCTATTTTCTGCAGAAATTTGTTCTGGAGTCAATGCCATATTAGATTTAATAATGAGTAATGAGCTAGATTTGTTCACAGCCTAACAATGCATGAACATTTATTAAATAGCAATCATAATATGATTGCATTCACTATAGTGTTCTAAAGGGAGAAATACGAAACAGTTACTAAGATTCTAGATTCAGGTGAGGTTGATTTCAATAGAATCAGACACAGCCTGCCTACAGTAAATCAGTTAATGGGTAAAACGACAGAAGATCAATGGGAGATGTTCAAGAAAGAATGGAATATAATACAGGACCACTTTATATCCTTAAGGTGTAAGAGCTCTGCTTGCCAAAAAGACAGCCACAGACAACTAAAGAAGTAAAAGATAACAAAACCAAAGGAAAAAGCACACAGAAATGCAAAGGCAAGCACAGATTTGGCAAACAGGAAAGATATTAAACAAAATCAAACGGTGACACAACAATTAGCAGAAGCTACATGAAAAGAAACTTGCTAGCGATATAACAGAACAACACAATCTTTTCCAATTTTATTAGGAAAAAGAAGGCAGGAGCAACTTTTATAGCACTTGCCATAATCTCACCACTTGAATGGTGTCCAGTGAGATGAAATGAGTATCTGAATCCAGTCCATCATGTTGCTCATGAAAATAAGGAAATCTTTGAGACATGATGATAATTACTTTTCATCAGATATCCTATATCCTAACAACACCAATATTTCATAGCATCCCTGCCATGCAAAAAGAGGGCATTTGGCTCATTGAGTCGACACCAATCACAATCCCATGGGGGACCTATCCCCCTAACCCCATGCATTTACCCTAGTTAGTCCCCCTGACACTAAGGGCCAATTTATCATGACCAATCCACCTAACCTGCACATCTTTGGAGTGTGAGAAGAAACCGGAGCACCCAGAGGAAACCCATGCAAACACAGGGAGAATGTGCAAACTCCAGATAGTGATCCAAGCCAGGAATTGAACCCAGGTCCCTGGTGCTGTGAGGCAGCAGTTCTAACAATTGCACCACCATGCTGCCCGATTAAATGAACCAATGTCAGGGATTCAGGAAAATTGATGCCAGCAAAACAACAGTCAAGAAGAAAATAATGGCACAAGAGTGCCAAAATCTTAGGCCAAATGGTTTCCATCCCAAGCTTACAGAGGAAGTGGGTGAGAGCATTGCAGATACCCTAACTATTACTTTTCAAAATTTTATGAATTCAGGAGCCATTTCTTTAGATTGGAAAATTGCATATGTCACTTGGCTATTTGAGAAAGATGAGAAAAGGAAACCAGGGAACTATAGTTAGTCTAATATCTGTTATTGGAAGGCAAGCAGGCTGTGAAGAATTCATGGGTGGAAATAAGAAATAGAAACAAACTTAAGATTATAGGGGGATTGTTTACAGACTCCCAGGTAGCAGTTGTGAAGTGGTAGATTGTATAAATGTAGGGATTAGAAATACGTATAGCAAAGGCAAAGTGATTTTAATCAGGGAATTAACTTCCATATAGATTGGGATAAATGGAGGAGAACATGTCAGAAATTGTTGTTGTTATTATTATTACTGAAGTCTATCATGAAAATTTTTGGCTGTTCAGAGAGAGCCAGCATGGATTTGGAAAGAATAGGTGTCTGGGGGATCTGTTTGAATTTTTTGACGAGGTGGCTAAAGTTATGGACAGATGAATATGTTTTATTCTTTCGTGGGATGTTGCTGTCACCTACAAGTCCTGTTTCCCATCCTTAATTGCCCTTGAACTGAATGGTTTGCTGTGCCTTTTCAGAGAGGAGTGAAAAGTTGCAAGCAAGCCAGACCAAGTAAGGATGGAAGGTTTCCTTCCCTAAAGGACAGTCCTGAAGCTGATGGTTTTTACAGCAATCAATGATAGCTATCATGGTCATCATTACCAATGACTAGCTTTGTACTTTCAAATTTTTTAAATGAATTTTAATTCCACCAGCTGCTGTGGTGGGATTTGAACCCATCTTCTGGAGCATTAACTGGACCTCTGGATGACCAATCCAGTTACATTACTATAACACTACCATCTCCCCCTAGATGTTATTTACATGGATTTCCAGAAGGCATTCGTTAAAATCGCTCATAAAAGGACTGTTAGCTAAAGTTCGTGCTATTGAAAGCAAAGAATTGATCTGGTTAGGAAATTGGCTAAATGGAGACAGAAAATATGAACAATGGGAAGGTATTCCAATTGGCAAGATGTGACGCATGGTGTCCCTCATCAATCTCTGCTGGGGTTTTAACTGTCCACCATATTTATTAAGGACATAGATGATGGGATTGAAAGCCAGACATTCAAATTTGCCAATGGCTCAAAGGTGGACAGCACAGTAAGCAGTGTAGGTGGGAGTGTAACATACCAAAGAAATACTGACAGATTGAGTGAATAGACAAAGCTGTGGCAGATGGATTTTAACGCAGGCAATTGCAAGGCCATCCACTTTCAACCTGAAAAGAGTAAGAATTATGCCTTGTCTAAATGGCAAAAGCTAGAAACAGTGGAGGTAATCTAGATACACAGATCATGAAAGTGTCATAAACAGTACAGAAAATAATCAACAAAGCTAATGGAATGCTGGCCTTTATATCTAGAGGGATTGAATCAAAGTTTTCAAGATGTTCAGGGGCACAGATTAGGTAGATAAAGAAGAACTATTCCTGGTGTTTGGACAGCCTATGACTGGGGGCAGAGAGACCTTAACAATAAAGCCAGGTATTTCAGGAACATAATTAGGTAAAGTTTTTCCAAGTAAAGGGTGGTAACTTCTTCGCAAATGCCAATTGATGGAAGGTCAGTTGTGAATTTTAGATCTGAGATTGATGGTTAACCAAAGGAAATTTAAGGGGAGGCAATGGCGTTGCCACTGGACCAGTAATCTAGCGAGCAAGACCTGGGGACCTGGGTTCAAATCCCGCCATGGCAGATGGTGAAATGTGAATTCAATAAAAATTGTTAAACAAAACCTTCTGGTTCACTAATGTCCTTTAGGGAAGGAAACCTGCTTTTGTTACCTGGTCTGACCTACATATGACTCCAGATCCAACATGGTTGACTTTCAAACACCCTCTGAAATGGAGGGCAGTTAGGGATGGGCAATAAATGCTGCCAGCGACGCTCTCTTCCCGTAAAAGTAATCTTTTTAAAAACTAGGTATAGGGAGTCAGGTCACAGATCAGCCATAATCTCATTGAATGACAAAGTAGGCTTGAGGGGGTAAATGTCCTAAATTCCTATTCCAGCAGTTTATATCCCAGTCTTTTGTTCACTACCAAATGTCTTTAGCCCGATTCTAGTTCTTAAAATTACCTATTTTTTCTATAAATTGAGCTACAGTCAAAGTGAGTAGTAAATTATTCAGCCATCAGTCAGCAAAAGTGTACAAACAGCACCACTGTGTGATTGCCTGAATAATGTTGAATGCATTTTCCAGCATGGTTTAAAGTGATTCTGCAGAAAAATCTACTAAACTATCTCTGTAATGCAAACACCCTCACTCGGGGTCGCGTATCGATCCACTCAGGCCAGCTCATTCCTAAAGGAATAGTTACTGTTCTTTACTGCTTAGAACCTTTGGAACCTTTGTGAATAGGAATGATATTGAAGAGCAAGATACAACCCTGAACCCTTGGAGAGAACAAACAGTCTGCGGTGAGGTGAAAATGAAAACAGGATAAATAGCAGAAAAATGAATGTTTGAAAGGCCCAAAGTATATTACCCATTCTGAGGAAACACAGACAGGAAAATATTTTCTTTGCTTTGACACTCGGTAATGTAATATTCTCATTATTAACACGAGTCAGGACAGGATAGTCTCTGGCATCAGACAGTGCAGAGGTATTAATGAATCTGCTAGCTTCTATATAGCTCAAATAAAACAGTTATAAAATGTAGTATAGAATAATAGTACAATCAGATCTGATCATGTGTGTCCCTATGTGACATGTAAATCATATTTAGGCTAGCATATGGCCAATTTATTTCCTGGAATTAGATGTGTGCTTCCTACAGTGACCTATACAACAGTTTCTGATAGACAAATTCAGTCAAGGTCAGTTTGGATGTGATCAACTATGCCTAGTCCAAGGAACACACATTTATTTTATTGTTTCCTTTCAAATGGATTTGCCTGCCTATTCCCTCTTGTAAGCTGCTTAACACCATGCATTCTTTTTTCAGCTGGGAGAGTGGACAGTCTGGGTGATGCTGACTCCTTGACCACTGCCAACAACACTTATGATCCTTTAGTAAGAGGTACGATTCTGATGGGGAGACCAGGCCATGCCCTCCACTCCATCTCGTGGCTTAATGAAGAACTAGTGAAATTCACCCAACCGAAGTAAGCAATTTCAGGAGGAAGCCTGCCTGCCCTCAACTCATGTGTGGTGTCCTTTTAATTGGGTGTCAAGCACTCAAAAGTTATACTTGTCAGGCCAGACTGTGTAAGGATAAAGGTTAGCATTTGTGAGATTTCCTTTTTTTTTAAAGAGTGTGCTGGGTGCATTATACACATTGCTTTTCAAATAGTAATATAATCCCAGACCGTCAATGAACAGCTATCAACAATACAAGAACTGTATAGGTAATGGGCAGCTATTAATGGCGTGCAAAAGCTACATAGTGAATATAATCAGTTTTGTAAAAAGACGACAGTACATTCAAAAGTGTAAAGCAGAATAAGTAAACCAACATATGCAAAATCTTGTATGCAATTGACAAATGGCATTGTGAAGGAAATTAATGGCACAAACCATTCAGAACAGGTTATCCAAATCCATATTAACAAGAATTCACATAATTAACACCAGCAATACTGAGACCGGTACTTTAACCATTAATTTACCCCAGAAGTAAAATTTATTTATAATTAGCAGAAATAAAATCACGGCCCCAATTTTAACCTAACCAGGCAAATGGGAACGGGGCAAATTTTGGGTAATAAAACACAAACAAATTTGATTTCAGTGGAGAGTTAACAAAGGAGAGTTTTAAAAAAATCTTCAAATGCCTGGTGGATGAGGTTAAAATTACAGCTCATGATATATACTTTACTGGATAAACAGAAACTTTCAGTGCAGCCACAATGGATGTGGTGACTAGTGTTTTACTGGATTGATAATAATGATTGACAAAAGTAGCTAAAGGGGAAATGTGTTCCACTGCATTGTTGCATAACCCTAACAAGAGAAATGTGAACCTCCTGGTGTCTCCCAGTCATGCCTTGCAATTATCTCGTGTACTTTAGAACTCCTTTATAAACATAATCTGAGATTAGACATTATATCTCTAAATGTGCTCTCCTGTGATACAACAAAATTCTGCTCCAGGAATAATGAGAACAGGAACAATGGCTAAGTAACTCCACTCCCCACCAAATCAAGAATGGATTTTGTGATATCATAACAGGGAGATTCTGCACAAAATGTCTGCTTCTAAACTCCTTCAAACCAGTGGTCAGATTCATCAATAATTTCACAACTCTTTCTCTAATACATTTGGATTATGTGAACACTTAGTGGAACCACCCTTCCTCTTCAAACAATAGGGCCGAGCAATGTACAAAGTGTTGCTAAGTCTATTAAAAAAAAGTCATCTGGTCACATGCGTGCAACTTTAGCAGGCAGGTTAGCAGGATTTTTTTTTTACAAGGCATATCTATTTTTGGTATTGCTAGTGATCCAATTAGTGTCATATTTAACAGAGGAGTCATGAACTCTGATCTTGTAGGATTTTAAAATATTTCAGATGGAAAATAAATTAACTCCTCAGTTAACAGTAATATTGTCAAATGTATAAATGCACAAAACCTAACAGGCAAAATTGTTCAAGATGTCTCTTACCTTTGCAGATTATTGGAGTCTTATGCCGAAAATGGCATGAATGGCCCCTATATCAGCACTCAGGGTTCTGTAAAATATAATAAAGCAGGGGTTGTTGGCTCAGGGTTGAAATAATTCAAGGTTTGGATAAAAATAAACACAAGCTTCCAATGCCAACAGCGTGAACTGAACTGCAATGTCTTTAAGTGACTTCCATCTGCTTGCAAGTGCACACCAATAATTTATTATCCACATCTGGGAAAACATATTTCATAGAAACATCCAGTACAGCGGAGGCCATTCAGCTCAGTATGCCTGTGCCGTTCTTTGAAAGAGAATTTTATGAGATTTTTTTCTAAGTGCCCAGTAGCATGAAAACAGGAGAGTTCCTGATCTGCTTTTTGGAATAGTTTTCACACCCAATCAGATGCACTCAGTCTTTGAAAATATGGGCTAGACCATTTCTAGCTGCTTGGGGCAGGGGGTGGGGCTCATACGCCAGACAGCCGGCAGCTCAGATTGGAGCCACAAACTGTGCACGTGCAAGAAAAGCGGGAAAAAAAGAGCTCTGCTGACAGAACCCCCTCAGGCCAGATACAGCCTCCCTCTCTCCCCCACAGACATCGGAGGCCAAAATTACTCACCCTCTTATCCCCCACCCCTCCCCAACCCCCGGACACCCTTGATCATGGTCCCCTTATCACCACCCTCCCAACTATACTAGCTGACTCTTATGACTCTCTCTCTCCTGTCCCCGATCATCACAGAGGCAACCCCCCCCCCAAAAATCAGTACATCGGCACGGCAAGAGCTGACTTGGCTTCCCCTCCATGATAAGGAGACAAACTGCTTTAAACTAACTGGAATGCTCTAACGAACACATGACTTGCCTAAACTGCCAACAGCTGATCTGCCCTAATGAGAGACAGCTCTATAGAAACCCCAAGGATGGACAGGCAGGCAGGAAGAAATGGTCTCCAGGAAGACATTCCCTGTTTTCAGATGCTGCTCTGGCCAGGTTGCTGGAGACAAGGTGGGACACTCTCTTCCCCCGCAGCAGGAAGGGGAAGGGATGGAAATGCAGCCTGGGAGGCTGTGGTAGCATGCGTTAGTGCCAGGGCACTGGCCAGGAAAAACAGGAAGCAGTGTCACAAAAAACTGAATGACCTCATCTGGGCAACAAGGGTGAATATTTTGTCTCATATAGGACCGTTCCCCCAATGACCCCCACTTGCCCCCACCTCCCACATGCTTTCAGACTCTGACACTCAAGCACCTCTTTTCTCCCAATCAAAAGCATCACAATGTTTGTCTTCTGAGGGCCACTCGCTGAAACCCTGCTGGCCTCTAAGCACATCCCTCCTCTCCCCACAAGTGTATCACAACCATTGCCCTCTGAGAGCCACCCCCTGAAGTCCTGCAGTTCTTGTGCCATTAGATTTTACATGGCTCCTCCTGTCCCCAGGAGAAGGTATGCCCATAGCTGCTGGGAGAGGGCAAAACCAGGGGGTGGTGTGCCTGACATCTGTGTCCTCACCCCCTTTGAAGAGCAGACACTGGAGCGTGCGGGAGAGAAGGGTGTGCAGACCATTAGTGACAGCATGGTCAGGCTGGAGCATAGAAGTGAGCACCTGCCAATCCTCCATTTGTTGGAGAAATCTCAAGCAAGTTGCATGCAGCCCAGATTCCTCTCCCTCCCTTGCACTTAATTTTGTGTCTTGTATTGCAGGAAGAGACCCTGATGCTCCAGGCCATCTGGCATCGCGGTCCCCACTGCTGCTCCTGCCCATCCTGCCCCTGATAGCTCGGAAGACTCCTCGCAGGAAGCCGATGAAGGGACCTCCAAGGTCGGCACCAGTTTTGTGTCAACTTCCACCTTGCAGTTCACCATCCCAGAGACTCTCACATTGGTCGATCAAGTTAGTGGTAAGGCATCTGGGTCACTCTCTGGTGCGCATAACACATCTGCTGGTGTACATCAGGTGGAGGAGGGAACGTCCAAGGCCTCTGGCATGTGGGGGGCTGCTGGAGGTGAGAACTCAGCAGGCCCCAAGCTACATGCTGGGCCTCTGTGATTACTGGTCCCTCAGTTGTTGGGGATGCGGTAACAGAGCCAGGGAATGCAGGAGGGGCTGACAGCATCACTGGACTGACTGCAAGGCTGTTGAGAGAAGTACCAAAGCTTTGGTGGACCAGCTACTGCTTGTCTTGCATGGTTTCCAGACCAAAACTGTGGGGCTGGCAGTCGCGGTGGAAAGCTTAGGGCAGGAAATCCTCACCGTGAGTGACAGTCTCCAAGCGATGGCTGAGTCACAGAGACCACAGCTGAAGGCCTCAGTAGGCTTCTTGAGATTCTGTGGCTGATGGCTGAGAGGCTTGAGAGTTTGCAGGAGACCCAGCGGGACAGTGCTGAGATATAGCAAACTATGGCTGCAGCACTTGAGAACGTGGCCTGAACCTGACTTTTAGATGTGTTTTCCTGACCCATCTGGCTGCAGCGAAGGAGGTGGTTAAGGCAGGTGAGCTGGGATGATTGGCAGTGAAGCTCACTAATTACATTGTGATGAATGCAAAAACTACAAATTGACATTTTGCCAGTTTTGGGCAGGCTCCCACCCTGAAAACAAATGCCATTCCCCCTAGTCACATCACGCCTAATTTTACAACATTTTTCAACCACAAAACGGGCACGATGAGGTTGTAAAATTCTGCCCAATTAGTCTCACTCCATTTCTCTTTTCTCATAGTCCGGTCTATTTTTCCTTTTCAAGCATTTATCAAATTCTCTTTTGAGAGTTCCCATTGAGTCTGTTTCCACCATGCTTTAAAGCAAACAGTGCTTTCAGATCCTAACAACACACTGTACAAAAACAATTCTCATATCCCCTCTGTTTCTATTGCCAATTATCTTAAATTTGTCTCAATTCTCTGGTTACCAGCTTTCCTGCCAAAACCCTTCATAATGCTGAACCCCTCAATTAACCTTCTGCGCTCTGAGGAGAACAATCCCAGCTTCTCTAGTCTCTCCACGTAACTGAGCTCTTTAATCTCGATAATATTCTAGTCACTCTCCTCTCCAAGGCATTGACATTGTTCCTAAAACATGTTGCCCAGAATTGGACACAATACTCAAGCTGATGCCTAACCAATGATTCATAAAGGTTTAGTATAACGCCCTCGGTTTATACTCCATGGCCTGGACTTCAATGGTAAGGGTGGATAATAAGGGTCAGGGCTGTTTCTGAGTCCTGAACCCACTCTGAGGAAGAAATGGCCGCTGTTCGGGATTTTCCCACTGGGCTACCCTTCAATTTGCAAGGAGACAGATTCGCTGAATATTTAAGGGGAGCAGCTGGGCACTTCAAGCCAGAGAATAAATCAGAGGTCTTGCAGCTTCAGAGGAGCAACAGGTTGGAGGACATGGCAAATCCTCTCATCTTTTGAGTAAGTGCCTTGGGAATGACAATGACTTAATTCCACTCCAGTTCGATAAGTCCTGAGGTGACCAATAAGTCCAAGGTGTAATCTGCAGAATCTGCCACAATCAAGGCAGATAGAGCTCAAATGTTTGGGTAGATAGGTTGGTTGGAGGTTTGTGCATTCATGCACAATTTCAACTTACCTTATTCATTAATCATGAGGTGGAGATGCTGGTGTTGGACTGGGTTTGGCACAGTAAGAAGTCTCTCAACACCAGGTTAAACTCCAACAGGTTTATTTGGTAGCACAAGCTTTCGGAGTGCTGTTCCTTCACCACCTGAAACTTGTTGGACTTTAACCTGGTGTTATTTATTAGAGTCACAACTTGGCTTACATTAACACTGCTATTAAGTTACTGTGAAAATCCCCTAGTTGCTCCTTTTTGGATACACTGAGGGAAGACTTAGCATGGCTAATGCATCTAACCAGTACGTCTTTCGGACTGTGGGAGAAAACCAAAGCATCCGGAGGAAACCCAAGGGGACAAGGGGAGAACATGCAGACTCCGCACAGAGTGACCCAAGCTGGGAATCAAACCTGGGTCCCTGGCGCTGTGAGGCAGCAGTGCTAACCACTGTGCCACTGTACCACCCACTTAATCTCTGCACCTTCCTGATGAAGTCTAGTGTATGTTTGGTCCATTCCTGAATGGGCCTTCTCCACTTTAGATAGTCAAGGTCAGCAAGTATGTTTGACCTTTCTAGGGATGAAACCCACAAAGCATTTCCACTTTCTCCCTGGGTGTCCCCTGCTATGACCAGGTTCAGAGAAGGACAGGGCAAATAACCATGGTATGATTGGGTGAGGAGTTACAAACTGGTTCCCCTTTATTCAACTTCCTCGGTACATTGCAAGAAAGACTTTAAAATATCCCTTTCCCATAGAGGCCTTTTCATATCCAGATATTTCTATTTTCTAATAAGGAGCCAGGTTTTCTTGAGTCAAAGAAAGAGCAAGTTTATTTATTACTAAACCCAGGGAAAAACAAAAACACGATGACACACACACACACACAGATATCAATAGTTAGTGCCCAAGTTAAAGTTAAAGGAATATATGATTCAGTCCTTTGCTTGTGGCACAGATTGTTGAAAGTTTGAAGTTAGCTGGTTTCCTTTAAACTCCTGGAATTGAATTGAAATCCAAGCAATTGCACTTTGCTGGAGACAACTTCCTTTCTTTTTAATTCTGCGATCAATTTCCCAGAAATCGATCAGCTTCTCCTTAAGTTGTTTCTGATGATTAGTCATATCTCTTGGTTTGGATTTTTATATTCCTGAGGTAGGGTTCATCCTTAGTTAAGAGGGAGAGAGCGATTTCTTAGTGCTCCCTTTAGCAATTTTTTCCAGATTACTTTAGTGACTTCTCTTTATGTCTGGCATGGCAAAACCAATTCTTAAGAATCTCCTGCCTGTATATTCCCAAAAAGAAATTCAATTTAAATGTTTTGCAGTCATTGTTGTAGAACAAGAAATCACATTTTGATCTTTCATCTGAGAAACTTTTGACACATTTCAAGAAAGTAGACCAACAGGAGATGGGGTTATTTTGTTCCCCATAGAGAGATTTGATTTTGTGTTGGGTGTAACTGGCTGGTTAGCAGTTCCCACTGTCTTTACTGTTGATTCAAACTCAGCACTTTGCATTTTTAATCTCTTCCTTAGAGTGCTGAGTTTTAATATCTGTAGGTTTTCCTTGAAATGTCTCCCTCTTCAAACTATGGGTGGAATTCTCCCATACCCCAGTCAACAGATTCAATAGTGGGCATGGGGAAGAATTCAGTGAGAGGCCCAAAAATTGATTTTAAGCCAGCATGAATTTCCCACAGAATCTTCCGTAGGTGCCCGCCACGGCAGATCAGAAAACTCATTTGAGTTCCCACAAGTGGTTGCAAATGAAGGCCTGATGGGAATCTTTCCCCCTACGTCAGATTCAGCACACCAGTCCACAACATATCTGGAACCACGTGGTGTAAAAGCTGGAACTTACCTGAAGAATGTCTCTAGAAGAATGTTTCTAGAGCTCATGATGGAAGCCACCAGTGATCCTGGAATACCACAGCAGTGAGTGAAGGGGAGGCATCTACAGATGGACCTTCCAGCTTCAGTGTCTTCAAGGAAGTCCACCGTCCAACCTCAGAATGTTCCTGGCGATCCATCTTCTGACTTCAGGAGGTCTATCTTCTATTGTTAAGGGAAGTCAATGATGTTGGGCACCTTTCCAGATATGAAGGCAGGATGCATGTAATAAAGTGAATTCTATCATGGAGGAGATTGTGGCTGGAAGATATGGCATGGTTTCCTGTCAGCTTTGTAGCTGGCAACTCACCCTGTTCCTGCCCCCATCACGGGACTTTGATGAATTTCACCCTTCCTTTGGGAGGGGGCTCTCTTTTGCTTTTCTCTCCTTCACCTTAGAAGGTGGCCTTATGTTTTCAGGCAGATTCCTGGATCATTTTTTAAAGTACAAAATTTCTAGTCAGTTGAAAGTTTAAAAATATAATTTTTCAAGAATAAAGAGGCATTTTTGTGACAAGCAAGAGAGTGCTTCAACATGGAGGCAGCGTCTCACCAACTTTTCAGAAACTTTAAATATTAAAATAGCTCTTGCAGCCAGGCTACCATTGTGAGGGGTGGACAAATCCCTCTACGGGGTACTTTGAGGCTGCTCTCACACCCAGGCTGGCAGTGAGGTGTTCCAGGCTTTCCTGGAGCTCCCTTGAACAGAAGAGGCTCAGGAATCTGTCATTCCAGCTAATACCAGTGTCTTTCATCCCTGTTCATCTCGCCATGCTCCCTTGGCAGGTCCTGAAAATCCTGCCAGTTTATATAGGAATCCCATATTTTCGGTTTATTTTGCCACTCGGGAACATCAGTGACTCAGTTGTGTGCCTGCAACAAGCTGATCTCATGATCGCATTTTCACCAGACCAATGTCCTGAATGCCCTGAGAGTCCAGAGTGCAAAAATCTAGACTGACTCTCCCGGACAATAGCAAGAAAGTGGTGAACGGCCTTTTGGAAGAGGTGTTAACTCAGAGCCCTGCTTACTCTCTCAGGTGGGTATAAAAATTCCCTTGGCACAATTTGGAAAAAGAACAGGGGGAGTTATCCCACTCCTGGCCAATGTTTCTTCCTCAGTCAAAATCACTATGGGAAAACAGAGATGATCTGGGCATTGTCACATTGCTGTCAGTGGGAGCTGCTTCTGTGCAAATTGGCTGCCACATTTCCTAAATAAGACAGTTCTTCATTGATTTTATAGCATTTTGGGGCATCCTGTGGCTATGAAGTTGCTACATAAATGCAATTTTGCTTTTTTCCCTTACCTGCAAACAAAGGCTCAGTCAACAGGTGTGTCTTGAATCTGCTATTTAGGGTTGGTACATGTCACAATTTATTATTTGATTATTGCTTAGGCTTCTTACAGCTCACATGGTCATCATGGCTTCTACTTAAGCTTCATCCAGTCCAAATTATTGTTATTTATTTTTGTCTCCACATGATGAAGCAAATGTATTTTCTGAAAATGCCGCTGCTTTGTAACAAGAGTTTGACTAAAAGCTTTCTAATAAACAAGAGAGTATTTACCAACATTTCTACTTTCATACAAATGAGTATTGCTGCACAAGTTATCTAGTTTCTTAGTGCAAGGTCCATGATGGATACCCTTAAGTAGGTTTTTCAGGGACAATATCCCTCGATTGACAATAGCGATACTATTCTCAACATTTAATCTTCATTACTTTTCTTGTTTGGTGTTGCACACATTGCAAAGACAAGGACAATTTGTTGTCACATAATGAAAGGGCAAGTTGCAATCATCTTTGGTGTTAGATCAGAATGATTGTCCAGAGGGAAGGTAACAGTCAACCACCTTGGTGTGAAATTACACTCACATATCAGTTGGAACTGATATAGACGGTGGGTAACTTTCCCTAAAGGAAATCAGTGAAGCAGTTGGGTTATGCTCTGACATTTTCTTGGTCACTTTTATTGTTTTATCTCCAGATTCTAAAATTTCCCAATTATCATGGTGAGACTTGACTCAAATTCTCTTGAATATTTATTCAGACCTTTGGATTGCAAGTCCAGCAACATAACCACGACATTGCCATATCTACTTGGTGACTTGACCATTTCGACACTTTGCGGTCAGTGGGAGCTGCTTCTGTGCAAATTGGCTGCCACATGGACTCAAAATTAAACCGTTATGTCAACTGACTGGACAATGTGCATTCACTTGTGTGTTCCTATTTTGAGAGCCACCAACGTGGTTTAGTTTATTTATTCGTGTCACAAGCAGGCTTACATTAATACTGCAATGAAGTTACTGTGAAAATCCCCTAGTCTTCAAACTCTGGCACATGTTCGAGTACACTGAGGGAGAATTTTGCATGGCTAATGCACCTAACCTGCATGTCTTTTAGACTGTGGGAGGAAACATGGAGCACATGGAGGAAACCCATGCAGACATGGGGAGAACGTGCAGGTCAGTTTATGAAGGCAAAAGGATAGTGTATGGGAGCTCATTGGGCCAAATGGATGTCAACAATGCCACAGACTTTGGAGAAACCACCATGAGAAAAGTACCGTTGTCTCGCATTCTGCTGTCAATTGCCCATGAATAAAGTGATGAAATTGTTTGCTCGAGCAAACAATGCATGATGCATCTGTGAACAGCAGATTGAATAATGTTGCTGACATCCCTTGTGGCACTTTGGAATAGACCAAGCATAAATACTATAGTGACCTTGACAGCCATTGATAGTGCCATCCCTAAGCTGAACGTTACCAGAAATCAGCTTCCAGAAGGTGGCACAAATCTTGAGTCATATATATCTTTGAATAGTTTTCCTCAGACCCCCAAACTGTAGTGGTGATGTTGGGAATGATATTCACTGGAAAATTAGAGATGCATGCGAGAAAGAAACACCTGTATTTATGGGTGATTTTAATCTGCAGATAGATTGGGCAAATCAAATTAGTCACAATCCCGTAGGAGAGCAATTCCTGGAGTGTAAACGGGATGATGTTCTGGAGCAATACATTGAAGGCGTGACTACAGCAGGCCATTCTAGACTGGGTATTGTGTAATGAGAAAGCAATAGTTGACAATCTAGTTTTGCGAGACCCCTTGGGGATGATTGACCATAACATGATAGAATTTTTCATCAAGATGCAGTTGATTCTGAGGCAAGGACCTTGAGTCTTATTAAAGGAAGTTAGGATGATTTGAGATGCAAGCTGGCAAGGATAGATTGGGAAACATTACTTAAAGGGATGACGATGGATTGGCAATGGCAAACATTCAAGGAGCACATGGGTGAGCTACAAAAATTGTTTATTCCTGCCTTGCGTAAAAGTAAAACTGAAAAGGTGGACAAAGCATGGCCTACAAGGGAAATTATAAATAGTATTAGATCCAAGGGAGAACCATTCAAATTGGCCAAGAAAAACAACTGATCTGAGGATTGGAAGCAGTTTTGATTAAGAAGGAGAAAATAGAATATCAGAGTAAGCTTGCAGGGAATATAAAAAACTGACTGTAAAGATTTCTGTAGGTATGTAAGGAGAAAAAGATTGGTGAAGAACAACGTCAGTCCCTTACAGTCAGGTACATGGGGAACAAAGAAATGGCTGACCAACTGACCCATGTAAGCATATCTAATATTGGTTCTAATTGGTTCTAAAGAAGGGATTTATGCCCATGAGGAATACTGCTAAATTGGAACAATAGAGATAGCTAGCTATTATACTTTGTCTTGTTTTAAGTACTTTAATTGGTAAAAGTTATGCTAATTCCTTTTGTTATATTCTAACTTGTGTTCTAAACCAAGTTTTTTTTTGGCAAAACCTACCCAGTGGGTAAATTGAATCATATCTTTAGTGAAACACCTCATGACCACCCAAAAGCCAAAATCAAATGCAAAAATTGGGATCCAGGCTAACTTCAAAATATACCTTGGAGTTACTGATCTGATCTCCAACACCGTCTCTCTCATTCCAGATCCACAGACATATTTTGTTTCAAGCTTTCAATTTTCAGTCATCTATGCATTTTGCAGCAACTCTTAAGGTGAGGGAATATCAATTCGCGTCAGCACGATAGAGACAGGAACGCCATCTGACCAGGAGACACAGATATAGCCCATCTCAAATTCCGGCCCATGCGTTCTCTTGCTCTAAGTCTCTTAATATGATACACCTATCACATTCACAGTCAATATAAACAAAAATACTGCAATTGATTTTACATAGAAATATATAAAATATATTATGCTGTAAAAAAAAAATCTGCAAACATACTAAATCATCTTGGTAAATTCATTTTTTATACAATTGGAGGGGTCTTTGTGTTAAGCGATTACCCCTTCCCACCAACAGACTGATAACAGTTGAGAAACACTCGTTGATAACCCACCATATGCTCTGTCTCCCCAGACAACCCATCGATGTTCTACTCTGAAAATCACTGTTGACAAGCAGAACATGTTAAAGCCTAATGTCTTCTCCCTCTGCACAGTGCAAATTCCATGTCTCTCTTCACAAGGTTTGCTGCAAAACAGTAGTCTGGGTGAAATATTGCAGAGATAATTGTACGAGGTTTTGTCAGGGTAGCGGGGTATGTTTCATTGTGCGAACAATCACATTTTGTTTCTGTGGTGGAAATCATCGGATTTTCCTCAAAATTCTCAATCCTGTGCTTTCCTCTGGCCTTTTCGCAGGTTGGGAATGCCTAATGTGCAAAAATACACCCCTCCCCCTGCCCCCACTCTCCCGTAGAGATTGATTTCTCCATTTTAATTGGGGATAAAAGCCACATTTTCTTCCACACATTAAAACCCATTAATCATATGCCAGGTTTGCGAGTTGTGAAGAAGGTGAAAAGCCCACCTAAGAGTGTGGAACGTTCTGAAAGGTAAGTATAAAGCATTTTCACACCTTCAAATGTCACTATTAGGTGTTGTATGATAATTCAGAAATGTTTTTAATGCAATGATTCATCACAGGGAACAGTTCGAAGGTAAATTGACCGATTGACCATCCATTGGAAAATCACTATAACACAATGGAAAATGTATCAAAATGTCCAGAATTCTCCAGACTTTCATACCCTGCTGCTACTGCTGGCAGGAATGGAGAACATAAGAACATAATAAGAACATAAGAAATAGGAGCAGGAGTAGGCCATCTGACCCCTCAAGCCTGCTCCGCCATTCAATATGATCATGGCTGATCTTTTTGTGGACTCAGCTCCATTTACCTCCTCGCTCACCATAACCCTTAATTCCTTTACTGTTCAAAAATGTATCTATCCTTGTCTTAAAAACATTCAACTTCTTCACTGGGCAGGGAATTCCACCGATTCACAACCCTTTGTGTGAAGAAGTTCCTCCTTAACTCAGTCCTAAGTCTGCTTCCCCTTATTTTGAGGCTATGCCCCCTAGTTCTAGTTTCACCCACCAGTGGAAACAACTTCCCTACTTCTATCTTATCTATTCCGTTCATAATCTTATATATTTCTATAAGATCTCCCCCCATTCTCCTGAATTCTAATGAGTATAGCCCCAGTCTACTCAGTTTGTCCTCATAAACCAACCGTCTCAACTCTGGAATCAACCTAATGAATCTCCTCTGCACTCCCTCCAGTGTCAGTATATCCTTTCTCAAGTAAGGAGACCAAAAGTGTACACAGTACTCCAGGTGTGGCCTCACAGCACCTTATACAGCTGTAACATTACCTCGCTGTTTTTAAACTCCATTCCTCTAACAATAAAGGACAAAATCCATTTGCCTTCTTAATTACCTGCTGCACACGCAAACCAACTCCTTGAGATTCCTGCACATGGACACCCAGGTCTCTCTGCACAGCAGCATCCTGCAATTTTTTACCATTTAAATAATAGTCCATTTTGCTTTTATTCCGACCAAAATGGATGACCTCACTTTTACCAAAATTGTACTCCATCTGCCAGACCCTCGCCCACTCATTTAGATCATCTATATCCCTTTGCAGACTTTCAGCGTCTTCTGCACACTTTGTTCTATTACCCATCTTAGTGTCATCTGCGAATTTTGACACACTACACTTGGTCCCCAACTCCAAATCATCTATGTAAATCGTAAACAATTGCGGTCCCAACAGTGATTCCTGAGGCACACCACTATCGCCAACCATAAAAATACCCATTTACCGCCACTCTTTACTTTCTGTTAGTTAACCAATCTTCTATACATGCTTATATAGTACCCATAACATAGTGCATCTTTATCTTATGTAGCAGTCCTGGTGCGGCACCTTATCAAATGCTTCAGGAAATCCAGATACATCACATCCACAGATTCTCCATTGTCCACTGCACATCTAATAATCTCAAAGAATTCCACCAAATTAGTCAAACATGACCTTCCATTTGTGAATCCATGCTGCGTCTTACCATTAGGACAACTTATATCCCCACGTCTTGTTATTTCTTCCTTGACGATAGATTCAAGCATTTTCTTTACTACAGAAGTTAAGCTAACCAGTCTATAGTTACCTGCCCTTTTACCACCTCCTTTTTTAAACAGTGGCATCACATTTGCTGTCTTCCAATCTGCGGGAACCACCCCAGAGTCCAGCGAATTTTGGTAAATTACCATTAGTGCACTTGCTATTTCTCCCGCCATCAGGACCAGGAGAATTTGATGTTCAGCCAAATCTCCGTTCACTGCAGTGGGACCACAGAATCTCAGCTGCGGCTGAGGTTGGAGATTATAGTCATCCGTCCTACAGTGATTTAAATGGCCCTATTTGATTTATAAAGCGTCTTGTTGCGATACTTGAAAAAAAACTCTTGAGCATCTGCTTGCCTGCTCTCTGCTTTGAAACTATAATGAGCACCTGTTATTTCCTAACCAGAGAGCAGTCAATTTTTTGGACAGCTGTGGCTATTATGAATGCTTCACTGGGTTTCAAGTGCTAATAGGATTCAGCACACTAGGTGTTCCACTCCTCTGAGAATGAATGAAAGTTTCAAGAAGTTGCAATAACAGATTGTGATTTTATGTGGTTTCTTGTTTGTTGACACATGCTAATAGGATTACAAGTCTTAAGGTTTGGTTCACATACAAGAATGTATTTTTCTTTCAAAATAAATGATATGGAGGCTTATATTAAATGATGAGACATTCACTTCCGACCCACTCCTCCCCCTCCCCGAGGAAAGCAAATATTTTGCTTGGAATCTGAGATCCATACATAGAACACACTGGGTGAGGAGGATATATGGAGTGATGCAGTGGTGGAATAGTTGACATGGACGCTTTAAGGGGACGTGGAAGTTATATGGGGGCATAGAGGTAGCATGGAGGATCCTAAAGGATATGTGAGGGCATAGAGATATCATGGGATTACATGAGAAAGATGGGGCATGTGTGGGGGTGAAGGAGAGGAGGAGTGAGATTTAGGAGCCTTCAAACATTGTTGGGAGCTGAGAAATTGTGTTGAAGAACTAAGCTGGACCTTCTACCTGGAAAACTATACTGTAAAACCAACCCTTGTGTAAAAAGACAAGAATGGCATGTAAAGTCGCACATGGGTCGAGTACGTAATTTGCGAGCCGTGGAAGTGCACAGGTCAGGTTTTTCTGAAACCAGAAGAAGATTCAGCCTAATCTCACCATGAGGATTCTTTTATAAAATCAATATGTTGCCAAGAACTGTGATCAACACTGACTGCAAATGATGCCATTGGAGATAATGAATCTGCTACTGTGCAATACTAATTATTGAGCCACTCACACATCCATCTGACCTTTGGATTGACCCTATTAGAGTCCTGGTTGACATGCCGTGCTTTGTTGGCTCTCCATTTTCTATTGAATAGCCTCCTAGAGTAGAATAGTGTGGATACTGATACAGTGCCCCTCAGACACAGCTCCTGGATTCATTCAACCTTCACAACTGCCTGTCAACCTGGTCATTGGCTTTTTTAATCCCCATGTGAAACCACCAAATCGAAGTCCACTTCATCTAAACACAGCACCTCTGAATTTAACTTTTGACACTCTCAAATTGTCTCCTTCACATCCCTTTGTCTTTGACCAGAACATGTCTACCTTAATCCATACTGTATCTTTGTTTTCAGAATTCCTCATGTTTCCATTCCCATACACATTTTGGTGGCCTATCTGGACATGAACCATTTATTTCTATTCCGTTTTGCTTGGCTTTTGTTTTTAGGTCCTTCTGTCCTGTCTTCAATGACTCCTATCACCCAGTTATGCTATCTTTCATTTCTCCTCTCTGCTTTGCTCTGCCCTTTCAAACCTTTCACTATTCCTCTGCCCTTTTACTCTGCTGCTATCAACTCAGTCTCAAAACATCCATAATTAAGTCCACAGCAGCCCTCTGTGGTTCTCTCGGCATTCTCTGAAGTGCTTATTGAGGCACTTGTCAGTGGCCCCTCATAAGCAACAACACTGGTTGCCTCATCTTCCTCACTCAATAACTTGCTCATCCAGCACAAATTGGGTGTCACTCTCAACAACTTCCTATATTCCTGATCAATGCAGTCACTTCTTCTCTTTCTTGCTTTGAATGTGGTTCTCCTGTGGTTTCTTAATTTCAAAGGGGGTGGCGCAGTGGTTTGCACTGCTGCCTCACAGTGCCAGAACCCGGGTTTGATTCTCAGCTTGGGTCACTTCCGATGCAGAGTCTGCGCATTCTCCTCCGGGTGCTCAGTTTTCCTCCTGCAATCCAAAAGACGTGCTGGTTATGTGAATTGGCTATGCTAAAATTCTCCCTCAGTGTACCCGGACAGGCACCAGAGTAAGGTGACTAGGGGATTTTCACAGTAACTTCATTGCAGTGATAATGTAAGTCTACTCGTGATACTAATAAATAAACTTGAGCTTGTTCCTCTCGTATCATATATTCCACATGTATTGAAGTCAAGATACATCCAACCCGTGCTTAGTCAAAACATTTTTTGTGGGATCTGAAAGCTTTTCAACCATTAACTTTTCTATTCTTTCCTGCCTGTGATCAAATCCTTTTACAATCAAAAGCTTGGCAGCAGCATAACTTTTTGAATGGTTGCCCCCCAAACCATTAACATTCCTTAATCATTCAAATAGTGACTCACAATTTAGTGTGTGAGCATTCTGCTGTGTCATATTTTAAGTAAGTAATTTCAAACTAGTAAAAGCCAGCGCTCTGTTCTCAAACAACGTGCTTTGAGGTTTTTGCCCTTGGTGATTCATTAGATACTGTTTGGCATAAACCTTTCCTCAGCTTTAGCCCGAGAATTATTGACTGTGTGTAATGATCACATGTGAATGTTTGGGATGATAGACGTAAGCACACCGTGTAAGTCTAAAATCCAGTACTTCTAATTCCTCCTGGTAGTCCTTACAGCAATTTGTTTGTGATTCAATAAGTGAAAAATCCTTTCTTTATAACAGGATATAATGGTGCTGTAGGGTACTGAATAACATATTCATACTCAAAATTAATAAGAGGAATTCCTCAGTAGATAAATTCTTTAAATTTGATGAGAAAGAACGAGGCAAATAAACTCTATGTTCTTTGTTTAATAACTGGGGAAATCGATATTGCAAATCTAGAAAATGCTCTTACCAAAGGAGAGCCAGCCAAAGTTTCTGAGACCTCAACTAATTTTGGAAATCCACTCCCTATGTTAACTATCTGACCATGTAAAGGTAAAGTCGCCATAGTCCCAGATGACCATAGGCTGCCCTCTCCTTTGATGGGCAGCAGGGGTGGGGGGTGGGGGGGTGTGGGCTGACTGGTGGTGATTTTAACCTGAGGATCACCACACCTCAGGCAAGGTGGGGTTTTCATGAATAACCTCAGCTGGTATGGGAATTGGACTTGCTGCTGGTATCACTCTACATCATGAACCAAGTGTCCAGCCATCTGAGCTAATTGACTAACTCACCATGGAATTAGAATGAGATAGAAACATAGAAAATAGGAACAGGAATGGGCCATTCAGCCCTTTAAGCTGCTCCACCAATCACTACAATCATGGCTGATTTTCAATGTCAACACCATATTCCCATGCTCTGCACATGTCCCTTCAAACCTTTAGAGTCTAAAAACCTATTTCTGTCTGAAACATATTCAGTGACTTGGCCTTCACAGTCTGCTGTGGTAGAGAACTCCACAGGTTCGCCACCCTCAGAGTGAAGAGCTTTTTTCTTATCTCAATCCTAAATGGCCTACCCTGTAAGCTGAGACTGTGACTCCATGCTCGAGACACCCCAGTCCAAGGAAACAACATCCCTGCATCCAATCTGTCCAGCCCTGTCAGATGAGGATCATGCAGTTATTGCAGGCAGAGCTTCTACCCCACGCCATAGTGGGGCAACAGAGCCATGAACATTAATAAATTGATTTATTTTAGGAGTTAGCTAAAAGATGCTGTCCACCAAATGCTTTTTCTAAATATAATTGTTAGGTTAGTCCTGCGGTTATTATCTGTCTCATTCATTTGCTTCATATTTTAAACTTTAAATGAGGTCTGCTGTGACACATTACTATTCTAGACTACTGAATTGAATTGATGGAGGCATAAAATAATCCAGTAACTGTAAGTAATTATTGAGTAGACTTGCCCTTTTGTTTATCCTGTTGCATCACTGAATGTTTAATTAGATTTTAAAGAAAAGATTGACATTGTGAAACATTTGAGGAATTGGGATTCACCCTGGAGAGTGATCTGAGGTATGAGAAGCAAAATATGCAAGAGGAAAAAGTTTTACCAGCACCTTAAAAACATGTCAGGAGGATTGTAGTCCGGCACACCAGAGCAGGTTAGGGGTTATCCAAGCAGCTGGCAGGAGATAGGAGAAACCCATGTTGTATCCAACACCCAACAGATGTAGAGGGGGAAAGAAACCTTCAAATGTCTGGCCAAGTGAGTATATGATGGGGATTAAGGGTTATGGGGTGAGGGCGGGAAGGTGGAACTGAGACACGACAGATCAGCCATGATCTTATTGAACGGCGGGGCAGGCTCGAAGGGCTAGATGGCCTACTCCTGCTCCTATTTCTTATGTTCTTACGTTCTTAGGACCATATGAACTTGAGTTCAAACTGACTGTAACAGCCTTAACCCACATTGCAGGAGTCAGAAATTGACGGAGTAGAAATAAATGCTCTTGAAGGGAGGATACAGACTGTACAACTGTTCTGAACTTGTTTTAAAATCAATTGTTTCTTAAACTCTAAAAAGGAACAGGCTGCAGCTGTCACTGAGACATAGAAGGGATAACGACTGCTAGCCTCCTTTCATTGACAGGTTATCCGCTGAAAGTTAGAAAAAGATCATAGCATCTGTTCATGCAGTATCAATAAAGTTCTTTGCTGCTATTTCTCCCAGGGCTATAATTACATCATTGTGAATGATTGGCTGAATTTCAATAACTACAATTATCTCAGCAGTGCCTTCCGAATTCACAATTTGATTGACAGCTTAAAGAGGCTATTAAAATATTTGTTGTCTTTGATGTAGGATCTGAATAGAAATGTATTTGTTTTTAGAAGAGATATGCCACTTGAGGAGATTTAAGTGTTTTGAATGATAGTTTTTTTCACTATCAAGTATGAGTGGGAGCTGCATTAGAGGTTTTGTTTTCATCTTCAATGTGTTGGCACCGTGTTAAGACCATCAGATATAGGAGCAGAATTAGGCTACTTGGCCCATCTAGTCTGCTCCACCATTCAATCATGACTGATATATTTTTGACCCCCACTCTCCTCCCTCTTCCCCATAACCCTTGATCCCCTTATTAATCAAGGACCTATGTGTATCTTTCTTAAAGACACTCAATGATCTGGCCTCTACAGCTTTCTGCAGCAAAGAGTTCTACAGATTCACCACTCTCTGGCTGAAGAAATTTCTCCTTATCTCTGTGTCCTCTGATCCTAGTTTCTCTGACTAGTGGAAACATTCTCTCCATGTCACTCTATCTGGGTCTTACAGTATCTATAAGATCCCCTCCCTCATCCTTCTAAACTCCAATGAGTATCGACCCAGAGTCTGCAACTGTTCCTTTTATGATAAGCTCTTCATTCCAAGGATCATTCTTGTGAACCTCCTCTGGGCCCTTTCCAAAGCCAGCACATCCTTCCTTAGATATGGGGCCCAAAACTGCTCGCAATACTCCAAATGGGGTCTGACCAGAGATTTATATAGCCTCAGAAGTACATCCCTGGTCTTGTATTCTAGCCCTCTCGACATGAATGCTAATATTGCATTTGTCTTTCTACCTGCCAACTGAACCTGCACATTACCCTTAAGAGAATCTTGAACAAGGACTCCCAAGTCCCTTTTGTGTTTCTGATTTCCTAAGCATTTCCCCATTTAGAAAATAGTCTACACCTCCATTCCTCCTTCCCAAAGTGCATAATCTCACACTTTTCCACATTGTACTCTATCTGCTAATTCTTTGCCCACTCTCCTAACCTGTCCAAGTCCTTCTGCGGCCCTCCTATATCCTCAATACCAGCTGTTCTTCTCCATATCATTATCATCTGCAAATTTTGCAACAGTGGCTTCAGTTCCTTCTTCCAAATCGTTAATATATGTCGTGAAAAGTTGTGGACCTAGCACCAGTGTTGGGAAATGAAGGAAATGACCATGGAGAGTATTTGAGGATGATGGGATCTGAGGGATGAGAAGTAGATGGCATAACAACTTTTGAAACAAGTGGAACAAAACCACAGTGAATTGAGGTGGGCTTTCGAATCAGCCCAATTCAGTACTTACGCAACCGATTCTCCCTGGTAACGCGCTGATAGTAAACTGAAGGGTGCACTATTTTTTCAGCAAGACTGTTGTACCAAGTGCTTCTATTCAGCATGATAGTGTAGCTGTATCTAAAGTGTTCCTTTAAGACCACAAATCTAATTGTGATGGGAAGGGGCCATTTCACAATTAGTCGCCGTCAATGAAGAAAGATTGAAAAAAAAGCTAATAAATTCCTAGCCCTGGCTCATGAAAATCAACATAAAATTGTGGACCTTTCTTTTCTATTCTAAATTTAGACACTGTGGAAGTGTGGTGAACTCCGAAGTTTCCAAATGTATAGATTGATAGAGAGGAAATGAATGGGAGCATGGTGAGAAACTATTAGCAGCTAGTTAGTGGAATGGTACTCAGCGTATAAACATTTCACACTGAGACCGCCTTACAAATTACTGATTCCCTCATAGGCAGCACACAAGCACAAGCTTTTCCGAAAATTCAATCATTTTTGCATTGAATTATCCAATCACTCAAATTAAGCGGTTTAAATAACACAGCAAAGTGGGAAGTTAATGTGAAACAATTTGAATCATTAGATAATTTGAATTAAGCAACTTTGAATTAGAATGGAATAGACTGACGATGTTATTGCTTAATGATAGCAATTCCATCGAGTACTTGCTGCTGGAATACTGACTTTCAAATCAGCCTCCTGCAAACGTTTCACCCAAACAGTAAAGAATAATACATTTTATATATATATTTATATATAAAGAAAAGTACAAAGAGAATGGAAGTATTTTCCATTTCATTTAAAAATAACTACTTCTGATGCAGAAATGGTAATACATTCAAGAGATTTGGGACAGGCTATACTTATTATCCTTTCAAAGAAATTCCTCCTGTACATTTGAAATTTTCTCCCTTTTATTGTTACATATGCTGACAGGATGCCTCATTCCCACTACACCAAAAACAAGTCTTTTCAAGTGCAGAAAAGATTGAGGTTGCTGTGGGGAATCTGTGCTTATTCATCCCATGCTTTATTTTACAACTGATCTTCAGTGTCTGACCCTCACTGGACCTCTGCAGAGATGTTTTAGATAAATATGAATCAGAATTATTCCTCAGGAGAGACAGCAGCGAGAGGGTTGGAGAGGATTTGTTGACAAAGCATATTAAAATATTCCCGGCAAAGATTCAAGCAATATTCTGTGAGTTGCATGTATCACGGCCACATATATTCGGTGCAAATTTACAGGGGACGGGAAACTCCTGTGAGGAAGGCCTCAGCAGTTCAGATGAATTGTTATGGTGTCAGAGCTAAAGGAACAATGGCAAATCAATGATTGTAATCTTATACTTCGATCGACCCTGAGTCAAAACTAAAGCTAATTTGTCCAAAATATGACATAAATATTTACAGTAGCTAGTTTAATGTGTACATTAGAATGTAAAATCTAGGAGCAGGAATAGGCTATCTGGCCCCTTGAGCCTGCTCCGCTGTTCAATAAAATCATGGCTGATCTTTTCCTGGACTCAGCTCCATTTACCTGCCCACTCACCATAACCCTTATTTGCTTTACTGTTCAAAAATTTATCAATCCTTGTCTTAAAAACACTCAATCAGGTAGCCTCAACTGCTTCACAAGGCAGGGAATTCCACAGATTCACAACCCTTTAGGTGAAGAAGTTCCTCTTCAACTCAGTCCTAAATCTGGCCCTCCTTATTTTGAAGCCATGCCCCCTAGTTTTAGTTTCACCTGCCAGTGGAAACATCGTCCCTGCTTCTATCTTATTGATTCCCTTCATAATCTTAGACGTTTCTATAAGATTTTCCCTCATGCTTGAATTCAAATGAGTATAGTTCCAATCTGCTCAGTCTCTCCTTGTAAGCCAACCCTCTCAACTCCAGGAAGTTATGGGAATATCAATCAAGAAGATGTCCATCAGATTCAGATTACAATAGGCTATATGAACTCAGTTGGTGGAATTTAATGCTACCCTCTGAGGTGAGATTTTTGAAGGGTGGGCATCTAAATGGGTAAGTTCCAGCCTCTGCCTCTCAGGCCAAGGTGGAAAGACTTGTGAATGTCCTTCCCACCCTGCCACCAGCAGAACCTTAAAAGAGGCGACTGGTGCCCAATTAAAGGCTTTATCTTGCTGCTGGTGGCTTTCACTCAATGGTGGGAAGCCCACAAAGCTTCTAATTTGTATGTGTGTATGTAGGTTCAATCCAAAGCACCTCATTAACATAATTAAAATGCCAGAAGGGGTTTAGCTGCCTGCTCCTTGTCCTTCAGAATTATTGCCCATTGAACTATTCACCCAGCTGCTCCCAAACCCACTCACACACCCACCTTAAAATTCTGTCCAAAGATCCCATTCCTCCTAAGAATGGGACTCATGTCACAAATTACTCAGAAACGGTTTCTCAAAATATTGTGGCTAATTAGTCCCTTTGTTACTGTGTTCACACTAAAGGGCATCTAGGCCAGAATCCAAGTGATTTCCATTTCTATCCCAAAGCTAATCAAGTATGTAGAGTTCCACCTGCTTGTGTGCTTAAATCCTGCGGTTCAACAAGACTGAACATTAAACAAGAAATGGCCAGATGGAAAACGACCGAAGAATTTGGAATAACTTGCTAAAGTGCTCCCCTGTCATGACATCCCGCTCCAAATCACTCCACTGGCCTGATTGGTAAGCTTTTTGTTCAAATTTACTGCTGACTGGGTCACATTTCCGGAGAGCTGGGAACGTTTAGCCATTCAATGGGTGTAAGACAGGGATCAATAGACTTGGGGTACTAAGGGAAAAACGATGGAAAGGTAGTGCAGAAAAGTGCATAACTGAGTTGGAAAATCAGTTCTGTTCTAACCGAATGGCGCAGCAAACCCAAAGGCTGATAGGCCTGTTTCTGCTTCTGTCTTTTTAATGTTCTTTTGTCTTTTTAAAATATCCTGGTGAATTCCCTTTGATTAATTAATTTTTCTCCATCCACTAGTTGCCCAGCTAGCTCAGTCAGTAGAACATGAGACTTTTAATTTCAGGATCATAAGTTCAAGCTCCACTTCGGGCACCAATGTTTTTTAGGACGGCACAGTGGCACTGCTGCCTCACAGTGCCAGGGACCTGGGTTCGATTCTAGCATGGGTCATTGTGCAGTCTTCATACAGACATTCTCCCCTTGTCTGAGTTTCCTCTGGGTGCTCCAATTTCCTCCCACAGTCCGAAAGACGTGCTGGTTAGGCGCTTTGGCTATGCTAAATTCTCCCTCAGTGACCCGAACAGACAACAGAGTGTGGCAACTGGGGGATTTTCACAGTAACTTCACTGCAGTGTTAATGTAAGTCTATTTGTGACACCAGTAAAAAAATGAACTTTAATAAATAAACTTTAGCTTGATGGCTGTAGTGAAAATTAGACACGAGTACATTACCTCAAATCCCCATCCATCCTTACATGCACCATGTTTTTTGCCCGGTGCCACCCACACCCATGTTGTAATGTTGCAGATTTTCTGTCCTTACAGCCTTGGCAGTATGGGCTGTTATTAATGCTGCAATCTGCACATTGCCTTGCGAGGTGTTCAAAATCTTAAAGAGCCACGAAAGTCAGTGAAATTGAGACAGAGATGATTGATTAACACTTTCAATATTTGCTGAGGGAAACCAGCGTAATTTCATTCTGGGAGGTTGCCTGATTTGTTAAGCTTCTGCAAGCATCTGTCATGTGTCGAGACTTTTCCACCACTTTTCCGTGAAAAATGTCCAAATATGAGTTATCTTGGAATGCGTTTTTAAATTAAAACTCACTTTAATAGGATTAAATTCGCAGGGCATCAGGGCTGTCAAAAGTGTATTAGGTTTCAGATGAAGCATCCTCCTGTTCTGGAGACAATGAAAGATAATTTGGCCTTCTGGTGATTGTTGATACTCAACTCCACTGACAAAGCTATACTCGTATGCACTCAGCAGGGTCAGTTGCCAACTTGGGCTGGTGGACTGCACTTTTGTGAGACGTTGTTTTCTTCTCAACCTGCACAGCTGTCGGGCCTTTCAAAAAGTTGAGAAAACAGGTAGGTAAAAAAAAATTAGCCAAATGGGTGCAAGGAGTTTGAAAAGACGGGAGAGAAATTCTGCCCTGGGTTGTAGAAAAAGCTGTAAAAGAATGAATTTGAAGATGGTGGATTCCCACCCTGCCACCTGAAGAGTCAATGGGCAATGAATCCCCACTGATACCAGCTTCCCCGCAAACATTTAACACTCTAAGGAGCACCAGCGGCAGTCATTTGTTAGGACTAATGTCCTTCAGGCAAGGAAATTGTCCGTCCTTACCTGGTCTGGCATATACATGATTCCAGGGCCACAGCTATGTTGATTCTCAACTGTCCTCCAAAATCAATTGGGGATAAATGCTGACCAGCAAGCAATGCCCGTGTCCCATGAGTGAATAAAAGAAAGTCGTAACCAGGACTGGGACTACAAGCAGGTCCCGGATTCAAAGTTCCAGAGTTTGGGACCAGGTAAGTGCGGGTGGCCTTGTAGTGAGGTGGGAAGGTGAGGCCCGGTGAGGTGGGGGAAAAGGGGAGAATGCCTTGATGGGGAGTCCAGTTGCATAGGGAGCAACCTCCAAAGGAAGGTCTTGTGGTGGGGCACTCGATGTGGAAAGGAGTTTGTTGAGAGATGCATATCCTCCACCCTATCCCTTCCTGCTCAAAACCTGAGCGTGGTGACTTGCTGGGTTTCGCCACACCCCTGAGCTCCTCTCGCTGGCTTGGTGGGGATCAGCCTTTAGCTGATTCAATGCCTACTTAAGGGCCTCAACTGGGACAAGGGTGGGCAGGCCATCAGAGACCTGCCTGTCCCCTGAAAAACGTAGATAGGTTGGGGCAGGCAGGGGCACTCTGGACAGGCCATCCAGGGAATTTTATGGGCTCCTCCCTATGCGCACGCTCACTGGCTGGCGACTGTAAAATTCTGCCCAATCGGCGGGATTTTGTCTTCAGCTGTGGACAGACATTGCCAGGAACTCGTTAAGGCTTGCACTTTCTTGTTGACTTGCACAATATGTTCCTGTCAAGCAAACACCCAAAAAGCACAATGTACAGACAGAGCATCTCTGTGTACACTTTATCAATCAGATTGAAGAAGAATAATTAATAAGCATCATAAGTTCGGGACTAGGAACTGAGTTTTAGAATAGTAAATTCACATCAAATCAGTTGGAGAAAGCCAACTAAAGACGAGGAAAGAAGGGTAGGAATGTGAAAGAAATAACAGAGACAAAAAATAAAAAGCAAGAAAAAAGTTTCGCTTTTAAAAGAAATCCCTTACATCTACCTTTCTGAAAAAAAAACACATTGAATACAGGCAGTGAGGGAAGGGAATTAGAGTTTTCAATTTATTTCTCTTCCCTTATCTGGAATATATCTATTAACTATCACTCCATGACACACTTGCTTCCTTTGCTGTTATAGTGGTCTTACACCCATGTTGATTATTCTCCTATCAATGGTCCTATATATATCATTACCTTTTTACGTATACTTTTTCAAATGTTCTCTCAGACCTTTTCCAATCCAACTGTTTGAAGCTTTGCTAAACCCACCTTGGTCTAGAATTTGCCCTCGGGATGATGGGAATAGTATCAACAATCATTTTTACTAAAGTGCAAATTGGAAAGCTACTTCTGCTGACCACAGCCACATGTTAAATTGTTGCTGGCCATCTTGTTCTCCTTTCCCCAGAAGCTTTGTGCAGAGCACTGAGAGGGTCACCATTCAAACACCTGGAAGGCATGGTTTTTCCGATATTAATGTTTTGGATGTCCAATTAACTCACCGGAAAAAAGCAACACTTGGCCATTCCATGTAAATTTGGAATGGTCAAGTGCTAACATTTAGGATATATTTTAATTATTTGTGGTATATTTTAATTCCTGCCAACCTCTCTGGCACTGAAAATCAACCTTCCTAAGTGTAGAGTCTTATTCCTTTCAAATTTGAACTATTGTTGGTGTTTTAAAAATGTAAAATAATTTTGTATCTTTTTCAAAGCTATTATTTATATTCAAATATCTCTCTTTTATTAATCTAATCTTGCACCTTTTTTAAATTTCAGTTTCTGCACATGATTGGTATTGAAATAAATCTAAACCTAGAATTCCTGGTTCAGCTTATTTGCGCCTCAGTAAGGATCCTTCACTTTAATTGGCCAGTTAAACAGGTCTCAGGTAGGAGACACATATCACGGAGAGTTCACTGCAAAACTACATTGAAAGTCCATGGGCCAATAAACAACTTGTGCAGTTTCCTTACGGCTGACCACATAATTCAAGTCAGTATACGAATACAGCATATATGGCACGTATTTTCATTAAAAACACATCATATATACCTACAATATGTGTTCCTCCTTGACTTTATAACATGATAGGTATTTTCAGTGTTAAAGGTACCATGCTTTCCTGTCACCGCTGCTAATTTATGAGACTATATCACCTTGTGATGGCACCATCTAGTGACTGGGTCCACATGTTACTCAAAATCTTCTTCCTATTGTCCACATATATGAATTACACCAGGGAGTTCACAGAAGTGTTTGTTATGGTACTGCAAGGAATTATGATCAGGAAGCCAGAATGGTGCCACTGGTCTTCGGAATACTGTATTCAATCAAAGAATGGTACAGCACAGGAGCAGACCTCTCAGCCCACTTGGGCAACACAGATGGTCCTCTAATCTAATATTTCTTGCCTCTACCCGGTCAATATCCCTCTATTGCCAGCCTATTCATGTACCTATCCAGCTGTCTCTTGAACTTTGTTATAGAATCTACTTCCACTAATTCCTCCAATAGTGCATTCCAGGCATTCACCAATCTCTGAGTAAAAAACTTGCTGCTAACACATCTTTTAAACTTTCCCCCACTCACTTTCAATCTATGCCCTCAAGTAATTGACTTTTCAACTCTGAAAAAGATTCTGACTATTCACTCTATCAAAGCCTGTCATTATCTTGTAAACCTCTATCAGGTCTCCCTTCATCCTCTGATGCTCCTATGAAAACAATCCAAGTTTTTTCAACCTTTTTTCACTGTCCATATCCTGCAAACCAGGCAACATCCTGTTAATCTCTTCTGCACCCTTTCCAATGCATCAACTTCCTTCTGGTAGGCTCCAAATGCAGCCTAATCAAAGTCTTATACAGTTGCACATGAGTTTCCAATTCCTATACTCAATGCCCCAACCAACGAAGGCCAGCATGCCATATACCTTTCTGACCACCTTGTTCACCTGAGTTGCCACCTTCAGGTAACAGTGGATCTGCATGCCTAGATCCCTCTGTATGCTAATATTTCTAAGGGTTCTACCATTTACTGTATACTTTCCTTCTGCAGTAGACCTTCCAAATTGCATCACCTCACATTTGTTCAGGGCAAATTCTATCTGCCATTTTCCGGTCCAGGTCTCCAACTGATTTATATCCCTGCTGTATCTTCTGACAATCCTCCTCACTGTCTGCTGCTCCTCCAATTTTTGTATTATCTGCAATTGTATCACCTATATTTTCCTCCAAATCATTTATATGTATTGCAAACAAGAGTCCCCAACACTGATCCCTGTGGAACACCGCATCTCACAGACCTCCAGTTAGAAAAGAACGCTTGCATTGCTACTCTCTGCTTTCTATGCCCAAGATGTGGATATGCTGGCGTTGGACTGGAGTAAACACAGTCACCTGACGAAGGGACTAACCCCGAAAGCTAGTGAGTGTACTATCAAATAAATTGGTTGGACTTAAACCTGGTGTTGTCAGACTTTTTTCTATGCCCAAGCCAGTTTTCTGTCCATTTCACCAGCTCACCTCAGATCCCATAAGGCCTCAGCAATTTCTTCCCGCATCTCTCTCAGTATTCTGGGATAGGCCCTATCTAGCCCTGGGGACCTGTCCACCTTAATGTTTTCAAAACCTCAAATAGCTCCTCCCTTGTTATCTCAACATGCTTAGGATGTCAACATCCTCCTTTTTACACTCACCATCCATCCACATTCTTCTCCTTTGTGAATACTGATAATAAGTACTTTTTAAGGACCTCACCCACCTCATCTGGCTCCACACACAAATTCCCTCTACTGTCCTTGAGTAGACCTACTCTTTCCTTAGCTACCCTCTTCCTCCTTATATATGCATAAAAAAAGCCTTCTTCTTAATCTTGCCTGTCAAGGACATTTCATGGCCCCTTTTTTTTGCCCTCCTAAGTCCCTGTTTAAGCTTTCCTGTTGTCTTTGTATTCCTCAAGAGCCTTAAACATTATCAATTTCCAGAAATTTTTGTATGCCTCCTTCTTGTTCACTAAGCTCACAATCTCTCTTGTCATCCAGGATTTCTGAATCTTGCCATCTTTATCCTTCACTTTTATAGGGACATACATATCCTGAATTGTTAACAACTGAATTTTAAAAGAATTCACATATTAGATATGGATTTACCCTCAAAACAGTCACCCCCAATCTATATTCCCTAGCTCTTGTCATAATTACCATTCTCCCAGTTTAGTACTTACATTCTGGGACTACTTCCATACTTTTTTACAAGTATCTTGAAAATTATAGAATTGTCATCACTGTTCCCAAAATGGTCCCCCACTGAGACATCAATCATCCTGTCTGGACTCATTTCCCAGAACCCGGTCTAAGATAGCCCCTTCAACATATTCCCTCAAGAAGCTCCTGGGCAGGACTGGACATTAAGATCGTCTTCCCTACTTGAAGAACAAAACTCATAAGGATGACTCATGTGATAAGGGTGTACAGAGATCAAAGCAGAGATCAATACATTCACAGATATTTTTGAATTCTAGCTGAAGCCATGTTGATCAAGGGTAATTGGCCTAGTGCCAAGCTTCTTGTTGCTTGTAGGTTTATACATTAATAATATTAATACTTGCTGATTGTTGTGCTGGGATTACTATGGCTGATAAATAAATAAAATATTAGTAAGCCCACTTTCTATAACCCTTGGGTACGCATGATGCCTTGCATCGTGTTGAAGAGAGTTTGTAAAATAGTGTAGTACTACATATGAAATTCAATAACAATTACTGCTAGTAGGATAATAGTACCCCTGGGTTACACACCACTGTTAGACTGTTGAAGAAAAAGCAATCCTAAATACCTCAAAATAGTAAGAGCAAGAAATACAAATCTGTTTTATACCATGATATTTCAATTCAGGGATCAACCTTTGATGGGTTCCACCAGGAGACACCACTGAATGACAATAAAACATGTTAACATTGTAACTCCTCTGGCCAAAGTCATTGAAAACAATTATTTCTTTGCAGTAAACCAGGACTTTTCAAAACTACCATTAAATCTTGCCACCGTAGTACAGTGCAGGAAATTCTCCAGGTCCCCATTTACTGCTAAGAAGAATCTATTTGATCAAAATGCGAAACCCATGGCATCCTTCAGCCATCCCAAGTTCCCAATAAAATTCACTTTGTGTAATGATACAGGCCTTTACCAGCTCCCAGGTGCCTTATTCATAATGGAGTTGATGGCATTGCCCAGCAGCGTAAACAGAGTAGCTCTGCCAAGTCATTGTAATAGTGAGTTCAAACTCTGAGTGCAACACCACGTCACTATTGAAATAATGTAGTTCAGACATTTTTGCCTGCTTTGCAAAGCAGTTCAAGTCTTAATCTGGTTCATTCATGAATCTTAACATGAGCAGAGATGAGGGACTTGAAAGATGGAGAGTATTTAGATCTTGAGAGCTGGCAAATGCAACTATGATTTCAACAATGAACCTCTCCAACACATCTCTAACATGATCTAGCTCATCCTGCTGTTTGCTGTTGTTTTCATTTTTTTCTCCCCTTCCCCTTGGTCAGCAAGGTGGAGGGAGGCATTCCAAACAGCAAAACCAGCACGTGATAGACAGTCCTTAGCCATCCCACAACCAACAGATCAGATCTAAGCTCTGCAGTCCTGCCACATCAATCCATGAATGGTGTTAGGCAATTACTCAATAGAGTTCCACAAATATCTACATCCTCAATAATGGGGGAGTCCAGCACATCAGTGCAAAAGATGAGGCTGAAGTATTTGCAACCACCTTCAGCCAGAAGTGCCAAGTAGATGATCCAACTCTGCCCCCTCCAGTGGTTCCCAGCATCTCAGATGCCAGCCTTAAGCCAATCTGACTCACTCCATATGATATCAAGAAATGGCTGAAAGGATTGGACACTGCAAAGATGGACAATAATTTGGCAACAGTGTTGAAGACTTGTGCTCCAGAGCTAGTCGCACACATAGACAAACTCTTCCAATACAGCCGAAACACTGGCACAATATTATACTGCACTATTGTGAAACAGAAGTGGCGTGCAGTGATGTGAAGTACTATTTCTGAATAGTCGTTTCTTTAAACTTAGAATAGTCTTTTCCTGCAAAGTAAGACCGAAGGAGATACTCAACTGTATATCACCAAATCTCTCTCCCAGTTTGCAGGACACCAACAACTTTAACTTCACACAATGACATTGTATTCTAATTCAAACTATAGACCTGGTCATCTTTCTCTGCTCTGCAGTGCCTCAAAAACCTAATGGGTTTTGACTTCAAATGGCCTGGAATCGTCCTGCAACGTGCAGAAAAGATTTACTCAGATGCTACCGGGACTTGATGGTTTGAGTTGTAAGGAGAGGGTGGATAGACTGGGACTTTTTTCTCGGACAACAGGAGGCTTATGGGTGATTATATAGAGATCGATAGTCAACATCTTTTCCTAAAGGTAGGGGAGTCTAAAACTAGAGGGCTAGGTTTAAGATGAGAGGGGAGAGATATCAAAGGGTTCAGATGGGCAATTTTTTCACACAGAGTGTGGTGAGTGTCTGGAACAAGCTGCCAGAGGAAGTAGTAGATGTGGGTATAATTTTGTTGTAAAAAGCAGTTAGACAGTACATGAGTAAGATAGGTATAGAGGGATAGGGACCAAATGTTGGGATTAGATTAGTGGTTAGAACTGGGCAGCATGGACAATTCCAACTGTAGGGCCTGTTTTCATGCTGTAAACCTCTATGATTCTGCGTATGTCCTACCCACAAAAACAAACAAATCCAACCTGGCCAATTACCATCCCATTAGACACACTCGATCATCAGCAAAGGGATGGAAGTGGTTGTTGACAGCACTATCAAGAAGCACCTGCTCAGCAACAACCAACTAATGCTCATTTTGTGTTCTCTCTGGACCACTCAACTCCTGACCTCATTATAGCCTTAATCCAAACATGGACAAAAGACCTGAATTTAGGAGGTGAGGTGAGAATGACTGCCTTTGGTTAGCATGGTGGCACAGAGGTTAGCACTGCTGCCTCACAGCATCAGGGACCTGAGTTCAATTCCGGCCTCAGGTCACTGTCTGTGTGGAGTTTGCATGTTCTCCCTGTGTATGCCTGGGTTTCCACCGGGTGCTCCCGTTTCCCCCCACACTCCATAGATGTGCAGGTTAGCTGGATTGGCCATGCTAAATTGCCCCTTTGTGTCAGGAGGACTAGCAGGGTAAATAGGTGGGAGTAAGGAGATAGGACTGGGTGGGATTGTGGTGGGTGTAGGACGATGGGCTTTCTTCTGCACTGTAGGGATTCTATGATGGGATTCTATCAAGGCAGCATTTGACTGAGTATTGCTTTCAGGAACCCCAGCTAAACTGGAGTCAATGGGAATAGGGGGAAAGGGCTCCATTTATTGGAGTCATACCTAGCACAAAGGAAAATGTTTGTGCTTGTTGGAGGTCAATCATTTCAATTCCAGGACATAAGAGCTCATTGGAATAATCTCTTAGGACCAACCATCTTCAGCTGCTTCATCAATGACCTTCTCTCCACAATAAGTCAGAAGTAGGAATGTTTACTGATGACTGCACAACGTTCAGCACCGTTCACCATTCCTGAAATACTGAAGCAGTCCATGTCAATACTAACAAGATCTGGACAACTTTCAGGATTAGGCTGATATGTGGCAAATTATATTAATGCCAGACATGTCCCAGGCAATGATCATCTCATACAAAAGAGAACCTAATCATCTTCCCTTAACATCCAATGGCATTGCCATTGCTGAATTCCCCACTATCAACCTAGAGACTACCATCGACTAGAAACTTAACTGGACCCAGCCATAACAATACTATGGCTACAAAGCAGGTCAGAGATTGGGAATTCGGAGCAAGTAAGTTACCTTCTGACTGGCCAAAGTCTGTCTACCACCTAGAAGGCACAGATTAGGTTGGCGATGGAATACCCCCCACTTGCCTCCACTCACGGTTCCAACAATACTCAAAAAGACTGACACCATCCACGACAAAGCAGCCCTCTTGATTGGTCCCCCCATCCACCACCTTCGACGTCAACTCTCTCTATCACCGATGTACAGCAGTGTGAGCCATCTGCAAGATGAAACTCAACAAGCCTCCTTCAACAGCACCTTCCAAACCCATAACCTCTGCCACCTGGAACGACAAGGGCAACAGATGCAGGGAACTATCGCCAGCCACGAGTTCCCCACTGTATACAAGGCATGATAATTATGCACTGTACAGATTACAATGATTTGAAAATGTATTAATTGTGATGATGGAACTTGAGTGACTTGTTGGAAACGTTAAGGCAGGTCGGATCTGGTCATTCAGAACGAAGCAATGACTCCCACTTTCTTACTAGAAGGTTTGAGGCTACAGAATGGACATTAAAAGCTTTGTAGTGGAAAACACATCCTGGATTTGAGTATGTAATTATGAACATGGTGCAGAGCAATGAATGGAATTTTGCAATTAATACAAATTCAATTTAATGATTATGTTAATTACTGGCTGAATTTATAGTAATTAAGTTTCTGACTGAATTTAGTTCTCATGTTACTGGCTAAACTTAGCTTTTAAAGAGTACACACACTAGCTGCATTTTATAAATCAGTCTGTCCTTCACTATAATTAAAAATGAATCAGGGTTTTAATTTACACATTTGCAACTCAGACCGCATTATTATAAACCGGTCCAGTTTGCCCAACTACAAATATCGTACGACAATAACTTAAATAAGAAAGCCTGCAATCCTCCACAACAGCTGTGCAGGAATTCTGTGTCCACACATCACTACACCAGACATCAGCAATCTCATGGGAATATCACTAGATATATATTTGCAGAAATAAACAATTTGCCTGTGGATTTTCTTGCACATGCAAAACAGCCATCACATACAATATTCTAAAGTGGGACACAGTCTTGGGAACACAGTCAGGAACACAACGGACAACATAACGAGTCATGGTAATTAATCTCTATCAGGTAGTTTACAACAGATCCAAACATCAGGTCAGGAAAAGCCCTAGAGATGGGAAATTTGGGAGCTACAGATCCGAAGTTACCTGTTCCACTCAAGCAGGCTAGAATTAACATATTTCATGTCTCAAATTACTCTTAAGTTGTATCCCAAAATATGATTTTCTGTTGTTCATTTCCTTGGCCATTTCCATGCATCCCTGTTAGAGAGGCTGGTATCCGCACACTCCCAATTAACCTCGTCATTGGGCCCTCTCACATCCATCCCTCACAGTTGCCCTTCACACATATTGTCCTTCCCTTCTCTCAACACAATCCATTCCTCACACTCACCCCTCACTAGCAGACTCCCAGCTGCACATCCTTTGTGAAGATATTAATTAACCTCTGTGGAACTCCACTGGTGACATTCTCCCAGGCTAATGACAACCCTAATATCACCGCCCGCGCTGTCAAATACTTCCACTGGTTCTTTTGCCTTGTTAATTTTCAGTTTATTTCCAGCTTTTCCAGAGGAACTGTATAAAACACCACACTGAAATGCAAGTACCCTATTCACGACCTTAACCTGATCAAACTCCCTTGTCACACTCTTTAAAAAAAATGAAATAGATTGAAAAGGATTCATATTGACTATCCTTGATGGTTTTAATTCAATTCATTTGCTCCATAGTATGGTCTTTTGTAAAAATTTTCATTACATTCCCCACAAAATGGATAGGGTTAGGATTTGTAAAGATGTTTGTTAGAATTCTATTCAAACAGTCAATTTGATTTGATTTGATTTATTGTCACATGTATTAGTAGACAATGAAAAATATTGTTTCTTCTGCGCTATACAGAGTATTGTTGACGCCTCTCATGCAGAACAAAAACTTTTGCTAAAGATAAGATTACGGAGCATCTGGATTGAAGTAAACCCATCAAGGGTTGACAATATGGATGGGATTTTACAGCCTTGCTCGTCCCGAAACCGTAAAAACCTGCCCGAGGTCAATGGACCTTTCCATTGTCCGCCCCTCGCCCCCTTCCAATTCCCCTGGTGGGTAGGATGATAAAATTCCGGCCAATAAGTTCATATGGAAGGCCTATCCAATCTAATGAAATGCTCTTCAACAATAGAGCTTGATGGGAATATATGAATGTAGGGTAATTGCATTTTAGCACAGTTTTTGATATAGTTTTGCTGGTAAGGATGGCATAAGCAACCCCTTCTCTGGATCACAGCCTTCAACTTACCACCAGATCCTATCATATCAAAGCGAAGAAAGTCAAATCAGTGATACTTCCATTTGCAGTGATATTTCTTTGAGATGTTATGCCAACAGATGGAATGCTCTGCTCCTCAACTGGTACATGATGCTGTCGTTGAAAGATTAAATTTTCATATAAAAATCAATGGAAAGTTATTAAAATATGCACTGGATAAATAGGCTAAAATACTGCTCTGTACTTTTCATTCCTGTGAACTGTGTATTTATACATCAATACGGTGCAAATTATTTTCTTATCTGTCTAACATTGGATAACTCTGTTTGACAGCCCCTTTAGAATCATATACCAATTTATTCTCAATCTTTATTACCAATAGTTTTTATCCTGGATAGTTCATTTATTTCAACACTTAACTTGACATGTTAATGATTGGAAAGAAAAGGAAAAGATTACCCTGTACACAATGCAGTTCAAAGAGAGCAAATAATAATAAGAAAAGTCAGCTATCTCACATTCTGTACATCTCAGAGATAATGCACTGGAATTGAATGCTTTGTAATTTAAGATTTGTATATAACTGAATGACAAGCTCAGGGCTGTGCACCCAACCATTGTTCATTTGTGACTGCCCCAGTGCTTCTTTGTTCCATTTTAACATTTCCTCCCTTTTAGATTCAACTGCACAGCAAAAACGATTACCCAGTGAGGGCAACCACAGAACCTCACCGAACCCGCTCTCAAACTGGAGAAGCACAAGGCAGAAGTTTGTTCAATCTTCAATTTTCTCAGCTATTCTGAAGCCCCTCTCCTGGACAAGCTATTGAGAGCTGCAATGATTCAAATGGAGAATTATGGGCCTAAACAATTTTAAAACCAATAGAATCTGATGTGAAAATCAGCGTAATTGAAAATGGGCCCTGTGCGGAGGAATAATGTAATTTGCTTCATGTCATTTCATGATAAGGTGGATTGACAGCAGGTTGGCTGAGTGGTTAGCACTGCTGCCTCATAGTGCCAGGGACCCAGGTTCAATTCCGGCCTCGGTCACTGTCTGTGTGGAGTTTGCACATTCTCCCCGTATCTGTGTGAGTTTTCTCTGGGTGCTCCAGTTTCCTCCCACAGTCCAAAGATATGCAGGTTAGGTTGACTGGCCATGCTAAATTGACCCTAATGTTACCAGGATTAGCAGAGTAAATGAGGGTTACAGGAATAGGGCCTGAGTGGGATTGTGGTTGGTACTGACTCGCTGGGCCGAACGGCCTTCTTCTATACTGTAGGGATTCTATGGTAATCTATGAAATGGTCATTTCCCATCCAGTCACAAATCAGATGATCCCCTGCACCATTTAATGTCTGGCAAACACGACCCACTATTCCTGATGACAAAAATGGATGCAACATGTTGGTCAGGAGCTGAGTGAAACTCAGACCAGGGGCAAAATTTTCCTGTCCTGCCCACTGTGGGAATTATAGTTGGGCGGGCGGGTTGGACCATGCAAAGGTCTACTGACCTCGGGCGGGATTTTGCACTCTTGGGGTGAGCATGGCTGGAAAATTCTGCCCTGAATGTCAGCGAGGAGGTTATTGCTGAGTAAGTGCTGCTTGATAGCACTGTCGACATTACCTTCCATCACTTTACTGATGATTGTAAGCAGACAGGTGGGGCGATAATTGGCTGGAATTGATCTGTCCTTTTTATGGACGAGACATACCTGGGCACTTTTCCATACTGTCGGACGCCAGTGTTGTAGCTGTACTGGAACAGGTAGGTTGGGAGCACAGCTAGTTCTGGAGCACGGGTCTTCAGTACTGCTGCTGAAATGTCAGGGCCCATAGCCTCTGCAGTATCCAGTGCCTTCAGCTGTTTCTTGATGTCATGTGGAATGGGTCCAATTGGCTGAAGATTGGCATCGGTGATGCCAGGGAGCTTAATATTATACCCAAGGAATAATCCACACTTCTGACTTTGATTTTGCAGATTGAGAAAACTGCATCTCAAATCCAAATGCAACAGTACAACCTGAACTCGCTACAATATGCCCCCGGCCATTTGGCAATTAAGAGCAGAACAAAGGACATAGCAGCATAAACCCAAACACATCAGTCTAGCTGACAGCACAAATGATAAACAAACCCTAATGCCAAGTGACCTTTACTGCTTCCATTCCAAATTAGAGTTACCTTTTAATTTAAGCTTTATTAAAGATGTTCACCATGTATAGAGCCAACATACTTGCTTTCAAATGAATTGCAGACATTTGTAAAACTATCAATGTAATCATTGACAATTTTTTAAAATTATTCCTTCGAAGGGCGTGGGTGGGCATCATTGGCAAGGTTCAGTATTTATAGGCAATCCCTAAAGACTCTCGAGAAATTGCTAAAACCGCCATTTTTTTTAAGATGGCGCCGGAGCAAGGTGACTTCTTGCCTGCTGTGCCCAGCATACTTTACATTTCTATCTCTTACTTTCGTTCTATGCTTCTAATACTTCATTCAAGCTCTTTTAAACTATCTAACAATGTTCTAACACTACATTCCACACCCTCTCTTTTCCTTCCCTATGTACGGCATGCTTTGCCTTTATCATGGGCAAGAAACAGTACTTTTCACTGTATACTAATACATGTGACAATAATAAATCAAATTAAATCAAATCAGAAACCTTGAAGCACTGCAGTCCATGGTACTGTTCGGGAAGAGGGTTCAGGGTTTTGACCCCAGTGACAACGAAGGAACAGTGATACATTTCTAGGTCAGGTTGGTGTGTGACTTGGCCGGGAACTTGCAGCCTCACTCTTCTAGACAGTAGAGACTGCAGTTTGGGAAGCTTTGGCGAGTTGCTGCAGTGCATCACAAAGACAGTGAACACTACAGCCATGCTGGGCCAGTGGGGCAAGCCAGGATGTTCACCATAGTGAATGAAGATTGCACACAATCCCAGAAAAGCACAACCACTGACCAGCAATTAACTTGCAGATATAATTATAAGAACAAATACAACATAAATACAAGTGTCAAATAAAAAAGGAAAAGTTTAACTGGGAAGATGAGTTAAGTTATTCAATGGAAGAGTTCTCAGTTGAAGAATTTGTGTACTAAGAAAGAGGAAAAGCGAATTTGACTTGTCCCTTTTAGGTACAGTTTGGTCCTTTCATATTTTATTGATCTTTTCCCGCTTCTAAAAAGTGACATTATTTTACTGTACTTTCATCAGACTCTTCATTTTTCCACATTGGGTTGACACAAAGTGGATTCAGGATAAGAAATGCAGCCACAGATAAATATTACAGAGGTACTGGTTTAGTCACAATAGGGCTGCTTTTGAATTGTAAAGAAAAACAGTGCAGGCGATCAAAGAAACAACATCAAACAGCTCGCCCATTGAAGAGGTTACCTTCTCAAAGAGCAAGATAGTTAAGTTTAAACTGTTCTCACAAACCCTCAAGCAATTTATTCTAATATTGTCCGTGCCTGAAAGTGGAAACATCGGCAAATCTACTTAAGTGTGCATTTGATATCTGCGACTTGCAGTTCGTGGCAGGTTTGATCCCTTTACATATCATTTCAATCTTTTTCCGCGGAACGATTTCCTGTCAAAGGCATGCTGTTTTATTAATAAAAGTTTTTTTTTCCCTTTTTCTCCATCTCTGGTGCAACCCAGAGATCACAGCCGACCTTGCATTCGTCCTGAGAATGTCCTGCCACAGTTCCACTTTCTCGCGCTCCTGGTGGCAGGAGACAAAGTTCCAAACATGAGTGTTTGAATGAATGTCTAGAATGAGATTGCAGCTAACCAATCTCCATTTTAATAACATTGTTCGCCACATTGCTGTCTGCTGCATGACTGATACTTTATCCTGAGCGAGGAAAAGGAAAAACTCTGTGCTTATTTATTGAAATGACTCAATAGAAGGTTGTGTTAATATTGTGGCAATATTATTTTATATTAACCAGAACAAGTAACTTTGTTTTAAAAGTTTTTTCAGACAAGATACGCAGGAGGAGCACAGAACATAGAACATTACAGCACAGTACAGGCCCTTCAGCCCTCAATGTTGTGCCGACCTGTGAAAATCAATTTAAAGCCCCATCTAACCTACACTATTCCAATATCATCCATATATTTATCCAATGACCATTTAAATGCCCTTAATGTTGGCGAGTCCACTACTGCTGCAGGCAGGACATTCCATGTCCTTATTACTCTCCGTGTAAAGAACCTACCTCTGACATCTGTCCTATATCTCTCACCCCTCAATTTAAAGATATGTCCCCTCGTGCTAGCCATCACCATCTGAGGAAAAAGGCTCTCACTGCCCACCCTATCTAATGCTCTGATCATCTTATATGCCTCTATTAAGTCATCCCTTAACCTTTCTTCTAACGAAAACAGCCTGAAGTCTCTTAGCCTTTCCTGATAAGATCTTCCCACTATACCAGGCAACATCCTGATAAATCTCCTCTGCACCCTTTCCAATGCTTCCACATCTTTCCTATAATGTGGCAACCAGAATTGTATGCAATATTTCAAGTGCGGCTGCACCAGAGCTGCACAGCTGCAACATGACCTCATGGCTCTGAAGCTCAATTCTTCTAACAATAAAAGCTAACACACTGTATGCCTTCTTAACAACCCTATCAACCTGGATGCCAACTTTCAGGGATCTATGCACATGGATACTGAGATCTGTCTGCTCATCCACACTACCAAGTAACTTACTATTAGCCCAGTACTCTGTATTCCTGTTACTCCTTCCAAAGTAAATCACTTCACACTTCTCCACATTAAACTCCGTTTGCCACCTCTCAGCCCGGCTCTGCAGCTTATCTATGTCCCTCTGTAACCCGTAACATCCTTCTGCATTGTCCACAACTCCACCAACTTTAGCGTCATCTGCAAATTTACTAACCCATCCTCCTACACCCTCATCCAGGTCATCTATAAAAATGACAAACAGCAGTGGCCCCAAAACAGATCCTTGCGGTACACCACTAGTAACTGAACTCCAGGATGAACATTTCCCATCAAGCACCACCCTCTGTCTTCTTAAAGCTAGCCAATTTCTGTTCCAAAATGCTAAATCACCCTCAATCCCATGACTCCGTAGTTTCTGCAATAGCCTATTGTGGGGAACTTTATCAAACATTTCACTGAAATCCATACACACTACATCAACTGCTTTACCTTCATCCACCTCTTTGGATACCTTCTCGAAGAACTCAATGATGTTTGTGAGGCACGACCTACCCTACACAAAACCGTGTTGACTATCCCTAATCAGATTATTCCTTTCTAGATGATTATAAATCCAATCTTTTATAATCCTTTCCAAAACTTTGCCTACAACAGAAGTAAGGTTCATTGGTCTATAATTACCAGGGTTGTCTCTACTCCCCTTCTTGAACAAGGGGACAACATTTGGTATTCTCCAGTCTTCTGGCACTATTCCTGTAGTCAATGGTGACATAAAGATCAAAGCCAAAGGCTCTGCAATCTCCTCCCTAGCTTCCCATAGAATCCTAGAATAAATCCCATCTGGCCCAGGGACTTATCTATTTTCACACTTTCCAGAGTTACTAACACCTCCTCCTTATGAACCTCGATCCTGTCTAGTCTAATAGCCTGCATCTCAGTATTCTCCTTGACAACATTGTCTTTTTCCTGTGTGAATGCTGATGAAAAATATTCATTTAGCGCTTCTCCTATCTCTTCAGACTCCACGCACAACTTCCCACTATTGCCTTGACTGGCCCTAATCTTACTCTAGTCATTCTTTTATTCCTGACATACCTGTAGAAAGCTTTAGGGTTTTCCTTGTTCCTACTTGCCAAAGACTTCTCATGTCCCCTCCTGGCTTTTCTTAGCTCTATCTTTAGGTCCTTCCTGGCTAACTTGTAACTCTTAAGCACCCTAACTGAGTCTTCACATCTCACCTTTACATAAGTCTCCTTCTTCCTCTTCACAAGAGATTCAACTTCTTTAGTAAACCACGGTTCCCTTGCTCGACCACTTCCTCCCTGACTGACAGGTGCATACTTATCAAGGACACGCAGTAGCTGTTCCTTGAACAAGCTCCACATTCAATTGTGCCCATCCCCTACAGTTTCATTTCACATCTTATGCATCCCAAATCTTGCCAAATTGCATCATAATTTCCTTTCCCCCAGCTATAACTCTTGCCCTGCGGTATATACCTATCCATTTTCATTGTTAAAGTAAACGTAACCAAATTGTGGTCACTATCACCAAAGTTCTCACCTCTCTCCAAACCACCTTTCTGTCTGCCAGTACACTCCTTCGACCTTGAAACCTTATTCATGATCTCACTACTCTCAACCTCCTGTACACTGGAGCTACAATTCAGGTTCCCATCCCCCTGCTGAATTAGTTTAAACCTCCTGAAAAGCATTAGCAAATTCCACCCCCCCACCACCCCAAGGATATTGGTACCCTTCTGGTTCAGGTGTAGACCATCCCATCTGTAGAGGTCCCACCTACCCCAGAATAAGCCCCAATTATCCAGGTATCTGAATCCCTCCCTCCTGCATCATCTCTGTAGCCACGTGGTCAACTGCTCTCTCTCCCTATTTCTCACCTCGCTAGCACATGGCATGGGTAACAAACCAGAGATAACAACTCTGTTCTAGCTCTAAGCTTTCACCCTAACTCCCTGGATTTCTGCCTTTTCCTACCTATGTCATTGATGCCTATGTGGACCAAGACTTGGGGCTGGTCCCCCTCCCCCTTAAGGATCCCAAAAACACAATCAGTGTGGGATTGTCTTATTTTGGCATCAAGTTTCCATCTTACCAAATTGGGAACATTATACAGGCCTGAATTTCCACCTCTACAACATCAAATGGATAGTTCACTTGGCATGACAAGCAGATTGAGGTCGTATCGGGAAACATTTGCACAGGTCATCTCTGCTTTGCCCTCCAGATTTCACACTAATGACCAACCAGCAAAAACTCATGGGTGACCAATAAAACCCGCCAATGTGTGGACAGCCTTTTCAGGATAAAGATGAGATCATTCACCAATGACCCAGGAACCAAGATCTCAAATATCACAAAATGGGGACATTGAAATGGTTACACTTGGTGTGTTGTGGGACTTGCGGCAGATACAATGAATGCAGCCAGAGTGGAGTAACATCCAACTGATTTACTTCAGAGGAAGGAACCTGTTGTCCCTACATGTGACTCTAGTCTCACACGGCACAGTGGAATTTTAACACCCCAGCGGCTACTAAAAATGGGTAATACTTTACAACAATGACTACTTCAAAAGAACTTTGTCGTCTGCAAAGCATGTTGGAACATCCTAAGATTGCGAAAGGCACTATGATAATGCAAGTCTTTTCTTCTCCATAAATGAGGTCTTGCTATCTTCATCCACTTCCCAGGAACGCAAAGGGAAAAGAGACTTTCTCAGTGCTCCATCCTGAAGATTTGGAGATTTATAAAATTGACTGTGCTATTTTTACACGCTGCTTCACAGAAGAACACATAATTTAAGAGAGTGAGCATGGATTGGCCTTTCATTTCATATGTTCATAAGGCAATCTATCAAGTTTGAAATCAATTAATAACAGCGGGAAGTTGAGTCGAGGATTCCCTCGGGAGATTCTGGGTATCATTTCAATTTGCTGCAGTTTCCTTCAGATGTTTCAGCGTGGCCTCTGACGGTGCTGCGAGGTAGCCACAGGCAGGAGTAAATCTACAATTCTTCTTTTATTATTTAAAACTAAATTAGGTGCTGCCTCAACCCGTGGCTCACATTTGGACCTGGGGGTTACATGGGCCTAAAATGCCACACAGCATCCTAATGCTGGCTTGCAACGTCAGATCATGTCATGAATACATTTTGGCTCAGTTCCATGTTTCCTCAGCCTTACTGTCTAAAACGGGCTGTGAATTTGTGAAACACACACAAGGCTAGATTGGAGCTGGAAACTGATGGCCTGCATTCAGCAAAGATGTTACCCCGCTTACAAAAACTGAGAATCTCAGCAGGTCTGACAGCCTCTGTGGACACTGAATGTTTCGAGACTGGATGACTCTTCATCAGAGCTATTGGTAAACACCTTGTCGAATCCCAGAAGGGATGAAGGGGCATCCTTACTCGAAACGTTGGCTCTATTCTCTCTGCACAGACGCTGTCAGGCCTACTGAGATTTTCCAGCATTTTCTGTTTTTGGTTCAGATTCCAGTATCCGCAGTATTTTGCCTTTATGTCACCTCCGTTTCTTGCTTGGAAAAATCTCTTTTCTCTGAAAGGTGTTTGAAGCAAATAGCAATGAATTCCTGTGACAGGCAGCAATCACTTTGAGCTCTCCGTTAAGCCTGTCAAGTCTTCTGTTCACTGAAGCACGGTTCACATTAAATGGGCCATAGCTTCCACCCAGCGTCGGAGACTGCCGGAATGACAAGAGTTTAAGGTGTGCTGACCTGCCGGGGAAATCTTTGTTCAAACCCCCGCTGGCGGGAGCTGCTGGGGATCAACAGAGAAAGAGCCTCCCAAGGCCCCAGTGCAGTGCAACAACACCCGGCGAGCTCAAGGAGGCCACGCCGACTGCTTCACTGCACTGCCTGCTGCAGAAAGAGGAGGTTTCTCCCAGTGAAGCGGACAGGCCAGGGAGAAGGTAGCACAGTGGTTAGTACTGCTGCCTCACAGTGCCAGAGACCTGGGTTCAATTCTACACTCGGGTCACTGTCTGTGTAGAGTTTGGACGTTCCCCCCGTGTCTGCGAGGCTTTCCTCTGGATGTTCCAGTTTCCTCCCACAGTCCAAAGATTTGCAGGTTAGGTTGATTGGCCATGCTAAATTGCCTCTAGTGGCAGGAGAATGAGCAGGACAAATACATGGGATTTTGGTTTTAGGGTCTGGGTGGGAGTGTGGTCAGTGGAGACTTGATGGGCCGAATGGCCTCCTTCTGCACTGTAGGGATTCTATGAGGATTCTGTAAGGTGCAGTGGCACAGTGGTTAGAACTGCTGCCTCACAGCACTAGGGACCCAGGTTCGATTCCCGACTTGGGTCACTATCTGTCCAAAGTCTGTATGTTCTCCCTATGTCTGCGTGGGTTTCCACTCTGGTTTCCTCCCACAATCCAAAAAACATGTTGATTAAGTGCACTGGCCATGTTAATTTTTCCCTCAGTGTAGCCAAACAGGTGTCGGAGTGTGGCAACTAGGGGAGTTTCACAGTAACTTCATTGCAGTGTTAATGTAAGCCAGCTTGTGAAGCTAATAAATAAACTCTAACTTTAACTTTACCTTAAACACTGACCTGAGAACTTCCAAGAGGAATTCCACAGTGTATCTTTGGGATCTGTCCTAAATTTGACACTGGGGAGCCAGGAGGTTACAGGCCAACATGACTGTCAATTCTCAATTATCAGTGGCAATTGGGCCATCTGGAATGACGTGACTGTTAACCAAAATGTTTGAGTTGTTTTGCCCAATATGTGTTTCCTTTTGATGTGGTTTACTCGATTAGTAACTATATCATGCAAATATCTCATATCGATTTCATCAAAGCCTTTTTCTGAAGTGAAACGTGGGCTGATAATGTGAACTGGAGATTAATGGCTGATTGATTAATTGCTGCCACCTAGTGGTGAAGGAACAATTTAAACATGTACACAGAATTGGACATAATTCACTCAATAATCTTCAGGCACATCGGCCAAATTTTCCCGTCCTGCACGCCACGGGTAGTGGGCGGGCCACAGACCATACAAAAGGTCAGTTGACCTCGGGTGGGATTTTCTGGTCTTGGGGCAAGCGTGGCCCGAAAATCTCACCCACGGTGTCATTGAGGGCGAAATAATTTTAAAACCAGCAGAATCTGAAATGAAAATGAATGTAATTGAAAATGGGTCCTGTGCAGAGAAACAATGTCACTTGCTTCATTTCACTTGATGATAAGATGGATTGACCACACAGGGGTACAGTGGTTAGCACTGCTGCCTCTCAGCACCAGGGACCCGGGTTCAATTTCAGCCTTGGGTGGGGGGCGGTCACTGTGCAGAGTTTGCACATTGTCCCCGTGTCAGCGTGGGTTTGCTCTGGTTTCCTCTCTCAGTCCAGGTTAGGTGGATTGGTCATCAGGGGTGTCAGTAGGATAAATACGTGGGGTTATGGGGAGAGGGTTTGGGTGGGATTGTTGTTGGTGCAATAGGGATTCCATGACAAAGTAGACATGAAGAGGATGTTTCCTCTTGTAGGATAATCTGGAACAAGAGATCACTGATTTAGAAAATGGGGAGGCAGATTTAAAACAGAGATGAGCAGAAATTACTGCTCTCAAAGACTGTTAATCTGTGGATTTCACTATACGAGAGCGCGGTGGATGCCAGGAGTTTGAGTAAATTTAAAGCAAGCTGGACAGATTTTTAATTAGTAAGGGTTTGAAGAGCTCTGGTGAATGGGCAGGGATGTGTAGTTGAGGCCGAGATGAGATCAGCTATGACTGTATTGAATGGCAGAGCAGGCTCAAGGGGCTCAATTGCCACCTCCTGCCCCGGTTCTTATGCTATGCCAGCTTTTCAAGTGTAAAATGCGTAACATATCACTCAATACGGTGAGCGCCCTCCACGTTGGTGCCACAATGGCATCGAAAGACTTGTTCAAGGGCTCAAGCTGAGCTGAAATGGACTTTCTGTGGTATGCCAATATATAACAGGTGCCTCCTGCAGCAGACATGTTAGCTGGCTGAGATCAGGCCACTTGTTGGTCTAAACAGCAGTCTCTTAAAGCGACCACCTCCAGCGGCCACCGAGGAGCTCAGTTCATTCAGAAGTGTTTACCAGCATTCAACAGTGTTCCTCCTGGCATACAACTCTCACCAAATTGAGAGTTGGTGAGAAAGCATCCTTTCTGGTTGTATCACAGCTTGATATGGCTCCTGCTCTACCCAAGACCACAAGAAACTTACAAAAGATCGTGAACGTAGCCCAATTCATCATGCAAACCAGCCTCTCATCCATTGACTTTGTCTACACTTCCCGCTGCCTCGGCAAAGCAGCCAGCATAATTAATGACCCCAAGCACCCCGGACATTCTTTCTTCCACTTTATTCCGTCAGGAAAAGATATAAAAGTCTGAGGTCACGTATCAACCGACTCAAGAACAGCTTCTTCCCTGTTGCTGTCAGACTTCTGAATGGGCCTACCTCCCATTAAGTTGATTGTTCTCTACATCCTAGCTATGACTGTAACACTACATTCTGCACGCTATCATTTCCTTCTCTATGAACGGTATGCTTTGCCTGTATAGCGCGCAAGAAACAATACTTTTCACTGCGTGCTAATAAATGTGACAATAATAAATCAAATCCAATCAAACAACCAAGGCAGGCAGTGGGTAATTCATTCCTGATCAACTGTCAGTAGAGATGCAGCAGGCACTGGGAGCTCACAGACTGTTTCAGTAATTCAGTGAGGGACCTCCCACATCGGGCACATGTTGTGATTGTGTCCCTACCTTTGGGCCCAAAGATGGTCCCTAGTCCATTTTTGTTCCCTAACACAGGCAGGAGTAGAGAATGAATGTGGTCTGAGAGGCATTACAGTCTCTACACTATGATCAGTGCATGTTTTCAGCTATGCTGCACCAGCTATCTCCATCAGGCAAAATTCTATTGACCAAAAGCTATTTGCAAATGTTAGTGAACTGTAAGGAAATTGAAAGTTTCAGGCATCTCTCCAAGTTTACAAAATACCTGAGTTTTCATGGAAGATCTCTGCTGGTGACAACGATGCATGTTTGGCATGAGGGCTGTAATGATGTGGAGATGCTGGCATTGGACTGGGGTAAACACAGTAAGGAGTCTGGCAACACCAGGACTTAAACCTGGTGTTGTCAGACTTCTTACTATGAGGGCTGTAATCCAGACTGCACATTGGATCGGCTGCACTACTACACCGAGTCACATCTGAGTCAATAACTTGGCACGGACACTGTGTCAACCCCCCGGCAACAGCTGGAGCCCACAAAGCAGGCCAAATTCATGACATGTATTCTCCCTTCATTCGTACACTTGGACATGGGCATCACTGGCAAGACCAGCTTTGTTTCCCATCCCTAATTGCCCTCAAACTGACTGGCTTGCTCTGCCATTTCAATTAAGGGCAATTAAGAATCAACCACATTGCCACGGGTCTGGAGTCACATGCAGGCCAGACCGGATAAGGGCAGCAGATTTCCTTCACAAGTGAGCCTGGTGGGCTTTTAATGACATAAAGTCGAGACAAGCTTCAGATTTATTAATAAATTGAATTTAAATCCCATCAGCTGCCATGGTGGGATTTGTATTCATGTTCCCAAAGTATTAGCCTGCTCCTCGAAATTAATTGTACAATGACATTACCATGATACCATTGTCTCCCCATCATGTTATACAGAGAAATTGCCTCATCCACTTCCTGGTGCAGTTCAGGTTCCCCTCTGGCATCTAAGCCTGTGTAGGTGGATCAGTCTTAGAATCTGGTTATCTCACTGTCTCAAAACCTTGACCATATGTACGTATGTGCGGTTGCATATCTGATTAAAAGCATTTAATACTAATCACCATTTCATTCACTATTTAACTATGTAGAATAATTTGTATGGCTTACATCAAATAAGACTGTCCCTTGATTTCAATGTGTGTGTGTGTGAGCGAGCAAGTGTGTGTGTGTGTGTGTGTGTGTGTGTGCACGTGCGTGTGAGCCACGTGTCTGTGTGAGCAGTGTGTATGTCTGTGAGAGCAATGTGTGTGAGAGCAGTGTGTGTGTGAGCAGTGTGTGTGTGTGAGCAGTGTGTGTGTGTGCGTGTGTGTGTGCAGTGTGTGCATGTGTGTGAGAGCAGTGTGTGAGAGCAGTGTGCTTGTGTGAGCAGTGTGTGTGTGTGTGTGTGAAGTGTGTGTGTGAGCAGCATGTGTCTGAGCAGTACTGTTGGTGTCTATGTGTGTGAGCATTTGTGAGCGTGTGCAGATGAGCAGTGTGTGTGAGCTGTGTGTGCGTGTGAACACTGTACGTGTATGTGTGTGTGTTTGTGTGTCAGAGCAGTGTGAACTCCGTGTGATATTAGCAGTGTGCATGAGCAGTTTGGTTGTAAACAGTGTGTATATGGAAGCTGTGTGTCTATGAGCGTGTCTGAGCAATGTGTGTGTGATTGTGCTGTGCGCGTGTGTGCGTATGTGTGTCAGCAGTGTGTGTGAGAGCAGTGTGTTTAAGAACAGTGTGTGTAAACAGTGTGTGAGCAGTTTGTGTGTGTCAGTAATGTGTGTGTGTGTATCTGGACAATGTGTATTGTGAGTAGTGTGTGTGTGTGTGTGTGTGTGTATGTGAGTGAGTAGTGTGAGTGAGTAGTGTGTGTGTGTGTATGTGAGTGAGTAGTGTGTGTGTGTGTATGTGAGTGAGTAGTGTGTGTGTGTGAGTGAGCTGTGTTGTGTGTGTGCGTGTATGAGTAGCAGTGTGCGTGTGTGAGTGAGTGAGCAGTGTGTGTGTGTGTATAAGCAGTGTGTGTGCGTGTGTGAGTGAGCAGTGTGTGTGCGTGCATGTGTATGAGTGAACTCTGTGTGTGTGTGTGTGTGTGTGTGTGTGTGTGTGTGAATGAGCAGTGTGTGTATGTGAGTGAGCTATGTGTGAGAGTGAGCAGTGTGTGTGTGTGTGTGTGTGTGTGTATGAATGAGCAGTGTGTATGTGAGTGAGCTGTGTGTGAGAGTGAGCAGTGTGTGTGTGTGTGTGTGTGTGTGTATGAATGAGCAGTGTGTGTATGTGAGTGAGCTGTGTGTGAGAGTGAGCAGCGTGTGTGTGTGTGTGTGTGTGTGTGAGAGTGAGCAGTGTGTATGTGTATTTGTGCGTGTGCAGCATACTTCTCAGCACAGTAACGTGGTTAACATGCATGAGGAAGGGTCCTTTAATGTGTTACACACATTCAGCCTGATGAAATAGAAAAGGTAAATCAGCTTTCCAGATAGTTTTTACATTTATGTATAAGTCCCTAAAGAACAAATTGCTCCAATGTACTTTCTAGTGGGAACAATATTGCACACAACTGGGGGGAGGGATTTTCAGTATTGCAGCTCCCAGAAATGGAAATTCTCCTCGACATTACATTTGATTGGTAATATTTTTCCAATTTCACTTCTTCATACTATAATATCATGTATTTAAATGCCTACAGTAAGCAGCTTTTCAGAGGGAAGGCATATTTCAGTCCAGATATTACTGTATGACATGAGGCTATAACCCCGTAGAGCGATGTGAATCAATCAGTCCTCAAACAGTTAAAAGCCATTTTTCTCAAGGGGTAAAACGCTTTGAGATGAAGTAAGTGAAATATTTTTCAGGGCATCTGATTTCTGAGCAGAGGCAAAATCTCCTGTATATATCCTTTCAAATGTTGGGTGTGTTGCAAATCAAATCAATTCTTCCCCTTTGTGATATCCGATTCTCTGCAACCTATTCCTCTAATTTTCTAGCTTCCTCGAAGCCTCTCGCTGCCAGCCGGTGTCTATTTATTCCTCGGAATGCCTGACTGCCTGCTTTATTACCTGCACTATTACAATCCTTTATTAGAGCTACAAGCTCGATATAAAAATCTGCGGCAGCTTTCTACTCCAGTGACAAGAAGCGAAGCCAGCCATCAATGTAAATAGGCAGGAGTGCGGCAGAGAAAAGAGCTGACGACCACAGATTTTTACTACACTGAACCCACTGCTTTGACACCTTGATAAATGAAAGGATGGGGCAGCAGTGAATATGTTCCCGAACTAAGGCCAATTCCTCGCCTGATAATACCATTGTACCAACTCTCCTCCCCACCACCACCCCCCCCCACCCCAAATCAATCAGATTACCGGGGAACAACTGGTAAAAAAAAAGGCTTTCTGTCCTTACACCTACATCTTCCTCAAAATTAATTCCAGTTAACAAAAAGGATGGATGGGTGGATGGATTCACTAAGAGGAGCAACGCTTAACCAAAAACAATCCTTCCATTGTTTCCGACTTTCTATCCGAAAATAAACGTGATCCAGACTGATTATCATCGGACTTCAGACGCTGAGGAGGAATTTTCTCATCCTGCCCGCCATTTAGTTTAATTTTATTATTGGCGTCACAAGTAGGCTTACATCAACACTGTAATGAAGCTACTGTGAAAATCCCCCAGTCGCCCCACTCTGGCACCTGTTTGGGTACACTGAGGGAGAATTTAGCAAGGCCAATGCACCTAACCAGCACATCTTTCGGACCGTGGGAGGAAATTGGAGCACCTGGAGGAAACCCATGCAGACACGGGGAGAACATGCAGATTCCACACAGACAGTGACCCAAGCCGGGAATCCAACCTGGCACCATGGTGCTGTGAGGCAGCAGTGCTAACTACTCTCCCACTGCGCTGCCCCACGGGAATCGTAGTAGGCGGGGGCGGACCATGCAAAGGTCTTGCAAAGGACCATGCAAAGGCCTGGGCAGGAATTTCCAGCCTTGGGAAGATCACGCCCCTGTAGTTCCAAAATGTATTGCATTCATCTGTTAAGAGATGGATTTCTTTCAGGGGATAATGTGTGTGAGTTTCTATGTTTCCACCGGGGCTAAAGGGATCAAGAGATATGCGAGGAGTAGGGGGATTGCGGAATCAGGATATTGATTTCGATGATCGGCCATGATCAAAATGGTTGGCGGAGCAGACTCGAAGGGCCGAATGGCCTACCTCTGCTTCTATTTTCTATGACCAATTAAACCACGCTTGATTCCTAGTGGACGAATGCACTTTGAGGGCCACATATTCTCTCTAATACTGCTGCACGTGTGCCTAGAGAACATTGTAATGTGGGAGGTACATGCAGGCCCCACAATACAGTATGAGCAGGCTGTTCAGTACCCGTATCAAATGGGCACTCAGCAGCAAGTCCCAAAGGTAAGTGATTATTTTGATAGCTGCATTTTGACTGAGCAAATTGCCAGCTTTCACCTTGACTGTCAGAGGTTGTGCAAACATTCCAAAAACTGCAAACTTTCCCACTTCTCTCGTCCGCCAGAGTTCATCAAGGGAATGGGAATTGTCCGAGAAAATGGCAAGTGTCCAGAGTCTATCCTTGCAGCTCTATCACTGGAACCTCAAGGATTGAAGTAGAGTCAGTGACACGGGGCAATGTCATTGTATCAGTAATTCAGAGGCCTAGGCTAATGCCCACAGGCGTGAGTTCAAATCCCACCATGGTAGCTGATGGTGTTTGAATTCAATTAATTCAATTTAAAAAAATATTCAAATAATACTGCAAGCCATGAAATGGCCATGATTAATTACATGAATTTTTGATCATTGAATCTGGTTCACTGATGTCCTTTAGCTGGTTGGGCCCACATGTGGCTCCAATCCAACAACAACCTCCTCTCTGAAATGGAGTAACTGGCTTAGCAAACCACACACTTCAAAGTCCATTAAGGCTGGATTCCAAATGTTGGCCATGCCAGTGATGTGAGATCCCATTAAAGAGTAAGAATTAGAGATAGACCTTGTGCACCCCTCCCTCCCCATGCCTCACCCACCTCCACCTCCCACTCTCCCATCAATGCCTGCTCCACCAATCAATAAGTTAAATTTCAGTTTCAGATCCATATCCCTGCCTTATCTCATATCCCCAGAATCCTTCCTGTATCTGTGGAACAGATCATACGCTATCTATCGTCTGTGTACGGAGGCCTGGATGCTGGGACAGTGGCTTATCAGAGAAACTGTAACAGAAGCACACAGCCTTTTGCAGGTGGGCCTTAATGCCAAACAAAGGACCTCTCCTCAGCTTTGGTTAGATCAGGCCAGTGGTGTCTTCGTAGAATCATAGAATCCTACAGTGCAGAAAAAGGCCCTTCGGCCCATCAAGTCTGCACCGGACACAATCCCACTCAGGCCCTACCCCCTCATTTGTGAGTGAGTGAAGGCACCTGCTTTCCGCACCTTCATTCATTCACACCATCACGTCGACCAGAACCTGCAGATGCAGCAAGATTTCCCAGAATACCAAGGACAAAGATTACGTGCTCCCTGGCGACGTAGGTGACTCTCACCTTGGAATGTTATGCCACTGGTTATTCAAAAGAAACAGCAAGAATTATCTGACAAATCTAAAAACTAGCGGAGAGACATCATGCAGTTAGCACGTGCATTTTGTTATTTTTCCCAAGATGGCTCCTGGAACATTGATTTGTGGCTTTGCTGAGAGACATATGACTGAGATTTTTTTTGGTTCTGTTGTGTTGGGACCCTCCATGGAAAATTCACTGGCCTAAGACCAGAAAAAGCTGGTGGCATGCGGGGCCAGAAAGTCCCACCCTAGGAGTTTAGATTTTTGGAATCATTGAATAGTTACAGCACAAAACAAAGTCATTTGGCACATCAAGCCTGCATCGATCACCCAGAAGGATTTGCTCATTCTGCTCCCCAACCCCCCGCCCCTCCCCACAGCACTGTCAACATATTCTCCTCATGTGCCTGTCCAATTCCCTTCTGAAAGTGGAATGAATGCTGTAATTTGCTAGAAGCTTGTATTTTTGAAATATTACCTTAACAAAAATGAAACTGGAAAGTGGAGTGGGGAGGGGGTGTAATTGGAATACGTGGCTGCGAGGTCATTTCTAAGAGATGACATGAGGTTACAATGGAAATGAAAGCAAGGTCCCAAAAAGGCAAATAAATACAAGGTAATTGAAAGTATTGATTTTCAGCCTGTTGTCCTACAGAAGAACATACAGAACTCCCAGTGTTCCGGACAAGCAAATTGAGTTCTCTAAGGAAATGAGCTGTTTTGTGCTTGATAGTAAAGGACAGACAGGAGCTTTCGGTGAAGCAATGTGCAAACTAGCTAAAAGGGACAGAACAGGTGATGTGAATAGCCCAAGTACACAGATGAGCTGAGCTGATCTTGAACCAATGTCCTATTGGTTGGTTGGTTTGGAAAGGAACTTGTTTGCCACCCGGAAACAATGACCTGAGGATGAGAGTGGACAGAGAGGTCACCTTTGCATCTTCTGATGTTAACCCTATCTGCTGAACTTAGATGGAATAAAACTGCTGGAGAAAGTGACTCGAGGGCCAAATCCAGTGAGTAGGCAACGTGAGACACCCTCTGTGCAGGAAGCAGAATTTAAAGGACTTTGAGACTGCATGTGATATGAGTGGTGCTGAGAAATTTGAGAGAGTTAGTTCTGCTGTATCGACTATTTAAAGCGAAATTCAATGTTACAATTGAAATATCACTTGTGTGCTAACTCATGCTTTTTTTTGTAAAGTTTAGGTTTAATTGTTACAGTAAAACTTTAGAAAGTGAAATCTTGGCCATTGATCCCTTCTGCTGGGGTCATTTATTTGTTTCTTTTAAGTTTATTGGTTTGCACAGGAATTTTAACCAAAGCCACAATTAAATCCTTCTTCCCCACCTTCTCAAGCAATGCATTCCCAATCCTGACCACTGGCTGCGTTAGTATTGAGTTTTCTTCATGGTGCTCTTGCTTCTTTTCCTCTTCACTGTAAATCTGCGTTCTCTGCTTCTTGACACGTCTGCCAGTGGAAACAGTTTCTCTTTACCTACTCTGTCCAGACCTCTCAATGATTTTGAGCATCTCTACTAAACCTGTTCTGAACCTTCTCATCTCGAAGGAGAACAACCCCAGCTTCTCCAATCTACCAACTTGACTGAAGCCTGGAATCAGTCACCGAAAACTTTTCTGCACTCTCCTGAAAGGCCTAGCATCCTTCGGAAAGTCTGGTACCCACATTTGGACATAATAGTCCAGTTAAGGCCAATCCAATGTCTTATGAAGGTTCATCATAATTCTATACCTCTTTTTATCACCAGTGCCTTCTTAATCTTCTTTTTATCTGCCATGCCTGGTGACGAAGTCCTTGAGTTAGCCCTTCATCCCAAAAGCAGAAACCGGCTCAATTCCACACAAGCTTATTTCAGTTCATCTTTTAGATGAGACTTAGATGAGTCCTTGAAGTGCCCTCTCAGGTAGATGTTAAAGATTCCATGATGCTAAGTAGAGGGGCAGATATCTCCAACATGGAGGAAGTTTTTTTACACAGAGGGTGGTGGGGGCCTGGAATGCACTGCCAAGTGGTTGAGGCAGTTATATTAGCCACATTTAAGACTTATCTTGATAGGCATATGAGCAAACGGGGAATAGAAGGATATAAGCAGTTATTTGACCGATAAACATGCTGGTCGCAGGCTTGGAGGGCCAAAGGGCCTGTTCCTGTGCTGTACTGTTCTTTGTTCTTCCGTCAAGAAACATCACCAGGCAAAGCAAATTTCCTGCACATTGCAGTGGGAGCTTGCCACGCACAAATTGGCTGCCACGTTTCCTACATTCCAACAAGGACTACACTTGAAAAGCGAGTAAAGTGCTTTGTGACATTCTGAGGCTGTGAAAGACACTATTTAAATGTAAATTATTCTGCTATCTTTCTGATTGGTTTTGTGCTTCATCAGGTTCTCTCTGTTGTAATGGGCTGTGTGACTCCTATCATGCGTTTGCAGCTGTGGCGGCACTTGACACAGAGAGAGTGAATAATACGGAAGTTACTAGATTCCAGACACTGAGCTCCGACCATCTTCTCAAGAGAAGCAGAACATGTTTTGAAAAGTACGTAGCCCTGAGTGTAGTGAAATACAACTCACATGGAGCATTCTCCATTGTTTTACTGCACCGTATCCCTGAGGGTGCGAATGAGCAAAGTGAGTGAGCAAAGTCATTGAGCAATGTGAGTGTGCGAGTGAACAAAGTGAGCGTGCGCGTGAGCAAAGCGAGCATGCGCGTGAGCAAAGTCATTGAACAAAGTTGAGTATGTAAGTGAGCAAAATGAGTGTACAAGTGAGCAAAGTGAGTTTGTGAAGAAGCAAATGACTATGCAAGTGGGCAAAGTGAGTGTGCAAGTAAGCAAAGTCATTGAGCAAAATGAGTGTGTGTGAGCAAAGTGAGTGTGTGAGTGGGCAAAGTGAGTGTGAGTAAGCAAAGCGAGAGTGCGAATAAGCAAAGTGAGTGAGCAAGTGGGCACAGTGACTGTGTAAAATGATTGTCTGAAGTGAGTGAGTGGGTACGGAGGCTAAGAAAGAAGAGTGAAAGCTGATATGATTTAAAGGAAAGCATCATTCCTTTTTATTTACTTTACTGTCTCCATGGCAGGAAAGAGCAGCACCTTTCCCTGCAACTGAGACAAAGATCTAGAAGAGTCAAATCTTCTGAGAGAAAGAAGAGGCTGGAATGAGGATTATGAGAGAAGATGTTTGACCAGTAGTGCAGCCGTGTTTTACCAGCGTTAAAGTGCAGCCTGCCAGAATCCTGGTGTGATGGCATGCTGGGCATTTGTCATTGCCACATTTGTTGGCTCAAGATCCAATGACAATTGGCATGACAGCAATGTTGCAGGATTGCTAAAATATGGGTCTGCCTGGAATTTCAAAAGGTGAGATCGTGAAATTCACAAAGTGTGAATGTGTAAGAGCCTTCCGAAGTAGAGTAAATTCTGTCTCTGATTAGTCATTTCCCATCCTCAACATCTCGCTCTCCTGGTGATCTTAAGTAAACGATTTTTATTTACTCCAACAAGGACCAAATCTTTTGCCTGTAACAGAAAACCCAAAGTTCAGCACTGGTTTGGAAGTCTTCCCCTTCCTCTTCAATGCCTTAATCCAGCTATTCGCTCTCTCTCTAGTGTGCCAAGATTTAGAGTGGCCTGTTAGGATTGGTTCACATTGATTAACAAACCCATTAATCCTGATGCACTGCCTCTGTGTTATACATTGGCTCAGAGCATTGGCTGCACTCTGGTATTGTACTGTGTGCACTATAATATTGTGCTGTGAGCACTGGTTGCACTACGATGTTGCACTGTGTTCATGATAGTATTGTACTGCGAGCAGACCTCATATAGCAAATTAGATGCACAGAGGGTAAAGGTAAAGTTGCCATAGTCCCTCCTAGATGACCATTAGCTGCTTTCCCTTTGAGGGGGAGAGCTGGCTGGTGGTGATTTAACCTGAGGATCATCACACCTCAAGCGAGGGGCAAGGTTGAGAAGACATGAATAACCTCAGCAGGTACGGGAATTGAATCTGCGCCATTGGCATTACTCTGCATCACAAAGCAGCCATCCAGTCAATTGACCTAATCGACTCCCTGCAACAAAGAGCAGTATTACTATCTACACAGTCTTACTGCCACATTACTAGCTCCAATGCTTAAATACCTGTGTTGCCTACTTCTTATCCTAACCCATAAGAAACTGTAGAATATAACAGAGCGGTAGTGCAGTGGAGCTCCAACATTCTGTCACAGAGCAATGGTATGTGTCAGGGGTTCCCAACTTATGTGCCACGGCATGCTGGGTATACCATGAATACCCTGCCCCCACCCCATGTGTGCCATGGAGAAAGGTTCAAAATGATTCATAATTCACTAACTGAAACTAATCATCGTCTTCAGCTCCGTGATTGGCATCTCCAAGACCTGACGAACCTCAGGTTTCTCGTGCACGCAAGATTGGGAAATAGCCACATGTGTGCAGTTTCAATATTTATGTCGGTCAGGCCCATGCATATGACCAAAGGGACTTGGAGCGGAAGCCAAAGGCTCCATGAGCCTGCACAAAATGCAAAAAATTAAAGAGGGCGTAAAATCCCTGGGAGAAATAAGAGAGCAAGAAGTCCAACATGTCTATTTGGTAGCTCAAGTTTTCAGAGTCTCGGTCCTTCTTCTGGTGAGTCTACCAAATAAACCTGTTGGACTTTAACCTGGTGTTGTGACACTTTTTACTGTGCCCACCCCAGTCCAATGCCGGGATCTCCACATCAGGAGCGAGAGAGGCAATGGTAAAAAAAAAATGGGATATGCAGTTCTGAAAAATTACAAGATTGAAACCGTGCCAATAACTTGTCTGAATTATGCCGAGCTAATGCTGAGATATGAGATTAGCATTATGCTGAGACTTTTGTCCTGCGTTTCAGCATTGTCCTCTTTTTTAATTACATTATGGGCTTTTTTCTCATACTTCATTCTTCTACCTATTACTCAAAATATTAACAAAAAAGAAAAATACTGGAAACCTGACACAAAGAGGAAAAATGCTGGAGAGACAGAGATAATCAGGCAGCACCTGTGCAGAGAAACAGTCAACATTCAGGTTGATGGCCATTTCAAAATATTCAATCTCACATAAACTGGATCAATTATTTGTGATCTGTGTTTTTAAGGTTCCCTTTATACAGTTCACATTTATATTGAATTGCTTACATTTTTCCAAGTCAATGGCCCGGGTTTTGGGACAGCTGGAACTGAAGCTATCAGTGCTCAACATTATTAAAGTGGAAATCAGGGCCGTGATTCTCCCAAAAAAGTTTTAAGGGTCGAACTCGCAAAAAACCCGGGGTAAATCACGCTGGTTTTTTCAGTGCGAATTCAAACAGGAATCTCTGACTCTCGGTGCAATGCAGAGGTCATGATCAGGAATATCATTGGAAGTTCGGAAGGTGTGGGGTGGCCTATTCATGCCAGGGGCTGATAGTTCCAGGTCTCTGCGCATGTGCAGTGGCCCCAATCTGTCAGCCTGCAGTTTGCTGGCCAGCTCAATCACTGGCCAGCCCGGGACACCCACAGTGCTGTCCCTCCATTGCTGCCCCCATGGCCCGATTGCAGCCCCCCACCCCCCGTCCATTCATAGGCCAGTCCCAAACCCTCCCCCAATCCTGGACTGCCCAATCTCCAGCTCCCCCCCCCCAGCAGTGATGATCGCCCTCACCACCACCCCCCCCCACACCCCCGGCAAAACCCCCAACCCAGGAGGCAGACCCAACCCCCAGCTAACCACCCTACCACCCCACTCCCTCCCCCCTCCAGCCAGCCCTAATCTCTGACCTCCCTCCTACCTGTTTCCTCAGAAATAACTCTTGAAATGCAAACAATAAAAATAGAACAAAACTTACTCCAACTTATAAATCACAGAAAAGGTTTAATAAAGAAACTTCATTACTCCAAACTTGGGGCCTTGCCCTGGGCCAATCTAAGCTCCCCATAATGCTACACGTGTTCTTATTTATAGTGAGTCAGTTGACTATTACATCATTCTGTAATTGGTTTACAGAGTCAGCAGATGCTTACATCTTATTATCATTGGTCACACTGCATCCAATACAAAGTTGTCACCGCTTACATTCTAACACTGCCCCTATCGATCACAATGGCAAAATGGCAGCAGGACCCCCCCCAATCACTTCCATGGCCCTGCCTCCTAGCTCCCATCCTGTAGGACTGTCCCATGCCTGTTGGGCATGGGCACTTTACCCTTTGGACAGTGCCGGGGGCACAGGCTGGCACTGCCAGGATGGCCTTGCCCAGGGGGCACCACCACCCCCCGCTGCCCGACCCCTTGTGGGACCCCGATTACTCCCCCCCTACACTCCAGCGGGGTCGTCTCGCTAGTTCCCCGTAAGTGGGGAGCTAGTCTGAACACTGCTGGAGTGAAATACTCCTGACAGGGTGGGAGATGCTAGCGGGCCTGGAGAATTCAGTTGCGGGTCCACTAATCACATTTAAATTACAATAAAAGTAGATTTAAATCGCTTGATGTTCCCTTTGGTTTCCAGCGCAGCTTATATGGTGCCAGATATCCAGCGCTGGCCGATGCCTGCGCGGTGGGACACATGCGCGAATCAGCGGCTGCACAATTCTCCCGCCCTGTTAGCATGGCAGGATGGGAGAATCGCTGCCCCCAGATTTCTGGCATCCACACATAGATACCAGAAATGGAAAATCGGTGAAACACGGAAACCCGTATTTCTCAATTCTCTCTCGTTTTTCCATCCTCGTCGCCAGTCTCTCTGACGGTGAATGCGGGCTGAAGTACACCCCAAAAATGTATTTTGCTAAGGAGCAGTTCAAAGGAAATAGGAATTGTCCCTCAATTTTTTTTATAGTATAAAAATGTGCCGTGACGAATAAAAGGTTGTGAACCACTGGTACGTAGGACTAGACCCAGCAGGGTTCCTGCTTTCTGTCATTCCACCAAGAGGGAACTACCAGTTCATTTGCAGCTTCTCATCTCAGGAAGAGGGATGGAAAATAAATGGGTCCCAACCCAGACAGTGAACGTAAAGACTCAAGAAGATAAGTTGGCGGTTTGGGAGCAGCTGACCTCACTGCTCACTGAGTCAAGGGATGGTGTAAACCTAAAGCAGAGAAGAAAAGGGAAAGGTGAAAAGGAGTACGTCCTTTTTAAATCATTATATTCTATCATACAGTTTGTGTTAGACAAAAAAGATGCAGCCCAGGATAACACACAAAACATAAGACACAACAAAGATAATTTAAATACATGTTCAGTGTATCCTCACATCTTTTCGATGAGCTAGACTTCCTACTGTACCAACAAAACATGATGGGTTATAAAGGAAGAATTTTGTGGCGAGAGTGGAAGATTTTTTATTAAAGCTTTCCAGAGTCTGCATAGTGACTGCCACTTTCAGTTTTCATAATTGAAATTATTCTTAATATTATAAGTGTAAGAGTGTGTAATGCGTTTTATTAAATCTCTATAGGCAATGGAAAAATTTCTTTCACACGGTATTAATATCCGCATTTTCATCTTAGACCTTCCAAAATGGAAAAGTTCCGTATTTCTCAGATTAAATATCTATTCTCCAAAGACTTTTCCAAATCTTTTTATGTGTGAATTCCCTTGTGATCATCAAGGTGAGAGACACCAACACTAGGGGAATGGAAAAGCTGGTGTCAGCATCAGACACTCCTGTTTCAGGTGCGGCAGCACTGTGGAGTATAAAGCTTGGTACACTTTGTACCAGTAGCTTTCCTCAGCTCCAGCTTTGGAAAAAGAACTCCCACTGCACTCAAGTTACATTTTCCAATTTCTTACCGTGTTCTGACAAGAGGTAATTCTATGCTGCGGGCATCATGTCCACTAGGAATGAGTACCCACCTTCCATTCGCCACAGACATCAATCGGGACTCTTTCATTACTTCCCACTGATATTACTTTTCAGTGGTAGCCGTTGGTGGATATATTGGATAATGATTTTTTTTAAACAATTAGTGTTCCAATTATGTACATTGTGCCAAAATTTTTTAGCAGTTCTAAGATGCACAGTAAAATAATCCCATTTCACCCCTTTTCTCTCCAGCAAACTAACATCATTTATTTCTCAACTCATAAAAAACCTATTACGAAGACAATGAAGTTGATGGAAATTTTTGAAATTTGAAGTGCTGGTTTTCTGACGGTGAGCATGAATGAAGCCGAGTCACAGCATCAACTGCATTGCAGCGCAGAGGCTGAACTGTACCTGATTTCCTCTGGGAGTCCTACTGCTTAATGTGAATAGGCCAAGTAAGAGTTTACAGAGAATACCTACCTGGCCTTTAGCATTGCTCTGACCAGGTGAGAAGGTGTCAAGTGGCTCCCCTCATTGCCTTCTCCTGGTTTGACTGCAACAGGGGGTTTTTGTTTTAAAAGGATATATTTGCCAATTAAATGATTACCTAACTGTTTATGGGCTGTTAAAAAGCGCATTTAGAGAGTAGATGTTTTTTTGATTTTTGACAAAGAAAGAGGTTAGTGTTATTATACTGAAACCGATCCAAGTAAATGATAAAATATGTTTTTGACTTTTTCACAAACACACAAAGTTCACATGCGCAGAAATGCAGATTACAGAGTGAAAGAGGATAGGTTGGGAAAACGATGGCACGGTGGTTAACACTGCTGCCTCACCGCGCCAGGAATCTGGGCTTGATTCCTGGCTTGGGTCACTGTGCAGAGTCTGCACATTCTCCCTGTGTCTGCATGGGCTTCTTCTGGGTGCTCTGGTTTCCTCCCACACTCTGAAAGACATTCTGGTTAGGTGCATTGTCCATGCTAAATCCTCCCTTAGTGTACCCAAACAGATGCTGGAGTGTGGCGACTAGGGGATTTTCACAATAACTTCATTGCAGTGTTAATGTAAGCCTAATTGTGACACTAATAAATAAACTTCAAGCTAAATAGCTCCATAGAACTTCAAGAGTTGGGAAACACGCTGCCAGATGAGGTGGTGGAAGCAGGAACATTAGCAAAGTTTAAGAGGCATCTGGATGGGTACTTAAATAGGGAGGGAATGGACAGATACAGACCGAGTAAGGGCAAAAGTTTTTTTTACGTTTAGTTAGGGCATCATGATTGACACAGACTTGGAGGACCAAAGGTACTGTTCCTGTGCTATACTTTCCCTTGTTCTTTGAAATCCCAATCTGCAGTTTGGGATTCAACTGGCTTCAGTCTTGCTGCTTTCTCTCGGTAGTCTTCTGTCGTCAGTGTCAAGGTAGTTTAGAATCGCAGGTGGGTAAACTTCTGGAGACTCAGCTGTAGTGTTGAGTTCTTTCTTGAAAATCTCTGCTTGAAGTACATGGAGAGAGAATCGAACAATAGCAGACAGGGTCTGAAAGCTGGCTAGTTGGGTGGCAAGAGAGAGAGTGCAAGGACCTCTCAGCTTCTAAGCTGTTTATCAATAGTTGGATGGCCATACAACAAAGGAATTATGGATAATGGTTATATATAACAATCGTCAAATACCAACCAAACAGTAACTGGGTGAAAAATCTTTCTGTTCATGTAGGTCCTGGGATTAATATGCAAAACACTAACGTGCTATTAATAATTCCCTGTATTTGCAGGATCTTTGCCACCCACTGAAAGCTGTGTGGTCTGTCCATCTATCATCCCATTTCCGTAGGGAAAGTGGTGGATGTGTTGCCAGTTGCAAACACTGTCTTGTCACTTGTTTGACTGAGTGTCCAGCAGACAGCGTGATGTGTCAGGTGTTCTTGTGGTGGAACGGAAGGATGTAGCAACATGAAATCGTCTTCTCTATGGCGGTGATCTTGAGTCCGTGCTCACTAACCGTGCAAATGCTGACAGGGGTTCAATATCTGGAAGTTGCAGATCTTGCCAGTCAGATCATGATCTCGGATCTCCACTCACAATCCCCCCAGTCCTCACCTCCCCCCCCCCCACCCCCCCCACCCCCCATCTCCCACTACCCTGTGTGATGTCATGGGCGTGAACCTGCTTTACATGAATTTGAATACATTTAATGTCATTAATCCATCGCCTCGCCAAATACTAACCTTTGCCGAATATTGACACCGCGCTGGCGTGACATCATGACATGGTTTACAAAGGGTTCACACAGACGTAAACCTGACATAAACCAGGGGGCGTAGAAGCAGGTATAGCCCCAGACAGTGGCCATGCCTATCCAGCACTGCCAATAGGGTGTGGAATTCATTTGTATGGCGTGGTGGTGGCAGGGAACAGAGAGGGAGAGGAGTTGGGGATGCCGGTGTGCCGAGGGGGGAGGGGGGCAAGGGGTCGGTGGATGGGGTAGAGGGAGGTGGTGCTGGCTCGAGCGATTGAGGGAGGGGGAAGAGGCTGATGACTTGCAAGGGGAAGGGAGGGACGATGATGGGGAGGTTGGGGGGGTTGGGTAGGAATGCCAACTCTGGTCAAAGAGTTGGCCCCTTAGACCTCTGTGGCAGGCTGTGGGAGGAGAGATTTATACATGTTCTGATTGGGGTGCATGTTAAAGAATGAGAGAAACACACGAATTTTCTCGTTGAAAACAACACTCTGCCATTTTTTTGGTACTATTTCCCTCTTCTTTTTGCAGATGCTGGCTACAGGTAACAATGCAGTAGAAGGTATAGCTCTGTGGTGCAGCAGAATCAGTGAAGATATGTCTCCACTGATGAGTCTTAAGTTGTTAGAGCTGTATAAAAAGTAAGCCACGAGATGATGGTGCCTTTCCAATCGATGCTTTGGAGTTGCTGCACCTGTAATCACCAGCTCCTAATAGCCTCCCTTCTTCCTCATCTAGATCATGCAGCAAGTTGGATCCTTGAAAGGAATATCTCTCTTTGGCACACACTATGGATTTGAGTGCCATTAGCAACCCAACATAATGAAGAAAATTTTGACAAGAAAATAGAGAAACAACAGGCTATGTAGCAAAACTGATGAATGCATGGAGCAAAACTCAGTGCAATGTATGTTAAATAAAGCTACAAAGAAGAGCCTGCAATTCAATAAGTTTCTGTCTGATGGTTTATGTGGTGCATCAGAACCCCTGACGACCTGTGGTGAGCTCCCCATCTCCGTTCCCTAGCTTAGGCCATCAGTATATTTGGGTCTGACACCTGCACCAAGTGCATAGCAGTAATCTGCCACTGCAAAGTTGGCATGGTGCTCTGCCACTCTGCCCAGACAAAGGAGGCCGGGAAAGGGCCCTGAGAACTGATATATTTCAGAGTTCTTCAGTTCCTGGAGGAACTAGTGGAGAAGTTTTGTTTGGAAGCTGCTTGGTTTTCATTAGGCTCAACCACCTTTTGTTGCTGAGGGTTTGGTAGCTTTCCAGGGACAATAATCAGATTCACACCAACCCTCAGCTGAAGCAGGCTCTGTTGATGTTTACCATCATGGTAATAGGCAGAATTCCTAGAGTCACCCAGCAACTTGTGCAGGCAGCATGCTCTGAGGTGGAGGAGCAGGTGACAGTTTCCTCATTCACTTGCCCTCAAACAATGTGACAAAGAGATGGAACACTGGTGGAGGGTGATTTGCCTTATTTTTCACTCCGAGCAGAGATCTGCTGCTTGTCTAGATTTTCAAGCTTAGGTTTTTTTTTTGACTAAGAGACAAAGCAGTTATCTCCTTACTGAAAGCTACTTGAGTTTGCCCAGTCCGGCAGCTGAAAGTTTAAGATGAGCGGATAGCTTTGAGCTTTCCAGTAGTTGCTGTATAGTCAAGAGACTAGCTGGATCATGCCAGAGAGTGTTAAGAGAGGACTAGTTAGAGTTCACAATAGGGCTGACTATTATTCTGGTTCTGATGCCAGGTTGCATACCTTAAGGGACAATAAGTTTTTTTTCCATTTTATGGGATATGGGCATCACTGGCTAGGCCAGCATTTATTGCCCATCCTTACTTGGCCTTCAGAAGGTGGTGGTGAGCTGCCTTCTTGCACCTCTATCTTCCAAGAAGGCAGCTCACCACCACCACCTTCTCAAGAGCAATGGATGGGCAATAAATGCTGGCCTAAGCCAGTGATGCCCACATCCCATAAAACCATAAAAATTGAAAGAAACAATTCCATGATCCATGTTTTTTCCTGGTGCTTGTCCACAAATTACCATTGAACAACCAATACACCATCATAATAATACAGTGCCTTGATGTCAATGTTTTGTACCACAAAAATGATTTTGGATTTTTTTTGACCACCATTATATCTATCTCCCTCTGTTCGTGTTTATTTCCACTCATTACGCCACTGGATTTTGCTCCTACATATTTTTCTTAAAAAAAATATTTTCCATTTGTTTCATTCCCTCTGTATTCCTCCTGATTTGTACTACTTGCCTGTCCCCTTTTATTGATTTTCAACACATTTTCCCATGCTAATCACATTGAATAGTTTTGTATTGGACCTGACTGTGGAAAGTAGAAAGCGGCGGGGGGTGGCATGGAGCTGCGTCAGTACCAAGTAAAGCACTGTAATGTCACAAGTCTTCCTCAGTTCTGACTCAAACTCTCCCGGCATTGTTTGTCCTTGACACTGTTGCAAAATTTTAAAAAAGAATAGAATATTCCGGTGAATTCTTAATCATTCTGGTCTTTAAAAAAAATGCAATTACACCAGAAACACAGGCTGCTGGCTCAGCCAAAAATGTTTTCTCTCACTCATTTCATGCTCACCCCTCTCATCTGCTTCCTCTGTTCACTGACAGACTCACATTGTGATCGGAGAAAGACAGCTGGGGCACGCACAGTTGTTACATCTCAATATGTCTTCGCAACGTGATCATTTTTCATACAATGAGGGAGTTATGTAAATATTACATAATGTGTCATTCAACATCAGCGGATAAATTTGTGTAATTGCTCTGCCTACTCGGTTCCTGCGATGCTGGCGCTTCGCTCTCGCCACAGAGGTGCTAAGCAGTCAGGTGGCAGGTGCAGGGAAATTAATCTGAGCCAATTAAAATAACACCAGCCACCCCTGGGGTGTGCCGACAATCACAGCACTGGAAGGCAACAAAGCATAAATATAATAATGTTAAACAAGTAAATATTTACTGGCATCAACACTTGCTGTCAGGTCACCCTTAACATTGCCAGCATGCACTAAACTCCCACTTCAGAAATTTCACAGCTTTTCATAAAGGTTTAACCTGCACACTCAAAGTAGCTGTCGGCGCATCAGAAGAACCAAGCGGCGATAGGGATGTTGGCATGACATTCATATTACAGACGGTAGTGTGGCAGTGCTTTATTCGCTGACACCAAATTTTCAAAATTGCATAGGGAAATAACCAGTGCAGTTTTTTTTTGCAATTGTACATTGTACGGCAGCCCCGAATGAAATGGCTCGTGGGTTCTGTGGGATATGCACTAACTAAAACTCTCAGATCTGTGGTTTCAGGCATCAAAGCTTTACAGGATGTCATTGCCATAATAAAGTGGCATTATACAAGCCATAAACTTTATGCTGTTTGGATGCAGAGGACAGCCCGCTGACATGATTAGTGACACCTTGATGTCATCGCATCACCAATCTTGTCTGTTGCTACAAAATATTTTTATGTTTTCATAAATTAAGATCAAAATGTGACAAGGCACTCAGTTCAAACTTCCTCTCGGCGGAGGGCATTTTTGAAGCACTTAGTCTGCTGAAAATTCTAAATACACTGATAATGGCACATTAAAAGGGGCCTGATAACTCTCATTATTTTGTCATGCACCCATTGCCTACAGCTCCACAAATAGTGGCTATTATTTTTATTATATATTTAGTAAAATGCAAATAGAAAGCAATAAACCGTATTCATTCCTTAATAAATCTCTTGTGAAGAGCTGTTGCCTTGCGAAATGTTTTAAGGCACCGGGACTGGAGTTTTTCCTTGGTACAACGTTACACAGCAAATCACAAATGCTAGGTTTCCCACTGTAGCCAATTTTCGCAGAAACATTTCCTACCAGTAATAACCAATAGATTTCCCATGTTATTAAAACCATAAGGTGTGTAGATTGGGGGGTTGGGTGTTGTTGATCGCACTGAGTATGTCATTTTTCTCTTAATTTTGCAGCACTAATTCACTCTGTTAATAAAACCAATCATCCAGTCCCAAATCAGGTTAGTGAGCATACGCAGCTGCCTGACTGTCAGAGTAAGCATCTGTGAGACACCTATTGCCAGCGCCAGAAAACAGGGCTGTTTTGTATAAAACATAACCTTATAAACCCGGATTCAGGAACGTGGATGCATTTTGCTTGTTCTGCTGCGCACAGATTTGAATAAGTTTTAAGTTTATTTATGAGCGTCACAAATAGGTTTATATTAACGCTGCAATGAAGTTACTGTGACTAATGTTCCTGACTCTAAGCTGGACACTTTATATATAAAATGCAGGGCGTCCTGAACAGCATGTCCGCTTGGCCACGTCTGGAGATGGAGTGATGCAGTCCTCAAACTTTTGTCTCATTTTCACAGCAGAGGCAGCAGCAAATTGCTCATTTGACAGATTGCTTTCACAGGTTGCTGTGGGGAGGGAGTGCAGTTCCATCAGTCACTGCAACTCCAGCCACACACTTAGGTACAGAGCGAGGAGCGGGTGCTCCGATCCCTGCTGGGAGATAAAGAGATGGTGGCACTTCACGCCTGGTGCCTTGGCATCACAGACAAATACAAATTTTTTTCACCCGCTGAGCGCAGACACCCTTTCTCCTGCAGCTACCTGAGTTCCTTCAGCAAAGGTTCTGTTAACTATGGTGCAAAATTATTAGGGCCACATCCAGCTAAGCAGGAGGCCTGAATCCAGAAAAAAAAATGAAGATGTTGAAGATGACCAATAAATCTGCACAAAGTCCTGTATGAGGTAAAATTTACTTGGAAGGGAAAAACGTGAAAATTCTTGGTTACAGGCTGCAACTTCCCAATTTATTTAAATCTGGAAGTAATCATTTACACCTTACTTAAGAAAAGATATCCATGCATTGGAGTCAACAGTGGAATTAACACTGGATGAGTAATCCAGAGACCCAGGGCAATACTCTGGGGATCTGGGTTCAAATCCCACTGCGCCAGAGGGTGAAATTTAAATTCAATAAAAATCTGCAATCAAAAGTCTAATGACGACCATGAAATTATTGTCAATTGTCATAAAAACCCATCAGGTTCACATAGTCCTTTAGGGAAGGAAATTTGTTGTCTTTACCTGGTCTGGCCTGACTCCAGACCCACAGCAATGTGGTTGATCTCAAATGCCTTCTGAAGTGGAGGGCAGCTAGGGATAGGCAATAAATGCTGGCCCAGCCAGCAATGCCCACATCATGTAAAAATGAATATAAAAAACTAAAGACTGATATCTAGGTATGAAGGGAATTAAAGAAAATGGGGATAGTGTGGAGAGGTGGATTGAAGTGGAAGACTAGCTCTAATCTTGTTGAAAGACAAGTAGGCTCAAAAGGCCAAATAACCTACTCCAGCTCCTGTTTCTTATGCTCTTAAGTAAAGGGAGAAAGAATTGGCCAGTCTTGAAAACTTCCTTTGTGGAACTTATAATGCGGGAAGGTTGGAATCCATTTTATATCAACGGATGGAGCTTTTAGGCAGCTCTAACTAGCAGTATGGTGGCACAGTGAATAACACTGCTGCCTCACAGCGCCAGGGACCCAGGTTGAATTTAGGTGTCACCGTGTGGAATTTGCACATTCTCCCTATGTCTGCATGGGTTTTCTCCAGCTCCGGTTTCCTCTCATAGTCCAAAGATGTGCGGGTTAGGTTGTTTGGCTATGCTAAATCAACCCGAGTGTCAGGGGATTAGCATGGTAAATGTGTGGGGTTACGGGAATAGGGCCTGGGTGGGATTGAGGTCCATACAGACTCGATGGTCCGACTGGCCTCCTTTTGAAATGAGGGATTCAATGATTCTACTCTAAACAGTTCAGGGAATTCACTGTGTGAATCTTGTAATTGTTACTGAGGTAAACTGATATGTTAGAAATAATTTCCATCCCTGCAGCCTGATTCATATGCAGTCTGTAGAGGTATCCCTTGCTCTGATTTTCAAGGCTGATGGCAGAGGGAGGGACACTGGGATTATAATATTTTAGAACATTGCTGGTGCTTTCATCTACACTTTCTATAGTGACAGTGCTATATTTCAGTTCAGAGGAGGTGCAAAAGAACATAAAATAGGAATCCATTCAGCATGCCCACCATTCAACAAGATCACGGCTGATCCAATTGTGGCCTTAATTCCATTTTCCTGCTGCCACCTCCATAACCCTCGACTCCCTTGTCAATGCAAATTCTGTCCAACTCAGTTTGGAATATACTAGCCTCTACTAATCCCTGGGCAGGGGACTGCAACAACTAACAAACTCTCAAGAAGACATTCCCCCTCAACTCCATCTTAAATGGCAGAGCTTTTACCCTGAAACTAGTTTGATTTTATTTGACTTATTATTGTCACATGTATTAGCATACAGTGAAAAGTATTGTTTCTTGCGTGCTATACAATGCATACCATTCATAGAGAAGGAAACAAGAGAGTGCAGAATGTAGTGTTACAGTCATTGCTAGTGTGTACAGAAAGATCAACTTAATGCAAGGTAAGCCCATTCAAAAGTCTGACAGCTGCAGGGAGGAAGCTCTTCTTGAGTCAGTTGGTACGTGACCTCAGACTTTTGTGTCTTTTTTGCGATGGAGGACAGAATGTCCGGAGTGCGTGGGGTCCTTAATTATGCTGGCTGCTTTGCTGAGGCAGCGGGACGTGTAGACAGAGTCAATGGATGAGAGGCTGGTTTACGTGATGGGTTGGGCTACATTCATGACCTTTTCTAGTTCCTTGCAGTCTTGGGCACAGCAGGAGCCAGACCAAGTTGTGTCTTAACCAGAAAGAATGCTTTTTATGGTGCATCTGTAAAAGTTGGTGAGGGTTGTAGCTGACATGCCAAATTTCCTTAGTCTTCTGAGAAAGTAGAGGCATTGGTGGGCTTTTGTAACTGGGGGTACCAGGACAGGTTGTCAGTGATCTGGACACCTAAAAACTTGAAGCTCTCAACCCTTTCTACTTTATCTCCGCTGATGTAGACAGGGGTATGTTCTCCTTTACACTTCCTGAAGTCGATGACCATCTCCTTCATTTTGTTGACATTGAGGGAGAGGTTATTGTTGCCGCATCAGTTCACCAGATTTTCTATCTCATCCCTGTACTCTGTTCCGTCATTGTTTGAAATCTGTCCCACTACAGTGGTGTCATCAGCAAACTTGAAAATCGAATTGGACGGGAATTTGGCCACACAGTCACAAGTGTATAAGAAGTATAGTAGGGGGCTGAGAACACAGCTTTGTGGGGCAACGGTGTTGAGGATGATCGTGGAGGAGGTGTTGTTGCCTATCCTTACTCATTATGGTTTGTGAGTTAGGAAGTTCAGGAGCCAGTCGCAGAGGGAGGAGCTGAGGCCCAGGCCACAGAGTTTGGAGATGAGTTTCGTGGGAATAATAGTGTTGAAGGCTGAGCTGTTGTCAATCAATAGGAGTCCGATATAGGTGTCTTTGTTATCTAGGTGTTCCAGGGTTGAGTGCAGGGCCAGCGAGATGGCGTCTGCTATGGACCTGTTGCAGCGGTAGGCAAACTGTCGTGGATCCAGGTAGTCCGGGAGACTGGAATTAATCCGTGCCATGACTAGCCTTTCCTTGAGGGGGGAAAAATTCTTTCAGCATAGACCCTCAGATTCTTACATGATTCAATCAAACCACTGCCAATTCCTCAAAACTCCAATGAGTACAGGCCTTACAAGCTGAGTGTTTCCTCATAAGGCAACTTCCTTCATCCCAAGAATCAACTTTAGGGAATATTCTCTGAATTGATTCCAATGCATGAATATCTTTTCTTAAGTAAGGAGACTAAAGTGGTCAAAGGTATCATGCCAAGGATTTCAACTACCTTCACTTGAGCTGCCTGAATTGGAAGCTTCTAAAGATCAGATAGCAGGACTAAAGATCAGACACTCGCAGAGCTGGCATGTAAGCATCCACACGTTCGGATGGCCTGGTTATGTCACTAGAATACATGACATTCGCTTACCAAAGCAAAACTTCTAAGAAGACTGAGAGTCTGGGGGAGTGTTCTCATGGCTGTCAAAGGAAGCCCCACTAGCACACTGTGAAGGCTTTATATAGGAGTTTTGGTATTGACTTGGGTCTTGGGAAAAGTTCTCCCAGGGTCGCTGCACCCAGTGCAACAAATTAAAAAATGGTGCAGCCTCCTTCAAAAGCAAGTGCTTGTCAGAGGCCAAGAGAAAACAGAAGGTGAGGAAATCCAAAGCTGCCAGCTTGTCTAAAACTCAATCATTGTAATATTCTGTCTTATTTGCAGCAGAACTTCCAAAAGCAGATAGGCCTTAGCAGGCTCTGACATACATGTGGAACCTACTTAACACTCCAGATGATAAGCATAGGCAGCTTTGCTTCAAAAGTTAAACATGAAGAAAGAACAAGATCAGAATTGTATAGACTATTCTAGGTGCAGTGTCACTAATGCCCATCTACAGTTGATGCAAGATTTCTGTATTTTCATGCACCATCCCCTCACCATAAAGGCTATAAACTTCAATTTGCCTTCCCGATTGTGATCTTACCACAGCCTGCCATTAAAATCAATCAAAGGTATGTGTTTCATACCATCATATTGCGGGGGCGGGTGGAGAGAAGAAGAAGGTGGGGTGAAGGGGTTGGGGAGCCCTCAACACACTGGCAAAATTTAGCTGTCTTCTTTCAAGGGTGCCCCAATCATAGCCTGAGTAAACCTCCCTGCCCCAGCCCACCACGAAGGCCTCAACAGTCCCCTCCCCACATCGGTGTCTGCATTTTTCAACTGCACCCCCACCCTGATCATCGGCCCCTCCCCCACAACCCCCCCATCCTAGTCATTGGCTCTTTCTTTCCCATTCCGTTCCCACAGTCAGAGCTGGCACCTACCTCCATCACACTTTCTCACACCCCAATGCCCATCACAGCATGCCCAGCTCCTCCTTTGTCTGACCCTATCACCATATCTAAATGAACGCTCCCTCCCATGAGGCTCCATCTTGGAACACCCCCACCTTAGAACAGGTTGGCATTGACAGTTGGCACTGCCAGGTTGGCATGGGTGCATGGTGCCAGGGGCAGTGCCAGTGTGCGTCAAGAGGCTATGCTGTCTGGCTGTGTGTCTCTCACCTGGGGATTACACTTACCTTTACACTCCCAGGGAGACCCCCACGACAGGTTCATGCCTTTGTGATGTCACATCGGCACGGTGTTAATATCTGGCGTGAATGGACATGAACCCGATGACGTCGCCGTTGGGGGGGGGGGGGGGGGTGGAAGATCCGAAAATGCGCTCTTGTCGGAAAGAACTGCGACTTCTGGATCTTGAGCCCCCACTGGCATTCGCACGGACAGTGAATACAAATTCAAGATCATCCCTACGTGTACGCCTTAAACTATCAGTAAAGGGAAGCATACTTATGTGGCAGAACAAATTTAATAGAAGTGGGGCTCCTCTTGACAAAGTTTGGATTCCTCCAGCTTCTAGTTAAACAGCAGCACTCAAAGAACAGGAATAGACAATTTACACAATGTCTCACCACAAAGTGATACCTTAAAGTTAAGTCACATCACACTTTCTTCCCCGGGACCCATTTTCAAATTCACGACAGGCAGATCCTTCCCCTGCTTTTGGGCTTGTTATGGAGAGGGCGATGATGAATTTCCATCATCTCACTGAAGAGTGCGGTGGCTAATTACATTTGCGTAGCTTTAAACAAATTGAGTTGGTTATTCTGTGATAAGGTGCATGCAGTGAGAAAACTGCACTCCAAGGCAGCTTGGAGACGAGATAGAGAATGCTGCAGTCCTGATTCTCTGACCTGCAGGCCAGCCAAGTGCAGCTCATTGCTCGGAGTGTCCGGTTACCTCCTAAATTCTAATGCACATGAGTAAAAATAATTAAAAACGTATCATTATATAGCCTGGACAAAGTTATTAATCCCAGTCTGAAAGTGTGTTGACTGCCAATACCACCTTTCCGTAATCATCATCAAGATAAACAATAATGGCTCAAATTAATGAGTAAGTGATGAAATAAACACATCGCAATGAAACGTACTGGATTTTGAAATATAAGAAAAAACAACGAACACAATAGCCCTTCTTTTAGTCTCTAGAAGAAGTCTATCGCTCTCTCCCTCACACACATACAAACACCCACAAGCTCTCTGGCCTTAAGAAAATTAATTATAATTTTATGATCCTCTCGTTTGCCATCTTGTAACACCCACCCTTTGACAGTTGCCCTTTATAGAATTGCCAGTGTATTTGCTCACAGCTAGTGTAAACTGGCAGGGCTGTTAGCTCTCACTGCATAGTCCATGCTCATTACTAGTTCCATTCTCCAGATAAACGGTATCTTCCCTTCGAATGCCATTCATTTGGAGCTACACAGTGTGGAATTGGATGGAGTTGTGTTTACGGCATTTTGCTCTGTGAATATTTAGTTACACTTGAAAGGAGCCTGTTCTGGTGGTGATTATTATTCTACTTGTTAAAAAAATAAAAAAGCAAATGCTATTAAATCTAATTAAAGAGGGAGCAGTTTATATACGAAAGGAAATGAATACCATTTTTGCAACGGCACATGTTAAGTTAACTTTAACGTTAACTTTTGAGCATTGCAGTGACATTTCTCTCCAGGTACCAAGAAATGAAAAATCGAAGATGCAAAGCCCATCACTTCATGGATGTTCATTGCTTCAGTTCTACTCCATTATGATGACTATTAAGGATCTTCAAGAAGTCATTGTTGCATATTTTAGATGATTCAATATACATTATTCTGAAAGGTGAAAGTTATTGTATTACTCAGTGACCCACTTCACTAGATAGCATTACAGAGCAATACACTTGCTACAAATAAGTTTCGCTGACTGATTTTTTCGTCACCTAGCTGTATGACTTCCTCCTGCAGCACCATCCATATGAAGATGCTGCCTGAAGCCCAATATCCAGGCCTTCTTGGATCCTACCATTTATTTGCAGGGTAAAAAAAACTGAGCTAGTGAACCTGTAGGAAAGGCACAAAAAATTGGCACTTCAATGAACAATGATTTTCATTCTATGTGAGGTCTAGTGGGGGGCGGGGATGCAGTTTGGGGTGGAGTCCAGTCACACCCAGATGCAGATCACAGGTGGCTACAGGGACTGCCCAGTGCCATTGTCAACTCCTGGGGCTTGATCCCAGTTTTTTTTTTGTTACACATTGGTCCTCACCTCTAACCCACCCTCCATGTCCATATATGCCAACCAATTCCAACCCATGGTAAGGTGAGTGGCCACTCGCCTGACAAAAGGGCAAGCCCTGAAGGCTAGTGGGTTTACTACCAAATAAACTTGTTGGTCTTTAACCTGGTGTTGTGAAACTCCTTACTGTATTTACCCCAGTCCAACACCAGCATCTCCACATCATGACTCCATATATCCCCATCACCCCTCATAATCCCTATGCCAACTCAGTGCTGACTCATGATTCATTTTCATTTCCCTGAGTCCTTTCGACCCCTTATGCCAACTTAGTGTCAATTCCTGTCACCCCCATCATCCTTTTCCCTTACACTCATCATACCAAAGCTCCCAGACAGGTAGTCCTCAGGAGCCATGCTGAGACTAAATAAAATAAATTTCAAATATTGAGCAGAGTTCACTACAGAAAAAAAGATTCCCATTCATGAAAGCTCATTTGATACATTTAAATTCTCTCCAATACTTAATCACGTCTACAAACATTTGTACAGACAGATTTCATGGGTGGGATTTTCCGGTCGTGTCCACCCATAAATTCCCACCTTTAAATGGTCCTTCAAATTTTCCCCCTCACCTGCAACAATTTCCTAGGCAGGTGGAACTGGACTGGAAAATCACCTCCGTGTGTTTTATTACTGTCCATGATCAAAGTGTTTTTACCTGAAGATTAGTGTGTATGTCCTTGCCTCAGTGTGGCTGTCCCAAATTAAATATAATCCACTGCTTTGAGTCACCTAGACTCAAAACGCTGGCTCTATTCTCTCTCCACAGATGCTGGCAGACCTGCTGAGATTTTCCAGCGTTATCTGTTTCAGATTCCAGCATCCGCAGTATTTTGCTTTCATATAAATATATTCCAGCTTTTGCGATTTTTAAAAAGATTATTTATTTTCACACACTTGCCCCAAAATTTAGCACGATGTCTCATGTGCACAAACATGTGAGACAGGTGAAGATGAAAACAATACAATCACAAGTTTTAATGATTTCAGTCTCTTTTATAGCATGCCTGCAGTTTCTTAGTTGAATTTATGCTTCAGTTGAAGTGGAGTCTCAGAGAAATCTCAGTAAATTGTGATGGTCTTTGCTGCTGAATTTCGAAGAGACTGGTTCTGAGGTGAACTTGAACAGTTTGGGAGGATGGGGGTGGGGGAAGGGAATTTCTTCTCCCCCTTTCAAGATTTAACTGTTTTACCTTGGCTGTGTTGTCTTGCGGCTAGCCTAGGTGACGTGTCTTATGTTTTTGAACTGAAAAAGTTCTGCTGATATCTTCAGAAAGAACAGACAACAAATATGGCTGCAAATCATGTGACCAATTATGAGCTCAACATTTATATTCCAAGTAAGGGTAGCAGGTTGTTTATCTTCACCCTCTTGTGTTTTAGCCTCTCACACGTTGACAGCTTTTAAAATAGCTAAGGTCATCTTAACTGAGTGATCCTTCAATTCAAGTTACCCTTTGAATGCATTTTACGAATAGGGCAATGTGTTTCTATAGCCCAGGACGATGAATGCCTGATATATTATAGTCTTATTCTATTCACAGTGCATCCTTAACCAAATACTTGTGAGTTTCACAAATGGCTGGGTTTGTTCATAAGCTAATGAGGCATTTGCTTGGGCTTCAGTTCTAAGTGAAGCTGATAATATCAGAGACACTGCCGTGCATCTCAAAAATTACGATTTTCAAAAATGTAGTTTTAAAACGTGTAATATTGTCATGTCAGTACTGGGCATGACTGTATTCATTATCTCACATCAAAGACAGCTAATTCTTCAATAATCTCTTTGAGCTGTCAATCAATCTGAGAATCTACAAGTTTCACTGTGAAAGTGTAAGATAGTGGAAAGCAGACAAGCATTAAAGATGCTGTAATATTTGCACTTCGGGTTATGTCAACAAACAGCTATTGAAACTGCAAGAAAATTTTCATCTTTGATTCAGGCAGCCATTTTTTTCCAATTTTTAAAGGGCTGGCAATTTAAATAATTTGGCAGCTTGACAACCCTACAGACCTATCTACCCTAGAAGGGCATTTCAGGATATTCTAGCTGTTTGGCCTCCACGAGAGGGCTAAATGGCCCTTTGTAGCAGTAAAAATGTCTTTGTTTGAACTCAGCATTGAGATCAATCAACAATGGAGTTTTCCAGATCACAATCCCACCTGCCATTTTTAAAGGTCCCCAGAGTCTTCACGACTCTGTGAAAATCCAACCCAGGTGGCTCATTTCAATCTTCTATAAAGTAGAATTAACAGATTTCTGAAAGGCTAATAAAGCTTGTACGCGCTAAGAATCAGTTTCTGAATTTTCCTGTGAAGAGGTTGAGGAGGTCACCAAAAGTGTTGTTACATCAGTTGGTTCCTTGAATGACTTGACTGCAGTGCATTCTGCTGGCCCTCCTTGTGTTTCTCCCTCACCCTCATTGACTTCTTCCTTGTCTGATGATGCTTCCTGTTGTTGTATAACCAATGATGCAGCCACTTTGTCTAAGCGTTATTGTAGGGAGCCACCAGAGTGATTGAAGAACCTGAACCTTTGAACTAATAATTTCAATCGCTTTTCTGCTGTTGCTGCATGGTTGCAGAATGATGTTGCCAACTATACATTTAGGGATAGCTCCTGTCTGCAAGCAGTGATTGTTTATGTTCTGAGGTGTGGAAGTAGGGAGGGGCATGAGTGAAATTGAATATTTTTGGGCACAGTTTGCTGCTTACCCCCCCTCGATGCGTGTGCTGCGGCAGCATTGTTTGGTGGCATGAGCTTTTGGTCCTGCTCCTATCAACAGAGTTTATTGTTGGTTGCACCCTCCATTGCTGGGGAACATATGGTGGGAGGTCACCATCTGCAGCAGCAGTCCATTCCACCGGCGGGAATAGCCGGAAAATCCCTCCCAATTAGTGTAACAACTGCAAGGAAAACTAACAATTCAATCTGCCAATACCATCAGTGGGCGGGGGGGGGTTTGTAGTAGGGGGAAGTGGAGGTGGGGGTAGGAGGGCAGCACAGGGGAAACATTAACCCCCCCCCGGTCCAAAGAAGAGTGCTGGACTGCATGTCAGGAACAGCACCAGGCACACCAAAAAATGAGATCTCAACTTGATGAAACTACAACACAGGACTACTTCCATGCCAAACAGTGTAAGCAGAATGCAATAGAGAGAGCTAAGCAACCCTACAGCCAATGGATCAGAACAAAGCTCTGCAGTCCTGTTGCATCCAGTCATGAATGGTGGTGGGCAATTAAATAACTAACCGGGGAGGAGGCTCCACATTATCCCCATCCTCATTGACGGGGGAGCCCAGCACATTAGTAAAAAGGACAAAGCTGAAGGATTTACAGCCATCTTCAGCTGATGATTCATTGCCGCCTCCTCTGATATTCAGCCAATCGATTCATTCCACGTGAAATCAAGAAATAGCTGAAAGTACTGGATATTGTTAAGACTGGAGAACATTCCAACAATAGTCCTGAAGACTTATGTGCCAGAACTAACTGCGCCCCTAGTTAAGTCAAGCTGTTCCGGGATCTACCCAGCAAATGAAAAATTGCCAGGTATGTCCTGATCACAAGAGGCAGGACAAATTAAATCCAGCCAATTACTACTCCAATATAGGAACAGAGGAAATAGGAGCAAGAATGAGCTGTTTGTCCCCTTGAGTCTACTCAGCTTTACAACTAGATCATCACAGATCTTCTATCTTGGTGCTTTAACCCCATATCTCTTTAGTATCTATCTTTAGAATTCTCTAACCCAAAGGCCTGTAGAGGCTCAGTCATTGACTCTATTAAAAATTCACCACCGTCTGAGTGAAGAAATTCCTCCTCACCTCAGTCTAAAATGGCTTATCTCTCATTTGGAGACTGTGTACCCCTGACTCTTGACTCCCCAGCCTGGAGAAACATCCTTCCTGCATTTACCAAGTTGAGTCCTGTAATAATTTTGTATTCTTCAGAGAGATTACCTCTTTCTTCAACTTGCTAAAGAATCTCTCCTTATAAAACAAGCCTGCCATCCCAAGGAGTAGTTTGGTGAATCTTCGTCACACTCCCCTCAATGGCAAGTATATCTGTTCTTAGGTAAGGAGATCAAAACTTTTTTATTTATATTTAACATAAGAACATAAGAAATAGGAGCAGGAGTAGGCCATCTAGCCCCTCGAGCCTGCCCCGCCATTCAGTAAGATCATGGCTGATCTTACTTGCTATTGGACTCAATTCTTATCTCTACTCTGCGCAAATTTCGACACATGTGTTTTACCATTTCCTTATTCCATCTTAGCTCAAGGAAGCCTAGTTAAATTGGCTCCTTTTTAAACATAACTATTTTGTCTGGAGAAGGTATCCGTGGGAAAAGGAACCTTATTAGAGCAGATGATGGGTTGAATAAAGACATGGAGCCAATCCTCATCTCTCCCCACCTGGGTGTGTAAGAATTGGGGGGGTATCCCACACAAAGGGTGATAACCAGAGGAATCTGGATCATCTAGATCAATAATATTTAGGGAACCTCACCTGGGGCTAGTCATAACACAATCAAAGGACCATCAGCTTTTCAGTATCTGCAGCCTCACAAGGACCAATGGCCACAAATGGGACTGCACCCAGCCAAACTGGAGGATAATGTGGTGACCCTCGGCGGCTTGGAGAGAGAGCGATCGGGTGTTGCTGGGGCCAATCATGCAGGGTTGGTGAGGGCAGAATGGAGTGATGTTAAAATGAAGGAATCATTGCCAATGCAGGGCTCCTCTGTGGATACACTGTGCCCGGTTAAGAGGGCAACGCTTGAACCCATATGGGAGGCCGTGGTTTACCAAATGGTCCTCCCTCAGGCAGCAGAGAGCCTAGCTGCCAGTGGGGGCAGAGGCCATTAATTGGCTACTTGAGTTGCACAATCGGCCTCTGGATGGGAGGGCTGCCCTCCCCGTGACCTCCAGCAGAATGTCTGGTAATTGGGAAGACAAATGAGCATGCCTCACAGTTTCACAAAACCCCTGTCTCCCTGCCTGCCTCTGGTGAGCTGGTAAAATCCAACCCTTCAGTCCAGTTGCTATAGCAATCTTTATTGTCTTGGATGTCTAATTATCAGTTGCTAAACAGGTTAGAACAATGCTGTGTTGGTGCGCCATGACTTCAATGAAATTTGGTTTCATTATATTTGGATAGCGGTTACACCAGCAATTTCTTGGACTTTTTGGGGGATTGGGGAAACATTTTTGGATGAGATAGATTGCTTTGCGGAAGAGTGTCGTAAGGAAGTTACCATGGTTACAGCTGTGGCTTACTGACAATAGCTGTGTAGCACATCACTGTGCTTTTGTTCTAAGTTTCAGGTACCTTCCACTAAAGTAGCTTCCGGCAGGTTGTTAGTTTTTGTTAGCGGAATAAATTCTATACTCTATGTAAATGAAGTAGCAACTGTGATCACACACCACTCTGGTCCTAATAAATTACACAGATAACATTTGTCAGATAGATTTTATTTCTACAGGTGTAAAACCCAGTAACTAATACTTCTTAAGAGTCTTCGCTTCTATTTTCCCAGCTGAATTACAATTTTTATTGCAACTTGTTTGCCTTTTAAACTAACGGATAGTAGCTCTGGGAAACTTTTTTTTCTTTCAAGACTCAGAGATAACATCAAACATTTGTGCTTTGGCACAGCAAAGGTAGATGTCTGCCAACAGTCTCAATAATGGGCCCTGTGTCTGACATCAGACTATCACCCTCTCCTGTACCATGATGATGTATCGATGTCACATAATATCTATCCTCAAGGTCCCTCTGACTGGGGTGTGTATTATTTGGTCCTCACAAAGTGGGCATTGTTGTCTGGTGGGACTCATCAATTATGGCTGAGAAATGCCCTGAGACTGCCAAATTCACTTTACTTGGGCCCTTTAACGGTCTTGAGAGAGACAATGCTTATATCAATCCTGTGATTGGATTGGAACACTGCTCCCAGAAGGGAAAACACTGTCATAACAATCTGCATTGCCATTTTAAAGAACGATCAAACAGAAAGATTCAAAAGATTGCAAATAGCAAGATCATAAAAGTATAATGTTGTTGTTTTAGAGCAGAGACGATCAAGAGGCTTTGTAACATTCACTGCACTTTAGATATCAATGGCAGTCTAATTACATTTCTCCCTGTTATCGAATAAGATCTGTGAACTGATATTTCTTCCCTAATCCAATCTGATCCATAATTGACACACTTTACACACACAAGGCAAGCTACAAAGGTGGATGGAAACAGTACAGTGCAAACTGCAACAACTAAATTTATTTGACTTGGACAAATATTTCTGAAAATATCTCCTTTGAACAGAGGAATGTGCAGGACTGGAAAGAACCTTTTGGGTCTATCTGGTGAGTTTCTGAGTTCAAAACCAAATTACAGATTTCACTATTTATATCTTTCAGTTGATTTTTCTCACTAAATGGTCATCTACCGCTGGCACTGTGGTTAGCACTGCTGCCTCACAGCACCAGGGGTCCAGGTTCGATTCCCGGTTTGGGTCACTGTCTGTGTGAAGTTTGCACATTTTCCCCGTGTCTGCGTGGTTCCCTCCGGGTGCTAGGTTTCCTCTAGCAGTCTGAAAGACGTGCTGGTTAAGTGCAGCGGCCATACTAAATTCTCCCTCAGTGTGCCTGAGCAGGTGCCGGAGTGTGGTGACTAGGGGATTTTCACAATAATTTCATTTTAGTGTTAATGTAAGCCTACTTGTGACCCTAATAAATAAACTTTTAAGATCCGCTGGGATCCTAGTGCAGCCCAGAGATAGCAGATAAAGAGACAATGCCTAGACTCTTTGACTATAGAGTCTGTCACTATCAGTGACAGTAGCTTCCGCACATTCTGTTCCTTGAAAACATGGATGAATGTACTCGTCAAAAACCAAAAGGGCAGTCAATAATCAATTATGAACTCCATTCAAAGAGTTACCTCAGGAAGTTAGTAAATTTATTTTCATTTTTATACAAGCTAATGAGGTCCATTACATTTTTATTTTCAGGTAACCTCTCAGATATCATTAAATCTGACTGTATGGACAGATGTACAGCCAAGCATTGGAAATAAACTAAATGGGACTACACTTCATTATGATAAGGAACAAATAAGTTCACAGGACAGGTACAATTTAACTGAATATCCAGAAATCATATTATTTAACAAGCAACTAGTTAAGTGGATAAACTAATCACTTGTGGTAAATTGTTAATTTTTTCACAACAGATTAAGCTGATTAAGCATGATTGAGTAGATTTTGCATAATTATTAACAAGCAATAAAGGTCAATCCAGAATTCAGCGAACTGTTTTACATCCTTTTGCTATCTGATCTTCATTTAGAAATATATTAATAGCTTTCTTCCTGATATTACAGCATTCTTGTATAAGTAAAAATTGATCTTAAAAGAACCCAGACTTCTGCAGATGAATAGTTTCAGTGAAACAGGTTCTGTCAAGTGGAACTTCAACAAAGCTCTCTCCCAGAAAAGCAGCATAGTCACCTCATTAAGTACTGCCTTGGCACAATTGAACCAGCATCTTGTGCTGTTTCAGCAATATCATGTGGTTTGCATTTTTCACTGCATCAACATCCATATAATGTCAGCTTTTTGCTTATTCCAAGTACCATTATGGTATTTTTCCTAAGGAAATTTGTTACTCAGGCAATGCTGTATTAAGTGGAATGCCCACTTTAAAACGATACCTTGACATACTGTATACTGACAAAAGGCACTACTTTTCACCTAAGTGGCTCCAGCACCATAAACTTCTTACTTTACTCATGAGCTACTACTACTCGCATGTGAGTTTCTCACTTTCGAAGCTTCACTTTTAATTCCTGCAGCTCGATGTGTAACAGTCTCATAGCAGGAGTTTGATATTAACTCACATTTATTGATGTTGCAATTCCAATATTTTAAAATCATTTACTTAAGATAGGAACTATACCCTGCAAATGCTTATTGAGGTCATAGTATGAATACCCTGATGCTGTCACTGGAAAAACTAGGATCAATTGTAGTTGGGTAGAATTTTATGATTATTCATTCATGGGATGTCCATCACTAGTTACCCGAGGGTAGTTGAGGGTCAACCACATTGCTGAGGCTCTGGAGTCACATGTAGACCAGACCAGGTAAGGATGGCAGATTTCCTTCCCTAAAGGACATTAGCGAACCAGATGAGTTTTTCCAACAGCTGGGTATGGTTTCATGGTCATCAGTAGATTCTTAATTCCAGATTTATTTTTATTGAATTCTGCCATGGTGGGATTCGAACCCGGGTCCGAAGAACATTAACTGAGTTTGTGGATTGATTGTCTAGTGACAATACCACGAGGCTGTCACCTCCCCTTAGGATGGGCAATGGACTTGCAAATTGAACAGGCGATATAAAGAATGATTAAAAACATCTGTAAGATTAACAGCTTTAGTTCAAATGCACACCTCGGCTTAGAGGCAGTAACATAGGAGATTTGTGTATGACCTATGCTTTCCTTCGAAATGGTCAAAGATTGAATAGTTCCAAGCCTTTTCAAACAGTTGTATTTATAAAACATCTTTAATATGGAAAAATGTTTGAAGTGTCTTCACTTAGACTTATAGAAAAATGGACCACTGTTATATTCTACCTTTGGTGCACCAAGAGTCCCTGGCATTAATTTTGCCAATTTATTGATCACAATTTATCTAGATTTTGAACCGATTTCAAAAGTAATAGCTTATTGCAGTGCACGAGCATCAACCTGCGACACAAGTCTCAGACAAATGTTTGTCTAAAGTTGCACAAGGCTATTACCATGAATCAATGTGCTCTGAGATGTCACAGCTGTTAGACTGATGTTGCAACTTTCAGGGTCATTGCTGTGAAACAGATAAAGATCTCATAAAGCTGGAGCATTTACAAAAGTGAAACAGTGATTCAAGACTTGTTAAAAGAGCAGTAAAATGCAAAGGATTTCCTCATTTTGAATATTAGCCCAGGGTCTTTCAGCCTCATCCGGATTTTCCATTCCCACTAAAAATCAATGAATTGGCTGGCCCATTTCATCCTGTGTGGTGGGTCCCACCATGGTGCAGCTGGAAAATCCCAGCTTTAGTCTTAGAAAACTATGATTCCTGTTATATTTGTAACATACATGTTGGCCCCTTCTCATCTATATTTAGATACTTATCATTATATATTAAGTTGTATTATCAAAATCAAATATTTTTTGAATGCGCTAAAGTAGTATATCATAATACGATGATATTTTTGGCATTTCATTTTCAGCCCTTCTCTCTTTCAAAACATAAAGGTTTGGTTTTATATCTTTTTCACGGTGCCATAGCCCCTTTAAAGGGATCCCAATAAAGCAAAAACTGGATATTTGAAGTGCAATTAAAATGACAAATGATAAGAAGTGACAACAAAGTAGCAGCTGATGGAAGTCTACCAGGATTACAAGGAATATCTGTGGCATGCAAAGATCCACCAGGGACTCATTTGACTTCACATACAGTAACTCTTAAAACAGATCTCAAAATCATCATGTACCGTGTGCATATTATCGAGGAAAAATACCAGCCCAAAAATGTTTCGCAACACTCAAAGTAATGGTTTGGGTTCATGTGGAGCATACTAATAGAGTGACGCTAATAAAGCAATTGATTAACACTACAAATGTCGTAACCAGGATTAGTGGATACTGACAGCAGCCCGAAGTCTGCCAACTTTGACAAAATATTAGGAGGAGGGCTCAGAATCAGACAAACCAATTTAATAAATGGAGCTGTGTCCGCGAGTAGCCTCAAAATGGATTTCATTTTAAATCCAAATCAGCAATTGTTATTCCAAATAAATGGATCTTGACAGGTTGGTAATCATTTCAAGCATTTAGTCATCTAAGTTTAATTTAACACGTTACAAGAATATTTAAATGTGGTCATTTATTTCGGTCAGCCAGGTGTCTAATATGCAGAAACTCAACTCCAACTGCCGAAAAATGAATAATTAAGAGTCCACATTGTCTGGTATGGTGTCATAGAATTCCAACAGTGTAGAAGGAGCCCATTCAGCCCAGCGAGCCTGCAATCACTCTCCAACAGAGCAACTTCACCCAGCTCCTATCCCTGTAACCCCACATATTTGTGTGGAGTTTTGCACATTCTTCCTGTGTCTGCATGGGTTTCCTTTCAGCACTCCGGTTTCCTCCCATAGTCTAAAGATGTGTGGGTTAGGTGAATTGGCCATGCTAAATTGCCCCTTAGTGTCAGATGGACTAACTAGGGTAAATGCAAGGGGTTATGGGGATAGGGCCTAGGTGGGACTGTGGTCAGTGCAGACTCGATGGGCTGAAAGGCCTCCCTCTGCACTGTAGAATTTAGAATTCTATGATTCACCTTGCTAAACCCCCCAAACCTACACATCTTGGGACACAACAGGCAATTTAGCACGATCAATCTCAGTCTCTCCTGAAGCACTGAGGCATAGGTTTCGACACCTTCAAATGTGCTTTGGATTACTGCAGGATTTTAACTAAAACAGCACAGGACACTGGGTATTGGATTGAGGTTTGCTCACTGTGACAATTTGCATTGCTTGGGAAGAGGCCTACCCTTGCAAGCCCTGGTAATAAGTTGGACTGGGCAACAACAACCTGGAACACTGAAAAGCTGCCTGATTTGGAGGATGAACTTGGTTCCCACAGCCCATCAGTGACCACCAATTAAATCCCAGTGTGTGGAATCACTTGTCCATTGGACCTCTGATCGGTAGAGGCCTGAGCATTTTACATTTTTCACTGGTTCAATGGCCTGCCAGAGGTCAATTAAACATTTGCTTAAGGATTTGCTTTGTAATGGACAGAGTTATATCACAGCTGGAGTGAGACAAAGAGAGGTGAGCGTCTTTGCTGAGGTAATGACATTTGTACCAATGCCAGCTGGCACCAGGAGCACTGTAATGCCCAATGAACACCAGGCATAACCTGAAGATGTTGGCACAGTACCAACAACCAATCTGCAACAAAGAAATATGGCTAAAGAACTGCTATACTGGGATAGATTTGGTTTTTTTTGTTATTGATATTTTTCTCCTGTTTGGAACCAGGCATCGGCTACAGTGAAAAGTGCCAAACAGTCGTGCAAAGCCTGTCTATAAAGTGCAACCAGCCAGATGAAATCAGTCTTGTTAAATAATGGTTTCACACCCCGTCATATTAATCAGACTGTGCAATTACACCATGTTATCAGTCACACTTTGAAGTTACACCATGTTATTCACACAACTGCAAAGATATTGCAACATCAATAACAGCATAACAGTTTAGCTTCTCATTTATCACATGTTCTGTTGGTGGAATGGTGTTTGGCTACGTAACAACAATGACTACATTCAAAGAAAATCATTGGTTGTGAAGGGCTTTGAGGTACCCTGAGGATGAGTGCTCGCGTTGTTGACCTGGAGAAAAACTGCTGACCTTACGACGCAAGTAGGAGTTGAAGAAATACGAGGAGAAAACAAAGCTCCCAAGGAACCTGAAGAGGATGGTGGGAGACTTTTTTTTGACAGCTATTTAGCTTATTTACTTAATTCAAGAGTTTGTGCTATGCTAAAATGTATTTTTTCATATTGTAAATGTATTTTCCTTCTCTATCAACTATGATTCACAATGGACTTACTTAATGGTATTTAAAGCTGAGGTAAAAAAGGATAGGTGGAATCTTGTTCATTTAACTAGGAACATTCCAACGGATAGCTAAGTCACAAAAACATGGGGCTGAATTTGACTAGCCCTTGGGACATGCTGGGTGGCAAGAGGAGTGTCTGGAAAATGGTGCAGGAAGCGGGGTGGCATACCTGTCATCTTCCCCATGCCATCTTGCCAATGGCAAACAGTCCTCATGTGCAAAGGCCAATCAAGCCTATTAAATGGCCAATTAAGGGTCTCATCCCACCTCAGCTGGTAGTCGCCACTGGCTGGGGGAGACCTCAAGGTAAGCTGTGGGGATCTTGCAGCGGATTCTGGAGAAGGCTACTCCTTTTTTGGGCAATGGCCACCTACTGAGTTAGGGTGGTGCCAGTCTTCACCACACCCCTCACTGGTCCTTGCCTCACTTGCACTGACTGCCCTTAAGATTGCACTTATCTGATTGTGAGGGCACACATCCATCAACTCTCACCCTGCAGATGCAATCCCAATGATGGCCACCACTCCCAGTGGTGCTACTGAGGCTGTGGCTAATGAGATGCCAGTCTCAGAATGATCAGCAGTTAAGGAGAACTACACAGTCAATAGCCCAGGTGCACACACAGTCCCAATGACTGCTGAAGTGGGGTTACCCCCCCCCCCCCCCCCCCCCCCCCACCTGCCCCGTGGACCCACTTTCAGGCTGGTCAATCCTAACTTTAATCCCATGATGTTTCCTATTTTAACCTCAGTCCCTACCTACTGCTGATTTCTGACAGTAAAATAGAAAGAATGCTCACAACTTCATGCATTCTTGAAATGCAGTACATTTCAGCTCATCCACAAATAATGAGGGCTGATAAAGTTGATTGATCTCCATGTGTAAAACTCTTATTATGTATCAGCAGGTGGCCAGTTTATATGGCTATTCCTTGTCTCACAGTCTGGTGTCGCCATCAGAGCATTAATTACTGTAGTGCAACCATGGGAATATGTGGTGAATTTCTCAGCAGTTCCTCAGCATTGCTGAAAAGTGATGCCATAATCAATCAGTTGTGAAACCACAAGTTGCCACAAGTTGTTTGAATCCACGTTGATCTTCGACAACATTTCAGTTTCTGAGCAAGATGCTGCAAGTGATAGAAGATTCTGAATCACCTTGGCCACTGAAAATCTTCAGTGAGATAGCAGCGTACTCAGATACACATTGGCTTTTTGTTCAGCTGCCTGAGAAAGTCTGTTTTGAAATTGGTACTAGCTGGAGGCATTCAACAAAGATTTCAGTGCACAGAGAGCTACTTAAAAATAGGTAAGACCCACAACGTTAGCAAACTTATTTGATGCCACAAAATAATGAGAGCGAAATTCATCTTGGGTGATTTTCTTTTTTATTGACTTTGAAGACAAAGTTGAGTGTGATGTGGGCTGTTGACTCCCAAATGTCCATTATGTAGTACTGCCCAAGACCAATTCCAGCCTTTTCTACTCATTTTCATAGAATTCCTTTCCCAGTATGGGGAATTTTCCTCTGCCTAATTCCCAGATAGCTCCTAAAACCAGCTGCACCTGTGTTCAATTCTGACTTCGGATGACTGTGTGGAGTTTGCACGTTCTCCCCATGTCAGCGTGAATTTCCTCCAGTTTCACCCCACATTCCAAAGATGTGCTGGCTAGATGGATTGCCCCTGAGGATCAGGGGGATTAGCGGGGTAAATACGTGCGGTTATGGAGATAGGGCCTGGTTAGGATTGTTGTTGGTGCAGGCTCGATAGGCTGACTGGCCTCCTTCTGCACTGTAGGGGTTCTATAATGTAGAGGTAGTAGCTAAGGCGGTTGCCCAGATGGCTGCAATACACATGATTTTGTATTCTACCTAGTGGGATGAAAAAAACAGATACCTCACCTCCTGGGAAACATGAAAGGCCACCATCCACTGTTGGCTTCACATTATCCTGAGACATTTCAAATGTTTCTGAGATGAGAAAAAAATAACTGCAGCAGGTATGGACTGATGTAATTTTTCTGGTATATAGAGCCAGCAAGGTACATTAAGGATTTAAGAACATCTTACCAAGCCGGAGAGAGAGAATAATGCTATACTACACACAAGCTGTCTGAACTTGTGTGCCCTCTCTGCCTCATTCTCAGTTGTATTGCGCCTAGTTTACATGTTAACAGTCTTGAGAAGAGAAATCGACTATGAACTGAGACGTTTTAGGGGAAAAAGACATAGCCATCTGCTCCTATGGCTACAATGTGGAATCACCGTGTCAAACCCAACCAAAGAACAGTCAATCTTGTACGTCCCTTTGTTTTATGATTGCATGAACTGTAAAAATCTTATAAGCCTATTTTCTTACTCTGCCATCTGTGCCGGTGTGTCTGTGTGCCCAGACAAATGTGTGCGATGTATGAATAATGGTGGTTGTGATTTCCCTAGGTTTTTCTTGAAGCTCGGGAAATCATTTCAATAAACTTATCTTGTTCTTTGTTTAACCTCGGAGAACCTGACTAACTAATTCCTTACAACATAGTGGGATTGCTGCAGAATTGGCAAAGCACATCCTGGCTAAATTCATTGACCAAAGAAAAACCTCCTTTATGGTCAAACCAGAAGTGGGAGAACAGAGGAGTTATTTCACTCCACGTCACATGGCCAAAACACCGGGCAGGATTTACTGGTTGTGCCTGCTCCGAGACCAAAAATTCCTGCCCAAGATCAGTGGAACTTCGAACAGTCCATCAAATTTTCTGTCCCGCCAGTGACAATTCCCGCAGCAGATGGGACCAGAATATTTGCCTCCCTGTGTCTGAAGAGGGTGTGGCAATGCAAATTCATCAAAGATAACTCTGCACAGATGCAGTACAGGGGAAGACCACCCTCACAAAAGATCCAATTCCTTTCTTTCTCCAGCTAAGATAAAAAAGGACAAGTTAATATTGTCAAGAAAGGGCGGAACAAAAGAACAAACAAAGAAAAATACAGTACAGAAACAGGCCCTTTGGCCCTCCAAGCCTGCACTGATCATGATGCCTGCCTAAACTAAAACCATATGCACTTTCAGAATCCATATCCTTCCAATCCCATCCTATTCATGTATTCGCCTAGCTGCCCCTTAAATGCCGGTTTCGTATCTGCTCCCATCACTTCCCCAGGAGCGTGTTCCAGACATTCATCATCCTCTATGTAAAAAAACTTACCTCGTACATCTCCTCTAAACTTTTCCCTACGCACCTTAAAGCTATGTCCCCGAGCACTTGGCTTTTCTGCAAACAAAGCTTTGGGAAGGTGGCATTAAGTTCTCAAAACATGCTGAAGTAGTAGCAATCGTACAATCTCTTTTTTCTTTCCAGGATGGTGCAAGAAATGAAACATATTTCAGCAGCAGCTTCTGTGGGCCATTGCTGTGTTAACTTTTTAAAAGGTTGCTGCTGCACACAATGCCTGTGTTTTTAACCACCAGCCGTGACACCTTAAATCCCACAGGCAAATCTTAGTCTTTGAATATTAGTATTACATCCTTTACAGCAATGTAGGTACTTTGCACAATTTCCATGACATTGTTCACCCACCCAGGCTGCTTCTTTACTGTAGACCGACCTACAGAAAATGGTCTTCTGTAGCTGTAGCTACTGTGCATGTAGCTGCTATGCACCCACAGTATATGAATTATGTCTATGAAGGAGCTTGTGCGTAGAGTTCTTGGCTTGGCAGAATGGACTGTCCCCCACTGACAGCACCAGAGAGGAAGATCTAGACTCGGGAGCACATGGTTGCTTAATTATTTCGCTTTTTATTGCAACATTAACTTTCATAGCAGTTTCCAGATACTATGAGATATCCTCTTGCTTTATCTAGGCCACTTTCCAAGGGAGCAATATAATCAAAGTCAAAGTCATTAAAAATATTTTTGGTTATAGTTTAGCCCTCCAAACTTGGACAACGTGCTCTTGACAACAACAAACTGAGCACAGGACATGGCTCGGGACAATGCTTGTTGATAATTTTGCATTTGTCAATTAAAGGATTGGCTGTGGGAGGAATGCTGTTCTTAGCAGCTTAGCTGCTTGAACTGCCTTCTGGCAAATTAAATAGTAGCTCATAAATGAAACACCATAGGCCAGTTTTGCCTGGAGGATACTCAACTCCTAAGCCCTTGTTTTCTTGCACAACCCCCTGCTAGGAACATGGTGATGGGTAGGAGTGGGGTGTGGGGAGAGGGGAGGGGGGTCATACAGGGAGTGGTGAAGAGGAGAAGGGAGCATATCCTGCACCAGCATTGCAACTGAGCCTTGAAACGTCTACCATGAATGCACTGCTAATCCAGCACCCAGTGACAGGTGGGTTATGGTTGAAAGAAGATGTCCAAATCTTTGTAGATGGATTACAGGGTTCCTGAAATTCACAGAATCCCTCCAGCGCAGAAGGACACCTTTTGGCCCTTTGAGTCTGCACAGCCTCTCCAAAACAGCACCTTACCCAGGCCCTAGCCCTGTAATCCCACATATTTACCCCTAACCTACGTATCTTGGGACACTAATGGGCAATTTAGCATGGCCAATCTACCTAACCTGCACATCTTTGGATTGATAAAGGCATGAAGTAATAGCGGTTTTTAATAAATGCTTTCTTAGATTAACCTGATTGGAACATAATTTTGATTATGAAGGATCATCCAGACTGGAAACCTTGGCTCTATTCTCTCTCCACAGATGCTGTTGGGCCTGCTGAGATTTTCCAGCATTTTCTGTTTCTGTTTCATATTTTTGATCCACGCAGTTCCCCTCTCTCTGAGCCTACCAGCCCATCCACTGGAGAGCTGCCAAGAGCTTTGTGTTGCTTCTTTATGGGCAGGTACATGCATTAGGTGCCGCTCCAGCAGCTAATTGGATGGTGGTGGGCCTTCTCCAGAATCAAGGACCTCAGAAACAAAAGTCCTGACTATTGAGATCCGATGGCCAAACAGAGACTGGCAGCTGCAGGGAATGGCAACACCACCTGGAAAGTGGTGGCTGCTTTTGTTACTATATTCACTTGAAGCCCAAGTTCATCGCTGGGGCCCAGGTTCAAAGTGAGGGACTACAGGAGGGGAGCGGCAGCTGGGAGAGTCAGCAGCATGGCTGGGAAGATTTGATCTCAGCGGATCCCCACTTCCTGATGCTGATTTCTTGATCAGACTCTGAGTATCCCCACCAGAAGCTTACAAGCAACCTCGCAGAGGTTTAGCAAGCTCCACATCTGCCTTACCAACAGGGGCAGTGGGATGAGGCCCTAACGTGGTATGAATTTCCCACTTAAGGGTTTTATTGGCAATGCAGTTGGAAGGCCGTCCACTGGCTGAATGGGACTACACTCACTCACTCATAACCATGGACTTAATTAGGGTGAAGATGGCAAGACAGTGGGGTCCCCACCCACCTGACTTACATGGCCCCTCAGCCATCAAACATGGCATGAGGGAGGACATTAAATTCCACCCATAACTTCAATAAGAATAGTTCTTTTTCAAAGTTTTATCACATGTATGCTGTGACGTGGCCATATTCCATTAAAAAGAAAGCCACATCTTGCAAAGGTTCTGCCCATTGTAAATCTACATTGATAAAATTACAGAGTACAAATGTGGATAGACCAGGTTCAAATCACACAATTGCCAAATCTAAAACAAAACCGAGGCTGCATGAAGTGTGGAAATGAATGCTTCTTTAATTCTGAATTTATTTTCACACCATTCTCTCCCCTCGTTTCCTGAAATAATTGAACCATTTGAATGCTTCCATTCATATTTTGCTCAAATGTCCTTCACTCAAGTGGAAGTCCAGACTGCCACTGTCATAAGCTCTTTCATCAAACCTGTCCCTACCTGATGTCCATACAGGACTACATTTCCAATAATACTCACCTATAGTCAGGAACACAATCATTACCATCATTGCTTCCCTTTACATAAATACTAACTCTTGTCCTCTTTGTCTGTGGAAGCTATCCCCTCATCTTCAACCTCCAATCTCTTCAGAGTCTGTGCCAACAGTTCCTCATTTTAATCTTTATGACCAAGTTTGCACTTCCTACAAAGCACTGACATGATTCTAATCAAATCTTATGACTGTGACCACGGTGCATTATCTTTTCTCATCTCCTCTGCAGCCTTCAACATGGCAGACCATACTACCCTCCTCCAAGGTCACCCCTCCATCGCCTAGCTCAGTGGGACTACACTCACTTGTGTCTGCCCTTATCAATTGAATCTAACCTTGAACAATTATCTATCTATTGGCCTCCACAGAATCATACAGTGCAGAAGAGTGCAGCCCATCAAGGCTGCACCAACATGTGAAACATCTGACCTCCCACCTAATCCCATTTACCAGCACTAAGCCCAGAGCCTTGAATGTTATGTCGTGCCAGGGTGCTCGTCCAGGTACTAGTTAAAAGATTTTGAGGTAACTCATCTCTGCCACCTTCATATTCTTACATGCAGAGTTCCTCAAGTGTTGCATTAAACAACGCCCCTGCTTTTCTTGGCAAAATCATTTTTAGATGTGAGGCCACTCCCTCCAATTCCAACCTCTCCACTACCTCTCTTACCTCTATCCAGGTGCTGCTAGGCTGCTTGTCTATTGTGCAATCTTGGATGAGATGCCATTATACTAAACTTTGAACTTCCAGCTCTTCAACCAAGGTTTGGTCGCTTTTACTAATATTTCCTGCGTTTGGCTCTGCATCCATTGTTTTTCCCTATGAAACACCCAGGAATGTTCTCGCTGTTTTCAAGGTAATATAAGTGCAAGTTGTTATTTTGCCCCTCCCTAACGCAGGATGAATGCTGAGGCCAGTTATTGCTCCTTTGTATGTTTAACATGTTGAACCTGGGAGATACCAGTCTGTAATTGAAAGCCAACTAGACAATGTCTGTGAATGCTTTAGATATACAGTACATGTCTTTACAGTCAGCACTGTCAACTTAGCGAAATGTTATGATTGACATTTATAGCTGCCAGGAGTGACAGAGATTGGCACAGTGGGCTAAACACTGACCTTTTACCTGAGGGAACGGATAAGAGAGCATCTGTTGACTGGAATGGTCCTAAGGGAAATGTGTTTGGGTAGACTCAATGCAGTTTACACCAGGGACTGTTACATAGCAAAACAAAACTGCCTACTGACATTAAGTTATCAGTCTTCTTCTTCATGAAAGTCATTGTAAGGCTGTATGGAAAATGGAAAAATGTCACAAGTGAGCCAGCCCTGAGGTACATTGTTTTCTTAAACTAGAGGAATTTTTGCACTAGATCAATCCAGAACAATATTGAGCTGAGTGGGAGGAGTAACTTTAACATGGGTGAGCAGGTGGGATTGAGGGGTACGAATGGGGTGGCTGTTCATATGCGCAAAGATCCCAAGTGCATCGGGAAGCTGGCTCCAATATATCAACCTCCGACTTTTATAGAGGAAAACAATGGATGCAGAACCTAAAGCAGAAAATATTAGTAAAAGCAACCAAACCTTGGTTCAAAAGCTTGAAGTTCAAAGTTTAGTATAATGGCATCTCATCCAACACTGGATAATAGACAAGCAGCCTAACAACACCTGTACAGAGATTAAGAGAGTTAATGGAGAGGTGGGACAAGTGGCAGGCAGCCAAGCCATTCTCAAATGATGGGCTAGCACTCAAATTTAACCTGTTTTGTAGATTCCACTGTAGCTGGCCAGGTCAGGCCTCAGGAAACCTTGCAGCTGCGTGAGGCAAGGACAGCCTGGGGGGAGAACGTAAGTGTTTCACCTCACTGCGCAGGCATAGATTCTTCTGGCCCCAAAAGTTCCCCTGTCATCATATGTTCGCAACCCTTCCACCCCATTGTCCTGTTTAGACTGAACTCTCTCTCTTCAGGGTGGGATCAGAGTCTCCAAACCCAAGGTCAAACATCAGACGTTGCTGGTTGTGTGGCCTCCTTTGCAGTGCCCCTGCATGACTGGAGGCCAGCCCTGTCAATCCTGCTGTGGAACTTGGCCTTCCAGTTTTCCTGCTCACTGCTGGATCCACCCAGTCAAGGCATGTTGGTAAGTAAAAGCCACCTCATGGGTTTCTGAAGCTGAATACCAGCATTAACTTTGTAAGCATTAGATTCAGATATTAAACTAAAGTAAAACTGAACTTTGCAAACTCAATTAACTGTGCGGAATGGTTCTCTCAAAATAGGTCCAATTTTTTAACTGAAAGGACTAATGCTTCTTGCTTCATTGCACTTCTCATATTGACAAAGTGGAAAGATATTGTATGGAATAATAAGAGATACTTCATCACCTTCTCAGTTATTGAAACTCTACCATTGCACCATGCTGCACTGCTGGCAAGAGGCAAAACTGACCTATTTAATGCAGAGTTTCATTTTAATCAACTAATTCAATATAAACACACCCTTACAGAGTGACTGAAAATTATAGCGTATCATACCATCCAACCATGTTGGTGGAACCAAACGTATCTGCTTGAAAATAGCTTCACGTCCCCAATCTGTTGTTATTGTGAGATCAAGTTGTATAATATTCAACATTCTGTGATCAAGCCTAATGAGAAATTTCCATTTCTCACCAAGGCACTGATGTGATATATCATGGGATATCAACTTTCAAATGTTTGAATGGTTTGTCTGTAATTTTCCATTCTCTGTCCATTTATTTTCAGTGGGTAACATCTCATTTAAGATGCAGATAGGGGAACTTTAGAGGAATCAGTCCAAGATTTTGACAGTACAATTGCGTTGGTCTAATTTCAGGGTCCAAATTGCAAATAGTTACAACTTGATCGAAGGTAAAACGTTCAGCCATAACTCTTTGCATCTGATGATCGATATATTTATCCTCACAGGACTTCATTTCCATTTTCCAGCCTTGTGTTTTCTGGCACGCACGATAAAAATAATTATCTGCAAATGTCAAGTGGAAGAAAATAAAGCAGAGAGCAGAAATAAGTGTGCGGCTGTTCTCTAGATTATAAAGCTGTATCCGGGGGTTACGCTAGTCAGTGTTTTATCACGATTGAAGGAGAAACTCTGACATAAGTACAGTGAAGAAAGGGTTAATAGGATTTGAACTTTGCAAGAACTGAATGATCTGAAATCCCAAGTGTTCTTTCAATTAAAGACCTAATTGTTGAACCTGCCATTGCCCTGGCAAGAAGATGCCACGTACACTTTTAATCTGAAGCCTGTGAGTCTGTCATATGTATTGACACCTTCGCTTTCAATTACTTTGGATAAGAGCTGACAGTGTTCAAAAGAAACCAGTGTAAGAGGCTAAATCTCCTTCAAAGGAAAAAAAAACAGGATGCACGTTCTGATGCTCAGCAATAAGGAGTGCTACACTTTAAACCAGGCAACTCTTCAGGACAATATTGCTGTTTGATTATTGGCATTACTCCAGCTGTGTTTATGAATGGACAAGTTTGTGTTGCCTGGACCTCAAACCACATTGTGAAATCTCAAGACTTGATGGTTCCTCAAAATCTGTCTTTCTCTGAAGCAAGAACAATTCTCCTTCCATGTAACTGAGCCCCATAGGACAAAATTGGTGTTTTCAACGTCAAGATAAATATTTCACAATTTATTCAAATGTCCTTCTTTGCACGGCGCACTTTTATTGGGCTTTTGCAGTTAAAGCTTGAAACACCTGACAGTGACTTAGATTACAAGTCATTTTACATGACAATGTGAAATAGTGGCATTTTATTCAAAGCCACTTAATGTAATCAGAATCTAAACTGATAAGATCACACAGCGCTTTAGTTACAATCTCTGCCCTGACAATCTGATTTATCAGGCTTTCAGCATGTATGATTTTGGCAAGACTTTCTTTAGCTGTGGATGCTTGGAAAAGATCAAAATTTCTAGTAAATAGCACAAACTGAAGTCAGCACTTGAAAGGTATGAGTAACCTGCTCACAGAATGCTGCCTCTTAGCTTATTGACCAGAAATCATTCGCAACACTGTAGCAACTCCTCCAGTTTGATATCTATTCTGCTGATGCCCACATAAACACCTCTGATCCCCCTGCCATAGCAGAAGACTCGTAGTTATTTGTGAATAATATTTAATGAATGAGATTTTAAATAATAGATGGCCCTCAGTAATTACTTGTGCGCTGTGATGGGACTTGGAATGATATTGAGATTCTTTTTCCTCAATTACAAATACAAAATGATGTAAGGAATTATGGAGTATTGTCTAGTTTAATATCAATTCATTTCATGGCTTGCTGACACAGCGCAGTGATAGGTTAAATTTATAGCTCCCTCTAATGGGCAAGCTTCTAAAATCTCTCTGTCAGCAAAAGGTGGTCGTTTCTGAGAGGTGGAGTGAGGGGGGTTGTTGGAGGGTGAATGAGGAGGCTAATACTGACAGCCACATCAAATTCTTCATCTCTGTAATCCTCACTGGTTATAAAGCTGCATTAGATCAAGGCAAGGCTGCGTACAGTATTATCTAGGACTAACTTCAAATAGCAGTTTGTAATTACTACATGCATAAATTGCAGATAAAATAACTTGAATTAACATCAATGTAGACTGTCCGTTCTAGCTTTCAAGCCGCACGATTTCCATTATGAAACATGCCCCAAAAACGATTTTCCGCACAATTTTAATGCCAGATATTAATATAATATAGAAATATACCCAACTGCACAGCATTGTGTAATTCTCACACTCTTAAAGAAATCAAAGCGAAACGAAGAAATAAATGTTTTACTCCGCTTCTGGCAGTTATACCAATACAATTTTCAAAGAAATAAGAATATTGGACGTAAAACAATTTTGTTTGTTCTCCTGAAACAACCTCATCAACTATTGTGCCCTGTTGGTGTGTGAAGTGAGGAATACTATACACCCAGAGAATTACACAGAATTACAGAGAAGCTGGAAACCCTCACGCACAAAGACCCCAATACCACTGACGAGTGAGAGCCAAAAGATCCATTCAGTACAGAAGTTTTCCTGGGATTATCCTCTCCAGTAACACTACACTTGATGGCAAAATCGACGACCAACCAACAAAAGCAAGATTAGCATTTGGCAGACTCACTCTTGGAAAGAGTTTGTCTCAGAACAAAGATCAATGGTTCCTATATGATTTTGTTTCAGGTGTGAGATTTGGACAACCTGTTGGCATCACAAAAAGCAACTACAAGCATTCCACCTTCGCAGTCTGAGTAACCCATTTCTAACATCAGAGAGCAGGACAAAATCCCCAACACCAGAGTTCTTGCAAAGTGCTGCAAACGTGGCATCGAGAGTGAGCTCATCAGAGATCAGCTTTGCTGGGTCGATCACGTGGCTCGCGGGGTTGATTCCCGCATACCAAAGGCAGTATTCTACAGACGGCTGAACATGGGAACCCGCACAATAGGACATCTGTGGTCAGTATGCTGGTTATGATTTAAAAACTCTGCGACCAGCCTGAACAAGTACACCTCTACAGTAGCTGACTTCATTACTAAGTGTGTAGAAGACCGTGTGCCAAAGAAGCAAATCCGGAAACCATGGATAAACAGAGATATCCACTGCTTGCTGAAATCCAGGTCTGAGGCATTCAAGTCAGGCGACACTGACTCCTATAAGAAAGCCAGATACAATCTAAGAAGATCCATCAAAGATGCCAACATACAGTACCGGACTAAGCTGAAGTCCCAGGCTAACCACACTAACCCCTGCCGACTATGGCAAGGTCTGCAAGACATAACAGGCTACAAGATGAAGGCATGTAAAATCGCTGGCCCCAAGCATCCATCCCTGATGAGCTCAATGCATTCTACGTCCATTTTGAGCCAGAGGTCAGCGAGAGCATGCCCGCCACACTTGAAGCCCTAGACGAATCTGTATCTGGGTCACCACTGCAGCTGTCAGAGTGCAAAGGTCAACCCACGGAAAGCGACTGACCCGTATGGGGCACCTGGACAAGCGCTCAGATCCTGCGTGGATCAGCTGGCGGGGATATTCACAGACATCTTCAATCTCTCTTTACATCAATCTGAGGTCCCTAACTGCTTCAAGAAGACGACCATCATCTCAGTACTTGAGAAAAACCAAGTAGTGTGCCTTAATGACTTTCGATGGCTCTTTCATCCATCATTATGAAGTACTTGTCATGGCACAAATCAATTCCAGCCTCCTAGACTACCTGGATCCACTACAGTTTGCCTACCACTGCAATAGGTCCACAGCAGATGCCATCTCCCTGGCCCTGCACTCAACCCTGGAACACCTAGACAACAAGGAACTCTATGTTAGACTCCTATTTATTGACTATAGCTCAGCCTTGAACACTATTATTCCCATGAAACTCACCTTCAACTCCATGGCCTGGGCCTCGGCTCCTCCCTCTGCAACTGGATCCTGAACTTCCTAACTCACAGACCACAAATCAGTAAGGAAGGGCAACAACCTCGTCCGCGATCATCCTCAACACCAGTGCCCACAAGGTTGTGTTCTCAGCCCCCTGCTATACTCATTATACATTTGTGACTGTGTGGCCAAATTCCCCTCCAATTCAATTTTCAAGTTTGCTGTCGACAGCATCGTAGTGGGTCAGATCTCAAACAATGATGAGACAGAGTACAGGAAAGAGATAGAGAATCTGGTGAACTGATGCCGCAACAATAATCTCTCCCTCAACGTCAACAAAATGAAGGAGATTGTCACCGACTTCAGGAAGTGTAAAGGAGAACATGCCCCTGTATATATCAATGGGGATGAAGTAGAAAGGGTCGAGAGCTTCAAGTTTTTAGTATCCAGATGACCACTGCCCTGGTTCCCCTATGTCGACACTATAGCTCAGAAAGCCCACCAATGTCTCTACTTTCTCAGAAGACTAAGGAAATTTGGCATGTCAGCTACGACTCTCTCCGACTTTTACAGATACACCATTGAAAGCATCCTTTCTGGTTGTATCACAGCTTGATATGGTACCTGCTCTGCCCAAGACCATAAGGAACGAAAAAAGGTTGTGAATGTAGCCCAATCCATCATGCAAACCAGCCTCCCATTCGTTGACTCTGACTACACTTCTCATTGCCTCAGCAAAGCAACCAGCATAATTAATGAACCTACGCACCCCGGGCATTCTCTCTTCCGCCTTCTCCCATCGGGAAAGAGATACAAACTCTTGTTGGTCACATACCAACTCATTCAAGAACAGCTTCTTCTCTGCTGCTGATGTCAGACTTTTGTATGGACTTACCTTGCATTAAGTTGATCTTTCCGTACACCCTAGCTATGTCTGTAACAGTACATTCTGCACTCTCTCCTTTCCTTCTCTATGAACGGTATGTTTTGTCTGGATAGCACGCAAGAAACAATACCTTTCACTGTATGACAATAATAAATCAAATCAAATCCCAACCTTAGGTAGAGACAATCTGAAAGTCAAATTCAGGAGTTGCAAGCTGGATTCCAATACAAGGGGAAAAACAATCTTGGACAGACCAAAATGGTCATCATGCAATTTTGACATTTGAGGAGAATAGAATCAAGTGCCTTCAGGTCAACTGGTTATACAATTACCCTTCTACATATTTTTGTATTATCTGCACACTTACCAACAGTGCCTTCAGTTCCTTCGTCCAAATCGTTGATGTATATTGTGAAAAGTTGTGGTCCCAGCACTGACCCCTGAGGCACACCACTGGTCACCAGCTGCCATTCTGAAAAAGACTCTTTTATCCCCACTCTCTGCCTTCTGCCAGTCAGCCGATCTCCTATTCATGCCAGGATCTTATCCTTAACACCATTAGCACTTAACTTATTTAGCATCTCCTATGCAGCACCTTGTCAAAGGCCTTCTGGAAATCTAAATAAATCACGTCCACTGGTTCTCCTTTATCTAACTTCCTTGTTACCTCCTCAAAGAACGCTAACAGATTTGTCAGACATGACCTCCCTTTGACAAAGCTGTGCTGACTCAGTCCTATTTTATCATGCACTTCCAAGTACTCCGCGATCTCATCTTTAATGATGACTCTAAGATCTAGCTAATGACCGAAGTTAGGCTAACCGGTCTATAATTTCCCATCTGCTGCCTCTCTCCCTTCTTAAACAGCAGTGTTACGTTAGCTATTTTCCAGTACTCTGGTACCCTCCCTGCCTCCAGTGATTCCTAAAAGATCAACACCAATGCCTCCACAATTTCCTCAGCTATCTCTTTTCAAACTCTGGAGTGTAATCCATCCTGTCTAGGTGATTTATCCACCATCAGACCTTTCAGTTTCCCCAGAGCCTTCTCTTTAGTAATGGCCACTGCACTCACCTGTGTCCTCTGACTCTCCTAGAGCTCTGGCATTCCACTGATGTCTTCCACTATGAAGACTGATGCAAAGTAACTATTCAGTTCCTCTGCCATTGCTTTGTTTCCTGTTATTACTTCTCCAGCCTCATTTTCCAGTGGTCCAATAGTTATTTTTGCCTCTCTCTTACTTATATATATTGAAAAGAAAATCCCACCCAGGCCCTAACCCCCTTGACCCAATGTATTTACTCTGCTACTATGGACAGCAATGTGAGGCTGGAATTGAATCCAGGTGTCTGGTGCTGTGAGGCAGCAGTGCTAATCATTTTGCCACCATGCTGCCCCTCAAATGTTTCAAAGCCTTCCACATGCAATGAAATGCAGTTTGCAAAAAAAGTGGTTATGTTGTGCACAGATAAATCCTACAAGCACCGATAAATGAATGACCAATTAATTTGGGTTTCTTGCTGATGATTGCTGAAGAAATGTTGGCCAAGACTCCCTCGTCTTCTCCTTGATAGAGTGTTCAAAAGCATGAAGGGTCCAGACAGAGTGGGCAAAGTAAATGCAGTTCCCATTGGAGGAAGTATCAAGAACCACAGGGTACAGGTTTTAAGATAATTGGCAACAGAAGCAATGAACATAAGGAGAAAAGTATTCATGCAGCAAGTGGTTAAAGTTCTGGAATGCACTGCCCAACAGTTTGTTGAGGCAGTCATAGATTTAGGATAAGGGATGACAGATTTAAAACAGAAATGAGGAGGAATTACTTCACCCAAAGGGTTGTGAATCTGTGGAATTCTCTAACCCAGAGTGCAGCGGACGTTGGAACACTAATCAAATTTAAGGAGGAGATAGATAGGTTTTTAATTTGGAAGGGATGAAGGGTTATGGGGAGTGGGCAGGAAAGTGGGAATGAGGCCCGGATGAGATCAGCCATCATCATATTGAATGGCGGAGCAGGCTTGAGGAACTGAATTGCCTACTCCTGCCCCTAGTTCTTACGTTCTTGTGTTCAATTGAGGCATTCAAGACGGAATTGGATTATATCTGAAAAGGAAGAATGTACAGGTTGACAGAGAGAAAGTGAAGGAGTGGCTCGAGTTAAATTGCTCCTTCAGTGAGTCAGCATAGACATAATGAATTGAATGGCCTCCTTCTGCACTGTAACTATCCTATGATTCTTCAAGTTGTGCCTTGGGATCTTTAAAGTCTACTGCAATGGAAAGGTATGACCTTGGTTTAATGCTGCAGTTGAAATATTGTACCACTGATAATGCAGCATCACCTTCAGTACTAAACTGAACAGACAGCCTAGATTATGCGCTCAAGTACTGGAGTGGGATTTGAATCTATCACCTACTGCCTCAAAAAATTCATATGTTCCCTTGCTGGGATTGTGGAATTGACTCATTAACATTGGTCTAGGGATTGCAATTAACTGAACATTGACAAAATGAAAATATATATATTTTTATATATATATATATTTTCACTTGTCAGGATTTAATTAAAGGTCAACCTTGAACAGCTCTAAGAGAATGAGGAAAGAAATACAAACAAAAAGTAAGGAGTCAAATCTACACCAGGATTTCAAAACATCATTCTGGCTTGTAGAAGAGATTGATGTTGGGAGAAGTATACAATATGAGTGCAGTGGGCATTGCCAGTTATCTCTTCATACAGTGGGCACTGCCAGCTGTCCCTTCATGCAGTAGGTGCAGGAACCAGAAGGTATAGAGGAAACAGGCAACAAAAGCATTTGTAAAGCTAACAACTCCAAAGTAACGCAGGTTAAATGGATTGGCCACAGTAATTTGCCTTTAGGTGTCTCAAGTTGTGTAGGTTAGATAGACTGGCCATGGCAAATGTGTGGGGTTACAGGGATAGGGTGGAGGAGAGGACCTGGGTAAGATACTCAGTCAAAGAGTCAGTGCAGACTCGTTGGGCCGAATGGCCTCCTTCAGCACTGTAGGGATTCTATGAACTCATGTTGCGCTCTTACCACAAAAAAAGGTCAGCACTTGATCATGTTGGAGGTGCAATATATGATGGAGGCTTGAAAATGACAGGAACAGCGTGAAGCACAACATGTGGGTTCCCAAAAATATTCACAATCAGCCATCCAAACTCTACTGCTAGTGGCAGGGAAGACAACTAAATTCTCAGCGCTCGTATTCAGAAGGAACTTTTGGGAAAAAAAAATTGATATTTTTCTGTGCTTCCAATATTAACTAAAACCCATTGTTACCACTCATTCATTGACATGATGTTTACCAGAGAACAGCAGTAGAAAGAGAGAAAGCTACCCTTTCCTCCAAATTAGTGGTTTCACCGAGGTTTCAACCATCACTGAATTATGTGTGGCACCAGTCATGCACTTGCCACCATCTCATTGTCCATCTAAAGAGGAAGAATCATTATTTTGTTGACAGTCGATGGTATGCAACCTCCCGGAATACTTCTGTACATCAAATGTTTGATTTCAAGGGAATGCTTACCATGGTGAGGAGTCAAATGAGACAGAACTCTTTGAAGAGCTAAAGAGTATACAATGCAAACATGACAGATGTTGGCCAAGATTCTTCCAAAAAAATTCGAAGTATTAAATTTGCATGAAAACTGGAGTAAATCCCCTTTTTTTTTTAAGTGGCATTTTCAAAATGAATCACCCACATTCTCTGCACTGTGGATAGTGTGAAACAGTCCAGAAGTCCTGGGGCATTGCCCATCCTACTGAAGAGGCTGAAATCAGCGCACTGAGCGAGCCCCTGTGCAGGCACACATCTCTGGGAGATTGACAAAACAAGTCGTCCCAGCATTGAAATTGCTGGCCTCAATACTGGCCTCTCACTCCCCCCACATCAAGTACTGGCCTCATTGCTGGCCTCTCACATAGCAAATCACCCCCCACCACCCCACTGCCCATTTACATCGCTGGCCTCCCCTTCCCGGCTTGGTTCACTATCTGCGTGGAGCTTGCACATTCTCCCTGTGTCTGTGTGGGTTTCCTCCAGGTGCTCCGGTTTTCTTCCACAGTCCAAAAATGTATGGGTCAGGTGGATTGGATATGCTAAATTGCCCCTTAGCATCAGGGGGACTAGCTAGGATAAATGTGTGGGGTTATGGGGATAGGGCCTGGGTGGGACTCAATGGGCCAAATAGCCTCCTCCTGCATTGTACGATTCTATGATTCCCCACTGACCTATTCATCACTGGCTTCCCCATCTCCCATTGACCCGCTGGCCTCCTGGTCCCCATTGACCTGGGCATCGCTGGCCTTCCTCTCCACCAATCCTGACTGCCCCCACAGACTGCCCCATCAGGCCCCGCCCACATTCAGCTCTGCTCCAACGAAGCCCTGCCCCTTGGCACTGCCCAATGCTTGATGGGCAGTGCATACATAGAACATAGAACATTACAGCGCAGAACAGGCCCTTCGGCCCACGATGTTGCGCCGACCAGTTACAAAACAATGACCCACTAACCTAAACCAATCCCTTCTCGTCCATAAACCTATCCACGGATCTCTTAAACGCCCCCAAACTAGGCGCATTTACAACTGCAGCAGGCAGGGCATTCCAATCCCTCACCACCCTCTGGGTAAAGAACCTACCCCTGACATCCGTCCTATAACTACCACCCCTTAATTTAAAGCCATGCCCCCTCGTGCTAGATTTCTCCATCAGAGGAAAAAGGCTATTACTATCCACCCTATCTAAACCTCTAATCATCTTATATGTTTCAATAAGATCCCCTCTTAGCCGCCTTCTTTCCAGCGAAAACAACCCCAAATCCCTCAGCCTCTCCTCATAGGACCTCCCCTCCATACCAGGCAACATCCTGGTAAACCTCCTCTGCACCCTCTCCAAAGCCTCCACATCCTTCCTATTATGTGGGGACCAGAACTGCACACAGTACTCCAAGTGCGGCCGCACCAGAGTTGTGTACATAGGTGCCCCCTGGCCATTGGCACTTTTCCCCTTGGGCAATGCCAGTGGCCCTAGATGGCACTGCCAAGGTGCAAATGCCCAGGACATATCCACCCCCCAACGTCTAAACCTCTGGGGGGCATCAATTGCCCCCTACACTTTAACAGGGTTGGGCCACCAGCTCTCTGCAAGTGGTGAGCTATTGTAACCTCTGTTGGTGTGAAATACTCCTGGCAAATGGAGAGAGGCTAATGGGCCTGGAGACATTCAATCCTGGGCCCGCTAATGCCATTTAAATTACATTCAAATCACCCCCTGCATATCTAATACAGCAGGTGCCGGAATCCGGCACTGGGAGATGCGATCAGGGCTGGATGCCCATCACGAATCCCATGCATCGGGCGCTACTTAAAGCTCCCAGCCTGCTGTGCTAAAATATCAATGCAGTGGGATGGGAGAATTGCCCCCTGTATATTTGTGTGATTCTCAAATTCCATCAGAAAACTGAAGCAGATGTCCTCCATGAACAGATTTTTGGGGTGGAGTTTCATGTCCTTCCAAATGGCAAGTTTGGTGGTGAGGAGCATTTATTCAGGCGGGAGATCCCATGATCTCCCTCCTGCCTTAACTCACCTGTGCCTGTCCAAGGTAACCCATGGCTTCAGGTGGCTGTAGCACCAACAGCAACCACAAGCTCCCCACAGGTGCAGTCGAGGCTGGCCTCTTTTTGACTAGCAGCACTTGGCAGGTAGGCATTGTTGTGTATTCATGGCAGGCTCTAGTGTTTCCTCACAAACAACTTTGCAGTGGGACACTTTAAGAGACCGGTCACATAACAACACTGATGATGTCATCAGCCGATTGCGCGGGCAAACGGGCAGTCTATCTTAGCAGCCTGTCGTGTTAACACCCTTTCAATAAAACTATTTGTTTAAACTTATGAGGCCTGCAGCCTATCTTTTAAAATCACCACAGGCATCTGATCCCAAACTCCTTGATCCTAGGGAAAGCTCGTCACTGCCTGGTTAAATACTTTATTTGCGTTTAGTGTCATAGGACTTTCCAGAAAAGGCAATGTCAGGCACTCACCCACTCTCCAGTAAGTGAGCAAGATCCTTGTTGCCTCCTTTAAGTACCACTCATGGAACGTTGTGTCAATAATAGATGGCGGTGCCTTAGAAGACCAACCAATTTAGAGTAGCATACTGCGTGGTGTTCAATAACAGCATGATGACAAGTCTCATCATGGACTGAAGCCAAACGTTACTGCAAGTTATGGAAGTTGAAAATGACCATGTTTTGATTCAGCCTCCAGCAGTGGGTTTACTATAGATGCAGGAAGCAGGTGTGTGTTGATCTTCTGAACTCTTTGATTGGTAACTATTACATTTCAGGGACCTTCTGTACAAATGCGAGTTATTTCTTTGCTGGTAATATGTAGAAATACTGGACAGCTAATGGAAAGGAAATGAGCTAAGCCTGGTCTGCTTGTGCATTCCTCCCAACACAATTTTCCTCTTTCTCTCTCTGCTTTGTAATGCTCAATGTGCAGGCAGCAAAAACACAAATCCACCCATAGCAGAGCATCATACTGGGAGTACAAATGAGTAGTGACAATATATGAGCTTTGCAAATGGAAATAAAGGCAAAAAAGGACTTCTATTTGTAAGGCTTCTTTCATGACCTGGGGACGTCTCAAAGTACTTACAGCCAATGAAGTATTTTGAAGTATTGTCACTGTTGTAATATAGGAAACTTGTAGCCAATTTGTACACAGAAAGCTCCCATAAATAGTAATGTGATCATGACAAAATCTTCCTTAATTTTATTGAGTGAGGACCAGGACACTTTCAGGTACATATGTAATTTCAATTTAGTTTAGTTGTTACTGCTTTATATTGTGGCAAATCAAAACTAGCAATACTTCACATAACAGCCGGTACTTTATAACCTCACTTGGGCGAAGCTCGTAAAATCCCGCCTAAGGCCAATGGGAATTCTGTTCTGCGAGCCAACATGCAAGATAGCATATTCATGTTGAAATGGTGGCATGATGGTTAGCATTGCTGCCTCACAGCGCCAGAGACCCAGATTCGATTCCCAGCTTGGGTCACTGTCTGTGTGGAATCTGCATGTTCTCCTCGTGACTGCATGGGTTTCCTCCCACAGTCCAAAAAGATGTGCCGGTTAGGTGCACTGGCTGTGCTAAATTCTTCCTCAGTTGTGCCCGAAAAGGCATCAGAGTATTGGGAATTTTCACAGTAATTTCACTGCAGTGTTAAAGTGACACCAATAAAATAAATCTCATGATCAAAATTTAACTGTGGTTTAAAGTTACTAGAACCTTAACATACAGTTTAAAAAACTGGGCCTTGTAGGAGTTTACCTCTATGTCAGCATCTGATTCATAAACTGCTCCTTCGCTGCAGAGTGTTTTGAAGAGTAAAATGTTCACAAATGTTTTGCTGCGAAATACAGAATTTAGTACCAGTTTCATAACAACTCAGTCCTACCTTGAAATAAACCAGACCCCTCTAAACTCCATAGCTGCACATTGTCTTCTGTTTCAGTTTGTAGTTAATATGCTGCAACTCATTCAATATAAACAGAGATATTCACTTTAGTCAAACACTACCCAATGCCTGATCCTGCTTTATATTTGAACAGTCAGGCTTGGGTTTGCATCAAGGTAACATAAGCAAGCTGGTATAATCCTCTGGCGAGATTAGATGAACACTGAGTGTCAGCTCATGTTGGGTGAGTAATTTAGTACCTTCTAGTACATGAACTGACAAAGCAATATGTCATTCTAAAGTACACTGGATAAACTCAGCAGGTCTGGCAGCGTCTGCGGAGAGAGAAACAGAGTTAGCATCTTAAGACTCTTCTTCAGAGCTGAAGAGGGGAAGAAATGTGATGGGTTATAGAGTTGGAGAGGGGGATGGAGAAGGTGGACCAGAATAGAAGGACAGGGATAGGTTGGAGCTAAGGAGAGGTTGACTAAGGTGCCATGGGCACAAGACAATGGGAGTGTTTATGGTAGTATTCAGGACTAAAGAAGGTGCTGATAATGACAGAAAGGTAAGGTAGCAGAATGTGTTAACAGGGGAACACAGGTCGGAGCTCAGTCAAAACAAAGCTACAGGACAAGTGACCGGTGGCCCTGTGAGGGACGGGAGGGTGGCATTATTTTGCAACAAACAAAAAAAAACAAAAAAGGGGTCAAGGTGGAGGAGAGAATTCACTGTATAAAGTTGTTGAACACAGTGTTGAATCCAGAAGGCCGAATCAGAAGATGAAGTGTGTTTCTCCATTTTGTGCTGGGCTTTAATGGAGCATTGCAGCAGGCCAAGGATAGACATGTGAACACGACAGCAAGGTTGTGAGTTGTAATGGAGAATGACAAATAGGATAGTCATGCCTCGGACTGAGTGAAGGTCGTTCATAAAGTAGCCACCCAATTTGCATGTAGTCTCCCCAGTGTAGACAAGATCACACTGGGAGCAGCGAATACAATAGTCCAAATTGAAGGGGGTGCAAGGGTAATGTTTCTTCACTTGAAAGAAGTGTTTAGGGTTGAGGACAGTGAGGAGGAGGAGATAAAGGACAGATATTGCACCTTACGTGATTGTATGTGAAGGTGGTGCGAGAAGGGATGAAGGGTTGGGGGAATTCATCAGGGTGTCACAGAGGGAGTGGTCTCTGTGGAATGCTGACAGGAAGATGTGTTCAATAATGGTATCATGCTAGAGTTTGCAGAAATGGAAGAGAATGGTCCTTTGAATGCAAAGGCTGGTGGGATGAAAAGTAAAGATAAGATTGATCCTATCATGAATCTTGGAGGGAGGGGGAGGACTGACGACAAAAGTGCAGGAATGACCTGTGAACCGCAGTGGGAAGGGAAACCTCAAAGAATCATCCTTTGCCATTTCCAGCATGATACCACCAAAAAAAACACTTCTTGCCCTCAGCACCCCACTACACCAGCCCCCTCCCCTCCCCACCCCCCAACTTGCCAGCATTCCACAGGGACCACTGTGACACCCTGATCCACCCCAACATCTGCAACCTTTCATCCCCTTCCCACATCACCTTGCCATGCAAATGCAGAACGTGCAATATCTACCCTTTACCTCCTCCCAATGTCAAGGCCCCAAATATGCCACTTCTGTTGCACCCCCCCCCACCCACCAATCTCCCTTCAATTTGAACTATTTTATTCGCTGCTCCCAATGCAATCTTGTCTACAGTGGGGAGACTAAACACAGACTGAGTGGCCGCTTTGCGGGACACCTTTGCTCAGTCCGCAAGCATGACCCCAACCTTCCTATCATTCTCCATTTCAACTCAACATCTTGCTCTCATGCCCATGTGTCTAATCTTGGCATGCTGCAAACTTCCAGTAAAATTGAAGGTACAACACCTCATCTTTGATTAGGCACATTACAGCTTTCTGTACTCAAGATTGAATTCAACCAACTTTAGACTCTGATCTTTCCCCTCCATCTTGATCCAGTGTTTTGTTTACTTTGCTTGTCCCAACACAAAGCCCCCCTCCTCTAAAGGGCCACCTGTCACTTGTTCTTTAGTTCTGCTTCCACTGAGCACTAATCTTTGCTCTCCTGTTAACATGTTACTCCATCTTACTTTTCCGCCACTCTCAGCAACCTACCTTAGTCCTTAATTTCCACCCCATAAGCACTCCATTCTTTTTATCTCGTGCCCATGACATATTTGTCAATCTGACCTATCCCCGGACTTTTATTTTTCTCCACCCCCTCTCCAATTATATAATCCATTGCATTTCTTTAGGTCTGATGAAGAGTCTATAGACTCGAAACATTAATTCTGTTTCTCTCTTTACAGTTGCTGCGGGACCTGTTGAGTTTATCCAGCATTCTCTGGTTTTGTTTCAGATGTCCAGCATCTGCTGTACTTTGCTTTAACATCATCAGAAAGTACTTGGCTGTGTAAGCTAACCTGTGGGCTATTATTTAACCTCTACTGCCCTCCTATTTCCTTCCAAATTTCAATTCATACTGGTTTTTCAGTTTGGGTAATGTGTTATAGTTTGCCATACATGCACAGTGAGACAACTTTGTTTCACAAAATGATCCATGAATACCAAGTTGCTCCATTTCCCAATATAGAGGAGCCCTGGATGGCAGTCACCTGGATATTCAGCAGCCTACTCTTAGTTTGATAAGTTACCAAATATTACACATACAGGCTGCAATTTTACCAGCTCACCCCACCCATCATGTGAGAGCCAAGAAATCAGGATTGTGCCAGGTATTTCAGCTCTCGCAATCTGGCTTTCCACCACGGTCAGCCTCATTTCTGGCAAGGGTCTAAATAAGTTATTTACATTTGCTATAACTAGGAGAGGTTCACTCAGTGAAGAAAACACCTGCTCCCCATGAACGGGGAACAGTTGTGTTGGCCTCACTGGCCAAAGAGGGGATTCCCCTTTGGCAGTGCCAGAATGGCACCTTCCCCACCTGGCAATGCCAGGATGGACCCTGAAAGAAGGGCCTATGAGTGGGTGGAGCCAGGCGGGTTGGCCCAATCAGGAAGGGAGGGGGGCCGCTGCCACTCTGCTTTGTGATCAGCGAGGGAGGCCCACTGCTATTTTTTGCCTGCAATTGGTGGGAGGAATGGGGGACCCACTGGCACTCTGCCTGCAATCCATGGGGGCAGGAACTGCAGAGGGACTGGCTGCCACTACATTGCGATCAGTGGGGCACAATCAAACTGGATACCAGGGTACAGGGTGATATTTTTGGGTGATGATCGGCTCACGATTGGCCACGGGTCCCTGTGATTACAGGGAGGGGGGAATGCTGGATTGAAGCTGGCTGCAGCAGCAGAGGCCTGACAGCTCTCTTTCTCTGTCAGGCCTCTGCTGTTGGAATTGTGCATGTGCAGCCATGGAGGTCTGCATGTGCACAATAGCTCCCTCTGCTGCCTGATCAGACTAGCTGGTGAGTTTAGCCCCATCCACTGCCTTGAGTAGCAAGAAAGAGTCCAACCCATTTTTTTCATGCACTAAGTGCATAAGATTGGGAGTAAAAACTCATCCAAAAACTGATCTGCAACTCTCCCATTTTCACACTAGTTGGAACTTAGAAATATTCTCGTGAAATTCCGCCCATAGACTGTACTGCCATAACTTCAACACGTATTTGAAGATGTAGGAATGTCAAAACTATCAAACATAAATTCAAGTTTTAATATGTATCCTGCTGAAATACTGGCATTCATGGTAAGTAATGATGAGCCATAAGATTGTGTGTCTGCTTTGCCGGATCCATCAAAAATGTGCTGGGTTCTACCTTGTGGCATGCACACTTATTTACGTAATAAAACACAAGGATAGGTAGTTTTGTCTTGAATGTTTTCTTTTTGTGTCTTCATTCACAGGGCAGTATGGATGTGAATGAATTGGATTCAGCCTGTGAACTGTCTACCCAAACCCAAATGCAAGTTCCTGCTTGGCTGGGCCAGACTCCAGGCAGGAAATCTGCCCTTCTGCCTATTAAAGCCTTTAAGTGGCTACTTAAGGTCAGTTAATGCATTGCCTTTTCCCACACTGTCTCACTTTTTAGGCTGGCAGGAGTGGGTGGGTGTGAGTAGGGTGGGAAACAGAGAAAAATAAACTTATCCATTTATGGGCAGCAAGGTGGCACAGTCGTTGGCACTGCTGCCTCACAGTGCCAGGGACCCGGGTTCAATTTCCACCTCGGGATCCTATCTTGAATCTTGGAGGGAGGGGAAGGACTGAGGACAAAAGTGCAGGAATGACCTGTCAACCGCAGTGGGAAGGGAAACCTCAAAGAATCACATCCTCTCCATGTCTGCGTGGGTTTCCTCTGGGTGCTCTGGTTTTCTCCCACACTCCAAAGATATCCAAGTTAGGTTGATTGGCCATGCTAAATTGCTCCGAAGTGTCAAAGATGTGTAGGTTGGGGGATTAGCAGGATAAATACATGGGGTGATGCAGATAGGGCCTGGGTGGGATTGTTGTCAAGGGGCCAAATGCCCTTCCTCTGCACTGTAGGGATAATATGATTTTGGGTGGGACGGGGGCCTACCTCAATCTGAAGGTTCCTTAAGAGTTGAGGAGTCCTTCTTTCTGGGACCTTGGAGCTCCAGGTCTCCATCCCCCACTGGCCTATTTCCCCACACCATAATCACCCCCCTCCCAAACCCAACAGCATCCCTTACCCTCCTGCCGACCAGGTCTCCCTTTACCAATGGCCCCACACTTGTCCTCCCATCCACTTCCTGCAGTTGCACCTCCACTCTGCCACTGCGCTGCCCAAGCACTTGCTTACAAACGCCATTTCCTGTCCCCACATGTATTCTCATTTGCTATTGGAGCGGGAAATGCCCTTTTGCCATCAATAGTGACGGTGATATTCAGGGCCATGTCCACATTTAAGAGGACTAGTGCCCTTGAGAATATTAAATAATAGTCTTTGGAACAGAAGCAGAAGGGAGAACATTGATAAGGATATACTGTTACCTTTTAGCTTTTTCTCAAATATTGAATCCTAGTGCTAGCTTCCTGACCTGTAACATGTGCTGTTACTCTACTGACTGAGGATTAGAATAACTTTATTAAATACATGAAGTAAATTAGAAAATCTGTTCTCTCTGACAACTCAAAACATTGCACACCCGTCTATCAAATTTAGCTAATTGTACGATTACAGATAATATTGAGGAATTGTGCAATTAGACACAATTTACTTATGTAAATCAGGCCAATTAGAAAACAAATTTTCTCTTGTATGTCAAAACCACATTCATATATTTATGAATCTTTCAACATAAAATTAGTATTAGGAAATGCATGTTGCTAGATCTATGCTAATTCTATCATTTTCATACTTTAATTAGGCCTTTCAGAAATTTAGTCACCTGCTTAAATGAAAAATGTAAAGACATTATAGCAAACGTCGAAATATCTTTGATTTCTTACCTACACAAAGATTATTTTCAGGAGAATTCTTTTTTCATTCTTTCATGGGTGTGAGTGTTGATGGCAAGATCAGTATTTATTACCCAACCCTAACTGCCCTCGAGAAGGTGGTGCTGAGCCGTATTCTTGAACGGCTGCAGTCCATTTGGTGTAGTTTCACCCACAGTGCTGTTAGGAAGGGAGTTACAGGATTTTGACCCACCAACAGTGAAGGAATGACAACATAGTTCCAAGTCAGGATTAGTTTGTGACTTGGCGGGGTACTTGTAGACGGTCAACATAGAGTCATAAAATCAATGAGTCAGAGAGTAATACAGCATGAATACAGACCCTTTGGTCCAACCTGTCCATGCTGACCATGGTGCCCTCCCAGCTAGTCCCAATTGCCCACATTTGGCCCATATCCTTCTATTCCTTTTCCATCCAAGTGCTTATCCAAATGTTTTTTAAATGTTGCTATTGCACCTGCCTCAATCACTTTCTCTAGCAGCTTATTCCATATATGAACCATCCTCTGTGTGAAGAAGTTACCCCTCAGGTCCTTTTTAAATCTTTCCCCTTTCACCTTAAGTCTGTGCGTTCTAGCTTTTAATTCCCCTTCACTGTGAAAAAGACTATCTATGCCCCTCATGATTTTGTATATTTCAATAAGGTCACTCCTCATTCTCTTATGTTCCAAGGAATAAAGGCCTAGCCCGGCCAACCTCTCCCTCTAACTCAGGCCCACTAGTCCTGGCAACATCCTCATAAACCTTCTTTGCATTCTTTCCAGTTTTTCAATGTTTTTCCTACAGCACGGTGATGAAAACTGTACACTATACATGATGTTCCCATGCATCTGCTACCCTTGTCCTTTTTGGTGATAGAGATCATGGATTTGGAAGATACTGTAAAAGGATCTTAGTTAGTTGCTGCTCTGCATCTTGTGGATTGTACACAGCAAGAGCTAATTAGCAATCTTGCCCATGTTTGACTTGGTGCCACAAAATTTCATAGGTTCCAGAGTCAATGTTGAAGACACCCAGAACAACTCCCTTCTGGCTATACGTCACTGTGCTATGCCATCTCTGGTGGATCTGTCCTGTTGGTGAGACAAGGTATACCACGGATGATAATGGTGGTGTTTGGGCATTGTCTACAAGGTATAAGAACATGAGAACAAGTAACAGAAGTATACCATCTAGCCCCCCAAGCCTGCTGCACCATTCAATAAGATCATTGCTGATCTTTCCATGGACTCAGTTCCATTTACTTATCCACTTACCATAACCGTTAATTCCTTTACTATTCAAAAATCAATCCTTGCCTTAAAAACATTCAGTGAAGTAGCCTCAACTGCTTCACTGGGCAGGGAATTTCATCCTTTGGGTGAAGGAGTTCCTCCTCAACTGAGTCCTAAATCTGCTCCCCCTTATTTTGAGGCCATGCCCCCTACTTCTAGTTTCACTTGTTAGTGGAAACAACCTCCCTGCTTCTATCTTATCTATTCCCTTCATAATCTGATATGTCTCTATAAGAGCTCCCCTCATTCCTCTGAATTCCAATGGGTATAGGCCCCATCTATTCAGTCTCTCTTCATTAGCCAACCCTCTCAACTCTGGAATCAACCGCGTGAATCTCCTCTGCACTCCTTCCAGTGCCAGTATATCGTTTCTCAAGTAATGTGTCCAAATGCTCACTGAGTAAGACTACTTCAAGCAGTTGCTTGACTAATCTAGGAGACAGCTTCTCAACTTGGCATAAACTCCCAGAAGTTACTGAATAAAAACTGAAGAAAACTTGGAGGTACTTTCCTTTGTCGGTACAAGATGTTTCTTTGTTATGGGAAGGAAACAGTATGCTCCTAGCATTTCCTTATGATGAAGAGAATGGAGGAACTTCACTTGACTACTTTCTGTTGACAGATTGTCAGGAAGGGTTCGTGGCTCTCTGTCAGTGGGGTTTGACATCTATTGATGTACTTGACTGTTTTTCATCAGCAAGTAGGGAAAAGGGAAGTGATTGTATCAAAAGTGATTAAATCAATATGAACAGAGAACAATTCATCATGATACATTCGTAATAATCTTTTTTTATTCATACATGGGATATGGGTGTTGCTAGCAGGGCCAGCATTTATTGCTCAGCCCTAATTGCCTTTGGACAGAGGACTAAGCCACTCCTGTGGGTAGGCCAGAACAGATAAGGACAGCAGATTTCCTTCTCTAAAGAATATTAGTGAATCAGAAAGGTTTTTACGACAATCGACAATGGTTTCATGGTCATCATTAGACTTTTAACTTCAGCCTTCTATTGAATTCAAATTTCACCATTTGCCATGATGGAATTCAAACCCAGGTCCCCAGAGCATTACCCAGATCTCTGGATGAGTAGTCCAGTGACAACACCGCCATGTCATCGCTTCTCCTAATGATTTCTGAACATTTCTCAGATAGATTGCTGTCTTACAGGCATCTGTGACAAAAAATTAGATAATCCACATGTGGAGTGACGATGGCCTGAATTTTCCGGCCATTCATGTTGGCGGGGTTCTCTGGTCCGGCCAGCAGTGCACCCCTGCTTGCAGGTTTTCCGCCCGGTGAGGGGTGACATCAATGGGAATTCCCATTGACAGTGGCGGGACAAAAGAATCCAGCTGCTAGTATACAATGTGCCACCTCCCGCCAGCTGGAAACACATGGCTGGGAGAGTCTCGCTGTGCCTCAATTGTTAGCTCTTTTGGCTCTGAAGCAGAAGGTTGTGCTGTCAAGCTCCCAATCAAGGACTTAAACATAACAATTTAGGTTGACTCTCCAATGCAGTACTAAGGGAGTGCTGGGCTGTTAGAGGTGTTAAACTGAGGGTCCCATCTGCTCACTCAGGTGGATGCAGAAGATCCCTTGGCGCTATCTTGAAGGAGAGCAGGGGAGATTCTCTGTTGTCCTGGCCAAAGTTTATCCCTCAATCATCACACAAAACAGATTATCTGGTCATTACCACATTGCAGTTTGTGGGAGCTTGTTGTGTGCAAATTGGTTGCTGCATTTTCTTACATTACAACAGTGACCACACTTTGTAGAAAAAAATCTTGTTGGCTGTAAAGTGCTTTGAGATACCTTGTATTTTATATTATACCTCGTATTGTTATCTTGTATTATATAAACGCAAGTCCCTTTCTTTTGAAAAGCTTGATGTCGAACATGAACTGGACTATTGATGTGTTTGGTTCAAGTGAACAGCTTCTTATATAATATTTTGGGCAACAAATGGACAATGTAACTGAGAGAATATAAAATTCCCCTTGCGTTCTGATAGGAATGGTTGAGAGCTTCATGTTTTTAGATGTCCAGATCACCAACACCTGTCCTGGTCCCCCCATGCCAACACTATAGTTAAGAAAGCCCACCACGCCACTGCTTTCTCAGAAGTCCAAGGAAATTTGGCGTGTCCATCAAGACTCTCACCAACTTTTACAGATACACCATAGAAAGCATTCTTTCTTGTCATATCACAGCTTGGTGATGGCCCTGCTCTGCCTAAGACTGCAAGAAACTACAAAAGATCATGAACATGGCCCAGTCTATCACACAAACCAGCCTCCCATCCATTGACTGTGTCTGCACTAACAGCTGTCTCAGAAAAGCAGCTGGTATAATTAAGGACCCCACAGACCTCAGACATACTCTCTTCTGCCTTCTTCCGTCAGGAAAAAGATGCAGAAGTCTGATGTCCCGTACCAACTGATTCAAGAACAGCTTCTTCGCTGCTGCGATCAGGCTTTTGAATGGACCTACCTCGCTCTAGGTTGATCTTTCTTTGCACCCAATTATATCTGGAACACTACATTCTGCACTTTCTTTTCTTTCTCTATGAACAGTATGCTTTGTCTGTACAGCATGCAAGAAACATTGCTTTTTCACTGTATACATGGGCAATAATAAATCAAATCAAATGAAGACTGAGCAGGTGGTGCACTTGAAAATGAACACTAAGATCAAGCAAGTACCAGCACATGGGAGTGATGAAACATTGCAGTTGTGGAAGATACAACCCAGAGAACAATGTACTCACACTGAGGCATGTATGAAAGGATTTTGCAAGTGCAGAATTAGAAATGAAAAATGTCCAGATTGGCAAATAATGGGATTTTCGGCAAAAGTGAATAATGCATCTTTAACATTGGAAATCATTGCCGAGTATTTCACAGGGGTCTATCAGGCACAATTAGACATTGGCACATATGAGAAAATACTGGGACAGGTGACCAAAGGTTGAATCAGATATATATTTCAAGAAGAATCCTGATGGAGGAGAGGTAGAAAGTGAGGTTGAGAGGTTTAGTGAAAGCATTTCAGAGATTCGGCCCCACACAGTTGAAGGGAGGGCCATCAATGACATGATAAGGAAAATCTGGAATAAGCAAAAAAAAGCCAGATTCGGAGAAGCACAAAGTTGTTCTCTTCTCCTAAAATGTGAAATGCTTCAGCCTATTTGAGATCACTGGGCTCAACACTGCAAATTTAAATGTGGAAAAGATCAATAGACCATTTTTTTCTGTGCAATTATTTAAAAGCTGCAAATCACTGCAACAACTTTAAAGCATCTGATTTCTGAGAAGACAATTTCATTAGGTGCATCAAAAAACTAGCAGCAACTGATGACCACACTTTCAATAATGAGCCGTTAATGCTTCTCAAGTAGCTAGCAAGCCACTTAATTGGTGTAAAAATCAAACACTTTGCTCATCTGGGCTAAATGACCGGTGAGAATATGTTGGCGATTTCTAGAATGGATTGATGAGAATTGTATTTGAACAGCTCCAAATAAGTGCCAGTCCCAGTTAGACCAAACTTGTTATTTATGCTTGGGGATTTTTAGTTGGGTGACATATCTTGGCAGCCCATAGGAGCCCAAGACTCATGAATTATCTCTCAACAATGATGTCATTCAGTCACATTTACAGGCAACTATGGTAGAGGAATTCTCACGCTTTGGATACCTACTCTACTCATTCTGTTCAATGAACAAAATAAAGAATTATCTATCTTGAATGTCATGCTAGGACTAGCAGGATAAAGATAATAATTAAATCAATTACTTGCATTCATAACATCCTGCAGTTGATCACTTTTGTCCAGAAAATAAAGCATCATTCAGTAAAGAGTAAAACCAGAAAGGCAGACACCAATTTAGTCATGGGCGTTCTGAACTCCAATTTATTTTGGTGTTGATCTTACTGTTGAAATCTAAACAGGGGTCCGTTTGGCTCTGTTGGCTGGGTGGCTGATTCGCGATGCCGAGTGTTGGTTCAATATCTACACAGGCTGAGGTTATCCATGAAGCTTTCTTAATCTTGCCCCTAGCTTGAGGTGTGATCATCCTGAGGTTAAATCACCACCAGTCAGCCAATGGTCATCTGGGACTATTTTAACTTTACATTTTTACTAATTCTAATTCCCATTGTTTAGACATTCCTGATTGAGTTCTGAATTTGTAAGTCAGTGACTAATAACTGCTAAAGCATCTTTTTTACCACTTGGGCCCGGTACAATTGGGGCAGTCGCTCAGATTGATTCGCAATCTGCTTCGGATGTGTATTGCCTCCACTGCACCACTTCTGGACTCAAAAGCAGGTGCAGACTCGTAAAGAATGAAAGACTTGCATTTATATAGCACCTTTCATGACCTCAGGACACCTGAAAGCACTTCAAGGTCAATGAAGTACTTTCGCAGTGCGACCACTGCTGTAACGTAGAAAGCTACCTCACCTTAAAACTGAGGAAGTGGCTAACTCCTGTGCTGTCTCCTGCGGGTGGACTGGAGTAAACATTAAGTGCATTAGTGAACTTCGACGCTGTGCCACTACATGACAATAGAATCGCTGATCCCACCGGCCTTTGTGACTCTGATATTTCTCCAACACTTGTCCTCCAACACAACAAAACATCTGGCTTTGTTCCACTACTCACTTCACTCGGCAAGTCACGCTATGTTATTTGTCCTCCTGGTCCTCTGTCTTCACCTACACTACTGTGAAACAACCAGGAGCAGAAAACATCTCTTCCCTTCAACATTAGTCACTTCTTTCTTGATTGTGGTTATACTTTCAAAATGATCTCTTCATTGTAAAGTATATTAATATCAGTAAATCATGATGTAAAATATAAAATGTTCACTATGATGCGACTTGACAACTGTGTGTTGCATTATCCATTAACGACTTTAATGTGGACTTAACAGTTAGACACTGGCCCATTCTCACCAGTCTTTCTGCTTCGCTCTTGGATGGGGTATTTCTGAGAATAGCGTTAAACCCTGATAAATGGCGTTTTCAACTAAAACTTCTCTTAATCATCTCATTGTTTACTCAAATTAGTAAACGTGAAATGTCAGACCACTTGCTGGTCCCGGTGTACAGGATTTTTATTGTCTTGAAATGAATAACACAGCAGTAAATGTACATAAAGGAACAGTTCCTTTATGTAGCTGCATCGTTTACCTAACTCACGTTGAAATACAAACCATCACCTCAGATGTATTGGCTTACTCACAAATCAAATTTGAACATCACTTTCACAGCCAGAACACCAGTATTTACATAAACATACACAACATCCCTTTTCATATGTCCTCAATTTCACATCCAATTACACAACTGTCCTTCCACGTTAACCAGCCATTTCACAAATCTACACAATCACCTCAAATTGTTTGTGGTCTTGAATGGTCTTTTTTTTATTAATCACCGAATGCTTACAAGTCGACAAGCATTTGTCACAATGTGTGCAGCAAGAAAAAGACACAATACCTGTTGTGTCACAGTGAGAGAAAAAGGTAAGACAGCTTTAGGTTAATAACAATTACTTGCATAGCTATGGATACAGAAGCTTGTCTGTTGCATTAACGTATAAAGCTCAATGCAGCACTGCCAACCGCAAACCTAGCTCCATATTATACCTATTCTGGGAGGACCATCTCCTTATTAGCACCCCATTCTTCCAATCTCATTTTCTTCTCCTCTTTACATATTCTTAATCTTTACTTTTGTTCTGGGAGTGAGTGATGCTCCCATGCCTTCACTGATATACTAATTCCCCGGGACTAAATTACTTATTTTGCTATGTTTGCTACTAACTAATCATTTTCTAATCAATTGTTAGGGCTACAGCTCAGCCAGCCAGATAGCACCGACAATTGCTGCGCTGTGTAATTATGCAAATGTGGTGAAGAGAAAATGAATGGGGCTGCTCCTGGAAAGGGCAGATAAGCAGAGGGAATATGTGCGACGTGTTTACCATTGTCATGTTTAACCGTGTTGCCTGTAAGATTAATGTCACCAGCGCAGTTCCCTCACCATTTTACGTTGGCAATTTGCATAAGGAATGTTGTATTTGCTTCAAATACCAGGTTTATCACCACCTCCCCCACAACCCCTGCCACCCCCAGCCCCCAACACCACAACATAATCCTGCACTTTCAACACCTTCATTAGCTTCCAGATACAGGGGCCTAATTACAACACGAGGTTGTGGGAGTTTAATGGGCTAATACTGAAAATATTGTCACTCAGGTCTTTGTGTTGCGCTGTGACAGTTAGAAGGTTACATCACCTCTGAGGTACTTTCTATGCAGGAGGTAATACAGAGACCAACCAGTGCAAAACTACAGCAGAGTGAAATAAGGTAATGGGAATAGGAGGACATGTGGTTTGTCTCAGTTCCTACAGTCCAAACCCACTCAGTGAATTATCTTGCGTTTTTAAATGTTCCTTCTTTCCTTTATTCAATGAACAATGTGAATTACTATCAAAGGTCCACAATGTCAACCTGCTAGTAATTAAATTAACACAAGTATAGAAGGGGATAAAAGTGTGATTTTTTAAAATTCATTCGTGGGAGATGGGGAATGGCTGGCCAACATTTATTGCCCATCCCTATTTGCCCTTGAACTGAAATGGTCATTTCAGAGGGCAGTTGAGGATCAACAACATTGCTGCGGTTCTGGAGTCACATGTAGGCCATACCAAGTAAAGATGGCAGATTTCCTTCCCTGAGGGACATTACTGAACCAGGTGAATTTTTCCAACAATCGACAATGGTTTCATGGTCAACAGTAGATTCTTAATTCCAGATATTTTTATTGAATTCAAATTACATCATCTGTTGTGGCGGAATTTGAACCCCATGACCCAGGACATTAGTTGAGTTTCTGGATTAATTTGTTCTTTGATCTTAATTGCTTTGCGATAATACTACTAGGCCATTACCTCCCCCATCATTTGTAAGGATGCCTGATAGACATGAAATATTCTGTTGTTCTCTTTAATAACATTTTTAATATATAATAATATTTATCTATTTAATATGCATCCCCCCCATCACCACTGACAGCCATATCATCAGATAGATCCTACCCTCTGGGGGTCCTTTGCTCTTCTGTCTCTTCATTCCCCTCTCTTCATTTTCAGGCCCTTCATTAAACCTATTTGTTTGACCAAGCTTTATTTATCCCTCCTCAAATTTTGCTGTTTGTCTCAAATATCCATTTACATAGAAATACACGGCGGATACAGCACAGAAACAAGTCATTCAGCCTAACTAATGTTTGCTAGTGTTTGTACTCCACGTGCGTCTCCTCCAATTCCATCTACCTCACCACAGCCTGTCAGCATCTCATTACACTTTCTTTTCTCTCCTGTTTCTCATCTGGTTTCCTGTTAGAGCATCTAAACTATTTGTCTCAGCCATTTCCTTCAGTCCCAAGTTCCTAATTCGAACCACTCTCTGAATAAATAAATTTCTCCCTATTGAATTTATTAGTAACTATCTTGTATTTATAGCCTCTAGTTTTTGAATTCCCCACAAGTAGCAACAATTTCTCCACATCTCATCTGTCCGATATAATTATAACTTTAAAATCCTCTACCAGGTCTCCTTTAAGTCATCTCTTTTCTCCAGAATAAAGCCCCAATGTGATCAATCTTTCCTGATGCCTGTGATCTCTCAATTCTATCACCATCCTTGTAAATAGTTTTTTTGCACTGCCTCCAGTATTTCTCTGCTCTTGCATTATATTAAGACCAGAATTATACACAGTCCTCTGAACTACAACCTGTCCAGAAATCTGCACGAGTTTAAACAAACTTTACAACTTTTAAATTTTATATCCATTGGAAATCAGATGCCAGTGATTTATTAGTATTTTAGTTGCTTTTCTGACTTGCTGCTGTTTGTATTCAGTTGAATTCTTTTGTATAATATTCAGTTTCCTATTTCTTATGAAGTATGTGGTGTTACTGTGTTTCCCACCAACATTCAATATCTCACATTTATACAAAAACAGAAAATGCTGGGAAATCTCAGCAGGTTTGGCAGCATCTGAAGAGAAAGAATTGAACAAACTTTTTTAGTCAGGATGTTCCTTTGTCAGAACTTTTACCTCAGATTTATACTTCATTTGCCTGCCACTTAACTGCCCAGCCTGCAAGTTTTCTTTTGTCTTCTTGTAATAGATTGCATACCTCCCTGTGTCTGTGCACTGAAGAAACTGGATAAAGGCACACTTTTGGTGCAACATGTAATTAACCATAGAGTGAATCAAACATTCAAATATTGACTGGCACATTGACTTCACAAAGTGTCGTTATCAACAGAACCTTGGCACTGCCCAAAGAAAAGTGTCTTTTTCCAGGGGCTGTTTCATTGTGGACAATTTTTAATGTCAGCGAATAAGCTTAACTATCTTAGGACACATTCATATCCCAGTAGTGCCCAGTGTGGCACGGTTCACTTCAGAGCAAAGAAGAGACATTGTGCAAAAATGCAGCTACTCAAAAGTTGCTTTTATGCTCTCCCCCCAGCATCAGGGAAGGTTGACAAAAGATCAAAAATCCACAATGTACGCAGCTCAATGGCAGAATATACTTGCTCTACATGGCGCTGAATACTGGCAGAGGCATCTGTTTATTTTTTTTCACTGCATATGGAGGTACCTATGCTGCTGTCACATTTATATTATTGGGTAGGAGCAACATGATACATATTAAGTGGAGAAACTGACTCTATTGAAATATATTTGACAGTATTTTTATAGACTTTCAAATAGAAGAACAGTGGGAGTTCCATGGGGAAATTTAGAAAGGATTGGAGTGGAACTATGTTGTAATTCTGAGGGGGGGGGGCAGTGGAATTTAACTATCATAAAGCAAACTAGGTAAAACAAAGGTTTCTGATCAAATTGGAGAGAAGTTCCTCAAATTCGTTCTGGTCTCTTGCCTTTTGCACTCTGTTCTGAAACAATGGCCAGAATTCTCCAACCTCACCTGCGACTGGGATTCTCCGGTCCTGCTGCAGTGAATGGAGTTTTGACTAAGCGCCAAATTCTCGGTTCTCGCTGGCAGCAGTTGTGGGGCATACACGACTGGAATATTCCTGCCTGCAACTAAGCAGCCCAAGTAAGTGACCAAAGGTGAACCAGCCATTCACACATTCCCCAGACTCACACTTTAGGGGGAGTTTTCCTGTCTCGCCCACCATGGGAATCGCAGTAGGACAGGAGTGGACCACGCAAAGGTCCATTGATCTCGGGCAGAGTTTTCTGGTTTTGGGGCAAGCTTGACCACAAAATCCCAGCCTGTGTTTCTTTACCACTCCCTCTGGCTTTGGAGTAAGCAAGCTTTTGCCGTTTAATCTGTATTGACCTCACCTTGGGCCTTTGTTCTTCTTCCCACTCTTCCTCTTTTCTCCTCATCCTCAAATTTTACTTCCTCCGACCTTGTTACTTCTTTAACTTTTCTCAGTTTTGCGGAGAAGTCACAACCTGGAATGTTGGACGGGATTTTCAGTGTGCTGTCAGCTGGGAGGTGGAGGGGACGGCCAGCAATAGCTGGTGGTGGGTTCTTCCAATCCTACTGTTGTCAATGGAGTTTCCTGTTGTTTGCATTCTTTGCCACAGGGGAATCCACAGTGGGAGTTGCCACCAGTGGACTGGAAGAATCCGCCAGTGGGGAGGACCAGGAAATACCGCCCGTTAACACTGCACCTCTCTCCTCAGAAGCAGCCAGAGCTGCTTGGTCCAGCATTTTCTATTATTATTTGGCACAGTGGTTAGTACTACTGCCTCACAGTACTAGGGACCCACGTTCATTTCTGGCATTAGGTCACTGTCCATGTGGAGCTTGCCTATTCTCCCCATGCCTGCGTGGGTTTCCTCCATATGCTCTGGTTTCTTCCCAAAGATGTGAAGGTTAGGTTTATTGGCCAGGCTAAATTACTCCTTAGTATCCAACGATGTGTAGGTTAGGGGGTTAGCAGGGTGAATACATGGGAATATAGGGATAGGGCCTGGATGGGATTGGCGTCAGTGCAGGCTCGATGAGCCAAATGGCCTCCTTATGCACTGCAGGGATTCTATGAGTTAAATAAGTTACTGGGAGGTTAACTAACAATTGAGAAATGATGTTCATACAATAATTAGGTTCACATTGGTACTAGATAAAGAGAACCATTGTAAAAAATGAAGGCATTTGACTCAGAATGAATGAATTGAAAGGAGAGCTGGCTCAGATCAATATCAAAAAATGGGAGATACTTAAATCAGAGATAGAAAAGGCGCAGAGTAACTACATTTCAAGAGGGAATAAAGTAGTTACATCAAAGGCAGGAATTCCATGGATAAATAAAAAATCCAGAGCAAAGTAAGGTTCAAAAAAGAAATATGATACAAGTATGGAAGCTAATACAAAACAAAAAGGACAAAAAGGAAGAAAAAGAAAAAAGGGAGGAAGACAAAGAAAGCTTATGAAAGAAAGACAAAGATCTTCATAGATTTACATGAAGTCAGGAGAATATCAAAGAAAGGATGGCATCCCTTCGGGACAAGGGTGGCCATCTTGTACTTGTACTAAAGTGAATGAAGCAATCCTCAGTAGCTGTATTTTTCATGAAGAAGCAGATAAAAGTAGGATGTCTTATCCAAGGAGAATTGTCACTGTCGGAGCTAATTATTCAGAAGAAAATTAGGCTTAAACAAATAAGTGGGATTGAAATTAAAAAAAAGCCATCAGGTCCAGTTGGTACATATCCAAGAACAGTGAAGGAGATTGGACAGCGATAGACATAGGTCAGCATAGACAGGCTGTGCAATGAGCAGACAGAAGGCAGATTGAATTTAGTGCACTGACGTGTGAGGTAATACTTTGGTAAGGAAAACAAAGAATAGAAATATGAACTCAGAGCAAAGACATCAGGATGTGGAGGAACAGATTCAAGTACAGGAGAATAATATGATTCCTCAGTCTGATTGCAGTCAGGTAAACCCATTGAATACCAACAGCCTTTTGTATTTTATGAATAGGGACATAGAGCGAGTGAACATTGAGGTAACAATAAATGTATATGTCAATGGCTAAGTCACATCCCTCAGTGCAAAAGTAAGGAAAGCAGTCTCTAAATGGGATTAGGTAGGAGCTTAGGTGTTTCTGACGTGTTGGCGCAGACTCGAAGGTCCTCTTCTGTATTGTATGAATCTATAACAAAGGCTTTAATAATCCACCTCTCCGAATGTAAGCCTAACTGGTCAAATGTTGTCCAATATATCCTTGTTTTGAAGCGATGAGGCATTTGTAAAAAAAAATGCAATTGGTGCCAAATTAATGAACTGCATATTCAGATGATCAGTAAATTATTCTGAAATCTGTGTAGAATCAAAAATATAAAATCAAAATGATGCACTGAATAAAGGGGCCACAGCATTGACGGGACATGAGTTCAAACAGAGCTCAGACTGAGGGAACAATGAAAATCCCTTCTTTTCATCAGCATCTCGAGAGAAATGAGTTTGGGCAGTTCCCCACTGGCCACCTGCACAAAACTGCCTATAATGTGTCACTAATTGACAGTTTTTTCTCAGAGAGACCAAGACGAGGCTAATGTAAGGAATGAAGTGTGACACTGGTATAGTGGGGGGTACCTTTTGAAGTTGGGGTTATGACACATTGTTTGGACAGAGTTACGGTAGTTTGCGCTGCATCTGGCACAGATGTGCTTGATGTTGGTACTGAAAGTGAAAAAAAAAGCTCCTGTCCCCCAGCTGGGATGCCTGTCACTTTGATGAGCACAAACAACTCCCCTGCTCCACTCAAGAAAGTTTATTTTGTTGAAACTATCGAGGGAACGACGCATGCAGGAGAAAATAAAGAACAAAGGGTGACACAAAACCAATGTAACCGCGCATTGGGCAGAAACACAGGCAACCAGAATGAATAATAAATGGTCAGAAGTACTCAGGGGTGTCCAGTCAATCAGGTAACTGTTCAGCTTGCAATGAAAATCCATCACAACATAGCTATCGCTCCTGTTTTGCAGATAGGGCTGGATAGAACAATCCATTTCCAGAGTTAGCTGTCTGGAAAATTTTGAAATTAACAGTGCCTTTAAAAAAAAATCATTTTCCACTAACATGTGTGCATTGTGCTGCATATAGTTTAGTTGTTGGAGTTAAGATTTTTTGTTTAATCAGACACAAAATTCCTTATTACAGTGGACTAAATGCACAGACTCAGTGCAACATGTAATTGCAGTGGTCTCTGCACAAATTGTGTGCTAGGCAAATTAGGGGATACTTTCTCCATAATGCGACTGAAATCCTGACTGTTGCTCCTGCCATGTCGCCTCCATTGGGAATTAGAATTGAATTGAAGCTCCAAGTTAAAATGTACCGCAATGTTCCAGTATATCCTGAACATTAACGCTGGGATTTTCCTGCCCCCAGTGGAGGTGGTGGATAGTTTCTGGCAGTGGAGGTGCCTCGTCATTGGCTGCTGGCAGGATCATACATTCCCTGCTGAAGACTATGGCGTTTTGCATATTTGACGGGGAACCCATCACAGGGGCTGGGGTCACCTTCAGTGGGGGCAGAAAATCCTGCCCTAAGTTTTAAAGCTAACCAGGAAATGGCTGCAAAAACCAAAAGAGAAAGCGCTGGAAAATCTCAGCAGGTCTGGCAGCATCTGTAAGGACAGGAAAGAGTTGACGCTTTGAGTTCAGATGACACTTTGTCAAGGCTAAAAGGAATAGAAAGTGGGAGATATTTATGCTGCAGGGGGAGGGAATGAAAGATGAGTCACAGCCACAGAAACCAGGGGAAAAGACTGCTAATAGAGAGAATAATGGCAGAGAAGCTGTAAGCTGTGACAGATGGAGATGTTGTGGGAAGTGGGGAGAGGGAGGGGGAGGGGGAGGGGGATGGTGGCAGTGAAATGGGACAGAGGTAGAATGTAGAAAAGAGTAAGTGTTTTCAGATTCCAGCATCCGCAGTAATTTGCTTTTATGGCTGCAAACAAATGGATATTATGACTGGTGCAGTTGCAAACATCACTAGAAAGAAATCAAGGCTCTGCTGGGATTCCCAACTTCTTTTGTGGATTGAAATATTTCCCTATCTCCAGAGGGGGCAAAAGGAACTGTTCAGGCCGATGTTGACTTAATGCCAATTCCTGAAACAGAATCAAAGTAGCAATTTCATTCAGACACAAAGACACTGGGTGGGATTTTCCGGCCACGCTCGCCCCCAAATTGGAAAATCCCACCTGAGGTCAATGGACATTTGCACAGTCTGCACACCCTACCACCACATCCCACCCCCCCCCCCACTACGAATCAACTGAACACACCTTATTTGGAAAGGGAATTTGGAGCTGAAAGAGGTCCCATGATGAGGCAATCATTGATTCCATTTGCTTTTAGAACAGCAAAAAACCATTCTGCACAAGCAGATTTCTATCAGAGAACCAACAAACAAGCTGCAGCCCAGGTAACAGACATCAATACCTTGAAAATGGAGGAAGGACTTCTCCCAGCCTGTTGCAACTTTGAGTTCACCTGAAAACCAACCTCTTGGACACTCAATAACAGAAGAAGCCTCACATCTAACTGAGAATTCTCTGCTTTACAAGAGCTTCCCATTATCTAAAGCATCAATTCATCTAACAAACAACAGGCGTGCCATGAAAGAGACAGAGGCAATCATAAATTGTATAAAAGCAAAATATTCTAAATGCTGGAAATGAAAACAGAAAGTGCTGGAAAATCTCAAGCAGACTGATTACATCTGTTTCGAGAGAGAAAGAGTTAATGGGTGGAGTTTTGCAAATTCTCGTCTAAGTGGCATTGTGGGAGAGAAAAGCAGAGGGTAGTCCATCAGCAGTGTTGATGGGTTTTCCCATCATGTTTGTAAACACACTGACAAAAGAAGTGAAAAGCCAGATTCTTATGTCATTTTGGCAGGGCAGGCTCATTAGTAACTTATGTTTTGAAAAAGGTGTAGTAATTAAAAATGGAGACAGCCCTCCCACAGAACTCCCCCTGCACCATGGATCCCTCCCCCCCCCCACATCATGTAACCCACCACCCCACCCAATGGAACACCGTGAAACTCTCTAACAACTCCCCCATTGAATCCCCAGCATCTCCCACACAGAACTGCCCTCCCCTCATCATCAATGTGGTTAAACTCCCACAGAACATGCCGTTGGCCAGGGGCTGATGTCCAGGCAGTGGCAGGGGCAATGCCCGGGCACTGAACATGATCCTCTCCCTGCCCCCCCGGGGGCTGTACTCACCTGTGTGCCTCCCACAGGTTCTTGCTCACCAGCTGCATGTTGTGGAGGATGTGTGAATGGACAATTTGAGATGGGGGACTATCAGGTATAAAGGCCTAATAATGATAATTAAATTGGGGATAAAGTCAGGATGCTGTGACATCATTGGCAGGGGAAGGGGGCAGTGTGAGGATAATCAATGGTGAAAGTATTGCTGATGCAAAAGTGGTTTTGGAACTCCCACGCTATTCTTTGCTCCCTCTGCCATTAGAGCCACCCCCAAAAATTGGAGCGGTAAATCCCCCACTAACATTTTAAGTCCATTACAACTCCTCTTTGGAACTTACATAAATTGTAATTGTAATATTTTACCTTTATCGACATCTAATCTTTATGTGTATGATGGTGTGCATTGAGTGAGTGAGTGTTTTTTTACTTCCAAGGCAACTGTGTACTATTAAATAACCTCTTTTTTATAACTTACAAAAAGCTTGCTGCTGGCAACTTTTTAATTGGAATTCTCACTCAGACGGTAAAAATGCATGCCCCCTGACATACAAACATAGTCATCACAGGCAGTTGAAAGAAAACATAAATTATGTCTGTGACAGTGCTAAAATTCACTGTCCAGTACCCACCACAATGCAAGACTTTATTCTCCTTGGCGACCTCTGCTTCAGTGCCTCTCCAAACATACCAGAACATCTTGGTACTCAAAAAGTATATTCAGCCCATACCACCAACCTCCTCAAACTCGTCCTTAAAACCCTCAGTCCTTAGATTGTGTTATCATGCAGCACAGTGGCACAGTGGTTAGCACTGTTGCCCCACAGCCCCAGGGACCCGGGTTCAATTCCGGCCTTGGGTTACTATCTGTGTGGAGTTTGCACATTCTCCCCATGTCCATTTGGGTTTCCTCCCACCATCCAAAGATGTGCGGGTTAGGTCGATTGGCCATGCTGAATTGCCCCTTAGTGTCAGTAGGGTAAATATTTGGGGTTATGGGGTTAGAGCCTGGGTGGAATTGTTGGTGCAGGCTCGATTGGCCTCCTTCTGCACTGTTTGGATTCTATGATCCTATGCAACAAGGTGGACTTTAGGTATTCTCCGGATCAGTGGGACACAGGGTCCACTTATAAAAGTAACCAGTATTGTTGGAAACAGGAGTTATCTTTATCTCGTGCAGTTCCAAAACTTGTACCAACAATGAACTTTTCAACATTAGAATAAGCCTTATTCTGGATACTGGACTGACATTTTGCAAAGGTAGCTTTTCCAGTGCAGTAGACAGGAAAAACCGGTACCATTCAGTTACAAGTGTACTGTCTATCAACTGATCAGAGCAGGCACTGCAGCAATCACGTGGAGGTCATGGTCTAGGTTGCTCAAAACCTGTCAATCAGAAATAATAGTGTGGAGAGACAATAGGCCCTGCGGAAGAAACAGAGCAGAACACTTGGTAAAAATGGTTTGAAACAAAAAAAAACTTCAATTGTTTTTAACTTCTTTCAATCTTCTTTTGCTGTTACTGTTGATTAACTCGGTAAGCTAGTTCAGTTGCTGTTAATTATTTTGTATGTAGAATTAGTCCGCAGCTTCAGAATTTCAATGAAATGAATGCATCATTTTCTGTGGCTGTGGGATTGTTGCAAGTTATCTGCCATGCTCAAAGCAACAAATTTCTTAAGACGTACTGGAATTTTGTAAATATTCCCTGGTTCAGATCCTTACCAAAACACTTGTGGGTCATTTCACAGGTCTTTGTCTTGTAAGCAATTTACAATTTTCCACAGGATTACATAACGATTCGGAGAGCACATTAAGGCAAATTAGAAGCACCGTTCCCTGTAAGCTGCATAGCCTGTGGCTGCATGATGCCATGCATGTAAGATTGGGTGAAAAATAATTAAAGGGGCCATGCACTTAAATAAATTTTCCATGCATTTCAAAGAAATAGAGGAGATGTTGATCAGTCATAGGCATTCTGCAGTGAATGGCCAACATCCCAAGAATTATGAAGGGTTTAGAGTGGGTAGGCAGGGCTTTTCAGTGGATAATAAGCAGGGACTTGTGTTGAAGTAACTGGCAGAAGGATTGGGATGAGTTGAGGAGAACTGCTTTCTCTCAGAGGATGGTGCGAGTCTGCAACTCAGGAACTCACTTCCTGAAAGAGTGGTCGAGGCAGAAACACACATTGCAGGTTTGGATACTTGTGTACGCACTTGAAGAGCTGTCATCTGCAAGAGCTGGAAAGTAGGATTAGGCCGTATAGCTGTTTTGCAGCCGGCACAGACTCAAGGGCCAAATGGCCTCCCCTATGCTGCAAATTTCAATTATTCTATAAATTTGTTAGTTTAAAAGTGTCATGACTGTCAATATCTGTAAAGCACAGCCTGTCCAATGGGAATCTGGGTTACCAAGAGAAGTTATGCAATCCTCCGAGATAATCTTTTGCAGCTGGCTTCCATGAATACAGATTTATACACAAGGCCACCAGTATCCATATGTCTGCCATATTGGTTTTCCTTATTCACGTCAACATTGAACATAGGCTAGAGTTTTTCAGCTGCGCTTGGCCTAAAACGGAAAATCCCGCCCGAGATCAACAGACCTTTGTACAATCTATGTCCTGCGCTCTCCGATTCCCATGGCGGACAGGAGTGGAAGATTCCATGCATAGTATGTTCGGTTTACCCCAGTCGCAACAAAGCGTCATATTTAAAATTTTTATGCTGTATACTTTAATTGTGGTCACTGAAATTAGCATAATTTGTAAAACATTTTGCAGCTTCAGATGATTAGAGATGGAAATTACAAACGGCACTTAGACTGCATCATTTTTCTATATCTGTATCTATTCTGTGTATCTTGTTAGGACCGGGACAGGAGGAGTGCACTGTCTGTCTTCAGTCACACTATTCTTCAGGTTTGAAAATTATGTTTCCTTCTAATTACGTGATCAAATATGTGCTTTCCTTTTTAATCTCAGAATGACCAAGTTTCTTCAAATAACACTAAAAGTATCAATTTATTATAAAACCAGTCTTGTTGAATAGAAATGCAAAACCTCTTAACACATAGTCCGCTGTTTTCCATCCACATAGTTGTTTCCTACCTATATGAACAAGTGATACACACAAAGTAAGGGCACATGAAGTGAGATACGTGCTGATTGCTCACATTGACTGTGAGAGCCTTGTGCTCCCTCTGCATCCAATCAAGCTAAATATTTTACCACTTGAAGTTGATTACGGTTTTATTAAGACATAAATAATTGAACATTTTCTCTTTCTTATGAAATATTCGGCATGTATTAAATATATTTAATCTTATTCAAGGGTCACAGTTAGTGATTTCAAACCAAAAGAAAAAGCACTGGAACATCTCAGCAGGTTTGGCAGCATCTGTAAGGAGAGAAAAAAGAGTTGACATTTCGAGTCCTGATGACCCTTTACCCTACTGCAATCCTCTGGCCCACTGAGATGAAGGACAGCAACTCATGCAGCCCACTCACTTGCCTAGATTGCCTATTGTTGACGCAGAGTAGCTTATATTCAACTCCAGCTGTGACTGAGATTTGTGGATTGTAAAATGGCTGCTGTCTTCCTCATACACAGTTGCTCCTTCTCATCTCAAAGCAAAACCCACAGTGGATTTTTTCCACAACAGAAGCGACTTGCCATTGGCTGTTGGTGATCTTCCAGTCCCGCCTAAGTCAAAGGAGATTTACATTCCTCGTCTGTTCCACGCGTCTGGGAACCCATGGCGGGGTCGACTTTGGCGGGACTGAAAGATCCCACTGCAGGAAGGGCTGAAGAACACAATTTCTTCCAGAATGTTTAGTCCTTGAAGGTGAACCAGTCTCTGTGATGGAAGTGTTCATGACAATCTTATAATAGGATGGGTCAAGATGATGAAATCCTTTGAGGCCCTGCTCTTTCTCAGTTGGTATTTCAATCAAAATATACCTCAGGACAAGCTATGGAGGTCTGCTATGAGTTGCCTAATTTGCCAGCTTCCTCTCAGTGATAACAATCTCGTTTCACAAAGGTGTGGCTTCATAACCCAAACCAAGTCTTCAGTTACGTTCTCTTGTCAGATGCCATGTTTCAGTCGAGACTTTGCGTTGAGACCCCATCTAGTTTCTGTCGTGGCTGTGAAAAAACATCCTCATCACTTTCATTTTAGGAACAGGGAAATATTTTCACTGTCACTACATCTATCCCCCAATCAACATGACTGTAAAATCCACTTGCTCATTTATCTCTTTACTCCTTGTGTGCAAACTCGCTGCTGTACAAGCTTCCTTTGCAGCAACAACTACACTTCAAAAGTTAGATCATCACTGGGTAATACAATCAATTAGGACTTTTTTTTGTTGCTGCCAGTTTAGGCGACTTGAGCATTTCCACCTGCACGGTTAGAAAGTACTGTTAGAGTCAAAGAGCAGGACAGATATCTGAATATACATGTCCCCCCTCCAACTGTCACTGATCAACAATGTCCATTTCTGAAGATCTGAACACATCGGGCTGGGTTTTACAGAGCACCCCCCCCACCCCAATTGCAGCGAGGCATATCTTCAGAGGGGGCCTTGTTAAATTCGAGAGGTGGCAAGTCCACTATCTTCCTGTCTGCTTCTGACCCAGTCAGTCCTCATTGTACAGTGGGCAGTCTGCCATTTTCAGTATATAATTAATAGGCAATTGTAAGTGTCAGCAGACCAATTGACTTGTATTTCATGCTGCCCAAGCCATAACGGTTGGAGGCATTTGGGGACCCAGGGCACTTCCCTCAAGATGACATCCCACTTTCGTGCCTCTGACATAACCTCAAAATCCACACCCTCCCCCCTCAGGCTACCCAATCCCCTGCCATCCAAAAAGGCCATCTTGGCAGCCTCCACCATCCATTTTCTCTTCTGTGGAGATGCATGCAGTCCAAGCAGTGCCCAATACTTAGTTCTGATGCTGATGGGACTGCTGGTTAGATTGGCTGGCAGCTCATGAGGGGAAGATTTACCACCCAGTGAGAGGCAGAAGTTCCATTTTTAGCTTATTGAGGCTGCCAGCATCATGTAATCATTTCAAGGTGGGCGTTCTTTTAGGTCCGTTGACTGTTGGCAATTCTTGCAATGGCTTGAGGGGGTGGGCACGCAATATGGGAGCAATATGAGCCCCCACAATATTTGGCTGACCATTTGCGTGCCAGACTGTAGAATTCCTAAAGCTAGATGAAGGTAGAAGAAGATAAAGGTAGATGAAACACCCCGATATCTCACAAAAGGTCAGCCGTGAATTTAGCAATATTAGTCCTGGCATAGCCAACGGGCTATGCTCGCATTGAATTTGTCAGGTTAGTTGCAAGAATTTAAAGGTGCGAGATTTGGGTGCCAAGTACCTGGCATGGATTTGCCCACGAGATGCAGTTTTCAATGAAGAACGTGTGGCTCTTCACGTGGGTCAAAAATTGGATCTCCCCCTCATCAGCACATGCACAAAACTGGGACTCATTACTTGATATAATGAGGCTCCCTCACTTCACCGGCAATGAAACTATTTGAGATGTCCTGAGGGTATGGGTGAAATTTTCCATCTTTTCCCAAGTGCCATAACAAGCGACAAAGCCGGTCTGCAGCTCACCGGTCTGAATGGCCAGCTTTTCTCTCCATATTTTCCAACATTAATAAAAAAATCTGGGAGGTGTGTCTCACACTGTCACGCTGGCGGGTTGGGGCCTGATACAGCCGGCAACGTCGGCACTTCAGAGGATGGGGTGTCCTAAATAAGAATAAACAAAAAATTCCCTCCTATGGAGATGAAGACTCTCTCCCCTCTCCCACACACAACCCCTGCTCATCCAGCAACTCCACCTCAGGGAACCCACCCACATATAATCCCACTCCCACATGGGGACCCCCATCTTACACAGGGAACCAGCTCCCCTACAAAACGCCACAGGTGAGTTTGGGGGAATGATACTGCGAGGAAGCCCGCTAATTGTACTTCAGTGAGGTTCCCGACCATCCTTGATGGGGAACCTCATTATCCCACTGGTGGGGGGGGGTGGACGAAACCTGAAAATGAGATCTCATAGTGAGATTCTTGTTTTTCAGCTGTTGTGGGGTATTGTGCCCATGTTGCCATTTGCACTCTCACCAAACGCAGGTGAAAAATCTCCCCCATGATATAAATGTTTCCTTTCCTAAACAAAGATCAAAACTAAAGACAACAATATGTGCACTTTCCCCAATACTTTCCCAGGTTGCTTCACACCTGTTTATGTAATGCAGTCACAGAATGAACCATAGAATGCTTACAAGCACAGAAAGCCATTTGACCCATTAGTCTGAATTCTACCGCTCCGCTTACCACAGAATCGGAGTGGGTGAGGGGCGGACAATGGATATGTTCATTGACCTTGGGCAGGATTTTCCAGTCTCGGGCTGAGTGAGGCTGTAAAATCCCATTCATTGTGTCTGCTGGCCTTCTGAAAGAGCAAGCAGCTTCCTGATGGTTGATGAAAAATGCAGCAGGAATTGAGCCCATCCATAATTGGCCAGAATGCCCAAGGGAACTTGGACTTTTCTCTCTTGCAGAGAGAGTCAAGTGGGTAACTTAGAGGGGTACCTACGTTAAGCATAGCTGACCAGGAATCTTTCCCATTCTTATCACCTACCCTGGGAGTGTTGAACTGTTGATTATTAATCTTGGTCAAGTCTTGAATGTTCTTTCAGTGACTAACAAGTCCTGAAGTGGACCTTCTGGCTCAGGAGGTAGGGCACTACCCACAGCATCACAAGACAAACTAGTCTTGTCAAATTAGTCAAGATAGGTTGAAATTTTGTGATTGGCTTGTTTTAACCTTGTAAAGAGTCAATTGTGGATCAGTGTGGCTGACTGAATAAATACTGAATTGAGCTGCGTGCAACATGTGAGAGTCTTACCTTGAATGCTACTGCAAACTGAAACAATCTCCATGAAAAATTGGGTGCAGTCCTGCTTCTATTTGTTTGTGAAGACACAATGTCACAATGTCATCAATCAGCATGTGTGTATGGCATCATTGTGTTGAAAGTGAAACTACTCTGCTGACTTGCAAAGTTATTTCTGCTAAGTGTTGTGTCCTTTGGATTGCCCTGTGAGAGGCTCAGCAACAGAAAGGTTCACTGATGACATTCCACATTGTCATAGAGGTGACAACATCCAAGGTCCTGAAATCACACATGATGCATTGCTGGATGACTCACAGTGTGCCTCCTGATGCTCTGCAGAGCTAAATCCATCAGAACTTTGTGTCAGTTCATTGGTATTTACATTTAGAAAACTCCAAGGACAATAATAGTGTCTACGGGGTCGGCTAGTGCTGGGTGTCCCTGCTTTCCCAACCTTGAAACCATAAGTTGGGAGGTGGAATGCCGGTCTGACCAGTGAGATAGGCCCAACTGATCACATACACCTTCCCTTGCATGTTGGCACAGTGGATAGCACTGCTGCCTCACAGCGCCAAAGACCCAGATTCGATTTCCAGCTTTGTCTGAGTGGGGTTTGCATGTTTCGTCCCATGTCTGTGTGGGTTTCCTCCCACAGTCTGAAAGATGTGCTGGTCAAGTGCATTGACCCAACAGGCGCTGGAGTGTGGTGACTGGGGAAATTTCACAGTAACTCCCTTACAATGTTAATGTAAGCCTGACTTGTGACAAATAAGTAAGCTTTAACTTTTTGGTGAACGGTCTTCCTTTGACATAAGTGCCTCAACTTCCTTTCCCTTTGGATAAATGGAGCAATCCTTGAATGGAATTGAGTCTTGGATGTACAAAAAGATGGGCAAAAAGTAACAGAGAATCTCCCACTGAAGCATAGCTTAACATCCTTCAGGTCAATGGTGTGTCATCTTTGCATCTGAGTATCTCTATAGCGAAAGCAGTGGGCAGAATTTTACCTTTTCGATGCAGAGTGTGGCAACGGGCAGGAAGTGCCATTGAGGCTGCCAACACCAATGGCAGCTTTCTCAGTATGTTGCTAGGAGCTTAATGCATAAAAGTTGAAGAGGTGGGTCCCACCTCTTGCAGGGCAGGCCCTGTTAGATTTTTAAAGAACAGGTGCCATTTTTAAAGGCCACCCTGATACACATGTTAAAATTGAGATCCCCTGCCTCCCCCACACCCAACACAACACTCTCCCCGCCCCGGCAATGCCCCAACGCACTGCTGAGGTCCACTGCTCAGTTACTGCCCAGGCATGACCCATGACATGACTTCCTGCTGATCTAAAACAGTTTGGGCCTCTTGCACAATTTTCCACTCCCGTCACCAAACCCACCCGAGAAGAATGGGAACATTTCATAAGAGTAGAAGAAAAATCAACAGTCAAGTAGTACATCGGGGGGCAGCACAGAGGTTAGCAAGGCTGCCTCTCAGTGCCAGGGACCCAGGTTTGATTCCAGCCTTGGGTGACGGTCTGTGTGGACTTTACACGTCCTCCCCATGTCTGCATGGGTTTCCCCTGGGTGCTCCAGTTTCCTTCCACAGTCCAAAGATGTGCAGGTTAGGCGGATTGACTATGCCTGGATTAGGGGGATGAATGGGGTAATTACGTGAGTTACGATGAAAAGGTGGTGGGTAGGTCTGGGTAGAATGCTTTGTCAGAGGATCAGAACAAGCTGGATGGGCCAGATCTCCTCCTTCTTCATTGTGGGGATTCTATGAGTCTATGAAGCCAAGCAGATATCATTCACTGACTTTTATGGATCAATGTTAAAAATTGATGTGCAAGTAAAGTAACTCTGGCGCACTTGACATAAGCTTGGTAGTCTAATTAAAGCATTAGGCTGGGATTTTTCAGTTCCATCATAGAGAAGCCATACGACCATAAGACATAGGAGCAGAATTAGGCCACTCGGCCCATCAAGTCTGCTCCGCCATTCAATCATGGCCGAAATTTTTCTCATTCCCATTCTCCTGCTTTTTCTCCATAACCCCTGATCCCCTTACTAATCGAGGACCTATCCATTTCTGTCTTAAAGACATTCAATGACCTGGCCTCCATAGCCTTCTGCAGCAAAGATTCCCACAGATTCACCACTCCCTGGCTGAAGAAATTCCTCCTCATCTCTGTTTTAAAGGATCTTCCCTTTAGCCTGAGGTTGTGCCTTCTGATTCTAGTTTTTCCAACTAGTGGAAACATCCTCTCCATGTCCACTCTATCTAGGCCTCGCAGTATCCTGTAAGTTTCAATAAGTTCCCCCCTCATCCTTCTAAACTCCAACGAGTACAGAGCCACAGTCCTCAACCATTCCTCATTCAACAAGCTCTTTGTTCCAGGGATCATTCTTATGAAGCTCCTGTGGATCCTTTCCCAGGCCAGCACATCCAAAACTGCTCACAATACGCCAAATGAGGTCTAACCAGAGCCTTATACAGCCTCAGAAGTACATCCCTGCTCTTGTATTCCAGCCCTCTCGGCATGAATGCTAATATTGTATTTGCCCTCCTAATTGTTGACTGAACCTGCACGTTGACCATAAGAGAATCTTGAACAAGGACTCCCAAGTTCCTTTGTGTTTCTGATTTCCTAAGCATTTCCCCATTTAGAAAATAGTCTATGCCACCATTCCTCCTTTCCAAAGTGTCTAACCTCACACTTTGCCACATTGTATTCCATCTGCCACTTCTTTGCCCACTCTCCTAGCCTATCCAATTCCTTCTGCAGCACCCCTGCATCCTCCTCTTCTCCCTGCTGCGGGGAATACAGAAGATCCTGGAAGCGGGTGGAGCTGAAAATCTTGGCCTAATCTGAACCTGACGAGAATCAGGTCTCCTTTAACAATTAATTCTGCCACAGAATACTTTGTAAATTAACAGTAAGATCAGGGATACGTGCTTAATATCAAATGTCATTTGCCAGGATAAAATGTTATGCATTTCGTGACGATCTCAGAATGACACCAAGCAAACAGTAATCAGAACCAAAATAAGCAGATCAGCTGTGTTACTGAGCAAGGTGAACCTTGAAGTGAAAACATTGAAGCCCCAGTATTCAAATTAATATTGTGGACTGTAAGACACAATTGAAACTTGAGGGAAGCTGACCGTCTGGTGGAAGAGAGAAATTGAGAAGAATGTAAAAAGCATTAAGAAGGCACAGTGGGCTACAAAGCAAGTAAATCAAATGAAATGGCATCAATGGGCTATTTGAAATTAGACATAAAAAAGCAGTATTGAACGAAGACGAATATACCTTTTTTATCATTTACAACCCAGTGAATTGTGCACTGTTTTGGCTAACTAGTTGTGTACAATGCAATTTAATTAGCAAGGGCCCACAAATTGTCCAATGTTAACACACCTAAGTTACCATTATCAGAGGTTTTTCAACCAGGCACAATAAACATTTAACCAGGAGGGTAATACGGATGGCAACAGGATTAGGAAAATGACATTGCCCGGGCTACGATCACCAAGGAATTTACTAAATGAACAAATTTCATGGCACCACTCTTTTTCAATAGTCACCGTTGTTATGTTTGAAGCAATTCTTTGTAATTAGCTGCTGGGGATGGACCCAACCAACAAATACCCCTCACTGAATGAGGCGGGAGTTGTAAATTAATTTCGAGTACCAGATGGCCCTGGGACTGCCAATGTTGGAGAATCGCACACACTAATTGGGAAGTATGATATTAATCATATCTCCGATGATTGCACAGTATATTTTTGCCTAATTTACTTACTGTTAATGTGGGAAGAACCGCTCCGGATGCAGAACGGAGCAATGTTATAAATGAACCGTGAAAATTTCCGCTGGTCAGTGTTTCTAGTGCAGTGGAATTCTTAACCCGTACAGTCTAAAGAACTTGGCTGTGAGTCCTGACATGAACAGGCTCTTTAAGTTGTTTTGTGAACCCACGTCACCAAGGTATTAATAATGTAAATGTCTGGGAAACATGAAGATAAAAAAAAAAAATCGCAATTTAAACAGGGCAGATTAAGTAATACAATACAAAATGCGAAATGTTGCAAATGTGAAATAGAAACCAAAATGCAGGAAATATTCAGCAGGTAAGACAGCATCCAAGGAGGGAGAGGGACAGAGTTCATGGGCTGGACCTTCATCCCCAAAGTGGGTACCAGGAGTCAGGAGAATTCTGGGCTTGGCCTGTCCCATCTTGGGAGAAAGTGGCCAGCAGGATATTGTTTAGAAAAGGAAACATTTATATAATGGGGGAGATTTTTCACCTGCATTTGCTGAGAGTGCAAATGGCAACATGGGCACTAGGTGGGGTGAAATTGAAGAAACGGGATTCTTAGAATCCTTACAGCGCAAAAGCAGGCCATTTGGGTCATCGAGCTTGCACTGACAACAATCCCACTCAGGCTCTATCCCTGTTATGCTATGTATTTATCCTGCTAATACCCCTGAATCTAAAGTGCAATTTAGAATTGCCAACCAACTTTACCCGCACATCTTTGGAGTGTGGGAGAAAACCGGAGCACCCGGAAGAAACCCACGCAATCGCGGGGAGAATGTGCAAACTTCACATAGACAGTCACCCAAGGCCGGAATCGAACCCGGTCCCTGGCACCGTGAAGCAGCAGTGCTAACCACTATGCTGGATTCCCGCCCACTCCAACCATGCAGTGATTTTACACTGGGGTGGGCAAGGCCTTGGACGGGAAGTCAACCCTTGCCTGAATTGAATCTCTTAAGTAGCCTATTAATGGCCACTTAAGGGCCGTTTCCCATCAAGTTTCAATGTCTAAGGTGACAAGAGGGTTTACCGGGTGTTGGGGAAGCCTGTAAAAGACCAGCCCTAGAGTACGGGTAGGAAGATTTGGCTGGCAGCTCTCTAAGGCTGTTGACATGGTCGCCATGTGACTATGTGATGACGTGGTCAAATGGAGCATCAAGGGAGGTGGAGCTTAGTGCTATCATCCAGGACCTCGAGTTGTGTGGATGCGTTAATAAGAGTTTGCATGTTTAGTTAGTAAATCTCCTGTTTGTCGAGAGTCCCTTGTGCAGTTACTGATCTAACGAACTATGCAGAACTACAAAGGCAATTCTTCCTTTTGAGCAAGGGGTAGAAGTCCTGACTGGGGCCTGTTATTGCACATTGAAACATGCAATGGCTGCAGGGTACTCAGACCCAGCGGGGAACACAAGGGAGACCCCGCTATCTTAAAAATCTGGGGCTGAATCTGCTAAATAACAGCAACTGAGTTCAAATGATTCAGATTCTATGTTAAGTGCTTTGAGGGTTAAGAGGTTTTTGTAATTGTGGTGAAGTTTTAGATATTAAAACTACAAGTTCACATTTCCTTCAATAATGACAGCAAATTCAATTTCCCTGACATTATACAACAGTCATGAAATGAAAAGTCTGAACGACTGTTACACTGCCTTGGGCAGACTATAAAAGGATGGCAGAATGCTTCAGTGGTCAATAATCTTTTCATAGTATGCACATTAGAATGAATTCAATCGCAACACATTTGAAAGCTGCAAACCGGCCGAAAAATATATTTTCAATTTTTAACAAAGTGCTGGGGAACTGAGAATGCCTTGATTTTGTCACAGGGCCATTGGAATGTTAATGAACTCGCACACAAACTTATTCTCACTCAAACTCAAGAGGCTAAGACATCACTTCCAGGAATTGCTTCATTATCAACTATAAATTCCAGTGTTTTCAAGAGTTCCAAACTAAAAATTCAGCCAGACTCTTTGCAATCCTTGAAGTGGGACTGTGTAATTTGAACGCCATCCCTCACTGGACTGCAGATACATTCAATGATCAGCCCTGACCATATTGAGTGGTGGAGCAGGCTCGAAGGGCCGAATGGCCTCCTCCTGTTCCTATTTTCTATGTTTCTCTGTTTCCAATGACCTGGCCGACGTGGAGAAAACACCGCAGGAGGTGTCAAGAAGCTGAGGACCTACTTATAAACATAGTTCCTCGAGTAATTAAATTTCCCTCACCATTAAGAGAAATCCCTCAGCTGTTCCCAGTGAGTGTGGGGGAAAGGCATGCGTCCCGGGTTCAATTCCGGCTTTGGATCATTGTCCATGTGGAGTTTGCACATTCTCCCCGTACCTGTGTGGGATTCCTCTGGGTGCTCTGCTTCCCTCCCACATTCCAAAGATGAGCAAGTTAAGGTTGATTAGCCATGTTAAATTAACCCCAGTGTCAGAGGGAGTAGCAAGGTAAATGTGGGGTTATGGGTATAAGGCCTGAGTGGGATTGTGCTCGGTACTGACTCAATGGGCTGAATGGCCTCCTTCTGCACCGTGGATTCTATGTCTTGGGACATTAGCCAATGGGAAGTAGCTTGCCTTGCTAATTGGAGAGGATTGGAATAATTGGATAAGTTTGATGGGTGACTGGGAACAACCAGGATAAACAAGTGCATGCAGCTGACAGACTGGAGGCTGCAGAATTTTCATCTGAAAGCAGTGAAGCAGAAATGTCAAATGCTATTAACATTAGGGAGGGGCTGGCAGGGCACTTTGTTTCAGTTGACCACATATGAGGATTGGCAAGGACTGAAGTAAAGAACAACTGGATCAGTAGATCAGTAAAAACAGACGCTAAAGGAAAAAGAGTTACCATAAGCCAGAATTTTGCATGACCTGAACTTCATCTGCGCATCCCAATGTCAAGGCCGGCAGGCACAAGTGGGAGTCAGAAGCACATCTACTGACAATTAAAAGGGCTAATCAGCCCGTTAAACATGCAATTGTTCTGAATTTTACAAGGCCCATGTGCTTTTACAGTTAGCAGCTGGGCCAAATGGCCAGGCATCGTTCATATTTTTTAACCGTTCTCAATCCAGGGTGGGATAAAATGCCTAAATATGTCTGAGATAAAAATAGGAAATGCAGGGAAAACTCAGCAAGTCCAGTACCATCTGTGGAGAGAGAAATAGAGTTAACATTTTGAGTCTGTATGACTTCTTCAGGATTAAAGAGAGGAAGAGAGAGTGTGTATGTGTGAGAGAGTGTGTGTGTGTGTATGTGAGTATGTATGTGTATGTGTGAGAGAGTGTGTGTGTGAGACCATGTATATGAGTGTGTGTGTGTGTGTGTGAGACTGTGTGTATGTGTGTGTGTGTGTTTGTGGGTATGTGAGAGTGTGTGTGTGTGAAGGTGAGTATGAGTGAGCACCCATGTGAGTGTGAGTGATTGTGCGTGTGAGGAAGAGTGTGTGTGTGTGTGTGTGTGTGTGTGTGTGTGTGTGTGTGTGCGCGCGCGAGAGAGAGAATGTGTGTGTGTGTGTATGTGAAGGGGAGTGTGTGAGAGTGTGAGGATGTGTGTGAAGGTGTGTATGAGGGTGTGTGTGTGTGTCTGTGTGTGTGCGCGTGTGTGTGCGGGTGGGTGTGAGGGTGGGTGTATGCTGGGAAAAGTGTTTAGGAAGAAATGGATAGTTGTAGTTCTCGATTACCACTATCTGTTAACCAATATAACTTGTTAAAAATAGTTTTGTTTTATAATAAACAATCGCTCTGAGTTTGTTGAAAAAAAAGAAGTGCTGGATTTTACACTGTATGACATGAGGTGGAGCAGAGTAGGTCAATCGTAGGTGGGAGCTAGAAAACATTGCAACAAAGATGTGTAGAGCGCAAGATAGAGGAAGTGTTAATGTGAAGGACTATAGGAGGTGCTGATGGTGGCATAAAGGTAGGATAACAAATATGTTAATAGTAGAACAAAAGACAGTGCTCTGTGAAAGCAAAACTAAAGAACAAGTGACAGATGGCCCAGTGGGGGAGGAGGTGTATCGCAAAGGGACAAAAGTTGTTTTGGATAAATAAACATGGGTCAAAAAGGAGAAGGGTCACAATTGAAAGTTTTTGAACTTAATGTTGAGTCTTGAGGGCTGTAATATGCCTAATCAGAAGATCCCTCTAGCTTGCGTGGACTTCACTAGATCATTACAGCAGGCCAATGACGGACATGTGGGCACGAGAACAAGTTTAATGATTCACGGTTATTGCTATCAGTTTTTTGCTGTGTCATCATAAATCATTTGGGACTTTTTTTTATCTGCTGATATCCCTCCAACTATTCTGCAGCTCGCTGAGGCATCTTCTCAGCAGTTGCCAGCTGCCAGGAAGACAATACAGTACTGACCACCCACACCCTGACTTGTCTCAGCACCCGCCCTACCCCACGTCTAATCCACTGGTGAGTGGGTTTCATTTTGGCTGGCAGCTAATTTGCCAGCCAGTGTGAAATCACTGTCTGGAGCCGACATAAGGTGGCAGAGGATTTCACATCTTCTTCTGGGCCTGCTGATCACTCTCCCATGTCAAACATTGAGAGACCCAGAGGTGGTGGCATAGTGGTATTGTCGCTGGACTAGCAATCCAGCGACTCAGGGTAATGCTTTGGGGACCTGGGTTCAAATGTCACCATGGCAGATGGTTACATTTTGCATTCAATACAAAATCTGGAATTAAAAGCCTACCAATGAAACCATTGTCAATTGTCTTTAAAACCCATCTGGTTTACTAATGTCCTTTAGAGAAGGGAATCTGCCATCCTTACCCAGTCTGATCTACATGTGACTCCAGATCCATAGTCATGTGGTCGATTCTGAAGTGGCCTAGTAAATCACTCAGTTCAAGGACAATTAGGGATGGGCCATACATGCTGGCACAGCTAGCGATGCCCACGATACATGGATGAAAATATATTTTCAATGGGTAATACTGGTGCGCAGTTTACACTGAGATTGACCAAATTGTCAATGCTTCCAGGTAATAGTCATTTATTATCGAAACCATGTGCAATTGAATTTCAAGTTAAGAAAAATGCCACCGTGTGGGAAAGGCTGCAGTAGGATTTTGTATTCAACTGTATTCAGACTAAACATTACTTTATCGTCACACATAACGACTGGAGGATGACTTCTCTCATGATTGAAACACAAAAAAAAACACAGCTGTCTAAGAGTATTGGACCATAAATCATTATATAATTGGTAACCAGCCTTTTCATTTCATTTGATGGAATGCAGACAAACAGATTTTTGTGCAGCTCTCCATATTGAACACTGTCTGTGTATTCAAATTGACTAAATAAAGAACATTCCACCACCTCGTTACTGGATTACTCAGTCATCTCATTGCACGGGATACAAACAGCTATCCTTATTTTATGTATCTCCGAGATAAAGAAGCAATGTTGATCTGTTTCCCCTATAAAGTATCTTCAGCTGGTCAGAGATTTCTATAATACATCTGCTTACATAAAGCTGCCTTTTGGATTTATCTGACTGGATGCACAACTGTTCAACAGATACCAAGAAGTCTCATATCAAAGAAATCCTTGAAAGGAAACTATAAATAGAACTGGTCCATATCAAAACTACGTAGCTAATGTTGTTTGATATGCCTCAGAGATACGCAGATATGATGCACTCAGTGTTATGGCCAGGATTCTCTAATCTTGTTTGCTAGTCACCACTGCCAGCGAGAATGGAGAATTTGGCGCTCAGTCAAAACTCCACTCACCGCAGCAGGACTGGAGAATTCCACTTGCGGACAAGGTCAGAGAATACTGGCAAATTATGCTGGGAATTTTACTGCCTTGTCCACCTGAGGCTTGTGAGATCCTGCCCAAGGCCATTCTGCAAGCTTCGCCTGCTCTGATTTCAGGGTAGGCTTGCCGGTAAAATTCCAGCTTATATGTCTGAAGAGGAATTTTATTCAATGCTTTAAAATCTCTGTTCTCATGCTTTCTGCTGTTTAGACCTACAGCTTAATTTCTCTTTTACAGTAATTACACGACGGCTTAGCTAATCTCATACACAGAACAAAGAACAGATACTGGACATACGTAATCAAACAATTGAATATTGCATTCTTCCACCCTTGTAAAGCCGGAAGACCATGGGTGTAATTCTCCCGCCTGGTGCTAAATCCTGTGGCAAAAATAGGAATGGCAAGTGTTTCCATCTACGCAGGCCGGCAGGGAGCAACACCATATCTTCTGGCTCTGACCTCATTAATTTTATACTTGGGAGTTTTGCACCATATTCTATGGTGAGGCAGGCATGATGGCTGCATCTTGCCGTGATAACTAGGCAGCATATTGTAAATGTATTCGACATCACCGACCCACTGTTGAAGAAAGGAGATGGACCTCCAGAAGCATTCTGAGGCTGGAAGATGGACCTCACTGATGAAACCGAATCTGGAAAATCCACCTGATAGATGCTCCCGCCACATACTACTGTGGTATTCTGGGATCCATGGTCGCTAGTGGCCTCCATCCCAAACTCTGGAAGCAGCACCAAGCATTTTTCGGGCAAGCCCTGACTTTACCACAGTATCTTGTTCCATATGTGTTGTGGGCCAGTGTGTTTTCCTGCCTGCATCGTAGAGAATCAGGCTTGGGTGAAAGACTCTGGACAGCCTTCATCTACATCCCATTCGCAGGATGAAAATCAGCTTCACACCGGCCTCCAGTGGGTTTCCTGACCTACCAGTGCAGCCAGCAGAAGATCCCATGGGAAATTCACACAAACATAAAGCCGAGTTTTGGAATTCTATACCCCTCACCGTCTGCCATTGTACTCACCACTGGAATCATGGGAAGATTCTGCCCCTTGTTTTAACTTAAAACCATCCTAAATAACAAACATATGTAAATTCAGTCATTCCTTAGTGTTCACATTGTCTGTTTTCTCTAAGTACAGAAATCGTCTTTGAGATCTGCAGCACAGTGGCTCAGTGATTATCACTGCTGCCTCATGGCAGCAGGGACCCGGATTCGATTCCTGGCTTGGGTCACTATCTGTGTGGAATTTGCACGTTCTCCCCATGTCTGCTTGGGTTTCCTCTGGATGATTCAGTTTCCTCCTACAGTCCAAAGATGTGCGGGTTAGGTTGATTGGCCATGATAAATTGCCCCTTAATGTCCCCAGATGTGTAGTTTAGAGGGATAAATACATGGGGTTACAGGCCCCGTTAGGATTGTTGTCAGTGCAGACTCGATGGGCTCAATGGCCTCTTTCTGCTCTGTAGGGATTCTATGGATTCTATGTGGGGATCTCTAATGACAGCACTGAGATCTAGAAATCTGAGGTTGTGGTTCTGTATGATAAACTTGATGAGGTGCATGGTCAACATCACAGTCATTCATCAGAAAGGGAAATGTATCCTCATAATTACTGACCTCAAAATATCCCAGTCTACTCACTATCAAACTTTTGGCATTTCATTCAGTGTTGTCATCCAACAGATAAGGTTCTGAGCAACTGCTTGGCCAGCTTCTGATAAAGATGCACATTTGTGATTGCAATTTGTCTGTTTGCTGTCAACCCAATCTCCAGCTTCAAATGTAGATATGCAGAGATGATACGCTGCAGGTTAAATGTCTGAACAGGAGTTTTATTCAATGCTTTGTGCGACCATGCTTCCTGCTGCTTCCCTACAGTTTTGTTTCTTTTTTTACAGTAACCACACTCAGGGTTAACTAATTACACTCACAGAGCCAAGAAGAGATACCAGGCACATGTAATCAAACACCCAACAACTGAACAATTGAATGCTACAGATAACAGGGCTACAAATAATTATTGGCAATAGCATCATAAAGAACTAGAAATGCATTCACTGGCAGTGCCTGTCAATTTTTCCCCCCCAGAGAGCAGAAGGAAAAGGCAACAGGAGTATTCTACAAGTCCGGGTAAAGTAGATTTGAAGCAGGAGGCACCTATTGAATGTTTTGTTAAGAAGCCACTGGTTGGCAACTGTTGTTTTTGAGACACATATAGGTCAGAGTTGAAAAGTAGCGCCTGTTGAGAAGCAGCAACGATTGTCAATTAGCACCCAACCTGGAATCCACAGACATTATTGATATCTCTCAACTGTTTTACATTTAACTTCAACAGAGAATACAAGCAGCACCTGCTCTTTTTTTTAATGTAGTCTTTGAAAATGGCAGTATATTGTCGACTTTGCAGTTGCACCTTTATCTTTTTTATTCACTGTAAAATAGGTATCAGGCGCAAGAGGAATTAATTTTCTTTTATGAGGGCATGATGATACTTTTGGCTGCTGGGGAAGTATTATGTTTGCAAGCCATTTCAATGACAAGTGGAGAACATAGTCAGGCGCAGTGAGGAAGAAAAGAGATGTTAGAATGTAAGGGTCAGAGAAGGAAATGTTAAAAAGAGAGAGCAATGAGAGTGTTTTGGAAGGTACAAGGAGCAAAGGTTGGTAAGCTCGGAAAATTAAAAGGCTAAAACATGGAAAGGTAAGACTAAAAGCTATTAGGATCAAAAAATTCTGGGAAAGTCTTTTAACAGGTGAATATACTCATATGTTACAATGCTGAAATTCAAGTGCTAACTAACTTTAAAGAAACAACCAATTTTGCTGCAATTTATTAAAACTGATACAAGACATGTGTGTGTGTGCATGTGTGTTGAAATGTAGTGACTGTTTGACAGAGGAAATACAGCAGTCTGGTGGCACAGCGATTTGCACTGCTGCCTCACTGCACCAAGATCTGGTTTCAATTCTGGCCATGGGTGACTGTGTGGAATTTACATGTTCTCCCTGTGTCTGTGTGGGTTTTCTCTGGGTGCTTCTGTTTCCTCCCACACTCCAAAGGTGTGCAAGGTTAGGTGGATTGGCCATGCTAAATTGCGCCTCTGTGTCAGGGCAACTAGTAAATACATGAGATTACAGAGATAGGGCCAGGGTGGGATTGTAGTTGGTGCAGGCTCAATAAGCCAAATGGCCTCCTTCTGCACTGTAAGGATTCTATGATTCAACTTGTGTCAACTAGCAGTCACATGTCTGAGTCAGGAGTTTGTTAATTCAAGTGCTATTCCAGAGATTGGAGCACAAGATATATTCTGGGTGGAAGAGATTCCAGGACAGCCTTTCAGAGGATAGCAGAACCGTTCTTCCCGACGTGCTGGCCAATATTTATCCATCATCAACAACAGTAAATCAGTATGTCTGCTAATTATTTCCACTGTTTGCAAAGCAGGACCCTATTGCTTTCCCAGTCCCAGGTCTCCTACAGTCTCTCAGCCGCAATTTTGTCCTCACTGCTCCATTATTTACTCCCAAATCCAGGCTTCCTACTGTTACCGGCTTCTTCCAACCCCCCTCCCCCGCAAGTTCCTGTTTTGTCAACATCTCTACTCTTCCCAAGTGCAAACATAAGAACATAAGAAATAGGAGCAGGAGTAGGCCATCTAGCCCTTTGAGCCTGCCCCGCCATTCAATAAGATCATGGCTGATCTGTCATGGCTCAGTTCCACTTTCCCGCCCTCTCCCCATAACCCTTAATCCCCTCCCCTAGGTATGATCCCTCCCTACCTAAAGCTCTCAAATTTCTTCACCCATGCAAACACAACAGTGTCGCCTGGATTGCAGCTACCAGTTCAGGCCATGCTCCCTGATAGATTGAAACATATCCAGCCTGCAAATGTAGACAAAGCCCAGCTCATTGGTCTCTCCTAGATTTCAGCCTCATCAGTTTAATGCTCCAGTGCTCCCTTTCTCCCCAAGACTTGAGTTAAGCCCCCACTTTCTCACTCAACCCACAGATTTCAGCAGGTCCCAGAAAATCAGTTCCCATACATGTGGCTCCTTTGCTTTCCTCACTGAGCCTCGATGCACACTTTTGGCCTGTTAGTGTCATTCTATTGCCTACTCTGAACTTTAATAAAAAGAAACACAAACCAAGAAAGAAGCAAAGTAACACCTGCGAGAGGCATACAGAGTGAGGGGGAACCAGATAAAAAGGAGGAGTATCAAAAAGGCTTGAGGTGGAATTTGCCCATCTGGAAGTGAGTACTGTGGTGGGGGAAGGAAGAGGGGAATCTTTCTCTCTGTAGAAGGTGGCGGGAGATCATAACTTCTGACTCGAAGCTCATTAATTATGTACCCAGGATATACCTCTGTATTCTGTGGTGGGAATGATGATGCACACCCTAGCATTGTGTCTGGGCACCATACTGAAAATGTGCCAACTGTCAATGGCACACTATTGGAGGAAGAAGATGGATTTGATGAAAAAGGAGATGGATCTCCAAGAACACATTGAGGCTGGAAGATGGATCACCTGAATCTGGAAGATCCACCTGATAGATGCTCTCCTATTGAGGTTCTAGGGCCTAGGGCTGCTGATGGCCTCCATCCCAAACTCCGGCGGCAGCCCCAGGCATTGTTCAGGTGAGTCCTGACTTCTGCACATCACATTTCCCAGATGTGTTTCGGACTGCCATGTCTATTCACTGACATCATGGAGAATTAGGTTAGCTGGAAGAAGTAGTCGGCTTTCATCTGCATCCCATTAGAAGAATGCAAATCAGTTTCATGCCAGCCTCCACCAAGTTTCCCAATCTACCATGATAGGCACCATAAGAAATTCACGTTGGCGCAAAACTGATTTTTCGATTCCTGCTGCTAGACTCTAATTGGTCAGAGTATTCTCCTGAAGAATGAGCCAGTGAATAGCTGTCACTAAACAGTGTGCCTGTTTCAGTTAAACAAACTAAGTGTCCACCATTCACTGGTTCATTCCTTGGGGCAATGCCTCGACCAAAGTCAAGGTCCCTGGCTTACATTTCAAACAATGTTTGTTAGTTAATTGTCAATCACAATCAACTGGTGCATTCTCCATGACAACACCTCTACCAATCAGAGTCCACTTGCCAACCAATCGGCACTCTCCATTTTTTACAAATGTCCTGATGAGTGCAAGATGAAAAGCTTCAACAAAAAATGTCTCCTATTTCAGCAATATTTATTGCATTATTGTGCATCAGCTCCCTTTCCTTGTATTTCCCTTTCTTGCAAATGTCATGATGCCTGCAAGATGAAAAGCTTTGATAAAATGTCTCCTTTTCCAGCAAAATGCCTTGCATTATTGTGCATGAGCTTCCCTTTCCTTGTATTTTGGGGCACAGAAAGCCAAAGATTTACTCTGCCTCCCATGTGCAAAGCGCATATTAAAAGTCCTCCGACCAGCTTGGTACACAATATTTGCCCACCTGTTGTGCACTAGGTTCATTAACATGGAGAAAAATGTATAAATGAGAATTGGGCTTCAGTAAACATTTGGGACACCTCAATATGCCTCAGGCACTGAATGCCCCAGGCACTGAATGCCCATATAAAACAGACACAGCATGAACACACGCTTACCTCAAGCTGTGCCTTTGCTTTTGAATGTTCATTGATACTTTGTGTAGCTGTTTGAGATTCATTGCTTCAGTGCAATATTGCTGTTGTGAGAGAATGTGAACTTATTGGAGCTTTACTAAGAGCTTTTGAATGCTGCGCCACATCTGTTACCTGTGCTTGTTTCGTCAAGGAATAATCATTGTGTCTTGTGCTGAGAGGAGCTATAAGCATCTCTTTGGGCATGCTATTCTATTTGCAGGCTGTCGAGGAGGCTGGCAAAACAAGTGCATTCACATCTCAGGAAATCAATGAGGATTTCTTCTTATGCAACTAGTCATGTTCATAGGCACTTGGACAAGGTAAAAGAAAGTTCAGCGACAATGTCCAAAGACGCAGTCATGAATGTTTTATATAACCAATGCCAAATCTGGAAGCCACTTCTGTCATTCATAGTCAAACCAATCACATCCTCCATTGTTATATTGCAGTGCTATTCCTAGCAACAGCAAATGGCTTAGCAGTTTTATCAGGGTTCAGGTTACACACAGTACACGGAAGGTGGCCTGCCAAATAGCCAGAACCGCCTGCATTAAAAACCAGGTCAATAATGCACTCTCTAACAGAGGCATTTTTAATTAACTACACGGATATTCAGAGCAGAATGAACATCACTAAATGCATCCAAAGCCTTAGTCAAATAAAGTATAATGTACATTGATCTCAGCCTCACATTTGGACCAATACAACAACATTGCTCATCAACTTCTATTCTCATTAACAGCAAACGTAAACAGTTTCAATAGCCAAGACACAGTAGCAAATTTTGATAGACCTTAACAGTGTGTTGGTACTGTCCTCAGGTAGGCTGATAACTTGCAAAAGGATGTTTGAATTCCAGGGACCAATTGAAAATATCACACATGGTTTCAAGTTTTAAAACTTATACTGTAGTTAAAAAAATGAAAAGCAGTGTTGTCTAAACACTATTCAGTTGGCAACTTACTCTAAGGGTGTCACGGTGGCACAGTGGTCAGTCCTGTGCTAGGGACCCGGGTTCAATTTCTGCCTTGAGTGACTGTCTGGCTGGCGTTTGCATGTCATCCTTGTGTCTGCATGGGTTTCCTCTGGGTTCTCCTGTTTCTTTCCACAGTCCAAAGATGTGTTTAGGTGGATTGGCCGTGGTAAAATTGCCCCTTAGTGTCCCAAGATGCGCAAGTGAGGTAAATCGGCCATGGTGAATGCACAGGGTTATGAGGATAAGGCGGGGGAGAGGGCTTGGGTAAGGCACAACTTCAGTGAGCCAGTGCAGACTCAATGCATCGAATGGCCTCCTTCTGTACTGTAGGGATTCGATGAGCATTCCATTAGACAAAATACAGACAAATTGCTCCATTTAACTTTTAAAATGGCCAAAAATCTCCCACCACTGTTATACTTTACCCCATCCCTTAAGTGGACACTTCATTCTCCAGTTACCAGTCCAAACCTATTCTCAGCTCCCAAGGGCTTGCTTCATTCTTCCTTTCCAACCAGATAACTTATAATCCTTGAACTGACTTTCACAGTGATACTTAAGAGATAGAGATTCTCCTTCTAGCCAAAGCTAAGCAAAACTCCTAGTCCTTGTTAAATCTTCATGAACTTGGCCACCTTATCCAACTGCGATCTCCCACCCACATTCTCCATGGTCATTAATAGAGATTAGCTCCTCTCTCTCGGAATTCAATAGATAGTTTAAAGTATAACTGCTTATTAAGGTTGGCATTCCTAAACCTCTTTGTCAGCTTGGAAACGAAGGCCTCGATTTTCACTTGCAAGATGGATGTGCAGAGTTGGGAAATTTTTGGGCTTGCCAGACCTGCCATGGGAAAATCTCCTTGAATGGCTGGGATATTTGCTCCGGTGGGGGAGCAGGGTACAGGGCATGATAAAGTTGAGCTCATCAACCCTGGAAGCAGTGTGGAGTTCTGCAAAAGGTAACACGTCTCAGGTGCCATATAAAGAAATGTGGCTGTCCACTGCCACATTCAAGCGATTAGTCCCTGTTGGCGGCATGTAATAGCCTCGCATCATACTGTGTTGCATTTTGCAGGTCAAGAGGGCCAACAATACGAGGGAGATGTTGCAGACTGGGGGTGGGTCAATGAGGCAATGGACGATTAGAAATATTGAGGAGGCAGCCATGGAAATCACAAGGGCCCCCACTCAGCTGGTTGTCAGGAATGGATCCAATGCTAAAGGTGGTGGTCGAGGCATTTGGTACATGATGTTAATGAAGCAAATGATCCTGTTAATGCACAAAGCAAAAAGGGATGTTGGGATGAGGGACGAGAGAAGTTAGATCGCATGGTAAGGGAACCGCATTTATGGTTGAATGCAATTGCATTTAGGCAATAACAGAATGTGCTCTCATAGTGTGAAAAGCTAAATATCATGGCCGACTTTTGTGTCTCATACAGGTCCCAGTGGCACTCGCTCCTACCACATCCCAATCTCAGGCTGCCTCATCCCTCAGATATCAGGAAGGGTTGGCCGAGGCAACATCACAACTGACTAGCTCATATTCCACCAACGCAGATACCGGCATACTGGAGGGATCAGGCACGTGTTTGGATTTGGAGGCACATGGTGATGGACACTGCATCAGAGTACCGGAGAAAGTTTCTAAGTCTGAGGCATCTGTGCACAGTTGTACTCACAGGAGGGAGGGCACTCCTGTTGATGCTGAGTAAGTGGGGCCTCAGGAGTCACCTTATGGGGCACAGTTATAGGGCACCAGCAGCAGATCACAGAGTTGTTCCAGCACAGAAGGTGACCCTTCAGCCTATGATGTCTGCACTGGCCACCAAGCACCTATTTATTCTAATCCCATTTTTCAGCACTTAGTCCATAGTATGTATGCTGTGGCATTTCAAGTGCTCATCTCAATGCTCCTTACATGTTGAGTGTTCCCGCCTCTACCATCCTTTCAGTCAGTGAGTTTCAGATTCCCACTTGACTTTGCGTGAAAAAGCTTTTCCTCAAATCCCCTCTTAATCTCCTTCTGCTGACCTTTAATCTATGCCCCCTGGTCATTAACCCCTCTATCTACCCTAGCTATGTCCCACATAATTTTACATACCTCAAATCAGATTCCCCCCTCAGCATTCTCTGCTTCAAGGAAACCAACAGAAATTGGAGCTCGTCACATGACCCTGTTCATATCTCCATTTTACATTAAATTAAACAAGGCAAATCCAAAACACAACACTGCTGCCTCACAGCGCCAGGGACCCAGGTTTGATTCTCGTCTTGGGTCACTATCTGTGTGGAGTCTGCACGTTCTCCCCATGTCTGTGAGGGTTTCCTCCAGGTGCTCTGGTTTCCTCCCACAGTCTGATAGACGTGTTGGTTAGAGGCATTGGCCATGCTAAATTCTCCCTCAGTGTGCCCAAACAGGTGGCAGAGTGTAGCGACTGGGGGATTTTCACAGTAACTTTATTGCTGTGTTAATGTAAGCCTGTTTGTGACACTAACAAATAAACTTTAAAACTGACTCCACATTACAGTAAATTAAACTGACAGACCCAAAACGGAACAAACTTAAGCTCCATACTTGTAACAGTATGAAAGTGTGGGTGTTTAGCACTTTTTCTCTTTTATCACATTGAATAGCCTTCCCCCAACTTCCTTCTACTTTTTTTCCCAACATTTTACTGAATCTAAAGAACAATGTGATCCAGCTCTGAAATAGTTGTCTACTTGGTTCCATTTAAAGGGAAAGCAGCAGTTCTTTTAATGAGCTGCTAATCCTGAAATCTCAGTTAAACCCTGTTGCTCTCCCTCTCAATGAGCAGATCTTGTGTTATGATATGTAGTCAAAACACAGCCAGGCAATCAACAATCCTGCTATTCTTAAAGTTTATTTATTAGTCACAAGTAGGTTTCCATTCACACTGCAATGAAGTTACTGTGAAAATCCCCCTAGTCGCCACACTCCAATGCCTGTTCAGGTACACTGAAGGAGAATTTAATATGGTCAATGCACCTAACCTGCACATCTTTGGACTGTGGGAGGAAACCGAAACATCCAGAGGAAACCCTCGCAGACACAGGGAGAATGTGCAAACTCTACACTGACAGTGACCTAAGCCAGGAATCGAACCTAGATCCCTGGTGTTGTGAGGCAGCAGTGCTAACCACTTTGTCACCATGCCACTCCATGCTACCATGCCAGCACTGCATGATCACTATCACAATCCTTGATATTCTTGCTCATGAAGCTTAAGATGGATTAGTATTTAAGTTAGAAAATTACTTGTTTGGGAAAAACAAAGTAAAATAATCAGCACACTCTGAGGGCTAAGGACTTACCGTTCATTGGCTTTATCTCTACATTAAGACTTTCCTTTTAAAGCACAAATTTAAAATGATTTTCTGCTGCATGAATTACTTTGCACTGATGTACGTGTTTCGAATTACTTTCAAATTCCTGATTGAACAGTTGTAATGATCTCTGCTGCTATCTCTGTGATACATGTGGGTAAAGTTGTTTTGTTGTTTTTTGCCTGTTCATTTTTTTTCTGTCATCATAAGGGAGAACTGTTTTGCAATTTCCTTAAGCAGTCTGTTATTGGATTGATGGTGCTTTATGGATGTATATACCTAACAGAAGACTTGGTAGCTATGAGTTGCACCGGAACAATTAAACAAAACTGTATTGGAACCCTGCAACAGTACCTTCTGTAACTCTGATAATAGCATTATGCCAGTAAGGGGATAGATATGAAGCCTCCATCATATAATGCCGTCTACACAAAAAGGATGTTGTATACGTGAGAGATAGAAATGTCCATTGCCAATGTTAATGCATAGGCACTGCTGAACAAATGATCCTTTCCATTATTTTAACATGGATATTGGCCAGTTTATTTAAAACACTAACATCTCCACTAAAACAACAAAGCTTTTCTGAGAGCACACAACAGCTTCGCTGGCTGCAAGCACACTGTCGAAAGATGTCTACATTTTTGAAGCAACTAATTAGTCTCCTTTGCTGGTTAGATTGAAATATCTATTTGAAAATGTTCAAATACCAGATATGCTCAAGTAAACTTTAAAATATACGATTCTCCACAAAAATTCTCTTCCTGCACTTTTGGAAGTAGTTCACCAAGGACCTCTTTTAATTTAAGCTACAGCAACAATGCAACATTTGCAAATAGGATAACATGGGTTTAACTGTCTCAGAACAAAACTCGTTTTTTTTAAGAAAGTGAGGATACACATCCACTGCTTCATGTTCCCAGCTCGACAGATGAGAGAGAGAGTAAAACAAAAGTGGAGCCAATCAATTCTCTGTGGTGAACTCCATTTCATGGGTTAGTGAGAGATGGGCAGCTTGTACGAGGCAGAGGGGCTCAGCAGGAGAGGGTTATTAAATGCTGTTCTGTTTGGAGTCTATTTAGAATCAGTGTTTGCTGTTACAGTTGAAAAGTAGCAAGGCTTTTCGGTGAAAAAAAAATGGTGCTTGACACAAGTGCCCTCAATCTAAGCCAGGCTGTGAAAGTGAGCCTCAAAGATGAAGGTAGGATGAGCTGGAGTTAAGTGCCCCAGGCTCTTACCTAGCTTCTGATGGGTAAGTCTGCAGCAAGCACTGCCTCAGTGGTTTTAACTCAAATCACAGTGGTGGAATAAGCTCATTGCAACACAGTTAACTGGGCGAAAGGATAAGCATTCATTTCTAACTCTAATATACCTTCTACATTAAGTAGCAGAGTAAGTGAGAGAGGGATAGTGACCTTTCAAATTCCTGCTCTGAGACAAGCCTGGAGTGCAAACCGGAAGTGATTATCTGGGTGGAGCTGTTAATTGAAGCCACTGTGTAATTTGCCCAACTGTCCGTGCAGGAATGCAGCATTAAAGACTTTTAACCTTAATAAGCTAACTTGCAGTGACTGGAAAACTGCTGTGCGTGGGGGCACTTTTCCATGACTGTTTAATGGCAACATAACTGGAGACAGGTGCTGAAACTGGTGGAGAACCAGTCAGCCACAACCCTCAGTAGTTTTCCCTTTCTGCTCTACTCCCTTGTTTCACAGCCAAAGGGGATGGAGTTCATTATTTTCTTGCTGTTGCATGTTGTGACCTTATTAATGAACTTTCAGAGAAAGATGCAATAGTTTTCCACCGGGGGTTGGGGAATTAGAAGGACATGCTAGGAATTAGCTCATCCACTGAGTTGCAGTGAATTCAAAACACTGCAACAGCTTATCTCTTTGACAGAGTGTGTGTTCACACAGATTTGTTGCGCACTGTTACACTAACTGGTGTTAACATTCACGTTAGTGGGATAGTGGAGATGCTGGCATTGGACTGGAGTAAACAGTAAGAAGTGTCACAACACCACGGTAAAGTCCAACAGGTTTATTTGTAGCAAATACCACTAGCTTTCTGAACTGGCTGTTCCTTTGTCAGGTGGGTGGGGCATATAAAGACAAACTCAATTTACATCAATAATGATTGAAATGAGTGTCTTTACAGCTAACCAAGTTTAAAGGTACACACAATGTGAGTGGAGTGAGCATTAAGCACAGGTTAGGGAGGTCTTGCTGCAGCTGTATAGGGCATTGGTGAGGCCGCAGCTGGAGTACTGTGTGCAGTTTTGGGCGCCGCACCTGCGCAAGGATATTTTGGCCCTGGAGGGAGTGCAGAGGAGGTTTACTAGGCTGATACCGGAGTTGAGGGGATTGAGCTATGAGGAGAGGCTGAATAAACTAGGCTTGTACTCGTTAGAGTTTCGAAGAATGAGGGGAGATCTCATTGAGACGTATAAGATGATGAATGGGATGGATAGGATAGAGGTGGAGAGACTCTTCCCGCTCAAAAAAGACAGTAGGACTAGGGGGCACAGCCTCAAGATAAAGGGGAGGCGGTTTAGAACGGAGTTGAGGAGGAACTTCTTCACTCAAAGGGTGGTGAATCTCTGGAATTCTCTGCCCGTTGAAGTGGTGGAGGCTGCCTCGCTAAATATTTTTAAGAAGCGGGTTGATGGGTTTTTGATAAGAGAAGGGATTAAGGGTTATGGGGAGAGGGCGGGAAAGTGGAACTGAGCCACGACAGATCAGCCATGATCTTATTGAATGGCGGGGCAGGCTCGAAGGGCTAGATGGCCTACTCCTGCTCCTATTTCTTATGTTCTTATGTTCTTATGTTAAAAAGATGTGTATTGTTTCCAGACAGGAAAGTTAGTGAGATTTTGCAAGTCCAGGCAAGTTGTAGGGGTTACAGATAGTGTGACATGAACCCAAGACCCCGGTTGAGGCCGTCCTCATGTGTGCGGAACTTGGCTATCAGTCTCTGCTCAGCGACTCTGCATTGTAGTGTGTCATGAAGGCCGCCTTGGAGAATGCTTACTCGAAGATCAGAGGCCGAATGCCTGTGACCGCTGAAGTGTTCCCCGACAGGAAGAGAACAGTCTTGCCTGGTGATTGTCGAGTGGTGGTCATTCATCTGTTGTTATAGCGTCTGCACGATGTCCCCACTGTACCATGCCTCAGGACATTCTTTCCTGCAGCGTATCAGGTAGATAACGTTGACCAAATTGCAAGAGTATGTACTGTGCACCTGATGGATGGTGTTCTCATGTTAGATGATGGCATCTGTGTCGATGATCCGGCACATTTTGCAGAGGTTGCTGTGGCAGGATTGTGTGGTGCCGTGGTCACTGTTCTCCTGAAGGCTGGGTAGTTTGCTGCGGACAATGGTCTGTTTGAGGTTGTGCGGTTGTTTGAAGGCAAGAAATGGGGGTGTGGGGATGGCCTTGATGAGATGTTCATCTTCAGCAATGGCATGTTGAAGGCTCCAGAGAAGATGTCGTAGTCTCTCCACTCCGGGGAAGTACTGGATGATGAAGGGTACTCTGTCCACTGTGTCCAGTGTTCCCACAACTTGTCTGGACTTGCAAAATCACACTAACTTTCCTGTCTGGAAACAATACACATATTTTTAACCTGTGCTTAATGCTCTCTCCACTCACATTGTCTGTAACTTTAAGACTTGATTAGCTGTAAAGATTCACATTCTAATCATTATTCATGTAAATTGAGTTTGTGATTTTACATGCCCTGTTTGTGATCAGAACTCCCACCCACCTGACAAAGGAACAGCCAGTTCTGAAAGCTAGTGGTGTTTGCTACAAATAAACCTGTTGGACTTTAACCTGGTGTTGTGAGACTTCTTATTACGTTAGCGGAATAGTCCAAAGGGAGTATTTTGGACAATGTGAGCCACAGTGCATGGTAGAATGAATAGGCCTTCTCTTGTTATTAATGTCCCTGATGTGCACTATTTCCAAATGTTCAATCCAGTGCTTTCTCTCTTCTCCACACTGATGTCAGAACCATAGTCACGGCCAGCATCAATGGATTAAAAAAAGAACATGTGATCACTGAATCAACCTCGTGGCCTTTTCCTCATGTTCCATTGCTTCAGATCTATACTTTTGTTGCATTTCTCCTCTGAAGGATAATTGCTGCCATTGATAGGAACCTTGTCTGCACTGAGATCACACGTCCCATGTCATTGTTCAAAAGGGATGGTAGGGCCACAACTAGGTCCTTTTGCCCAGTAATGACCTCCAGTTTTTTTTTTAAGCATTGAGTAAGCTGAATCCATGACTTTAAAGGCAAATAGGAACATCAGTACTGCCAAATGAAAACCAAATTCTAGCATTACGCATTTGACATGCCAGCATGTCTTCCAAGCAAACAAAGCAGTCAGGCTCAATACTCAGAAGCAAGGGTGACATGGTGGCACAGTGGTTTGCATTGCTGCCTCACAGCATTAGCAACCTGGGTTCTATTCCAGCCTTGGGTGACTGCTTGTGTGGAGGTTGCACGTTCTCCCTGTATCTGCAAAATTCTGGTTTCCTCCCACAGTCCAAAGATGTGCAGGTTAGGTGGATTGGCCATGCTAAAAATAGTGTCAGGGGGATTAGCGGGGTAAATAAGTGAGGTAAAGGGGATAGGGCCTGGGTGGGATTGTTGTCAGTGTAGGCTGGATGGGCTAAAAGGCCTCCTTCTGCACTATAGAGATTCTATGATACTAATCCTTTTTGCTGTTGGGGCTCTGGTTATATGCCTTCCAAAAATCTGGTCATTCAAATTTAACTTTGTACATTAGGCAGTAATACTTTACACTTTATTCTGAGTCTTTATGCCTAACTCTTTGTAATGAGGTTAGAGTGGTATTGTGCTACTTGCATTGTGAGTAGATCTCGCTGCAAATTCTTGCACAAACCTGTATCGATACAAGAATATTCTGTTACATTTTTCTTAATCGATATACTTCACAAAATAAAAACCTAATGTCCATATTAACCAAATGAAATTGTGTGCAGAATTCTTTTAAAACATACAAGCTAGTATCATTGTTGGTTAATCCCCACAAAGTACAGAGCAAATAATTTTGCTTTGATTTGTTTTATTTTTAGCATTGTGATACAATTTAGTATTCTATCCCCTCAGGTAGCTGAATTTGCTATGAGAGTTCTTGTGACCAGTTGTGTGCAAGGTTTAAATGGGCTATTATTATTAATGCAAATTACCATATGGACATACAAACAAGCTGCTTGAAGAATACTTAGGGCATAGTCACACTCTAACTGCAGCATTAGCATGAAGTGGTTTAACTCTGTAACCAAGTCAAAGTATAAATAAAATCAGAATTTAGACTGAAGCAAAGAGACTCATCTTGAAGGAGAAAGTCTCCCTCTGCTTTGTCTTAGAGACAGTCCAGGCCTCAACATTTGCTCTGCTTTGCACAGTTTGAGTGCTGAGGCGAACCATATACTGCTTCAAACCAATACCAAACTTGCACTGTGTACACACCATTAAGGTCAACACAGTGAATAGAGCATTTCAGAAGCTTATTGGGTTGTAAGCTCTGGAGGACGCAGCAAGGCTTATTTTAGTGGGATTAAAAAAATGGAGTTTCCAGCAGTTTAATTTATGCTAGAAAAATCAGCCTGACATTGGTGGCATCTCAAAGACATCCCAGCACGTCCATATCCCTTTCAGTTGAGAATATCTTGAAATGGCCTTAATTACATTGGAAGGAGATCCCGCATTGCCTTAGATTTGCCATTTCTCAGTAATGAAGTTGTAAATCTTTGTTCATCCCAGAATAAGATTGTAGACATAGAGGATCTTTCTTGACAGAAAAATACTCTTTTATTCCTGTGATACTTTTTCTCAATCTTAACTCTCATTATTGGGGCAAATTTGATTTTTTTTAAATTGTAGTACGTGCTAATGGTTTAAATTTGTGCTCCAAACAAAGAGAGAATAAAATGAGGACTATTCACTCTTGTCATTATAATACACATGAAAAAATGGACAGAGAAAGACCAGTTAGTCCATCAAATGTGTTACTATACTTCTTATACACTTTTGACCTGTGTGGCCAAATGCCCCTCCAACTCGATTTTCAAGTTTGCTGATGACACCACCGTAGTGGGTTGGATCTCAAATAATGACAAGGTAGAGTACAGGAAAGAGAATCTGGTGAACTGCTGTGATGACAATATTATCTCTCCCTCAATGTCAACAAAACAAAGGAGATAGTCATTGACTTCAGGAAGTGTAGTGAAGGACATGCCCCTGTCTACATCAAGGGTGACAAACTAGAAATGGTCAAAAGCTTCAAGATTTTAGGTGTCCAGATACCAACAGCTTGTCCTGGTCCCTCCATCCCGATACTATGGTTAAGAAAGCCCACCAATGCCTCTACTTTCTCAGAAGACTGAGGAAATCTGGCATGTCAGCTATGACTCTCACCAACTTCTACCAAAGCACCGTAGAAAGCACTCTTTCTGGTTGTATTGCAGCTTGGTGTGGCTCCTGCTCTGTCCAAGACCGCAGTAAATGACAAAGGGTCATGAATGAAGCCAAGTCCATCATTCAAACCAGCCTCTCCCACCCACTGACTCCGTCTACACTTCCTGCTGCCTCAGAAAAGCAGCTAGCATAATCAAGAACCCTACATACCCTGGACATAGTCTCTTCCACCTTCTCCCACTGGGAAAAAGAAATAAAACTCTGAGGACACGTACCAATCAACTCAAGAACAGCTTCTCTCCTGTTGCCATCAGGCTTTTGAATGGACCTACCTTGTTTTAAGTTGATCTTTCTCTACACCCTAGCTATGACTGTAACACTACATTCTGCACTCTCTTTTCCTTCTCTTTGAATGATATTCTTTATCGGTGTAGCATGCATGAAACAATTCTTTCCACTGTATACTGATACATGCGACAACAATAAATCATATTAAATCAGGCATGTTACAACTTACTAACATGAACACCAGGGTCTCCTTCTGTGGAAGGAATGCCCAGATACCCTTCGCAAATTTGGTTATTGACATTACAGTAAATCCTTTTGATCATTCAATTCTGCCACGTGTTTATTCTTCCTCTCATCTGGAATCCCGTGAAGTATTGCCATGTTGTGCACAATGCTCAGGCAGTTTTTTGAAGATGACGTTCATCGGAATGTGGGTAGAGTTGGTGGACTCGCTGACTTTGGAGTTTGCAGTAATGAAAAAGAATATCTTCTTTTTCATGCTGCAGAATATTAGAGACCTGCAGTGCCGATGCTTTCTCCTGAGTTAAGCAGTACTGACTTTTGAGACATGATTTTGGGCAGTAGGCAACAGGCTTTGGCAGACACTTGAAGTTAGGAGTGAGATAAATTTCCCTTTTGTGTGTGAGATAAAAATGTCAAATTATATCAAAACTATTTTGCTAAAGAACGAAAATTTTTAAAGTTTCCATCACACCTGCATCCAGTCCTTTTTCCTACAAAGTGTTACGGATAGGAGAGGGATTGATTTAAAGAGCTCTGATTTTCTTCTTTCACTATCTACCTAGAAATAGAAAGGTCTTCTTGATTTCCTCTTCATAATTATTTTCACCAACACTTAATACATTCCCAGCAAACTCCAGATAGGAATTTACTTATTACACGCACAGATATACACACATATATATACACACACACACACACACACACACACACACACACACACACACACACACACAAAACACAGGAAAGGGTTTTGCACCATTTGCCCCTTTTACATTCACACAATGAAAGAGGGATAAGGGAACGAAAGTGGCATAGGGCAAAGACCAAGACAAAATCAGAGTCATGGGCCGGAATTGTACCATCCTGCCCATCACGGGAATTGGAGCGGGCAAAAGTTGAACAATGGGAAGGTCCGCTGACCTCGGATGGGATTTTACAGTTCTGGGATGAGCACGGCCGTAAAATCTCTCCCATGGTTTCATATGACTCCAGAATCAAAAGTCCAATGGTGCATTCCTTCAGAGGTTAACAGGCTGAATCTGTTGCTGGGCAATCCATCTTTCCAGAAGCAATGACTTACCCAACAGAAGAAGGCACACAAAGATGAGGCTTATAGGCACCAATATATGGGTTCTGCTGTTCCGGTAATGTCTAGTGCAGGTGAGGGCCAGGCAATTTACATGGACAGCGTTCTTTCTGCTATGTACCTTCCACTTTTTCTCCTGAATTTTGGATAAATTATGTATTTTTCCAGGTCTGGAACCTTGAGAGGTTTAACAGAGGAGTCATGGCCCCTTTTGTCTTGTCGATATACCGTCTCCCTGGCCACAGCTTTGCCTGAGAAATGTAAGGGGTGTTGATGCATTTCTTTGTAGTCACAGGGGGACATTGACGCTCTTTAAAGATAACGAGATCCCTGCAGGTTTTCTGAAGGCTAGAAACTCCTCATGGTCGGTCAGGCATGTCAGAGTAAAGCCTTAAGCCTTTGTCCAGTTTTAAAAGAAAACAATATTTTAATAAAGCAAAATATATAGATATATATTTTCCTTACTGTCTTCAGGATGAGACAAAATGTTCTGACACTACCAGTGCTGATTTGTCCCAAATCCTGAAATGTATAATGTATTTTTACAGCAAGTAGCCTGCTGGGTGCAAATAAAAAAACACTGGCAATTAAAGAACACTTTTCACTACCAAAAGACGTCTCATAGGCAACAAAAACAGAAGAGGCTGGAAAATCTCAGCAGGTCTGACAGCATCTGTGGAGAGAGAGTAGACCCAACGTTTCGAGACAGGATGACCCTTTGTTAGAACTGTCTCATAGTGTCTTACTGCAAATGAAGCACACTGTTGCAATGTAGGAAAGGCGGTAACCAATTTGTGCACAGCAAGCTACCACAAATAGCAATGTGATAATGACCAGGTCGTCTGCTTTTTTCTGTGATGTTGATGAATGAGGGATATATATGGCCACGACATTGGGGATAACTCCCCTGCTTTGTTTATTTTTAATGAAATTTGGGATCATTACATCCATTCAAGAGAACAGATGGATCTCGGTTTAATTTCTCATCTGATAAGCTGCCCGATGCAAAATGGCAGGTAATGTTTGGATTGTTGTGGGCCCTTTACATTAGGTCCACTGCAGTTATAAAATGTTACTGAGTTAACCAACAAAGCATCAGGTAATGCAGCATAATGATTTAGGGTGATTAGGAAAGGAAATGCCATGGTTGCAATCTCAGCAGGTCTGGCAGCATTTGTGGAGACAGAATAGAGCCAATGTTTTGGATCTGGATACCCTTCAACTCAAAATGTTGACTCTATCCTCTCCCCACTGATGCTGTCAGACCTGCTGAGATTTTCCAGCATTTTCTGTTTTTGTTTCAGGTTCCAGTATCCACAGTACTTTTCTTATATTATCGTTGAAATTTCCATGGTTAGAGAACATGGCAGATATTATAACCTCCCTTAAATGTACTGTGCACAAATAAAGCACACTGTGACACAGTGGTTAGCACTGCTGCCTCACAGCACCAGGAACCTGGATTCAATTCTGGCCTCGGAAACTGTGTGGAGTTTACACACACTGCCCGTGTCTGCGTGGGTTTCCTCCAGGTCCTCCAGTTTGGTCCCACAGTCCAAAGGTGTGCGTGTTAGATTGATTGGCCATGCTAAATTAGTGTCCCAAGATGTGTAAGTTAGGGAGATTAGCAGGGTAAATACATGGGGGTTACAGGGATAGGGACTGGATGGGATTGCTGTTGGTACAGGCTCGGAGGAAGGTGGAAGAGAGATGTATGGGGTGCGTTGGTCCTTGATTATGCTGACTGCTTTTCTGAGGCAGCGGGAAGTATAGAAAAATACATTTAATATTCCGTTATAATTCTTGCCTGTGTCAATTGATGGTTTGCGTGATGGACTTGGTCAGCTTATGAACACATCTTCCTAAGTCAACAAGTCCTGGAGTGGAACTTGAAGCCAAAACTTCTGACTCAAAATTAGGGATGCAACCCCACTGTGCTACAAGATGAATGGGAGAATGAGAAGCCATAGGAGGTATACCCTGCTAATCTGGAGGTTATTAACCTTCCGAGCAGATCATTTCTAATTGCATAATTGATCATTTGGAACCAAAGTAATTCTGATTATATTTTCCTTAAGCAGAGCCTTTTTGAACAACACTGAACAAAGGCAATAAGTAACCCTGTACTGCAGTATGAATCATGGCATATTTTACATCAGTTTGTTCATTACCCATTTTGCAGTCCATTGTGTGTGTGCATTATAAAATGTACTGTTTCCACAGTGTTTCAGATAATGGCTAAATCTTGTTTTTGCGGTATTTTTATAAATTGTGCAATTTAAAGAACGTCAGACTTAATGAAGTAAAACACAGCACACTATATTTCAGTTAAAGCTGTGCTGACAGGCAAGAATTATAACGGAATATTAAATGTATTTTTCTGCTTTTTTTTAAAAAAAAAGTCCTGGTTATGAAGAAAGCAATCAGTTATCTTTAAATAAAATCATGGGCAGGAATATTATTCATCATAACATTCAGCTGTAAACCCTTGTGTAGATAGGAGACTTCATCTGAACCTGTAGATATAGCCAATTTGATTATGCAGACCTGGAGCGACATAATTAGCTGCGGTCTGGGTTTCCTGATTAAAAGCTGCCTGGAGTCAGTAGTCTCCTTTATTGTCCAGCAAGGTTCGATGAATGAAGTTAGGATTACCTGGTGGCTGCACAGCTCCTCCAATTCCCTGACATGGTTCAGTGCTGTACCAGTGTCCGTGAATGGCAACTTGCCTCATTTGAGATTTATCTTTGTTTTTTAAGGAGTTGAGGAAGCTAACTGCTTCTGCCTTTGTGTCTTTCTTTTTAAATAAATCAATATACATTCGTCTGAACGTTATAAAAATCCCATGATTCATCCTCTTACACATTGCTGCATTTTCAATGAGTTTAGTCTATCCGTACTGTCACTCAGTCATCAAAGCAATTATTAAGGGTGGGCTTAATTACAATAAGAAAGCTCATTAGGTCTAGCATTTCTGAGGTGCTATAGAATCATAGAATCCCTACAGCGCAGAGGAAGGCCCTTTGGTACTTGATCTCAAATTTTTGTATATTTTTACTTTTGAATGGACCTATCTTGCATTATGTTGATCTTTCTCGAAACACTAGCTATGATTGTAACACTACATTCTGCACTCTTTCCTTTCCTTCTCTATGAACGATGTGCTTTGTTTGTTTGGCATGCAAGAAACAATACTTTTCACTGTATATTAATACATGTGACAATAATAAATCAAATCAAATCAAAGCAAAGCAAAGCAGTTGGAGGATCACTTTGTAAATCCTTCCAACGCACGCAAATAGTATGATTCACAGAATCCCTACAGGGCAGAAGGAGGCCATTCAGCCCATCAAGCTTACACTGACAACAATCCCACCCTATCCCTTTAACCCACATATTTACCCTGCTAATCCCCCTGATAGTGATCAGCACTATTGCTTCACAGCACCAGAAATACAGGTTCAATTCCAGCCTTGGGTCACTATATGTGTGAGGCAGCAGTTGCCACCACTGTGCTGCTGCCAAATGTTGAGAGAGATTCCCAGTCAATTATGTGTTGGAAAGAATATTGAAACCTCCCCCATCACTGTAAATTGCTCGAGGCTACAACACGCATGTGAGAAAGAATGTCGCCACACAAGATTGGTTGGCTCAGTTGGCTGAATGGACATGTGGATCAAATTGATCCCAACAGCACAGAGTTCAATCCCCACTGTGGCTGAGCGGATTCAGGACCCGCCTCCATGCCCTACACATAATGAAAATCAAGGTGCTATGAGTCAGACCTGCATTTTGGTACAGAACTTAATGATGATGCAAGATTCAGTAAGTAAAACAAACTAAATGTTCAATTATGGTTGCTGATCCTGTCAGAGTAATTTCCATACCATCCTCCTCTCTACCATCTGTGCACATACTCCCCACCCCACCTTTTCCTTTATCTCTCTCCCTCTCACTTCACCCTTCCACACATGGAGGTAGCATCTAGTTGAGGTGCTGGGGGTCTCACAGAGCTGCTGAGAGACCATGCTGCCTCGTTTTGGTAAGGCCTGCTGAACCATAAGCCAACCAGGCCTTTCCCCGGAATGAAGACTCAAGGTGTGGATTCTCACCAAGCGAGAACTGGTGCCCAGCCGCTGCTCAGAGCCGCTTGTGTTCAGCAGGACCATGGGGATGTGGTAGCTGCTGCTAGAAGGACAGGCACTGGAGTCTCACAATCACAGTGACCCAGGCCACAGGCTCTTTTCTGTTGTCCAGCCCCTCAATCAAGCATTTACTGTCTTTGATCAAGGGAGCCCCACTCCGAGGTGACAACCTGACCATATGGTTTGAGTTGTTGGGCATGCCACATTGCGACAGGCTCAGTTGAAGCTGGGTTAACATCAGCAGTGGTGGGTTGAGGCCTTTCAGTGGTCATTAATTGGTCACATAACAGCCTCAATTGGTGGTGGGGCAGGAAGGTCGACCATGGATCTTCCCACCCAGAATTTAACTCTGCGGAGGTGGAAAGACAGTGAGCTTCAGGTGCGCCACCACCCTGTCTAATTAAATGCCCCTCTCGCCTATAAGCTCACCCCCAGAGAAAGCAAAAAATTCTGCCCACATAATGAGATCCTGATTATACAACATGCTATCACACGGAAACATTAAATGGGGTTTTGCAACCTCCCATGATCAGATTAAGAAGCTACTGAGGTCTGCTCTACTAGACCTGCCATCTTTCAGAGTAAAGGTGACACGGACGGAAAGTTTGGAATAGGTTGCCTGCCCAATTTCTTGTTAAAATTTCAGCATGTAAAAGTTGGAATGCAGCCGGAAGACACTTCCAATTCCTGCTACACCACCTACACATCCCACTCCACCCTCCCTCACCCAGCCAGGTGGATATGACTCTCACCAGCACCCATTCAATGGATGCTTGTAATTCCGCACTCTCTAAAAGACTGTAGCTCATAGTATAATCTGAAAGAGTAATATACTTCATCTCTACTCATGCTGAATCATTCTGTCTCCTGACTGGTGTGAAAAGACTGGGATGCTCATCCAGTATAAATGAAACTGGATATTCGTTTCTGTTTAGTTTGCAAAAAAAAGTTAACTGCATGTGGGAGCACATCACAGAGTTGTCCATTTCAAATTCTGCCTTGATGTATGATTATGGAACATCTGTCGTTTCAGATTTGAAATGTGCGAGTGCAGCAAACAGTAAGAAGATTGTCCATTATCATAACTCACTGGCCTCTCCTGAGACACTCACTCTCAGCTGTTCTCATTCTCCACTGACAGCATTAGGTAATACACTTCAAATGGTACCATACAGCACAATAACCGACAATTTATCTCCAGTAAACTAGAAGACAAGTTTCACTCTTTACTTTTAATACTTGCAAGCTGTCTCTTTCACTTACTAAACATTGGTCAGAGCAGCACAATGGAAAGCTGCAGTGATGCTTACTTTGTCCCCCGACGTTCACAATCGTCCCTTAGCCTATTAGGCTTTACCAACAGGTTTCTGCGGAACGATATTGGATTTTTGCTACCATAATATGAGTTATCCCACCTTTTCGTTCAGAATCAGTGATCACCAGACCCTTCAGCATAATTTTAATGGCCAATCCTAGCACTGAGATTTCAGCATTCTTTTTGTATTGGCTAACAATTACTATATTTTATTTATTTGGGGGACATGGGCGTCACCGGCTGGCCTGCCTTTGTTGCCCATCCCTAGTTGCCCGAGGGCAGTTGAAAGTCAACCACATTGCTGTGGCTTTGGAATCACATGTAGGCCAGACCCGTTAAGGACTGGAGATTTCCTTCCTCGAAGGCTATTTAGTGAACCAGATGGGTTTTTCCAACAAATGACATTTCATGGTCATCAGCAGTTGGCATATATTCTAGAGTGGCGAAAGGAACCAAAGTGAACATTCCTGAGCGTTGTCTATCGCCTGGGAACAAACTCAAGTATTAGTGAAGATCCTCAGAACTAACCAACATGGTGCTAACTTTTTTTTATAACATCAACAAATCTATCACCGAGAATTACAGAATCGTTTTGTCTTACATCAATTGCCAACGAATTGATGGAATCAGGATAGAGTAAGCCAGTGAAGACTTAAACTAACAATAATTTAGTAGGAATCAACAAAACTGTATTTAGAAGAGGATGACCATGCTCGGCAAAACATCTCAATAAACTCAGGGAAGATATGAATAGATAGTTAAATACCTGATGGTAGGGGTTTTTCAGACTTCCAAAACATATGACGCAGTTTCACGTGAAAGACTACCACATAAACTGAATGCCAACAACGTGCAAAGTAGATCAGAGGACTCGAGGACAGGCAGAGCACCCGTGGAAGATGCAGAACCAAAATGGGGAGTTGCTGAGTGAAGTCTTACAGGAAGCAATGATTTCTATCTAATATAAATCATGCGGTTACCAAAAACATCTACTTGATTGTCAGATTTGTTGATGGCATCACAGCAGGGCAATTAAAAATGCAGTTAAAGAATTACAGGCGATTTCAGTTGCTGCTGCAAACGGTCAGATAATTGACAAATTGAGCTTAATGTTGAGAAATTTAAATTGTACCACGCTGTGTTTTTTTAAAAAATACATCATAAGTACGCAATAAATGGAATAGATTCATTTCAGGGGAGCTTAGAAAGCAGCCTGGGCATCATAATAGATTCAACACTTACAATGTCTATACAATGTGGAAAAGTAAATTAAAAAAAACAATAATTGGACATTAGGATGTATTGCCACAAGTGAAGACTACAAACTTGTTAAAGTTATGCTAAATCTTGCAAAGTGCTCTGTGACCTTAATCTATTCTGGCCAGCATGCACAAGGTTATTCATTTTTAAATGGAGGTATTTTTAACTCCTACAATGACTTTGACCAGAATCTTATCACTGTTCATGGCAGCGAGATTTTCCCATTCTGCTGCAGTAAATGCAGATTTAACCAGTCGCCAAATTCTTTGGCTGCAGCATGAGCATGGCATGAACAGTAAGTATGATCACACCCTTTGGGTCAGGTGAGACATTAAAAGATTAAAAACCTGATACAGACATCCAACACATCCCAGGCACATCCATTTCAACTCTAACAGAAGTGAGACAAGGGATTGCCAACCCATCATTCTGATGAGTTGGGTCAATCGTGGAAAGAACATGAGGCTGTGGGCTTCTATTTTAAATAGCGTTTCTCATTTGAATCCATGTCGCCTGGACGGTTAGATCCATTTACTAAGTGCCTTTTACAGCACTGCTTGTGGACCAGGAGAAGCCAGAGTATTTCATCTCAGTGAAACAAGTTTACCTGGTAAACAACCCCTACACAATTTCCATCGACCAGCCCTCCCCATTACTAACTCCCCACGCACCCCTCCCATGATTTCCAACACCTCATTATTAATTACTGATGTAAGCCACAAGCTCCAACTCTCACCTGATGTCTGAAACACACTCCTGGTATCTCCAATCATGCTTTATCCAACCCTAAACTGCAATTTCTACCTACAGCAACTACAAAATTTAAGTGATCTTTGGCTGCATATTTTTTTAGGAGAACAATCCTCTGAACCTTGTCAAACCAAGTACAAGCTGTCAATTGCAGTGACTATGGGGCTGGAAGTCAGTTTTTTAAAAAAAACAAACACCATGGTGGAAAATCCACATCTTACTCGGGGAGATCCAAACACCTGGGTCGACACCTCCACTTAGAATGTTTAAATAAGCATCCAGCTTAAAGTAGGTTGATCACTGGCATTGCAACTCACCTCCATTAAAACCAGAATTGCATGGGGTCGAGGCATGTTAGACATTTACCCAACTGACCAAACCCACCCATTTTTGAGTGCTCCTATAGCACTGAAACAGCCCATAGAGTTAAGGTAGCAGCTGAAATGTGATAATCTTTTTAAACAAATAAAACCAATTCTTTTGAACATCATGGAATTTTTAAATGTTCCTCTGGGGGAATGAGACTCCACATTTGTAAAAGGAGTTTTTCAAGCCAGAGAGGTTGTTGAACAGTATGCTGTCAAAGCTCAGTCCCTCCTGATTGGAAGGGACACAACATTTTCAATGGATTTTTCGATCAAAACTAGTATGCAAGAATTTGAAGTTCATCGTAAATCACTGATTCAAAGTTGACCATATCTGTGAAAACCAAGGGAGAAGCCGTATATTACTCACATCAACTTCTGGCTTTCTGCATTTAACTGCGCATGTGTGGATGCCAGATGTTGCTCTTAATTTTACGCAATAATGGCCACTAGCGATGACAGCTTTGTTGTTGTAACTTCTAGGTTAGTATAAAATAAATCTAAAACAGATATATGGGAACATAGCCATCTGTTTTGTGCCTGGGAGATGGATGTGAGTCAATCAAATTTATAGGTGCTGATTTACATAGTCGTTACCAACTTTGTAGATACAAGAACCTTACCTAGTGGGATATGTGGTAAATATTTGCTTTCCTGAGAACGAATGCATGGTGGCAATTCTGCTGCTCTGTGCCTATCCCCCAAAGCACCATCCATTTAAAATGTAGGAAAAAGGAAGAGATGTGCACCCAAGTTTCTGGTGGCCTCAGAATGCGAAGCTCAGAACTGAAGGCAAGAAGTTGCCCCAATGACTCCGGGGTTACTGGTGCTTTGGATCAGGTATCACATGTGAAGGATGGGTTGATTCATGAAGAGGGCACAATTTTCAGCTTCAATAAATTTGTTTGAGGATTAGAGAGGTTTTATGCAGAGTTTTCCATCAAAAGATTAAATAGGTGTGAAATGGAGTCCATAATGAGGCAAACTATGCAAGGAGTGGATCTTAACGATTCTTCTTTTGTGCCATCTTGTGTTTGTAGGTCCCACACTGCAGGCAATATAGAGTTAAGATATATTTCTGTCATCTCGGGAGACAGAGAAGTATATAGAACAAAAATCGAGAAGTAATAAGTTCCATCATGTTGGCAGCTTTGGACTACATTAAAACTAACTCAATATACAATTTCTGATCAGAGTTCAAATAAGCTGAGATATTGAAGAAATTCACTTGCGGAGACTTTTTCCATCTTTGGAAAAGTTGCTCATTGTTTTATACAGGCTATACAATTGCCTCATTCCAACCGCAAAGAGAAAAGCTGCTGAACCAGCAGAGTCTGAGCCCCTGGCGCCTGCTGGAACCTTCCCTGATAAATCGATTCAGTGTGTGGAGAGTAAACAGGGAGCTACACTTGACAAGGAAGATAAAGGGCAGTTACAACATGCAATTTGTATGATTGAGGCAATCAGACCACAGGAAAAAAAAGATTGCAAAGCATGTCAGCACAGTCGGTGTATTGAATGTAACAGAGCAATAGGAGCAAATGAAATTCACCAGATCACTGCCACCTGCTTAATTAGGCCTGTCCATCAAACCTAACAGGCAAATGTTGTAAAAGCACAATCTGATTGCGATCTGTGCTCATGTCGAGATGCACAGCCTGTTGTATTAGCCTTTTATACATCCTTCCCAATATCTGGGAATTTCCCAGATTTATCTGGATTTTTCACATTACCTCGCAACCCTTAGAAGTCTCACAATGAAAATTGCTAGTTGCAGGATCTGTGATAAAAGCAAGTCATATGCCAGCCAGTGATTCTACGATGGAGCTATGATGCTAAATGTACCGTCTGAGATTTCTCATTGAGCGCGACCATTCAAAGAGGTTCCATACTGAAGCCCAGATGTGTGAATCTCTCATTACTCAAAGCGTTTCTTCCTTAGCCAAGGACAGGTCTTTTAGATCAACATCGGGTATTTCACAATGAAGTGCAATCTTGTTATTTAGAAGTGATAAGGAAAAAACCCCGAGTACAAAAACAAATCGCACTGATTCCTGTTGCATATGTGACAATGGCACAATGGTTCTCTGTTTTATGCTGAATAAGCCTTGAATTACACGTATGAACTCCTTACATACATGTTGTAAGGCAAGAAGGGAGATGCTGCAGCCAGCAGTCAGCAATTTTTCAATGACAGAAGGTAGGGTTATATTTACATAAGCAAAATTAAAGACAGGCATTTTTAAGTTTAAACTTAAAGTTTATTTATTAGTGTCACATTGCATTAACACGGCAACAAAGTTACTGTGAAAAACCCCTAGTTGCCACACTCAAGCGCCTGTTCGGGTACACTGAGGGAGAATTTAGCATGGCCAATGCACCTAACCAATATATCTTTCAAACTGTGGGATGAAACTGGAGCACCTGGAAGAAACCCCCACAGACATGGGGAGAATGCGCAGGCTCCTCACCAACATTGACCTAAGCTGGGAATCAAACCCGGCGCTGTGAGGCAACGGTGCTAACCATTGTGCTGCCCTATTGTGCTGGTCCCTAGCACATTTTGTCCCTAGCCTGACTATTCCAAGCTTGCACTTGTTTTTGCACTTGTGTTTTAAAGCGTACTCTGGTATTACCAGATTTGCAACACCAGAAAACTAGCAAAAACTGACCAACAGCTGCAAAAGGCTGACACATTGCCAATAATGCTTACAACTCAACCCTGGATTAATCTTGCGTCATGTGAGTTGCAGAGAGTTAGACAAAGTGCTCAAAGAAACCTACTTGAAAGGTGTACCCGACACTTCACCACTGCTATTGCAATCCACAAAAGCAGCAGTGGTCATTTTGAAATTACTGAAAGGGGATGTATAAATGATGAAGGCTATATTTTCTGTGGGTGTATGCCCTTCGCCTTTCCAGAACAGTTTGACCTTTTTCATATCTAATTTAGTGCTACTAGTTTGCTTAAAGAAAAAGTCAGTTAAGTTAGTCACATAATGCCCGCCAATGCTAACTGTCCCCGATTAATTCCTGCCTGGGCAAGTCTTCAGCAATTTGATTCCACATGAGAAATTCTAATCATGGATCCACAATGAACATCCTACTAATTTAATCTATAGCTTTCCGTCCTTGCCTAGCCCTTTTTTTGACAGTCAAGGGGGATTCTGGGATGTATGCCATCTGAGCATAGTGACTTGACTAAATTTTAGTTGCATTCACAGGTGGAAATTTTACAGCCCTGTCCATTATGGCTGTAAAATGAGGCTCTAAAATGTGGCGTGCCATTTAAAAAGCCCATTGGTTTTGGCAGGACTGGAAAATCCTGCCAGCAGGAGGTACCATAAAATTCCTGCCCACTTCTTGTAATAATTACCTTTGATGATCTCTGGGGTAGAATGCCCTAGTATGCTCTGGCAGGCCCTGCTGTATAGAAGGTAAGCTGAAATTCCCACCCATTCCAGCAATCAGACGGCCCTCCACACTTCTAAGATGTAGGGCCCTCCCTTAACAATCATTTCATTTCTCTTGCATAGAATTCATTGCTCATTTCTTTTACACTTCCACCTGTCTGCTACAAGTTTAATTAGGAGGTTTGACACTGGCTTGTCAAGGGAGTGACATATAGGGCTGTGCTGATAACACCCCAGAGGAAAAGAGCTGAACAACTGTGAAAACTGATCTTAAATCTGACTGGAAGAAAGGAAAGAAAGGCAGACAGACAGACAGTGAAAAGAGAGAAAGACAGCGAAAAGAGAGAAAGACAGCGAAAAGAGAGAAAGACAGTGAAAAGAGGGAAAGACAGTGAAAAGAGAGAAAGACAGCGAAAAGAGAGAAAGACAGTGAAAAGAGGGAAAGACAGTGAAAAGAGGGAAAGACAGTGAAAAGAGGGAAAGACAGTGAAAAGAGGGAAAGACAGTGAAAGGAGGAAGGAAAGGAGGGAGGAAAAATAAAGAACTGGATTTTTGTGCATGACCTTTCTCATACTCAGTAGGCTTCACAGAAAAATAACTTTGTTGAGGAAATATTGTTACTTAGAAGCTATGTGCATTGGCACCCTCTGATACACTTCCAGGATCATCAATTTGTACAGAATATGCACAGTAAGCATATTTAGTAATTCCAAAACTGCCTTGTTCCCCCCATAACAAATTATCTGCAGGCATACTTGCATTAAATCTGCTGCTACTATTAAGTTCATTATTGTGAATACATCCACAACTTCTCAGCCTGCAACGAATTGGAAGTGGAGCTTGTGTTTGCAGTTAATTCAGGATTATGATTGTCTGCACAACTGCAGCCTCAGCCGTTTCTGCCAGTTTGCGATTGTGGCCATGTCGTAGCTACTTTTCTCAGCTGTGCCATTTAAGGTTGAGAGGGCTTGCTAAGGTAAAGCAAGACTTGTATTTAAGTGTCATCTTTCATGACCTCAAGGTGTGCTAAGGAACTTCAACAGCAATGCAGTTTCTTTTAAGGGTAGCAATTGTTAGAAAATAAGAAACATGGCAGCTAATTTGTGCTCAGCAAGGTGTGTCGAAAGTAATGGTGGGATCCGGTAGCACAGTGGTCAGCACTGCTGCCTCACAGCGCCAGGGATCTAGGTTCAATTCCCAGCTTGGATCAATGTCTGTGGGGGTTTATACATTCTCCCCGTGTCTGTCTAGGTTTCGTCCGGGTGCTCTGGTTTCCTCCCACACTCCAAAGATGTGCAGGTTAGGTGAATTGGCCATGCTAAATTGCCTCTTAGTGTCAGGAGAATAGCTAAGGTAAAACCCTGTGGTTATGGGGATAGGGCCTGGGTGGGATTGTGATGGGTGCAGATTTGATGGGCCAAATGGCCTCCTTTTGTACTGCAGGATGCTATGATCCGGATGTAGACGTCCCATTCCCATTTCCAACTGATCCCTTTTTTTAGGCAGGAGTAGGGGTGGGGTGTGACTCACATTTGAGAGAATCCTGAACTAAAACGGCCATTAAATCCAGTGCTGAGTTCAAACAGACCCCATTTTCACTCTGGCAAGAGCCTAAGCCTGCAGTGTGGGAATCACAATTTTTCAACTGGGGGCAGCTTTTCTGGCCGCGCTTGCCCCAAGGTCAGAAAGTCCTGCCCAAGGTCAACAGACCTTTCCATGGTCCGTGTTCCACCTGTTAAGATTTCCATGGTGGGTGAGACAGGAAAATTTGGCCCCAGATGTAAATGCTCTTGAAGGGTGGATAAGGTTTGTAAAATTGTCAGGATGTGACATTATTTAAATCCTCAACCCTTTAAAAATTTGTGCTAGTGAGGGTTAAAAATACTGTGTTCCAGCAATTGCCATTTCTTGTTGTTAACATTTCCCCAAGGGCTCGGGGAATGAGCTTGGCTGCTTTCCATAAGATATAATTATTTCTGCAGGGGGATCCTAAATCAATTTGATTGACAGCTCAAAGTGATTGTTAAAGGATTAGTTATCGTTGATGAAATGTTACGAATAGAAATTTTATAAGGGATTAAGCATATGAGGAGATTAAGAAGTTTCAAATAGGCTTTCATGAATGGGAGGCTTTTTAATATAGTGAAAGCTGTTAAGAGCTATTTAGCCCTTTATTTTATAGCATCTCAACATGCTTCTTGATGTATACACTGGGTGAGTTCCTGTGGAAGATATGAGGCCCAAAACATGGAGGCACCTCAAAACATACTTCCCTCCTCTGGAGCAAGGAGGGCACCATTTGGGTGAACCTCTCCCAAGGTGGGTGTGGCAAGCCAGGAAACTCCCCAACTCGCTGCACCTGGTTTAGGAGCAAAACATCCGGGTCCAAATCTCTAGAGTGGGAACTTAGAAGTGAGTTTGAGCCACAGCTGAACGGCAATATTAAGAAGCAATAATGCAAGACAACCACAGTGAGTAGGTTCGGAATTATTCTTTCCCCCAGTCTGCACTCCACTCTGCATTATCTTGGCTGGATCCATAATCACATACATCAATGCCTGCTTTCCCTCCCAAATTCTCAGTCATTTTTAGTATCCTCAAGTGTTACTGGGATGGATTCCCAAAGCCCTTGTGCTTTATTTCCTAATTGTTGACAGCTTTAAAAGATTTAATTTTTAAAGTTGTACAAATTCCTTTTTGATCCCACTGTGCAACATCTAGCCTCATCACTCTGATTATATGAAAAATCATCATCGCTGTTATAGCGCAGCATCATTGGAAATTATTCACATAGCCATTAGTAGGAGGCTGCACAGCTAGATAGACCTTTAGCCAGTGTACTGCTCTGTTCTAGCTAATTAGGTTCTGTACTCGAAATCATGTTGCATCCTGTCTAGCTGGTGGCTACATGACATCCTCCTAGACAGTTGATCTTGTTCCTTTGAGAATCTGTGCTGCATTATAAATGCTTTTTCAAGCACTGATGATTCCAACAGTATTAGATACAGGCTGTTCGATCACAAACAATAGAGTAATCTATTATGTCATTGCAATACAACTTTAATAGAAACATTATCAATAGGTCCACATGGGCTTGCAGCAAGCACAGCTTATAAATCAGTTAAATTTGGTGGCTTGTGACATTATCAGTGTGCTTCAATTAACCCATTCACTAACATAAACATAGGGTAAGATTTTAATCGGAAACGCGCAGGCGAGCTATTCATTCACAGTCCTATCTCCCAACTTGATCTGAATTTAGGGAGGCCTCTATAATTGAATATATAACTGAGACAAAATTGCAAGAGAATAAAACACCATGCTGGACTAGCTATTCATCAAAAGCTCATCAATGGCAGTTAGATACGACTGTTACCATTGACACAAACACGCATGCACAATTACAACGTAGTAGTGCAATGGGAAACTTCCAGGATGTTATTTATTTAGTACTTTAATGTAAAATTCAAATAACTTCAACTTTAGCTCCTATTTTCTTGACTTGCACAATTTACAATACAACATATTGCGGTAGATAATGAGTCTGCTTTGCTATTATTTATCGACATGAGAAAAATGGCGATACATGAAAGCAAGCACAATTTCCTGATAATTTAAAGTCGTTTCTGCACTCCAAAAAAATTAAAGTATCCAGTTCTGCAATTCAAATTAAGTAACATAAATAACAGAGCAAAGTGGAATTCGATGCCAAGAATACCTGAATTAGCAAATAAATTGAATTAAGGAAATTTGGAGAATGGGTTGTACTTTTCTCCTCCATTTATAAAATTATGAATATTTTTCTTAAAACAAAGCACAAAGGTAGATTAGATTTGTATCATTATTAGGAATGATGCTGAACAGTAATTATTTTCAAGGATAAGATGGAAAAGATTCCTATCTACAATCAGAAACAGCCCCACTTTTGGTAGGTTAGTGAACACTGATAGTGGAATTAGTTGATGATTGGCTATCTGAGTTCAGTTCTCTCCTCCTTCAGTCCATAAACAATCTACTTTGTGTTGTTATTAAGTGAAGTGGATGCAACAATTTGAAATCATCTGCTGGAGGTACCGTCTTGCTCAACATTATACCACCATACGTGTACAAAGGGAAAAATTGCCACTGCGTTTTCTGGAAGGGACTTATTAAAGAGAGATCGCATTGGCAAAAATAGTGAATTCTGAGACTTGTGACGTTGCTTAATGGAATTAAAAAGATATGCATTACCCAGAGGGTTAATCATATAATCAGACTTCTTGTGGTTTTTTTTCTAATTGCCATTAGTTACAGTTTGATAAAACAAGTCATTTTATTGATGAGGGATTTTAGGTATGTGAGAAAGAAACACTCATTTTTTTCCTCATGTTGTATAAACGCATGACATTTTTCTTGAAAAAGAATGACCCTACCTTTCTTTATTTTCAAACATACCTCAGTTAGCTTTTTATTGTCTAGTTCAAACTGTCAAGGATTGAAACAAGAAGTGCAGCGAGACCTTTGTCTTAGCATCCCTGAGTTTTTTGTTTCTTAATACTTTCACTTAACAGTTGATTTGTGCCTGTTGTGCTTTTGTAACCAAGCGTGCAAGGAAATTAAATTTATTTCTTCCATTGACTCTTCTGAATGAGTTGCCAGCCATTGAAGTAATCAGAGCACAAGTTACAAAGAAAGGCATTTCTTTAAAAAGAGAGTGTGCGGCAGCAAATTCCTGCTTTCAGTGTGCTGCACCACAGAACATGGATATTGGCTTAGTGGTTGACAAGATTTTGAATGGCATCCTAAAATAGAGAGAGGTGAGTTACTCTTGTACCTAGGCAGGTACTCACTTTTTGATTGAGCTCAGCGTTGACATTATCTGAGCAACTTGCTAGACCTGAGCATTTTTAATTCTACAGGGTGAAAGCAAGCACTGCAAATTTATTAATAACTGTTTTGGCAACTAATTAGGAGACACAAGGGAAGAGACTTTGCTCTGAGACTTGCTTTCACCTGCTTGCCCAGATTTTGGGGTGGCACAGTGGTTAGCACTGCTGCCTCACAGCACCAGGGACCCGGGTTCAATTCCGACCTTGGGTGACTGTCTGTGCAGAGTCTCCCCTTGTCTGCATGGGTTTCCTCCGGATGCTGCGGTTTCCTCTCATAGTCTGAAAGACGCGCTGGTTAGGTGCATTGGCCATGCTAAATTCTCCCTCGGTGTATCTGAACAGGTGCCGCAGTAGGGCGACTAGGGGATTTTCACAGTAGTTTCATTGCAGTGTTAATATAAGATTACTTGCGACACTAATAAATAAAGTTTAAACAATTTTCTTTTGAAACACTTATTCAAGTTCAGCGATATGAATCCTCTTCTAGTAATGTGAATTCAGCTTGTTTGAAAAGAACAAAATTCACGACATACTTCAAAACTTGAGAAATGAGCAAGATCTGACTATAAATGGTTCCATTGTGCAAGCAAATCGCTGACACGAATATCTTTACCAATTTCCATTTTGTTCCTGAGTTGGTCCATGTGAAAGTTTGGCTTAATGCACCGTGTTTATCTATCTTAGTTTGCTGTTCTCACTATATCCCAGATTTTCATTTAACAGCAATCTTCAATACACAGCATAGCTCTCAATGGGACCCTTTCTCTTTCTTGCCCAAGGACAGACTGGTTGCAAACTTGAGCAGAATGTTTCTGCAGTTTTGTGATAAGTTCATTCTCTGCTCTCAATCTCTTGGCCAGGATATACTGAAAGGACCAAAAGGGATGACAGAGGATGATAGCGTGGGAGGATAAAAGCTGAATTATATGAGTGGCAGGCAATGAAATTCATGAATTGGAGAGCAGGAACTGCAAAGTAAGTCCAAGAGAAAATTGTGAATTTGAATGAAAATAGGGAAAAGAAAATCCAGGTTTTGGTCTATTCCAAACAGATCTGAAAGGATGGGACGGTACAGAATAAACATTTCCTGGAGCCCACTGAAAAGGTTAGAGATGGCGTGAGCTTGCCTTCTTTTCAATTCTACCAAATTAAAGTTTAATTTCCATGCTTCCTGAGCCCAGGTAGAATGTTTTGTATAAAGCCAACCAGTCAAAAACCATCCACGTTCGATCAACCTGGCTTGAATTTAAGTGGTAGAGCAATGGTTCTTTTATCCACACGATGTGAATGAGATGGCAGCCTTGAAACCAGTTCCCCTTATCATACCATGGGTGCGATTTTCCTCCAAAAAACTTAAGTGTCTAACGGGCGCGAAAACAGGAAATTTTCTTGCTTTTTGTTTGGAAGAGCTGAGTAAAGTGAACTTCCAGCACTCTGAGCAGCACATGGGCCATCCGGAGATTTACGCCAGTAAGGATGGTGGGATTGAGGGGGGGTGGGGTTTAATCCCGTCCGAGAAGGCAGCATCAGAGTGCTGAGGGGACCAGTGCGCATGTGCCGATCTCCCAGTACACTTGCATCGCGAGCCTGCTAATTAGATGCAAATAAGCATTTGCATAGTGTTAATAACCACACGCTGATCCCCAGTGTAAGGCTGGTTAAGTCAAAAACAAATGGCCTGGGACGATTGGTCACAATTCCTGCTTTTGGCCACCTGCTGATATTTCCTGGACAGCCACGTTACTCGAGCAGCACAGCGGGCTGGGAAACAGCGCCCTCTGTTTCTGTGCCATTCACCTTCACCTTCTCCATGTCAGTAGATGTGATCACAACTGTAGGTTGTACCTGCAAAGGGATGAGGGGATCTAACACGCAACCGACGAGCATTGCGCTTCTGGAACGCTAAAACCCTGGCTGAGCAATCTGACAAACTTGTCTCTTTAACAAAAAAAATCATCTTTTTTTTATGTTACTAAAACTTACACATCTGTAAAGATACGATCCAACTAGTCCCCACTGGCAATGAGGCAGAAGCTGCATTCAGGCTGGCTGATGCCCAGACTCTTATTAAACGCAACCCTGAAAAATTAGCACAGAGACTCAGAGGTTTCGCGAAAACACCTGCCAATTTCAAGGGTTAGTGGTGTCAGCAATTTATGAAAACAAACAACATGTGGGACAGAATAAAATCCCAAACCATTCAGCCTTACAAATGCATCGCAAAGTTTTAATTGGAAAAATAACCAGGAACAGAGCCTCTAATCCTATTTTGTAAGCGGTTTAAAATTATATTAGTATGAAAAATTTTCCAAATCCATTTCTGAGATTAGCTCATTAGGAAAGCTATTTGTGATGCTAAAGCAATCTGAAAGTTGCGGGTAATTGTGAGATTTTTCATCCGTCTGTGTTGATACAAATGAAAATGAGTTGTAAAACCCTTAATATGAATCACATTAGAAAAGGTTGGTTCATTGGATAACGCACCAGGCCTTGCGCAGTTAGTACAAGTGGAAAGCAGGTATAGATACAACAGCAAGCCACCTCATAGTATAAGAAAAGCAGTCTGGAAATGGTAGATGTTACTTTAGTTAAACATTTCAATTTACCACAGCAACTGCAACACTCAAATATGCCAGTCTACAGAATATCAAGCATTGGTATCTGGTTAAAACCAAATTACCCCACATGGCAATTTATAAGCAAAGCTAAACAGGGTCATCCTCAGAAGAATGAGATCAGTTGAAAACAAAAATGTGGAAATTGTCTTTTTAAAAGTTTACCTTTCTCCTAAGGAAGAATTGTCAGAACTTATAAAATAAAAGTAGCTCTAGTACAGAGGATTGCAAAGCAAGTTATCTTGAAGACATGGGCAGGATTCTCATTGGTAGGTGCTGATCCTGCCCTCAGGATGAAAACCATGATGTGAAGATGTCGGCATTGAACTAAGGTAAACACAGTAAGAAGTCTCACAATACCAGGTTAAAGTCCAACAGGTTTATTTGGTAGCGAAAGCCGCAAAGGGGACCGCTTTTGGAGCGCTCGCTGCTCCTTCGTCAGGTGAGTGGGATTTCAGTTCACTTGATTTCAGGTAATCAGGTCTTAATTAAGCAGAGTTGCTGAGCAGAGACTGATAGCCAAGTTCCGCACACACAAGGACGGCTTCAACCAGGATCTTGGGTTCATGTCGCACTATCTGTAACCGCCACGACTTGTCTGGGCTTGCAAAATCTCACTAACTGTCCTGGCTGGGGACAATATACATCTCTTTAACCTGTGTTTAACCCTCTCTCCACTCACATTGTCTGTACCTTTAAGACTTGATTGCCTGTAAAGATTCACATTCCAACCATTATTTTGTAAATTGAGTTTGTGTCTTTATATGCCCTGTATGTGAACTGAAATCCCACTTACCTGATGAAGATGCAGCGAGCACTCCAAAAGCTAGTGGCTTTTGCTACCAAATAAACCTGTTGGACTTCAACCTGATGTTCTTACTTCGGATGAAATGCAGGCTGGGAACACAAAATGTTCGCAGCAGCACCCTCAGGGAGAGTTTGAAGGAGATGGCAGAGGGTGGGCTCTGGAGGCCAGGCGGCCAATCGGAGTCCATCCAACACAGAAAGACCAGCAGCCCCCATTGTCAGAGGTGGTCACAGCTGGAGTAGGTAAGGCACTGTCACGGTTGTGAATGTTTATTGGCGTAATGCCTTCCCAACTAAATGGAGTCACCAGGTCGGGTGGCTATCCGGCCTATTGCCAAGAGCCACCACAGTCTCGTGGCTCGACAAGTAACCCGGTCACCTTCTGGAAAATCCAGCTGGCATTGGAATAGGTAAAAGAGCCCATTGGTCTCTTTTAATTTATGATTGTTACATGTATTAATATACAGCAAAAAATATAAAGCATGCCGTTCATAGAGTACATAAGGGAGAAGGAAAGGAGAGGGCGCAGAATATAATGTTGTAGTCATAGAAAGATAAACTTGATATAAGGTAGGTCCATTGAAAAGTCTGATAGCAGCAGGGAAGAAGCTGTTCTTGAGTAGGTTGGGACGTGATTGCAGACTTTTGTATCTTTTTCCTGACGGAAGAAGGTGGAAGAGAGAACGTCCAGGCTACATGGGGTCCCTGATTATGCTGGCTGCTTTTACCAGGCAGCGGAAAGTGTAGACGGGATTAATAGATGGCAGGTTAGTTCGCATGATGGACTGGGCTACATTCACAAACCTTTGCAGTTTCTTGTGGTCTTGGTCAGGGCAAGAGCCATACCAAGCTGTGAAACATCCAGGAAGGATGCTTTCTGTGGTCAGGTAGTGTCTGCCAGCCCAGTGCCGCCTCCCTCAAAATGGACCAGAGAGGGGAACATTTTGACAGGCCAGCATGCTCGCCAGTAGTGCCTCCACCACACTATGAATATTTGGTCCATGTTTTCAGTGTGCCTAAGTGGGTTTGGTATAATCTTTGCTATTCCGTAGGTCTAGCTATGTGAATCTTAGCTGTATGCAATTTAGCTGGTGTAGGAATAGTTCCAAGATGTTCCACGCAGGGATTGTATGTGCAGAGAGGTGTGACAGGAAGGATGTAATACCAAAATATTTCTTGATGAGTTTATTAGGAAGTGTTACCAAAACAACCCCCCTCCCCTGACCTCCCCCCCCACCCCAAATAATTTCAAACACATTTTGTGGAGCACAGGTTAATCTTTAAAATTTTGTTTGGCACTGAAGAATTCATTTAATTTTAAATGGCACAAAATAAATGAATCAGAAATAAGCTGCTCTGTGTGTGTCCAGATCATAAAAAAACACAGTTTTCTTACTAAGAGGGATTAAAAATGTTTAATCTCAGGCTGTTAATAAGGCAAAAACTGGTAACCATACCAGTTAATAAGACCCAGCCACAGGTGTGCTAGTTTCTGCTTTCCCGGAGAAATTTACCGCTGGTATTATATTTATCCATCAAACCACAATTTCAACAGTCTCCCAGGAGCTTATCTCGCCAAATACTAGGCACTTGACCCTCACAAGCTACTTTGTCATAACAGCACTGGTATGACGTTGTATACATTATCATGTTCACCCAACTGGTTCAGGAAATCCAGAGTGACAGAACAGGTTATGAGGGTCATCAAGCAGTCGCTGAAGAATTCCACATGAATTAACAGGCCCCTGAGATAATGGCATAGCCGAGGTGCAGGTTTCCAAGCAGAAAGGTGCATTTTTCCACAATAACCTAGTTTGGCAGGAAGTCAAAATGTATGGTCGGCACAGTGGTTTGCACTGCTGCCTCACAGCGCCAGGGACCCGGGTTTGATTCTTGGCTTGGGTCTGTGCGGAGGCTGCACGTTCTCCCCAGGTCTGCATGGGTTTCCTCCCAAAGTCCAAAAGTTATATTGGTTAGGCGGCATGCTAAATTCTCCCTCACTGTACCCGAACAGGCCCTGGAGTGTAGCAACTAGGGTATTTTCACAGTAACTTCACTCCAGTGTTAATGTAAGCCTACTTGTGACTAATAAATAAACTTAAAAATGTTTTTCACGTCAATATTATTTCAGAATAGAAGACAGCATTTGACTGTCAGATTTCTGGAGGATGACACCTTAAAAGGAGTCCATATATTAAGGCTAAAGAGCTATAACATTGGCTTGAATTTTTAGGATGGCGGAGGTGCAGTCCCCATCATCCAAAGAGTTGATAAGGAAAGAACATAAGAACATAAGAAATAGGAGCAGGAGTAGGCCATCTAGCCCTTCGAGCCTGCCCTGCCATTCAATAAGATCATGGCTGATCTGTCGTGGCTCAGTTCCACTTTCCCACCCTCTCCCCATAACCCTTAATCCCCTCTCTTATCAAGAACCCATCAACCCGCTTCTTAAAAATATTTAGCGAGGCAGCCTCCACCACTTCAACGGGCAGAGAATTCCAGAGATTCACCACCCTTTGAGTGAAGAAGTTCCTCCTCAACTCCGTTCTAAACCACCTCCCCCTTATCTTGAGGCTGTGCCCCCTAGTCCTACTGTCTTTTTTGAGCGGGAAGAGTCTCTCCACCTCTATCCTATCCATCCCATTCATCAATTATCCATATAACCACAGAAAAGTTAGAGAACAGAATGAGGCCATTCAGCCCATGACACCAAAGTGCTCTTTCTAATCCCATCTCCCTGCACCAGATCCATAGTCCTGCAGCTTAAACCACATAAGCTGCAGGTCCAGGTACTTTTAAAACAGTTTAGGGTCTCTGCCTCCACCACCAACTTGAGCAGCAAATTCCAGACAGCCACCACCCTCTGTGTAAAAAAGCTCTTCCTCATATCCTCTCTACACTTTCTGCAACTTACCTTGAATCTATTCTATATTTCTCTGCTAAGAGAAACAATTTTATCCTGCCCACTCTACCTCATCCCCTCATAAATCTTTCGACTCTGTCAACACTGGTATCTCAATGCTATTTTACGCTCTAACAAACATTGATTGGCATAAGGTAGTATATATATCCACTCCTCACTTGGAAGGAAGTCCATCCTTAAAGAGCTACTAGCCAACACATCAGTTCCTCCAGCAACAACGCTGCAGTGGTTGGAAGAGGAATTGCACCAACCAGCCTGAGACTGAGTCCCGGGAACAGGAGAAGGGGAAGGTAGGAAAGGTCTGGGAGGTAGGCAGAGGAGTGATCAGATTCTCAGGGAAAATGCCAGTGGGAGGGAGACCCGAAGATCACTAGGTCTTAGGAAGGTGGGTGGTGACCCTAACCAAAAGGGGGCTTCTGATTGAAGAGCTCCCCCACCCACTCCACTTCACCCCATGATGTTGCAATCCATCTGTCAGCCTAAAGATTGAGGAAAATGACCCTCAAGCGATCAATAATTGATTTGGACATTAATAATATTGCTGCAGAAATGGGGTGGGCAGGAAACCAGAATGAATCCTGTCCAAGCAATTTCACATCCCCCACCCCCACAACAATCACTGTGCCTCAAAACCGTCAGGGAAGAGCATAAAATTCTGACCTCTTCAACCAAAAACATGCTAACTTGGTTATTTATCTCATTGCTGACTGTTGCTGGTATCAGAAGTAGCTGTAACATTTGTTTACAGAACAATTGTCACTGCCCTTAAAGTAAGTGTTGAAATTGAAGGGGCCCTGGCAGAAATATTAAAATGTTGGTATCCACAGGTGAGGTGCCGGATGATTGGAGGATAGCTCATGTTGTTCCATTGTTTGAAAAAGGTTCAAAAAGTAATCCAGGAAATTATAGGCCGGTAAGCTTGACGTCAGTAGTAGGTAAATTATTGGAAGGAGTACTAAGAAATATGATCGACAAATACTTGGATGGACAGGGACTTATTAGGGAGAGTCAACATGGCTTTGTGCATGGTAGGTCATGTTTAACTAATCTATTTGAGTTTTTTGAGGAAGTTACCAGGCAAGTGGATGAAGGGAAGGCAGTGGATGTTGTCTACATGGCCTTCAGTAAGGCCTTTGATAAGGTCCCGCCTGGGAGGTTAGCTAGGAAGGTTCAGTCACTAGGTATACATGGAGAGGTAGGAAATCGGATTAGACATTGGCTTAATGGAAGAACGTATTCCATAAATAGGTTGGACTAAAACCTGGTGTTGTCAGACTTTTTAATGGAAGAAGCCAGAGAGTGGTAGTGGAGGATTGCTTCTCTGAGTGGAGGCCTGTGACTAGTGAATCCATTGTTCCTTGTCATCTATATCAATGATCTGGATGATAATGTGGTAAATTGGTCAGCAAATTTGCTGATGATACAAAGATTGGAGGTGTGGTGGACAGTGAGGAGGGTTTTCAAAGCTTGCAGAGGGATTTGGACCAGCTAGAAAAATGGGCTGAAAAATGGCAGATGGAATTTAATGCAGATGTGAGAGGTATTGCACTTTGGAAGGACAAACCAAGGTAGAACATTCAAGGTAAATGGTAGGACACTGAAGAATGTAGTAAAGCAGAGGGATCTGGGAATACAGATACACAATTCCCTAAAAGTGGTGTTACAGGTAGATAGGGTCGTAAAGAGACCTTTTGGAACAGTGGCCTTTATAAATCAAAGTACTGAGTATAAGAATTAGAATGTTATGGCGAGGTTGTATAAGACATTGGTGAGGCCGAATTTAGAGTATTGTGTGCAGTTTTGGTCACCTAATTATAGGAAGGATATTACTAAGGTTGAGAGAGTGCAGAGAAGGTTTACAAGGATGTTGCAAGGACTTGAGAAACTGAGTTACACAGAAAGGTTGAATAGGTTAGCACTTTATTCCCTGGAGCATAGAAGAATGAGGGGAGGTTTGATAGAGGTGTATAGAGGATTGGCTGTCAAATAGGAGGCAGAGAGTGGGGGTCAATGGGTGCTATTCGGATTGGCGGTTGGTGACTAGTGGAGTGCCCCAGGGGTCGGTGCTGGGGCCTCAGCTATTCATCATTTATACAGATGATCTGGAGGAGGGAACCGAGTGTATGGTGTCGAAATTTGCTGATGACACCAAGATTGGTGGAACGGCAAATTGTGCGGAGGGTGTGGAGAGTCTGCAGAAGGATCTAGATAGGCTGGGCGAATGGGCCAGGAACTGGCAAATGGAATTTAATGTTGGCAAATGTGAGGTTGTCCACTTTGGTAGGAATAATGGTAGGAGGGACTATTACTTACGTGGCAAAAAACTGAGCATGCGACGGTGCAGAGGGACCTCGGGGTCCTTGTGCATGAGTCGCAAAAACCCAGCCTGCAGGTGCAGCAGGTGGTCAGGAAGGCGAATGGGATGCTGGCCTTCATAGCGAGGGGGATTGAATATAAAAGTAGGGAGGTCTTGCTGCAGCTGTACAGGGCACTGGTGAGGCTGCAGCTGGAGTACTGTGTGCAGTTTTGGTCGCCGCACTTACGCAAGGATATTTTGGCCTTGGAGGGAGTGCAGAGGAGGTTTACTAGGCTGATACCGGAGTTGAGGGGGTTGAACTATGAGGAGAGGCTGAATAAACTAGGCTTGTACTCATTAGAGTTTAGAAGATCGAGGGGAGATCTCATTGAGACGTATAAGATGTTGAATGGGATGGATAGGATAGAGGCAGAGAGGCTCTTCCCGCTCAGAAAGGACAGTAGGACTAGGGGGCACAGCCTCAGGATAAAGGGGGGGGTGGTTTAGTACGGAGTTGAGGAGAAACTTCTTCACTCAAAGGGTGGTGAATCTCTGGAATTCTCTGCCCGTTGAAGTGGTGGAGGCTGCCTCGCTCAATATTTTTAAGACGCGGGTTGATAGGTTTTTGATAGGCAAGGGGATTAAGGGTTATGGAGAGAGGGCGGGAACGTGGAACTGAGCCACGACAGATCAGCCATGATCTTATTGAATGGCGGGGCAGGCTCGAGGGGCTAGATGGCCTACTCCTGCTCCTATTTCTTATGTTCTTATGTTCTTATAACATGATGATGGGTATAGTTACAGTGAATGCAAGCAGGCTTTTTCCACTGAGGCTAGAGGAGAAGAAAACTATGTGGACTTCAGTAAGGCCTTTGACAAGGTCCCGCCTGGGAAGTTAGTTAGGAAGGTTCAGTCACTAGGTATACACAGAGAGGTAGTAAATTGGATTACACATTGGCTCAATGGAAGAAGCCAGAGCGGTAGTGGAGGATTGCTTCTCTGAGTGGAGGCCTGTGACTAGTAGAGGACATGGGTTAAGGGCGAAGGGGGAAGTTTAAAGGGAATATTGGGGGGGGGGGGGGGGGGAGGCATTCTTCACCCAGAGAGTGGTGGGAGTGTGGAATGAGCTGCCAGATGAAGCGGTAGATGCAGGCTCACTTTTAACAATTTAAAAAGACATGGACAGGTACATGGATGAGAGGGGTGTGGAGGGATATGGTCCAGGTGCACGTCAGTGGGACTAGGCAGAAAAATGGTTCGGCACAGCCAAAAAGGGCCAAAGGGCCTGCTTCTATGCTGTAGGCTTCTATGGTTCTAATTCATTGTCTGAAATGCTTTGTCCAAACGTAAGTATAATTATTTGTTCTTTATGTAGACTAACTCCAAGTTGACATTCTATGAACCATAAATGTAAATCCTTCTTTTCACCAAGAAGGTAAATGACATTACTGATGCCAAAGTCAACAGCAATGTGTCACATATCTGCCCAATTCACAGAATCTCAATGGGAAAGCTGTTTATGCTTCCTCTACTAGGTTTAGTGCAAGCAGTACTCAATACAGGGAATAAACAGAATCCTAGTTGCCACTCAAATCTGATTTTGATTGGTATCCATGATAGTGTGGGATGTGATTGGTTTTGTTCCTTCCCTTCAGTAATGAAGCACAGTGGAAGCGATTGTGATTCCTGTAACACTTGACAACCACAATGATTTTGCAACTGCAGCAGGCTACACCTGATCTAGATCAGATCTTAAAGAAATGGAAGATTCAGTGATTTCAGGACTTGGATCTTAAATCACTAATAGCCGCCTTAGACTGTAGACAGCCAACCGCAGCACAGAGCAAAGGATGCCCAAAAGCTAGAATTGAACATTGGAAAGTTCTAGCTCACTTCTGCCTGTGATATCAACACCTATCTTGATGTATCAGCACTCAAGGTACAAACAAACAAATGTTTTCTCTCACACATACAGGGTGGAATTATGTTAAACAGGTGAGAAAATCGAAGGTTTTCTCACCCATTTTTTCAGCAAGCACTCATTGCAATACAGAGGCTGTCAGAAGATTCATGTCAGTAGGGGGCTGGGCGAGTCTAATTCTGCAAAGAGGCCGGCTGCAGATTGCTCAGGGCACCTGTGTGCAAGCGCCTGATCTCCCAAAATACCAGATCTCCTGTTTATCTTTGCCCCAAGGAAATGGCTGCACTGCCCCCTCTGCAGACATTGCCACGGCCTCTCACTGTCTCCCCCCCATTCCCCAACATCGCCAACCTCCGGCCTCTCACCACCCTGATTGCTGATTCTCTCTGGCCGCCTGATCGCCAACTCCCCGGTCACCAGCCCCTGATCACTGGCCCCATCACCGCCCCCTCCCCCCCAATGCAGAGCTTCCCCCTTCCCTCCCCTTTTGGGCGCAAGGCTGATTGTGCTGGCAGAATGGGACAGGCAATATCAGGAGAGGTGAGAAATTGGGTGCAAGATCTATTTTTCACCTCTCGCTCACATTTCCCACTACGCCACTCAATTCATGCAGCAGGGTTGAAAACTCCCACCCACAATGTAGGGGAACAAGAAGCTTCAATGTATAAGTCTGTAAAAAGCTGGATAAAAAATTAAAAGTTAGGCTGATGGTTTGACTCCCATAAGGAAAACACATTCTGCCATTTTATATCTCATTTTCCTTTGATGTTATTTCAGGTAAAAAAAAGCTCCAGATAAGGATTCCCTTTCAAAATGTAATCTGTGCACCCAGCACCACTTCTAACTAGGGAATTCTGGGTTCATCAGAAACTGTGTTGCTTCATGAATTCAGGAACTTGCTGAATCTGAAAGCTCTCATTAGTCGTGTATCCATGTCCTCCAGGGCACAGTTGGATATGGTAAACTGTGAAGGACTTGAAAAATCACCCCCTGGCGTCTGGGGAGATCCCCCATGAAAATCTCATAGTTGGACTGACCTTTGTAGCTACAGGTAGTACAATGACAATCAAAGGGAATTATTCCAGATCCAAATACTATTGATGGCATAGGTCAGATAGCAAATTCTTGCTGAGCTGAAAGCAATACAAATATTTGCTGCTCATTCAATTGCAAATGATGTAATTCTTCATAAAGATAATGCTTCATTCATCCTTCAGACTATCTTTCAAGTCTTTGCTAACATGGAACTATATTGTATACTATTAGCTCACAAAAAATCTAATTGCTTACCACTGATGGAATTATAAAACCCAATATGTACAAGTGGCATCAAACCTTCATCTTTGGCTTATCAGATGGTAGAATTTAAAGCAGAAAATGGTTGCAGTTGAGTGACAATAGTTTTAACCAGTCTGTTATTTTATTGTGTGCTAATGCATTGCAGCCATATTTATTTTACTGTGGAAAATATGAGTGCATGGTAATTATGCCAATAGAATTATCACCTTTTGGTCAAGTTATCAAATATCTAACCCATGGGCTTGGTTCAGTCCACTGAGTTGCTTTTCAATTAATAATAATTGCTTGAGCTGATTAGCTAGAAGCTTGAGTTCATGTCAAAAACTTTGTGTGACATAATTTTATTGACACTGATGCTGGCATTGTGAATACCAGGAGACATAAGGGTAGAAACTCTAGATAAGAAGGCAGTACTTGACTGAGGATGGCATCTAAGACCTTGAAGTTAGTTTTTTTTAACAGGGACATGGGCGTCGCTGACCGGCCAGCATTTATTACCCATTCCTTGGAGGGCAGTTGAGAGTCAAACACATTGCTGTGGCTCTGGAGTCACAGGTAGGTCAGACAAAGTAAGGAAAGTGCATTTCCTTCGCAAAAGTACATTAATGAATCAGGCGGGTTTTTTCAACAATTGACAGTGGCTTCATGGTCATCAGTAGATTCTTAATTTCAGATATTTTTTATTGAATGCAAATTCCACCAGCTGTTATGGTCATATTTGTACCCGGGTCCCCAGAATATTAGCTGAGTTTCTGCATTAATAGTATGTCGATAATACCAATAGTGAAGGTGAAAACTCTCCAGCGGTCATAGTCATCCCTAGTACGCAGAAAAATGACTGAGTTGTCAGAGACAAAATCATTGCAGTACAT